>NC_135538.1:147666973-148908436 GCF_045843805.1 Urocitellus parryii | reverse complement strand
CCTCTCCTGTCTTCTGCTGGGACCCTGTGATGAATTTGGGGGTGTGGCGACACCACCGCATCAGCTGGCCCTGCACGTTAAACGTGGAGAAGCAGGGATGCCCTTGGGGTGGGACTGGACAGGATTCCCTTCTCTGAATCTTCGTAACGACTCGATGAGACAGGCATGGCGTAACCCCGCCAGATGAAGAGTGGAGTCCTAGGGAGGTCCCACACTGCGCAGGGTCTCGCACAGGCCATGAACGTGGATTATTCGTACCTGACGTCCGTGCTCTTTGCATTCTACCACACGGCACCCTGGACTTAGACATGGATCAGAGAGCAGATTTGCTGCAGAGGGAGGCGGTCTGAGAGATCTAGAACTCCAGGATTTTGTTTAACTGGTAACAAAATGGAACTTACAAAGTACCCGGTCGATTATTTGATCATGTTGGGAGACGGCTCTGACAGCTTGTCTTGGAGCACGGTCTACGTTGTTGGGTTTAGATTAAAGTGTCTGAGAAATCCACAAGAGGGTTAAAGTATAATCGCTGTCTATTGCTTTATTTAAGTCATAAAAAAGATTAACATGTACTAAGCTGAACTGAAACGACGGGGCAGAGCTAACAAGACGTGATTTTGCTTCTGACAGATTCTCTTCCTTGTTCTTCCACTCGCTCCAGATGGAGGGTAATGTAAACTTGATATCAGGAATAAGTGCCTGTTGATTGATTAACATCGATGACGGCTCTGCCTCCATCCGTATGTGAAAGTGGCTGTTCCCAGAATTAACCCCTTTATGGGCCTGGCGCGTGCCACAGGGATGCATCCAGGATTCTGGAAGCCAGGCTGCCCACAGCTGTGCCATTATGCAAACGAGGCTCTTTCCCAGACGTCATCTGCATACAGAGGTAAAAAGCTACTTTTGTAGTTTAGTTTAGATACAACACACATCAGAATATTGTTACTGACTTCATTTTGGGGGGGGGGGCGCGCACGATACCTTCTAATTTCGGGACTTTCACTGCACAGTAAAACAGATTTTTCTCAAGTCAAGTTCACCATGAGGCATCCCCATGTGGTCAGGATCAACGTCCTTCACGTCAGAGGTTTATTTCTTATCTAGGCCGGGCTTTTGGTCGGAGGAGAAATTTGTGCCTCTTCCTTCTGGCAGTCAGGGTAGAAACTAAAAGAGGGCTTGGTACCTATTTGTGGATCTTTCACCTCCATAGCAGCTTTTCTATAACATGCAATTCTTCCTTTGATTCACAATTTTAGAGCATGAGAATTTCCTGTTGATTTTCACCTGCTGTTCATCTCATCCAGGGCCCTGTCCTTGGCAGAGGTCCTAGGAACAGACCGGATGGGTAGTGCTGGTCTTGCTAGACACCACTGGCCCGATCACATTGATGTGTCTACCACGTTGATGTGTTTTCATTCAGCAACCACCAGCAGCTACCTGAGCAAGGCATGTGATACAGTAAGGGCCAAAACAGAAACTCTCTGCCTTTACAATCTGGTAGGAAAAATAAAATGTGCACTTGTGGATTCAAATACAAGGTAATTATGATACTTGCTATGAGTACGTTACAGGGGAGGGGACCTCAGACGACAGGGATATTTAACGTGAGTCCATAGGCCCAGCGTGCGTGGACCTGGCTAAATCCTCCTTGAGCGTTTTCCTTACTAACTCTGTTCTAAACCAGGATGTCCTCTTATCGATTCACCGCACGTTGGATGACATGTCATAAGCTCTGTCCCTGGAGATTTCAGAGTGGCTTTCTCAGAGTTTCAAGTTCCATCCCCTTTATTCTGATAATGAAATTGCTTTAAGAGAATTGATCAGGTGCTGACCAGTTGTAGAGCCTAATCGGCCAGCATTCAGGGCTGCAGCGGCCAGGAACCAGGAGTCAGTTAGTGTGGAAAGAGGATATGGAGGTTCCCAAGAAGGAACCTCACAATGAAATAGGGGTGCTGGTTCCAGTCCTGTCACTTCCAGTCCTGTTCCTTGGACAGTCACTTAACTGCTCTATATTTTAGTTTTCATAGTGACAAAATTCAGATGATAGGAGTTCAAAAGCCATTACAGGAAATTCATGGCAGAACAGGTCGTTAGAATCCCAAGACCTTCAAAGGCATCACTTGGTCAATGTCCAGGTATAATGTTCAAGGAGACACACTGAAATACTCTTGAGGTAACATTATGAAAACCTTACACATATACAAAACATCCATCCACACACACACTGGGCATCTCCAATTTGGAATGTCACCACCAGCCTCAAAATTCACGTGTTAGTCTGGGCACCTCGTCTTCCTGAGTCTTCTCAGGCTTTGTTCGTTTTGCCAAGGTCTGGGAATCTCCTGGGTCTCCCCTTTGCTTCTTGGATTGAATCAACGGCTAAGCACTGAGAGTCCGGCCTCAGAGATGTTCCTCACCTCTGTCTCGTGTTGTCCACTCCCACTGCCCCTGCCATGGGGCTGTCATGAGTTCTCTTTTAAATTAGGTCAGGTCTTTCCATCGGTTTCCCCAACTTCAGTTCTGCTCAAAGATCGTCTTTCTTCATTTCTCTACCAAAATAATAGATCCAAGACATAAATCTAGGGAAGCCATTCTCCTCTTTAACAACCATCGATAGCCGCAGAATGAACTCCAAGCTCCATATGAGAACACAGAGCCCTCTCTGAATTGCCCGTACCAGCTCCTCCTCTGTCCCCTGCCACCATCGTGGGTCTGTTATTTCCCATGGTCCTGCCCTGTTTTGGGCTTTCCCGCCACATGTACCTGGAGGGCTTGCGGAGCCAGTCTTTCTGTTAAAGGACCCTCCTTAGCCCTCTACCACTCAGGCCCCCATCATTTTCCCCAGGAAGCTTCTCCTGTCCCCGCCGCACAGCTGGGCTTCAGCTTCCACCTCCGTGAGCTCATTGGTCCTGTGAAAACGCTCACTACTGTCCCTGCCTGTCCCATAGAGGAGACCTGTGCATGGAGAAATCCTCTCACTCACTAACTTGCTGGGATGTCTTCCGCACGGCAGCACAGAAGGGTTTACTCCATGCCTAGTGGCATCTCCGCATGTCACAGCGTATCCAGGGGGACACAGAGAATCTCCAGTCCTGTCAATGGGAGGAAACCTGCGTGCTTCACCTCCTCACCCAGGACATCCCGGCACCAGTGGCGTGATCCTCTACACCAAGACACGCAACACTGTTTGTGTGACCGGGTGGTTAAGTGCATGGGCAGAGCCAATCTCCCCGGACTCAAAGGGGCGTCTTGACAGACAGGTGGATTGATGACCGACAAACTGAAGGGCTGTTGGCTTTGGGGCTTCAGGGGCAGAGGGCATGTGAAGGTGCTGGGCAGAGAACAGAGGAGCAGGAGTCATCTCCCCGCAGGGTACGGGACCTGGTGAGGTCCAGCAGGTTGGTCCTGCATCTTGGGACGCTAGCATGTTTTATGGGTCACGCAGCAGCAGGTAGTGCCTTGGGGAACTTCTATTTGAAGGGGGCAGAGTGCAAACACCTGCATTCATACTGCCTGAATCGGACGCCTGTCATGCACATGCAGAATTGCTCTGGGGACTGAAGGTGCGAGGACCTACTTTTCTTTGTCTTCCAGGATAGTTGAGATAAGAACAAGGGTGAAAAAGCAAAGAATTTTCTATAGAGTGAAATCCAAACTCCTTCCCACGGCCAGAAAAGCCTTGCAAAGTCCCTCTGCCAGCGCCCTGGACGACCCCCACTCGCTCCGCCTTCCAGGCCTCGCCTCTGTGCTCCCTCACCTCCTGGTTCTCGATGCTCCTGGGCGTTGACGGGGCTTATGGCTGGGTTGACCTATGGCCGAGGTGGAGGTGACCCTCTGCCAGTTCTGGAGAGGCAGTTTCCAGCCCGACCCACTGGAAGCATCCAATACCAAGCAACCATGTGGGGAAGGAAGGAGAGCCACAGCGCCCCCTTTCTGGCATGTGGGGTATTTACCTTAGAGGTGGCTCTTTTAACTCCAGTTGAGTGGCCCTGACTGACAGCTCATGGAGCAGAAATGCAGGGTGCCAGTAAGCCCTGCCAGAGCTACACAACCCTAGCACTCAGTGAGTGCCGCAGTTTGGGGGCCAGTGGGTGGTCAGCAATAGATGCTCAGCCCATTCTCACGTTTTGCAACTTCTTTTCTGCCTCTGGACCCTTGAATGGGTCACTTCTCTACACGGAATGATTCTTCCTTTCCTTTCTGCTCTGACGTGACCACTGACTTTCACCCTTGACACCTCTCTACAGAGCCCGGCCCTAAAATCAATCTATTAGAGACGATTTTCTATTTTAATTCATCACTTACTGTTTGACCTTGGGCAAGTTACTCAACCTCTCTGGGCCATGGTTATTCTTAGCTCTTAAATGGGGGGGGTATTGTGAATACTGCTTCTCAGGTACCATCGTGGATGGGGTCAAATGAATGATGCATGTGACGTAGTGCAATGCCAGCACATAGTAGGCCCCTCATAATGAATGGCTTGACTGCTCTTAGCCTGGGAGGGGATTTTATCTGGAATCATTTTTAGCTTCCAGGACTTACAAAAGTATTTATGCATATTGTGGGGAAGGCAGGTCCTAAAACATTCGTTCTCCCTGGACGAGGACAGCTCACGTCGTTTATCTTGATGGTTTTCAGACCTGCCAGCGGCCGTGGGTCTGGAGATGAAAACCGCCCGTCCTGTTTAGAGACTCAGGTCTGGTGTGGGTTATAATTCTGCCATTAGAGCCCTGGTCATCTCCTTCTATTTGCATGGCTCTCCTCCTACACTGAACAGGAGAGCCCGGGGAAGATAATGATCCTCATTTGTATCAGTTAGGGTCTCAACCTGCTCTGAAACGTCCTTCATTAGGCTTGTAGGCTGTATTTATTTTCATTACTCTTGGACTTTCGGATCCATTGGCTGCTGCGGCTTTTTCTGGACATTTCTCCCTGCAGAGTTGTTTGACTGCACCAGCAGCGCGGCTCCCTTTCCCATTTTATTTTGTAGATCGTCGAGCTCTCCTCGTCACCGGCACTTCGGCCTGAACTTCACCTGGCCTCGGCCAGAACGGCTAAGTCCCTGCCACCTTCACAGTCCCCCTGCCCATTACCTTGCCACCCAGTTTAGCACCTGGCCTGGCCGACTTCCTCCCACAGCCGTGGGAGGTCTGGAGCGCTAACCAGCTCCGTCCTGCAGTGAAGATCATCCTGCTCGCCAGGGTTGGGAGATGCTGGCTTCCTGTCTTAGAGCGACCAGACCACTGAGGACCAATAAGCAATGCCTTGCAATTTCGAGGTGTGTGCAATCTTTAAAAAAATAAAATAAAAGACATTAACTGCCAAGAGCTTCACCCCCCAGCAGGAAGGAAGGAAGCGTTGGAGATGTGGGTGCTGTTGACTCTCCCAGGACCTGGCCGGGAGCCATTCTCATAGTGCTTCCCGTGGCACAGAAGGGCCTCTGCGTCCCTGACGATGGCATGTGGCCCTGCCGTGAGCGGCAGCACCACCCAACGCCCTGCAAGAGCTCTGGCGGAAGGTGCCGTTGTGCGGAACACACTTGGTATTTACTCCAGCCCTGGCTCCCACGTGGTCTCCCTCAGTAACAAATGTGATTCTGTTAGTAACTGTTTTGGTAAATGAGTCATATTGTAGCAATCTTCATGAATCAAAGATAATTATATTTTTACTCAGCTAGCACTGGTTAAGAAGACGCGCTCATTCTTCAATTAGCTATCTTTTCACTGTGGTGTTTATCCACAGGGTCTTTCATATAATTTCCACCTAATTCCTTGTGCCCCTTTCCCCATCAGTTAACGCCTTTTTAGATTTTGGAGCCTCCCCACGATTCCCTGCCTATTCTTTATCAATGTTCCTCTTTTTACATGCATAGGAAACAAGTGTGGTGGATTAAATTAGGCTGGCCCAGAGGGGCCGGAGATAACATTCTTCCATAGCCAGGAGAGTTATTTATAAACCATGACATTCCTTCCTCATTCTTCAAAGAGAAGATGATGGTCTCCATCTCATCTGTCTTATACTAACTCAAAATCTTCTTCAAAATGACCAGGGGAAGTGAGATGGCCACTAGTTAAAGCCACTATTTTTGCCCCTATGTACCACAAACACTGTCAAGAGATTCATACATTCAGTTCCTGACAGGTCACAAAGACTCCACAAGTCAGCTATTATTTTCTCCATTTTACAGAGGAGCAAATCAAGGCTTTCAGGTTAAATCATTTGCCTAAGGCCACGCAGCTGTGGCAGAACTAGTAGACCCCAGCTTTGACTCTGACATCTCGTATATGTTGCCCACTTCATAGCCTTCTGCGTAGGCCCTCTGGGTCACTATGACAAATGACCCGAGACTGGATAATTTTAAATAGCAAGAATTTATTTCTCACAGTTCTGGAGACTGGGAAGAGCGAGGTGCTGGTGGAACGTGATGGGGAACCTCTTCACTTCTAAGATGGGGCCCTGGTGCTGTGCCATACTGCAGAAGGCAGAAGGGCAGAAAGGGGCCACCCTGCCTGCAGGAGGCCTCTTTCACAGAAGCCCACTCCCCAGGTCAGGGGCCTTAGTGACCACTCACTCCTAAAGGGTTTCCTCTCAATGTCCTGGTGTTGGTGATGAAGGGTCAGCATACATTTTGGAGGGGGCACAAATACTCAGACCGCTCCTCTTATCCACCACAGTGCATGGTCATTTTTCTGCTCTCGCCCTGCTTTATGGTGGGCACAGAATCACCTGCCACGACTGGGGTCAGGGGGATTGGCTCCTGGTCCTCTTACTAGGGGAGGGCAGGGGCCCGTCCAGACTGGGCCTGCTTAGCTTCCACTTCTCCACCCGCTTTCTGTCCTGACTGCCCTGGGCCTTTGTGAAGTAGGGATACAGGTCAGTTTGTCTTTGTGGCCCCTGAGCCCCTATTGTGTGTCCTGTCCTCCTCTCCCTGGTCCTCGCCTCTCTCAAAGCCACCCCCGACCCCTTGCGGCGGTGCACGCCTCTAATCCCAGTGGCTCTGGAGGCTGAGGGAGGAGGCCGGCTGGCAGGTTCCAAGCCAGCCTCAGCAACTTGGGGAGGCCCTGTCTCTCATAAAAATACTTATAAAAAGGGCTGGGGCTGCGGCTCAGTGGGTAAGCGCCCAGAGTTCAATTCCCGGCACCAAAACATACCAAACCCAACACATCCACCAGGGCCAACCGAACCAGCCTCTGGGGTTCCCATCACGGCCCGGGTCAGGCAGGCGGATCCCGCGCAGCCCCAGCCCTTCTCCAGCCTTAACGGTGGGAGGCACGGGACTCCGTGGCAGTGGGCCTCGTGGGCCGGAGTCTGTACGTCCACCACGTCCCCAGGCCTCGCCGTGGTGAGGACTAGCGCCCCCTGAAGGCCGTCCGCTGAAGGCCAGCCCCAGCCCCGGGCCCTGTGGGGGTGGAGCCTTTAAGAGGCGGGGCCTGGCAGCAGGGAGTGAGGTCACGGGGGCGTGGCCCTTCTTCTGTCTCCCGCCGCGCTGCGGGGGTGGACGTCCCTTCGGGGGTGGGCGGCCCTGATGACCCTCTCCGCCGTCTGTCCCGCCTCGTCCTGGTCCCAGTCTGGGAGACGGTGAGCCAGAGAGAACCTTTCTTCCTGCTCAGTCGCTGGCCTCAGGCGCTTTGTGACAGCGGCGGAAAGCTGGCTCGGCGTGGCCTGGCGCCCGGGCGCCCCACCGCTGCCGCACCCGGTGCTTTTATCTGTAGTTTTGAGGCCGGGCCTCGCCAAGGTGGCCAGGAGCTTGGCCTCGCCTGCCGGCCTCCGCGGTGCTGGGCCCGCAGCCTTACCCCGCAGCTTTGCCCCCAGCTGGCGCTCGTGTTCACCTCTGGGCCGGGTGACGAGGCGCGGGCTGCCGACCTGGCGGGGCCCACCTGCGCCTCCACCGCGCGGCTGGCTCTCAGGCTGGTGGTTCCTGGGCCCTGCAGGGCAGCTGTGTGGGGTCTGTCCTTTGGGGCCCTCCCCACCCAGGCCTGCTTCCTAAGGCTCGTCTGGCCACCAGGCCCTGACCGCCGCGTGGCCTCGAGGCCCGGCTCTGAGTGCTGGGTGGCGCTGGGTCATCTTTCCCCTGCTCAGGCCTCCATCCTCGTGGTTAGCAAGAGGTGGGACCGGAGCTCACCCAGGTCTGCCATCCCTCCCCCCCCCCCCCCCCCCGTTGAACCAGAAGGGGGAAGACGGACAGCTGGGGCTTTGGGAGGTCGCTGTGGGGCCTGGGGGGCTCGAGGGGGGAAGCAGTGTGTCCAGGGGGAGGTGGTGGCCGCCGCCTGGCCCCTTTCTGATGGGGAGATTTCGCCCACCAGCGTGGAGAGGTCCCACCACCTGTGGCCGTCTGCCCCGCGGGGAGGTGCCTGCAGCCCTCTGCCCTTTCCCAAGGGGTGTCCCCGCGGGCATCCTCCTGCAGTGTCTTCACCCCTTTCCCACCTGGGAGCCACCCGGGCTCGTTCCCTGCCTTGAACCTGGTGCACCGGTGGCTGGAGGCACTGCGGGCTTCATCTGTGAGAGCAGGAAGCTCCTCCCATCTCATTGACCTAATAGAGAGGATGAGGAATCAGCTGCTGATGTGCAACTCAACTGTTCGTTTTGTCACAATAAATAAGGCTCTGCTGCTGCTGCTGCTGCTGCTGCTGCTGCTGCTGCTGTCGCAGGAGCCGGGTGCTCAGCCCTGTGCTCTGCTCTCTCCTTGAGAGTCCCCAGAGATGGCTCCCTCTGCGTTCTCCCCTCTGACCCTGCCTCCACAGACTGACTTCTGAGTCCTTGGGGTTGTCTGGCTGATTAGGGCTTTGCCTCAGAGTCACCCTGGGGCCCCTGGCCCTGTGCCACCTTCCCCTCACCTCTACCCCAGGACGCTGCAGCCCTGCTCCCCAGGCGTGGCCCGTGACCAGCAGCCTCAGGTCCCCTGATGCCTGTTAGGTGCGTGGCCTCTGCAGCTGCTGCCTGGACTTCCTGAACCAGAAGCGGCAAGCACTTAACAAGACCCGGGGTGGCTCAGGCCCCTGCGCCTTGAAGCCTGGAGAGCACAGAGCGCTGGTCTACAAGAGCCAGGACAGATTGTGTAAATTCAGGAGATGAGGAGCTGGAATCCATACAGCACGTGGCACAACCTTGGGGACTGGTAGGGTGGCCTCCCCTCTCCAAGCCTGTCTCTCAGTACACTGGTGGTCAGCGGGGTGACTGCTCAGGCTTCCACACCAGGCACAAGGACAGGGAAGTGGCTGAGCCAGTGAACGTGAAGAGCACGTTGTTACTGGTGTCCTAGGAGGGACAGAAGCAAGGGACAGGGTGTGCCTCAATCCCACTTTGTTTAGACCAACTTCTTTCATATTGTGCTTAATGCTGAAGGAAGAGATGGGCTGGGGATGTGGAGGACATGAGAACTGGGATGATCTGACCTTCAGGTTGGAGGTGAGCATGCCCTGCTGCATGCAAGATATTATAGTGGACCCTGAATTAGTGTCCCAGGGCCACTGTAACAAAGTGATTTGGTGACCACCCAGTCTTGCCAGCCGGGGCCCATCAGCACTCATTCATTCTCAACCCTGTTCAGGAGGCTGGCCGTCCAAGGTCAAGGTGTGGGCAGAGTTGGCTGCTGAGGCCTCCCCTCTCTGTGTGTGTCTGTGTCCCGATCTCTTATAAGGACAGCAGTGATAATAGGTTAGGGCCCATTCTGTTGGCTTCATTTTATTTACCTGCGTAAAGCAAGAAGCTGGTTCCCCGGAGACTCTGAGGTGAATCCGCTCCCATCCTTCTCTGGGCGCAGATTTGCTGGTGACCTTGGCAGTTTTTGACTAGGAGGTGTGTCACCTGGTCTCGGCCTTCATCTTCATGGGCACATTCCCTGTGAGCATGTGTCTGTGTCCACGTGACCCCTTCTACCAGGACACCAGTCCTGTTGCAGTGGGGTTCACTGCAACTTGATTTACCTCTGCAAAGACCCTCTTTCCAAACACCAGCATTTCTGGGGTGCCAGGGATCAGGACTCGGCATCCTTTTTTGGAGGATGCAGTCACAGCCCTCAGCAGAGCTGAATTCTCATTCTCGCTGCACCTGATGTCGCAGGGCCAGGGGAATGGCCCTTCTTCCTTGCTCCCGCCCCCCTCTGGGAAGCTTTTGGGATCAGGAAGTGGGGGTGGGTGGCAGGTCAAGAGGACAGGCCTGGCAGAGCCGCTGGAAGAAAGAAAGAGTAGCCAAGGCAGGCCTTTTTGTTGTTGTTGTTGTTGTTTAATGTTTAGAAAACTAAAGAAAGGGAAATCAATTATGGGGCCTACCTGAATTTTATTTCCTCACCCAAAACCAAATTACTCAGCAAACTTATCGCTCGCTATTGCAGGCTCTGGTATTAAAGAAAACAATCAGGCAGGCAGGATTAATCTCCGACAGCCGCCTTATCTTCCACTTGCACCTTTGTTATTTTCTGATGAGCTTCTCCTTTTCTGCTGCCACGTTGTACCATACCTCACTGGTCCCTTTCATTTTATCATCAGGCAGGAGCGGAGGACCTTTCAGTTTATTAAAAAACCTTTATTTGTGAAGAACAAAGAGGGGGAAAAAGGCAAACAATGAGGTCAGACAATCTCCTTCCTGCCAGGAGTCACTCACCTGTTATTTAGAGTGTTATCAGTTAGGGGGAGACTTGCATCCTGGAAAGGAGGCTCTGACAGGCTGCTCGGTTACACACGCACGCACACACGCACACACACACGCACACCCCTCGCATCTGACTGACACACATCAACCTCCACAAAGGCCCTGCACTAGAAAGCTGCAGCGTTTTCTTTTGTCTCTAAGCTTCTGGGAAAGAAAAAAATAAAAGGGCCTGGCCGTCCTGCCCCTGGCACTTCCTGGCACACCCACTGGCTTCTTCCGTGCAGCAGAGGCTTCCTCTCCGGGTCAGTGGCCACGGAGCTGCACCCTGTGGCTGGGAGCACCTTGGTGGGTCGTCTCTGCGTCTTACCTGCCGTTCACTGTTCTGGGGCTGGGTGGGAGGGAGCCATGGAGGCACCTGCTGGTTTCTGTTTGGGGTTGAGGGGATGTTGTCATGGGCCTCACCCTGACCACACGTGGCTGGGGGAGTAGTAGGAACTCCTAGGGCAGGCTCCCTCGTATCTCAGGGCCTCTGTTTCTTGTGTCGGAGGGCCTCCAGCAGGAGGTCTAAGATCCTGTCGTCTCTGATACTCTGGATCCTGGACCCGCTTCACAGACGTGGCCAGGCCTGTGCCACTGTGCTTGCCTTTTGTTGGCAGGGTGGCTTTGAGAAGGTCACTCGTACTCCTCTGAGCTCTCACGTGGACCTGTGAATCTAGGATGGGTATATTTGCTGTCCTACGTTATTGTGCAAATCTAAGAAGCCTGAAGTTCAGGTAAGCCACCTGCTTCTGTCCGCCAGCAGGTAGGCACGTCGTTTTCGCTTTTTATTGCTGAGCCAGAGTGCTGCGGACTTAGCCACGTGCAGCTGTGGGTGGCTGGGTCTTCTGCTCAGACTCTCGCTGATCCCATGCTGTCACTGAGGCCACGCGCTCACCAGGGGGTGTGCTCAGCTCTGCCGCTGGAGTTCTCCCTCTGGGGGCCTCACGGCAGCTCACAGCATGGTGTTCACCTCCTAGGACTGTGGGGGTGTCTCCACGACACTCCACCTTGTGGAGAAGCCTCCTCTGCAGTCAGTAGTAGGTAGTAGTAGGAACACCACAGTCTCCCTCAGGAGAGTCTGCCTTTGGCCCTCAGGTGATGTCCCTCGTATTCACAGGTCCCATGTGCAAGGGAGGGTGGGTTCCAGATGCAGGCTGCACCCCAGGGGGAACCCCACCTGCCACACTGTGTCTCCGAGTTCTTTGGTCTGAACGTCCCTCTGGGGCCCATCACACACTTTTTCCCTGTTGGTTTAGGGGTGAGGGCAGGTCCATCTGGGGTGGGGGCTCCGACTTCTCTGTTGGCTCTGTTTACCCGACTGATGAAATGGAGAGCAGATATTATGGTCTGCCTGATTGCAACTAGGAAAGACCTGAGGGTATCCGTCGTCTGGGGGACAGTGGCTGACCCCTGGGAACAGCCACCTGGGGTGGAAGAGTGCCAGACGGGGCAGCCAGGGATGTGGGGCCTGTCCTGTCCCTGGCAGTCCGCTTCTCTGTACTTGACAGGACCAAGTGACCTTGGACCCTAGGGCTCCTTGAGTCTTTTCCTGCCCCCAGTGTCCCTTGTGAGTGATCCTAATTTAGAAGCTCAAATCAGGCCTTTTGGATTTTTGACCCCATTTCCTGTAATTTGCCTGTATTTCACTCCAGATCCCAGTCTCTGGGGTTCTGACCTCCCTGATACCCGGGTTCCGAATTTCTCCCTGTTGGTATCTAGTGCCGTCTTTGAGTCTGGGCTGGACCTTAACTGTCACTGGATTTGGCAACTTGGCCAGAGGATCTCAGTCCCTTCCCTTAAAGACATTGGGCCCTGTGTGTCCCCCTCCTTCATCGGGCTGGGCTTGGTGTGCTCCCTGATTCCCCTGCCTCTTCCCCCAAGGTTTCCAAGGACCTTTGGGGAGTTTGGACGGACATGGCAGGGTGCCAGCTTCTCAGCCTCGCATGCCGCTGTGAACTGTGCTGGACTCGCTCACGGCATCCTTGCTGAGGCTGAGTTATGTCCTCTCCTGAGAACCCACTTCCTGCCCTTACCCGGAGCACGGGGCTCGGGGTCTGAAGGGAGAGGCCCTTTCTAGTCCCGAGAGAGCCCACTGCTCTGTTGTGATCTCCCACACTCACAGAGGCGGCCAAGCCCTCAGTGGGCACCACTTCACATGCACCAGGAAGGATGTTGGTGGGATGTGGAGAAGCTGGGACCCTCGTGCCTTGTTGGCGGGATCGTGAAGTGATGTAGCCACAGGAAAGCGGCCTGCACACAATTATCATGTGACCCTCGCCATTCCATTGCAGGTGTATCTCAAAAAGAACAGGAAAGGAGCTCAGAGAGATTTGCATAGCCAAGTTTGTAACAGCATTATTCACAACAGCTGAAAGGGAGCAAGGACCCCAATGGCCACTAACAGATGAATGGGTAAACAAGATGGTCTGTATGTACACAGTGGAATAGTATTCAGCCATGAGCAGGATGGAAATTCTGATGTGTGCTGCAACGTGAGCCTGGAGTTCATAATGCTAAGTAAGAAAAGCCAGGCCAGAAGGACAAATATTGAAGAGTTCCATCTATATTAGGTAGGTAAAGCGTCAAATTCATAGAAACAGTAGAGCTGTTGCAAGGACCTGGACGAGGGGAAGCAGGGACATTGTGTCAATGGTATGGAGTTTCCACGATGGCTTGAATGAGTGTCCTCAGTGGCCCATGTGTTAAAGGCTTGGCCCCCAGCCTGTGCCCTGTTGGAAGGTGGTGGAACAGGTCACCTGGGACCTGCCCTTGAAGAGGTACTTGAACCAGGTCCCCTTCCTCTCTCTTTGCTTCTCAGTCACTATGAGGTGAGCAACTTGCTGGGCCCTGTGTTCCCGCCCTGATGTGCGTCTTCACCTCAGGACAAAGGGCAGCCTGACCAAGTGGCATGGCTGGAACCTCCAAGACTGTGCCCACGAAAATCTTTGTCTTTATAAATTGGTCATCTCCAGTGCTTTGTTATGGTGGTGGAAAGCTGTCACAGTTCTGTTTAGGACGATGGAAGAAAATCCCGGAGATGGTGGCGGTGTGGCTGCACAACATCGTCACGGTATTTAAAGTCACTGGGGTATGTTTGAAAGGGTTAAAGTGGGAGTTTTATGTTACATGTTTCAACACAATAAGAATAAATGGTACACAGGCATGTTAGTGTGTGTGCTTTGAAAGTCTCCAACATGCAGATTAGGCAGTATCCTACAGAGATAGAGAACTCTTAGATGGCAAAGTGGTGTGACAGCTCGTGACACCTATCAGAGCCAGAAAATTGATGGGAAAACTACAGAGTATGCGTCCTCTCCAGCTAGGTGGCACCACATGCAGGGATACTTGTTCATGCTTAACTAAACACAAAGCCGGATTCCAAATGAAAGCACCCTACTCTGTATTTTTATAACACACTTTTTGAAAATAGTAAAAGTTTATTTTTCATGCCAAGAATTGCACCACCCACTCTTCTATTACGGAATCAAAGTGGTACAAAAGTTATGTGGAAAGGAAAGATGAAATAAACAGCACTCAGTGAGGAGAAGAAAAGGCCAAAGTTCAGCACAGCAAGGGCCCCGGGGCCAGGAGGCAGGTTTGGGCTCTGCTGGGCACCAGCCAAGTGGTCTTCCAGGACCCGGGGTCGGCCTGGGGCCATCGCTCCATTCCATGGGTGTATCCTGAGCGTCTTTGAATGAAGGACTCTTCCAGCTCTCCCTGTCCTCTGGGAACCCCAGGAAGACCTGGTCCTGGCCATTCTGGATCTCATAGTCTAGCAGAGGAGGCCCTCTGTACCTTACTAAGGGTCACCCATCTGCCACCCTCTTCATCCTCCCGCTCCCCTGAGCACTGGCTGCTCCTGGGTGTTGTGCCACTCAGGTGTGCCCTCTGCCTCTCCTGCACTGGCTGCATCCTGCTTGCTCAGCCGCTCCTTGTGCAGGGTTTCCTTCTCCACTAGGCCGTCCGTCCCAGAGCTGCGGTCAGCCAGGACACACAGGACACACTGAGCCCATCAGACACACGTGAAATCTCTTTGCGGCTCATTTTGATAATTTTAAAAATGATGATTAGTTAGGAAACTCTGGACAACAGGCCTGTTGGGGGTTGCCACCCTAGTCCAGGAGTTCACGCAGGGACTGAGCGGGGAGGAAGGAGCTGGGAGCAACACTGTGCACCTGGAATCACCCCATCTGCAGCCCAGTCCTGAGAGCAGCCTGAAGGGGACCAAGCAGGCCAGTGCTGGCCACGCCCAGTGGAGACAGGAGCATCAGGCAGGTGGGTGGGGCAGGCACAGCAGGCTGCAGGGCGTGGAGGCAGGTGGCAGGTAGAAGCCCAGGCAGGTGGTGGGTGTTGGAAAAGCAAAATCTAGGGTGGGAGGGTGAAGCACAGGAAGCCAGGGTGGGCCTCGTGCGTCAGTCTGGGCAGAGTTAGTTTCCTAGGAGACCGGCAGAGGACAGGAGGCTGCCTGGGGTGGAGGAGGTGGACTCCCTTGCAGGCCTGGCAGGGTGAGGCAAGGACCAGGCTGGGGAAGGGAGGCACCTGTGACAGCTGGGCACAGGGTGGGGACTTGATTACAGGGGAAAAGCGGAGTCACGGATGTCGCAGGGTCTGGTGTTGATTCTGTTCTCCCCTCATTCAGTAAATACCGAGGGTGTTGGGCTGTGCCTGGTGCACTGCTGCACCAGGGGAGGGGAGCCGGGCCAGAGGGGCCTGCGGTGCACAAATGCATAAGTGAACAGTGTGGAGTGACAGGTCCCCAGTGACCGGGTGTCTGAAGGACTAATGGAAGAAGCTCCTGTCGTGTGGCACCTGTGAAGCTGTAAGTCCATGCGAGGAGAATGGAGGCCCGAGAGGAGGCGAGTGTGGTGGAGGAGAGCCGGTGAGGGACTGTGGACAGAAGAGGGCCCTAGCGGAGGCGCCAGGGAGCAGACTACCAGACCTAGAGCGGGTGGCGCAGCACTGGGGCTTTAAGAAAACTGAGGGCCCAGAGAACTTCAGGATAAGGGTGTCTCAGGGCAAGGGTGGTCCCAGGGAGCAGGACTTTCCTCCCGCAGCCTGCAGAACTGCCCTCTGTGTCCTCACATGGAGGAAGAGGGACCTGCCTCCTTCCTCTCACAAGACTCCCTCCCTCCACCTCATCTAAACCTGGTCACCTCAGGCACCGTCACCCGGGGCAGGTCTTCCACATGGACTTAGAGAGGAGGGGACAGGAGCACTGAGTCCACAGTGGGGGTGACTGGACACTTCAGAATGACCCCGCTGCTCTATGGATGGGGTCTGTGTGTGTTTGTCTGTGCCTGTGTAGACACTAAGGACTTGGCAATAGATTCCTTTTGCCCAGGACAGGAAAAATTCCAGAGTCTGGATTTGGGCAAATTCGAGTTGCACTAGTCACTGGCAGGTCAGTGCAGCGTGTGCGTGTGTGCGAGCTCTCCTGTGCTCCTGCAGGAGAATGGAAGGGGAAGGCGAAGGAGGGCTGGAGGAGAGAGAGGCACAGATGACCCTGGGTCCCAGGGTTTCCGTCACAGCCACCCGAGCAGAGCACTGAGCCACCTCACATCTCAGCGTGGCTCCCAGAGCTGGAGTGGACGCAGCACATCTGCAGACGGTGCCCTCATCCCGACAGAATGAACACTCCTGGGTCACCGGCAGCCAGCTCCATTAAGAGAACGTCCAGGGCCCCTTCAGGTCCCCTCTGGCCATGGCCACTCTCCCAGGTCACCTCTGCTCTGGATCCTGGTGGCCTGGATTAGTCTTGCCAGTTGGCGTACCTAAGATCGATGGCTTCACTGGATTCTGTTTTAAAGTCGACTCCAAAGCTGTTTTGAAGCTTTTCCCAAAGTGACATCCTCCCTGGGACAGGGGCAGGAGGGTGAATGAAGACATGCTCTGGCCTCCACGGTGGCTCACAAGTGAGTGGCGCCACCCGTGTGCTCCAGGGTGCTTTAGATCAGGGCAGTGGCCCATCACGGGACACCAGGTGCCACTGTCCTAGCAGTCTCACCCTCTGCCCTGCTCGGCAGACCCCCGTGGCGCTGCCCGGAGAAGCAGAGTGTGTGGCTCCAATAGGACTGCTCAGGAGAGCCCTGGATGGTGCTGCCCGACAAGCCCCACACTCGGTCTTCAGCAAAGCAAAGTATAAGAAGATCCTAAGTGGAAAGGAAGTCAGTCAATTCACACTCCACGTGTGTCTCTGCAACATTTTGAAGTAGGCATTTTATTGTATTTTGCAGATAAGGAGACTGAGGCTCAGGAAACAGTCTCAAGACCGCCCAGCTGAAGACCCCTGGATCACTTCCCGCTCTGCCGCCGTCTGTCACACTGCGTCGCTTCTCTGGACCATGGTGTCTCAGCAGCACTCTTCCCTCTCCCTTTGTCACCTGTGATTTTTAAAGCATAGGAAGGAATATATGTTTTATTCAGCAAATGAATGGGACTCTTCACATTAGCGAGACCCTCATGAGTCGAGTTGGGTCTTGGGTCTTGAGCAAACAGTGGTGATCAGACACCACAGGGCTTCTGCCCTCGTGGAAGTCGGTTCAGTGAAAATCAACTTCAGGTGAAAACACCTAAAGAAGAAATCGCGAGATGGGTAAGAAGCAGAGGGTTAGGAAAAGCTGTAATGTGGCCTCACTACGCCAGGGATTTCAGAGAAAGCTCATTGAGAGCACCAGCTGTGAGTGGAGTTCTTGGAGTGGGTACTAACAGGGTGAAATGGTGGCAGGAAGGCTGATTCCAGATATAAGGAGTTGCATGTGCAAAGGCCCTGGGGTGTGTGTTTGGGTCTGAACCATTGTGAGCATGAAAGGATGAAAGAAGAACAGTGTGGCTCGAGTGCAGACGGCAAGGCAGGACACTTGGGGAAATGCAGGAGCGAGACCATGGGGCCAGACCAGGCTTCCCCAGCCAGGAGAGTCTGCAGCCACAGCACAGAGTTTTACTGAATGGCAAAGATAAAGAAACACCAATTTTCAGCTTCCTTTATCATCTCCTGTATTACAGAGAATGCTTTGTAGCAAAGTGTGAATGTCCCTTGGAATTAACATTATTTGTTTCCTTTGGGGAAATATGTTCATCCCACAGTGCTCTCCAGAACCAAATTAAAAATAAACATCTAAACCAAATTAGGCTGCCTAGAAACACTGATAGCACGAGCCAAAGGCAAGCCAAGTTGAAATGCTGAGTTCATGTCAGGTGAGCACAACTCACGTCCACTAAGACTCACCCTGTGTGATTTCTAAGAAGGCCAGCTCTGTCCATTGACCCAGGAGCCTGCCTTGCACAGTGGGAGGGGGCAGGTGCTCCCAGCACCTCACCCTGGGGCTGTGGGTGAGGGCTTGGTCACTGTGGTTCAGGCTACATCGCTTCGGGCAAGTTCATTTCTGCTGATTTCACAACTACATATACCTTAGATTAACGGTTCTCAGCCCGTGTGTGGCAGACCCCTAGAAGACTTGAAATGATTTCAGGGGAGTCTGAGACCCATGGACATAGAACAGATGAGGTCACGCCTCCCCCCAGTTTATACATTGTACATAGGTGCTTTGTGATCATGCAGATTGACTGTGGCTCTTGGCCGAGTTAGTGTTAATCAACAGGGAGTCCGAGTGTGCCGGCTCTGCTGGGAGAGGCCCTTCCAGGTCGTGGACATTTAGAAGGGGCCTCCTGCTCAGAAAGTGTGCAGATTAAGCAGTCGGCTCCTGGAGGCTTGGCAGCATCCAGTGAGGGTTGTGGTCGCTTCTTGTCCTCGCCAGGACCGGCTGGTGCGAGGACCAGGAGACAGGGGCAAGGCCGTGCCGGCGAGCAGAGGTCGCAGTCCAGGAGGAGGGTGCTCCCGCAGCTATCCCTGCTGAGCTCCCCTCCAAAGCGCCACGCGCCCCTGGCTGGGAGGCTGGGCCTGGCCACCTCACGTGCTCCTGAGCTGAAGCACACTCCTGGACACCTGTTCTGCCAGACACCTCTACATCCCTGGCGGGCGGCTTGGGATCTGTGTGGAGCCGTCTTCCTCCAGAAGAGGAGGGTGGGCTGGTGGTGCCCCAGGGAGAGGTGTGTGAGTGCGTAACCCTCTGAGCACGTGCATTTTGCTTCCAGCCCTGGGTGCTGGGTGAGAACCCAGTACGTCTCACCTGCTCCGCTTGGCCAGTAAGGATGTGGGCATTTCATACTCATTTTCAAGAGACGGACGGAGGCTCCAGGTCACGAGGACCCTGCCACTGCTCGCAGACTCCCTGTCCTGTGGTCCCCTAGGTGTAATGGGAAGCAGGGGCAAGGAAAGGTTCCAACCCGGTGGCCTCCGCACACCTGCTTTCCCACGCAGGCTCTGCAGTTCCTACCTCCCGCCAGCGAGGGGATGGCTTTCTCACTTCCCTCTGCACCCACTGAGGCTCAGAGACACTCCATGACTCGCCCAGGGTCAGGGAGGCCAGAGGAAGGGCAGGGCTCGAGCTAGGGCTGCCCAGTTCCATCTGCGCTCTTCCTTGCTCCATTCTGGTTACCCTCAAGTGGCGGGAAGCCGCTTCCACAGGACATGGGTGGCACAGGGGCTGGCTGGGCTGTGAGGCAGGTCCGGGTCACTGGGTGGTGAAGTGGGCAACAGCTGCCCTTAGGGTGAGGTAGTGAGCGGAAGACGGTGACGATGGCGCCTAGGCATGCGGTGAGTCAAGACTCCTCCTCTCCAGTGGCCTTCCCTGTGGAGCCTGCCTTCCCGCCAGCCTGAGCATCACTTTAAATCTGGGCTGGGTCACCACCAACAGTTAATGCCAGTTCACGTTGACTTCAGTGTGTGTGCATATGTCACCCGTCTCTCTTCCCCCTGGGTGATTTTCAAAACTCTGCCATAAAAACAAACAAAAACAAAGAATGACAAGCCCAGGCAGGTGGAGAATCCCTGGGGACTGAGGAAATGCGGTTCTCTTCTCGGCAGTCGGGTGCCTCCTGATTCCCTTTCCTTGCTCATCTTGCCGACTGGAAGTGGAGGCTGTCGTCTCCTGGTCCACTCTGCCTTTTCTTCCCTGACCTCCTAAACTTGCCTCCAAGGCTCAGGGTCCAGAGAGCTCTGCCGACGCAGGAGAAGCGGCCGATGGCGGTCTTGAGGTGTTCCACTCAGGCGTGGGCCTCCCCCGAGGTCCTGTTCATCCTGGTCTCCTGGAGTTTTCCCAGGTGGCCTTCGGTGTTTGAAAGAGGTCACAGAGATTCCCAGCAGAGATCTCGGTCACTTCTGGGTCTGAACTTCATACCAGGGCAGCCCAGAGGGCTGGTGGTGACCAGGGAAACCCTGCTGGTTTAGGAGGGCCACCAGCTCCTCTCCTGAGGGTCTCTACAGAGCCCTGGGTTGTGACAGTCCCCAGGGGCTCCTACCTCAATACTGATGTCCATGAAGGCAAGGGTCATATGACCCGAGGACTGGGGAGGTGGTGACTCTCATGTCACTCGAGGGCAGCCTTTAACTGAGATTTACCTGTGTCACCCTCTGAGTAGTGTGTGCCCTTGGGTAAGGTATTTTCCTGCTTCACAGAGCTCAAGGGCCTCTGTTCTGCTAGCGAGCACCACCAGGGTTGGAGCAGCAGACTTGCCCACCCCTGCCTTCCTGGGGCATTCGGTCCAGAGAGGACAGAGCAGGCAAAGACCCAGTGTGGGCGAGCTTTCCTATGTGTTTAAAGACAGACGTTACCGTCAGAAAGCTTAACTGACAACTAACTTCATTCAATTAAAATAAAAATAAGTGATGGTTACCAAAATATCTGCACTATCAAAAGATTATCACTCTGAATGTAGTGCATAAATCCTCAGTGTTATAATCATGGGATGACTGAAAGGCTGTTTTTTGTTTGCTTGTTTTTAGTATTATAAGTGTGATTCCATACTGGTTATCTGTGAAAAAAAAATCAGTTTTTTTTTAGGGAAGGGGTTATTGAAGATTGCACCCAGGGGTGCTTTACCACTAAGCTACATCCCTATCCCTTTTAAAGTTTTTAAAAAAATATTTATTTTTTAGTTGTAGCTGGACACAATACCTTTATTTATTTAATTTTTATGTGGTGCAAAGGATCAACCCAGGGCCTTGCACGTGCTAGGCGAGCACTCTACCTCTGAGCCACAACCCCAGCCCCTGTTTTAAAATTTTTTATTTTGAGACAAACTCTCACTAAGTTGCTTAGGACCCCACTAATTTGTTGAGGCTGGCCTCAACCTTGGAATCCTCCCACCTCAGCCTCCCAAGTTAGTGGGACTACAGGTGTGTGCCACCATGTCCAGTGAAAAATATCTAGTTTTGAACAAAATTAGACTTACATATACATACCCCATTGCTTAGTAACTGTGGTGATAATGATAGCTAGTGCCCACCTGCAGTAAGAGAGGACTGCTCCATGCCCCCCAAGTTCTATTCAGAGTTTAGCTCCTCAACCAAGTTGTGTGTTGTTGGCAAAATAAATGCCCGGGGCATTTCGTGTTCTCTGTGGATGATGTGGGGGGGGCAGGTCTGTAGAAGCATGGGCAGAGCCTGAGAAAACCCAGGCACGGCTCACCCTGCCACAGGCCTGGTCTTTTGGGGTGTACAGAGTGTCTGTTTCGGGAGCCAGGAACCAGATGGCTGGAAAACAGGTATTTTATTTCATCTGTGATTTATGTCTTGCTTCCTAGTGGCATTGGTCGGGCTGCTGGGCTCCCCCAGCCCTGTTCCGCCTGGACTCTCAGAGGGTGCTCAGGGAGTGGTTTATTCTCACTTACTTTATGTACATCCTGTGAATTCAGCATCAAGACCTGCTGTCAAGTAGCCTGCGTTTTCCCTTTTCCAAATTTTGGTGTCTTGTTGTCATATGAATTCATTTTAGCTGTTTCTGTTTTCTTAGTTTTTCGAATCCCTGCCCTACTTTAAGGAACCTTAACTTGATTTGAGGAGATAAGTCTTGTGTATTGAAGGCAGAGTTTTTAGGTAAAATTGTTTCTTTCATGCACTGTAGAGATGGGTATGCATTTCGTATGTTTGTTGTAATAATATAAAATGTCTCAACTAATAACCTATACACGCACATAATCATGTGTATATTTTACCCGCTATCTGGCCCGTAGATTCATAAGAGCATTATGGCAAAGGGAAAGTGGTGGATATTTTTTCTTTCATTTTAAACCTAAATAAATAAATGAATAATGAATAAGCATGCCATTTGTCTGTAAAAAAATCAGTGACTTTTTTTAGTGATAACTTTTAAATATATATTCCTGATGAATAAACTTCATGAATACTGTACCAATATATTATGAGCTGGATTTCTATAAGGAGATGGTAGTTATCAGATTTTTCTTGAAACAAGGTGAGGAAAACAGAAGAGGGGTGCAACTCATTCATTTTACCCCTGCTGGGTGTCTACAGGCCTGCTCTGGCCTAGCGGGTGGGCCCCACTGTATCTCACTTGATGCCCTGTGCACTGTCAGGCCCTAGGCACAAAGGGGACAGGTGAATCTGTGTCACCAGAATGGGGTCTGGACACTGCAGACCTCTGCTGCTGATGCCTTCTACCAGGGAGGAGTGTGTGCAGTCAGTTCAGCGGTCCTTGTCCAGGCCGCTCTCTTTACCCGCCTCCAGGTGGCCACCCATCAGGTCCCTGTTGCCCTAGGCAGCTCCTGTAACACGTCCCTCTGCTGACTTGTTTACTGTTCCCTCTCCGACTTAGAGGTTCCCTGTGGTAGGGGCTGTCCTAGTGGTCTTAGGTCATCAGCGGTTGGCACAGTACCTGGCACGTGCCCAGTGTAGGATCACGGCTGATGAATGACTAAGCCAGCTGCATGATGTATTAGGGTTCTCCAAAGAAACAGAGCTGGCGGGGTGTAGGTGGTGGGGGCCGAAGAAAGGAGGAAGTGGGGGTGGGGTGGGGGGAGAAGAGAGATTAAGGAATTGACTTACGGGATTGTGAGCCCTCCCCCAAATCAGTGGGGAGGCAGCCAGGCGGGAGAACCAGAAAGAGCCCATGGTACAGCTCAAGTCCAAAGGCTGGTGGAATTTCCTCTGCACAGGGGATGCCAGTCGTTGATTCTCTTGAGGCCTTTAACTGATAGGATGAGGCCCACCCACATTGTGCAGGGCTACTATCTACTCTACCAAACGTCCCCCAATTTAAATGTGAATCTTATCCAGAAACACCCTCACAAAAATAATCAGAGGAATGTTCAACCAAATATCTGACCACTGTGGCCAGCCTAATTGACACATAAAAAGAACCATCATACGTGATTTAATCACATTTTAAATAGGCAGTGCCTGATCGCTTTGCTGGCATCTCTGAAGTTATCACTTCCGTGGGGGAATGTTTAACTGGCTGTAATGTGTTTTACCCAGACAAATATTCTAACGCTGACAAATGTTGGTGTCAGTAAAATAATAGATTGCTCTTCTGTTTCAACTCTAATTCCCAAACTGATATGTAACATAAAGTCAGAATTAATGCTAAGAGTAGGCAGTTATTTTCTTTTAAATATTTGATGACCAGGGATGGAAAATTCAGTATGGTTATGCAGCAAAGAAACACTTTACTATTTTATTTAATTTTTGAACATAATACATTCACATAGCTTAATAGTCAAATATAAAGAAATCATTGAAAACTCTCTCTGCAGTCTCACATTTCCTACTTCTACACCCTACTTCCTCTAGATACCTTTTTTCTATATTTTTAATTGGTGCATTATGGTTGTACAAAATGGTGGGATTTGTTGTTACACATCATACATGTACACAATACCGCCGTATGATGTGGCCAGTCCCACTGCCCAGTTGTCATCCTCTCCCTCTCCTTTCTAGCTCTGCTGTACTCCACTGGTCTACCCTGGATCTTCATGAATTCTGTCACCACCTTTCATTGCCCTTTTCCTCTTTAACTCACATATGAGAGAAAACATAGGAGTCTTGACTTTCTGAGTTTGGCTGTTTTGCTTTAAATAGTTTTCTCAAATTCCATCTGTTTTCTTGCAAATGACATAATTTCATTTTTCTTTATGGCTAAATAAAAATGTGTCTTTTTGCCACATTTCTTTATCCGTTGGTCCACTGATGGGACACCTCGGCTGGTTCCATAGTTCTGCTAAGGTGAGTTGTGGTACTATAAACACGGGTATGCATGTGTCGCTACAGTATGACTTTAATTAATCAGGATAAATACCTGGGAGTGGTATACCTAGGCCATATGGTGGCTTCATGCCTAGTCTTTGAGGAACCTCCATACTGATTTCCATATTGTTTGTAGTAACTTACAGTCCCACCAAAAGCATGGAAGTGTTCCTTTTTCTCCACCGCATCTCCAGAATTTATTATTGTTTGTATTCTTAATAACTACCGTTCTCACTGGAGGGAGATGAAATCTCAGTACAGTTTTGATTTCTATTTTCTTGATTGCTAAGGATGTTGTGATATTGGCTTCATAGAATGAATTTGTAAGAGTTCCATCCCTTTTATTTCATGGAATAATTTGAGGAGCATTGGTATTAGTTCTTCTTTAAAGATTTGATAGAATTCAGGAGAAAATCCATCTGGTTCTGGGCTTTTCCTTGTTGGAAGTCTTTTTATTACTCTTTGCATCTCATTATTAGTTATTGGTCTGTTTTGATTTTCTGTATCCTCTTGATTCATTTTGTATCTAGAAAAGTCTCATTTTTTCTAGGTTTTCAGTTTATGAGAGTATAGTTTTCAGAATATCCCAGGGATGGTGTGTATCCCTGTGATGTCTGTGGTGATGGCTCCTTTTCATCTCTAATGTTACTAATCAGATAGTCTCTCTTTTCGTCTTGGTCAATTTGGCTAAGGCCTTATCCGTCTTTTTAACTTTTTTCAAAGAACCAACTCTTCATTTCATTGATACGTCGTATAGCTTTTTAAATTTTCAATTTCATTGATTTTTGACTCTGATCTTAATTATTTCCTTCCTTCTGTTAGTTTTGGAATTGTGTATTTTTCTTTTCCAGTGGTCTTGAGATGTATCAATAGGTTGTTTATTTGGGATTTAAGAAAAAATAAATTTTATGTGGGCACTCATTGCCATTAACTTTCCTTTTAGAACTACCTTCATAGTGCCCCAGGGATTCTGGTATGTTATGCCACAATTCTTATTTGATTCTAAGGAATTTTTAATTTCTTCCCTGCTTTCTTCTATCACACATTCATCACTCAAAAATATTCAATCTCCATATGTTTGTAAAGTTTCTGTACAGTTTTTGTTTTTGATTTCTTGTTTCATCTCATTATTATCAGATAAGATGCAAGGAATTATATTTATATTTTTAATATTTGCTTAGAATTGCCTTGTGACCTAAAAAGTGTTCTATTTTGGAAAAGGCTCTATGAGTATCTGAAAAGAAAGTGTATTTGACTGCTGTAAGAAATATTCTATATATTTGTGAAGTTCTTTTGATTTGTATTTTTTTTCTTTATTTTTTTTAGATTTGACGAGTCTTTACTGAGTTTAGGTCTGAATGACCTACATATTGGTGAGAGAGAGGTGTTGAAATCACCCAGTAATATTGTACTGTGGTCTCTCTATTTTTGTAATGAGTCACACCAATGTTTAGGACATAAATATTTACTATAATTGCATCTTCCTTTTAAAAATTTCCCTTTACCAGTATGAAGTGACCATCTTTGTCTGTTCTGATTGATTTTGGCTCAAAGTGTGCTTTGTCAGGTATGTGAGTAGCTAATCCTGCTTATTTTCAGGCCTCATTTACAAGGAATATACATTTATATCCTTTTTAAGCCTGTGGTTGTCTTGGCCTGTAAGGTGAATCTCTTGCAAACAACATATAGGTGGGCCTTGTTTTTTAATTCATTCTCCCAGCATATGTCTTTAAGGGGAGAATCAAAGCCATCTATATTCAATGTTATGACAGGAAGATGTTTATTTCTGCCATTTTGGTTTATTCCTAGTGTTCATTTTGCTCTTGTTTCTCATTTGCCTCGCTACTCTTCCAGTGAAACTTGCCCATTTCTGAGCTCTGGGGTTCGTTTTGGATTTCTTCTGGATAAAGTGTTTAAGTATTTTCCTATAATGCTGGATTATAGTCATGAATTCTTTTAGTTTCTGCTTATCTTGGAATCTTTTTATTTCTTCCTCAATTTTAAAGGATAGCTTTGCTGGATATATTCCTGGTTGACATTTATTTTCTTTTAAGACTTTGAACACGTCAGTCTATGCTTTCCTAGATTTTAGAGTTTGTGCGGAGAAATCAGAAGTCATTTTTTTCCAGCCTGATTTAATTTTTTTTAAAAAGTTTAAATTTGTTTTAATTAGTTATACATGACAGTAGAATGCACTTTGATACATCATATATAATGGAGTATAATTTTTCTTTCTTCTGGTTGTATATGTAGAATTGAACTGGTTATATAGTTATGTATGTGTATAGGGTGATAATGTCTGATTCTTTCTCCTATCCTTTCTACCCCTATGCCCACCCCCCTCCCTTCACTCCCTTCTACCTATCTAAAGCAATTGCTGGTGGAAATGCAAATTGATGCCACATTATGATAGAGATTCCTCAGAAGTACTTCTTATTGACTTGCCTCTAAATGTCCCCTGACTTTCTTGAGTCTTTTAAAGTTCTATCCTTGTTTCATATGTTAGCATTTTAATATAATGTGTCATGGAGAGGTTTTTTTTTTTTTCCGTTTTGATCTTGTCTGTTTGGGTTTTTGAATGCCTCCTGCATCTCGATGTCAATTTTATTCTCATTGGAAAATTTGTTATTAATTCCCCTAAAGAGGAAATTGCCCTGTGTCTCACGGTGCTCTTCAATTTCAATTTCAATGGTTCTTAATTTTAGTCTTTTAATGTTCTCCCAGAGTTCTTATGTTTTCTGGTCATGGTTACTTCTTTTCTCTTCTTTAATACTGGCTGGATGCTTAAGATGGCCACTTTGTCTTCTGGCTCGTAGATTCTGTCTTCTACTGGACTACTCTACTAGACAGACTTTCAACCAAACATTTTGTTTGATTTATTGTGTTTGTTTTTATTTCCAAGATTTCTATTTGGTTCTCTTTCAGTATATATCTCTCCTTATTGAATTTCTCTTTCATATCCTGTACTAACTAATTTATTCGGTTGTTTCCATCCATTCTCTTAGAATTCACTGATTATTTTTATAATCACCTTTTAAATTCTTTATTCTGATATTTCATCCACTTCAATATCTTTGGAGTCAGTTGCTGGTGAATTATAAACTGTAAGAGTTGCTATGTTACATTGTTTCTTCATACTTCTTGTATTCCTGTTTAGGTTTTTATGCATGTGTTGGGATGAGTTTCTCTTTCATTCATGTTTGGGTCTTTCCAGGAGAGTCTTTTCTTGCCAGAATGCCCTAGAGCGAACTAAATTGAGACCCCTTGACAGTGTGGTATCTGCAAATTCTCTATTTTGGCTGTAGTGAATGTCAGTGAGCGGGACCTGAGGTCCCCCCAGTCATTCCTACTTGCAGCCTGGTCTTTAGTTTGGGATTTTTTTCTCTTTTATTCTTTTTACTAAAGTGTAGCTGAAATGTGAATGTGATTAATTTGTGTGTGGAGCAAGGTGAGCTGTCATTTTGCTGGGTTTAGTTCAGCAACCGAGTCTCTACCTGTGAACCTGTAGGATCCCTCTAGATTCCCAGCACCTCACAGTAAAGGGGAAACAAACAATAGAAACAACCAAAGAAAACAATATTCAGCATAAAACACACCCAGTGCCTACTGTGGCATGTACAATATGAATCACAACAAAAGCAGAAATGAGTGGTCAGCAATTTCCAATAGGAAGAATAAGATCTGGCTTTGAACAGTAGATGTCAACTGTGACATCCACAGTACTAACAATAACTACATGAATGTGGTTGTAGGAGTTTTATGAACCAAAAGTTCTAAATGAATGTAAAATACAGTTCCTTAAGGAAAAAGAAAATGTGATAAGAAAGTGAAAGAAAGTTTAGAATGTTCAAAATGTGAACAGAGAGAGTGCACAAGAGCTGGAGCAAGTGATGGCTATTAAGGAGGAGGAAAAAATAGGAAAAGATAAAGGAAAGGGAGAGGGAGAGAGAGAAAGACTTTGACTCAGTGGGAGAAGAAAGGAGAGAAAGAGAAACATGAGAAACAAACAAACAAACAAAAAAACCAGGTACCACCCACCGCCACCAAGCTGCCCCATCTCCAAATGCAGCTGCCCCCAGCTGCCCCCATGCTGCCCGCTCCCATGGCCCCACCTCTAGACACAGCCACCTCCGCCTGGGACACCACTGCCACCATTGCCATCTCAAGACATGGCAGCCTCCATCTTGGGTCACCAGCCAGGGCCTAGAGGTCCATTGTCAAGGTGCCTGTGGGTTTGGTTGCACCTGCAGTCTTCCTGCTGGGTGTGCTGGTAGCCACCATCTTACTGTAGAGGTGGGAGAGAGCCAGGCTCTCCCCAGGCGCCTGGTCCCTGACAGCAGCCTGGTCCCCAACTCCCTGCCCAGTCTGGTACCCACTGCCCCTGGCCCCACTAGGCCCAGCATCAGTCTGGCACCCAGCAGGACCTTCTGGCTCCCCATTCCCCAGTCTCCCAGCCCCTCCCTAGACACCAACCTGGCCTGTTGCTCACAGCTACATGGCTGGCCCACAGCTCTTAGCACCTGCTCCTGATCCCCCTGGTATAGAATAGCTCTCCATGACAGGTGCACAGGTACGGGTGCTAAGCCCTAGGGACCTCCTGGGAGAGAAGTGCCTGAGATGTTAGTAGGTGCTGTATTGTTTACATTGGATGCTGGAATATTGATCTCCTCCTTAAAGGCAAGGCTGGAAGCCTTCAGGGACACTGTAAGTCTACAGGGTAGAAACTGTACCACCTCAGATCCACACTGCTAGGTGGGAATACATATGAACAACAGGAAGAAACATGGGAACAAAGTACTTCAAATAAATCAAGGTGCTTCAATAACAGAATCCATTGACAACAGAGTAGAAGAAATGTCAGAGAAGAATTCAGAATGCACATAGTTAAACTGATTTGAAGTGAGGAGTGAAGTCAGAAATAAATATCTGTGATGAACATAGATGCAAAACTTCTCAATAAAATTGGGGCAATTATATACAAAAACATATTAAAAAGATAATGCACCATGATCAAGTGGGGTTCAGCCCAGGGATGCAAGGTTGGTTCAACATATGGAAATCAATAAATGTAATTCATCACGTTAATAGGCTTAAAGACAAGAATCATGTTAATTTTAATATATGCAGAAAAAGCATTTGACAGAATACAGCACCCCTTCATGTTCAAAACACTAGAAAAACTAGGTATAGTAAGAACATACCTCAACATTGTAAAAGCTATCTATGCTAAACCCAGGGCCAACATCATTCTAAATGGAAAAAAATTAAAAGCATTCCCTCTGAAAACTGGAACAAGACAATGATGCCCTCTTTCACCATTTCTATTCAATATAGTCCTAAAAACTCTAGTTAGATCAATTGGATAGATGAAAGAAATTAAAAGGATATAAACAGGAAAAGCAGTACTCAAACTATCACTATTTGCTGATGACATGATTCTATATTTAGAAGATTCAAAAAAATTCCACCAGAAAACTTTTAGAACCAATCAATGAATTCAGCAACATAACAGGATATAAAATCAATAGTCATAAATCAAATGCATTCCTCAGTGATGAATCTACTGAAAGCGAAATTAGGAAAACTACCACATTCAAAATAATCTCAAAACAGACAACAAACTTGAGAATCAATCTCACAAAAGGGGTGAAAGACCTCTACAATGAAAATTACACAACACTAAAGAAAGAAATTGAAGAAGACCTTAGAAGATCGCAAGAATCTCCCATGCTCTTGGATAGGCAGAATTAATATTGTCAAAATGGCCATAATACCAAAAGTGTTATAAATATTTAATGCAATTCCTATTAAAATCCCAATGACATTCTTCATGGAAATAGAAAAAGCCACCATGAAACTTATTTAGAAAAATAAGAGACCCAGAATAGCCAAGGCAATAGGAGGCCTCACAATACCAGACCTTAAATTACTGCAGAGTTATAATAACAAAAACAGCATGGTATTGGCACCAAAACAGACACATAAACCAATGGTACAGAATAGAAGACTCAGAGACAAGCCCACACATACAGTTATCTCATGCTAGACAAAGGTGCCAAAAATATACATTGAAGAAAAACCTCTTCAACAAATAAATGGTGCTGGGAAAACTGGAAATTCACATGCAACAAAATGAAATTAAACCCCTACCTCTCAACCTGCACAAAACTCAACGTGGATCAGAGACTTAGGTACTTAAACAGATACCCTGTGCCTAATAGAAGAAAAAGTAGGGGGCTGGGATTGTAGCTCAGGGGGAGAGCACTCGCCTTGCATGCATGAGTCACTGTGTTCGATCCTCAGCCCCACATAAAAATAAAGATATTGTGTCCACCTATAACTAGAAAAAATATTAAAAAAAGAAAAAAGTAGGTCCAAATTTTCACTATGCCAGCTTAGGAACTGACTTCCTTAACAAGACTCTAAAGTGCAAGACATAAAATCAAAAATCAATAAATGGGAAGGATTCAGACTAAAAAGCTTCTTCTCAGCAAAGGAAATAATAATATGAAGAGAGAGCCTATAGAATGGGAGAAAATCTTCACCATATGCAGCTAAGATAGAGCATTAATCTCCTGGATATATAAAGAACTCAAAAGCTCAACACCAAAAACCCAAATAGCTCAGTCAATAGATTGATTAAGGAACTGAACAGACACTTCACAGAAGAAGAAATACAATCAATCACTAAACATATGAAAAACTGTTCAACATCTCTAGCAGTTAGAGGAATGCAAATCAAAACTAAAATTTCATCTCATTCCAGTAAGAATGGCAATCATCAAGAATACAAATAATAATAATGTTGGTGAGGATGTGGGAAAAAGGTACACTAATGCACTGCTGGTGGGACTGCATATTGGTGCAACCACTGTGGAAATCAGTATGGAGATTGCTCAGAAAACTTGGAATGGAACCATCATTTGACCCAGCTATCTTAGTTCCTTGGCTTATATCCAAAGGATTTCAAATCGGCCTACTAAACTGATGCAGGCATATTAAAGTTCATAGCAGCTCAATTCACAATAGCCAAACTATGGAACCAACCTAGATGTCCTTCAACAGATGAATGGATAAAGAAAATGTGGTATATATACACAACTACTCAGCATTAAAAGAGAATGAAATTATGGCATTTGCAGGTGAGTGGATGGAGTTGGAGAATATCATGCTAAGCAAAATAAGCCAGTTCCCCAAAACCAAATTCACAATAAGTGAGCTGGCTAGGGAAAAACAGGTACTTTACATTAGGCAGAGGGGAGTTAAGGAAAGGGAGGGAGTATGGGGAAAGGAAGGATAGTAGAATGAATCAGATAATATCACCCTATGTACATACATGACTACATGACCGGTGTGATTCTACATCATGGACAACCAGAAGAATGAGAAGTTATACTCCATTTATGTATGATGTGTCAAAATGTGTTCTATTGTCATGCATAACTAATTAGAACAACAACAACAACAACAACAACAACAAAAACCCAAACCCAAACAAACCCCAAACCCTAACCCTCAAAATAAGACAAGGAAAAAGAAATATTGTAAAAATTACTAAAAATGAGAAGAAACAAATATGTGTGTATATCTTCACAAACCAGTACAGCAGGAACACACACCATACACATACAAAAGATTCTTGATGAAAAATTAAAAGAATTGTCCTCCATTGAGGTAGTCAAAACTGTTGATGAGGGTGGACAGCCACTGCGTCCACCCAGCTGTCCTTTGTTCCATTTCTTCTTGGGCTATGGGAGGAGGGGAGGAAGGGGAGAGGTAAAGGGGTGTTACCTTTTCTTTTTGTGCTGCTCACTGAACAGCCTCTAGAGTGGCCTAAATCTGAAGTGTGTTGATGGAGCTCCTGACTCCCTTCTCCTCAGCATGAGGTAGGACGGAAGGGGGAGTTCTGTAGATTAGCACTGGGTCTGGACGGAAGTCCCTGGTTGGGCTGCTGCAAAGTTCTAGGAATGGAGTTCTGGAAGCTGGGACTTAGGTTTAGTGGGGCCTTAGGGACTTTGTTGGGTGGTGTGCGTTCTTGCGAGATTAGATCAACATACCCCTAGGGCCAGGGGGATGCTGATCTCGACTGGGGGACTGAATCTCAGAGCCTCCCAAGAATTCTCCTTGTGGGGTTCCTAGCTCTCATGCCCTCTGCTGCCCAAGAATTCTGCCCTCCCAGCCTTAGTCCCCGAGGGTACTCACACTTGCTGAGGGCCATTACCAAGTAGGTATGACGCATCGCAATCCTTGCCAGTGTACCCCATGTTAAATGGACTTGCCTTGGAAATTTGCTGCGACCTTGCTTGTGTGTTTGAGAAAGATGACCCTGCTCAAGGTGATCGAGGGTGGATCCAGGTTTGAGGAAGTATCCTGCAGGTTTGAGGAAGTATCCCGGTCCTTGGGTTTAGGGTGTTCCCGGTTTAAGAATATGGGTTTTAGGGAAGTTGAGGTTGAAGATTATGGCTGCTGGGATTAGGGTGTTCCTGCTGCTTGTTCCCGTTGAGTTCTCGTGAGATTAAAACGGGATTTGGAAAAAGCCTTGTGGAGTAGGATTTGGGAACGGAGAGATTGGGAATTGCCCCTGAACGTGTGTGGAAGCTGGTGTGAGATCCGGAATAAAGAATTGCTGTTTGAACCTACAAAGCTGTGTGGTGGCTCGTGATTCAGTGCCAGCCGAGACATTGGCACTTGGCATTTGGCACACACTCTCAACTCTCTTCAGCTGGTCATGGGAGCTCCAGACTCCAAGGACAAGTGAGTTTTCCTCCCCTGATATTTCTGACTTGGGTTCCCCTGGGGTGCAGTCCTCTCTGTGCCTGTAGGTGCACCCACCGTAGGCCACATGGTAGGTGCGTGCCACGACAGCAGTGCTTGCTGTGACTCCCAGCTCTGCAGCAGCTACAGCGTGACCGCCTCAGCTCTCCGTGGCCAGCTGAGAAACGACCACCTTTCAGGTACCAGTTTGCTGTGCAGGCTCCAGGTCAGCTAGGTTCAGGCTGCTTTTCTGAACTATAGGTTTTCCACACCAAGTTGGTCCATGGTGTTTCTGGGTTTGTATTATCCCACTCTCTGCAGTGAGGTGGCACTGCTGATGCTGGTGCTACTGGCTGGCTCTTGTGGACTCTTGTTCTTTGTTCAATGCACCTGAATTTCTGAGTCCCTAAGAGACTCTGACTGTCTGATATTGAATTTCAGTGAAATCCTTCTTTCAGCCACCTAGCTGAGAAGCAGTACTTCCACTGCTAGAATCCTGAGCCACGCAACAATTACAAATGCAGGCTTCCTCTGATCTGCCATCTTGAATCTCTCCTCTAGATCGCTTTTTTAAATTTTGGAATATATTCTAAAGTTTCTTTATGCAATTAAAGACAAATATAGATATTTTATTTTGTATATTCCTTTAATTTTTTCATGTAATGGAAAAATATTTTACATTAAGATTAGACCATGAAGTTGTTAAGTAAAAGAAATCAAAATAAAAATGTAACTTTAAAATTAGTTTGCTTAAAAAGTTCAAGAATGAAGGGGGGAAGAAAAAAACCTCATCTAAAGTGTATTGATAGAGCTCTTGGGAAAAAACTCAGGAAAAATCAGGCCAGACAGAGACATAAGAAAGAGATTGGAGGCTTTATTCATATCTGCCACAGAACAACCCAACCAGAGAAGCCACATTCTGTCACAACTAATGCCTCTGTGTACCTCTGTGGACTTTTGTAAATCTTTGTGAACTGGTCTTTTAAGACATGGCTGTAAATGAACTTTAATTTGGCACATTGAATTTTTTTCAATAATAGGGATCAAAGTTCCCTTTTGGTATCCTCACGTAGACTTCTGTGTGGAAAGAAGACTTCATACATAGAAAGGGTTGTGTCCTTTGGAAAGGGACACAACCTCCTTAGAACTATGGTAACTTATGAGGTCACACCTTCCTCAACACTAGAAGAATTCAAGTCTGTGCTGGAGAACACCTGTTGGAAGTTCTCTTGGGGTAATTCAGGATGAGAAGGAAGAACTCAGACTGAATTCCATCAAGGAAGTGTTCCTACATTTTCTAAATGCAATGCAACACTTAAAAATTCACATATGAAATCACAATGTTATGTTCAAAAGACTTGTAGTTAAGAGTAGAGTTTAGGGCTAGGGATGTGGCTCAAGCAGTAATGCGCTCACCTGGCATGCGCGGGGCACTGGGTTCGATCCTCACCACCACATAAAAATAAATAAAGTTGTTGTGTCCACCGAAAACTGAAAAATAAATATTAAAAAAATTCTCTCTCTCTCTCTCTCTCTTTAAAAAAAAGAGTTTATTTGTTCACTGCTTATTCTGATCATGTAAGTCATTTTTTGTTAATTATGAAATTTATTAGCACTAATCTTTAGCCTTAATGAACATTAAAAAATACATTTAGAAAAGAGAAGACCTGGCTGGACTGTTCCTGTGGCATGGTGGCCAAGATCAGAGAAAAACCAAGCGTGTCCCCTTTGACATCACCAGTAAATCACACAGCCATTATTCAGTGTAGTAGAAGGTGTTTTGTTTTGTTTTGTTTAAATCTAGGACAGTCCACATTGAATGCAGACAAAATGAAGTTGAGGTTTCAGTTTTGGTTAATGTCACTGTCTTAGCTCAGAATTCTTGAATTAGTTGAAGCAGTTGAACTTTCAGAGGCGAGAAGGTGGATTTCCATGCATGTTTTGTTAAAGCCACTGCAAAATCACTTAAAAGTCATCACTGGGAATGCTCAAATTCTTAAGCCTTGTCTTAGCTTTTCATGACTATAACAAATACCTGGGTTAATCAGATTATAAAAAGAAGAGGTTCATTTTGGTGCAGTGTTAGAGGTTTCAGTCCCTGTCTGGTTGGTTCTGCTGCTTTGGGAGTGCGGTGGAGCAGCACAGCAGGCAGGGAGGGCACGGCAGAGCAAAACCACTCCTCGTGACTTAGCGCTGAAATAAAAGAAGGGGCCAGTGGTCCCACCATCCTCTTCAAGGGCAAGCCCCCAGTGACCTGAGGAGCTCCTCCTAGTACCACCTCTTAAAGATTTCACCATCTACCAATAGCATCACTCTGGGGACAAGCCTTGAAGAATGGGAGGACTTTGGGGGACATTCCAGATCTGAACCATAGTAAGACTGTAGAAAGGCAGACATTCAATGGTAAAACGAGGCGAAAGCTACCGCATTTACTTTATACTGTGTTGTTTTAAACAATGAATGTGTCATGGCTGAATATACCCATAGAATTCAGTATTTGAGAAGGGCAACCTTCTTGAATGATTCCTTAAGGTAATTTTTACAAAAAGATTATCTTACCGGATAACTATTAAGGAAATCTCAGATGATAGCACAATGATTGCTAAACATGTCTCATCCACGTAAGAATTTATCTGGCAGATTTGCTACTTGAGGCATAAAATGTTCTCTGGAAATCATGCACCTGAAGAGGTGGTACAATACATTTGTCTAAGCAGCCACCAGGAAATAACTTTTACTTTGTCTTCATTTTAGCTCATTTTGTGTAGCTATAACAAAATACCTAAAACAAAGAGTTTTGTTTAGCTCACCATTCTGGAGATTCGAGGGCATGGTGCTGGCACCTGCCTGGCTCTTATGAGGGCCTCATGATAGATGGTATCACAATGGTGGGGGTGATTGCCTGCAGAAGAGATCTTATGGTGAGACAGGAAGCCAGAGATGGGAGGGACTAGGCTTGCTCTTTATAGAGCTCTCTCTCAGAGTACTCATCTGGTCTCACAAGAACAGGAATGCCCATGAAACAGCATCACTCCAGGTGAGTGGGGCTCATGGACTAAGTACCTCAACTTAGACTCCACCTCTCTAAGGTTCCACCCTCTCAACACCCCCACCCTGGAGACCACGCTTCCAGAACATGAACCTTAAGGGGACACACACAAAGCCTATCAAAATCATAGCAGTCATGCAACACAATCATCAGAAAGTTTCCCAGGTGACTCCATGAGAGGTAGCTCCGGACTCCAGGGGTGGGCGTGTCCATCTCTGGGAGTAAAGCTTTAGCTCTGCAGGAGGAGAGGCGGGAGAAGCACTACTTTATGTCCCAGTGGCTATGCATGTGGAGACAGTGAGGCAGTGGGCAGTCCTGGAAGAGTCCCAGCTTCCTGGGCTTGCTTGGGATGCAGATGAGGCTTCAGTGTGGCTCCCATGGGTGAAGAAGTGTCCTTGGAGAGTTACTTTGTTCTGGGATTTCTTGCTGAAAAATGGAGACGATGACAGTGTTTACATCATACGATGTTGTAAGATTAAGTGAACAAAGAACATACCAGGTTTGTACACTGCTGACTTGAGGTCAGCTCTTAATAAAGAACATGAGGACGTGAGAGTATCACACATGAACAGTATAACTATACTACTGATAACGTTGACCACAGTTCATCCAGAGGGGGAGAGCCAGGTCCAAGGCAGATATTCTAGGTTAGATAGAAGTAGGGAAAATGGTAGCTTCTCAGGAAAAACTGGTATATGGGATGCTGCAGAGGCGAAGGTTCTAGAGCCCCGTTTCTGGGTTCAAGTTTCCGTTCTATTGCTTAACAGATGTGTGACTTGCTTATTTAGAACCATACTTGTTTTTTTCAGCCTGAAAATGTTCATGATGAACCCCCTTCTGAGACCCCATATTCTACACCCTGCTATATAAGCATGACGTATCTTTCCAACTAGAAAGAAAGACACCAAGTTTCAAATGCTTAATAGAAACAAGCAAACCAGAAATGCTATTTAGGAGTGGTAATTATACAATATGTACACCTAAGAAAACTATGGAGAAGGGGATGGAGAGGCTAATTCAGTGTATATTAAAAAAATTAGTTACAGTTAACAAAACACTGTGATATTGGCATAAGAAAAAACAGATCAATGGAACAGAACAGAGACCAAAGCTAATTAAATATTTGACGGAGGTCGTATTTCAGTTGAGCAATAAAGGATAGGAGGCAAAATTATTAAAAGCAAAGAAGGTTGTACCTCTCCTTCACATTATGTAGAAAAAAACACAGTAAAGTACAGTGAATATTCAAATATTAGGACAAAAAGATTTGGGTGAAAATATAAAATAATATTAGTTTTGATGAAGGGGTGAGGTGGGTACTGATAGGCCAGATAACAATCTTAAGAGCTATGAAAGAAAAAAAAATAAACATGTAGGATTATACTTACTTTTAGACACAAGAAAGGCAACTGACACATTTTATTTGTCATGAAAAATATGACAGAGGCTCAATACCCATAATATGTAAGAGTTCATACTCACTTGTAAAAAATTAACATCACAATGAAAAAATGGACAAAGGATATGAGCAGTCAGTTTACAGAAGAACTCAAGAGGCCAAGAAACCTGTGAAAAGACGAACAATTTTTCTAGTCCTCAGGAAAACACAAGTTGATGTGCTAATATAATTTCAACTTTAATCACTTAACCTTTTGTCAAAAATTAAGAAAGAGCACTAAAGCTCAGGGCTAGCTAGAAAGCAAGAAAAAGGCATTCTTTATTGCTGGGGGCCCAGGAACACTGTGGTCTCTTGGAAAACAGCCCAGCAGCATCCATTCAGTGAAATACCTCGGATGAACTGGGCACTCCTACTAGGAAGCTTTCCATAGAAACAGAGTCAACTTTGAGAAGAGAGGAGTGAAGAGCCTGTCGCCACACCACTCCGGATGGCGGGATTCACAGTGAAGCGACCCCCATGATCGTTGGTAGAGACCGGAGTGGGTAAATCAAGGTCACTTAATCATGGACTAGGATGCATCTATCAGGATTAAGGAGTGTCTGTCAGTCAAGGGGATGTTCCTAAGGCATTGTTAAGAAAACAGGGCAAAGAAAGGCGTATGATCCAAATGTATTTTTGTAAAAAATATGAAATTGAAAGTCTTTAGGCCTGCTTATCAATATTTATGTATATGTGCATGACCATGAATAAAGATTCGTCTCTAATGCTGAAAATCGGGAGGGAGTGATGTTAGAGAGGGGCTGTCAGTCAGTGGAAAAGGGACATTCCCCCAAAACATAAACAAGCAAAGAAATAGCAAGTAGACGCGGCTCCGTCCTTAACTTCACGAACTGGAGGGACTTGGGGGTGAAAACAGTTTGCATACGGACTGTGGACAAAGACCCACTTCAGGGAAAGGCCTGTCGGTGGAACCTGACGGTTGGACTCGTTTGCCCACACAGGGTTCCTGGACGCTGCTGTTTGGAAATCCTACTGCGACTCGCAGCTCCTGTTCCCTTTGTGCCGTTTCTCTTGGTGCTCAATGGGGCTGTGCACAGGTGGATGCTCAATAAACGGGGCACTATTGTGGCCGAGGACAAGGAAGCAAAGCAAGAGCCCTGAATGCAGACGAGGGGGCCCCATGTGGTCCCGTGGCTGGAGCTCAGCTAACAAAGCAGGGCCTGCTGGGCTTTCTGCCTGGCGGTACCAGAAAGGGAGAGAGGAAGGCCATTCCTGGACACCCTCTCAATAGGTGTATTGATTCTTTGGACAAAAAGTGAATTTGGAGCTGGCAGAAGCTGTGTCCAGTGGCCTGAACAGAATGCGAGGGGTCGAGCAGGCAGCATTTTTTCGGTCTGTGCTTCTGCCACAGGATGCGACAGCTTTGGATCTGTTTCTAGGACGGGGGACCCTCCAGTTCTGGCATGCCTTTCTGTGCGCTCGGGTATTCAGCCCCTGGCTGGAGATGGAGACCCAACAAAAAGGACTATTGGGAGAAGCAAAACCCAGCTTTGTGGAGATGGCAGAGCTGCTTGGGAAAGCAGAACTCGGCCACACGCTGGAGCCCGCGCGCCCTTCCTGTGGCGCTGTCCTGCGCGTTCCTGCTCAGGATCCTCTCCCTCCTGCACACCCTCTTTCTGCAGTCGTCTGATTTCGTTTGCTTGGATTCTCTTCAGTGCCAGTTTCAGAATTCTGCCATTAAACTGAACATTGTCTGGACAGGGAAAGAGAAGGAAGAAAAAGAGCAGGAAAGCCTGCCGCGGTGGATGTGAAGTTCCCAGGCTGGAGACAGGAATGTCAACCGTGGCCTCTGGGCCTGGGTGTGGTTGAGTCCTCTGTCACTTCGCCTTTGTTCCACTGTCTTTACCTCTTGCTTTCTATTAAGGGGACACTCATTAGGCGGTGCTTTCTCTATCAACTGAAGATAATGGAAGTGCCCCCCAGTCCCTTCAGCTTCTACCAGAACACACACTCACAGGCACACACACCCACACATACCTCCGTGTGCCTGTGCCTTTACACACCCTCACGGGTGCACATGCACAACACTGACAGTGGTATTATTGTCAGTATCTCAAGAGAAAACTAGCTCTTACAATTTTCCAGCAGTACAGCACCAGGCAGATGATGAATCAAAATAGAAATCCACTTGGGTAGCTTGGGAAGATCTTTGGAAACTTGTCACTTTTAACCTCCCGCAGTTGAATTCTAAACTGCGCACACATCTCTAACCCATCAGCACTCGGAGGTGAGGCCACCAGTTTTCAAGATGACTGTGTGAGTTTCCTAGGCCTGCCATAACAAATTGCCATTAAAACAACGGTTAATTCTCTTGTGATTCTGGAAAGGAAATAAAAGGCCCAGGTGTTGGTGGTGTCAAGCTCCTCGCAGGGAGTCTCCTTTCATCCTCTGCCGCTCCGTGTCCGCCTTGGCCCGCGGCAGCCTCACCTCACCCTCCGCCTCCGCCTTCCCCTGCTGGTGTCTTCTGTTTCTTGTAGGATGGTTGCCATTGGGTCCAGGGCCCACTGGTTAATCCAGGATGATCACATCTTGAGATCCTTTACTCAGCTTCACCTACAAAGAACCTTTTTCTCAATGAGATCACATTCACAGGTTCTGAGAGTTTGGACATGGACATATCTTCTCGGGGGTCACTGTGCGACTTGCTCCAATGTCCAAAAGCAAGGTAAGACACTCCCCATTCAAAACCAGCTCGGCTTGGCATTGCATTTAGAATTACAAACTCCACTCCACGACCCGGGGACCTTGCCCGTTCTCCCCTCCTCTGCCTTCCAGCTACACGGTTCTTCCTTCAGAGTCTCAGGCAGACCTTGGCTCCTCTTCCTTGGGCTTTTGTCCACACTGGGACTCTGCCTAGAGTTCCCTCCCCGCTCTTCATGGGCTGGCTCCGTTTCTTCTGTTACACATAATGACCTGTAGCCGTAAGTAAGCCAGGTCTTCACATCCTCCTCCATGGTAGCCACTTCTTGATGAGTTTATCGTCATGATCTACACTGATTTAGCTGTGGATTTCATTGTCTGGGTCTAGGCTACGGGTACCCTGAGCTATCATGGGGGTTGCTCATCCTTGTTTATCACTGTTTTGGCCCTCACATCTAGCATGTGGTGACCAATGAGTAGGTGTTGAGTGAATGGATGGGTGATTGAAAGGTGCTGTTGGTGTGGTCCCCATGGTGGTGGTGGTAGTTCTACACATGTGAGCTGTGCCAGAGTTTGGATGGTTAAGCAAGGAGGTGTTTCTCATCTCATAGTGAGGCAGCTGTGACAGATTAGCAAGATGCACAGTCATTTCTGCCAGGGCAGTGGGTTAGAATCAGGTTTGAAGTAATTTCTCCAAAGTAAGACAGGGATGAGGCTGTAAAAGGGCAATCCCCCAGGGCTTCCCTCTTCCATCTTTCACAAAAAACCAGAGCGTGTGGTCTCTGTCTTGGGAGAGCCGTCCGGAAGGAACCCTGTTAACCCACAGAGAGAGACATTCCTTTTAGCAAACACAGTGAAGCAAACCAAACCAGAACATGTTGACAGGACCCAGAATGGATGCTTCCTGTTGCCCTGGATCTTTGCCTACCCTTTAAAGCTTAGGTCAGTGGGCTCTGAACATCTTGGCTTCATGATGGTGGCCAAGGGGCTGCCAGGGTCACCTCCTGGGGCTGTTAAGAATCTCCAAACTCACCCCATTGCCCCAAGTGGCCCACATGAGCAGAATCCTAGAAGAACTGGGAGAAGGGCCTTTGAGGAGTAACATGGCTTCCGCCCACTGGGGAGCGCTGGGCCTGGGGCTCAAGGCACAGTCCTCTACAACAGCCAGGGGAGGAGAGAAGTGCAGCCTTGGCCGTGGAGAGGAGAATCTGGAAACTGGGGGACATTAGCATCCTGATGCCAGAAAGTGAGTCCTCTTCTGAGAGAGGGAGGGAGGGGTCTGCAGCCCTGTGCTGCCGGGCAAGAGAGGGCGTCATTCCAAGGAGTGTGTGACAAGTTGTGGCTGGGAAAGAAGGTCAAGCCCATTTTCTGTTTGTTTCCCATGGATGTTAGTCATTTCAGAAAACCAGTTAGACACATGAGTAATAGGCTTAGGAGTTCCCACTTGGTAAAGGCAGGACGGTTAAACTTGGCTGAGCACTGGCACCAGGCACTACACTGAGCACCTCCTGCCCTTTGTGTGTGTGTGTGTGTGTGTGTGTGTGTGTGTACCTGTGTGCATGCAGGTGTGTCGTGGTTAATGCTCTCCTGAGTTTTCATGACCACCTAATGAAGTGGGCACAGCTGTGTCATCTCCTTGTAGATGAATTAACAGAGATACGGGATGAGATAATTTATTTAAGGCCAAAATGAGAATTTGAACTTTCTATTTTTCTCCATGACCCCAAGATGATACACTGCTCTGCCATCGCTGTCTATAAAAATACCATCACATATATATTCTGTTTGCCTGAAAGGGAGGTTTAAGAGAGAAAATGTTCTGTGTTGTTCGAGAACTGTGCATAGCTTGTCGTTGTGTTCCATGCCCGAGGTTGGAGAAGATGTGGTCCCATTTCCTCCTTCAGTTTTGCACAGTCTACCTGGGAGATGAGGCCTGTGCTAGAAGCACTGCTCTGTCCCATGATCCCACGAGTCCAGGGTCCTCACGTTTTTGTTACATTCATGAAACCACCAGAGAAGGCCTGCATCCCATCCCGTGTGTGTGTGCCAGGGCTGTCTGGGCCACACAGACTTCAAGGTGCTGTGGGGATGCAGAGCAGACGGGGGTCAGGTGGGCTGTGGGGCCGGTAGGTCACCTGCGTGGTGTCAGGAGCATTTTGGTTGGGGGCCTGCCATTCTCTAGAGGTCTGATCTTGGGTAACCCACATCACTTCCTTGGGCTTCAGTTTCCTGGTCAGTAGATGAGGCAGCAGGGTTATTCCGAGGTCCTTCCTGATGACCAGTGCTGTGATTCTGTGATATAGTAGAAAATCGCTTGAACAAAGGACTTGGGGGAAGAAGTGACCAAAGCATGAGGGGAGTGTTTAAGGCAAAGAAGAGCTCAGAGAAAGACAAGCTACTTATTGACTTCCCCCTTGACCTCCTACAGAAACAAACTCCAGAGTCAAGGCAGAGCTGTGCTACCCAGACAGCCTGAGACAGTAGGTGGGGAGCAGGGGAAACCTAGAAGGCGCTCCCCAGTGGACGCGGGAGCCTGATGGCCAGGAGCTCACGTGCGAGTCTTCAGGGAGGCCTGGCGTGCTTGGGAAATTGCCTGATACATATGCCACGGCTCTGCACAGCTTTCACCCATGTCAGCATTTGATGCTTCCTGGGGCCCTTCTCTTCCTCATTAGCATTTTCAGAAGGTTACGTGGCTCGAATCTATTAGTCAGACCCACTCCCACCCCAAATCACAAGGGGCTGGAGAAAGAGAAGGCAGGGCGATGAACGGGGAGGAGGCTGCCACCCCAGCCCCACGTCCTTCTGTCCTTCTGGGGGCTGGAAAAGTCTCTGTGTTTCGAGGTGAGAACACAGGTGGTGACCCCTTCAGACGCTGTCTGCAAGAGGCAGGGGTCACAGGCTGCGGAGTAGGGGGCACTCAGATAAAGGACCCTTGTGCCAAGTCCATCTCTGTCCTTGAAGGGACTCTTCTGCAGCCGTAGACTCTTGCTGGCTCCCTGGTGAGTTGACCCCCGGATGCATAGCTTGCTTTGAGACCAGCTCCTGGCTGTCACAGCCACATCAGCTGAACCTCCTTTCATGAGAATGACCTAGAGGTGACCCTCCCGAGGAGACAGTGTGTCTCTGCTGTTTGGCAGAACAGATAACTAGAGTCTATTCTCAGGAACAGCCAGGAGGGATGGCGAAGGAACAGCAGCACCCCCCTCCCCCGAGACTAGCGACATGGTGTGAGAAAGGGACAGCAGGACAGGCTTCCACGCTGCTTGAGAGCGCAGAGGAGGGAAAAGGTAGTAGCCGGAGCTGAGGGGCGCCCAGGGTTCCTTTGGACCAGCAAAGAAGTAGATCTGGAAACAGAGACTGGTATTTGGGGAAATCTGCTTAGAGGAAGCTTTGGGTGTGGGGGGGAGCCTGGGCCTGAGTCCTGAAGAGCAGAATCTAGAGGAAATTAAGTAGTTACTCTTGGCTAATCTGGACAAGGTTGAGAACAGATTAGGGGCAGATGCTGGTTCGCCCACAGGAATGCCTGTGTGCCCACGAGCAGGTCATCTCCTCAACCTACAACGGTGCAGGATCCCTGGCACCAGATTCCTGTGCTGCCGAGCAGGAAAGGTCTGGAAGAAGATCCTTAGGCAAAGTCTCTCCAGATGATTCAATACTAAGATAATGAGAGCCAGAAGAATTTTCTACAGATCAAAAAAGCACAGAAGTATTGGCCTTTTAGAGATGCTCCTCATTGAAGAAGAAAAAATGTGGAAAAAATTCTTTCCACAAGTGCTATGAACAAAGTTAGCATTCTAAATATCTGAGAGTGTCTTCAAATAGACACTTACCTACTGACAGACAGAGGAAGTTAGAGAAAATTTAAGTGGGTTCATAAACCTATTAGCTTCACTAATAGTAAATGAAAAATTTAAATACTAAAATATTCAGCAATCATATTATTCATTTTAAAAATGGTAATACTCATACATTGATGCTGCATACCTTAATGGGAAAATTGGCATGACGTTTTTGGAAGGGAATTTGTATATATACACACACACACATATATATACATATATATATAAGATATTTCCACCCCTTGATTTACATTCTACTTTCCTGTGACTACCCTAAAGAGAAATAAGCAAGTTAATATAGATTAAGTTATTTATCAACATAGTATTTAGAATAGCATGAGTAAGGAAAAGGAGAACCACCCAAATATCCAGTCTTGGGAACTTGAATAATCACAGCACAACTTGTCATATGGTAAATTATTATGAAATGATTCAATGATACTTTTTTCAGCAAGAATGTTTCTAAACGGGCTGGGGCTGCGGCTCAGCAGCAGCACACTTGCCTGGCATGTGTGAGGCACTGGGTTTGATTCTCAGCACCAGGTATGAATAAATAAAAGTCTGTCAACAACTAAACAAAAATTTTAAATGTTTCTATACACCGCTAATATACTTGTGGAATGCTTCATGCAGTTATTTTATGATATGATCACAATCATTTACATATAAATATAGTGACTATATATAAAAATATGATCAAAGCAAAGTTGATTTTTACATTTCCATGATTTATTGCATAAAGTAATGCCTGGAAATCATTACTAATAAGGAAAAGTGGGATCAAATGATGGGGCTTGCTGGGGTTATGAGTGATAGCAGGACATTAAATGTGCTCTCTCTTAGCTCCAGGAGGAAGCCTCCAGTGGGGAGGACACTGATCTGGACTAAGTTCTTATATAAGTGATTTTTTAGATTGGTTCATACCTTCATGTACCAATTTCCTCATGTTTAAAATGGAGCCTGAGATAACCTAGAATATTCCCATTTTTGGAACTGTATTGCCTTAAATCTTGTAATGGCAGATGATAAAATGCTAACATGCATTGTTTTGAAGATTTTCACATTTGAACGAATAGAAAATATCTCATGTGGTTTCATTTTGCATTTCCTTGATTACTTGTAAGGTTGGTGTGATTTCATGCTTATTAGGAAGTTGAAATTCTGTGATTTCTATCTTTTTTATGATTTGGAGTTCTTTATATATTATGAGTAGGAGTTTTTGTTATGTATATTATAAATATTCTATCAGTTTCTTTGCTGTCCTTCAACTTTTCATCCAGAAAGATCTACCATAGAATGAAATTTTGACCCAAATTATGAACACTTTCCTCATACTTACATAGTTAAGCTGTATACGTCTATAAATCCAGAACTCAAAGTGTGTGGCAGCACTAGGTGTGTTGAAAATGCCTGATCTCGGTCCTCGCCCCAGACCTCAGGTCTGCTCTTTACACACACACTACAGCTTGAGAGCACTGCTGGAGGAGGGGCTTCTGGGAGGCAGGGACATGATACTGTGTTCTGCTGACCCAACACTCTTCAGTTCTGCCACCTCAGTCCTCTACTCAACTGCAGCCCCAATCCCCAGAGCTGATGTGGAGGAGAATGTGAATCTAGGGAGGTAGGATCACTTTTGATCTTTCAGTACCCAGTAGATCAAATAGAACCTCTAAAACCCACATGTAACACATGCCTTAATTCTGCAGGTGCAATTAGAGGAGACAGAGAGGTGACTTGTTCAGGATGAACGTGGTGTGGGTTTGGGAAAACATTTAACATGCTCACATATCTGCATATGCATTTGGAGCATTATAATTATACACCAGAGTAAAAGTCATTACATGCTCGTAACATGGACACAACTTATCAATATAATTTGGTCAGTACCTCCAGGTTTAATCCACTCTTATAAGCGAGATCAGAGTTTTCTTGTGTGTGGATGGCAGTTTATATATTTTCAAGTCACATATGATGCTTCTTTCTGGGTACAGTTAAAAGGGCTGTACACATGCACAGTTCTGTGGGTACCCTCTTGTTCTTACGCCGTCTGTGGTACTGCTAAAGGTGAGAAATCATGTTGATTCAGTAGGTTAACTTCTAAGTCCAGAGATAAATAACTCTGGCCCCAAACCAACATATATCTTAGCAATGTGACAGTGCACACACTGCCACAGTTCCACACGGCTACTTTCTATTCCAGCTCCAGGTGGCTGATGGATGTGCCAGGTTTTGTAAGGTGAGACATTATGTAAAAACCCCTAGAAATAAAGAATCATGTGATTACATGAATTATAAGGTAAATAATTTGTATTCCTAAATAACACAAATATTTGTTCTCCTGGAGACCGGTGCAAAAGAAAGTCTAGATTGTGTTTTGTTTTCTTTAGCCTACAATATGGTTTTATTCGTTGAACCTGTGAGTTGATGTGCAGGAGTTCATTGTGTACATATGGAGTGAATTCAGTTTGCAAGTAGATCAGATTACTCAACATAAAATAGTGCCCAGATTGCGGGTGGCTTGAGTGACAGAAATGTATCCTCTCAGAGTTTGGGAGGCTGGCGGTCTGAGGCCCAGGTGTCCGCAGGGTTGTTCCTTCCCAGGTCCTCGAGGTAAAGAGCTGCCCCAGCCCTCTGCTGGTGGTGAGCACTTGGCCCCCTCTGCCTCCTCGTGTTCTTCCCTCTGGACGTGGATAATGTCTTCATGAAGCTGCAGCCTTTTGCATTAAGGTCCACCCCAATTATACCGATTTAATTTATTCATCTGTTTAAAGACCCTCCCGATTCTGAGGTGTAAGGGCTAGAACTTCAACATGGGACTTGGGGGAGACGGCTCAGCCTGGGACAGACGGTGTCGGGGAGGCAGGCCTCTGGGTACCCCTCACCAGGAGCTGTGCTCTCGGAGCTGGTCGTGGGCCGTGGCTTCTCTCCTGCAGGCTGGCTTTTGCTTCCTGGTGAGATTCAAGGACAGCCGACTGCTGTGAGCTCCTTCTATTCCACGGGTATAGCCCAGACAGCCCCGCCCTGGTTCCTTCTCCCCAGAGTGTCTTGGCAGGGGCTGTTGTGGGAGCAGATTTCCACAGGAGGTCTTAAGGGGGCGGGGGACTGGGTGATCACAATAGTGGCTCTAAGAACATTCTTTAAAATGAATTGTCTTAGGAATTTCACAGCTACTTGGCTTGGGCTCTTGCTGTGCCCTCTGTTAGGTCCCTTTTATTGACTGATTGATGATTTTTTTGGCAGTGTCTTGAATTCTGGGGCTTAAGTGGTCCTGCTGCCTCACCTCCCAGGTTCTGCTAGTATCTGCACACGCACAACGGGTTCTGGGTCCCTTTCTTTTCCTCAAAACCCGTCTTCCCTTTCTCCTCCTTCTTCCTTCCTGGTGCCCTCAGGTACCAATCCTGGGTCTCTCACACTCAGCGAACAATGCCAAGCTTCCTGTTATTTTCTTATGCCAAGATATAGTTTTTTTCCAGTTGCTTTTTTTTTTTTCTCTCTCTCTCTCTCTTTGCTTTTAGGCAGCCCCTGGGAGGAGTAAAGTGAAGTGTGCTCACCTCCCTCAACCAGGGGCTCATCAGGAAATGCCCCAGCCCAGTTGTTTCCTTCGGGGTGAATTATGTTCCTAAAAGAGTAGAGCCTCCCAGTCTGTCTCAGTCCGTTCTGTGCTGCTATAACAGGACACCTGACGCTGGGTTATGAAAGGAACAAGGATTCAGTTCTTGCAGTGTTGGCGGCCAGGAAGTCAAGGTCATGGTGATGGCGGGTTGGGTGTCTGGTGAGGGCCTCTGGTTGCATCCTCAGACGGTGGAAGGTGTGTAAGGGTGAACAGGAGGGTCAGACGCTGGTCTTCACATGGCAGAACAGCAGAAGGGAGCAAACCCACTCCTGCAAGCCCTGGTGGTACTAATCCGCCCACGAGGGCAGCACCCTCCTGGTCTACACACCTCCCCAGAGGGCCCACCTCCCGTTCCTGCCGCCCTGGGGACCAGGCTCCCGCACAGGAATTCTGAGGGACACAGTCAGACCACAGCAGTGGCTCCGTCTCCAGTCAGGCCCTCTGGCTCTTCTCCATAGCGCCTCGTGTACGTGTCACGTGGTGGCGTTCAGCACCCTTCTTTAATCGTCACATGGATGAAGAGCAGCTGTGGCCACGTGTTGGTGTTTTTCTGAACCAATGATATGAGAAGAGACCGAGCTTGTCCTAGTGGTCTCAGCCACTGACAGTTATTTCAGGTAGAAAAGCCTCGTAGCCCCATCTCCTCGATTCCCTCTCGGGTGAAAGTGAAGTGGGTCAAGGGAGAGGGAGCCCATTTCGTGCTGATTATTGGAGGAAGCTGTCAGCCCTGTTTCTCCTGTTAACAAAAACACAGCCTGACTCTTCTGAGCTCCCGGCTGTCCCCTGGCGAATTCCTGCTGTGCTCCGTGCTCTGTATCTCACGGGCTTCGGGGACCCTGGATAGCCTCGTGGTGAAGGCGCAGACTCTGGGCACCAAACATTCCTGTTCTGCACTTGGTCCATTACTTGTAGGTTATGTGACCAAGGGTGGTCACTCACGCTGTCCTGGTCCAGCTGCCTTATCCGGAACATGGAAAGGAAGCCTGCTCACGTGGCCACAGATCCCAGTGAGGTTCCTGTCCTCTGAGGCCTTGTTTTGGCCAGAAGGACTTGAAGCCAGGGCCAGGTAGGGCAGCTGCTGTGACTGTGCATGTGCCGGGGCGTGTCTGGAGGTGCAGCTGGCATGGTGGCCAGCTTGGTGGCCTGGCACACTCAGGGGAGGCACAAATGATTGGCCCCTAAGAGTAGCAGCTGGCACCAGGCCACCTGGGAAACCAGGACAGTGCGGCTTCCGCCAAGTGCAGGGAAACTGAGGGCGGGTGGGAGGGACAGTCCCCGCCGGGGGAGGTGCGTCCTGCCGTCCTCCCACTGGGCCTCAGCCTGCACCATGACCTCCGGCCTCCCACTGAGCCTCTCAGCCTGCACCATGACCTCCAAGTGGAGGAGACGGATTCCAGGAGTGGATCTCAGGAGCAGGCTAATCCCTGGAGAAGCCCCTGAGGCTGAGCTGAGGACAGTTCCCCTCTGAGATCCAGTAACTCTGAGAAGAACCATTGGTGAGGTAATGCCAGCCACTGTGCTGGGGTGGACACGGACTTAGTGGGGCCTGAAGCTTATAAAATACTGGGAGCCCTCTTGAAGAAAATCATGCACAATTATAAAGTTTGATATAAAAAGGACTAATTCTTTAGAATGATAAAATAAATTGTAATTATCACATCTTTAAAAAGCTGACAAATGTTACAAAGCCCAGAAAAAAATAAAAATTTATTTCTATTAACTGTCTGACATTTCTCTTTAAAACCTTTTTTTTTTTTTTTTACCACTTTCTTTGGTGGCATTTCTTTCAATCATGTCTCCCTAAGACAATGATCTTATAATACCACTTTTTGTAGAGAGAACGAAAACATAATTTGGTTTTTCTTCTAGGATAAATAATCAAAATGAATTCTCAATTATTGATTGCTAGGATGAATAAGAGTGAAAACAATGTGAACAATGTCTTTTTGTACTATTCTTACAGCTTGTGCTCAATAAACACAAGCATTCTCAAAAATTCTATTTTGAGTGATTCCTATGATAAGGAGGAGGAAAAAAATGTATGGCACATTTATAATTGTACATACTGACAGGGGACAGTCTCGGTGGCATTGATGGAGACCAAATGGTCTGCTTCACGTTGACATGACCACCGGTGAGAGGAGGTTCTCAAAGCTTCTGTGCCTTTCCAGCCCCATCCCCTGCAGCCCGTCCCCCAGGCTCAGGTACCACAGGCCTGTACACGTCAAGTGAAGGCCTCTGGGTTTCCTCTTTCATGTCTAGACACCAGGAGAATTGGCACAAGGGCAGTAGGCGGCTTCTTGGAAACTATTTTTATATGGTACAGCTAGCCATGAGTTAAGTAAACCAGGAAGTGACTTTGAACCATTAAAAATAGAATAAACTTTCCTTAATTAGGTTCCCAAAATGCCCCTGGACACTATAACTAATGTCTCTTGAGACAAGGTGAACTGTAGTGGAAGGGAAATCGGAGAGGAAAATATTTTGTGCAAACTTTAGGAAAAAAATATGACGACGTGGACTCATTGCCAGAGTCTTTCCCAGATTCTTCCATGGGACCATGAAAGTGGAGGGTTCCAAACTCAAGTGTCATTACTTTTTCAGGAAATGTCTACTCCCCAATTTTGGTGATTTAACTTGATAGTTTATGTCTCGTTCACATCATGGCGGCCATGGTGGGCTTGGGCAGGGAGTGGGCCGTGTGCTGGGAGAGGCCCTGCTCCCTGCGGCTGTCTGAGAACCAGGCTGACGGAGACTCGGGCGTCCTCAGCTTTGGCTTCCCCGGTCACCCTGGGCACTGACAGCTAGCTGCTGGATAGAGGAGGAGGGAGGGCGCATGGAGGGACCCTGTGGGAGTTCTTATGGGCCAGATCAGGAAGAAGAGTAACCACCTCTCACACAGCCTGTGGGTAGGCGTCAGTCACCTGGCCATGCAACTGCCAAGCAGGCTGGGGCCCGGAGGAAGAGGCTCATGGCATCTGGGACACCGGAGGGGACAGAACTTTCCCTCAATTGGGATTGCAGTGGCCCAAGTATGTCAAGACAATGCTGGGATCTGCAGGAGGCTGCTGAAAGGCCACCACAGCTGAATTGGGCTCTTGGTGTCTTCTTGAACCATGAAGATGCTCAGGGCCTGGTGCAAAGGTGTGCTGCAGGAGTTGACCGACTGGTGTTTTTACTCTTTGTGCCCCTACATAACTGTGGTTTCAGGAAACCAGCCTAAGGGGTATTGGGTATGAATAAAAAGACACCTACAGCAAGAAAGTTTGGAAGGCAGATCACTACATTTTGCTTACTGCCACTCGCCAAAGGAATTTTCCGTGGTTATTTCTATAGGTTGTGAATCCCAGGAATGAGCATGCTTCCTCTATATTTGGGTTCCAGAACCTAGTGTGGTGCTGTGTTGGATTGAAAGAATATTCCTTCTACTCTCCTACAGGCATAAACATCTTATAATAATCCCATGAACATTTTTGATATGTAGCATTGTTCAGAGTCTTGATAGAACAGATTTCAAGGCCGAATTTCAATGCTTTATGGTCATCCTGATCCACAGTTCCTGTATATTCCACGTTAATGAATTTAGGGTCATGCTTTGTGATTGAGACTTTCCATGAAAACTTTTGCATGGTAACTAGAGAAAATATATAAAGTTTATATGTAAATATGCATTTTTTGGCTTTCTTGGATTATGGAAATTCTCTAAATCAGTTGGAAAATGTAATTCTTCATTTCTTCTGGCAAATGGAAAATTACTTCTCCCTTCCAGCTTTTTTTTCCCCTCCATGTAAGTTAAAAATCCATTAGTAAATTAGGCTTAGCTGGGTCCATTCACTGATATTTGATCCTCAGAACCTCTCAAAGCAATCAATGTGTGGCTTTTCAGTTAATTAACATCATGTTAATACAATGTATAATGCTGGCAGAGCTAGAATCCTTGTACTTAGGTTTCATCGTAGGCTGAGTGACAGAAAGGGCAGATCGATATTTTTTTCAGATGAGAACATATCCATCTACTCAAGGGAGACCCACACAGGGCTGCTCTCAGGTTAAAATGACACCTGTCTGCCACCCCTACACGCCCACCTGACGGGGTTGGCTAAGGCAGGAAGGAAAGTAGCTAGAATGAGCCCCAAGTGGGAAGGTGGGGCTACGAACTCTGCACATGTCAGGGCATTAGTGGCCACAGTTAGTGTCCACATAGGGATCTGACATGAGTGGCAGATTCAAAATCAGGAGTTTATAACACCGAGTTTGAGAGGGGTGCCATGAGGAAGTGTGGGCTCTTGCACGACGGCCTTACAGGGTTCTCTGTGGTTAGGGGATGTAGTTGTGAACAGTAGCTCCCAGGACTGAGCCCAGGTGCACCACAGGCAGACATCTTCTCCCCTCTTGTCTCCCTGTAAACACCTTTTTAATTGCAGTGAAATACATGTATCAGAGTATGTGACCTAGGGATGGCCAGGTGAATGGACCTGGCCAGAACACGGTCCTGGCCTCACATACCTGATAGAGTAGCCCCTGGACCACCCAGAGACACTTCTCTCCTGTCCACGCCCCCTCCTGAAGGTCATTCAGGCTGTTGGTCAAGGGCAGAGGTTCAGCCTAGACCTGGCCCACGGACATCATTTTCCCTCTCTGGGGGCTCTCCTCCCAACCCCTTCTCCCACCTCTGCACCCCAGCCTCAGTCCCCGTCTGCTGTGACTGGTGGGCTCATTCACCTCCTCCTGCTCACCTCCACTTCAGCAGGACAGTGCTTCAGAGGTTGACAGGCTGGTCTCTCCACCAATCCCGTGTTTCCAAATTCATCGTCCCACCCCCCAGGCTCTGCGCCCAGCTGCTGCTGCCTCCCCTGTGCGACGGAGGGGAGAAAGTGGCGGTGCAGCTGGACCAGACCCCTCCAAAGGAAGGGAGGAAGGAAGGGAGGAAAGAGGGCGGGGGTCTCCAGGGAGTGGGGAGAGAGGCTGTGGGTTCTGGAGCGGCCCCCGGCTCTGACAGTGGTCGAAAGGCCTCCTGTCCCCACTGCCCCAGGGGTGGAGGCCGCTCACCTGACCGGGCTCTGAGCTGTGCCCTTTCTGGTGTCCAGTTAACACCTTGAGCAGGGTCACCTGCAGAATAACTTTCTGTATTGCTCTTCAGAGGAGAGCTATAAACTATGTTTCCTCTTCCTAGTCTTTATTTTACTTTTATTTCTTTTTTATGGGAAGAAGCTGAAGTTAGAAAGAGTGTTGGAAACTCAGTTACAAAAAAAGGTGGCCTTTGAAATATAAGGTGTGACCATAGGATGCACATTTTCATTTCTCTCTTACCTCAAAATTGTGCTCCCATATGCCTGTGTCCCCAGCCCAGCAGGGCAGAGGTCCTGCTGTGTGTGCTACCATTAGCACCACCTCATACTGGTAAGGCCACCTACTATTTCCAGATCATTCTCCCTATTTTCCCTTTAACATTTACACATAAATTCTTATATGTCTTCTTTTCTTACAAATCTGGCAGATGGGCTAGACCAATTGTTTGGGGGCTCATTTTAGTGTGCCGTAGTATAAAGTAAGAGTGCTTCAAGCACAATATTGAAGTGCTGAGGAAGGCACTTTGGGAAAATGAAACTCAGGTAACGCATCCACTCGCTGGAAAGGGGGAATTATGATAAAGTGCTAGAGTTTTGTCACTGTTACTGAACGAGTGTGTCTTGGAAGGAAGTAAATTGTCATCACGACGGCTGTTCTTTGTCTTGCTACTCTTTCCACAACCCTAACAACGTGTTTCAAGTAATAAAATGTATTCCTGGAACAAATGGAAAAATAGAAACCCCTGAGGTCAGAGGGTGGAAAGTGGAGCTGATAAAATAATGAAATAGGCCAGATCTTCTGCTATCCCTTTTTTCCCTAAGGGAAGCAATGTAATGCTTGTTCCAGTTCAATTCTTTGAGCTCCAAAAGTTTCACTTCGTTAGGACACTGTTACAGTAAGCGGTTTTGCCCAGCTGGCCCATGGAGACTAAGCTTTGGCTTCAGAACACTGGTATTTTATGCTGAGTTTTCTTCTATGACCATGCACATTTCATTCATAGTGGTAGGATACTGCAGATGTCAGGAAGGGACTTGAAAGATCTAGTGTATGAATTGCATGATTAGCAAGCAGGGGCCTCATGGCTGCAAGCGGGAGGGTCTCCATTTGGCTCCACTTCATTTCTGGGAAGAGGAAATTGTGAAGCAATCTTTGGCTAGAGGAAAAAAGTTGTGAAGTCCACAGGTTATGTCAGAAGTCAATAGCAAGAACTTTGGAAACTTCTGGAAAAATTGAATCTGTACTGACTCCACAACTCACCAAATCCACTCATGGCTGTTTACTCAAGAAAAAGAAAAATGTATGTCCACAAAAATACTTTTACAAGAATGTCCATAGTAACATTATTCATAACAACCCAAGGCAGAGAATGTCCATCAACAGGAGAATGAATGAGCAATTTGTAGTATATTTACATTTGTATAGTACTTGACAATAAAAAGAGATGAGCAACAGCCATACACGAGAGCATGGTGACTCGTACAGGATTCACGTTGTGTGGAAGAGTCAGGCATGAAGAGTGTGTACGTGTGATCTCAACTGTGCAGAGTCCCAAAACCCACAAGTAATCATTAGCGATATTGATTCAGAGTGGCTGCCTCTGGGTGTGAGGGAGGATGGGCTGGAAGTGGAGGGAGGGAGCGCCCTGGGTGTCGGCCCTGTTCCCTGTCTGCAGGAGTGTGGATTTCATGGGGTTCATATCAGTCAGAGCTCATCACACCCCTGGAACTCAAAACTTCAGGTTGTGCATTTCACAGAACATGAATTCTTACTTCAAAATTAAAAAAAAAAAGAATAGAAGAAAATATTTGTTTAAAACTCAGTAGTGAATGTGGGTGCCATGTCCCCGAGTGGGGTGTCTTATGCATTGCTAGTGTGGTATCCCCGATCCTCAAGCCTGGCCTGTTGGCTTGGCTGTGGACCTAGTCCTGCCGATGCTGGGAGGCCCTCCAGAGCTTCTGACCCCAGAGGACTGGGAGGCGTCCAGGAATCTGGGTTTCAGAGTGAATTCCAGGGCTTCTCAAGGTGTATCTTGAAGAGGAGTGAATTCCAGGCATCAGACAGTGGCTGACATTCCTCAAAGGCCACATGGTGTTGGGTCAAAGTCACATCTGGTGTTTTTGAGTTATGACACGGATGAAGAAGAAAACAAGTGTTTTTATTCACGCCTGTGTGCATGTTGATCAAAGAAGCAGGTGTGAGTGAAGATGGAGGACAGGAGCCAGCCGAGAAGGGGCTGGGGCGTACGAGGGATGGGTTAGGTGCCTGATGTGGGTGATTTCATTTAATTTCTCTAAGAAGCACACTGCTCACTGCTTCTCCATGTCCACTGCCGTCTCTGTGGTCCAGGCCCTGAGCTGAGTTACACTCCAGCTAAACCAACTGGGTCTTCGTGGCCTGGGTCTTGGCAATGTGTGGGATGATTTTCTCCCTAATGGGCCGCATGCATCTGTACTGGTCTTTGAGGACCCAGGTGACGTTTCCAGGGTACACACGGTCCTTCCTGCTTCTTCCCTCTGCCTGCCAGAGGGGTCTCCTTTCCCTGCAGGTGGAAACTGCGTCCACCTTCCTAGGATCTGTACCACAGCACGATCAGGAGCTTTCTCCTGTGAATAGACAACCCCTGGTGACTATGCATGCTCTGTCTACTTGAATGGAGAAGGTGCTTCACAGAAATGCTGTGGTGGCCGAAGACATTTTACTCTGAGTGTCACACTCATCACCTGGCAATGCCACTGCTGTGTCCATTTCTCTCACCTGTAGACAGAGTTCCCCTTGAAGATAGGACCGAGTCTTGCTCACCTTGTGACCTGGCACCCATTTGATGCCCAGTGAACTACTTGAAGGAGTGACTGGATGAAGGGAAGAGATGACCTTTCTGCTCCTTAAACGTGGCTTGCACCCAGAGAAACGGTGAACTTTCAGAAACTCCTCATTGACCTCAAGGAAAATGTAAAGCTTCAAAATGGATTTCAAGGCTGTCAGTTTTTGTCCGCTCTATCCTAACTGTAACTCCAACTAATCTCGTGAGCTAATGGTGACTAAATTAAATTTGCTAGCTAAGACATATGGATCCCTTCCTTGAACATCACACGCTTTCGTTTTTATGTGACCTTGGTTTGAATTGCCCTTGGCTTCATGGCATAATACCAAGAGCATGCGGTATCCTAAGATGCTAGTAAGTCTTGATGCCCATCACAGGAGCTGTGTGACACTGGTCAAATGACTTAATGTCTCTGAGCCTTCATTATTTTCATTATTAAGCAGGATAAGGGATTTCCCTGGAAGCTACAAAGAGCTGTACAATTATTATTTTTCTACTTTTATCCTTTTGTGTGAAGCTTAAGGCCCAGTATTCTCTGAAGTCCGGGAGCCTTGGAGCCTGATTTGTTTGTTTTCCCTGAACTTTCAGGTAACTCGCCGTCTAACCGTTAACTATGACACTTCAACATACGCTGTCATTATGGCTTTTTAGCTGTTTCATTTATACATGGTCTTTCTCCTGAACAAAACCGAAAGCTCCTCAAGGGCAAGTACAGGGGACTTCCGATTCCTTCTGTTATGAAAGCATAAAAAGATCACTTAGCAAACTGTAACAGATACTAGGTTGTATAAATATTAAATCATATTCAATAAGGAAGGTGGAGAATATATAGAGAATCAGAATTTTAGAGTGATATTGTGAAGAGCCTTCTCTCCAACCTTTTCTTTTTTATGGAAACCATAAACCAACCATCTAACCTACCATCTTCTCTCTTTTTTTAACTTCTCTATGTTATATGCTTTTGCCAAGTTGCAGCAGATCTTAATGCGAGCATATGTTCTTGGAGAACCTCAAACCACCATGCCAGGTTATTCAAATGAGTGATATAATTTAGTGAGACTGGAGTTGTTATTATTTCCATTTTATAAATGAAAAACCTGACACCTCAAAGCTGGGATTCAAACCCAGACACATTTTTCCAGACCCTTCCCATACACCTGCTTTTCCTTCTCACACTAGTATACTTCCTGCCTCGATGACAAGCAGATTCTTCCCAGGTTCTTCCAGCAGAGTGAGTGTCACCTGGGAAGGTGTTAGAAAAGCAGAGTCTTGCTCCCACCCAGACCTGATAAACCAGACACCTCGGGCGGGGGAGTTTGTCCTGAGGTCTTGCGGGGATTTTCAGGCACTCTCAAACCTGGGAACCATGGCTTTAGGGTAAGTACTATCTTCCTCTTTTTGCTTCTTGTATCGTGATTTCATTGCTTACCAGAATTTATATTCTGTGCAAGTGTACATAAGTCTGTGTCTCTTCATCAGCAATCAATGGCTTTGATATTCTACATTTGAAACTCCGAGCAGAGAACAAATCTGAACTCTGCCTCTACCCATCTTCTAATTTTATAATTCTACGTATCTTAGATACTTTGTGAATTTACTTGTTCTTTCAGTTGTTTTTATTTTTTACTTAACTTGATTATAAGGAACAATTAGAATTTCCCCTACATAGTGGCTGGAGTATTTCACAAAAAATCGCATCTTCCGTTCCTCTGCCAGTGAGTCTCTGTTCTGATCTGAACCCGTAAGAGAGGTTTAAGCCCTTTAAGGAAGACTCAAAATAGTTTTTACTAAAATTTCAGCCAGTTTTCATCCTGCACATGATGTATACAAAATATAATAATTAGGGACGAATCAGACTTTGTTTTCTATCCCATACTGACATACAGACCAATGAAAAGAGCGTAGTTTTTCACTATTCAGTGTTCTGTGTTCATGTGAAAGCAACAGAGTGAAGTTTATGGGACTGAATGGGATTTCTTCAGAGGAGGCTTCCAAAAATCCTTGCAGTGATTTTTTCCCCCCACATAACATGGTACAGTGCAAATCTGAACTCAAGATGGTCATGAGATGACGTATGTGTTGTCATTCAAATATTCTGCTAAGGTCATTGCCATTGAGTTACTTAGAAGAGAAACTAAAGTCGACCTCATTTTCTAACATTAGAAGGGCAAACATTTCAGCATCTCACTAGTGACAATTTTATTCCAATCAAAGATGGCACCAGAGACCCCAGATTCACTGGGGTGTGTTAGACGTCCAGTATTTTTGACTTTGGGCTTTAGTGAGTGGAATGTTGGTGATTCAATTTTCCACAGAAGGAAAAATGTAAGAAAATGAAAAAATCTCATGGTTGGAGGAACGCCAGACTTAAGATCTCAAATCACACCGAGTCGGCTGTGCCATCGGCTTGTCTTGGTTTGGGGAGGGAATAGCTACTCTTCTGAACAGTCTAGGATGACATCCGGGCAGAGGTCTATGTAGCCACTTGGAAGACATGAACAAGCTCCGAACAGCATCACCACACACAGCTCAACTTGTTCTGTGCTTTGAAGTAATAAGGTTAGTGTACACGTTGTCGTCCTCACGTAAAGGTAATAATTATTGAGGTAATGAGAAATTCATTTGGAGTAATAAATAGATTTTTGACTTCTAAGGAGAACTCGCAATGATGGCTTACCAGAGAATGGGCCCTGCATTGCTTTTTGAAAAGTAAGGCATTCTAAGGGCATTACCAAGAATGGAGTGTGGCTCATGTGACTTTGTTTTTTTTTTTCTTTTTTTCCCACATTGTTGCTTCTCTGGAGCTCATGGGCAATGCTGGTTTTTTTTTTGGGGGGGGGGGGAATGCTTTGTCCTTACTTTTTTTTTAATTGGTTGTTCAAAACATGACACAGCTCTTGACAAGCCTACCGTGACACATGTTGTTGACGTCTAGTCTAGTGCTCATCAGCCCCGTGCCTGTTCAGCGTCAGCTCTGAGGGACTGCCATCCAGGCACTGTTTGGATACCTCTCCCAGAGACAAGGGAGACTTCCTCTATTCTTGGACAATTGGTTCCACCTTCTCACTTCTACTCATTGGTGCAAATTCTTCCTCTGGGTCACACCAAGTGGCTAGACCCTCATCAACAACTGCATCATCAATAGTTCATAAATGTCCCTCTTTAAATTGAGTTTTCAGAATAAGCACCATTAATTCAGCATCTGTCTCCAATTAATGCAGCACGGGGCAGGAGCAAGCAGTCTATCCAGAGTCGGTCTCCAACATATTTCTCTTTTCTATGGCCTCTTTTTCTTTTTTTCCCCATGAGATTAATTGAGGTATAATTTACATACAGTATAATTTGCCCTTTAATATATAGTTCTGTGAGTTTTGAGGAATAAAATGTACAACCATCACCAGGGTGAAGATAGAGCACCTGCATCACACCCGTGTGTCCCCTTGTAGTCTGCCCTGTCCCTTACCCTCAGCCCCTAGCAATCATTAGCTTAGTATTCTTTATATGAGCCAGGTGTGGTGGCACACGCTTGTGATCCCAGTGGCTTGGGAGGCTGAGGCAGGAGGATTGCGAATTCAAAGCCAGCCTCAGCAAAAGCGAGGCACTAAGCAACTCAATGAGACTTTATCTCTAAATAAAATACAAAATAGGGCTGGGGATGTGGCTCAGTGGTCGAGTGCCCCTGAGTTCAATCCCCAGTACTCCCTCCCCAAATGAGTAGTCTTTATGTGGTTCTGTCTTTTCTTCTTCAGTGACGTCTTGATTGATGGAGCCCAATGTTACTTTAGTTAGAGGTCTGATCTGAGGACTACATAATATGCATGAAAGTCTATGGATAAAGAAATTTACAAATGGAAGAAAAAATCAGTGAAAAAAATTGGGGAGGGGGAGGGAGGAGGAAAAGACCTAGAGAGAGGGAAAGAAAGATCAGGCAAGGGCTTGTGATTGTGATACCCGTGCCTGGGACATGATGTTGGAGGTCTGCTTGGACCTGTCCCAGTGCTGAGCAAACCCATTATGTGGCCTGGGATCCCAGGGAACATGCAGGTTGGTTGCTCAAGGGGAGAAGTAACTCTCCAAAGCCAGGGTGCTCAAGCATAGTGAGAGCAGAGGGCGGCATCTTCCCCACGGTGGCACTGTCCAAGGTGCTGAACCCCCATCTCTGGGTCACACCTATGCTTTGGCCTTGGATTCTGGGGACTTCTGTCTGATCTCTGTCAGGCATTCAGATCTGTGTGAAGAACAAGATTCTGGAATAGGAAATCTAATGTGGATTTGGGACCCTGACTTTGGGACAGACACTTTTGGAAAATAAAGGACATTTATTTTTAAATAATTTCAGTTGCTTTACAATAGCATTTTTTTCCTGGCCAGTTGAGAAGTTACATACCTTCCTCTGCCCTTCTGCTCTACTCATTTCTGTGCTTCATGATTTTCTCCCCAGATTCAGTAAGTGGCAACTTTTCTCCTGACTTCCTTTTCTATGGAAGATGCTCAGAGCTAGGTGTCTTGAGATTTGAATTCTGATCTCAGCTGTGCCCCAACGAGCTGGCTAACTCCGCTGTTGCTTCTCAGAGCCTGGGAGGGCAGTGGTTAGGTTTATCAAATTAAGATATAGGATGTTTAGTTTTGTTTGAAAATTATATCTCATACTAAGTTGTTAAAATATTCTGAAATAAGGTAAATTCTATGAAACATTGAGTAGTTGTGTTGTTTAAAAAGGTGCCTTTGGCTGGGCATGGTGGCTCATGCCTGTAATCCCAGTGGCTCAGGAGGCTGAGGCAAGTGAATCGCGAGTTCAAAACCAGCCTCAGCAATAGTGAGGCGCCAAGCAACTCAGTGAGACCCTGTTTCTAAAACGCAAAACAGGGCTGAGGATGTGGCTCAGTGATTGAGTGCCCCGGGGTTCAATCCCCAGCACCCCCACAAAAGTGCCCTTGATTTGAGGGTGCTCCCTAATGACTTGAGAGAATAAACAGTGTATAAGCCGTGTCCAGGAGGTTGATTTTGAATTCTACACATTGAAGGAAGCCTCACTCTGTGAAGTTACCAGGTTGTACTGGCCCTTGCAGTTCTGGGTGAGGTTCCTGAAAGTCTCCCTTGGCATTGGGTGAGGACACTTCAGGGGGACAGCATTTCCTGTGAGGTCGCTGTTCCTAGCTCAGGTGTGTTTTCTGTGATGGTTTTCAAATGCTCTCTTTTGCTTCCCTTTTTCTGTTTGCTCATCAGCTCATTTGTTCTCCCATTTGTGTTTTAAATCCTACTGTTTATTTTAATTTAGAATGTCATCCCATGAAAAATAGATTTTTTATTCTGTGTCCTGGACACCGCATTGCCAATTTTTATTTATCCTGCCCGAGGGAAAACAAGTGTTTAAAATGCATTGTTGTTGCATCTATGAGTAGATAAATTTGTTACTTATTTGTGATGGTGCCATAGTGTACTTCCTTACTTCTAATTTTGCCACCAGCAATTATTGTGAGCAGATTGTCTATACTCAGAATGTCCCCGTAGAATCTCACTAAGTACTTATAAGATTAATAAGAGTAGAAAGAACAATGGAAATGGACATTAGATAATTATAGTTAATTCTTAGCAAAGAGTAAATTTACTTCCAAGTTTTAGCTTTTTAGAAAATGGCTGTATTAAAAATTTCATAAGTTCATCTGTCTATCAAAAATCTAGTGAGTACAGATCAGAATAACAGATTAACGTTAAACATGATTTCTGAGTGACAGGAGATTTTGTTCTAGATGGAGCTGATGTCTTATACATATGTGACTGACAGGTTCATAATGGCTCAGTACATTTACTTTCCCACTTCTCTCCTGTGTAGGCTAAAAAATATCATTTGCAATAAAGAGAGTCACATTTCCAATAACTTACTTTTAACCCATCATGCAATGGCAAGTTCTTTCAATGAGTAGTTGAGCGATATATTTTATTTTGATTTTTTTCTCAGTGATGCCTTTAGCTTCCCGAATCATCAGGTACAAACTAAAAGAGGTAAGTCAGAAAAACAAGATAATGATTTTTCTGGGCCTGGATAACTTAGTCCTTTAGTGAACAGAACCAACTAACAAAAATTGGCCTTCTAAATGTCCCTTGGCATCTGTGATCCAAGAGCCGGGCATTACTGTGTGTGTGGTTGTAAGCGGGGACTGTGCTTCAAGAGGAAACTCAGAGACAGGATAAGGAAGCCCACACCTCAAAGAGGCTGGAGCTGAAAAGCGGTTTTCTGGATTATCCTTCTGACCATCCAAATAATTTTAGTTATATCACTTTTTCTTCCTTTTGTAAAATGGAGAGATTTCAAGTTAAGAAGGACTTGAGGGATCTCCAACTCTACCTTCTCTTTGTATCTATGAAGAATCTAATATCTAGATGGGTTCATGGGCTAGTCAGTGGCACAAATAGTATTCAGTGGAGTTGGGAGCAGACTTAATTCTGCAGATTATTAATTTAATGCTCTTGTGACCTGCATTTTAAAGGAGTGAACTTGGAATGTGGTCTTTGGGTTTAGTAAAACTGAATATGAATCAAATGACTTTTTTGAGTAACAAAGTCCTTTGGTTCAGTTTTCTCATCTGTAAAATGGGGGTGTCAGTATTTGTCTTGTCTACTTTTCAAGTACAAGTGTTTATGGGAGCAATGTAAAGTGCCCCAAACCAACCAAACAAATAATCCAAAAAAGTATTGTGTTGCTTATTTGCTGAGGTGTAACAAATTATCCCAACACATCAGCTTGAAATAAAGCTTATTATCTCAGAATCTGTGAATTCACAATCTGCACCTAGCTTAACTCATGTCTGGATCCAGTTCTCTCAAGGGGTTGCAGTCAAGCTGTCTACTGGAGCTGGCTCATCTGAAGTCTTGACTTGCAGGTGCGGGTAGTATCTGCTTCCAGCTCATCCATGTGATTGCTGGCAGGATTCCACTCTTGCAGGGGGTTGGCGGGAGGCCTCCTGCAGTTCAACGCATGTGGGCCTCTCTGGGACTGCTCACAATATGGAAGCTGGTTTCTTCAGAGCAAGTGAAAGGCAGAAAGGGTCTGAGCAAGGTGGAAGCCGGCCACCGCCTGTCTCATCTTACAGGTAGCCTCCCATCACACGGGCTGTTTTATGTTTATTAGATGCAAGCCACTAGGAGCATGAATTCCACAAAGGTTCGGATTCCAGGATCAAGGGGGCCATCTTAACGGCTCCTACTGCAAGTGTTAGTCTCATTTCTATGTGCAGGTTCAAGGAAGCATTAGATAGTAGATGGATACCTTTAATAAATGAAAGGCTTTCATGAAAAGAAGATGGTATTAATATTTTCATTCATATCTATTGATTGACTCTCTGCTTGCAAAAGGGATTTGATGTGACATTTATATCTACCTACTTGCATATGCTATTCCTCCTGTTTAGAATACCCCCCAGAATTCTCAGTCCTTGTTCACCTGAGAACTGCTAAATCCACCCAAATCCTTCTGCAAATCCACCCAAATCTTACCTCTCGGATTTGTTACTATGGTTGGACTATTTTACTTTGTAATGTGAATTCGGCCATAGGACCTCACACAATCTGAAATACAGTTGCATTCCTAGTTGTATCATAGTCAATGGTCGCCTGACAATTCCTAAATGTGTTTAGGAGCAGTCATTAATGACGTTAGCAGGACACCTATGTCTCACTGGTTGGTTCTATTTTAAGTCTAGACCTTCAATGATCTGTTCAGAATTATTGGAAATCTTTCGGATTCCTTGCTAGGGACGGAGAAGCATTTGAAGATCTTTGTTGTTTGGAATATTTACCAAAGAGAGGCGAGAGGCATCCCAAACATTGGAAGATGTTACAAGTCTGAATTCCTGTGCCTCGCCTCTGTCTCGCTGGATCAGAATCTCCAGAGTTGAACCCAGAAATATGCGTTTTTAACAAGGTCACTCTAATATGAAGTTTGATAAACCTAAGTCGGAAGGAACCCCAGGAAGCTTGTGTGTGGTGACAGCCTACAGGTGTTTTTTCTGTCTTTGTATTGGCTATGATTTGGGATTATAATCTTCCACGATGCTGATGGTTGTAAGGTGCACCATTATCTACGTACTATTAAGAAGGAGGGAAAGAAAAGAAGGAAGGGAGAAAAACTCTGCTTATTATGCTTTTGAGCCTCCATTTCATTTCAGAGATGTTAAGATATGAGAAAATCTCAGAATTGATGTGACAAAATATATTTCCTTTTTGGAAAATAGAATATAGAAACTATATTAATATAGTTTAATATAGAAACTCTACATTCTATTCTCTAGAAATATATTTTTCTGCTACCCTGTCCTTCTCATCCTTCCCCGTTCATTCATTCATTCATTCCACATAGCGATCAGGCTCTGCTGGGCGCCTGGCCCTGTGCTCCTTGGCAGTGGGGGTATTGTCAATGAAGAGATGCCTCCTGAGGCCGGAGGGGGAAAGACACTAAACAAATAAACACAGATCAATTCCTTTCTGCTAGTTAGGATAGGAGCAATGAAGAACAAAGAGGGGTTGTCACCTCGTAGGGAGCTGACATGTGGATAGAGAATCAAAGGACCTCGGGGGTCTGAGGCCATCCCCTGGGTGATGCTGAGGGGCAGGTCAGGTGGTGTGAGGTGCTCAGTATCAACCGGGCTCACATCATAGATTTCTGTAGGAAACACCCAGGAGCTGCCCGCTGAGCAGTCCTCCCCCAGTCCCACAGAGACATGGATGTGCACAGCACGGGTGTCCAGCTGAATGCAGAGGCCAGCCGTGGAAAGGTGAAACACCTTTGTGGAGCGGACGTCAGGTCAGAGGGAATGGCCAGGGTGAGCTCCAGCTGCCCCCAGCGCAGCCTTGCAGCCTTGACCGCTGTGCCGAGCATTCTCCAGGGTTGGTTCCTGGCTGACTCCTAGGCTCACGGCTGCCATCTGCCGTGTGGACTAAGTGTGGACTAAGGATGAGTACCCTGGTCATCACTGCCATTCCAAGATGGATTCCTACAACCCCTAATGTGACAGAGCAGATTGATCTGCCCACTACTTGTCGGCTCTCTGAAGTTTCCCCTCAAATCTCCTCCCCCTCCCTTCTGCTGCCTACATGATGCTCCAGAGGGAAGGGTCTTCCTGGGATGGCGCCACATCTGCGCGGCAGGGTTAGGCAAGGTGAGCGGATTCTAGGTCCACTCGCCCTCATTTGCCTTCTCATGCTAGTTGGATACAACGGAATTCTACAGCCTTGTCAGCTCCCTAAATGCACTTCAGTCTTTATTTGGTGAGAATTTGGTATAAAACCCAATCACTCTGGGTGTCATTTGGCAGTCTAGGATAAATGACATTGTTAAAATATTTATCACTGAGCAGTAATTCGAATACCTACCCGGTCAAAACAAACAAACAAACAAACAAAACCCCTGTTCCGCAGAAGGAAAGCAGATCAGTTGTCTCGGGGAAATTTAAAATAAAAGGTACTGTTCATCTTAAAAAATGGAACTCAGATGTTGTTAAACTAAGTATGCTGTGCATTCAGTATTCATGGGGTAAAACATAAAAGAAATAACATGGATTTTTTTAAAAAGATATTTTTCTACTGCATGCTGCTTCTCTCAAACCACCTGAGAGGTGATTTGAGAAGGGCACTGTAGAATAAAGACATTGTTCTGACAGCAAATACAAATGAAATAAAATTGGCCCAAGGCTTTGATGCTGGAACTCACATGGTGAGCTGCGACGTAGCAACACACTAGCTTAATGCACGGGAAGAATAGAACCAGCCTCGTTTGTGGTAGAGTTTGAGGCAGAGATGAAAGAGAAAAACACTGAAAAAATAAAAAATAAAAGTCCCAGAGATTAAAACAGACTTTTCAGGTTACGTCAATTCTCCTATTGCAAGAACTCAACTGCACACACAACAAGGTATAGACATTCAGAAATGACCCTTTGTCTCTGTGGTCAGGGGAAGATTTTTGAGAGGGGAGGAATGAGCTGCATCCCTCTAATTTTTCAGAGAAGTAAAGAAAATATGAAGGTGGAGGTCTTTTGAGCACCAGTGAGATTCTTCCCAGCTTCAAACACAGGACTTCCCCAAATGTCATGGACTCACTGGTGTAGGTCCACTCTAAAAACAGAGTTTCTGAAATGGTTCCTGGTCATATGGGCATACAGCAAATCAGGGAGGAGTTAAAATAACAAGAAAGAAGAACAGAAATGTCACCAATGTCGCAGAAGACCTTAGCCCGTGTGAGAGACGAGGAAGAAGAAATGGAGACCCCGTGACACACCCCGCTCAGAGGTGTCCATTCGCTCGCTCATTCTTTAGACCAATCGCAAATACTGCAGCAGAGGCCTGTGGAAAGGATCCTGGGAGTCTTTGCTGTGTGACGGTGGGTGAAGAGCTCCCTGTGCCACCCCAGGGGGTACCAGAGGAGGCCAGGGAGCCGTGGCTGGGAGCTGACGCTGTCCCTGGACGGCTACTGTTTACTGCTACCTGGGAGATAAAGCAGCACCGGTGGATTTCAGAAAAGACACTTCTTGAGCTCCGTTCCTACTCTTTAAACCTCCAAACGACAAACAAAGGCAACTCAACAGCTCAAATTGAAAGTGCATTGTAATTTTGTCTTCAGTTATTAAATTCATAATTTAGACTTTCTTTTCGATAAATGATTTGGCCTGGAGGGGAGACCATTTCCGGCGTGTCTAGTGTTGGAAATAATGTGGACATGTGCACTTTTCAAAGGCCAGTTCTGGTTTTCATTAGCCACATAACCCTGGGCAAGATGCTCACACATTCTGAGCTTCGGGTTCTTCATGCATCAAATGGAATCAATATCTATTTTGGGGCGTTATCATAAAGATTAAATAAGTTATGTCCAAATGCTTAGCAGAGTGCTTGATATTTCCCTTCTAAAGATTAAATATTTAGACATATTTCATGTATCTCAGAAGACCCAAAAAGGGAAAATGAAACAACTTCAGCTTTTCAAATGTTTTAAACCTGTAATTCTTTTCCAATTTCAAAAGAGACCTATCTTCTTATAAAAATTAAGATGTAAAATATTAAACAAAAAAGACTCATCTATAATCTCATCACCTTAATACTTATCTGTTGACAATATGCTGTATGTACCGTAGTCCTTTAAAGGTATTTTTATATTATATATTTGTTCATGAGGTTAAAGCAGGAAAGCCTTTCAAAGAGCATCTTTTCTAAAATCAGCCAGCTCTTCAAATGACACCCAGCAATTAAATCTATATTCTATTCTTTCTTTAAATATAGTCCATTGGCATTTCCTTGTATGATGAGACTCTGTTGCTGTGTATTCCACTCATGTCTGTGGGGGTCATAAATATGTGGGGTACTATCAGTGTTTTGCTATTGAAATTCACATTGAGGTAAATATTTTCACAAATTTCCTTTTATTTCTGAGTATTTTCTATTCCAAGGTCAATGAGTGTGATTATTTTTAAAACTTTTGAAACATTGACACACTGCTTTCCTAAAAATCTGGTCGATTTAAAAGTCACCAGTAACAAACATGAGATCCCGCTTTGCCTCAGTCTAGTCAAAACATTTTATGAAGGTGAAAAGTGGTATTTTTGCTACTTGATTTTCATGTGTTACTGGTTGTAGGCTTTGATGGTTTCTTTGCACCTTGTGCCCATTTGGAGATTGGGACCCTTCTGTTTCCTTACCACTTAAGTGTATTCTCTATAGAAAAGATTGACATTTGGTCAAATTTGCCATAAATATTTGTCTACCTTTTGCTTTTTAAAAGAATACATATGAAAGTTTCTTTAAATCTTTAAAATTGTATTTATGCTTTTCTCATTTTTTTCCCAAGGTTACCCCTTAAGACATCCTTCTGGGACTATTATTTATGTTACTTTTGAAAATTTTTCCACTCAAAAGATTTCTATGCAATATCCAAGAGTGTCCATTATTTTCTTCCTTCCTTCCTTCCTTCCTTCCTTCCTTCCTTCCTTCCTTCCTTCCTTCCTTTCTCTTCTCTTCTCTTCTCTTCTCTTCTCTTCTCTTCTCTTCTCTTCTCTTCTCTTCTCTTCTTTTCTTTTCTTTTCTTTTCTTTTCTTTTCTTTTCTTTTCTTTTCTTTTCTTTTCTTTTTGTGGTTCCTGTTAGGGGAATAGAAGCATAGAATGGGAGAAAAAGATTGCAAATGCAAATGTATTTCAAACATGATGAAAATAATTTGTAAGGTATTTTTTTAAAGCAAAACCAATACCAATGAAATATTGTTGTGTGGTTTCAAGGTTTGAGGAAAATAGGAAGTGTGGTTGACCACAAGTTGGAATGTTAGAATCAGCAGGTTTCTCAACAGATGGGACAAACAGTTACACCAGGAGCAGTTTGAGACAGCAAGAGTCTGTGTGTAAGTGCAGCGTCTCCCCAGGACCTGGCTGCTCTCAAACGGTTTTCCTATTTGTGTGTGTCTGAGGCACCCAAGACAGATCTGGCCCTGGGAGTCTGTGAACAGCAAAAGAGAGACGAATGATTTCTGAATGAAAAGAAAGCTACACGCGTGTGATTCTTTCTGATGCTAACAGGAAAACAGTAAGAAAAATCTGTCTTTGTTTATGGTCCCAATTATGCTTCCTCAACACTCTTTTCAGCAAATTCTGTAATCCCCTAACAAACACAGTTGGTCACAAACACAAATTTCAACTAGCAAGATGTTTTCTAAGTGTATTCTCTATTTTTGTGTTTTTTTTCAAACACTAATTCTGGAGACAGTTTTGAAATCAAACCTGAGAGCCTACCCTTTCCAGCTCTCTGCTTTTAATAAACCAGTAAGCCATGAATCCACATGTAAATATCCTGGGCAAAGGGATGCCACACCTGAGTGCAGGGCATGGCGGCATGAGAGAGACTGTACCGTCCGTGTCCTGCAGGGAGATGGGGACAGGGAGGAATGGACCAAGAGCATCACATGTGACATGCAACCAGAGCTGTACTCAGGCACCTGTGTGTAAATGGCAAGCCATTTTGATTAGCTTCAAGTCCTTAAGGTACTTCCTTCGAGACAACCCCTCATGATACAAACCCCCTTTCAGTAATGTGAGGTAGAGAAAATTTCTTTACTTCATAAAGGGCATCTACCCAAAGCCTAGGGCTAGCATCATCCTTAAGATCCCGCCCATGGAGTTTCCAATGAAATCTACAGGAAGGCTCTGGACGAATGAGTGGGATGGCTGGTCATCGTACACATGCTGAAGACTTCAGACTTGTGTTGCTGAGCAGTGGAAGCCACGGAACACTGGACGGAGGAGTGAGTGGTCTGACTCTGAACAGAGAAAGTCCTCTGGTGGTGAGTGAACGCTGGTCTGCCCTGAAAGTTGGGGGACTGAGAGACCAACAAAAGATTTGCAATAGCTCCCGTGAGACCCAGTGAGGCCTTAAATAATGACAGGTTGAATGGAGAGCAAAAAATGGGTCTGAGTTTCTTTTAAAGACTAAAATATCGGACCTTATGAGAATGGGAGCCAGGGAGGGACAGGGGCACAGGGAGTGGCAAGGTGGTCGGGCACCACTTGAAACCAAGGTGCTACAGGGCTCCTGAGGTGCCTAGACACTGACACTGAGCTGAGAAGGGAGACAAAACAAGCAGAACTCGCATTTTTCTAAAGGAGCAAATATACACTGTGTGTGTTGCCCTGCACACGCAGGCTAGGGTGACACTAGGCCATTCATTAAAGCAAGAGACAAAAAAGCATTAAAGCACCTGATTGCTTTCTCAGTTTTGAGTTTTGACCTCATCTGTTGGTGGCAGTTTTGTGCATTTGTGCACCTTCATCAAAAATGATTTTAGTGGCTGGGGAGGCTGAGGCAGGAGGATCACGAGTTCAAAGCCAGCCTCAGCAAAAAGTGAGGTGCTAAGCAACTCAGTGAGACCCTGTCTCTAAACAAAATACAAAACGGGGCTGAAGATGTGACTCAGTGGTCGAGTGCCCCTGAGTTCAATCCCCAACTACCCCCTCCCCCCCCAAAAAAAAACACTAAAAAACCACGATTCTAGGTTTGAAAGATTGCAAAGAGCTGCCAACCTGTGATAACAAAGGCTTCCCTCATTAGATCTCTGAGAAGGAACTGTAAGTTGTAACAATTGGAACTCTCTGGAACTAATAACAGTTTTTAAAGATGAAGATCCATAATGACTTCAATCCTGAGCACAACAGTTCATGTTCTGATCTTTTCCCTTCCTGCTTTCGATTCCTTCATGTCAAATGTGAAACATCAGGGTTAGGAGGAGGCTTTCCGGTGACAGATGCCTTTGCTCCCAGGAAACTTGCCTTTTCCCTTTCCATTCTGTTCATTTGGGAGTAGACATCAGGCCTTCTTGTTCTGCAGCTATTATTTGAGGGAGGAAATACAAATAGAAGCCAAGAGTATATTTTAAAAATTGAAGAGCATCAAGACACGAGAGCCCGAGTTGGCCATAAAGATTTACAATTACATTTCCATCACAAAGACCCTGGCCCATCATATTTGGCCATGACCATTTATGTTTTGATTTCTGTTTCTTTGGCGGGACAACACCCCAATTAGACAGATGAGCGTTCAGTTCTGCTTTTGGAGCCCTTCCTTGCTGGCCTAGCTTGCTCCGGGACTCCTAAAGCGATTCTCCACTCCATGTGCCCTGGTAGCTACAGTCCTGCTATCCACGAATCATCCATGTCAATTCTCTCCAGGTTTACACTCTCAGGGTAACTGAACCTTGAGTGTGTCAGAAGGTAAATGAGTAGCATTTTGTCTGAGTTCTCTTGTTCTTTCTTCCTGGTCCACTCTGTGCTGCATAGATTGAGTGGCAGGGAAATCGTGAGGGATTCATTCTTCTCCCCTTAAGTCCAGCAACGAGGTCAGGCCGCCTGCTTTGGCCTCCTGGTGGCAGACAGCATTCTTCTTTAAAATACTGTCCTGGAATCGTAATTGGAGAATGATGGTAAAAACCGAGTTCTGACCGCACATTCTGACTTGTGTGGGAAGAGAACCATCTCATTTAGAACTCACTCTTGCTCGGACAGCATACAGCTCAGGGTCTTGCAGTCATGTATGATGCTGGAACAAGGTCCACTCACATGTTCAGGGAAGGAAGCACAAAAGGAGAAATAACCAGACTTCTGCTGCTTGCAAGAAAGGAGAGCCACAGTCGCAAACAGGGCTTCCCCTGCATTTCAAACCATTCCAAGAAGAGGGGAAAAAAATTAAAAGTGACACCATGGACAGATTTTCCTTTCACCGGGGTAAGAGCTGCATTTCATTACTTTTAAAATCCTCCTTCATTTAAACAACACTAAATGCTTCCTGCTCTGGAGATATAAAATTATTGGATGGCCACTGCTGGCCATTCATCTGAGACCCCGATGTGCCACAGTCGATTTCTGAGAACTGCTCTGCCACTTAATGTGACAAACATCCAGCCTTGCCGTTTAAGGGATCTTTGAGAAAGGCCATCCCCACATGAAATGAATTTAACAGCAGCAATTTGTCATTTTGCCCTTCCTTTGCTGGGGGAAAAAAAAATGCTAGTGATTTCTTTTGACTTAAACTGGGCATTCAAAAAGCTGTTTTTATTAATGAATCATATTAAGCCACCAGCGAAAGGCTCCCTGACTCTGTTTAAATAACAGGCTATGATTCCTCTCCCCTCGAGCTCCCCCCACCCCCCATTTGGCTGCGCTGCTATTAATTGAGGAGTTTCTTTGTTTCTTTCCTAATGAAGCTAACAGAACACATCTGTCAGGTGCCCGTATTCTTCGCCTGTCTATAGTATGTAATAGACCAGCTGGAGGCTGTAATGCCACACAATACCCCTGGCCGTTACAGCAACTATTTATTCCTGGGCTTTTCCTCCGAAAGGGATTTGAAAAAAAAAAAAAAAGTCTGAAATTTGGGCCTAATTGCTATTTACCCAGCGATAGACACCTGTTCTAGCTGAGACATTGGCTCATGAATCCCACACCTGAGACCTCAGGGAGAGTAGAGGGGAAATTTCCAGCAGCTGCCAGTCCATTAGACGTGGAGAGCTTCAACTTGCAGGGTGTGTGTGTTTACATGTCGAGGCATATATTTTAAAATACTGTATGTTTAGTATGCACACCCATAACCAGAGGGTATATATTAAAAGCTGTGTACTATGATTTCACGGTCAGTTGCTTATCTGAAGGCTACACACATACTGGCATGCAGCTACAACTGCGATCGCTTTAAAAATATTGCAGTGAGGCTGAATTCTGTATTAATAATGGACATGTGTCCTTCAAAATGTCCATCCCAGGCCCCTTGAGGGAAAATGGTTTCTCAGGGTAGATCAAGGGAAGAAATTAATCAAACATAACTTCTTGGAAAGATCCGACTTTGTTTCAGCCGTTCCTTTGCCAAACAGCTACAGCTCTGCTTTTGACACACGGAACCCACTTGTCCCTTTTCCTCTGGAGCCTGTCAGCACAGTCTCTGTTCCTGGTCTATTTTTTGGAGTCAAGGGCATTTAACCTTGTCTCTCGCTCGGCAGTCACAGTGCCTTTTTTGCCCATAAATAAGAGAAAGAGCCCGTGGCCATGATGACAGCACCAACCTGTGAAAAAAATACAAAAACTAAAATGTAATTAATAATGGAGGCCATATAATGTAAGTTCCTATATTACCTCATGCTGTTTAATTACAGAAATTCACTTATTAAAATGGTATTCACTGAAACTATTGCTTGGCATGTAACAGAATGGAGTATAGGGTTAGTTGTGTGTGTACATGTGCCTATGCGTGAGCCACGTGTGTGCATTCCCCAACTCCACCGCTCATGCCTTGCCATGTAGATATATTTGAAGAGAGAGATGGGAATAGAGAGATTGAGCAGAAGCTCTGAGGCAACAAAACAACACACAAGTGTTTCTCTGCCATCTTATCTGGTCTCTGGTCAGGGACAGTCCTGCTGCAGAGGGCTAGGGTGGAGACTGGGCTGGGATTTGAAGGGTTAGATGGGGAATGGGGGCCGGGAGACATCTTTTTCTCTTTTTTCAATCAGGAGGACTTCTGAACTTTTTTTTTTTTTTCCTTTGCTCTTTGGGTACTGGAGATTGAACCCAGGGGAACTTAAGCCCTGAGCCACATCCCCAGCCCTTAATTTTTTTTTTTCAAGGGCTAAGTTGCTGAGGGCCTTGCGAAGTTGCTGAGACTGGCTTTGAACTTGTGATCCTCCTGCCTCAGCCTCCCAAGCTGCTGGGACAGGCGTAAACCACTGTACACAGCTAATTCTGAGTTTTTTGATGGATATGCCATTGGTATTACTGGAGCAGCCTCCCATTTAGTTACTGTTTGAAGAAATTTGGCCTTTCTGAGAAAATCGAATAAATGACACCTAATTTGTTATCAAGCTACAAAATCATTATTCTCCCAAAGGATATATGAGACATATTCCACACTGGTGTGAGTGTTCACAAAATGAAATTAAAAGGATGAAAGAAAATTTAAATAAAATGCAAAAATACAAGTCATAAATGAAGTAAGAATTGTCTGAGTGATATTAGGTTATGTGCATGTTGTCCGTGCACAGGGCACTCCACCCACCCCCTCCCACCACTGGTTAAGACATTCCCTCTGGCCTCATCTGAAGCCAGAGATGACCGAAGAGCCAGGGCCTCCGGAGGGGTGGGATGACAGGAGAGATGGACAGAGCTCCCATACAAATGAGTGCTCTGCCTCAGGGCACTCACAGTTGGATGGAGAGCTGATGCCGAGACAGAGACTCATTTCCCAGGAGGGAGGAAAGAAGTGTGTGGGGAACTCGGGGTCACACCAGCACAGGTGATAATGAAATTAGAGTTAATGAAGGCGGGAAGAAACCCAGGCCAGATGGGTTGGTGGCACTGTTATCTGAGATGCACACTAAAACCAGACACGGTATCTCAGGGCGGGGGCGGGGGGCCGTGGCTGGAGGCGCAGAAGAGAAAAATCCTGGGGAATATAAGGATCCTGTCATCATCTCTGAAGCAGCTCATGTCTTTTCTGTTACAAAATCACAAAGGGGATGATTCCAGGTGGTAGATCATGTGACGGGCAGCAAGAGTGGGTCTGAGCCCCCGTTCCCTCCTGGTAAAGTGGGCTGATAATGCCTGCCTTCTTGGAAGGAGCAAATGAGGAACTCTTTGTAGAACAGCTAATACAGGTGCACATAGCTGGCGTCAAATATAGATAACATGACTATCCTTTTTATAGGCCATTAGGACATTCTTGTAAAAACAGCAGTGAAGGCTGTACCAAGTGACTTGTCGGAGTAGTTGTCTCTTACCTGGAACCTGATAGTGAGCATGCGAAGTCGGAAGAGTGAACCTTAAATATAGCTTTCTGTCCTCGATAGGTTCGTAATCTGCAGAGTGTTATGAAAGATAATGATTTTGTCCAGAGGAGCCCAATGCACAAGGCAGTTGTTCCAATCAGAGTGTTTATATTGTGTCAGGGATCAGCATCGGTCCTACGGTCCTACAAAGGGGTGGATTTGGAGATTGATAGAGGTGTGGGTAGGGGAGGCAGGCTCCCTCCTCCCTGCCAAAGTGTCCTGTTCATGAGGCCGCCCTGTAACTGAGGGGTGAGTTGCAAATAATTTGCTGAAAGCTCCTTTCTCTGGGCTGTGATTTATCTGCCCGGAGCACATTTTCCCAAGCCCACAGCGGCAGGGAATGACACTGCATATTGTGTTATCATTCAGGGCAGCTCAAAACCTTCTGAATACTCCTCTTTATTGGTGCCTATTAACTGTACAGAATGGTGGATTTCTCTGTGGCGTCCTCAGACAAGCACAGGGACAATTTGATCAGCTTCCCGCGCAATTCCTCCCACTCTCCCTTGTCCCCCACCACTCCCTTCCTCTACCCTCATGGTCTCCCCCCTACTTGATGTCAAAGCTCAATATTATGATATCCAGTTTCATCTATTTTCCTGCAAATGACATGATTTCATTCTTCTTTATGGATGAATAAAACTCCAGTTTCTTTGCTCATTTATCTGTTGACAGATATTTAGGCTAGTTCCACTCCCTGGCTATTGTGAGTCGTGCTAGTTTTTTCTTTTCTTTTTTTCTCCTGTACCCAGTGTCAAACCCAGGGCCTTGTGCATGTAGGCAAGTGCTTCAAGTGCTGAGCTATACCCGGCCCTGGAATCCGCTTCTTCTCTTGAATATATTCCACATGGGATCTGACCTTCTCAAGAAGACACCCAGATACCCCATTACAGTGGTCCCTGGGAGCACAGGTTCAGGCCCATGACCTGGCTCTGACGGTCAGACAGCCACAGGCACACAGCAGTCAGGGGGTTAATGAGCAGAGTACCTCTCAGTAATCTGGTGGCAAAGATGGTCAGTTTCCCCATGTTGGTGCTGGAAGTTTCTTGGGTGAATGTCATGTTGCTAAATGGTATTTACATGATTTTTCAATAACAAAATTTTGGTGTGACTGAAGAGCTTTATGGTCTGGTTCTTTGACTCTTCTGAAGATTCTGAGGATTCTCTAATTCTTTTTAATAAAGTCCTTTTCTGTTTGCACTAGGTGGGGTAGATTCAGTTGGTTACCATTAAGAATGCTGACCATCACAGGTTGTTGACGTTTGGATATAAGGTGTCCTACAAAAGCTCCTGCATTAATGTTCAGAGTTGAAATGATTAGATCATGAGATCTGTGACCTAATTGGGGAACTAATCCATTTGATGGACTAATACGAAAGACCACTGTGTTGGGTGGTACGAGGCAGGTGGGCATGCTAGAGGAGGTAGGTGTGGGGGTGTGCCCTTGGGTTATATCTCTCCCCCCTGGCTCCTCCTCCTCACTCTCTGCTTTCTGTCCATCAGGAGCTGAGTAGCTTCCCTCCCACACCCACCCTTCCACCAGGACGCTCTGCCCCCTCTGGCCCAGAGCAGAGACGGAACCTTGAAGTTGTGAGCCATAAGGAAATTTTCCTCCCCTGAGGGTTTCTTGTCAGGTGTTCTGGTCACAGCAATGAAAAGCTAACTGACATACAAAGGATTACATTTTCTAACACAACGAAAGTAATGGAAAAGCTTTAGTTACACAGTGTTGGGAGGAATAGAATTTGTCTACCAAATAATTTTTTAAAAAGTGGGAACATGCTTCTCCTAATACTGTGCATCGTGTTTTATGGACTACTGAGAAAGGAAATCATTGCCAATTAAACCCACACAGTGTTTTTGTTACCTAGAATTTTGGCTTTATACTTTTTATGAAAGCTCTTTCACACCTATTTAGATGTTTTCCTTTGTCCTCTGTTGCGTCTGTGTATATACTTACACTAAAAAGGAAAATGTCAGTGAGATAAATCTGTTAAATATTCTAAAACTTCATGGTTGGTTTGTCCTCCGAGATATGTCTATCTGCCTTGGTCCAGCCCAGGTGCTGTGGGCTGACAGGGCGTTGACAGCCTCATCGAATGCAAGGTGCCATGTTGGGCTGTCCTCCCCTCAGGCCCGGTGTCTCTGGGGCTACGGCCTCTCCAGTTCTCATAATTTCCTGTTAAGATTCCCTCCCCTTGAACAAAGGTGATAGTGAACTGAAAGAGATCTCCATGCATGTACTAGTTTGTGAGAATGAACCCAAATACTGTGTATAACCTTAAAGATCTAATAAATCAATTAAAACAAAACAAGATCCCCTCCCCTTGTTTTCACGTCTGGGTAGTGGCAGCTTCTTGGTGGGACCTATTTTTATTGAAGTCCCTTTGTTCGACTGCTGATGGTGACTCCAATTCCTGACAGTCCTCGGGGACTGAGTCCACCTCTTCTCTTCACATTGTCTTCTGCTTTTCTTCCTCGGTCCTTCCCGGTGCCTTTGAGAACCCAGCTGATGTAGCACTTCTTAAGGGGTGCCCACTTGACTCCAGGAGGGCTATGAGATGTACCTCTGCGAGGCAGCCACGTCTCTCGACCTTGATGACCACTGTCACTCCTGTGTAGAAGGCACCCCTGTGCACATCTGTATCCCGCCTCCCTCCTGCCTTCAGATTCTTGCCTGGAGGAGGCTGTCTTCCCAGAGCCCAGCCTCCAGCCTTTGCCTTCCCCTACTCATATGCACAACAGTGCCACACTTGGGCTCAGGGACCATCCAGCGCTCTGCAGTCTCCCTAGTACAAAGTGGAACCCCTTGCGGGATGATATTCTATGATATTGTTCTTCTGGATATAACTTTTATCTTTAAAGTCACATGTTTTTATTGCACTCCTGGGCATGGACCAGCTACTGTTCCAGGAACTGTGGATGTAAACACAGGATAGATGATTTGCAAGGTTGGGGACAGGTAGGAAAGCCACTGATTATGCTGGAGGGTAAGTGCGACGTATAGACATGTTGTGTTTTGTTCACTGTATAGTCTGGACACAGGAAGCTGGGTCACTTTAGCAGCAACAAAGCAACAGTCACCATTATTGATCTGATCCTTTCAACATCTACTTTTACATGATTCTCCATTTGCAAAGGTTTTCCTTGTGAATGCCCTTTGTCTTGAGTCTCAAGCTCATATTTCATCTATTTAATGTTGTCCATAAAAATCTGACCTGTTAAAATAGCCAAAGGGTGATTTTTGTATTTGTTTGTTAATGGCACTAGAGCAAAAGCTTTCTTGATGCCTAGATAAATTAAATTTGTACCATCTTCCCATTGGCCTCATTTTGGAAAAAAAAGACTTTCCAGGTTGTTATGCATTAGGTTGCCTGCTGCTTTAAGAATCTGCAGTCTATAACTAATTGCTCTACATTTTTCTCAATTTTAGCTGTGATATTTGTGTTTCCTGTTTGTATCCAAACTTTTAAATTTCATGGATATGAATGTATGTGTATGTGTGTGTGTGTGTGTGTGTGTGTGTGTGTGTGTAAACTTTGGTATACCTTTCTCTGATGCCTTTAATGAAAATTCAAATTTTCATTTTCTGGTAATGATAAATTGGATGAGAAGGAAATATAATCTCAAATTAGTGTCCAGCAGGGAAACACAGGTTGGCTGCTGTACATACAATATATTGCTCTCTCACAATTTTTCTTCTTTACAGTGGAGCTCTTGGGTTGATTGCAGGTGAATAATAAATCTTGTGTTATGAGAAAAATAATTTTAATGATAGCTAACCTTAAAAAATTACCTTTACTGACTAAAAGAGCTGATCCATTGATTCTGGACAACCATTCTTTGTTGGAAACATCTTACAGTTGCCTTCCCAGGTGTTATGGTTTGGATATGAGGTGTCCCCCAAAACATTATGTGTAAGACAATACAAGAAAGTTTAGAGGTGAAATGACGGGGTTACGAGAGTCTCAACCTAGTCAGTATGTTAACCCTGACCAGGATGAACAGGTGGTAATGTGGGCAGGTAGGGTGTGGCTGGGGGAGCTGGGCCCCTGGGGTACATATTTTTGCCCACATATTTTTGCTCTTGCTCTCTGCTTCTTGGCGTGATGTCCTGGGCCACTTTTCTCCCCCCCACACACACTTCTGCCATGACGTTCTGCCTCACCTTGGACCCAGAGCAGTGTCCGGCTGTCTGTAGACTGAGACCTCTGAAACTGTGAACCCCAAATAAACTTTTCCCCCTCTAAAATTGTTCTCATCAGGCCTTTTGGTCACAGCAGTGAAAACACTGACTAAAATACCTGTTTACTTGTGGAGGTTTTCATCAGTTGAACCAGGAATGATTTTCTGAACTAAATGAGAGTTTAATAAATAGGGAAAACGGTGGCATCAAAAATGTAATTTAGAGGGCTGGGGATGTGGCTCAAGCGGTATCGCACTCGCCTGGCTTTCGCACGGCCCTGGGTTCGATCCTCAGCACCACATACAAATACAAAAAGATGTTGTGTCTGCCGAAAACTGAAAAATAAATATTAAAAATTCTCTCTCTCTCTCTCTTTTAAAAAATGTAATTTAGAACTATTTATAATCTCTTCTCCTTCTCTTCTTCCTTCTTTGTAACTCCTGTTTCATCTTATCTTAACTCATTCTGAAATTAATTATAAATGAGTGATAGCTAATTTGGAGATGGGAGGGGAAAATTCAGAGTAGAAAAAAGTATATAAAAATATTGGACAATAAAGACAATGTCTCATACCCAGACTACTGCATAACAACAAATTATGTTATTGAGGTCAGTTTGCAAAAATAACTCAAATTAGTTTCTCTGCTGGACACTAATTTGAGATTATATTTTAAATAAGTCTACATTCAAATTACTCAAAAAGGCTTTTGAGATTTTTCACTGTGTGATAAATTTTATTAAACACTTACTATGTGTTCAGGCACCCAGAGGATCTCCTCACTATACAACCTTACTAGTGCCCACAAAAAGCTCACACTCTTCAAAGATTCTCAAGTAATTCCCCACCCACAGAAGTGCCATATCCAGTGTGCCCAAGAAATGGGTCTCAGGGAATCCCATGGAAATCTTAGAGAAAATCACACTTTAATTTCTGATGATGCTGAAGAGGTCAGTGTTATGGGAGATGACACAGAAGTGCGTTTCTCTTGTTGCATTCCCAAGGTTGAAGGTTGCACCTTGCCTGTGACCTACCTGTACAGTATCTAGTAAGGACATTTACCACTTGTTGCTTTTTTTCCTATACCTTATCAGTGGAGGAAGTGGCAGGGGTCCCCGACTCCTTGTTGTTTTAGCATACACATAGGACAAGCAGGTAGACATTGACCCAGCTTCCAGCAACCATCCCATCAATAAGCAAACAGAAGAGCGAGTACTCTGGAAGCTCACAGGGTCTCTAATGCTGGAGGAAGGTCATGTCTAAGCTTGAGTCTGAAGCACAAGCCGATGTGGCCTGGGCTCTAGGTAGAGGCAGCCTGATGGAGAGGGCAATCTCGTGGAGGAACGAAGGAGGCACAGTGGGTGTCAGCCCAGAGTGTGAGGCCAGAAGGTAAGATAGGCTGGAGGGGCAAAGAGGGACCCGATGACACCAGGCTTCAGCAGCCAGGTGTGACCAGTTTGCATTGGGAACACTGAAGTGTTTTAAAGAAGATAGAAATGAGCAGAGATCAAAACACTCTGACCCTTGCTGATCATATCTGCAGTTCAGACACCTCTTGGGGGTTTACTAGAAAATCTGCGTTAAAACACAGAAAGTCTAGGTAACCTTGATGAGCTTGGGAGTTAAGTTTAATCAGAGGAAATTAATATCAAGGACAGATTCAAACAACAAACCCTGATTTTTGGCTACCTCTCCAGAAAGCTGCATAGTATGAAAACTTATAGTTTATAGAATCAGTTGAATGAAATAAAAATTTAGGTGACATTTACTGTGTTTAAGAGTGCTGCTTGCCAGGTGTGGAGGCATATGCCTATAATACAGTGACTCAGGAGGCTGAGGCAGGAGGATCACAAGTTCAAAGCCAGCCTCAGCAAATTAGTGAGGCCCTAAGCAACTTAGTGAGACCCTGCCTTAAAATAAAAAATGAAAAACAAAAGGGCTGATTATGTGGCTTTGAGGTTAAGTGCTCCTGGATTCAATCCCTGGTACCAAAAAAAGAAAAAAAAATCTCTTAACCATTTTTAAATGTAGAGCTCAGTAGTATGGAGTATAACCATATTTTTGTGAGACAGCTCACCAGAACTCTTTCATCTTACAAACCTGAAATTGCATGTATTAAATTAAATAATGTCTGTTCCTTTTCTCCCTGCCAGCAACTGGTAACCATGGTTCTGTTGTTTCTATGAATCTGGCTATTTCAGATACTTTGTATAAGTGAATCACACAATATTTGTCTTCTTGTGACTGGCTTATTTTCCTAATGTGATGTCCTCAAGTTCATGGTGTAACATCTGACAGGATTTCTTTTCTGAGGATAAATTATTTTCCACTGTATCTAATATATGCTCACTGCTGCTCAACCAGATGTCTTTCAACTTAGAGCAGTGTTTTGGACCAAATTATCTTTAGATTTTCAAGCTGATTTTCCAATACTCTGGATCTGCTGAAATCAGGCAGGCAAATAGCAGTGGGGAGAATCTGGATTTGGGGGATTTGCCCTCTTTCTACAAAGTGCTTTGGATGCCATGAGATCCTTCTCTGTGAGTTCTGTATTAGTTCACTGTGGCTGCTGTAACAGATTAGCACAAACTTGAGATGTAAAACAAAGCGAATTTATGATCTTGTCGTTACAAAAAGCTCAGAATGGCCGGTTGGACTGTGTCCTTCTGGGGGTGCGAGTGAGGAGCCCCTTCCCTCTGCTCCAGCTTCCAGAGTCTTCCTGCGTCCCCCAGCTCAGGGCTCTTTCCCCATCCTCACACGCATACCCCCCCTCCGCCCCCCGCTTCTGCTCTCACACCTCCTGTGTCGATCTGGGACATCTCAAGATCCCACAGAACTTTCCGGAAGACACAGTCATCTTTTCCTCTCAATTCCGTCTTTTCTTGGACATGCACATCTTGATAGGGAGCTGAAGGCATGTTCTTTGAATGTCTTTTCCTTTTTGAAACAGATGTATTTTTAATGGACGAAGACTGTCTGTGGTTGTGGTGTATAATGTGTTATATGTGTTCACGGCAGAAAGGGCAAATCAAGTCATCAGTGGATTCTTGGCCTCACAGGTGTGTCATTGTTTTTTTATGGTGGAAACATGAAAAGCCTTTTCTCAGCCACTTTCAACTACACCATACCTTGTTATCAACAGTAGTCACCACGAGGCACAGCAGATCTCCAGTTTATTCCTCCTGTCAACTGGAACTCTGTATCCCTCGAAGCAACACCCCTTCCACTTCAAGTCGCTAGTACCCCATTCTGTTTTCTGCTGCTTCTTTTCTTTTTCTTTTTCTTTTTCTTTCTTTCTTTTCTTTCTCCCCCCCCCCCTTTCTTTTTTGAGCCAGGCTCTCCTCTGTTGCTGGCCTTGAACTCCTGGGCTCAAGCAGCGCTCACATCTCAGCCTCTCAAGCCGCTGGGCTGCACTTTTCAGTTTATGCTCTGCTTCTTTGAATTCAACTCTTAAGATTTCACATGTAAAGGAAATCATGTGGTGACTGTCACCTGTGCCTGGCTGGTTTCACTCAGCATAATGTCCTCCCGTCCCTTGCATTTTGCTGCACATCACAGTATTTCATTATTTTTTCAAGGTTGAACAGTATTCCATTGTCTATATGTACCACATTTCCTTCATCTATTCATCTAATGGATACTTTTAATGTCGCAGTGAAGTTTTTCTTTTTAAATAGGCTCCTTCAGCATTACTTAACTATCTAGGGATACATCTGTGTTTGGGTTTGCTATGGTTGCACACTGGGCAGTATGTTAACTTGTAAACCTGAAAAGAAATGCAGGATAATTGTTGCCTAGGGAAGAGAACCCCAAAACATTAAACATTTTTTCTCTAATTTGGCAAACTTCTTTTAAAATTATACCCTGAATCTATTCCTCTTGATTTTAATCAGTGCACCCATTTTAATGGTTCAGCTTATTAATAAGTTGAATACATTTTTACAAAATTTTATTGGTGCATAATAATTTTACACAGGAGTAGGACTGTGAAGGATTCCCACTTGCACATAATTTGATCGGTTTCTTGTCCTTTTCCTCCCGGTGGCCTCCCCTCTGCCTGTCCCCTCACTCCTTCCCCTACATTACTGGTTTCCCTTCTATTTTCATGAGATCCCTTTTTTCCTTTTTCTTTGTAGCCTCCATATATTCATGGAAATGGATGCCCTCCCCCGCCAACTTTCTGAGTCTGGCTTATTTTGCTAAACATGTTGCTCTCCAGTTCCATACATTTTCCTGCAAATTAGTTAATTTTGTCCTTTTTATGGCTAAATAAACTCCATTGTATATGTGTACCACATTTTAAAAAAATCCATTCATCTGTTGACAGACACCTTGGCTGGTTCTGTGACTTGGCTGTCTTGGACAAACTATTATAAACATGGGTATGCATATATCACTATCATGTGCTGACTTTCTCCTCCTCCTTTTCCTCCTACTCCTTCTCCTCCTCCTCCTCCTCCTCCTCCTTCTCCTCCTCCTCCTCCTCCTCTTTCTTCTTTTGGTACCAGGGATTGAACTTGAGGGCATTTAACCATCAAACTGCATCTCCAGCCATTTTTACTTCTTATTTTGAGACAGGATCTCACTAAGTTACTTACAGCCTCGTTGTTGAGGCTGGCTTCGAACCTGCAATCCTCCTGCCTCGACCTCATAAACCACTGGGATTCAGGTGTGCACCACCATGCCTGTTCTGACTTTCTTCTTGATAAATATGAGGAGTGGTATTTATATACCAAGGAGCAGGGTCATATGGTGATTCCATTCCTAGTCATTTGAGGAACCTCCGTTTGATCTCCACAGTGGTGGTACTATTTTGACCAACATGTATAAGAGTTTCTTTTCCTCATGTCCTCACCAGCATGTATTATTATTTGTATTTTTGATGACTGCCATTCTGATTAGAATGAGATAAAATCTCAGTGTTGTTTCGATTTGCATTTCCTTGATGGCTAAAGATGTTGAACTTTTTTTCATAGATTTGTTAGCCATTTGTATTTTGAGAAATATCTCTAGTTCTTTTGCTCATTTATTGATCGGATTATTTGGGTTTTCTTTTTCTTTTTTCTGTGGTAAGTTTTTAAACTCTTTATATATTCTGGATATTAATTCTCTGTCAGAAGAGTAGGTGGCAGAGTTTCTCCCATTCTGTAGGCTGGCTCTTCATGTCTTGTTTCCTTTGCAGTGCAGAAACTTTTTAATTTGATGCCACCATTTATTAATTCTTGGTACTAGTTCCTTGGCTTTGGGAATCCTATCCAGGAAGCCATGGCCTGTGCCTATATGTCATAGTGTTGATCCTACCTTTTCTTCAAGGAGTTTCACTGTTCCTGGCCTAGTCCTAGCTATGTAATTCGTTTTATGCTGACTCTTGTGATGTCTGAGAGATGGGGCTAGGGATCTAGCTTCATTCTTCTACCTACTTTATATACAAACAGAGATATGAAAAATTGTGGGATATATATGCAATAAGAATAGTAATGCAGAAAACACAGAGTACATGTATAAAGACACAAATTGACGTGAACATACTTCATATACAAAGATATGAAAAATTGTGCTCTACATGGTCATAAGAATTGTAATGCATTCTGCTGTTGTGTATTAAAAAAAACAATTAAATTTTAAAAAAAGACTGTCTTTTCTCCAATGTGTGTTTTTGGAAGCTTTATTGAGGATCAGGTGGCTGTCTCCATGAGGGTTTGTCTCTGTGTCTTGGTCTGTACCTCTGCTTTTCAGCCAGCACCATGCAGTTTTGTTCCTGTGGCTCTGGGGTATCATGTGAAATGGGGTTTCATGAGGCCTTCAGCATCGCTCTTTTTCTCTCAGGTCTTTTATTCTTTGTATAAATTTTAGGACTGATTTTTCTGGTTCTGTGAAGAATGTTATTGTTATCTTGATGGAGATTGCATTGGATCTGTAGACCACTATTGATACTATGGCCATTATAAATATTAATCGTGCCAACCCACGAACATGGGAGGATTATCCATCCTTTGTGTCTTTTGCTTCTTTTTTCAGTGTTTTGTAATTTTTGTTGTAGAGGTTTTCAACTCCTTGGTTAGATTTATTCCTAGGTGTTTTTGTTTTGTTTTGTTTTGCTATGGTGAATGAATTATTTTCCTACATTCTTTCTCAGTGGATTCATTATTGGTGTATAGAAAAGTTACTGATTTTTATATGTTGATTTTGCATCCTGCTACCTTGCTGCATTTGTTTATCTTCTAAGTATAGGATCATATCATCTGCAAACAGTGAAAATTTGACTCATTTCTTTCCTGTTTTCTAAAACTTCAAGTACTACAGTGGATAGGCGTGGCAAGAGTTGTCTTGTTCCTGATTTTAGAGGAACTGATTCCAGTTTTCCCCCATTCAGGATAACGTTGGCTTTGGGTTTGTCATTGACAGACTTTGTGATACTGAGTAGGTTCCTTCTACCTCCAGTTTCTGCAGTTTTATCATAAATGGTTGCTGAATTTTGTATTGAATACATTTTTAACAGATCCATGCAATATTTGTAGGAGAGCCATGGTCTTAAATCTTGAAAATTATTCTTTGATAAAGAACTGGATGGCAAACTATATTAGTGGCCTAGCAGCCAACAACATTGACTCAGTAGATATTCGGTCTCTCTCCCAACTCCAAGGGCCTGGAGTGATCTTTACCTCTCTCCTGTGCTTTCAAACGGGTGCTGTACTCTCAGGGAAACCTGATATAGATGGAATTTTCATTTTAAATGTTAATGTCTAAAGCTTTTTTTTTTCTTCCTTTCCTGACTTGAATACTATTCGTTTTCTATACCATTTTTCTAACTGATCTGCAGAGTTGGTGGCAATCGTGATGGATAGCTGATGCAGCCTGCCGTCGCATTTACATAATAACAGCTTAATGGAGCCTGACAGTCAGAGGTGGGACAGAGGCACCAGGCTCAGTCACTGGATGTAGGCTGGCTGGAATCTGAGGAGCCCAGGAAACTGATGTGGCTCCTAATGGGAGTGAAGCAGCCTGTAATGTGGTATGTCCAAAATGGGCAAAACCGTAAACTCGGGGAGAAGCAGTGAACGACTCTGTTTAAAGAGGGAAAGTCCCTCTCCATGACCTTCCTTTAAAGTAACTGGAGATTAAATATGAATTGTCACGTTTTCAACAATGTGTGACTATATTCTGTGTTCCTACATTTTTAAGATGTGATATTTTAAAAATAATAGGAACGTGTAAATAACTGTACAGAAAGACACAAAAAGTACTGCATGAGGGTTCTGAGGATCCATTTGCACCCCATCAGCAGTTCACACAAAATTGAGGAGCTCCTGAATCCACAGAGCGCCAAACGCACTATTAAGGAGGCACAGGGCAGAGTGGCTCCATGTCGTCATAATCTGACATTATTTACCACAGTACATTCTTAATTAATCAGAAAGTATGCGAAGGCACAGAGATCATTGGAAGCCTATGAGGATTGCGTGTTCTCTGTGAAACAGTTTCCTGTTTTTTTTAATTTGGTAAGAAAAATAAAGAAGAGGAGTCAACACCTTCCTGATGGAGAAGGGTGGATACCGGAAGCAGGCACGAAAAGAAGGAAACAGATGATCCTGGGTCGTCTCCCTTATTGGCAAGTTGGACTTGGACTTTTCCTCAACTCCATTTTCCTTCAGCCATTCCACAACTCGCTCTTACATTTGCTTTCCATGGCAAATGTTTATTTCCCTGCATTGCAATCAAATCTATATTTTTTATTTCTTACTGAAATAAACATGTTTTTTTTTTTCTTTCTTGCAGTGCCTATCTTGTAAGCTAGTGCCACTTCACTCATGGCAGTCACACACCCTGGGCACAGGGGTGGTGGTGGGGGTGTGGGGGGCAGTCTGGTGAAATTACCTAGCACGGTTCAGTAGGGAATACCTCTTGCCTCCCTGTTACCTCAAAGGGAGAGGCTAAGAAACAGAATGCCAGGACAAGAAGTAGGCAGAACATTCCAGGCGCTGCGTGGCGTTTTGTTTTGTTTTTGGTGATGGCAGAGAATGCAAAGTCCAGTGGAAACATTCGGGAGGCCGCCTCCCCTGAGATGGGCGTGCTGGGGGGTGGGATTTCTGAGCTCTAGGAAGAATTTTAATTAGGCTGCTACAGATACCTACAGATAGCATCAGATGGCTTCCACTTGGCTGCCTGGCTAGGGACGGATGGCCCCTGGATGTGATCAAAGACCCCTGAGCTCTCGGGGGTCCCCCTCGGATCCAGCCCATCGTTGCTCACTTGGATGCCGCGGGCATCTGGCAGGGCTTGGGGCTGCTTTTCCTCCCTGTGCTTAACCTCTTTTCCCCTAAGATACAAATGTCAATATTGGATTTAGTCTGGTTGAATGGATGTGTCAGAGGGGAGATTAGTGACTGGCAGCCACAAAAGCGTTTTTCAATTGGCAAAAGTAAATTTCTCACAAATGAATCAAAACAGTTCGAGGTGGGAAAGAAGCAGGGGGAAAGAGCTTGCCAGATTTAGTCATGATGCTTCATTAAATGGATTCCAAGACTTTGGTGTGGGCATTTTATCTAGAAGCTCCTGGATTCACCCAGCAGGAAGCCCAAGGAGTGAGGATGGGCTAGAATCTACTGTGACACCCTCAGCTGCCTGTTTGCTGGGAGAAGTTGAGAAGTCTCAGGTATATCATGCCCCCCCCATTTATGTAATAAATTAAAGTGGCAGTCTTTTTAAATCAGTGCTTACATTTATGCCTTTTGAAATTGGCTGTGCTGCCTGCTCTGCTGCTCGTTTTTGCTGTGAAGACTCTGCAGTCGTCACCCACCCCTGCAGGACCAGTGGAGAATGGTGCAGATGGTGGCTGCTGTCACATGGCCTTTCTTGGACAATTCCCACTTCGGACACGATTGCCAGGCTGGGCTATCTGAGAAGTCGGCCTCCAGATCTTCCAGAAACATCCTTCACAGACGTGGCCCGCTGCAGTGAGTCTTCCCAACTGGCCGCACCTGCCAAATGGCAGGTGGAAGCAGCCTGTGTGCTAAAGTCCAGGGTCAGCACCTCTGGTGGCTCCTGCTGGCTCCCTGAATCCTCCACAGCAAAACATAAACAACACCCGAAAAGGTCAGAGGGCACATTAAAAAGACTTTTTTCTAATAACAAAGAATTATCAGGCTCCATGCCTCAGGATTAGATTTTGCCCTGGGAGCAAAACCCTACCAGCACCCGTGTCTGAGGCACACAGGCCGAGCCTCCGTGTGGGTGAGTGGGGGTGGCAGTGCAGGAGTGGTATGGCGGCTCAGGAGTCCTCATGGTGTTATGTACATTTGGAGCTTCTTAGTCTGGTATCCAAGGCCCTTCACACCATCCCCAGGATTTCCACAGACTTCTTCTGTCCCCAGCCAAACTGTCACCATTACATCCTGCTCCTGTCTTCAAACACAATCTCCCCTCCCGAGTGCCTTGTACGTTTCAGGAATCTCCTCATTCCTCCACTGCATACCCACCAGGATGGCTGTTAAAAAATAACAAGAAAATGGAAAATAATAAGGATGTAGAGAAGTGGCAGCTTTGTGCATTGTTGGTAAGATGTAAGATGGTGTGGCTGCTTGAGAAAATAGTATGATAATTCCTCAAAAATTGAAAATAAAATGATTATGTGATCCAGCAATTCAACAACCTTAAGAGGAACTCGATCCAAAACGATGGACTCCCATAATTTTTGTTTAACACCACATGGTACTTAATTCCACTTAGACATCCAAAAAGGGCAAATCTAAAGAGACAAAAATGATATCTGTTCTTTCCAGGGCTGGAGAGGATTGAGGATCGGTGAGTGAACTCTCCAGGGTGGGGGGGGGTTTCTTTTTGGAATAATGAAAATATTCCAGAATGATGACGGATGCACAGCCCTGGTATACACAAAGTCATGATTTGTACAATTTAAGTGAGTGAATTGCTGCACGTGTGAATTAGAGCTCAAAGAATTATTTTAAAGCAAACCAAAAAACCTGTAACAATATACAATGTGTACTATTTCCCTGTCTTCCCCTCTGTCATTACTTCTGCGTGCACGCTCACGCGTGCGCACACACACACACACACACACACACACCATGTACATATTTTGGTATTTTTAATTCTCTATATTTAAAAAAAGTCTCCAGATAGATTGCAACCTCTAAAGTACAGCTACATGTCATGCTTCTGTGGAGGCTTGCTGCCAGAGACAGCGACCTGCTGTGGGGATGGGCGCAGAGGCCAGGAGCTCCACCTCGGAGCCTCTCCTCCCTGAGCCACAGAACCTCTTAAACTTGGTGTTGTAATGTGAGAACTCAGACGCCCAGAAAAGCTTTTCCACTGACCTGGAGCCTCAGGATCACTCCTCAGGGACCAAGGAGAAGCTCTGTGGGGACCCCCTGCAGGCTAAGGTCACAGACAAGGAGCACAGTGTTGCCCTGCTCTCCTTCAGCTTGGTGGCATGCAGGTCCCTCAGTCTCAGCGACTGTGGCCTTGCCCAATGCTGCCTACCAAGGTGGAGCCCAGGAGGGTCAGGAACCCATGGGCACAAAACAGGGGCAATTGACACCTTCAAGCCAAACGTGACCTTCAGATATGAGTTTGGGCCAGCTTTGAAAAATGTCATCGGTTATCAGAATTTAAAAATTGGAAGATTTCAGACAGCAATTGTACCTGGCTTCTCCTGCAGAATTGGATGAGCTTGGGTGGGGGAGGCAGCGGCCTCTAATACTGAGCAGGCGCACATGGTGAGTTGCAGCTCTCCGTCACTGATGGGCCCACTCTGTTGGACAGGACGCTCACCCCCACTTCTCACAGACCTGCCTCCCTCCGTGCTTTATTTTAGCTACATGACCCTGCAGGGACTTAGATTTGCAATTTCTATTCTGAAATGTTTGGTGCCTTCTGTAAGTACCTCCTGAGGCAGGTATGACGTTTTAGGGCCAAATGCTTGTGACGGGTTCCTTCCAGTTTGGGGATGCCTCTCTTCATGCAATTTCTAGCAGTTTCACTTGGCAGTCCTCATGCCACCGTGGTCGTCATGGACCATCACATATAGATTAGAGATGCTCGGAGGACAGAAAGTAGAGTTGACCTGTCGTCTGGTATCCACCTAACAGGGATTATTATGGAACTTCAGATCCTCTGCATGCTCTTATAATTTCTCCCACACAGTATCTGAAGCTGGGGGAGGACCTTACCAAAAATATCAAGTTATCCCAGGAACGTGGGTTACTGTTTTAGTCAACTCTTGCATTGCTATGACCAAAAGACTTGACAAGAACAATACAGAGGAGAAAAAGGTTATTGGGTTCACAGTTGTAGAGGTCTCAGTCCATAGATGGCCAATTCCATTGCACTGGACCCAAAGTGAGGCCTATCATTGTGGAAGGATGTGGCAGAGGAAAGCGGCTCCGGACATGAACACCAAGAAGAGAGTGAGCTCCTTGAACCAGGGACAAATATCCATCCCCAAGGCACGCCCCAGTGACCCACCTCCTCCTGCCACACCTCACCTGCCCACAGCCACCACCCAGTTAAGCCCTGGCAGGGGATTAATGCACTGAGTAGGCCAAGATCTCAGAACCCAGACATTTCACCTCTGAACCTGGCATCATCTCACATGTGAGCTTTTGGGGGACACCTCACATCCAGGCCTGACACTGGATTCAGAGACACACAATGTCAGGTGTGGCCTGCCAACCGGGGCTTCCCACAGTCCTCTGCTGTGCTTCTGTGACAGAGGCCACGGTGGAAACTGGTGGTGCTAGGCCTCAGCTGTGTTGAAGTGCCAGTGTCCCCAGAAACCCTGGGATGAAGCGATCAGGAGTGTCTCAGCTAAGTGTCTTGGAGAGACAGTTTAACTTGGAATATCCTCATTATCTATAACCGCATCGTCCTCTCTCATCTAAATCCACGTAGGTGTTCGCTACCCCAGGCTACTTCCTAATTATTCCTGAACAACTCTATTACCTAATGATTGTCTTTAGGACAAATTTAAAAGTAACTTGCTGGTCCCCTCTCTTTACTTCTTTGCAAACTTTTTGGGTTTCCAAGGAATCTAGTAAGTGACTCAGCAGTAACGGAGACTATCTTATTAATGGAGGGAGGGGTTTCCAGAAGTAAGGTCAGTACCTAAATCTAAATGATTTGTACAGTTGAGAACACTTTACTCTCACTAAGTATGTCTGGCTGTGTATATGAGTGCAGAGGTCAGTCTTAATATGTGAGGGTTAGCTAGAACTGAGTGGGTCTTAGGGACTAAGTATATCCTGAACCGCCTTGGCGACTCTAGTGGGCAGCTACTGGTGTGCATCCTGATTCACAGCCGAGGAGTCCAAGGCACAGAAGGGTTAGGTACAGCTTTGGCCCTGAAGCTAGGAAGTGGTGCAACTGAGATTTCCCCAACAGTGGCTGGCTTCGGAGTCTTTTAAACAAAACATAATTCCTCTCTCTTGCAGGGCATAGTGGTTCTGCATGGTGATACAAGGTTATGTCCCATGCACCTCGCTTCATGGTAACTTGCCTTTATAACCATTAACTTTACATAAAAGTGATAAGAACATAATAACAAGATCATAAAAAGCATTAATTGACCATGTAGAGGATATTCCTGAAATACATTCTGCTTATTTTAACTTATTTTAGCTGTTCTCTCTTCTTAGTTATTGCTACACATAGAAGGATAATTTTGAAAGTTTCCGTTCAAATTGATTAGACTAAATGGAAAGATTAAGTAGCAGTTTAGCCGAAGCTAATGACTAGTGAGCTAGAAAATGTGAGATTTAGGGAAATTTTATACAAAGACTGAAAGAAATATAAACTACTGAGATATTGAGAATAGGGTAAGTTCTCCATGTGACTAAATAAAGTTCCAGAAAGATTAAAGGGGAAAGAGACACTATTTAAAAGTTAAAAGAATTTTCTAGATTTGAAAACAGATATAAGTCACTAGGTCCAGAAAGCATATGGAATCCTAAGTAGGAGCAATAAGAAGAAAATATATTCAGATTTACTACTGTCAAACAGCAGAACACCAGAGACAAAGAATTCTTAAAAGCAATTAGAAAGACAAGAAGAGCATCCATAATTAAGTAGTGAATAAAGTAGCAAAAATGGAAAGTAGACATCAGCTGGATATTTCCAAGTGCTGTGAGAAGATTATTTTTGAATTTTCTCTTTAAAAAATACTATTAAAAGATCATATTCATTAATGGAAGCAATATAAAGACATTTTTGGACAAATAAAACTGTGTTTAGCAAGCGATTACTCTCACTAAGAGAACTTCTAAAAGGTGTCCTGCAAGAGGTAGATAATCTCTGAAGGATCTGTTGTGAAGAAGAAATCCTGAGCAAAAGTAGGTCTCTGTGTGTCCGTCTAAACTAAACTTCAGCACGTGAAACAATAATTATTGTTATAACTTGGGAGTTTAAGGGAGCAAGATGGAGTGAGATGCTTAACCACACACCTGTAAGATGAGACGTGGAGATTGGATCTGAAGTCCTTATATTGTTCAAGAGGAGATCAGAAGAACTGATCAATTTTAAATTATCTAAGTGTGGATATTAAATTATTAACGATTACTACTGAAATAATAGAAATGAAGTATGCAACTGCCAAACTAGTAGATGGGAGAAAAATAAGATGAAAACCACGCTCAATTCAATGTGGTACTTTTGTTTCTAGTGTTTTAAGGCCTCTTCACACTGTTTTCCACAGGGGCTAGGCTAATTTACATTCCCACAAGCCTTGTCCAAGAGTTCCCTTTTCTCTGCATCCTTGCCAACATTTGTTATTTTATTTTATGTTTCACTCTGGTCATAGACACTGATGGAGAGAAGTTTCCAGAGGCTCTGTGGAGGATGTCTTAGGAGGACAGAGTGGCGTGAATTCCAGGGGTCATGGTTTAGTGTGGGGTGAGTGGCTGCAGGAGAGGCCGCTCCTTGTGATAGACAATGAGTGATAGGCAGCATTTGGGTGTGATGATCTTTTGGGGAATGTGGGTGGCTTGGACCCTGTCCTGTGGCCCAAAGACTTTACCAGGGGAAGATGAGGAGCTTCTGGTAGGCCTGGAAGTGCTGCCCGGATCTTGGCTTCTCATGGACTTCCACCTTGAGAACTCGTCCTAAGGCGTCACTCGAGGCAGCATACAGATGCGTGCATGCTGGTTGTCACCACCGTCTCATTTTTAGTACCAAAAGGAGACTGGTTTAGATATCTAACAATAAGAGACTGGTTAAACTAAGTATGGCACATAAGAGAATTCTGTGTAGACACAAAAATTAAGGAGAAGTGTACTTAATGACATGAGATAGCAATATGATCTCTTTTCAAATGAAAGAGTATCAACTATTGCATATAATTATGTGTAGGTGAACTCAATGACTGGTTGGATCCTAGTTCTGAGATTGGACATTGGGTTCATAAGTGGACATTATATTACTTAAAACATATGAATGAAGGAAGAGCACTGTGGTTGGATGAGAAAGTGTCTGTCAAATAGTGGGATCTTAATTTTTGTTAGGAATATGAGCCATATTTTCTTGATCCTAGTCTCTGGTACCTTTGATCACATTGATGATCATATTTTCGCTCAGTCTGACTGTACTAATTACCTGTGCTGTACACCAAGTCCCATCCCATCCCTCGAAAAGTTTTGAGGTTGAAAACAAGATCAATTCTGTCAGTGCTTCCATGGGGCAGGAATTTGGGAGCAGCTTACCTGGGTGTTTGTGGATCGAGAGGTTGTGGACCAGACCAGACATTAGCAAGGGCTGGTGAGGTTCCGGGCTGGACTGGGGCTGGAGCTGCACGGTCAGCTGACTCACAAAGCTGCTGGCCTCACCACAGACCCGTGGGTTGTCCTCCAACAGGGCAACAGGCTTCCTCAGAATGATCCAAGAGCAGGCGCGAGGCAGGACCTACACTGCCTTTTATGACCTCATTTCTGAAGTCCTGTGCATGCGTCCACTGTCTTCTGCGCGTTAGATGAAGTCACCAAGTTCATTCAAGGAGCAAAGAGAGGCAGCAGCTGTAGGGTGGATGCTGGCCGGCAGGCGTGACAGCTGTTACATCGCCGTCCTCCAGGACCTCTGCCAGCAGTCCTCGGCCTCGGGAGGCATCCTTGCCCAGCTTTTCCGTGTGTCGGGGATCGCTCCAGTCGCAGCCATCTCCACTTTCCTCACCTTCCCCCAAACGTCCAGGGCTTCCTCTGGATTTACGCATCTCTTTATTTTCATGGCGTGTTCTCGCCATTTGCTGGCATCCACCTGCTTCTCCTGTTCAGATGGTTGGGGAGCAGGTGCTGGTTGCATGGCATCTGAGCTGGACGGCGCCCCAGAGTCCCCGTGGCCAGCCCTCCTGCGGCTCACCCTCCAGGGCTCCAACGGTCTTCCTAAGCGTTTTTACAGGTGGTCCCTCGGATTCCGCCTGCGTCCTTCAGCTGAAGGGGGCTCACTGTCTTCCCACCATGGAAAGGTTTTAGAAAAGCTTCTGACTGCACAAGCCTGAGCTACCAAACAGAGTGAGCTACGAGACATGAGGACTGGGGGCAGCCCATAATACGACTTACAGCTGCCTTTCATTCCCAAGATGAGATGAGATTTCTCTCCTAGTCTTTCAGGGAGCTCTTCATTCTTCAAAAAGTACTTTTGGCAGAAAATGATCATGAAGTACAGGTTCTTTCTCCTATCACCCCCAAATTTGTCAGAGTGTGGGGTGATATTTGCCCTCTCTGGGTCAGTTTTTCTCTTCTCCAACGGAGAAAATAGGAAACAGCCTCATTTCTGGAATCTGGCCCGGATTCCTCAGCATATGAGTAGATGAGTCAGTACTATTTACCTAGGACGTTTATAATGATTATTTCATGTTTTAAATTCAATCCCGATTTTCCTGCAAATGCAGCATTCAGAAGGAAAGAAAGAACTCAGCTGTCTGTACAAACATATGGAAATCAATGATAAATGGACGGAGACTGCACAGTACATTTATTAACCAAGCTCGGTAAATCATAATTTTTCAACCATTTATTAAACTAATAGGATTGTTTTGGGAACATCAAAGAATTCTTTATTAAGTAAATAATCATGTTTATCCACTCGGTTATGGGGAAAAGCAAATCATTCACACCGCATTTACTCGGCGTCATCAGATTTCATTTCTTTTAAATGTCAGCCGTTGATAATTTTTACCAAACAACCTGAGGGAGAAGTCCAAACTCCTACCAGGTTCCAGCCACCTCTCCAGTGCCGGAGAAGGATGGCTGCTTTCTTCTTGGATTTCCACCTGCCCCCCCAACTGGGTGAATCCCCTGAGGCTCAGTGGCTCTCTTGCAGTGCGGTCAGATACAGGTCCTTGGCCATTGCGGCCAACTCCCTCCTTCCCTCCTTCTGTCCGTCTTCCTTCCTTCCTGACCCGTCCTGTGCTGCTCTGTTTCTTATTTGACCAGCTGGGCTCACAGTTCAGGCCCCCTTAGTTGACTAGGAACGCGGCAGGCCCCCTTGGCCTGGGTGCAGCTCTTTGCTTCTGCTCTTGACTTCTGTGTGCAGTCAGCTCAGAAACCCGACTCTTCCCAGTGTTAGCAGGAGGGAAAACACAGCTAGGAATTGAAGCCTGCTGCCTGACAAGGAGGATATACTCAGAAATTACTATTTTGATTTTCAATATCAATGTTGTCCTAAAAATTTTTATAAATCATAATGATATACATAAAAGTACTTTAACCATATTTAGCATGTACAAGGAGAGTTCTATCTTCCACTCATTAGTAAATATTGATTCCTCTAAGGCCAGCCATTGGGTGTAGTGAGAAATAGGAAGGTTTATTAATTGATTTATTCAATAAACATCTGTTGAGGCCTAGCTATGTGCCAGACCCTGTTTGTGACACTTGGAATTTAGAGGTGGACAAGAAACACACCACTCCTGATCTCAGGGAGCAGTTAATCTAGTGGGAAAAGACATGTTATACAAGTAAATAAGCAAATAAAATGACCAAGTGTTATCAAGAAAAATTTGACAGATTAATCTCAGAGTGACTAGTAGCAGCAAGGGGGAGCTCTAATGTATATGGAGAGGTCAGCGACAGCACCTGCAAGGTCATGCCTTCTCTGGCTTTATGGTGGGTAGAAAAGTCCATGTTACTTTTCTTGGAGGAGCTTACAATCAAAGAGTTTAAGCTGGGTGTGGTGGCACCACGTGTAATCCCAGCAATTTAGGGGGCTGAGGCAGGACGTTCACCAGTTAGAGGCCAGCCTCCGCTATTTAGGGAGACTCCATCTTAAAATAAAAAATAAAAAAAGGAATTTAACTCAGTGGTAGAGCCACACTGGGTTTAGTCCCCAGTACCAAAAAAAAAAAAAAAAAAAGATTCTAAAAATGAACTCAATTTATGTTAACTGTGCCATACCAGCACACAACTAAAAGAAGAAAATAAATGTCTATGATAACACACTGATATAAATTGATTGGATCAATGACTAATGGTGGGAGGATAGGCAAATCTTTCTTCAAAGGGATTTCAAGTGGTGTGTGCATTTCCTCTCTGTTGAAACGGAGAGCATATTCCCCGGCTTTTGTGTGTGGTCTGTACTCCACAGCTCAGCTCCAAAGAAGAGTGTATGAAAGGGAAAGCAGAATGTTACAGTGCAAGACCTCACCGACACTACCTGACCCCGTGACACAGGTTAGCATCCTCAGAGACAGGCATGTTCACATCAGGTGCCCTTGGATGTGCCCGGAGAAGACCTTCACCTCCACCTTCCCCACCCTCGGCTCCGTGACCCCAGTCTCCCCATGAGAAGACATCAGGAAAACTCCAATTGAGAGTCGCTCTTGGGGGAGACTAAGAGGACATGACAACAAGAGCGTGTGTGGAACCCAGATTAGGACCAGTGGGGAAACTGGTGAAATCCAGACGCTGTCCATCAATGTTAGGCCTTAGTTTTGCCCAACTGCAATGGTTTTCATGGTGTTAACATGGGGAAAGTAGATTGAAGGTCTATGGTGAGTCTGTATTCTCTTGAAATCTAAATTAAATCTAATTAAATCTAATTATTATTCTCTTGAAATCTAAATTTCTTCCCCAAGTAAGAGATTTTTAAAAAGTATACCAAGTGCTCCAGGAAAACCACAACTTCCTTCAAGAGTGCTGGTCAGACTTGGAGAGTCTTGGGGGAAAGAGATGGTGAAGAAGCCACTGTGCTGTCTTCTGAAGTCTGAAGCGTGGTAGCACGCTTTTCCTGTTCATGATTTTCCACTGGGTACATGATATTGAGCTGAGCCCCACAAATGTGTGGGAAGCCAAGATGGTGGATTCATCTGGAGGAGGCTCACAGGCATTCATTTTGCAGAGATGTTCTGGTGCTTGGATGAATTTGTTACATGGATCAGTGTAACATGGATTAGCTGCTGTGATGAAAATCTCACATGTGGGCTGGAGATGTGGCTCAGTTGTTGGGGTGCTTGCCTTGAATGTACAAGGTTCTGGGTTCAGTTCCCAGCACCACACACACACAAAATAATCTCACATATGAGTTTGGCAAAACTAATCTTCAGGCCCATGATGAGTCAAGGAGAGATGTAAACAACAGCGTATTTGAAAAGTCACCCATGAATCCAGTGATTCCACCCTGCTTTATATCCCAGATAAAGGGGAAAGACTATGGGAGGGGTACAAATGTCATCTCTTCTCACTTCCGAGGGCCAAATACTATCTCGTTGGCCATAGGAGAACTGAAGGGTGGAGGAAGTGAAGTGTGGTAGTATATCCAGGAAGAATCAGTGGTGAGTCCTAGCAGTCTGACATAGGTTTTGTGTGTGTTTCCTCTTAAACTGGTTGTTCTGTACATTTGGTATCCTTCAACTGCAGTCTTGGCCTCTGAGAGTGAGGCCTGGATCTCATTCTTCTTGAAATCTCCTGCTTCAGAGCCATCTGGGTCACATGCGAGCTGGGCTGGCATGGCAGCAGGCTCCAGCGTGGCTCCTGGTGGCCCCACCTCCAGGGTTCGCCCTGCCTAGAGCTCTCCCACAGTCAGGGGGCTTGACCTGCCTGTGCTCTCTGGATCACATGCTCAGGAGGAAGCCAGCTGCCACTTCCCGAGGACACAGGAGCAGCCCTGTGGAGAGGTCCATCTGGCAAGGGATGGCGGCCTCCTGCCAACTCCCAGCATTAACTTGCCAAGTTGGTGAATAAGCACCTTGAAGTGGATCCTTCCTCCACCCCCGTTGAGATCTCGATGCCCGTTCTTCAGCATTGTCACAGCACTTTCCCTACAAGATGCACGTCTCTTCCTCCAGTGGCTTTCACTTGTTTGTCACAAGGCACCGCTGCAGAGTTATCATAGACCTCCACCCGAGTGAGAGGTGGTGCACCGGAGTCTCCTCACACAGCAGCTCCTGTTGGTTGATAGGGTGGCTACTGCTGTTTCCAAGTTTCTGAGATTGTTGCCAAGGATAAAGGATGCAAGCTATTATCCATCAGTAAGTAACACTTGCCAGGAAAAGGAAGCTGGCCGTGGTGGCTTGCAGGATGTGTATTTCTCAGCTCTGCTCCTATATCCCGGCTCCTACTTTTCAAGCCTATATCCTTAGTTAGGATTTCTAGGCTGGTAAGCACCACTTGGCCTGGGTAAGGGCCCCAGAGCTGCAGGCCTGACAAATGGCTTAAGGGTACGCTGAAGCCAGATGCTTTTTGGCCATAAGTCAATCAATCTGGTCTTATTTATTGTTGACCATGTGGCTTGTCCTACACAGGGATTCAGTTCTGTGGCTGAGAATCATATGGTTCCCAGCTTTTGTAAAAGATTCTACTTCTTAGCTCGAGTCTCCTATTTTTGTGATTGGATTTTTCTAGATTCACAATCAAGGGCAAAAATATTTGTTAAGTAACTACTGGAATTTGAAAGAAGCATGAGGTTCATTTTACTCTTTCAGGGCTTATTTATATTCTCAGCAGAGTCTAGTAGCCTGTTTGCTAAATGTATAAATTTTCAGGTACTTGCAAAATGTCAGGATCATAAATCTTTTTAAAAAACAAAGCTTATTTATTTTCCCTAAAAATAAAGTGGGTCCCTTTTTTTTCCCCATGAAAAATGGAGAAAAGCTTAAAGAAGAAAATTAAAATAACTACTATCTACCCATGATCCTTCCTACAAGAGCCAACCACTGTTTTGTGATTGTGCAAGTAGGAAAACACATATAATTAGAGTATCAGGTATACAAAACTTGTTCTTATTTCTGTAGAGAGATTTATCAGTATAACAAAAGCATTTTCTGCATTATTGTTAACTCTACAAATATCATTTAAAATTGTTGCTTATTTAATACCCATTTAATCAAAATTTACTGATCCATTTCCCTAATGTTATTTTCATGGGGGAAGAAAGGTGCTAAATTACTATAAATCTTCAGATAAGCAAAGGCACTATCATTACAAAGTGAAATTATTCATTGACCCATGAATCTTACACCTGCAAGGCTGTCTTAGGGCAAGTGCAGGAACAAGCTTTCATTGTGTAGAAGAGGAAAGGGGACCAGGACTCCCCGGCCCGCCAAGGGCATACGTGGCAGCTCCGAAGCTCCGTGCTTCCAGCAGTGGTAGAAATGACAGAAGCACTTTTCTTCAGCAGATATTCAACCTGAAGCCTAGCCTTGGAAGAAGCTGTTACCCTCAGAGTGGCTGGGTTGGGAGCAGTGTTGGAGCCTTGCCCCGCATCTATCTGGGAAGGGCCGGAGAGCACAGGCCAGGCGCAGTGGGAACAGCCCAGGGGGAGAACTGTCCTGAGGTGGGATGGATCTGTGCTTGGCCTCGCTGGCTTAAGTGCTGCCTGAGCAGGCCTCCCTGCCTGGAGCTCAGCTTTCTCGTTTTTCCACGAGGGAACCACATCCCTTAATACTTTCACATTCTAACCTTTTAGCTTCTGAGCCTGATCTTTTTTTTTGTCAATACCAAACTCAATGGACACTGAGTCCAGAGGTTGGGAGTCAGACTTCACAGAATTTAGGAACAGGTTGAGGGTGTTAACCAATGGCTTTGCTTTGGATAAGTGGATTTAATGCACGTAAGTGCAATCAAAAGCTACTTGATTGAGTGCCATTTCTGTTTCCACCACAGAGTACATCTTATCTCTCTATATTGGGGGTGCAGGGGACAGATCAAGAACTTGAGGTTAACTTAACTTGGAGGCCACAATTAGCAAGTGAATTGTAACTGTCTCTAGAAGGACTTGATTATAGCAAAGTTTTGCTCTCTGGTTCAACTCGCCCTGGCACTTTTAATTTCAATGGTGCATTGGTCAGCTTTGGTCACTATAATCAAAAGAATTGACAACAACTTAGGGGAGGAAAAGTTTATTTTGGGTCATGGTTTCAGAGGTCAAGTTCATGGTTAGCTGAATCCATTTCTCTGGGTTCAATATCAGGGCGGAAGGGCACTGCAGAGGAAAGCTGCTCAATTCATGACAGCCAGGGAGTAAAGCTTCAGCACAAGGAGCCAGGGAGAATAAAGCTCCCAAGGGCAAGCCCCCATGACCTGCTTCCTCCAGCCATACTCTACCTGCCATCTTACCACCCATTAGTCCATTCAAACGATTAATCCATCAAACGGATCAATCCACCCATTAGGTTCCAGCTCTCATCATCTAATCATCTCACCTAGGAACGGCCCTGCATTGTCTTACACGTGAGCTTTCAGGGAACTTCATCTCCAAGCCATAGCAAATAGGCCTTGCCTCTGATGTTGCAGCTTCTCGTACTGTAACGTAAACATCTTCCACCAGGCAGCACGTTGTAAAACAGGACAGAAGGCCTGGTACTGGGGACTCTGCTTTGGCCTGCAGGAACCTCCTTGCCAGCTTTCTTCCTCTCCTATGTGCCCCTGGACTGGGACCTTTCCTCACTTGTTCTTTGAAATGCTTCCTTTTGACTGAAGGCTGTGGTCTAACCAGTGTTCAGGGTCCTAGCAATGACTTCTGTTTGGGGCTTTGATAATGGACAAGAACGTCCAGCCTCCCTGCCATTCCTGTGGCCAGTGGATTGTGTACTTCTGAAGCTCCCTGTCATATCCCTGTTTAAAAAGATTAAGTTGGCCTGGCAGATAGAGAGTGACAGAGATAATAGTTTTGCAGCTAAAACCCTACATATTTACCCTTGATTTAAATCCTAGAAGGATGAAGGGGATGGTATTAGAAGAATGATGGTAGATTTATGGGATATGAGGTGTTCTGTGGTGGCATACCCATATTCTATGGGGCATACTGTCAATTTTTGGGTTCAGTAACTTGTTAAATAAATGTTTATTGAGCTTCTACTGCATACCAGATAATGGAGAAGAGTTCTTGCTCTCACAAGGAACGTATCCCTAGTCCAGATTCTAAATATTGAAGGGTAGATTAGCCTTGGGGTTCTTGCCACATGCTCAGGTCAAAACTAAAGAGTCAACTTTAATTCTCCCTCCTTTCCCCATGCTCCTCCTCTAAACTGTCAGAAAGTTCTGTTGACTCTGTCTTCAAATATATCCAGAATCAGCTGACTGCTCTGTACCATGTAATTGCTACCATCCTGGCTAAGACCACCGTCCCTCCTCCTCCTCCCCTCTTGCTTATTCCAACTCCTGGCCCAGTAAGGACCTGCACATCAGCTCTGCCCTCTGTCTGGAATGTGTTGGCACTGGGTAAACTCTGAGCTGACTCACTCACTTCCTTTAAATCATTTATTCTTAATTTGCTTTCTTAATGAGGTCAGCCTGGACTATTCTATCTCATCCTGTAGACAGAGCCTACCAGGCACTCCCCATTTCTGTTAGCCTGCTCTACTGTTTGTTTTAATTGCATAAACTCATTCTGTTTCAACACCATAAGCTCTATTTATTATTGTCTGCTATCTCACCTTCATGTAAGACCCACCAGGATAGAGATTTTTGTCTTTGTTGTGGCCTGATGTCCCCCATTGTCTAGAACAGTGCCTGGCTAAATGCAGGTGATGATATTTCTGGATTTGGAGGTCCAGAACCCCCTTGAAATTGATAATAAAATGTCTGCATGTAGCTTCCCAGAAAGCAGCAGTATAGCCTTTATCTGGAAATTAAAGGGAATTGTGTCCAATGCCAGTTTTGAAGTCATTTTTATATTTACTATAATATGATTGCTTGTGGGATTTCTTGTAAATAACTTAATTGGAACAAAAACACATAAAATTCTAACAGGTTATTGGATGGTTTCTGAACCCATGTGCTCACTGCTGTGCACAAAAATCCCGCTTATGAAGGCTCATGCTCTAGAAGAAAGAGGAGGAGAAAAAGGAGAGAGAGAGAGAGAGAGAGAGAGAGAGAGAGAGAGAGAGAGAGAGAGGAATGCATGCTCCCATAAAAAGTAAAGCGATTGTCTTTCTTAGCAAAAATTAGAAAGTGAAAACAAAGCTGGTAACTAACATTGTTATGTTAATAATCATGCTAATTACTGTGTGTAGAACTTTCCATTTGAAAGTCTCAAAGTGCTTTATAAACATTAATTAGTGACATTTCAGAACACCCCAGTGAGACAGGTAAGTGTTAATATATCCATTTAGTATCTTTAGATAAGAATTTCTAAAGGTCAGACAGGAAGTGAAGAGCAGACACCAGGCCACACTTGGCAGTCCCTGCCGTCCGTCCCCCAGTCCCAGTGGGTGGACAGGGCCTCTGTGTGCAGGACTCCCTTCTAGAACGGACTGGTGATCTGTAGGAATGTGGGGCTGATGAAATGTGCAGGTGTTTTATTTCTGTCTTTCCCTCTGTGGGTCTGACAAGCTGGTCTAGATTTTGGCAGTGTCCTGTTTCTTACCTCTTCAGCCGCAGGTCAGGGAATTGTGTCCTAGTCCCACGGTCAGTGCCACTGAATACCTCGAATCTCTGAGCCCCCAAACCCCAGCCTCCTAATCCATAAAATGAGCACACTGGCTCAGGGATCTCTGCTTCCCCGAAGCAGCAGGATGTGCTTCGGATGGGGAGATGTGTGTGGAGGATCCCTGCAGGCCATCTTCACCCTGGAGCAATAGGGAACAGTTATAGAGAGATGCTTCCGGCGTGGGGAGGAGAGCCCCTTCATGTTCTGTCATGAAATACGTCAGGAACAACTTTTATGTGGGTTTCCATTCACTCTGAGGCCCTCCCAGTGGTGACCACAGACGTTCATCTTCTTGTGTCCTTCTTCAGCAGGACAGAGCTGTCCCTAGCTCCTCTCCTGAGGGCTGTCTCCAGGAAGGCTCTTCCTGGTGTCCCTCACCCGTTGCTGCTTCTGCATCTTTAGGAACCTCTTTGTCTCTCCCAGGGAGTGTCAATTCACATCTTAATCACTTTGTGTGTAATCTCATTAGAGGTAATCCCATTTGCCAAAGTGTCAGTATCTTTCCCTGGTACCCAGGCAGGGATTTCTATCATGGATTTGGAAACCAAGCCAGTCGGAGTTATAATAGAGCAGTCATAGCTGAGTTCTTTTGACTTTTTGATGCTGGCAGTGAAAGAGATGGAGGTGGATTTTTTAAACCTGTCATGCTAAATCCCTGTCAGTCTGACTTTGGAAAGAAAGGACATAATCTTTTTTATTCCAGTTTAAACGAAGCAAACATTTTGTTCATTTACCAAAAAGCCTCAAATGACTCTAATAAATCTGGTAATTATGCCCTCTTATGATTGCCCTGTTTTTATTTGTGGGGGTAAAAAAGTACTTACAATAAACAAACAAAAGAGCAGACAAACAAAGGTAGAGTGCACACGATCCATCGAGCAGAGGACCCCCCTCCCGGGTTTACCTTGAACTCTTTCCTCACAGTGGTGCTTGTCAGTCAGCCCTGAGATGAGGGTGACCTTCCAGATCATTCAAACAACCACAGTTAGTGACTGAGGAGGCTCAGGACAGATTGCATGTGAAGACTTCTAAGGTGACCAGTGATCGATTTTTGCAAGAAATGCCAGTCTATATGGTTCCCTGTTTGTCATAACATATACCAAATTAAATGTGTGAAACAACTCCTACTGAAACCCCACCTCTGCCGTCTCCCTTCCCCCATGTGCAACAAATTCAAGTCCTCGTATTCTTAAAGTGGGGGTGGGGGTGGGGTAGGGGTGGTGGAGAACAGCAGTCATTCTCATTTGATGGTTTGAAAAAAGAAAAGATGTTGGTACCACTCACTGACTGGCTAATGAATAATCAGATTTCACAGCGTGAGTGCTGGGGTGGTAATTTGGTTGCACGCCATGCTCCAAACCCATGGAATAGTGCTTCATTAATGTGAAGACCTGTATAATCAAACAATTAGCAGTCTCTCTGCAACGAAAGCAGCTTTTCATCAGCATATATACTTTGTCGGAAGATGAGTCCCAAATCAGTGCCTCTGACAACAGCTCGACCTGCTGACTCCTAACACCATGCATGGGCGACATTGCTGCCTCTTGCCCTTACCTCAAGCTACGGGTTCCGCAGCAACCTGGGCTTCGGCATCGCCCGACAGAAGCAGGTACTGTAGGGACTGCAGAAGGAGGAGTGTGCCTTCTAACTCTGCTTCTGTGAGTTTCTCTTTTGCAACTTCCACACTTCTCATTTCACATTCTTTCAGGTGAAGATACTTGGAAAGACACTGTGAATTATCATGGGGAAAGAGGAACTTTGATCCTCCTTTTATTTTGCTTATTTACATCCATGATTTGTGTCATCTTCATTCTAATATAGCTGATTAGCCTCTTTGGAGACTTTGTCTCGGTAACCATGGAGAAAGGATGCTGTTTTATAGCAAGATCTCTCATCTGCTTTGTTCACTAATTTGAATCAAATGAATGCCCAACCGGGCTGCTCAGAGGACCAGGAGGCAGACACCTTGGGTTTCTGGTACCCTACAGTTTTGAGTCTCTTTCTACCCCTAAACAAGCCCTGAATATATTGTGTTGCTTTCAGTATGTTGCTCAGTGCTAAGGAGATGATAAATACTAACTTGGCACTTTAAAAAAAAAAGATAAAATGTAAATTATCAACAGACTTCAGTGGATCTGTGACTGTTTTATGATTAGTTTGCTCTTCTAAATCAGGGGCAGCACAAGACTAGATAGGATATATATTTAGGTTTTGCAGGACAGAGGAAAATCAAAGATATTCTATAGGTACTCATATGATGATGATTTGAAAACTATTCTTGGCTTGAAGGCCTTATAAAAACCTGCTATCAATTGAATTTGGTGAGTAAATCATTGTTTGCTGGTGTCTGGTCTAAATCACAGGTTTTTTTTTTTTTTTAAAAATCTTTTGCTGTGGTGGAGCAAATCAGTAGCCTATGTATATTTTAATTTCATACATGGTTGGGGATAATAGAAGTTTTGCAAACATTGTGTGTTTGTACAATAGAAATTCTTTGCAATAAACAACAAATATGAGATGACTATCGTTCACTGTGGAGAACGGTAAAAAATGAATAAACCTGAAATTCCTTATGCATTTTCATTGACTTAGAATGGCACTGGAGCAGGATACTCATTTTTCCTGGGTGGTTTGTGTGGATGAAACACAGTCGCTGATGTGCCTGAGAGGGTCAAGGCTTGGGGTCTGATCTCTATAGAGGTGTCATAGTTCCAGACACTGTCGCCTGGCTGCAGGCTAAATCTTCACTAATCAACTCTCAAAAAAGCAGGATGGAGTGTCTATGGAAGTGTGGCTGAAGTACAGTCAGGTCACACCAGGCCTGGGAAGAGTGTGCTCCTGATGACTGAAATCTCAGGTTAGATTCTAGATTTGGATATTTAAACAATCGTCTGTGAACACAATCACCAGTGGGATGGAGGGATACTCCAAGAGCAAATACCAATCAGTGCCCTCTTCATCAAGTTACCCCCAGGTTAGTCAGGAAAATGGGTGCAGCATTTCTAGACCCTGGAAAGGTGTTTAACAAGGGTTCTCATAACAGGATGGAGTGATACGTGTTGGAGACTCCATGTCCGGGTAGGTTTGCAGTAGAATACTAGGCTCCACAGGGTGCTGGCTCATGGTTGGTTATGGGTATGGACAGAGATTTCTAGGGACCGTCCACTGTGATTGTGATGGGTTTGATGTACTAACACTTGGCCCCAGTGTGGTGACATTAGGAGGAGGTGGGACCATGTGGGAGGTCCTTAGGTCATGGGGGGGTGCTCTTGGAAGGGATTAAGATAGTGCTCTTGGGACCCTTGGCTAGTTCTTGAGAAGCCATTATGAAAGAGCAAGCCTGGCCCCACCCAGCTGCCCAGCTTTCTGTCTGGAGCTCCACCCACATGTGCTCCAACTGTTGTTACAACATTTGTCCAAAGATCCTCACCAGAGTTGAGCTGGTGCAGGCATGATACCCTGAAACCTCCAGAACTATGAACCAAATAAACCTATTTTCTTTATAAAGCAAACTTGACAAAGATATTTTGTTATCATGATGTAAAATAGGCCAATATACTGTCCACTGGACATTGTTCTCAGCCCTATTCCATTCCACATTTTAGTAAAGATTTGCATGAGGACACAGAAGGTATTCTTGTCAAGTCCGCAGATAATGATAAGCTAGAGAGTACACAAATTCAGTGGGTAACAGGGAATCAACACAATTGTTACAACTTACATTGTGAGCAAAATACAACAAAATACAATTTAACTGGGGCAAATGCACAATTTATTATTTGAATTAAAAACAACAATAATAACTAATTATACAAATCCTGGATGGAAAAGTCCTTCCTTCACAAAGGAGAAATGAAAACTTGATTTCAATTTGCAGTTGTTCAATGAGTCCATGGGGTAATTAGCATTACCTATGACTGCATGCACAAGATTCAATTATCCAAACAAGTCCTCTTAGGGTGCCAAATCTCTCTCTCTTCCATTCCAAGCACATTTAGATGATATGCTAAAAAGGAAGTAGAGAAAATACCAGTATGTTTGGTAAAGAACTAGTGTGAAGTCAGGGATGGGAGGTGAAGTCCCGTCACTCTGTGAAGACTGTGGAAGACGTTGGCCTCTAAGGATCCTGGGCCCCATCACAAGCAGATTCCGAATTCCCAGGAGTGGGGCTAGGGCATCTGCAGCTTCAAAGCCTTCTCCACATCATTCTGCGGAGAAGCCATTTGGGGGACACCAAATCATCAATGAAAGGACAAACAAATCTGCTGAGCTAGGTGCCCTAACATCTTCAGTCTGACTGGAAACCTTTTTTTCACTGTTTTCCATTTGTTTTGGCATCTTAACACTAGACCATGGTTTCTTCTTTCAGGACTCTGCTTGTTAGTGGGCTCAGACCTCACCCCTAAAGCCAGTTACTCTGATAATTCCTGTAGTCTTCAGATCTGGATAAATCACTGTAGAGCTACCACTTTCTTCTGGGGACAGTTCAAGTTGTTTTTCCCACAGATAGCCAGTCAGGAGAACATGGAAAGGGCAGTAGCCACAGAGAGACCCTGTACCGAAGGTCCTGAGTCTGCTGACCTCCCTGCTGTCTGAGTAGTGCAAACCCACCCCATAGATAGGTATCCACACTGTCCAACAGCTTCCACGGACACACCCTTTACAACAGCCACCTAAGCTCAAAATTGAGGACTTCTTTAATGTGCTTCATGTGGAGGTATTTACAATTTCTTTTTTTTAATATTTATTTTTTAGTTGTAGTTGGACACAATACCTTTATTTTATTTATTTATTCTTATGTGGTGCTGAGGATTGAACCCAGGGCCTTGTACTCTACCATTGAGCCACAACCCCAGCCCCGGTATTTACAAATTTTGATGAATTAACTTCTGAAACGTATTCTTCATCCACCCTCTACCCGTCTGCTCTCATTTTTTACCCAGGTGAAAGTCTAGTTGTGTTAGCCTCCAGGTCCCCAACTCTTCTTCCCTGGCCAGGACTTTATTTATCCATGTAAGGCACGGGTCGAGTCCTGTTCCTCTATCAGAACCTTCAGAATGAAGTCCAAGCACCTACTCCTACAGGAGAGGTGTCACAGTGTCAGCTTCCAGATGTCCTAATTGCTCATCCAACAAGGATTCGTCAAGTACCTACTTCTTGCAAGGTACAGGGGAACAAAGGTGAAAAGACAATTTAAGATCTCGCTACGGCGACCCCGTGGTCTTGCTCTAATAGTTTGCTTGTGCTGAGTTCTCTTTTATCTCTCAGTCTTTGAATATCCATTACCATCCAACCAGAAAGCCTTCATTTCTTTCTGAATTATTCCCTGATCTCAACAAGGAGACATAACCTACTTTTTGAATACTCTCAGTGCAATATTTATGGAAATTATCACTGTTTAGTAAGGTTTGGATATTTATACATTGGTTTTCTGCTAGAATATAATCTTCATTAAGGGAAGGAACTAGGTCTTATTTCTCTCCACTTCCTCTCAATAGCATTTGGTGGAATGAAGAATGATTCAATTGGGTTAAAGGAAGGAGCTCTTGATTTATGACACTCGGCAACCATAAAAAGAAGAAATACAATAAAACACAAAAGCCCTCAAAATTTAAATAATGCATGCCCGAGTTCTCAGTAAGAAAGATCAGGCCTGCTGAGGCCATGTCATGGCTGCAGTGTCACGCTCTGGTGTGCTCCTGGGGAACACGGTGAGCTCGTGGGTTGCTGAGGGTCACTTTCCAGAAGGGTGGGTTCGCCCCCCTCAGCCCCCATCTGTGGCACAGGGGTCAGGCTGCAGTGGGCACAAGCAGTGCTTTCTGGTTCCCTTTCCCAGCCAGTCCTTCCCGTCCTGTCGTCTGTCCTGCACCTGGGGAGAAGCAAGGCTCCTTTCCTCTTCCCTCTGAGCAGGCCCCTTCCGCCCATGCTCTTCCCTGGAATCAGAAGGTGAGGGGGGCCACGCCCTGCTGCTCCTGGCAGGCCTGGCCAGGGTCCTCCCCGTCTTCCTTACGGTGTCCTACCTTCCTCCAGCTTGAGTTGAAAAGCACTCAGTGTCCGTGTGTTAGAGGCGCCACCGTCAAAGGAGATGACCACGTGGGGTCCCTTCTCCTTTCAGCAGAAGGGACGTTTTAGACTTCATCAGCAAGAGTTGGCCCTTTAAAGGCCAATTTAGAACAGGAAGCAGAGGAACACAATCTGACTGGCCAGGCTATTTGTTTTGGGGATGCCACAGGAAAGATATGACCCTGAAATGAGCAAGGGCCCCGTCAGCCTCTTGGTGTCCTGTAGGGGCGGGCCCTGGATAGGAACAGCCCTCAGATGTCCTGCGAGCATTGCCAACAGCGTCCCAGAACCTCGTGGGGGTCGCTCATGTGGAGACTCAACACAGCACAGGGGAAAACAGCCTGAGCCTACAGTCACCAGGAAAGGGGTAACGCGACTACACCCCTTTACAAGTTCACACACAAAACACTGAAGAGGCAGTGGTTAAAACAATAATATTTATTTTTATTTTATTTAATTTTTGCAGTCCTAGGGATAGAACCTAGAGCCTTATATATGCCAGGCAAGCATCCTATGCACGAGCCAAACCCCACCCAAGAAATTATAAACATATATATAACCTAAAAACAATATATATATATATGTATATATAAATGTATATAAATTATTTTTTAAAGTTATTGTAAAATAGAATTCTTCTTAAAACCATTGAGAGAAAATTTAAAGATTGGGAAATTAAGCATTTATTTATCTTCCAAGCTTAAAACATACCAACTTGTCTAACGGCATGGTTTTATATTGATGTATCCATGAATCTGATGCTATGCCATATTAGTATAAGAAAACAATGAGCTTAGATAACTCAGCTTATCACTAGAGAAATGCATTATTATTCACTTATGGTTGATAAGTAGTAAAACCAAGAACAAAATTACAGCTAGTTTTTTATCATAAATCTTAGCATTCCCCCCAACTAAAAGTCTAGTAAAGATTCATCTTTTTAATTTTTTTTTGTATTTCATAACTAAAAGAATTTTTTTCTGGTTTTGCAAAAAAATTTAGATTTAACAACTCATCACCATGAGCTAACCCACATTTGAATCTAGAAAATGCACTTGGCATTATCCTTCTCTGTTCACATATATTTGAAGTAAATTACATCAAATCGTATTTGAAACACCAAACTGGCATTAATGGAAGCCTTTTTTGCTCCAGGCACCATTTTAAAATAGATGAGCATAAAAATGCAGACTGCATCATTAAGTTTACATGAAACTAGTGAGAATAAAAATCACCATGTAAGTTCTAATAAGATGTGTTTTTCATTCCAGTTTAATAACCCAAGACTATATTCATCTTCCGGTATAATAAATATACAGAGCGCAATGTATTCTTTTGTGGGCTTAACATGTTGAGGCTCCTGCCCCCACCCTACCCCCCAAGAAGACAGAGTTTTCTGGGAAGCTGGGTGAAGAAAATTCTTTAATATGGCAGTGCAGAGTATTATTATCATAAATAATTAATGTGCACAGCAGAAGAAAGCCGAGCTTCATTAATAATTCTTATTTTTAGTTGGCATAAGCTCGAGTGCTGTATCTTCTTTCATCCTATCTATGTCAATTTCCTTGATTTTAATTTAATAGATGTTAAAATTTTTAAAGGTGCGGTACATTATGCAGTGGATTTTTGTTTTTGACTAAACAACATCCTGCTGCTAATTCTTACCTGCCAAGGTATTTTTAGAAACAGGCAAAGGGAAGGAGGGGAAGTTGTGAGGAGGCAAGGTGGAGTGGGCATCGGCGGGCGCCTTCCATCTCCCTTCCCTCGGGGACCAGTTAAGATGTTCCTTTGATTAGAACCTCAGGAAATATGGAGAAGCTCTGCCATGAATCTGAGCCCATCAAACTTGCCTGTTTATTTTGCACATTCAGAGCCGACCCACCTCTTGTGTCCTGGAGACAGGAGCTCTCCCTGACACAACCTTGCATTTGTGATCAAGTGCATCACTTGTCAAAACCCCCCAATCTTTGATAGCAGACATTTGTAATTTATTAATTCAGCCTCTGAGCAGGGAAGCAGCTCAGCGTTTCTGGTGAGCACAATGAAGGAAACCAAGAGCTTGCTAGGAGGGCAGCCGGCTGCATTTCACAAGGAGAACAAGGAGCCAGCACGCCATTCCGACTCAGGAGGGCTGGGATGCACCCTGACAACCCTGAGAGCTGTTCCACGTGACGTCATGGGGAATCGAGCCAGAAGAAGGGGTGGTTGCAGTCATCTTGGGGAAAAGTGATTCCGATATGAAACCACTTCATCTTGGTTCTGTGTGTTGTCAGCCCTTTTTGCCAAACACTGGCTGAGATTCTTACTTGCAGTCCCCAGCTCCTCATCTCGCTTGTCCTCGTCTCACAGGTGTCACGTCGCTCGCCGTACAGTTCAGGTAAGGTGAGGACAGAAATCCAAACGGCTCCTCTGATAGGATCTGAGATGCTCCTGCACCGTCCCCTGTGTTCAGGACAATTCAAGTGTGGAGTTTAACCCCCTCGGGATGTGTCATCAGTCCCAGAGGCCACAGCCATTGCCCGGTGAGCACAGCAGTCCAGGGCTTCCCTCAGGTCCCCAGAGCCACACCTGGCAGGAGGCCACCTCCTTCAGGAATGTGACCCACCAAGACTGTCGACTGGCTTTGGGTGGATTTTGCATTTCCTGATTTACTGCCAGGTTTGAGATAGAAGATTCTGGATGGCTAACCCTCTCTAAATTCATTGTCATTAACTAAGACGACAAGTCATTAGTAAAATGCCCTGTTAGTCAGCTTTTCATCACTGTGACCAAAATTCCTGACAAGAACAACTTAGAGGAGGAAATATGGCTCATGGATTCCGAGGTTCAGGCCATGGTTGGCTGACTCCATTGCTCTGGGCCCGAGGTGAGGCAGGACATCGTGGCAGAAGGCGTGGTGGGGAGCAGTGTTCACTCCTGGCAGCCAGGAAGCAGAGCAAGAAGGGAAGGCACTGTAGGAAAAGGCACCTTCCACCGTACCCCAACATCCAGTGTCCTCCAGTCACATGCCACCTGCCTACAGTTACCACCCAGTTAGTCCATTTGAATAGGATGGACTGATTGGGATACAGCTCTCATAATCTAATCATTTCACTTTCTGCATTAACACAGGAGCTTGGGGGAGACATCTTCTATCCAAACCATGACAAATGTCTTGCGTTTATTGACTAGTGTGTACCAAACTTGTTTAACACACGGCCTCTGACCAATCCTCACAGGGAATCTTGCATGGCAAGTTAACTTGCTATTAATCAAATTGCTTATCTATGAGATGGCCAAAATTTTAGTTTATTGAGAGGTTAAGTAACTTCCTATGGTGAGTGACATGGCCAGGAAGACTCATCCCTCAGAGTAGAAGCTAAATCTGTTTGGAGATAAAGAGTCATATCTATATATGAATCGTTCTCCATTTATCATGTATGTATGTGTATGTATCACCTATCATATATGATAATAAATTTATTTTTTAGCATCATTGACCCCCGATTTTCTATTAATTAGTATTCTAGCCAAATATTAGATGTCTTAACTTGTCCATTTCCTTGACCAGGTGGCCCTCCTGTGGACTGCCTCTCTCTGTCCTGACTTGGGGTGCAAACTTACCCTAATACTAGCAGGATGTGAGCAGGCAGGAAAAAGTTGATCTCATGCTAAAACTCATATCATGCTATGAATTTCAACCTTCCCCTGTACCCCTGCCACCCCTGCATCCCCTGCCTCCGTGGGTAGTTCATTCACACAGGTGTGGGGCCATCTTTAGTCTAAACCAGAGGCCTTGAGCCTCGTCTGCCCTGCGGCAGGAATGGAGCCTGGGGATAGGACACACGTCTGTTTCGGGGTAGTCTCGACGTGTGCTTGTCATCCTAAGCTTAGCTGAGGTTCTTCACCTGCAGGCACGAGCCTTGCCCGTGGTCTCTTGCCTGGCAGGTGCTCCTGCCAGCCCAGCCCTGGAGTGCACTCTCTCCAGCCTCTGACCACTCTCTACTGTTCATCCGGCCCATATTTCTGGCACTCTCTGTCACTTAGTCTGGGGTGGAAGGGGGAGGAATCTTGTTTTCTGGGTGACCTGGGTTTCTGAGCGAGGCTGCCTGTTCCTGGAGAACAAGGGGTGGATTCCATTTTGTTCAGTGCTTGAACACTGAACACAGCTGGTTTTCAGCAAAAATATGCTCATATGAGCAAGTAAATGGTTAAATCAAAGTTGCACTGTGGGACAGACACCTGATCCCTCTGTCCAGCTGGTCCCGGGCGCCTGTCCTCACCTCACCAACCTGGTGCTGCTATCGCCTGGACCTCTAAGTCATGCCAGTCAGAAGCTGATTGGAGCCTCCACTGTTTTGGCGTGGCCACTTGGTCCTCCCACGTGAAAGGCTGTCTCCTCAAGCGGTGCCTGTGGTCGGAGCACCTGCTTTTCACCCTCCTCTGTGCAGGTGGCCCTTGCGAGGGCACAGTCTGTGCTTAGTTCTCCCCATAGAGTTCTCCATCTCTCTTGTTCAGTGACGGAGTGCATTGCATGATCTGCCTGGGCAGTACCTTAAGGCAGAGATTCCAGTGAGACAGACACACCTGGGTTTTAATTGTGTGTTTGCTTCAAGAACAGAAAGGGTTAAAACGTTCATGTTTAACACTCCCAGGATCGATAATTGGGAAAGGAGGAAAACCATGTAAGAGGTGGGAGTATCCGGGCATGGAGCCTCAGTGTGCACACTGGAAAGCAAGCAGGAGTTGCAGCAGGGACCTGTCCTTCCCCTGCCTCCCCAGCCCACCCATAGGCTTTGCGCGCAGAGTATTTACTCACGGAAAACTTGCTGTTGAGGAGGAGTGTTGTACTACATGTGAAGACTCTGTCCTCAGACACACCAGAGTCATGAAAAAGGCTATTTTCCTGAATATCAGAGTCGAACCAGGGAGAAGATATACTAGAGATGCTATTGTGAAGAGGGAAACCTTGTTTAAATTCAGCCTAGCTTTTGTGTGGCTTGGTTGGTGAATGGAATGTACTTATTAAGAATTGTCCAATGATTGAGAAGATGGTCAGAATTCCTAAATTCCCAGAGTTGAACCCTGACTGCCTTTTGCTAGCTGTTTAATCCTGGATTTACCTAATTTCTATGTGGCCTCATTGCCTCATAGATAAAATAGTGATACTTTTAGGGATATGACAAGGATTAAAAATAAAGGTACATAAAATACCATGGACTTAGAAAATACTCAGTATTGTTAGGCATGGTGTTAAGGAATTAAAATGCAACACATTTTCTGCTTAACATTTTCTTAGGCAATGAATAAAGAGACATGCAATAGTTGGGAGCCAGCACTGGGTTCCGTTACCAAGGGTGTCAATCTCGATTTAAGCTTGTCCTCAGTGCACAGTGTGACTCAGGGCTGTACATCCCAGCCTCACCCAGTGGTCACCCAGTTACAGAGAAGAACTTTTCCTGAGTGACACTGACTATAAGGAGGCGTAACACACCAACACATCGGGTGCCATATTTGCATGACTCAATTTATCCTCTTCTTGGATCAGGAAACCAAGTTAAAATTCCAGGGCTGGTTTGTGAGCACAGTGGGTGCCGTGATCTCTAGCGTATTCCCACGGTGTGCTGCTGGTCAGCGAGCTGGCTGGGGCGGGAGGCATATGCCACACCTCCAGCCTGGCAGCAGACCTTCCTGAGCACTAGCGGATGACCAGTGAGACCTTCTTACTCTCCACCTCTGTCTTTCCTGGATTCCTCTTCTGTCCATGTCTCTTGGGGCCATTTGGCATGGCAGTGCCCCTTCAGACGCTAACCTGCAGGACGTGCTCACAAACAGGCTGCTTGAAAGTACTCACAGACTGAATTTTCACTTCCTAATGTCGTCAACAGGAGCCCCTCAGTTTCCAGTATTAAAATGCCTGATGGCACTGTGGTCCTGCAGGGAGAGTTCTTCTCTTTCAGAGGTGCTACTTTTTGACATTCCTGGGCCTGGTGACACTTTAGGTCACCATCTGACTTTTTGGCTCAGAGCCTGCTGTTTTCTGTCATCATTACAAGTATCAACTCTCATCTTGCTGGTAAAATCAGAAGTGCCATTTGCTAGATTATTTTGGTCAATAAAATGCCAGTCAGAGTAGATTTACTGTATCTTTTAAAGCAGTCAATAAAGTAAGATCCTCTAAACCCAGATAGAAAATGGCTTGTCAGAGAAACTGGCCTGTGTGGGTACAACAGGATAGTGTGTCATTCCTAAAGGGACTTGGGACCTTCTTATTATCTGCATGAATTCATTCTGCAAACAAAGGAGCAGCTTAAGTTTCGTCTCCCTCACTTTGATTAAAAAAAAAAAAAAATCACCTTACTTCCGAAAATTGGTTCCAGAAAGGACACAACTAAAATGGGTCTGAGCAATATCTGTGTCCTAAAGAGTTTCATTTTTGATTAAAACATATCACACTTGAGAAATGATTGAACAACTGGTTGGAAGTCACAAAAATATTAACTGTAATGAGCTCATTTAAATAAAACAGACGGGCTTCCCCACTGGTTCTCAAAAGTTTTCAAAGACGGTTTCTTGCGAGGAAGCAGGTCCTGCAGACCCTGTCCATCTGTCTCCACCAGAGAGTGTCTGACGGACTCCGGGAGGAAGTGCTCCTGTGGAAGCGCCATTTGGAGTTATTGATCTCTGGATCACGGGTAGCGCTCAGTGGGAAACCAGAACAGCCACCGGCTCCGGCAGGGACCCCCCGGGCCAGGAACATTAAAAAATGTTTTGGATTAGTAGGTGGCTGAGATGAAGATGAAATCATACTTATCAAGGAGGGGACATGCTTCACACCTCTCTTTGACTCACAGAATGGGATGTGTCTAGTTTCCCCAAGCCCTCCTTGGTCCTCTCTCACCACGGTGATGGATGGTCCTCTGCTCCCAGGTCCTAGGTGCCTGCTCTTGGTTCCGAGGACGCTCATTCTGTGCTAAGCACCGAGTGGGGCTGAGGCACAGGTTCCGTGTCCTTGCTCAGGTGTCGGGGACTGGTGAGTTAGAGAAGGCAGTGACCTAACAGGCTAGACAAAACCTTGCACGTTGTCTCCATGCTGTTTCCGTAAACCCCTGTCAACGAAGGGAGGTTGGGGGTCAGATGTAATGGAGACCCAGAGGAGTGCAGTGAGATCTTGAATTTCACATTTACTTTTTCTTTAGGAAAAATAGTTGTTAATTTGGTGACCGAAGTCTGATGTTATAAAATAAAATAGAAAGGGGTTGGTTTTAAGACTGTTGAAAAGCTGGATGACCCTAGCGCCTCATCCTCAGCGATCTTCTCTGTGACTTTATACAGGTCTAATAACACTTGTTGAGTGACTAAGCCCACGAAAGACTGAGTTTGCTATCACCATTATAAACTGCAGCTCATGGACAGTGGTTAGGATGGTTACATGTACAAAGTGAAGCATGAAAACGTGTGAAATAATGTCAACATGGAAAGGGAGAGACAGTCCTTTGTGCCCAGCGACTCCATGTACCACCTTACTCAGGAGTGTTCCCGAGGCTCAGGAGTGAAGGTGAAGGGCACACCACGGAAAGTCTGTTCAACTGCAGTGATCGCGGCTTTCCCTCACCTTTCCCTTTTTAATTTTGCTTGAGACACATATTGAGGGAAAACTAAGCAAACAGAACTGTGCTCCCAGTGCTTTGAGGGGGCTGGAGAAATTCCTGTGTAGACCATGGCTGCACCTGTTCACCTGGTCGCTGTCCCCACTGGCAGAGAGGTACCCAGGCCTGGCTTGTGAGCAGCTTCCTTCCTTCCCTCAGGCCTGCAGAGATTGTCCCTGTGCACTAGCAAATGAGCAGAAAGACCTTACTCTCCGCCTGTCTTTCCTGGGTTCCGTTTAAACCCTCAGACCATTCCACACGGCAGTGCCCCTTCTTCCAACAGGCATGTCACACACACATTCTCCTGGTGGGTGCAGAGCGGGGAGGAAGCAGCACGGGTCTGAGAGGTCATCTACAGGAAGCACAACTGACCCTGTCTGGGCGTGGTGGCTGGACCCCTTCGTACCCAGGGTTCTGTGCACCTCAGCTGCTCAAAGGTGCTTTGATACCAGTCCTTGCAGTTCAGATGCTAACCCAGCACCAAAAAGAAGAAGACCCTTACCTAAAATGAGCCGTACCTGGTGAAACGAAGCAGAGATACTTCCTCAAAAGTAGCAATTGGCAGAGAGGACAGCACTGTTCAGCTGGTGAGTAGTTGACACTCCCCTGTTGTGGGCGCCTGGCTTTGTCTGCTTGGCACGAGGATGGAGTGGAGTGGAGAGCAGGAGGCCCAGCAGTGCAGCCTCCAGCGCAGACCATTCAGCCCTTCAGTCATCTCCTACTTTCAATATTAAAGGAGTACGGAGAGAAACAGGACAGAACACAGTGTTCTGGGAAACCAATAATCAACGGCCTACAGCTACTGTTTACTTTCTGGAATGTTTTGTGAAGGCATTACTTGGAGATGTAAAAAGGAGAGAAAGCACCTAATAACAGCCTTTCAGTCATGGGAATAGAAAGCAGCGCAGACGTGATGATTGAATCTGGTTCGGATGGTCAGAGTCTGTGAAACCACAGCTGTATTTCCAGCCGTCCGTCTGACTTTTGGTGCATGTTCTACATTTCGTCTCCTTTACCCATCGTCCAAGTGGCTAATTGCCTCCCAAGCTGCTCAGTTCTCCTTGGCTTCTACTTTTTCCCTCTCTTGCCGATGAAGATGTTTTGTCTTCCCTCTGGATCCCCAGTCCTCTCCCCCAGCCCTCAACGTAGGGCAACAGGGGATTGGGGTCAAAGCCAACCCTGAAATTGTTTTTGTGGAGAAAGAGGTGAGACCGCAATAAACAAGAGCAGCTCTGTGGCCTGGGAACTGAGGTTGGTGTCCACTTGCCCTTGACCCTACAGAACCCAACCTGGTGCCCAGGATGGGCAGACCAAAGTGGTGGCTGAGCCTCGCACTTGGAGATGAAATACCGTTTGCATCCTAGAGCCGGAATTCCACAGAGGTGTGTCATTTTACTTGTGGACTCCAGGTCCTACTTGTGTAGCAGTAAACAATTGTGTCTCCAAATATTTTTTGAGAGGAGAGAAGTCTCAGTGCATCTCAGTAGAGGTTCATTTGGCCTTGGATTGCTATAAAAACCAGTGGCATGTCCTTGCTATAATTTAATATTGCTCCCTAATGTTTATATTATGAGTTCTGGACATCTGGGAACTCCTAGGATGACTCTGGAATTTAAAAATTGGTCCCTTATATGGAGACTTGCATAGACGTGCAATATTAAGAAAATAAAAGATCTATTTTAGTGGGACTCATAAAAATTATTCAACTATGTTTGTCTTCTTTACTATTTATTGGCAGCCCAGAATAATAACTCCCAACATTTAAATAAAATATTTATAAAGCATTTCCAAATTTATTATCCCATTTGAACTATATAATCACAATGTGAATTAAGGCACTACCTCCTTAGAACTCGGAGGTCAATTGAGTTACCCAAGGAACAAAATGGCTAAGAAAGCCTAGGGCTAGAGGAAGAGCCACTCACGGACTCCTCTGCCTGTCCATTCCCTAATACTTGCTGATCACGATGTCAGGTGCTGAAGATACAACCCAATCCTCATCCTGAAGAATCTGCTGTCCAGTGGAAACAGCAAGTATACACTAAAATGAAGTGATGATTTGGCTGTGGTTGTGATATTCACCGTGAAGCCAGAGTACAGTGAGCGACAAGGCTGGACCTAGGAGATCTGGATTAATCATTGCCTTGCGAGAAACTGGGTCTACTCTAGCTAAAGAAGGAAGGGATTTGCTAGATGGTAGTAAGAAGCTTGCAGAAATGCCAGGAGGGATGGGCACCGAGCTAGGACAGGACTACCAGGAGCTAGGGCAGCCAGAAGACACACCACCTCTGCCAGGAGGGCTGTAGCGGGGACCTCACGGCTGCCCTCTCACTACTCCTCATGGGGTTCCCGGGGCGCTGGAGATCCTCCACCAGAATCTCAACCACCAAAGGGCCAGTGTCTGTGATCATGATGCCAAGAAGAGTGGGTGTGCCTGGTGCCCCCTCCCAGGCAGCGCTGCTCCACCTGGCTCACCTGGCTCACCTCCACCGCCAAGGCCCCTAGAGCTCTACCTGCCTGGCAGAACACAGGCCATACCCAGACCAGCTGGCAAGAGAGTCTTACACTATTAATTTTAAATGGAATGTCTGTCAATAAAGTGTAGTTCTCAATAAAATGTTATTCTGAAAGAAGTTTAAAGTCTGCAGCCATTTTGATTTTAAAATTCTAACATTTCTTGTGATTCTTATTTTTAAAATTTACTAGAATTTAAATAATTTGATGACATTCTCATAGGGCCAGGCAGTCAGTTTTATACAGCTTTTAGGCCCATAAAGCCCGTCAGTTCTTCGGTATCTGTAGCTGCATGAATTCAGGGACTGTCATCTCTCCTGTTCACTGTCCCCTTTGTCCTGGGATCTTAGTTAATATTTGTTGAATGAACGATGATGAAAATTGTTCAGTGCTGAATGTCAAGCCAGTAAAGAATACCGTCTTCCTCCTTCAGCAGGGTGTTTTTGAGAAGTTCTGGGAATCTTGTGATCTCTAAACGGAACTTTCCTTACAGTCCTGGGAGTGTCAGGAGAGACTGTCACAGGTGTCCAGGAAGCAAGCTCAGTCTTCTCAACGAGCATCATATTTAATGAAACAACAGAAATTAAAGGTGTCTGCACAGCTCCTTGTCTGCAGAGATGCTCTGAGACTCAGAATAGTTCTCCGGGGACACGGCGTCAGGGCAGAGTTCTCCTTCTAAAGCCATGAGGGGGTGCCCAGTCATCCCAGGGCAAGGCGATGCCTTTGAATGGGCCTAGAGGCAGTGAAGGCTGGGAAGCTTGAATTGTCGTCTTGTCCTGATCAGAGACATCCACTTGGCCCTTCTTATCTCACAGCATGTGACACTTCCCGTCTGACCCCCCAGTCCTTATTGGGTTCCACAAAGACACTGGAGCCTGCATGCTCCAGAATGGCATGACTGATGGGTGCACCATGTTATTCTCATCTCCATAAATAATTCCCTGTTGACCTTCCTTTTCTTATTACAAAAATAAATGCTTCCACCTCTGCCCCCACCTCCTGCTTCTAAGAGAGCTGTGTCATCTGCCTGCGAGGGAGGTCAGGGTCCGAGACCTAACAAGCAGTAATCCTCAGATACCTCTGATGTTCCTGTTGACTGCAGTTCCCCATCTGGCAGAGTCTCTGTGTATGGGAAGCCTCTTGAGTCAAATGGGGATTTCTTTAGGATATTTTTATGACGTGGACAATCGCAGTCTCTTCTCACGGCCCTTTGCTCTCAAGGAAAAGATAAATATAATCATGTCCCAGCATATTAGATGTTTTCTTTTACTGAGACATAATTTCATTTGGTGTTATGGTGCCCGAGAGTATGCTTCATTTGTTAGCTAAGAACAAGCGCCTGTTTGATGCATCATTGCTGACAAGGAGAGAAAGCGTCTTCCTTCTATTTGTGCGTGGATATGTATAGACCAACCATGGTTTCCTCCTACAGTGGAATATAACTCAACAATGAAAAGGAACAAACTATTGATGCATGTGACCTGGAGGAATGTCAGATGCATCTTGCTAAGTGAGCCAAGCCAGACCCACAGGCTACTTGATGTCTGGCTCCATCTAAATGACCTTCTAGAAAGGCAACACCTCAAGGACGGACAACAGACCAGTGGTTGCTAGGGACTGGATTAGGTGGGATCAGCTGACTACAGAAAGTGGTGTGAGGGAACTGGGGTGCTGGGACTGTTCTTGAGGGTTTCCAAGTGAGCTAACTTGAGCTGACTTAGGTTCTGTCCCCCTCTGTGCCTGCAGCCAACACAACAGACAGGCAACCCAGAGACAACCTCAGCCACCACGCGTAACCGGGACCAGCACTTGGCCTGAACTCAGTGGCTCTTGAACTTGCTGGAAAACAAAACTGTGGCTGACAGAACATCCGCTAACATCTGTCTAACAGACAAAGTGTGAGGCATGCTGGTCTTCCGTGGGGCGGCCTCTCGTCACCCAGGCACACGGTCTTTGTTCTGGGGGGACTCTCACGAGGCCACTGTGGACAGATACACAACTGGATATTTTTGACAGAGCAGAATATGTCCCCTTTTCAAGAATGTCCAGCTCCTAGTTTGGCAGCTTCCTGTGTATGTATGTGGCACAGTCCCCTTCCTGCAGCACAGGCCTGTCCCGCTCCCCCGTGGGGTCTGCACGCAGCGCATCTGCAGAGCTTGTTACGGGAGCAGGGAGGGGGTCCCTCTGGGGTGGCTCAAGAGGCTACCCCTCGACTCCAGCAACTGCTTCTAGAGTCTGGGAGTGGTCACCCAGCTGCCATGCTGGACGCCCTTCCTCCCTGGCACAGTTGGTTGGGGTCACTCGTAGACCCCCAAGAGACTCTTCCTCCCAGGAGCAAGGGAGGAGGCCTGGGAATGGTGAACTTAAGTGAGGCCCCAGAGAGATGGTTTATGGTTTTGCCCTTCTGGAAATATCTCTTCTTTCTTTCTTCCTACACTAGGAACTGGATGCAGGGGTATTTTACCACTGAGCTGTATCCCTAGCTTGTTTTATAAATTGTAGTTTTTGAGATAGGATCTCCTGCAGCTACTGAGACTGGCCTCAAACTTGTGATCCCCCTGCCTCAGCCTCCTGATTTGCTGGGGTTACAGGCATGAGCCGCATGCCTGGCTATATACTTTGTTTATTTGTTGGTTTATTTGAGCTCTCATTAGTATTCAGTGAGTTCCTCTGGTATGTTCAAGTAAATTCCCTTATAGCTAATGTCAGTTTCTGTACCTGCCCTCCAAAGACACTTAGCTATTGTACTGGAGAACATCTAATATCTTTTCTGTCTTCTAATAGTGTATGGTGGCAAAATGGAGCAAATAATGGCCAAATCCTCCAGGTTTCTGGAGAGATATTAGGGATATGAGATTTACCAGGAGATCAAGTTCAAAATTGGATTCAAGCCTGGTCCTTCCCATTAGCTCACTTCAGGTCCTCGCTTCCTGAACTGGGGGTCCTTCTCGCTTCCCTCTGGTTGCTAGGGGTCTGTGGGGTTTAGTTGGAATCCCACCTAGAAGAGCTCTTATTGTCACTTAGCTCTCCTGTTAACATAGGACGGTGTCCTCTGGTCACTTCTCCTGGTGATTCTTTTCTAACATTTTAGACATTTTCAACTCATCTGGAATTCTCTCCGCGGCCTTTCACAGAGCACCACATACTTTAGGAAGTGCCTAAGTCATGTTGGGATGAATGTGGAATTCTCTGACGTGGAGTCCAAGAAAGGCCTTAATTTCATCCTGACATCTGGATAGGCACATTTAACTAAACGCTGCATTTTGGATAGGTTCCAGAGCACCTGAGGGTAGTCGTGTTCCCTTGGAGGTTCCCAGTAATGCAGAGATTCAAATGCAGCATTTACCCCGTGCTGGCTTCGAGGACCCTTCTCCTTCATCGTTTGATTTATCTGCCTACTCCTGGTTTCCCCGTCTCAGGTCTGCCTCTGTGTTTGTCTTTGCCACAGGCCTGCAGAAGCACTTCTCGCCTCCCCACCCCTGGTGCCCAGCAGAGGCAGGCAGAAGAGTAGGCGGAAGGAACCGTCTCCAAAGGATTCCTTGTTGCAAAGACTAAAACTTAGCAGCCTAGCAGCACCCCAGGAGCTTTAGTGCATTGAATTATCGTGCATCCTTGAAGGACACCACACACACACACACACACACACACACACACACACACACACAACTAAACCTCTTTAGATACGGCAATAGCTTTACAAGAAGAAATTTGTCAAAATCTATACATATTTCAATGTGTATTAGCTCCTGCTGTGAAGCGGATTTGCCTGCTGTCTTGGGAATGTGGGTTCTCCCTCTGCCACCCCACCCCCCCCATATTCATTCATTCTGCTCCCGTGGTACCTGCCTCTCCTCCAGCTCTTGGTTCTATTCTGAGTGACGCTGCGATGGCCTCGTGTTGGCTTCTTCCCCGTGACCACTGCCTCCTGGAGGGCAGCGAGGTTCTGTGTGTCCCAGTCCCTGGGGCATCGGTGTGAACAGGCACCGTGTGTTGGAAGACCAAATGAAAAATGGTTACAAAGAGGCATGGACAGGACTGAAAATGGACAGGATGGGAGCATTAGCTAAGAAAAGAGAAAGAGCAGATGGCCTGAGTCAGGGCTGCCTCCGTTGGTGCTTTTTGATCACTGAGTCTGACGAGAAGAATACATATCCTAGAGAGAAGCCATCCTTCTCTGTACACACCACCCCGATCAAATGGTGTGTGGCCCAGTGAGGCTGAGTATTCAGTGTGCTATGAGTTAGATATGAGGTGTCCCCCAAAGCTCCTGTGTGAGATAGTGAAAGAATTTAGAGGTGAAATGATTAGTTGATGAAAGGAGTAACTCGATTGGTGGATTAATCCACTGATACGGATTAACTGGGTGATAACTATAGGCAGGTAGGGTGTAGCTGGAGTGGGTAAGTGCCTTTGGGGTTTACATTTTGTCCCCGGTCAGCAGAGCTTTCTTTGCTTCCTGATTGCTGTGTCATGAGCCACTGTCCTCCACCATACTCTTCCGCCATGACGGTCTGCCTCACCGTGGACCCAGAGCAACGGAGTCAGCCATCTGTGGACTGAGACCTCTGAAATGATGAGCTCCAAATAACTGTTTCCTTCTCTAATTGTTCCTGTAAGGTCTTTTGGTTGTAGCAGCAAAAGAGCTCAAACAGACATAGCTTTGAAGTTGAGACTCATCATAAGGAATGGGGCAGAGGAGAGGGAAACTGGGTCTAGAATTGTGCTATCGAAACAGGCTGAACCACTGGTGAGCAGTGTCTGGAAAGAGTGGCGAGTAGGGTTCGAGAAATCAGCTTCTATTCAGAATACTCTGAGCTATATTAGATGAATGACTTTAAGATCTGAAGTTGCTTGAGTTGTGCAGAACACAGTCTTCTATACTGTTAGCCCTTCCTTCTTCCTGGTGCTGCAGCTCACCATGGAAGTAGTGTTGGGAGAGGGCTGTACCTGTGGTGAGAACCCAACCGAGGCCTGGGAGCTCAGGAGGCTGCTCTGGCTCACCCACGCTGCTCGGAGACCAGGCTTGCGAGTGATTCCTCAGGTCCCCACGGGCTCCACCAGACTTCAAGGGAGACAACTGGTAGACCAGATGTCCAACGCTGGCACACACAGACGCAGTGTGGGAACTGGCTGAGCCTCCCGTGGACTCCTATCAAAGGCAAATTCTGAAAGACAGCTCAAAGCCAAGCAGATCCTAATTGGTCCACCTTATCTTCCTCAGCCTGCTGGCAGCTTGCCTAGAACCCAGTTGGCCAGAGTTCACCTGGGTTTATCAGTCCCCCAGGGGAATCTGTTTTCTCTGTGTGCTTCTTTTGTTATGCTGCGGGAACTGGGTCAGCTTTTCAAGAGTGGAAATGTCAGAGGAATAAAGAGGCTCCCTTGAAAAGATCTTTGCCACTGCAGAAAGGAAGCATCTCCGCAGAGCCCTTAAATAACAGCGTACAGTGTGACAGCCTTGCTTCCGACCCAAAGAAAGAAAAGAGGCCGAGAACAGTGGGCAACATTTACATACACCCCTCTGCTGCCTGCTCGGGGACAGCTGGGCTGGGGCTGTGTCATCCCAAACACTGAATTAAAGGAACGGAAACATCAACTCTGTGGAATCTTATTAGATGGCAACCAGGCTACAAGGCGGACAAAGGCAGGCTTTCAGCAAAAGCCCCATTTTTTGTGTGTCACAGCACACTTCGAACGTAAGGCTGCGGCCCCGAGAAGCAGGACTCTGTGACTACTGGGATGAAGCCCATGCAGACGGCAGTCCCCTGCTGACCCCAGCCACAAACAGAAGGTCGTTGTATCCAGGCGGCAGCGAGCTTGGCCACAGCAGTCTATCTGGTTGTTCCAGAGAAGCCGCCTCGGTGAGATAGATCACGCTGGATTAATCAGACTACCGGGAAGTTCAGTTTTGCAAAAGCCTGGCTAGCGGAATCTCGGGGTGCATTATTGTCCCTGTGCCTGGCTGCATGACAGGTGACCAATCAAAAGACTAAACTTGACTCGTAAACTTATATGCTGCATCTCTTTCTGACCACAGTGTCATTTACTGACCCCCAAGTTCAGCACCACCCTCAACCAAGTGTACCACCTCCCAAATGACCAGCACCCCTTAATAAGTAGGACTGGCTGTCATTCAGAAAGGAGGAAAGGGTCTGTTGGTGGCTACCCTTTAAGATTTGACCTAGTGTTCTTCCTCTTATGAGCCCCGATAGCTACGGCAGGCCGGACTGACCAGTTTGCTCTGGGAAACACCCTTTGTGTGTCAGGATTCTCCCCTGGCCTCGGCACCAGGCCTTGGCCCTGCTCAGAAACATCCATATCTACCCCCTCGTCCAGTATTAATATATCAGAGAGAAAACGGACCCTAAAATTGCATAGGCAGGTCAAATTAGGAGAAATGAAGGGATTTTTAACTCCAACTGAATCTTCTTGAATAAAAAGGAATTGCAAGATGTCACCCAAAACCCTGCCCAGGCCTGGGAACTGAGGAGCGGAGATGTCGTTATAGATCGTTGCTCCGTGGATGCTGGTATCAGTTCCACCCAAGCACCTGCTTTCAAGGCCCCCTCGTAGGACTGGGGATGTAGCTCAGGGTGGAGGATTGCCTAGCATGTGTGAGGCCCTGACTGCAAAACAAAACAAACATAAACAAAAACAGGCCACCCACATCACTGCCCTTTCTTTTTTTTAAAACATTTTTTAGTTGTAGATGAACACTCTATTTATCTATTTATTATCAGGTGATGCTGAGGATCGAACCCAGTGTGTCACACGTGCTCCACCACTGAGCCCCGGCCCCAGCCCCCCACTGTCCACTATTCAGTCCAGTTTTATTAAGCAGGGACAACACACTGCTGCTCCAATAACTGGTCATCCTGGCATCAGCCAAGTGTTTCTCAAACCCAGATTCAGGGAAGAATGAGTTCAGAGGGTTTTAAAGAGTAGGTTCTGGAGGCAGCATCAGAACAGGGAAGGACCTGCAGGTGGAAGATGGTTCAGATGTTAGGGGTCCTGCTGAGCAGCAGGGATGTGTTAGGAGACCTGCGTTCTGTGTGGGTCAACCTGAGGGGTAAGGGGCAGAACCAGCAATGGGGGAGATGCTGGCCGGGTTCTCTGAAGAACTTCACGCAGTTCTAACGTGCTGCCTTCCGCCTCGGTCTCTGCTGCCTGCCTGAGAACCGCGGGCACTCTGCCTGGGTGACGTGGGGCGTAGTCCTAGCCTCCCGTGCCTGGGCCACCTGCCCAGGTTCACTTCTGACTTGCCTGATGTCGGCTCTGACTTGGGGGTGGCAAAGCTCCGGGGTGATGCTGCTGTGGGACAGCTCTGAGGTTGTGTGACCCGAGAGCTGGCTTCTGACCTGAGCTCTTCACAGTGGACCCCGGCCATCCATGTCACGTGTCTGAAGTGCTGGCTTTAGGCCCTTGTGAAGGACCATCCAGGGCGTGCTGTCACTTGAGAGGTCAGCAGTAGGGGCACGGGGCTGGGAGGTTGCTTGATTTGATGAGGATCGTTATGGGCTGGGTGTGAGGGGTCCCAGAGCAGATCCCGTGTGAACGCGGGCATGTTCAGGGGTGAGCTGGCTGGATTATGAGAGCTGTCACCTCGTGGTCCCCGTTTGAATGGACTGACGGGTGGTCACTGTAGGTAGGGGCGCGGCTGGAGAGGGCCGTCCCTGGTGTTCCCTGGCACGGTGCGTCTTCCCGTGGCCCTTCCTCTCTCCCTGCTTCCCATCTGCCACGAGATGAGCGGCTCTGCTCCGCACATCCTCCAGATGCTCTGCCTCACCTCGGGGCCAGAGCCATGCACTTGGCGGAGCATAGACTGAGCCAAAATAAACGTTCCCTTCTCTGAGTTGTTCCTGTTGGGCGTTTTGGTCACAGCGACAAGGAGCTGACTGGCGTGAGGATGAAGCAGCGAGGTGTTGGCGACTGGGGACAGGGATGCCCAGGCAGATGGTAAGACATTACTCAATCGTGCCTGTGAAGGTGTTTCCAGAAATTAGCATCTGAATCAGTGAATGAAGATCGTCCTCACCAATGTGGCTGAGAGATCATCCAGTCCTCGGAGGGCTGGAACAGAGTGAGAAGGTGGCCTGAGTCAACTTCACCTGCCCTCACAGACATTGAGGCCCCTGATTCTTCAGCTTTCAGACTCAGACTGGAACTGACACCACCGGACCTGGGTTCTCGGGCCTCGGGACTCATTGTGAATGGCGCTGTGGGCTTCCTGGTGCTCCAGCTTGCCGTCCTGGCCTCCACAACCGCGTGAACCGAGGTCTGTGATGTAGCTCCTCATCTGTGTGCCCGAGTCCGGGGTCTGCTTCTGTTCCCCTGACTGATAGCAGCACCAGACAGGGTCTGTAAAAAATGCATCTTTTAATATGTTTATGCCCATTTTAACACTTATTTGTCTATTTATTGGTACTGGGATTGAACCCAGTGTGCATCAATTTTATTTTAAGGTTTATGAGAAACACACATATTTTAGGAACCATCTTTGCCATCAAAGAAACATGGGAGAAAGGACAGAGAAGGGCAGGGGGGACTGTCCCAGGAAGCAGAGTCTCGGTGTCTCCTCAGCTGGGGCCGGGAGGTCCCTCGCAGCTGCAGGGGGCTCCAATGCCCTGGTGACTGGAACCATGAAGAGGAGCCCAGACAGTTTGCTCCCCTCCTTCCTGTTTAAGCCCAGGCCCGGGGCACGTGCACACCATGATGTCACGGCCCACGGAGTTCAGGGTCCTCTGGCTTCCACTGAGAAATGTAGAGAGACGTGACATGGACTCTCGGTGAGCTGACCATCACATGGGACCACATCAACGCCCACCGTTGTGATTTGTCCTGGAAATGGCATTAATAAAAGCATATAAATTAACATAAAGCAAAATACAATGCTAGGCCTGCCTCCTACTTGGTTCTGACTGTGTCCTTGCTACCCATTTTCCTTGGAGCCTCTTTGTTTCCGAGTCCTGCCTTTGGCCTGGCACACAGCATAGAACACAGAGCAGACTTGGGGAATGCAGGTGGCAGTCCTCTTAGCCACCCTCCAGCCCTAGCTGTGGTCGTGAGCACAGGCTGTGGCCCACCATGGGGTTGTCCAGTGGAGAGGGGTATTCTGGCCATGCCCTGGGAGGACTTGCTGCCCCCTGCCCCCCAACCACAGAGGGGAGTGCAGGAGCTGGGGACTGTGCTGGGGTGGGGTCCTCACGGGCAGTGAGCAAAGGCAGGTAGGGCTTCGGGCCGTCCTTCTGCCCTGACGGCTGGGTCTCCTCAGGCCACTGAGGCTCGAAGCGGAGGTGTGCAGAACAGGGCCACTCTTCACAGGACGGGAGATGGAAGATCTGCAGGGTGAGGCCAGGCCCAACTTCCGATGCAAGGACTTAACTGGGAACATGCAGCTGCCCGCTGAGTTCTCTGGTGCTAGCATGAGGCTAGCAGCCTTCACATCGTGGGTGCTTCGTGGGTGGTAACCCATGTAAACAGGGGCGCGGCTGACAAGGGCTCCCCCCGCTCAGCTGTGGGCACGAAGCCCTGAGGGAGCCTCACATGCAGGGTCCACTCCTTCAGCTGAACACAGGGGTGGCCTTGACAGGGAGGCGCCCTGTGACGTACAGGAGCACGTCCAGGCTCCAGATGTCCACAGCGGGGCCATGATGTTCTTCGTGCCTGTGGAATTCTGGGCACAGTCTGGGAGGGCATCAAGGACAACCTGCAACTCAGCGTGACGTCGCAGTGTTTGCTGTTTCCTTGGGCATCCCCTGGATGCCCTCCAGCTTCAGGTCTCTGTGTGTGCTGCCCCTGTCATCTTCTGGACAAAACCCCACCACAAATGGCACCCTACATAGGTGGTGTTTCAAATGTCCTCACACTGAGTCCTTAGGAGGTCAGGGCCTGAAATGGCCTGGTCACCACTGGGTGCAACCCATGGGCTCTTGATTTTTTATTGAGACAGGATCTAGTTAAGTTGCTGAGGCTAACCTCAAACTTACAATCCTCCTGCCTCAGCCTCCCAAGTCTCTGGGATTACAGGTGTGCAACACTTGACATTGCACATGTTCTCAAATTTATTTTTTATTATGTTGAAGATTCATGAGCAGTGCTGTTTCTCTTCCTCGTGGGATAACTAATTCATACTCTGGTTCTCAATCTCTTTCTTTTCAGGATCATCACTAGGTCTGTCACAGTGTGTGTGTCACAGTGTGCTATAAAATAAATTGGTCCATCAGGGGCTTGGTGTTTTAGGTAGCCACGGTTTTCTAGTTGCTTCTCCTGTTAGGATACTAATGAAGAGCTACCAAGGACTTATTACGAGTCAAGCATGGCTCTGAACACTTTAACCCGTTACCTCATTATCCTCATGACTCTCTCTGGTGTGTATTACCAACGTTCCCATTTTATGGATGGGGGAAATGAGAAACAGCCCATCTCAATGACACACCCAAAGTTACCTAGGCAGTCACAGAAGCAGGATTGGAACTCGGGGACTGTGTTTCCTGAAGCTGTGCACTTTATCACTAACACACACTGCCTCCCTGCAACCAGCAGTGCTGTGTTTGTAGTAAAAACTGGCAGCAAGTACACAATTGGCCCTCGCTTTCCAGTACCCTGGGTACCCTTAGCTTTCCTGGCGGCTGAAGATCTCCAGGCTTTTCACACCAGGTTCACCCTGGAGTTTGCAAGCTTGGGGGCCAGGCTTTATCTGAGGCCTTATCTTGGCTTGCCTGACTCCAGGTGAAACCTGACCTGGACCGTGCCCCTCCTCTGCTCTCTGCAGCCACCTCACCACACACACCCATGCCTGAGGACGCTGGATCTGGCTGTGGGACTTCATGGTGGCTGCTGCCGTGACTCAGCCGGATGGAATCCCGTTCTCCTGGGTGAAAGTCCCTGGGCTTTGGCCTGTGGAAAGCCAGGCCAGACAGGCACCACCCTCCTTCACCCACAGAAGCTCTGCTGCAGCTTTATTTTTTATTCTGAAATCTTTGGAGTTCTAAGGACAAAGTGACAGTTTGCACGTTTGTGTTCTGTGAGTTTTTCCTCCATTCTTCACCCAGTGGACCAACGTAGCCGGAAGGAGGGCACCTAGGACGTGACAAGGCGTGCCCTTCCTCCTCCCTCCTCTTCCTCCTCTCTTTGTCAACGACACCGTTTCCTGTATGTCCCATTAACTTAAAAGCTCCGCATTATAGCCTATTATCATTTTATAAATTGCGTATTTTCTTGTTTCATTGTTGTACAAGTCATAAATGGAAAGGTGGTTTCTCGTTCTTAGTGAAAATCATTTTCCACTGTGTTTGGTTGGGGAAGGCTGGTTAATGGATGATGGGGGATGGGGGGTCATTCTGTGAAAGGGGGCAGCTAAAAGAACTTTGCACCATAAAAGTGAAAGAGAGAGAGTCAAGAGCTAGGCCTGTGCCTAAGGGCGGGCGCGCCTGGATAAACAGCACATCGATTCCTCTCTTGGGGTTAAGCATCCTTCAGTCCAGACAGCGGCTGTGGCTTAAGTCCAATGCTACCCACAGGTTGGCCACGTTCCCCCCTAGATAGGAGAGTCTTGGATTTGCTTCTCGGGTTTTCCAAAGGCACTTTGAGTATCTGCTAGGTTGGGTAACAGCTTGCTAGAACTCCCAGAGAGAATCAACTGTGGAAGAAAGAGTGTGTCAATGCCATACCAGTATTGCAGGTTCATTGTGCACGTGTCGTGAGTTACATCAACGTAACAGGTGGAGTCTGGCACCTGTGGAGCTAAGGAGGAGCTCACACTGCCCAGCCCGGGAACTTTCTCTGTCTTGAGGCCTCCATTTTGGAACTTTCCCCTCACAGAAATGCTCTTCTGACCAGCCGTGGGGCCAGGATTCCTCCTGTAGTCACTTTGGTCATCCCCTCACAAGGCCTTCCCCAGCATCCGTTTAAAGTATCTGCGACACTTGGCCACACCCGCTGCCCAGACACCCATCATCCTGCATCTTGTTTATTTAATAGTTTATTGTCTGTCTCCGCCCTTCAAGATGTGGACTCTATAAAAACAAGAACTTATCTATCTCGTTTACGCCTGCAATCTAGTTCCTTAGGGAGTTGAGTGCCTTGTATACAGTAGGAAGTTATTAAATACTTATTGGAGGGAAGGAAGGAAAGGAGGTGAAGGGAGAAAGAAGGAGGGAGGATCTGGGCGCTGAGCTCAGGTCCTAGAGGCTGACCTGCGTCATCAGGGGAAGTCAAGGGACGTCGCGTGGATCTTAAAGGACGGCAGCGCGGGGTCTCAGGCGGCAAGAGGAAAGACAGGCACCACCCTCCTTCACCCACGGAAGCTCTGCTGCAGCTTGATTTCCCAAGGGAGAACCCTGGCAGAGACAGTTGTCCCGGACGGAGTTGAACACTCATGGGTGTCAGGGGAGTTCAGAAGAGAGGTCATGGGTGGCAGATCTGGGGAAGCGGCGGGCTGGAGGGGCGTTGGGGAGAGGGACTCAAGTCTGTGGAGTGCAGGGACCAGTGTGAGGTGGGCAGAGGTGTGAACTAGGAGGCAATCTGCACCCAGCAGAGGGAGGGCCACAGCGGCTAGAGCTGGGTCTCAAGGAGAGCGGGAGCACCTCAGGCACTTGTCTGACACCATTCTGCAATGGGACTTGGAAGATGGACGGACACTCCTTCTGGGCCATCTACCACAAGTTTGGTGGAAAATGGGAGCCCAGGTCCTGGGCTGAGAAGGAAGCCTGCCTGTGTCGTTAATGTGGCGGGACTGCTATTTCTCTCCTGGCTACTCGGGGGCTGAAAGTACCTAGAAGATGTGGCATGGTGGGGCTGAAAGGTAGCAGGTGGGAGGAAGCTTTAGAACGGAAATTGGGACAAATTTTGCTGGAAGATATTCTCAGGACAATGAAATGTCCATGATACAAGTATTCTCCCCTCTCGGGTCCCTGACTTTTAGTGTACACGATGGAAACAGAAGACAGTAGCATTGGGGGTCAGCACTGGAGGCTGAACCCAGGGGTCCTGCTGAGCTACATCCCCAGCCCTTTTTTATCTTAAGCCAGGGTCGCCTACACTTGCTGAAGCTGACCTGGAACTTGCCATCCGTTGTGGTTTAGATATTAGGTGTCCCCCAAAAGCTCATGTGTGAGACAACACAAAAACACTCGGAGGTGAAATAATTGGGTGATGAAAACCTAAACCCAATCAGTGAATTACTCCCCGGATGGGATGGGAATTAACTGAGTGGTAAGTGAAGGCAGGTAGGGTAGGGCGTGGCTGGAGGAGGTGGGCATATGGGGTGTGCCCGTGGGGTGCACATTTTGTCTCTGGTGGGTGCAGTCTCTTTCTGCTTCCTGGTGCCAGGGTCCCAGCTGCTTTCTTCTGCTGCACTTTCCTGCCCTGATGCTTGGCCTCCCCTGGAGCCCTGAGAAATGGAGCCAGCTGTCTATGGACTGAGACCTCTGAAACCACGAGCCCTTAAATTAACTTTTCCTCCTCTGATTGTTCTTGTCTGGTCTCTTAGTCACAGCAGTGAAAAGGCTGACTACACCACCATCCTCCTGCCTGAGCCTCGGGTCTCTGGGAGGCTAGGTGCACACCAGGCCCAGCCAGGACAATGCCTCTCCATCACTTGAAAACTGAGGGGGAGAACAGGGAAGGCCTTGGTACTTCAGAGGCACAGATCTTGCCATGATCATGAAGGATATTGGTCTATGGTGTATGCAGAATTCAAATCTGGGATGGTGGTCGGGACGCGCCATATGGTTGGAAGATGCATACCACAGCTGGGTGGGTGTTTTACAAGTGGTTTCTACCTCCCAAACCCCGTATTGCTTCCTATGTCCACTGTCCATGTGGTCTTCCACTATGGATCCTGCTGATTCTCAACTTCTGGTCCAAACCTAGCTATTAGCCTCTTCCCCAAGAGGCATGTCCCTTCTTGGTCTACTCCCTTCTCATTGCTCTTCTGCCAACTGGACCTCTGCAGGGATTTTGAGCTACCCCCTGTAGTGGCTCCTCCACCCCAACCATTTCTCTACCGTATCTCAAATATGACTCCCCCTGGCCCATGCTTCGCCCCTAGCAGCTCAGGACTCTCCCACGGGGCTGGGACCTGCCTTTTCCTCGGAGCTTGGCAGTGGACAGAGAGTCAACTAGCTGACCATTTCCTCTCGTTTCTTTCCCAACCCAGTCCAGGCCACCACCATTCAGAGAGGCGGCTCTCTTGTTTCCTTTGTCACACTTGCCTGGACACACAGAGGCCTCTTTTGTCAAGAGGAGCAAATATCACCATTGTTTCCCGGACCAGCGGAGCCCGATCTTCACCTCCGTCACGCAACACCAGGAAGAGAAAGGAAAATCACCCCTCAAAACCCATATGACTGCAGCAATTTCTTTTCCCTCTTTGCTCCAGGATGGAAGCTCCCGCCCTGGATTAGAGTGAAAATATTTATATTAGCTACACGGCATTCCAAAGGAGGCAATGTCAAATGTCTTTTGTGTCACACACAAAAATGAGTTTTGTGTTCCTCTGAAGTTATCTGGCTGCTCACCACTGTGCCCAGCGCCATTGGGGTTGGCTCTGGGGGGAGGGGAGCCCTGCTGCACCCACGTTGGGCCTTGGCAGGTCGCATGGCGGTGAGCACGGGAAACTGAACCGCGTCTGCATGGCTCACTGCTTATCAGGAGCGCACACTGGCTGCCATGCTGTAGGGCAGCAAAGGAAAACAAAACAACAATAAAGGGAGGCCTTTGTCATGGATTAAAAGGGTTTAGAAACATCTGAGCCATGCAGTTCTGAGCACTGACATTGCCAATGACTTCGTGACAGAATGCTAGCAAATGTGCTAACTGAGGTGGGCTGGTGGGGCCGCCAGCACCCGCGCCTTTGTTCATGGGCTCTTATCTGTGTGAGTGTGTGGACGCACAGTTCACAGATAAAGTGACCTTTTGCAGAGTGAGAGGAATAAGGTTAATGACATTACAGTATTGCTGCTTGTGATTGCAGCTAAGGGGGTCCCTACAGAGTCTTATTCCTGGGCAAATTCTTCTTTTTTGAGTGGGCTGGTCTCATACGCATTCTCACCTTCTTTCCTCAGAAAATCCATCACTAGCACTAATGGAAGGCTCCTGTGTGTATGCATAAGTGCAGGAGTCGGTTACACGATAGGGTGTGCTTCAGGGCTCAGCCGAGGTCTCCCATGCATTCAAACCACACATAGGGATTCGTTTCTTTGTGTTAATCGATGCCCTATCCCCAAAATTCATGCTTTAAAAATATTATTATGTGGTCTTCTTCTTAATTTAGTTACTCAATTTGCCTCTGAGTGCCTGTAGATGGATTTATTTCAAAAGAGTCGGAAATATCCATACTTGTCTCTCAGTAATTGATAAAATAATAGGAAATCAGTAAGGATATAAAATTTGAACAACTCTACCAACCAACCAACTTGATCTAATTAACATTTATGGGAAACTCCCTGCGAGGACAGCAGAATGTTCTATTCTAATGCAAGTGGAGTATTCGCCAAAATAGACCACATTCTGGGCCATCAGACAAACCTCAATAAATTTAAAAAATATAAGGCTTACAAAGTAAATTTTTTATCACAGTGGAATTTAACTAGAAATCATTAATAGAAAGATATCTGCTAAACCACACTAAATTAACCTTTAGTTTCCATTTACAACAGGGCCAGTCTTATAGGTAAGCAGAATGCAAAGTACAACATCAGTATCTAGAACAAAGAGTTTTCTTGTTTCTGAATGATGCCTGAGATTCTGCCATTGGGGCAGTTCCATACAAGGCTTTGGTCCCTCTGATAATTCAAGTGTTCCTGGAAAGGATCTCTCTCTAAGCATGGCGTGTCTAAAACGTGAACCCAACTGCGTTCTGCACTTAAATTCCTTCATTCGCTCCCTCTCCTCCATAATGCACAGTCTTACACAAGGACCAGGGCTCAGGCTGGAGGTATGCAGATACCAATGGCGCTCTGGTTAGCAGGCACAGTGGTGAGCAGGACAGATAACTTCAGAGGAACACAAAACTCATTTTTGACATTGCCTCCTTTGGGGATGCCGTGTAGCTAATATAAATATTTTCATCCTAATCCAGGGAGGGAACAGCAAGCTTCCATCCTGAAACAAAAAGGGAAAAGAAATTGCTGCAGTCATATGGGTTTTGAGGGGTGATTTTCCTTTCTTTTCCTGGCTGGCATGACAGAGGTGAAGATAGGGCTCTGCTGGTCCAGGAAACAATGGTGATATTTGCCACTTTTGTCCAGTACCTCACCCCCAGCCATTGTGCACTGGAGAGTTGGGGGGGGGGGTCCCTTTCCTCTGACCGTCCTGAGAACTCTTGCCGCAGTAGTCGCCCAGGTTCTCTTCTTTGTGGACCTTCCCCTGACTCTTTCAGGGAGATTTAGGAACTCTTTTCCCTACTTTTTTTTTTATTGGTTGTTCAAAACATTACAAAGCTCATGACATATCATCTTCCATACATTTGATTCAAGTGGGTTATGAACTCCCATTTTTTTACCCTAAATACAAGTTGCAGAATCACATCGGTTACACATCCACATTTTCTTTGTGTACCAGCTTCATGATTATTTCCATTTCATATACGGGTCCAGCATCTCTAACCCCAAAATATGCTTGGGACCACACCTAGTCCAGATTTCATATTTTGGAATATTGGCATACACAAAATGAGATGTCTTAGAAGTGGAACTGGGGTCTAAACACAATTCAATTGTTTCATATACACCTTTTATATCAACCCTGAAAGTGATTTTATACAATATTTTGAAGGCAACAATTATTTTGGCTGTGACCCGATACATGAGGTCAGAGGTCGAATTTTCCACTATGGCATCATGTTAGCAGGAAAAATGTTTCAGATTTTGAATAAATTCAGATTTTAGATTTTCCCATTAGGGATTCTAAACCTGTACCACATATGCTATTACATTTACTATTTTTCCTAAAATGATTCGCTTTTAAACAAGTTCCGTGAAAACAAAATAGTATTGTTACATTTAACAATTAAAATTAGCAAAAATGAAATATAAACATGCATCAAATTGATCTTTAGAAATCATGTACCATGAGTAAGTTAATTACTGAGAAGAGGAAACTCATTTCTGTTTGTTAGCAATCAAGTATATTGGACTTCATATGCATTGGTTTATGGTGAAGATGAGATTCTTTATAAGTCTAGATCCTAATTTTAGGTCAGGCATATGCCAACCCCATGTATGCAACTAGAAAGGAGAAAGGTTATTTAATGACTACTAATTATGAAGATGAGGTTTGTGGTTGCAAGCAACAGAAGTCAGTGTGAGTACTTTCGGCAGGTAAGAAGTCTATTGAAGGATTTTGAGCAACTCACAGACATTTGGACCAAGAGGCCAGATTTTTGAGTTATCCCAGCTGTGAATAATGCCTGACCACCCTGGAGTATCTCTTGGGAAGCTCCTGTGATGAGCAGGTGTGACTCTTAGCACTGGACACCAGCCGAGATCAGCATTGTTTACTCTTATGTGTGGCAGAAGGTCTCTGCTCCTGCCTTGCCACTTCTTCCACATGGTTACTGTTGAGCCTAAATCTGTTCTAACTGGCCAAAGCCAAGTCAATCATCTATACCTAGCTGCAAGGGACTCTGGCAAAGTGAATTCTAAATGCCTTCTGCCATAATAGAAAATTAGAATCTGAAAACGGTGTACAAAAATGTTAGTAGCCACACATTTTGAATGTTTTCTAGAGTAGCCAAAAATTTCCAGGTGACCATTGTTTCAGGAAGTGATTCAAAATGGTCCCGAGCTTCTATTCTTCCATGGAAGTTTGCATTATTTGGTAGTTATCTATGAAGTGGAGGGGACAGTGTTTCTTATCTAATTTTCTCTGCATCAGACTGGGAAAATACTTATGGAGATCTTTCATCAGATCCTTCAAGGGATCTTTAATAAAGTTGAGCATGTTTGCAGCAAATACAACAGATGAGTACCTAAGCAGATGGCTCACACCATGGCAAGAGTCCAACTCACCTCCCTTGGGGTGTATACCCTGCAGCTCCAGGTTAGAATCATGGTGTTTACCTTGATTTATCTACACGTGGAGTGCTGAAGGGGTAGGCAGAAGATGCAAATTTGCAAAGCCATTTTAAGTCATGCACATTCCAGACTGAAGCATCCATCCAGGAACACTTGAAGTTTTTACTGTGATTCAGTAAGAGGAGTGAGAATTTTTTCCATTGAGCATTAATATGAATAATATGTTTTCTCCGACTCTGCTCATCTTCTCACCTAGCTGAGAAGACAATTTGAGAGGTCAGGAGGTGCCCCTTAGCTGATTAACTGTTTTAACACATTTGCTGAGTGTTCCTCTTAAATCTTGCATGTCACAAGTACAAGAGCTTCCCATGTATTCAAAAGAGAACACAGTTTGTTTCCAAGATATATCTTTAATAGCTGAAACAGTTCCTCATTTTTGAACCTACCTGGTATAAGCAAGGTTTCCCATTTGTATTTTTTCTCCTATCCATGTTGTTGTTTGCCCATACAATTTTTCACTATTTTCAATATCACCTCATTTCAATTTCTTCTGATGTTTTAATCTTGATAACCTCAGTGCCTTCATCAAAACTAAATTTTGCATTGCTCTTAACTCCAACCTGGGAATCCATTGGTTTTTCCCTAATGCTATTTTTCTACTGCAGGGCTCCAGATGGGACCCCACATTGCATTGGATCTTCCTGTCTCGGCTGGTCAGTGACAGTGCCTTAGTCTGTCTTTATTTTCATGATCCTGACTGGTCATGTGTTTTATAGAATGAGAGCCAATTGGGGTTTTTGGGATATTTTCTCAGGATTAGACTGGGTTTGTGAGTTTGGGGAAATAATGTCACTGGGTGAGGTGCATCCTGTTACCTGGCATCAGGGAATATCGGATATCAACACAGTCTGTCACTGGTGAAGTTAAACTCGATCCATGAGTCAAGGCCACGTGTGCCAGCACACTCCATTGGAAAGTTACCATTTTCTGCTTTTTAAACCCTGTTGTTCTTCAGAAGCAAGTTACGAAGACCAGCCTACGACATCTCAGAAAGTGGGGGGATCTTTCTTTGAGGATTATTTGGAATATGTCTGTATGGAAAATTTGTCTCTTCTCCCTCATTTATCTATTCATTTATTAGATCATCTGTTTATATCAATATAATGATGTCATGTCTATATTATTTTATACTTTAACTTACAATCCGTACAATTTGGGGAGCTCTTTCAAATTGGCTCCTGTACCCTTTTGATGTGCCTCCACCTTTTTCGTTTGTTAGCCTTTGTTTGGGGCACTTCCTGACTCTCTGGTAGTACACTGCACTCCAGACTCATCTTGTATTGTGCTTAAACTCAGACTAGAATCAGCCCTTTCAACCAAGGAGCTCTGGAACCTTTTATCAAAGACTTATCTTTAGAAACCAAAATATGGATGCTGGGTGTGTGAATGCATTTTTAAAACACACGGAAAATTATGCAGAATAAAGTGTCTTAGACTTCTTTCATTGTCAGACAAACACTAAAAGATTATCCATGTTCAAAGGAATTTTGAATTTCTCGATTTGCATTGAATAGTATCCTCATGGTTGTACTTGGGATAATAATCGCTGCCTCGTGTTTTTATGATGAATTGTTTTATCTCGTAGAAACCAGAGGTTATCAGGAGGGAAGGGGAATTCTGGGCCCCTGGGGCAGGGGAAGTGGAGTAGCCAAGGCACGTGGAGAAAGGTGCTCTCCTTGGGGAAGGGGCAGCCGCCTGCAGCCTTCAGGCTCATGTGATATTTACGGGAAATTCTAGGTTTATCAGCCAATCAACGTAAGTTTGGGGTTTCAGTCTACATTTGGTCTGCATTTGGTGTTGACTTGACTCTGTCTGTAGAGACCTAGAGGCCATATTGCACAAGGTCTAACAAGACCCATGAGGCTGCTTTGCGACCTCCCAGGGGTGCTGCCTTGGGTAAGTCACCTCTTTTTTGAAATCCTAAGGTACCTTACATTTTAAAAGATAATGATGATGGTGGTGATGGTAATGGTGATGATGGTGGTGACGATGGTGATGATGGTGGTGATGGTGAGATCATGATGGTGATGATGGTGGTGACTATGGTGATGACGGTGGTGATGGTGAGATCATGGTGGTGATGATGGTGGTGATGATGGTGATGATGGTGGTGATGGTGAGATCATAGTGGTGATGATGGTGGTGATGATGGTGATGATGGTGGTGATGGTGAGATCATGATGGTGATGATGGTGGTGATGGTGAGATCATGATGGTGATGATGGTGGTGGCAATGGTGATGGTGATGATGAGGGTGATGATGGTGGTGTCTCAGAATTGTGAAGATTAGAGAATGTTTATAAATGCTTAGTATAGCATTGGACATAATAAGTGCTTGATAAAAACTGGTTAAGGTTAAATTTTTTCTGCTATTTTAGGGAGCTGCATAATATAGTAGGTTAAGAGTCTGGTCTTCCCCTCCCCAGTTCCTGCTATGGTTTCAAGGTCGGGACAGTGCTTACTTCCTCCTGTGCAGGTAAGGTAGAGGCATGGGGACTTGTGGTGGTCTCTTGAAGTCCTCTGCCTCTCCTTGCTGAACCACCCAGAGACAAGAATTGACTTCTCTAATGAGTCAAATGGAAACCTGAATTTTATGCAGAAAATATCAGCTGGCCCTTCATGTGGAGTGACTTTGCATCCTTTGAAGTATCACATGACTCTGCCTAAATGCTATCCTCCCATGTCAGGGGCTGTTCAGGGACCTGTGAGCAGGAGGAGTTTTCTAGGTGATTATTTTGGGCTGTTGCAGTTCTCATGTTCATAATGGGTGAGAGTTTCTGGTTTTTTTTTTTCTGTTTTGGTATAATAACTCACCATGATGATAAATAAGAAGAAGTATCTGTTGCTGTTTCCCTTTGAATCTGCAAAGTTTATAAATTATTTTTGTCTCTGGTATGTGTCTAAGTGTGTGCTTCAATGTTTTATGGTCCACTGTTGAAATCATCCTGCTTTTTCACCTTAAGAACATCCGTTATGCAATACAATATAATCTATTAAAAAATCTGAATGAAAATGTCAACAGGTTTAGTATTCAGAATGTAAAAATAGACATACATTCTAAATGCTAATCCTTTATGAGTTTTATACGTTACAGATATTGTCTTTGATGTGGTACCTTATCTTGTTATTCCATTTATGGTTTCATTTGATATATAGGTGTTCTTTTTTATGTGTCAAAATTTATTAGCATTTCTTTATTGTTATATTTTGCATCTAGTGTAATAAATCAGTTCCTACTTCATGATCATAAAAAAAAAAAAAGAACATCCGTTAATATTGCAGCCTGTAGGTGGCAGCGTCTGAGGGTAGGGGTCTCCCGTGTCCCTGGGCAGACCTGCTGTGTTGGCTCTTAGACACACACATGCTAAAGATGCCTCAAATCCTGAGAGCAAACTAATTCACAGGGTAGCAATCCAATCCACTCTCCATCTGATTATGTTTTGCTTTAACATATTAGATTCAAAGAAACAACTGCTCTCTGTCCTAGACAATGTCAAACAAATGATCTGCTCCAACTTGCCACTTGTTGGCAGCTCATTTGGGTACTGCAGAGGCTCAGCCATATAGACTCAAGAGGGGACGTGTACTTTGAACCCGTTTTTCTCTTCCAGGAGAACCCCAGTGGGTGACTTTTCTGAAAATATGAAGAAGACATACTACGCTACTCACTATCTGCTAGGTTTTCTTTTTAGACTTATTTCAATTTCTAGAAGGACATTTCTGGCTGCCTTCTGGGTTACTCATTGAAAGAAATGTTTCCACAGTGGACTTCCAAACTGGTTTATCCAGGCAAAATGAATGTCTGGGTTCAGAGGCCCCAGGACGCTGCCTAGCTCCAAGGACATCAGCTGGGTCAGGGTGCAGGGAGCTCCTAGGTGGTGCGGAAATGTTTTGTTTCTGGGTGGTGGTGCTGGCTGCACAAGAGGGCTGGCTCACTGTGTGTAAATGTATCTCGTCCTACAAGAGCGATTCCTGTACCTTACTGCAAGTGTGTCATGCTTTATTTAAAAGTTTGCATTTTGTGTTATATGCAGACAATGGAATATTGTTCTGCACTAAAAAAGGAGCTATCCAGCAACAATATGACCTTTTAAAAAAAAACCCTTAAATGCATGTCACTAAGGAAAAGCAGCCAGTCTGAGACAGCCGTGAAGCCCACGGTTCCAACACACAGCATTTTGGAAGAACCAAACTCTGGAGGCCACAGAAGTATCAGTGATTATCAGGGTGCAGAGGGAGGGAGGCTAAAGAGGCAGAGCACAGCTTTTGAAGACCGTGAAGCTACTCTATCTACTAGAATGGTGGCTGTCCAAATCCAGACTGACTGACATGGAGGGTGAACCCTGAAGTGAGCTGTGGGTGCTGGATAATGAAGCATCCACACAGGTCCACCTGTTGTGATATATGTGCCACTCGGTAGGGGTTGTTGACAAGGAGAGCAGCTATACTGGGAGTGGGCTGGAGGATATGGGACATCTCTGTACTGTCTGCTCGTGTTTGCCATCAGTATTTAAAAAATAAAGTCATTTTTTAAACAATCACACCATACACACTGTGTTAGGCAGCTTTTTGTTATTATAACAAAACCCTCAGATCTACAGCTTATAAAGAGAAACACTTTATTTTGGCCCAGTGTTTTAGAGGCTCCAGCCCATGGTCAGTGAGCCCTGTCCCTCTGGGCCAGGCAGCATGTCAGGTGGGAATTCCTGGAGGAGCAGAACTGCTACCTCAAGGCAGGAAGCAAAGAGAGCAAGCAGGGGGCTGGAGTCCCACAGTCCCCCTCAAGGACACACCCCCAATGGCCTAAAGATCTCCCGCTAGGCTCCTCCTCTTAAAGGCTCCACTACCTCCTAGTAGTACCACTCAGGATCCAGGCTTTATCACATGGGCCTTTGGGGGTCATTTCAGGTCTAAGCGACAGCACATGCAGAGTTCACTTTTGAACAGGAGATTTTTCTTTTCGTCTAAATACAAATGCCCACTCATCATCTTCTGGATGCCTCAGCTATGCACAGGTGTAAAGGGTAGTGGGAGGCTCTTAGAGCCAGTCCTTTCCTAATAGAATGGATTTCATAGTTTTTAACTTATTTTTTTAGATGTTGATGGACCTTTATTTTATTTTTTTTTATCTATATGTGGTGCTGAGGATCGAACCCAGTGCCTCACACATGCTAGGCAGGTGCTCTACGACTGAGCCACAACCCCAGGCACTGTGGATTTCATATTTTAAAAAATGTGTATTATTTTATATAGAATTATTTACCAATACTCATTATTCAGAGCAGCAAATAGAAGATTGGAATAAGCTGACAGTTCTCTATATGAGTTATTGGCTGCAGAATTCCCAGACTTCTGTTTGGTTCATGATTATTTAACATGGTCTTCAATTGTTTGGAAGAGATGGTGGACAGGAAAATCACCAGATATGTACATGATGCTGAGCTCAGTAAATGTGTAGAAACTCCCAGACCTGTTTTTAAGAGCTAAGCATAGGGGGAAAATGTAGCAGGTAAATTTCACCGTGAGCAAGTTTTGATGGAGTATGAACCAGTAACTCTCCATTCGTTCATTAATAGGCAAAACTGCCTATGAAGTGTCAATCATTGTACCTTGTACTGGGACTGCTGCCTCGGAGAGCTCACGGCCACGTGGGACAGGCAGAGGAAGGCCAATGATAGCAATGAGGGGTGACGTGGGCTATGACAGAATGGGTGTCAGAGAGCTCGAGGGGGCCCTGACCTAAGATGGGAGAGAGGTTTTGAGGGGCCTCCTGGGGGTGATGGCACCCAACATAACCCTTAATGCAAGATTGTTCTCTCAGAACCCAGGCCGCAGAGGCTTTGCTAGCACACAGTGCCTGGCACAGAATAGAGATGCTGATCAGGAAGCAGCTGAGGCCTTGAAACCGTCCCAGGTCCACGTCCCTCTTGCACAATTCAAGATGGTTCAAGAAAAATATTAAAAGGTTGGGCATGTGTCAGAGAAGAGGAATTCAAATAGTACAAGAAGTTGACTTCCATTTGGGGTCGCTCCTGTCACAGTGTGCACGCAGACAATCTCAGGGACTGCGTCTGCTGCCACCTCCTCACCATCTCCCCCTGCCCCCACTCCAGCCACCGCCTATTGCTGCCTCGGTGACTGATGGGAAAGGTCTGCTAGCTGGGACTCCATTCAAACTACATCCTGGAAAAAGACATCCATGGACCAGGATCTTAGAGGCGGGACTGTGAAGAGGCTACCCTCTGATCTTGTGGGTTTGAGAATGTATGTCTGTATGAGTGTGTCTCTATAAATATGGCTTATGTTTTGTGAAACTGTGATAGAGAAAAAAAGAGACCGGGGATCTTCTTCATTGGAAGCAAGGAAGATTGAAAGGAGGAGATTAGGTTAAATTTTATCAAAATCCATGTAAAAAAAGCCGCCCTGTCTTTCACATAGTACAACTCCAGGGGGTGCCGGGCACCAGGTACCTTACGACCAGCACCCTGGGGTGCTGCAGCACAGTGGCCTTGGAGATGACATCCCTTTGTACAGCCAATCTCAGAGTCCCAGAACGATGGGCGACTGTTGAAGCTGGAAAAATATAAACTGCAGATAAATGAAGTAACTTCTGCCTAACACAACTGATGAGAAAAATCTAGATATTAATTTCTCAAAAATTATGCAGGCTGAAAATATAAAAGCAGCAAAATGAATCAGGGCAGTAGTGGGTTGCAGTCCAAAGGATAAAATAAACAGAAACGAGCCTAAACTAATAACAAGGAATGGTTGGAAAGACAAATAAATGGGAGGGAGAAACGAATCTTCCTGCAGGGTTCAACTACTACGTTCTATTCTTCCCCCTCTAGACAGGGCTGCTGAGTTCCCCTACTGCCATGTGTGGAATCGACTCAGTGACTTGTTTTTCAAGAAGGGAGCAGGGAAAACACAAAGCAGCAGTGTTAGGGTGAGGAACCTGGCGGACAGGACCATGGCCATCAAGAGCAGCACCGTGGCCAAGGAGTCCTGGGGTGCCAGGCACCTCTGATAGGCAGCGAGGAGGAGGCGCCTCTTCCCTGGGGCTTCTTTCCAAAAGCTACAGTCCCCGTCTAATCACGAGAAAAACACCAGATGCACCCAAGTCGAGGGCCATTCCACAGAACACCTGGCCAGTCCCCTTCAAAACTGTCCAAGGTCACGAAAAACAAAGCAAGCCGGAGAAGCTCACAGATCAGAAGAGACTGAGACGACACGACAGTGACATGAAACCTGGCACCCCAACTGGAGTCCCCAGGCGGAAACAGGACCTGGGTGGGAAAACTGGCAAACTCTAAATGAAGTCTGAAGCTTAGACGACGGTTTTGTAGCTCTGTGAATTTCATAGTTTTGAAAAATGTTCCAAGCTGATGGAAGATGTTAAACTCACGAGAAGCTGAGCGATAGTTACATGGGAACGCCATACACTCTTACGACTTATTTTTGTAAATCTAAAATGATGCCAAAATAAAAATTGCATTTAAAAGTACAGAAATAGATTCAAGAAGAATCCAGTTGGGTTGATAAATGGTAGCCTCATGATGCGACATTACAGGAAGCCAGGGGACTTTGGATGAACCAGGGGTGCTCATCAAGGATTGAAATCAATCCAGCCTTACCGGCAGATGATCTTGCACAACTTATGCTTTTTCCTGACTTCAGTTTCCATTTTTGTAAAAACTGGGATGTCTGTCTTCACTTTGTAGGATTACTAAGTGAACTAAATGACACCAGTGACATGCGATGCTCACACAGAGCCTGGCACACACAGGGCTCTCCTTTCGTGTGATCCATGAAGTTATCACAGTCCGAGTGTTAGGAATTTTGTCTCAGGAGACTAAACCCAACATAAAATTTTTTAACAGAATAGTATTTTAACTGGAAGGAGGAAAGTGACCACAAAGGTCCGTCCTGTGAGGAGCTTTTGAGGAAGGAGCCTGATGTGCAGCAAAACTTTCATTTCAATGTGCATGTGTGTGTGAGTGTGTGTGAGTGTGTGTGAGTGTGTGTGTGAGAGAGTGGCTGTGTATGTGTGTGTGAGTGTGCATGAATGTGTGTGTGTGTGTGTGAATGTGTGTGTGTGTGAGAGAGTGGCTGTGTATGTGTGTGTGTGTGTGACTGTATATGAGTGTGTTGTGTGAATGTGGGTATATGTGAGTGTGTGTGTGAGTGTATGTGTGTGTGAATGTGTGTGAATGAGTGTGTGTGTGAGAGAGTGACTGTATGTGAGTGTGTGTGTGAGAGAGTGACTTATGTGAGTGTGTTGTATGAGTGTGGGTATATGTGTGTGTGTGTATGTGAATGTGTGTGTGTGTGACTGTATGTGAGTGTGTTGTGTGAGTGTGGGTATATGTGAGTGTGTGTGTGAGAGAGTGGCTGTGTATGTGTGTGTGTTGTGTGAGTGTGGGTATATGTGAGTGTGTGTGAGTGTGTGTGTGAGAGAGTGGCTGTGTATGTGAGTGTGTGTGTGTGACTGTATGTGAGTGTGTTGTGTGAGTGTAGGTATATGTGAGTGTGTGTGTGAGAGAGTGGCTGTGTATGTGTGTGTGAGTGTGTTGTGTGAGTGTGGGTATATGTGAATGTGTGTGAGTGTGTGTGTGAGAGAGTGACTGTATGTGAGTGTGTGTGTGTGACTGTATGTGAGTGTGTTGTGTGAGTGTGGGTATATGTGAGTGTGTGTGTGAGTGTATGTGTGTGTGTGAATGTGTGTGAATGAGTGTGTGTGTGAGAGAGTGACTGTATGTGAGTGTGTGTGTGTGACTGTATGTGAGTGTGTTGTGTGAGTGTGGGTATATGTGTGTGTGTATGTGAGTGTGTGTGTGTGTGACTGTATGTGAGTGTGTTGTGTGAGTGTGGGTATATGTGTGTGTATGTGAGTGTGTGTGTGTGTGACTGTATGTGAGTGTGTTGTGTGAGTGTGGGTATATGTGTGTGTGTATGTGAGTGTGTGTGTGTGACTGTATGTGAGTGTGTTGTGTGAGTGTGGGTATATGTGAGTGTGTGTGTGTGTGAGAGAGAGTGGCTGTGTATGTGTGTGAGTGTGCGTGAATGTGTGTGTGAGTGTGTGTGTGTGAATGTGTGTGTGTGAATGTGTGTGTGTGAATGTGTGTGAGAGAGTGGCTGTGTATGTGAGTGTGTGTGTGTGACTCTATGTGTGTGTGACAGTATGTGAGTGTGTTGTGTGTGTGTTGTGTGTGTGTGTGAGTGTGTGAGAGAGTGGCTGTGTATGTGTGTGTGAGTGTGCGTGAATGTGTATGTGAGTGTGTGTGTGTGTGTGAATGTATGTGAGTGTGTGTGTGAGAGAGTGGCTGTGTATGTGAGTGTGTGTGTGACTGTATGTGAGTGTGTGTGAATGTGTGTGAGTGAGTGTGTGTGTGAGAGAGTGGCTGTGTATGTGAGTGTGTGTGTGTGACTCTATGTGTGTGTGTGTGTGAATGTGTGTGAGTGAGTGTGTGTGTGAGAGAGTGGCTGTGTATGTGAGTGTGTGTGTGTGACTCTATGTGTGTGTGTGACAGTATGTGAGTGTGTTGTGTGTGTTGTGTGTGTGTGAGTGTGTGTGTGAGAGAGTGGCTGTGTATGTGTGTGTGAGTGTGCGTGAATGTGTATGTGAGTGTGTGTGTGTGTGTGTGTGAATGTGTGTGAGTGAGTGTGTGTGTGAGAGAGTGGCTGTGTATGTGAGTGTGTGTGTGTGACTGTATGTGTGTGTGTGTGAGTGTGTGTGAGTGAGTGTGTGTGAGAGAGTGGCTGTGTATGTGAGTGTGTGTGTGTGTGTGACTGTATGTGGGTGTGTGTGTGAGTGTGTGTATATGTGAGTGTGTTGTGTGTGTGTGTGTGAGTGTGTGTGTGTGTGAAGCATGGACTCATTTCTCCTCTGATAGCATATAAAGTCCCACAGTCCCCCACCAGCACATTTCCTGATCTGGGGTTCAAGGCCAATGTCACGAAGCCTGTGAGTCCCTGGAGCTCCAAGCCCTAGGTCCTTAGCATTCTTCGAGTCTTGAGGTGGCCTGTGATCTGCAGACCTTGTGTGTGACAGGGACCCCTCTCCTCCTGTCCCCTGCTTGTCTTCCGTTCCCTCTGTGTTCTAAAGCTCTCCTTCCCACTTGCCCCCTCACAGTGGGTGGTCCCTCAGAAATTCGCTTTAGAGACAGAGAAGCAGACGCCAGCAACACAGGCTCCGGCCTGGCTGGACGACCTTGAGTCCTGCCATCCGAGGCCAGAGACTTCCGTTTCCCACTTCTCTTGTTTCACACAACTGGGCGAAGCAGGTGCTGCTCATCTCACCTACTGACAGATCCACCAAAGCTCAGAGAGGTAAAGTGACAGGCCCAGAGACACTCAGCAGGCACACACTGCAGCTGGGACCCAGACCTCTACCTGGTGCTGGAAGGGCAGGCACCGTTTCCACCACCCACGGTCCTGCAGACTGGAGTGTGACGACGAGGACCACAGTGGCCAGAGGTCTACCAGGGATGTTTGAATACCACCGCTGAGTCCCCATGACCACTTGCCACCATATCTCTCCCAGTCGCTTTTAACCCATATAGAAAGGGGCTGCAAGGGGCTGTTATCAGCAATGTCGAAAAGTTCAGGAGACTGGCTTCCTGATCTGGGTTTCTCCTGAGGCCTTTAAACAAACAGCAGTGACGAAGAAAAGGTATTAAAATAAAGACCCTGTGTACCAAAATCTGTGCTGATAATCGTGGAACTGGCCTGCCTGGCCTCTGTGTTTAGCAGGGATCCAAATCCAGCATGCCAGGCAGGTCTGCCCAGCTGGGAATTGAGGCCATTATCTGATTATTCAAGGTGAAAAAACACTATTGCTTCTGTCACCTGGAGACCTCGGGCATTTTGTTTTTCTGAGGAGAAGGTTTCTTTGGTCTGTCTTATCTGAATAATCCCCTCGTCCTCGGCTTTGTTTTGCTTGGTGTCACTCTGATCATAAAGGAGCTGATATTTCTGCAGCAAAACTGCTTATGAATTTCATGGAGATAGGGCTTGAAAAACAGTTCTCAGTGGGGCAAACGCTTCGCTCAGTAAGCTCCTCAACACATGCACGCATACACACGCATGCACACACGCCTACATGCCACACACACACATGGACATGCACACACATGCCACACACACATGGACATGTGCACACTTGCACATGCACATAACACGCCACACACACATGCACACACACACCACACACACAGACATGCACACACACATGCACACACACACCACACACACATGGACATGCACACACACATGCACACACACACCACACACACATGGACATGCACACACATGCACACACACCACACACAAGCACACACACACAGATTCAGTGATTCTTTTGCTGTGTGCACACAGCACCTGTATTTCATCTGTAGCCTTCACCTCGTGGAGGAGTGCTGCATAATCTAAGCATAGATCATGTTTATGATCAGCTAATTTTGCCCTGTTCCGAAATCTCCCTCTTCCTCGCCCTCCCATCCTTCACTTCCTTCTGCTTCTCAGTGCCTCTAAAAGCCCCAGCAAATATCTGAAGAGCAGTGATACCCACAGCAGGTCCTGGCTCTGTGATGAGCTCGCAAGACACACAATGCCGGTGCCGCTCAGTGATGTCCCTGTCAAGCCTGCCTCCCTACCTTCCCAGCCTCATTCCAGGAGCCTATTAAATTAATGAGATAGAAGTCAGGCTACAGCGGTCGACATGTTATTGGTGTACCGCGCCCGTGCTGTTACAGTGTGCCTGTTTTCTCTCCTGGGACATTTAATTTCCGCTTCTCAAATGAGCTGCGAAGCTGTGAGGCCTGGCAGTGTTCGCTCTCGGCACTCCGCGATGCAGATAATGAGGGTACTGATAGGTGCCTAGGAGACTTCGGTGGCTCCAAGCACAGCCATGGTCTGATAATGCTTTATGCCAGCGGTGTCACAGCGGAGCCACTATCGTCCCTCAAGGAATGGTTCATCTTTATGTGTAATACAGCAGCTGTCACCTAAATGGCTAATGGGGAAGCAAAGTAGAACCTCAGTGCTAGTAATCTTTGTCACTTAATAATTTTAAAGGTATCAGACTTCAGTGGCTCCTGCGAGTTCTAGTAAAAGTGCACTTACCTATTTTATGTTGTTTGTGGTGGATTAAATGTAAATTGAGAAATCCATGGTGCTGTCCTGTGCAAATCTAATTTAGTATAATTTGAATAGCCGAGTAATTAAAATGTATTATAGGTATAAGATGCTGGGATGGTGGAGTGCCTGCATTTAAGAGGAAGATTTATTGGGCTCGCAGCATCCACAGCGAACCGTCTACAACCACATTAGCTAACATCTGTTGGAAAATGTCGAGATGCGGGGCAGAAGACATGCACGCAGAATATATGCCTTCATGATTTGGAACGACAAACCGGAAACATGGGCAGCACTTGCAAGTTAAATTAATTAGTAATGGGACCTGCATCTGCATGGGCACACGCATGCAGGCTGGAGGGGTGTGTGGCTGTGTGAAGGGGCATGTGTGTGTCCACGTCGGTACACACATCCTTTCTCATTAGCACCCAATCCCTGCAGAGTGGGAATTGAAGTTTGATTGGATTTAGCGAACAGGGTGACAGTAATAGGGTAGCTGATACGAAGGATGCCTGTGTTGAGGTGGCCCCATTCGAATTTCCTGGCCAATTTTTTTGTTTGCTTTGCCTAAGTGCACAAGATCCTAGGAGGTGATTCATCAGGCTAGGACACTGGCTCTGCAGGAGAGCCAAACCCAAACACCTACAACCAGACTGTTAGTCTTGGGAAGTTCCTGCCTGTGGGCTTGGAAAGGCTAAGAGGTGGGAAGATTCTAGAAGGCACAGATCTGGTGATTGTCCAAGGGAAGGGAGACATAGAAGGGACCCATTATTCTCTTTGGAGATCAATCAAAGAACATTTTGAGATCTGAGAAATATGCTTATAGATAAGTACAAGATATACTGTACTTATAACATGTTCCGGGGAAATCTTGCTGGGGAGCCTGTCAAGAGCCTTCCCAGATAAGAGAGAGAGTCAAGTACCTGAGAAATATGTTTTAATAAGGATACATATGGCAGTCTTTCTTCATCACTGAACGGCTTGGGACTATTTGAAAATGTAAGCCCTGCGAGGAGAAAAATAACTAGACAGCATGGGGAACCCAGGTCCTGGATGATCTTTGACATTTTTCCTTCCCCTCTGCCTTCCTTCTTAGTCACTCTGCCATCCTCATCCTGAACCATTGGTCAAACAGGAGCAAAACTCCTGGGAAATACCAAGAATGTAATCTACTGCCCTCAAAAGACCAATCTTACACAGTCTAACTCACTCACGGGGAACCACAGGCCATTACACGTGGAGGGTCCACAGGTACAGCATTTAGCTCCAGACCCTAAGCCTCCACCACCTGATTCCCATCTCAGTGGATGCAGCGATAGCTAACTGTTTTGAATAAATATGTAGATTTTAAATAATGTTTTTAAAAGCACCCTCTGGTTTGTGATGTCTGAGCCAAAGCAGGTATTGACAGAAGCGTTGGAAACATTTACCAACACCTGCAGCCTGTCTCCTCAGTCGTGTGTCTCTCTACAAGGAAAAGAAGAAGCACAACACAGGAGTCATCCAAGGGGAAAAAAGACTGGCAATGCAAAGATTTAAAATTGTTGCTTTTGCCTAATATAATCATAAGATGATATTCAACATATAATAGGATTGGTCACATTTCCTTGGCATTCATTAGAAGATTATTAATCACCAAGAGCTCTTTGGGGATCCTTATGGATCTAATTCATAAGCTCTCTGCAAAATCTGCTTGGATTTAGTATTCATTAAAGTCCACTTCATATAAAATGTCATATTTTAGGTCAGATCTTCATTTTTTTGCCATTTCGGTAGGAAGCACTGTATTTGTGCTTTGAAAATCACGGAAAAGATGGCCTTCCCGAGACGGGAGTTTGAAAGTCAATATTGTCAGCATGAAAAATAAAAAAGGGAAGCTAACATATCAAATGTCTGACTTCTTTCATTTATTCAGACCAAAGGTTTTGCCACACATAGAATGTGGAGGTAATGACCGTGCATCTCAGGCAGTAATACAGTGAACTGGGAAGAACTAACTATGTGCAATTCAATAAAGTATATTTAGCATATTTTCATTGCACCAAATATCAGCTGATCCACCTCTTATTAGTATAAATGGCATAGATTAGTGTCAGGCATTTTCAACAGTGAAGAAATTACAGGAGTCTGCAAGGCTCATTAGGTTCTGGCTGCATGTTAACGAGGGGCCAGGCCTTATTAATAAGAAGAGGAAAAGATAAAATGAAGCCGCAAGGAAAGAAAGGAACAAAACACAGCTTTAAAAATTCTCCGGCATTTAAGCGAGAAGACTGCACAGGGCCATTCTCTTCCCTCCTGGCCTCCTGGCATGGGCAAAGATGTGTCCTCCTTCTCCTTTACTATCATTATTTTTTCAGTGTGCAGGAAAATCATTCTGTTTCAGTTTATGGCAGATACAGACAGAAACCCTGCAATGGAAAATGGGAGACAGCGTTGTCAGCGCTGGCCTTTGAACAGCGGCTCTGAAGCTGAGTTCGGGTTTTCTGTTTGTATTCTCCCCTCTTTCTCTGACCACCAGCAAGCAGTTCGTGAAGGTGGAGAGATTGACCTCCACCTGGAGATGTAGAGGGTTGTGTCTCCCTCTGCTTCCGCACCCCACTGAGGTGGAACACCTGCGTTGGCCACATTTAAGAAGCAATCCTTCCTTGAGAAGGAAGGTATAGAGGAGAGTTTCTGGAATGTTCTGTCTGACCCAAACAAATGAGGGCTTTCTCGGTTAATACAAAAGTCAGCACGTTGAATTCTGACTAGAAAACAAAACGAGCAATTCTGTTATTATTAGCATTTTGCTTAAAAGCTGAGAAATTAATAAACTTACGTTAGTGTACTGGGGAAAGCAAGAGCCACCCGGGGCATCGTAGACCCAGAGGTCCTGGCTGGAGCTGCAGCGGTTCAGAACCAATCACAGGTAGAGAGCTGGGAGCAGAGGAAACCCTCAGGCCCAGAACATGCCACGAGATGCTTCTGAGAAAAGGAGAAAGAAAAATGAGGTTTTTGTCCTGGATTCTCTAAAAATTATGCAATGCATCTACACACACTCCTGGCGGAGCAGTTCTATGGCAAAGCTGTTTAATAGCAACCCCAGAATAAATGTAAATGATTGTTTTTTAATGCAAAAATTAAAACTGCTTATATTTTGCTCTTCTGAAGAGTCCTTTAACTAACAATATTTCAGTGTTTCTCTTAGGATATGTTGTTAGACAACGATAAGTTTTACATTAAAGGAAGGATAAATGTGCTAAAGTCATAGTCCACTGTTGAACAGTCAACAGTAATTAATTTAGAGTTTTGGGTTGTTTTGAATCAGGCTCCATTGTGTTTAAAATATTATCCTATAAACCTAGAAATTCTTTTATACCCATCCCGCCCCAGTCTGATTCACCCTCCCCCACCCCGTGTTCAGAATGGAAGTGAAATGACCTTGAATCTTCAGGTCTGTTTTGAGCCATCTGATAATTCCAAAGCACTGCTATTTTTGGTAGATAACAATTTCAAGGTGAGACGGGCAGTTCTCTGCACCTGCCCATGGGTGACTGCAAACATGTCTGCACTGGGGAACTCAACCAGGAAATTCTTGGGTTCTGGGATGTAGAGGAATGAGGATGTCGGGCCCTCTGCATTCTGCTTTGTCTCCAACTGGGTGATTGAGGCAATACAGTTGTCATCTTAATCTGCATTAATACTAAAAAGAAAAAAAAAAGCTTCCTTTTTTCCTCCCTGCCTAGACTGAATTCACACTCCAACAACTGGTGGCAAATTATGGCCATAGTAAGAGTAGAAATGTTTTCTCCAGTGAAACATTGTGTATGTGCACATTTTCACCCACATGTATTTGAGTCTATGCTTCTATAAGCACGGGATAAGTCATTTCCCAAGACAGTCAAATCAGATTTCTGGGAGAGCAATTTTTTAAAATAAGAATTACGTGAGCGTGTGTATTTTAACCACGTCAGTTTCACCTGGGCAGCTTCTGTGAAATAACACCACGAGAGGGCTACTCGGAGTCACTGCGAAGGAACCATCGTCTCCCTTTGCTTTTTCATCTTCCCTGTGGAGACTAGAAATACTTTCTGGTCATCGTCTTTCAAAGCAGCTCTTTCCAGTGGAATTGGAATCTGGCTCATGAAAATTTTGCAAAGCTCGGAACTCCAAACCCCCATCACAAGAGATGGTGTGTATTACTCGGTTTTCTGAAGTGACAAGACGTATATTAAAAAATATTTCTTTTATTGTTACATTTTAGGCACGTTTACTGTTAGCTGCTTGGCTTCATTATGTATCATAGTCTGAATCTACAAATCAAGTATAATTAGACTTAGCGAACTGATTGGATTTCTAATTAAGCTACATTGGAAACAATGTACAATCAGTAAATATTCTGACTAGGTACATTTTAAAGAGCAACTCTTGGGCTTTTTGCTGATGACTAGACACCAGTGTCATTAAATTTGTTGGTGGCAAGCAAATTTTAAAGCTAAAATAGAGGCAATTAGTAAAGATCTTGAAATATTTAATCACGTTTGTCCAATTAGTGTGCAATTAGGCAGTGGTGTGGCGTGGGACAGGCATTCTGCTTCACTGCTCGGTACAGAAGGATCCCTTTGAAATTTTGCTGTTTAGTTTATTGATATATAAAAAGGAAGTTATGGTTGTAATTTCCAATTTAAAAAAAATACTGTGCAGATGGTCGGACTATATATTTAACAATGTTAAACAAATCCAAACAAGGGAAGCATGTTACCTGAAATTACACAGCTGTGATCTATGAATAAGCTCTGGATCATGGTAGATTACAGCTGTGCTTATCTCGATCCTTGAAACCGCCAGGCATTTCACACTGGAGGAATCGGGAACCTGATAAGCTGGCCCAACAGGTCTTAAGATGATTGGCAGCACCTTGCTTGTCCGAGTGTGTGTGCTTCCTGCTGGTGAGCAGGACGCCGCTGAGTTTCAGTGGTTTCCATTTGTGCAGAGGGACAGATGGGGAGAGATGCTGTAAAAAGTTGATTTGGGGAGGTGGATAAATGGAACACCAACTTTACCTCGTGTTTTTGTTGCAAGCTGACTGCTCTGAGTTTTAGCCTTGGGCTGTGACCTTGTCGGTAGGAGGCTTGGTGTGCCCAGTGCAAAAGGGAGGAAGAAGGCCTCTTATTTGAAGCACTTACCTGGTTTTGCCCTGATGCAGACAGGAGTGCTGTACTGGGGGGCCAAGGGTGTTCTTCTAACATTGGATGTGGAGGGGCCACAGCGCCTGCGACTCCAGCAGCTGTCTGACCCAGCACCGAATGACCTTGTAAGAGAAATGAGGGGCCTGTGGGAGAAACCGAGGGAGCCCACTGTGGACCCGGGGCATTTGTGCAACTTGTCTGGGTGAAAGAGTGGCCCTCATTTTTTTCTCTGGCCTTTGGTTCACCCTTAGCTGCATTTAAACAGCCCAGTACCATTCGAACTGGAAAATGAGAAGGTGTTCTTAAGTCAGCTTGCTTCTCCAGACCTTGTCCTGGAGCAGGTTCCATACCCCCTCATGCACTGAGGCCTGGGGTCCACATACAGAAGGATGAGAGAACAGACACCTTCCCCTGGCTGCGCTGCCTGGTGCGCTGCCTGGTGCAAGCGTGAGCTGTCTGGGTCGCTTTGGGACTGGTGGAAGAATCCCCTGGTCAGCATAAGGGCAATGCAGGGGACAAAAGAGAAGTGAGATCTAAAAAAATGTCCTTGAAGAAATGACCAGTGAGTGTATGTGGAGGCTGGGGCCGAGGTGCACAGGGATGGACTCCTGTGCCACAGGTGGACTGGGAACTTGGTTCAGGAGGGCTTCCCGAGTCTCATCTCCTTTCTCCTTTCTTTCCCGAATTTTGAAGTTTTTTTTTTTTTTTCTTTTCCTACCTAACTTTCTAGAAGCAAGTTACTATTGCCAAGAGTCAAAGTCAGACTTTTTAAAACCTTTGAGTTCATTAAATTCTAGCATGAGATATAATTAAACTCTTAAGTCTATATTTAGAATTTTGATGAATTTATAATCTTAAATATGGCAAATTCTAAATGTACAAATTTAGAATACTAGTAAGTTAACCAAGGATCACACCTCAACCTGGTTCTTTCTGGAGCAGGAAGAGTCAGATTCTAGATGGAAAGCTTCAGATGGTCACAGTGATGCCCGCCGACACCCAGTCCCCGCCCTGCTCTGAATTGGAAAGGAGAAGAAGGTCCTCTGGCTCCTACAGGGATGTGGCAGGATGGAGAGTCGGTGAGGCTGGTGAGTCGGAGGATCTGTTGGCAGAGCTCTGCTTCACCTGTGGTCCTCCCAGTGTCCTTGGCCCTGCCTTAGGGTCCCTCTGTCTCTGTGCTTTTCCATGCCTGTGTCGCTCAGGAAGCCTCCTGGAAAGGATTGGCCACGTGCAGCAGGTAGAAATGCAGTACCTGTGAAATCTGAATTTCAGATAAAGCCGTGGGTACTATTTTAGCTTTAAGTACATCACAAATATTGCACCAGGCCTCCTCATTTGAAAACTTATTTAGAGTTTATCTAGAATTTAAGCTCAGCTGGGTGCCCTGTATTCCGCCTCAGTGTCCTGTATTCACATTGAGATGTGAGTGACTGAGAAAAGCATCATCTCTCTCCCAAGAACAAGTGTATTTTCATTTTCATCAGAAACTCAGGAGAGAAGCAGACGGCCTCTGTCGGGGTTTCTGGAGTGGTTCTTCATCTTGGGGCCACATTGGAATCTTCTGGGGAGTTCGAACCCCAGCGGCCACGCCAGAACTCAGACTTATTAAAATCACCTCCAAGTTTCCTGGGTGGGCCCTGGCAGCCGATTGTTTAAAGCTCCCTGGTGACTCCAGGGAGTGGCTCCATGCTAAGCCCCTTCAGTAAGGAGGAGCCCTGAGCCTGGAACGTCAGAGCCACCGAGGGAATCACAACACGTACTCGTGTTTGGACCCCAACCCACCTAAGTGGTCTTGGTGAACCCCCAATCCACCTGAGTGGTCTTGCCGAAGCTCTGCATCTGTCATTTTAAACCTCCCGGGAGACGGAGAGCTGTGGGTTAGAAGCTGTGCAGAGGGTCTTTAGGGACCAGGTCCTGACCTGCTCAGGTAGAAAGCCACCTGTGACACTTGGTTGTTAGGAGCAAAGATCTCCTCTTCCTCTAAGGGATCAGCCTTATCTGCTGCCCAGTGACATTAGGGCCTCCCACCGCGGGGACACTGAGGATGCCCATCATGACCATGGCCTTTGAAAAGAAAAAAATGAGAGGTGACCGCTGAGGATTGAAGGCATTTTTTTTTTTTAAAGAATGAAATAAACTGTGCCCTGCTGGCTAGAAGGGTGGATCCGGGAGAAGCTGTGGAACAAACAGGAGATCCGGAACTCTGAGGGGAGAAGAGGACTGGACATGAGGAAAACAGTCAAGGGGAAAACAGGTCAACAAAAATGGAGGAGTGAAATGGCAACGAAAATGTCACGAAGACCCCACTGAAACCCAGAAATGGAAGCCTGACATGGCAGAAGACTTGAAAGCCATAAACCAAAGCAGGCAGTGAGGGCCTGATGTGTGGGGGTGACAGGTGTCCACAGAGAAGAGCCAGCGACGTGGGTTGGACGTCACACCAACAAGGCTGTTGAGTAAACTCTCACCAGACAGTCGGTAGACATCAGCTCCACGTCGCATGTGACCCCCTGTGCCCTCACAGCAAAGCTATCTGTCCACCTGTCACAGGCGGTTCATTCAGAACCTGGGAGCCCCTGGGGGGCACCACCACGATGAGACAGCCGCTAAGCTGAGACCAGCTGGGGCTGAGGTGGGATGCTGGGGAGGACGCAGCCCAAAGCCAGACAGAAGGAGAGTGTGAGCAGATCCAGAGCCGAGCAGAGCCAGGGCTTGACTGAGAGTAGCCGGGGCTGAGCCCCAGCACGTGTGCCCGTGTGGGCGAGTGTGCGTGTGTGTGCATGTGCATGTGTGTGTGTGTGTGCATGCATGTGCTGAGGACCAACGAGCAGGTCAAGTAAGGAAAACTTGGAAATACACATTGCAGATTCAGAAGTTGCAGACAACTTTCTTTCCACTAGCCCCTGGGGCTGCGCTGAGACTGAACCCTCAAGGCAGAGCTGAACCTGGCGGGGTACCAGGCCCCTTGCAGCACCTGCTCAGACAGGGTCTCCTGGGGGAGGTTGCCCTCTCAGAGCTGCTGTGCAAGGGCTGTCCTAGGCCCAGGTGTTGTACCATGTGGCCCTGCTCCACTGTCTCCCAGCCAGTCAGGGTAGGAGGGGCGTCCACTGTGGGCAGAAGGCCCTCAGGCCCTGCAGCACCTGTCAGACAGGCTGCTCTGATGTGTTGCTCTTGGCAATGTGACTCAGGCACCTTGAGATGTGCCTGGGATGGTGGAAGGACAGCATGAGGCAGCGCGGGGACAGGAGGACACAGTGAGTTGTGTCTGGGGGAATCGGGACCCAGGGGGAGCAAAGGCAGCCAATGACAACCAGAGGACAGAAGGCAGGGGTGTGCTGAGAACTGAGGGAGCAGGGAGCACGTCACCACACCTTGGAGGGAGGAGTGGCACTCTGGCACTGAGCTGCACCCGGCCCTAGAAACCTCCGTTTATATAAGCTCTTGGGTTACAGGCCCCCTCACCCCTCAGGGACGGCCACTCTTTCCATAAATGCACCCCACCTTAGAATGGGGTCGGTGCCTCCCTGTGGTTTGCTTTGAGTCTTTGGCCAAACTCCCTCCTGGTGCTGAGGACCATCTCCTGGTGCTGAGGACCGTCTCCTGGTGCTGAGGACCGTCTCCTGGTGCTGAGGACTGTCTCCTGGTGCTGAGGACCATCTCCTGGTGCTGAGGACCATCTCCTGGTGCTGAGGACCATCTCCTGGCCTGTGTTAAAGCTTGAGTCCGAAAGACAATGCGCTAATGAGCGGAGTCTGTTTATTTTTGACCTCTGGAAACAATGTCCCCCCTTTGTGAGCCAACCCATTTGGATTCAATTGGTGTTTACTCCTAATAGCTTTGTCTCGGGCCCTGTGGCCCTTGACCTGGACACAGACCTTCGCCTCCCACGTTTGACCTATTGGGAAGCCTGAGCAACATCACTAATGTGTGGCCACCCCGCTGACAAAGCCGTGTTGGTCAATATATGCTCCGGTTAGTATCTGGATTGCTGAAAAGGGCAAGAGCTAAATGTAAAGAAATATGCAAATGAGCAGCATGAGCAAAATCATGAGCACTTTCCGTGGCTAGCCACCCAAATCAAGGCCCGGAGCTGCTTCCTTTGTTCCAACAACCTCCTCTAGCAGGGCACAGAGTACGGGTTTTCAACTTTATCTGTGTCAGTGAGGAAGCTAACGCCTCGAGAAGTTACACGGCTCTTCCAAGCTAAGTGACTATCCAGTGGCAAGGCCAGGGCCTGCGTGGGTCCGCCTGCCCTGACCCCGCTCTCTCTCTCCTGCCTCGGATGCAATATCCCCTCAGTGTGATGCAACATGGTGGGTGGTGTAGAAGCCCCGGCCTCCCGGTGCCAGTTCCATCCTGTGGGCTGTCGATGGAGACCAGGACAAAGAGGAAAACAGACTTGAGGAGTAAGAAGTGCCCCCAGCCCATTGGCACCTTCTTTTTTTTTCTGTGGCTCTTGAAGGACAACCATAAACAATTGAGCAGCTTCTCCTTTTTGGACAAATTGATTCTAAGCTAAACTGTCACCTATATTGGGGAAATCCAAAGATCTCAGAACAAGGATGCTTATATGAAGCAGATCACTCATCAGAACAGACCAGGAATTTCATTTCACTTTGAGAATTTTCTGTGGATTTCCAAAGGCCCCTTCAAGTAAATAATGGCCCCTGTGTGGGGTGGAGAGAGCAGGGAGGGGAAGTTTTTCTTTCCCACTGCGGCCCCACTGGGTGCATTTACTAGACCCTTTGGGCAGGGAGACTGTGGTCAGAGGCCACTTAACTCTGATCCATGGAGGAGTGCAGTTAGGAGGAAGGGGTCACGTCCTTCCTAAGAGAGTTGGATGCTTGGCCTGCTCTGTGGCTTGGCCACCCATCTTCCTTAGTGTGATCTTGGGAGACTGATTATGGTTCCCATAAGGACTGCAGTTTGTGCTGGTTTAAAACTTGTTGCTGGGGATGTGTTTTTACGTTAACTGAATCTCTCGTTGAGCTGTGACAGTTGCCTGCCAATCTGCCTGGCTGGTGCAGGACTGGGCTCCTTTGATATGAAAGAGAAGAGAAGATGGCTTTCTCCCTTTGTCCTCCCTTCCCGGTGCCTTTCCCGACACTGCTGCCCCCCCATATTGTACAAAGCCATGTGGATTTGCTGAACAGGTCTGTAAAATTAATTATACTGTGAGTGCTTGGTAACCAATGAATTGTAAATTGTACATTATTAAAACAGCATCAGAGCTCCGACTGATCTATTATTCTTTGGGGAATGAAGGAAGATAAGAGCTTTATGCATTTTCGAGGTCTTTCTTGCCACCACACAGCAGGCAGGGAGAGGAAATGTCGTCTTGTTTTGTTTTGTTTTTTGGCAAGTTGGATTAAACAGAGTATTATTTTGTTATTAACTTGTTTACGCTCTCACATGTGTGTTTGAGCACCTAATATGGTCGTGGGCATTCAATAATTTCATGGTGATTGTGATCACATGTGTCCATATACTACTCCCCCACAAGTGCAGGGCCATGTCCGCCAAACACAAGCAGGAGATACCGGATCTCATGGCCTTGGGATGCAGTGAAGTGTGTTGGCGCGTAGAGTCCACAGTCAGAGACGGAAAAGACACTGAGTACCTACCCGGGGCCTCGTGGCTTCAATTAAATGGGAAGAATCTGGAAGGAACAGTTTTTCCTGTCTTCCTTCTGGACACAATGGCCGGGAGCCATCCTTGTACTCAGTGACCTACCTCCCTGTGCAGAGTTTCTCAGCCTCCCTCTACCTGCTGCGATGGTTCCTCCCAGGCACATCCACCTGGTTGTCCATGGAAACTTTCTCCTGTAATCTACTGAGCCTGCAGTCCCAAGACCAAACTGCCAGTCAGCCCTGCTGTCTGCCCTTGCCCTTCTGGGCAGGCGAGCTAGCTAGGAGAACAGCAGCAGGTACCAGGCACACCACGTGACGTTCCACCCCGCAAGTACACAGTGAGACCCATTATCTCAGCAGGGACAGGGTGCCACAGGACTGGCCATCCCTGATTGCTGGGCAGGACCAGTTACATGTTCTGTGGGGCCAACATAAACAGGAAAGAGGAGCTCTGTGTTCAGAAATTATTAAGAATTCCAAGGCAGTGGTAGGTAGCAGGGCCACACTGTGCGTGCCCGACTGTGTTCAGGACCCTGTTCAGTTCATGAGATGTGTGCTGGGGCGGGGGGGGCATGATGCAGAGGGACATTTGCCCAGGGACAGGGAGGGTGTCTGCATTCTGGGTGCATGTTAACTTCCTAATGGTCTGATTGGGAGATCAGAAAATTCCAGCATTTCTTCCTCCATCACCATTTTTCCCACCGGGATCTGCATTTCCATGGTTGGGGTGTGGCCATTCTCAAGATGAGACTGCCATGGCCAAGACCTTAGACAAGCAGCCTCCTGATGTTCCCGGCACTACCTTGATGCCGTTTTCCTGTCCTCCTCATAACCCCTGACCCTGAGGAGAAGGTGGCATCCCTTCTTCCCTTCTGTTTCTCAGGAACACATTCCGACCTGCTCCTTTGTGCCTTCGTTGGGAGTCAGGGGTTGACCAGGGGCACGAAGGCCGAGTGAGGAGAGGTGATCAGGGAGGGACGGGGAAGGGGGCCCAGGTGACCAGAGCGTGGGGGTGGGGGTGGGGGGATGCAGCAGACGCAGCTGGTGGAGAGGCAGGCAGCAGGCTGCAGGCTGCAGGGCGCTGTGTGGAGGAGCTGCCTGAGCGCCGCCGGCGAGACCTGTGAGGACCCCACCTCACTGCTGTCCTGCACGGACAGGACCCACCGGAGAGGCTCAGGAAATGTGTCCCGGCATGCTGTTTTATTTTGGAGTCTTTATCACCAGCATGGTATGTGGCACTTTAGGGCATTAAATAAATTAGGTCAGAGGGGACAGCCTTGTGGGTGCAAACCTGGATTAAGAAATTATTCATAATATCTAATGTGGAACAACAAACTCAATGTTCTCTGGTGGAGGAGTGGATAAGTAAAATGTGGCATATATATATATATATATATATATATATATATATATATATGCAATGGAATATAATTTGGCCTCAAAAAAAGGAAGGACATGCTGCCATTGTGACAACAGGAATGAACCTGAAGGACAGTGTGAAGTGAGCCAGAGAGATGCCTCCTGCACCTGGACATGGCGTTGAGAATATCAAGACTCATAAAGTAGAGCTTAGACTTATAAAAGTTGGTTGGGGGGAAAGGGTCAGGGAATAAGAAGATCCTGGCCCAAGGGTTCCAAGTCCCAGTCCTGCAGGATGAAGTTCTAGAGCTCTAACGCGTGGCAAGGCGACTGGCGTTGGCAGTACTGTGTCAGGAACTGGATATTTTCTGAGTGTCTCAGCACACATACGCGGAGAGTAAGGACATAAGGGGAGGGATGTGTCACTTAACTGGATTGCAGTGACCCTTTCACATTGTATACACATAGCAAAACACCAGATTCCATACTTTAAATATATACAATTTTATCTGTCAATTATATATCAATAAATTTAAAAATAAATTAAAAACGAAACATAACCTCATGTCTTTTAATTCCTTTACTGCTTTAGAGACTCCGGTTTGCTTTCACCGCAGAGGTGCACCTGCAGAGAAAGTAGTACCCCAGGGAGAGTTAGAGCCCTGTGCCAGCCTGGATCAGCCGGGTTGAAGCTGCCCCCTGACAGGGGGAAGAGACCTTCTTCAGGCCATTGGCCCTTCTTAGGGTGCAGTGTGCCCTAAGATTCAAAAGAGGGCAGCAGATGACTCGCACTGCCGGCAGGGCCAGGCAGGCTTGTAACTGAGGAATGTCAGCAGGAAATTTGCTGGGTTTTCACAACCCTAGGCGTGCTAGGGCCCACTGTGCCAGAAATTTGTGTTTCTAGAACTGTTTAGATTTAAAAGTAAATGCTTGATTAATGGCCTCTGATGAGCCGTGGCAATGTTGAGGAGCAGGTGAGGCACATTGCCAACTGCGGCAGCCTCTGGCCCTGGGAGCAATGCAGAAGCTGCCCCAGCCATGTCAGCAAAGTTCAGGCCCAAGTGCAGGAGAAATGGCCACGGAGGGAGCGCGCAGCAGAAGGGCTGCCTGGGCACTTTGGCTGCCTTGTACCTGCTCCTGCTGTGTCTGGGATGAGCAGACTCTCTTCACCTAGTGTGTGTATTCCTCCCACCTGGGAGTTTGCACCGGGCTGCAGGAGAGCAACTCTCTTGGGGATTTTCCAGTGCTTCCAGAAGAACCTTCCTTCACGTCCCTGGGATTGGGATTTCAGGGAGGCTGAAGATCAGGAACTCTGAAGTTCTCCCTCAAAGACACAATCTTAAGCAGACCTGCGAAGTTGAGGTGGTGGGTTTCATCCTTAGGATCACACAGTAGTCCTTGTGAAGACCCAGTTTTCTGAAAAAGGTGACCCTGGAGCGTGGATCCCAAGTGCAGCTTCTCAGAGAAGCTCTGTATCTTTTGGCAGCAGAGGAAGAGTAAAGAAAATAAAACTTGTTCTTAAAATACACCTTTAAATGATGTTGCCGGGCTCAGGAGGTCTACGGTAGTCTTGTTTGTTTGTTTGTTTGTTTTGTGGTGCTGGGGATTGATCCCAGGGCCTTGTGCATGTGAGGCAAGCACTCTCCCAACTGAGATACCTCCCCAGCCCTTGACCTGGTTTTAAGTTAACATTTTCATTCTTCAGTTTTTATGAAAAGCATTTTGGAATTGTTTTCACCTAACAAGAAAACGTCAAATGACATAGCCATCCAGAAGGTGCCTCTAAAAGTTGAGCCCTCTGTTTGAGCATATTTTTTATTTTTTAAAAAAGGTGAAAAGAATTGATGATTTTTTTTTTTTTACTCCATCAACAAGTTAGACTATTTAAACTGTCTTGGAAAAATGCACATTCTCAATTTTTTTTTTTTTTTTGTCTTTTTTCTCTTGTAACCTCAAAATTACCAGATGCTGTACTGTCTAGATACACACCTGATGCTAGATAAAGGGTTTCTAAGAAACGTGCCCTTAAAGTTTGGACTGATTTAATATTGAACAGTTCCTACAGAGCTGGGTTCATCAGCCCCTTTATGGATGTCAGTGAGCGGAGCCTTCCCTTCCTATGTATCATTATAACACCAGGCTTGGCAAGAGCACACAGGCCCACACGATCCTGTTGTGTTTCTTGGTAATCTCTACAATCCTGAAGCAGAAGATTGTTTTTTTACTGGTGTTTCATGTCATGAAATTCGAACTACAAATTAATAAATAGGGTCTCCAGTGCCCTCTGGGATCATCAAGAATTCCTGGGGTCTTTAAAGGGACCCTTGGAGTCTAAGATAGAGTGAAATAGTCCAGAGTGATCATGAAGTTTTTCATTTCAAATAACTCTAGACAAAAAGGCACATGGTTCTTTTTTGGAGCAGCCATCTCTAGAGTTAAAGAAAAAAAAAAAGATGGCTATGTTTACAGAGTTTTTATAAGAAGAAAATTATTTGGAGAAATAAATACATGCATCAGAAAATGGGAATTAAAAAAAAAATGACTCAAGGTAAAGGCTGGAGAGAGAACAGCCCACGAGAACAAATGATCCTGCCACATATTGGACTAAGCAAGGTCCCCGTCACTGCAGGTCAGAGGCCCGAGTTCCACTGGCAGCTCTGCCTCGGCCTCAAGTCCCTGACAAGAAGCACATTTTAAAACTTTACAGCCTCAGTTTCCTTGTCAGAAAAATCAGGGAACTTGACTCTCTTGGAAATTCCACTATTTTATGTTTCACTTAAATACAGCAACGGACACACGGACCCTCAGAGAATGGGTTTCCCGCCCTGCTGAATGAGCCTCCGCTTTAGCCTCGCGGGGACGTACGACCACCAGAAAACATTTTCAACATGAATTATGAAAGGTTCACTTTCCTAAGCCACGAAGAAAGATCCAAACTTTATGCAGCTCTCAACCTTAGCCCGTTTCTGAAGCACCACTTGCTGCTCTGAGCACCACTCTAGTCAGGGGTTTCTGTCCCTGGGAACGTGGCTAGGGTACATGATGGCTCCACCCAGAAAGCGGGGATTAGCCTCTGTCTCAGTCCTGGGGCACCCAGCCACGTATCAGAAAACAGACCAAGGACACTCAGGCTCTGGACCTGGCCATGCTGTAGGCAAGACCAGCAGGTAGAGGCCCTGCTCGGCCTCCTGAGAGCCCTCCTGGGTTCCTCCCTTTGCCCTGGAAATAAAGAGGTGCAATGAAAAATAGTTTCTGTGGTGAGAAGGTTTGAAGCCTTTTGCCTCCTTGAAAAGGTTGTGCATTTGTGAAATCTTTGTGCTCCATACTGAGTGAACACACACACACACACACACACACACAGTGATCCTCCCTTTTTCTTAACCCTATTTTCATACTGGAAGGAGTCAAGTGTCAGTCATTCCTGTCCCTATTCATCAAGCATGTGGCCTGCTGAGACCTACCTCCATGAAACAGGAAGACAGACAGAAGGCTTATAGGAAAGGAACTAACAGACACTCAAGCTCATGTGCCTGGCAGAGTGTTGGGTTTTGGCTCTCATTGCCACCAGAGTCCCCTTTAGAAGTTTAAGCAAGTCTCTGAGAGGTTAAGTAACTTGCCTGGGGCCACATTGCAATCCATCGATTACTGACTTTTTTCTCTTATAAAAAGTCTTATTCAATTTTGGAAGAGTTAAAGCTATTATTTTCCCCAATTGCTTTTTGATTCATAAAAATTATATGTAATTCTACCAAAAAAAGAAATCTATTACATGAAATTAAGGTACAATTGTACCCTTTACCAATTTCCGTATGCGACAGTCATGCCGGGTGAGACTGTTGAGCTGTTGGTCTCCATTGGGCCCTGGCGGCCTCTCGGTAGGGCTGAACACAGCAGGGAAATCGTGTATTTCCCAGAGAGTCCCTTTACCATGAAAGCCATCCTGCCCCTGGCCCCATAGAGGCACCTTCTCCAATCACTTTTCAGGTCGTCACAGAGGTAGTGAGGGAGGGTGTTGGTGAGAAGGACACATAAGAAGGGGGACATTTTCTTCCTTTTGAGTTTTACCTTGGAAAAGAATGTGATTTAATATGAAAACAAATTAGGTTATCATGAAAATCGGAGTCAAATCAACTCGGGGTGAAAGCCAGGGCTAGCGAGAAGCCAGCACTTGGCGCTCACCTGTCCCAGGACCCCTCCAGTGTCTTGCTCTTGAAGCAGCTGCCTCCCAGGTGACCTCTCTGTCTGTGTCACATTAACCTTTCCTGTTTACTCGTTTAGAGCTCCTGCGGAGTTGGAAGTTGATGTCAAAGAGGATAAATATCCTGGAAATGGCTGAAGCTGACATATTCTTTTATGACTTTTTGCAGTTTCTCAAACCAGGGTTCCTGGGAAATGCTAAAATGCAGACCACCCTAGGCCTGATGAATCAGGGTCTCAGTGGTAGGGACAAGAGAATGAGTGGAACTCAGGAATCGACAATTTTAAAATCTCTCCAGATGATTTTTATATACACCAAAATCATAACTACTGTCTGGAAAAACTTTTCATGTATGTTACTTTATTTTCCCTTTAGAGAACCTGCCAAAACTAGGTTATTATGATTTTATACTCATTTTACAAATGGGGCAATTGAAATGTGGAAAAGTCACTTGCCTGAAGGAACACAGCTAAAAATTGGTTAGCTCTGACTATGGGCCGGACCGTCTGTGCCCCTTCTCCGCCCGCCCCACACATTTTCCAGACTGGAGGGTGGGTCTGAGCACACAGATGTGATGGATTTAACCATAAGAACCATCTAGCTTGGGCTTCCTCTACGGATCATGCTTTTGGTGTTCTACCTAAAACATCATCATCAAAAGAGGAGCTCTCCTGTTTTCTTGTAGCTGTTTTATAATTACACACTTTACTTTTAGTCTACGATCCATGTTGAGATACCTTTGTGAAAAGCAGAAGGCAGGGGACTGAATCAGTATTTTTTTCTGTTTTTGCACGTGGACATTCAGTCTCTCCAGCATCGTTTGTTGAAAAGCGCATCCCTTCTTCACCGTGTTGCTTCTGTTCCTTTGTCAAAGAGCTTTGCAATTCTTGATTCTTGTTATAAGAGAACCTGACCTCTGTTCTCTTTTTCTAAAGGCAGCAAGATCAATTCAGCATTTCATCGTTATTTGTTCAAGATTTGAACCTGCCTTCTTAGGACACAGGCCAAGCTGCAGGTGAGACCACAGAACAAGAGAGCGCCAGGAAGAGTCAGCTGGGTGAAGTCTGTCCACACAGGGCTTTGTGATCCTGGCTTAGAAAATCAACCACTTTCCAGAGCTGACTCTGCCCCTCACCTCTCACGCTCTGTTCCCTCTACTGGGAAATCTGGGGAATGCCCCAAGACCTGGTTGAGGTTCCTCGCCATACAACTCCACCTCTGGGGCCCTGGAGCAGTGGTGGGGATAATGAAAACTCCGATCTGTATCTTCTTTCCCTCTTGTGTGAAAGCTTGACCTTCAGGCCTGACTCAGGAGGATCTGCTACAGGGACTGGGCCTCAATCTGTCCCACGACAATTCACCAATCCACGAGAATAGAAGCCCAGACACACGCACAGAGAGGAATCACCCAGTGCCCTCCCCCTGCTTCCAGAGGGCTCTGTGCTGGTCTTTTACGGTGTCCCCTGGCCCAGCCCAACTCGGGCACTGGAGTGTCTTTGTTCACTTATCTCAACGTGGGTCAGCAGGCCGGTTTCTTTCCTGTGGATACGGGATCAGCTCTTCTTGTCCCTTCTCAGTCTCTCCTTCCAGCTCTCTTGCCCAAGGCTGACCACACTCCTTCATTGTCAAGCGCACACGGCTTATCTATTTTCCATGTTCGAGGCAGCCAAAGGCTTTTAAAGATAATGAAAATCTCTCAACTGCAGTTTTGAGCTGAAAAGAATTTGCTAGATTTGCTGGTACAAGGAGTTACAGGAATGTTCTTCTGGTACTTGTGGTCGGGAATCCTTGGGGGTTGGGGATTCACCAGAAGCATAGTCATATGGCAATGATTAGATTATTGCAGGGGGAAGGGGCCTTTATTTGGGGTGACAAGAAGGTCCAATAACTTTTGCAAAAGAAGTAGCCACTGAGCCTTGAAGTAATAGCAACCCAGACAGAGGTAGGGGAGCCGGGGCCAAGGCAGGGGGACCACCACTGCAGAGGGAGCCACCATGGAGGAGCAGGACATCTCAGATGTGTGTGAGGTTGACTTGGCTGGTTAGGCTGGCCAGGCAGGTGCCCTCTGTCCCCCACCCTCCTTGGTCCACATTCCATACATGCCCTTCCTGAAGCTGCTCCCTTCTCGACACTCAGGAAATCAACCTCCTCTGTCCAGACATAAAGGCCAGCGTGCTTTTCTGTCCAGCACATCCAGGATGAGATCCCAGGTACAGCTGAAGCATAAAATGTGTGCGTGGAGGCAGCCAGGAGTGGAGGAGGGAAAGGACTGCGGGAAATGATTCTTGAAAGACCTGCTCATGGGGGCCCTGTATGCTGGTCCAGGGAGTTGGAGTCTCCCCATGGGCAGTGGGCAACTGTGGAGGAGTAATGTGGTCAGATTTACATGGAAGATAGAAAAGAGGAGGAAAGATGGGACAGGAGGCCAGAGATGACCTAGAGCCCAGGTGTGAGACAGGGGACTGAGCTGGAGAAGCCGCGAGGACGGGGAGGCTGGGGGGTTCCAGTGAGCTTCGGCGGGAACGTTTGTGCCCGACTGAAGGTGTGGATCAAGACTCAGGGGAGCACTTGCCCCCGGTCTCTGCCTTGACCACAGGTTCCACTAGCCAAGATGGGTAGCCCAGCAAGGGAGGGTTTCGGGGAAGACCATCAAAGCCTGTTTCAAATCTGTGGCTTTTCAGAGGCGCAGAGGACAAGAGGGCAGCCAAATGCATTGGTTTGAAGCTCACCTGTGACTCAACGCAGACGAAAGGGCAAGGAGTCGTGGAGAAGGCTGGAAAGGCCATCTTTAGGACATTCGCCTCGCAGCTCAACAACCCATTTACAAGGCACTGTGGGGCACAGAAAGAAAAACCCCACCTTGAGAAGGCTGCTTGGTTCTAACCATGGCCATAAACTCAGGTTCCACACCTGAGTGTGAGAAGTGTGTTCCAGAAGGATGCTGTTGTAAGGTGTAAGGCTTTTATCTCTGTGTCCATCTCCCAGGTTTCCTCTAAGCTGGACATACAATAAGAACTTCCCCATTTCTCTCTCTCTCTCTCTCTCTCTCTCTCTCTCTCTCTCTCTCTCTTTCTTGAGATACCTGAGAAGTTAAGACCATATTTTAGGAAATGTGAAGCATAACAATTGATTTACCAGTGCTTTGCTTTTTATCCTGCCTTGAGCTATAACACAACACTGTTGGTTGTTAATAGTTCCCCCCAAATGGAAGGTGCATCTTTGTGGAAATCCCCACCTTAGAAAGTAAAACCTCGGGGGAATTGGGGAAAATTAACATAGTATATTTATTTTATTAGGGTGAAAAGCCCTTTTGAAAGATAATTTCCTGCACATGGCTATTTTTTTGTTTGCCTACCCACAAGTACAGTCTCTTAGTTGATGTTAAAACTTGAGAAGGAAATAGGAAATATTTAAGAAAATCTTTTAAATAGGTAAGCAAATGTTTAAAATATTTAAGAAATATTGAAAATACTTATGTAAATATTTAAGAAACATGAATTTGCACGAAGAACTGTAAGACCACAGTTCTTTCCCCTGGAACTTAAACTTTGGAGAAAAGATAGAATTTTGAAAAATCAATTTTATTACATGCATTTCAAAAGTGCAGGTGGGTATTTTATGTCATAAACAATTGAGAAACAGTCACCAAAAGCCTATAATGGCCTCTCATTTACCCATGAACTTGAATATTTTACCAATACTTACATAATCTCTTAGAAAGTTCCTATTTATAGTATGAGCTTTCTTCTCCAGGAAAAAAAAAAAAAGATACCAGTGGATTCATGTAGAAAATATGTCTTGGTTCTCTTTATTTAAGCACTTTAAGTTCAGTTCCCCTTTAGCTATCTACCAGCCAGAGGAACACAGCAACACACTTTGCTCCTCTTTCCCGGATCCTGAGGTGTGTCCCCTTTTATGGACTCAGAGGGACTTTGAAATGAACTCGGGTTTTCATAGCGCTCTTTCCACGTCCCTGGAGGCGCCTCAGAAGGAGGGACTGACTTCAGCCCCACGGCTGGCGCTGGCTTGCTTTGCTTGGGTGGGTGAGAAAACCCTTGGCGATATGGGTTACCTGGGTTTCAGCGCTTAGGGGGGAAACCGTAGAAGGAGCCAGAACACGCGAATCACAGTGTAAAGGAGGCCCTCAAACACAAAACCTTTGTGAAACTTCACTGAAAATTCCGAGCATTTTCAATTAAGTCTAAAGACCACAGGCTGTCAACCCCGAGGAAGTGGGCTCCCTCTGGTCAAGTTGTTTGTGTCTGTCGGTTGGTTGGTTTAATCTTTTAAAGGATGGACTGAGTCAGGGCTCCAGGTAGAGAAAGTAAAATCACAGTTCTAAAATGTAATGGGCCATGGTTCTAATCCGTAAAGCAAATAACATTTTAGCAGAATGTCATGGGTTATAATTGCAAGAAACCGTCGGGTCTGACGATCGCTGACTGAGGGCAGCCCTAGAAGGATTCGCTCTGGAGCCGGCCAATGACTCTGGGCCTAGGAAGAGCAGTGGAAGAAGGGCTTCCTTCCTCAGCAGGCTGCAGGGGGTGGGGTGGGGCCCTGCTGAGACCCCAGGAATAACTGCGTTGATTAAAATGGATGTGATTCAAGTGTGCCAACTAGACAGGCAAGGCCAGTTTTATTTGGCTGTGCACTACTGTGAAACAGTTCCCTCTCCTCTCCCTTATGTACCTTTTGGGGTTTTGGCCTAGTTTCCCCTGGACAGCGTCCTGCGCTTTCTTGAGGCTACTGCTTCCTGCCCTCGCAGCCACTGAAGAGTAGGGCAGCTTTTTCCCTTTCAAAGGAGACACCCTTTCTGAGCCCCATTTTTCATCACATGGTAAGAAACGCTGTAAATAATTGAGGTGATCCATCAAGAGACCCATTCTTGATAATGAAAAATCACATAACTCAGTAAAAGTCAATTAAAAACCACAAACTTCAGAACCTTTTGCTCAGTGAAGATTTATTGTCATAGAAGGCATCTAATACAATAGGTTTTGGGGATTCAAAATACTTAAAAGTTCTAAAAATGCAGTTAAAGCTTGACAATAAAGTTGAGTAGGATTTATACAATAGCAGAGTATATGAGTTCTTTGAAATGAAAAGGTATTTTTTTTTTTCTTTCCAGCTTTACCATAAGATGTTTGAGATGTGAGGATTTTCTAACAACCTTAGAAGCAATGTCCACTGTGTGGGGTATTTACTTTCTTTCCAGGGTTTCAAATGACTCTTACTCTTTGGTTGTGCCTATACAATGAAAGTCTACAAGTTAAGAAAAGTCAGGAGTTTTTCCTTTGTTAAACTAAATATCTGAATAATTAGACCTACCTAGATAAGAGACAAAATGTTTTTTTTATTATCTGGTTGTTTGGTTAGGACACAGCCAGCATTTTAATAGAATGCACTATCTTATACAACTGTATATAGTGTTTTTTGTTATTTCATTAACAAAGACTTTGTTTCTTTAGAGACTTCCAATGCTGCTTGAGTAGCCAAGGGGAAAATGTCAAGTCTCTGAAATATTATATCCAGAACACTTTCCTTTCTTTTAGTGTTTTTTAATGCCCCAATACAAATTCAAATGGCAACCTCTATGTTCAACCCCCCCTCCCCCAATCTGTCTATTTGTTTTGAGACTCAGCGGCCACCAGTATGAGTTTCAAACTCTGCTCAAAGGCTTAGGTAGGGTTCAGCAGCTGGGCATGATAAACACTCAACTCCAACCAACATTGCACATGTGACATGCTTCCTACTGAAATTAAACTGCCAAATAAAAAGGAGGAATTGTGCCCTTCTTAATAACAAAGAATGCAATCGTTAGAATTCTTTAGATTTGGAATTCCAGCAGTGTGCCTAGTGTTTTCCTCTTGATGTGTGACAAGAATGAATAATATAAAAAATAAACATAAATCTCACCTAAACAAGCAGTCCTTTGATTTCATAAGGTTCAACATCAAATATGTCAAATTCTAAAAATACCCAAGACCAGGAAAATATCAGAGCCGAGGGATAAAACATGCTGGGAGTGGACAGATTTTTAAACCCTCCGAATGGGTTTTAACCTCCTAGCACTGATTGCGTTCATTTCTGCAGAGACACTACCACTTCAGCTACTAGGGACCATGATGTTTCATATTCATATAAATATTTGACTTTGACCTCATAAAAAGTCCCTTGGGTCTTTAATACTTTTATTCTTGTATAATCTGAAACAAATCCTTTCCTTTTAAAAATCAAACAGACCACGTTACACACACAGTTGACTATTTACAAAGCACCCAATTAAATCCTACTTAATTCTCTCACTCTAACAATTCCATCTAACTGGTGTGTAGAGCACCCATCACATTAAGTGCGTAACATTCTCAAACCCTGACGGGCCTATCTAACCTAAAAAATAATACCTTCCTTGAGGAGAAGGGCCTTAAAAATAAGTTTTAAGGTTTTAAAGAAATGAGACCAGAAATCACAGTACAAGACGGATAAATCTACTTTAATTTTCACATGTAAAAGTTACACATCACAAGAGATTGGACAGTAGCTTTGCGGTAACTGACATAGCTATAGTGAAAATCATTTTTATAAAAAAATAATCTAGATGCGGTCATCAGAATTTTTGGTCTACTTAAGTTAATGTTTGAAGATCGACTTTTATCCCTGCTTGAAGGATTTGCCATTATGCCTTTTTTTTTTTCTCTCTCACTGTTAATATTCTTTGGAGGAAGGAAAGCAGAAAATGATCATTTCCAAGAGTGTGTCCTTTGGTAGCAAGCAGAGAACATTTTTCATTTCTGAGTTAAATAATCTGTACATATATGAAACTTCATGACATTATGCTTTAGTGTAAAATGAAGAGTGACAAGCAATTTTTTTTCACTTTGATAAAACAGATTTTGTAAACTCCTTAAGGATCCAAGCATTTCCCATCCTATATGTAGAATCATTCAGAATCCATTTTGACCTCAGTTAAAAAAAAAACACAAAACACTTACTCTTTATATATTACACTATAAAACCCTGTACTTAAAAGCTGATAAGGTATATTTTCAACATGTACACTTCAAACACAAAGATTTCAATGTAGGTTAAAGAAAACACATTTTAATGGACTCAGAACATGTTTATTTTGTGATTAAACATCTCATGCAGTCATGCGAGACCACTACCTATAACTGCTACTTCAGCGTCTTCCATACTGGGCAAAACAAAAAACAATTAAAAGCCAGGCCAAACAGAAAAGACATTCAAGATATCAAGAGCTCTGCAACTGAGCTGAAAAATCATTTTCCAAAAGAAATATTCCCACAGATTAAAAAAAACACACACATAATATTTACAAAAAAATATTTAATTAAAAATATCTTATAATTACAGTAGTCTATTAAAGCATATACTTTCTCACACTTATAGAACATCTCTATATATACATGGTATGAAATGTCACTCAGTTATCTATACAATATGTAACATTCTTGCAGGGAAAAGAAAGTTCCCTGCCCCGTTATAATCATCTATTTTAAACAATAGATGTAAAAAAAAAATATATCTACAATGCTCTGGGGTATATTAGTAAAGCTTCAAAACAAAAATTGAGCTCCTTGGTCACAAAGTAGCCTTCTAAAGTCGGATTTACTCTGGATCATCTATTTATCAGTCCTGTCACACTTAAGAGTTTAACTGCACCTCCAAAAACCACAGAAATGTACAATTCACAGCGGTTATAAATGAAGAGACAAAAGAGAATAGGTATGTAGAATGTTTATGGACGTGCAAAAAAAAAAAAAAGTGAAAGTTTTCTTTTCTTTCCTGTCCCTCTCTTGGAATGACGAGTGAAACGTTTCTACATTTGCTGATGTGTTTTCCTTTCCTCCGTGGCTTTGCTCTAACTTCTGCTCTTCCCCCTCCCTCTCTAGAGCTCCTGGCTCGGGCTCAGGCGGCCGCACACCTGTGGAAGAGGAATGAATAGAGGGGTGTGTGAGCCTCCCCGCTGCAGACTTGCTGGCGCCACCGACCAACTCAAGACGTGCTCGATCAACAACCCAAACAAACGGCCAGGTCAGACCGCACCGCAGCCCTGGGCGGCGCGGCGCCGGGGAGGTAGCGCGGGCCTCTGGAAGCCGGAGCGCCGACCTGCCCGCGCCCCTCTTTACGGGTGTCAGGCGGCGCGGGGGAGCCGTCCACGCCCCCGAGGGTGCCTTCCCTAGAGGTGCAGGGAGGACAGGGCGAGCCCGCCGGTCACCGGAGAGGCCCGGGGACGCCGGGAGGAGAGCGGACTAGTGTCCCTTCAGAGGGCATCCCGGTTCTAAAGCGACGTGCAGGTCCGCCGCTAACTGGGTGCGGAGAGGAGCGTTCACTTCCTCGGGAGTTTACACTCAGAAACGCCGCGGGCCCAGAACACCGCGGAGCCTGGCACCGGAAGCCCCCGGGGCAGGGCGTCTCTGGGGATCTGCCACCCGAGACGGGAGAGGCGCGCTCACCTGGACAGCGCGGCTCAGCGGCACAGAATGCTGTCGCCCTGCTTGTTCACCGATCCGGCCTGGAACAGCAACCGAACACCAAGGGAAAGGTTAGCAGGCGCAAACGACGCACTCGTCACGGTCCTGGGCGCCCTCGGACACCGAGCTCGCGCGCTGAGCCCCCACCCAGTCTGCAGCCGGGGAGACCCCTCCGCCGGACTTGACAGCACAGGGTCGCGCAGCCCGAGTCCTGCCCCGCGCGTCCTCCCCGATCCGCGCTTCTCCGGCTAGCCGGCAGCAGGCGGCCCCAGGTGCCTGGAGAAGGAGCTGGGGACTGTCATTCTCGGCCGGCCCCCACTCCAAAGAGAGGGAACGCCCGCTTCCCGCCACCCTGCCGCCACCCTCCTGCACCCCCTGTGGCGTGGGCCCCAGCCGCCACCGGGCCTCTCACCGGGTCGGTATTGAGCGCAGTGAGCGGGGTCCGCGGCGGCGCGGCCGGACAGGATCCGGCCGGGTGGTGCGGCGGCGCGGGCGGCGGTGGCTGTCTCAGCAGAGCCGGGTGCGTCTCCAGCGCCAGCTGCAGGTCCAGGATGTAGTCGATAACGTGCTGCAGGATCTCCACTTTGCTGACTTTCTTGTTGGGCGGGATGGTGGGCACCAGCCTCCGCAGGCGACTGTAGCAGTCGTTCATATCGCACTGCAGGCACAGCGCCGGCTCGTCGGCCGCCGCCTCGGCTGCCTTGCAGCGCGCTGCCGCCGCCGCGGCCGCCGCGGCGGCGGAGCCTCCCAGGCTGTGGCCGTGTTCGGCCAGACAGCGCAGCGCCAGCTCCCCGCCGCCGCAGCCCGACGGCGCCTTGCGGCCCGAAGGGCGCACCGGGCTCACCGCCTTCATCGCGCGCGCCCTGCGCCCTGCGCGAAAGGACTGGCTGGGGCGAGCGAGGGAGGTCCGCAAGCTCCGCTGGGCCCCCGCCTGCGGCCGGCTCCTCTCCCCTTGCCTTCGCGCCGGGCGCGCTCGGGGCTCCCGGCGATCCCGAGCCCCCACAATTGATGGAAAGGCCGCTCAGGTTTTGCGAGGGGAATCTCTGTTCAGTGGGCGACACTCGGCCGAACCAAAAGACAAGAAAAATCGGAAGTACCGGTCGAAAAGTAGCCCACCCGGGCCCCCTGGTTACTCCCTTCGGAGCTGCGACTCAGCCGGACCGCCGCCGCCGCCGCGCTCCCCGAGCCCAAGAGCTCCCCGCTCCCGGCACCGACTCACTACCGCGCCTCCTCCACTGCGCTCTCCCCCAGCCGGCAGCGCAGCCGTATTTATAGAGCCGCGCGCCCCGGGGGCGGGGCCAGCGGGCGGGCCGGGTCGCTGCGCGAGCGGAGCAGAGCTGGGCCCCGCGCGCAGGCGGGTGCGCGGAGGGAGGTGGCGAGGGTGGGGGCTTCGGGCGGTGCTAGGAGGCGGGGAGCCGGGCAACCCGAGCGGCGGGAGGGGTGCGGAGTCGGGAGTGGCCAGCCAATCAGGAGGGCAGTGCCACCTCAGGGAATGACGCTCGGGCCAATGGGAAGGGCAGTCCATTCCGTCAACGCCGTGGGTCGGGGCTCTGAGAAAAGAGAGCGGGGTGGGAGTCGGGCCAGGCTGGTGTGTGCCCAGGGGAGGGGAGACGCGAGAGAAGTTCCTGCGAAGAACTGCGGGAATGTGCGGCTGGAATTCACTCTCCTCCCGCCCGGGCTGCCGAGGGAGCGCTGGGCCCGGCTCGCGGATTCCCGGCTACTCCCAACGGCGCGGCCCAGGGTCCCTCCGCCACCCGACACTCCATCCCTGGGATTCCAGTGCCTTAAGAAAGACGCGCTGTTCTAGAAGGCACGTTCGTTCTGTTCCGTATTTCCCCCTCCGTTTCATTATTCGCCTTTTCACAATTGCTGAAACCATAATGATGGAATGGAATGTGGAGCCTTCCGTTTTCTTTCTTTCTTTCTTTTAACGCTAAAGCTTAGCAAAAGAAAAGAGAAAGCCGAATCGAATGCAGGTTTTTTTGGTGAAGGAAAATATAAATAAAACAAAACCGTCAGGGGTTTTTCTTTTACTCATCTAGATGCATAAGTGGGCTAAGGAAATGCAATTGTCTTGTACATAAATTAGAGCGCGTAAAGATTAAAAATGCATGGACAAGGAGTATTTAAAATTCTGCTATGACATATAATATTAATCCGTTTTATGTAAAATTCATACCTGTAACTTAATTTAGGCCATTAATGCACCACTTCACGCATTAGCGTATCCTGCTTTAAATAAGGTGGTGAGAATGTCCACAGTCTCCTTTGGCAACAAAGCATAAAATTCACACTTCCAGTCCTGAGATCCTGCTTGGGCCCCACCCTGCAAAACACGCCTGTTCATTAAGGACGTTTTTGTGTTGGATTTCTAACGGAAAAGCTGTCCTTCAAGGGTTCAAAATTAAACTGCACAATGAACTCTGGTGGGGTGTTGTGTGTACCCTTCAAGAAATAATTAAGCCCTTCAGATGAGAAATGAGCATAAAAACTCTTAGTTAGTGGGGAAATGAATTTTGAGTGGCTTCACCCTGCAAACCCTCCCACCTTTAGACACGCTTGGAGATGAATTATCCCAAGAATTTTCTTCCTTCATGTACATGGCATGGATTGCTGCCTTCATTTTCATTGAAAATTGAGAGAAAGAGATGTGGACCTCATTTCTTCGGGTCTACCCCCTGTGTGGACTTGGTTTTCTTCCTGTCTGCCTCCCTTCCCAGAACTGAAATACTTGCAGAAGACAAGTATTTTGTTTCACCATGTGGCTACTTTATGACAATTGCACTATTTCCCCAGAGCACATTCCTTTTTCCTGATGAAGGAAGAGCAGCTATTTAATACTGGCTTCACAGGTAGATGCAGTAACCTCCTTACCTCATTCGTTGCTGCCTCTAATATTTGTTTAGAAGCAAATGACACTCTCATTTACTTACGTGCCTGTGTAGGGTAGTCTCCATTTATCAAGAAAATCAGAATTATACAAGTCAAAAGAAGGATTTTCTTCTCAAACCAGGCCTAATCTTATACATTTGTAGAGTAATATAAATATACACAGAGAGAATACTGTGATTTTAGACAGATAGCTGGGTGAGGGAGCCCCAGTGGGTGGAAGCTATTTTCTTGGAGCCTGTCATATCAGCACAGATGATAATGATAAATGGATATATGTACAGATGTTTTTGTTCCATGATTTTTCTTGTATATAGATAGAATTTAAAATCTGCTTCCAAATGAAAAACCCAAGATTTTTCAAAATTTAAGTATGTGAATGTGTCCAGGGCACACCCATATTTTAAAATTTTGTATATCCTAACTTGATTAAAATTTAAGTTTTAAGTATGTGACACAAAGGAACAACCATATTTATCATTTTGGATTTTGCTAGATCTCAAAGAGACCCGCACCTTGGGTGTGGTCAGTGCCAAATGCCACAGTTTCAAGTTTTGATGGAGGTGGTTTTTGAGTCTGACTGAAAGTTAGGGTGACTTTCTGTGGGAGAAGGGAGTTCAAAGGATTTGTCTTAGCCACTGGATCAAGAACATCCAGGAAAACTGTGATCTCCAAATTCTGCCAGCAGAGTAGGATAAAACTTTATATAGTAGGAATAAGAATATGATCCTGTCCTTTTTGACCCATGAAACTAGAGAATAGTAGAGGCTACACGCTGAATGTTTTTGTTTTCTTAGCCATAGGCACTGACATGATGTCAAAAACAATGAAATCATAAGACTCCTGGCACTGAGAGTTCAAAACAGAGTTCATTCAGCAGTTACCAGGTTTTGAATAAACCGTGCAAGCCACATTATTTCTACTGCTCAGAGAAAGACGTTTAGTTTACCTGTGGCTCTTGCTTAATATCAAAGTGTTTTACTTGCGCTTGTGAAAATGAGGTGGGCTGGCCCAGAGCTCATTACAATGGACATTCTAGGTCCCCTCACATTCACCTCAGTGGGCCTGGGGTGAAACATGCATAGAAGGAGCACTAGGAAACCTTGTGACCAGGGTCCTATACACACCCCTCCCAGGACAAAGAAATCTGCAGTGCTACCTGGGGAGCATTCTAAATGCCAGCCGGACCCTTGCAGATCTGCGACACCCAGGCTCTGAGATTTCACAGTCACTCTGTTTACCCTATACAGGGGTACCCAAGCATACGGGGCAATTCAGCCTGATGTCTCTAGGAGTGGGTACTTTCTTCTTCAAGGACTGGTGGGGAATAGTGGGTGGGCTCAGACCTACAGAAAAACATGTGTTCCATACCTTGGTCACTCTGTAGGTGTAAGTGGGTGGTGAAGGAGGTACACACATTCTTTTGGGGCATAAGAAACCACTCTGTACTCTACAGCCGGAATGGCCCTTGCTCCAAAGAGTAAGTTGGGCAATATGGGAACTGGAGCTCAAGGCTGCTGTATAAGCACTAGTGCTGATACAAACTCACTCCTGCCGCCTTTAGGTTGCTAAGTCCAGGCTGGCAACACTGATCACCTCTTAGTTTGCTCAGTCTTTCAAAAAAGGCTTACAGAAAAAGGATGTTGTAAATTCAGTGTGGCCTACTAGACATGGCCCCCCAAAATACCCATCCCAGGAGGTTTCAAAGGTAGTCTGGTTTAATAAGATGTAGCTATGTTTTAAAAAGTCCTCTTCAGGCTGGGAAAAAAAAAAAAAGGAAGGAAAAATGGCATTTGTTTTACCTTGGAGACATGAAGAGTTTAGGTTCTGAAGTCGATAGATAGTCTGTGCTCCAATTTTGGCTTCCTTGCTAGTTACTTTTATATCATTAAAGTAGCTTCCTAAACACCTGTACCTTTATTCAATTACAATAAAAATTATATGTACTTCATAAGGTGCTTATTCAGTACACACACACACACACACACACACACACACACACACTTAAGTGGCCTCTGTTGAGTGAATGTCACATAGTAAGTGGGCAATGTTAACATTTTTGTTGCTTTTGGTAAATATTATCTCACAGTCTGTGGCTTGTCTTTATATTCACTTCATCTCTTTCAAGAGCAGAAGTTTTAAATTTTGGTGAAGTCCAGTTTGTCAGTGTGTCCTTTTATAGATCAGGCATTTGGTATTACATCTAACAGATTTTTTATAATTCAGGGTGACATAGATTTTCTCCTATGTTCAGGTTTCTGGTCCTTGTTTTCTGTATTATGTTTAGGTCTATGATTTATTCTGGAGGGTTTTTTTTTGTATGTGGGGCAAGATATGGGTGGATATTGATACTTTTGCATATTTTAATTCAGTTGTTCCTGAAACTTTTGTTGAAAAACTTCTTTTTGCATTAAATTGCCTTTGCAGTTTTGTCAAAAATCATTGTATATAGGTGTCCTTCTATCTGTCCTCTAAATTCTGCTCCATTCTTCTGCTTACTAGTTTTTATGCACAGCCATGTTGTGTTTATTACTATAGCTTCATACTAAGTCTTGAAAGCAGATAATGTTGGCCATTGAGCTTCCTGCTGCGTTCCTCTTTTTGACTATTCTGGGTATATTGCATTTTCATATGAATTTTTGAGTCAGTTTGTGAATTCCTTCCAAGAAGGACTTACCTTCAAAAGATATAAGGCACGGAGAGCTCACTAGGAGAGTGCCTGCGTAGCATGCATGAGCCTCTGGGTTTGATTCCTAGCACAGAAAAAAAAAAAGTGTTCACAAAACATATAAAGTAACTCTACCCATGATATATAAAGAACTCTCAAATTCAACAGTAAGAAAGTGAACAACCCCAGTTTTAAAAGTGGGCAAAAGAGTTGACCAGACAACCTAGTAAAGAAGAAATACAAAATGGTAAATGAATACATGACAAGCTGCTTGATATCATTAGTCATACGAAGCATACATTTCACAACTACAATGAAGCATCACCACATATCTATGAAAACTGCTAAAATTAAAGACTGAACATGCAAAGTATTGGTGACTCTGGAGAGCAGCTATCATGAACTGTTGGTGGATAGGAATATAAAACGAGGAAGACTACCTTGGAGAAGAATTTGGCAGTTTCTTAAAAAGTTAAACATTGCTAGAGGTGGTGTGTGTAAGCCCACCTACTAGGGAGGTCAAGGGAGGAGGATCACAAGTTTGAGGCCAGCCTCAGCAATTTAGCAAGACCTTGTCTCAAAACAAATAGGGCTGGGGATGCAGCTCAGTGGTAAAACACCCTTGGGCTCAGTTCAATCCTCAGTAAAACACACACACACACACACACACACACACGCGATAAACATACCATCATATGGCCCATCCAATCCACTGCTAGGCAACTATTCTAGTCCAAGAGAAATCAAACCATCTATCTGAGGGCCATGAGGGGGCATGGAGAGGCATAGGAACGGTGGGTGTGTTCATTATTTTATTTGCTCTGCATCGTGTCACTCGAAGCCAGCTATCACAGCATCAACCAAATAGTGCCAACTGCCTCCAACGAAGGTACGAGGCGTGGACTGCTGTAGTGGACCAGCCGCTGTGGCTGTCCGTGACCACGGTCTTTCACTGGCTATAAATGAACTATGCTGAAAACCACACCCTTGTGTCATGTTGTTCTGGTGCGACATGGATTCAAGACTCTGAGGAGGACCAACCTAATTGCTGGAAATGTTCTCGCTGTGCAAAGAGTGTTCTGCACTCCTGCCCCTGCGCTTCCTCTGGCTGGAGCCTCTGCTGCCTCAGTCACCCCAGGTCACAGCTGCTTTGGCGAGAACCAAGTGGGTGGAGAGGGAAGAAACCTCATCATGCCATATTCAGGACGGTCTAGTTTTTCTCCTCTGACTCTTTCCTTAGGAAGAAAGATGAGCATTCTAACAGGACTAAATACCTCCTATTGCTCTGTCTAGAGTAGGAAACTGAAATTCCTAATGGGTACCATATTTTTCCCCCCAAAGCTCTCTTACTTGGTCTGTGACTCAGATCTCTTTGTGACAGGAGGGAGGAATCCTAGGGATAGACTGAGGATTAACTGGTTTTGAAAGTCCCAGATAAGCAATGGAGAGGAATAATTTGTGCATGCTGGTCCTGCTTAGTGTCCTCTGATGTCTATGCTGGTATTGAGGGGGCTCTTACGAGGTAAAATGGTTGTGAAGATGCCGAGGACTTCAAGGGCTTGCTTTTGCTCCATGGTATCCGTAAGCAGAGAAATTCAGGGCAAGGAGATTATTTCTCCTACTTAAAAATTCAGCCCAGAGGATGTAGACGTGCTGATGTTGCTGCAATTTTGTTTCATCCAGTTATTGTCACAAGGAGAGTCATCACCAAGCACTATTCCCTTCACAGAGCAAACTGTTGCTAGATTCACACTAACGAAGGGGTCTTCATTCTATTTCTCTTTCCTAGAAGAGAATATGAAATAATTCCAAGATACTGAAAAAATGGTACTTAATGTGTTTTGACTATGTAGAGGAAACACTTAAACAACAAACCAACGGCAACTCACATTTTGAAACTGAATACTGATCATGCCGTGAGTCCATCTTGGTAAATCTGCCTTTAAGGAAGAAAAAGCTCTCCCGTTTGGTTGATATCTAGGTCATGGTTCCTAAGAACTGATACAATGTTCAAGGCACTTGCAACTTTTTTTTCCCTGAAGAAGAATTTTCAGATATTTCTGTAGACCCCCACACAGCTGCCATGGGCTGTGGGACAGGAGGTGGATCCAGGGAGCTCGGTCCCCGCAGCAGCAAAGGCTGTGTGGAAAGCAGGAAAATGGTATGGAAACTCACTTGTTTTCGAAATAATCCAAGGAGTGCAGATTCTCTACTAGTAAATTGTGCAGTAAATCTTAAAGGAATTAAAGATGCAGAATTAAAGGAAAATGAGCGGCGTAACTGCGCTTTATGAATACTGGTAATTCTATGTTAGGACAGTCCAGTTTAAATGAACCATCTTCAGGGAAGGAATTACAAAAAACAAAAATCCATTTTTTTCTTGAAGAGAATTAAATCAAATACATAATCTTTGGGGATTAAAAGTCTTTATCAAATATCTTTTCTTAAAATATGACTGTTGACAAAATAATCCCAAAGTGTGACCCAACATGCATTCTTGGTCTGCTGTAATTATATTTACCATTTTGAAAACATCTTGTTCATGAAGTTAAAGTTAATGCTTGATTCTCTGTTTCTATCATGTTTTCAAAACAGGTAAAATGGGTGTCACCAGGAAGGAATATGACAGTTACAGTGACAGCACTGCAAAAATGCAAGGTACGTTTTTATCACGGTGTGTGGGCACAGGACTGGAGCCATGGGACATAAAGGAACTGGCTAAAGATGTTTTTAACATAGTCATCCATCCATTCTTCTGTGTTCATCTGGAATCTACAACCTGTAGTATATGAAATGCTTTTGCCTCTCAGCAGATTGCTAAGTGGACAGTGTTTGGCACCTTCCAACGCTGTGCATTAACAGTATCTCCAGACCTGCCAGCTCCCATCTCTGGTAACACAGCGGGAAGAGTGGACATGCTTTCTTTATTCAGCTTCTAGAAAACCCTCCACATGTGCTAATGACACATATGCTTAAAACCTCTCTACGGTGAATTCTCCCCAAACTAACTCTCCCTCTCCACCTGTAAGATGCTGTTAACTGATCCTTCTCCAAAACCGTTCCAACGGCATTCAAGTCAATTTGAGTCAAGCCAAAACAAACATGTATGGTACATCTATTATAGGACAAGACTGTGCTTAAAAAACAGGAAGTCCCTCACTCTTTACAGAGCTTGCTGTTTAGACAATGTTTGAATGAACTGAAAATCAGTTAATGCAATTCAGTATGTACAGGCAAGGACAGAGCACGGCAGGGGCAGAGGCCAAAGCCTGCAGTAAAGGCAGCTTCATACAGGATGGGAGAGTTGCCAGGATGGCCAGAGGGATGGCTTCATCAAGGGAGACGTCCCAGGTGGGGGGAAGAGCATCTGCAGAATGTGGAGGAGAGCCCCTGCAAGGGTTATGCTGGTTCTCTGCTTCAGCTGGCCCAACTCTGAAATTTCTTACATTCAGTTAGTCCCTCCCTTCCTCATCTCATGCTAGCCTTCCTATGTTGAGTGTTTCCCACTCGCTCTTGTTCTTCCGTGCAGTCAAAAACATGTTGGGACGTAGTGATACACAGCCTCTTCCTCCAGGAAACCATCCATCATTCATTCCCTGATGATAATCACTTAAAAATAACATTGGTTTTTCATTTTGCAATCAAAGCATATACATATTGAAAAAAATCAGAAAATACAGACAAACATAAAATGGAAATAAAGGTCATCCACGAACCCACACCCAGATAAAAACCTCTGTGACTATTTTATTGTACATACATCCAGATTTTCCCCACCCATGTGGATATTTTTCCTTGAACAAAAATTACAGTGTACAATACTTATCCTTGGAAATCTAATTTTTTGCTTCATGTAATGTGGATCTATTTCCTAAACAAAACTTACCTGTGGCACAACTTCTGCTGTTGCATAGGATTCTTGCTTGGATCTGCCTTAACCTATTTAACAAACACTTTATGACAAATATTTTTATTATTTCCATTTTGGTCATGTTCTCTTATCATGTCTGATGGGTTTATTTCATCTTAATATTACACATTACCCAACAGGTTGCATTAGTTGACATGTTACTGTGCAATTATTTTCAAGTTATGTCAGTGCTAGGGTTTGGGTGTGTCTGCTGGAATCCAAGTGTTGGAACCAAATGTCTAGTCATATGTTAATGATGGGGGCGAGACCTTTGGGAGGTGACTGCATCAATAGGGATCTGCCCTGATGAATCGACTCATCCATTCATGGGTTAGTGGATTCATGGGATATTGAGGAAGTGAGTTAGGTATCCCAAGGGTGGATGTGCTAGGAAATCTAGATTGGCCATCTTTCATGAGCTCCCTCACCATGTCATGCCCAGAACTGCCTTGGAATTCTACAGAGTTCCCACCTGAGGAAGGCCCTCCCCAAATGCAAGTCCTTGACCTTGGACTTCCTAGCCTCTAAAACTATAAGAAATTAACTTCTTTCATTTACAAATTAACCAATCTCAGGCATTTTATTAGAGCAACAGGAAGACAGGATTGTGTATCTGAAGGTCTTCCATGATGTCAAAGCATCTTAGAGGCATGAGCAGTTTTTCCTTATTAGGAATTATTCATATATAGCAAGTGTTCACTGCTGCTCAGATGGGTTGGCACAGTCTGCTAGGATGACATCTGAATGAACATTTGTCTGGGGGTGACCTGCAGATTTTGCCCACCGTTCAAACAGTGGCTGGCCTGTTGGAATGGAGAGCAAAAGGAGCAGGAGCAGATAGTAGTGGATCCACTGGTTCAGCTGATGGCCCAAGAAGGTTCCAGCTCACTTCCCAGGAAGCTTTAGGAACCCTGCTAGAACTTTAGATGATGAAGTTGCTAGAGATATTCTTGGGTGAGGAAAGGACAGACCACACTGGGGCGGGGGGTGGAGCAGAGCACCTGATGCTGGAGATCAAGCGAGGGAGCCATGCGAGTGGTCTCAGTGCAGCTGCAGGTCTTGCTGCTTCTCCTTCTACTCTGGATTTAAGGCTACACTAAACTTCCTGTTCCTTCCTTCAACTCTTTATTTCTTGCTCAATCATCTTCTGCAACCAAGACATGAACACAGTTCCAGACAAGGTGGCAATGAAGTCATGTCCCTCTGCACACCACCCGGCCATCCGACCCACCCCATTGGTCGAAGGTGTTTTATTCACCTGGATCAAGCCAGTTTTCTTCTGAAGTTATAGTGACCCCCACACTTATAATCTTACAGGGGGAAAAAAAACACTCTCTGTCTGTTGGTCAAAACCTAAACAAGGAATAAATAGTAAAATTCAATTTTTGTCCAGTTTCCTTTTGGAAATTCAGATGCTCATTCATTTTATTGAACAGCCAAACAGAGCTGTGTAACTTAAGATAATGGTTCCAGTGAACATACCAATTTAGAAATGGCTATTATATCATCAATATAGTTGTTTAGCTGGGCAAAATCTGCCTTAAAAGAGGAGTATCCTTAGGATAAAACAAACAAACAAACAACCTTTTCCTTTTCTGCACTGGAATATGATTAACATTAAACTTGTTGATGAGGCAGCAGATTTATAATCCAGGTGGTCAGAAATCTATTTTTTAATTTCTGAAAGGACATAAACGAGCAGCTGCACAGCAGACTTCCTTCCGCCTGCCATATGTGTGTGCCATAGTCAGGCTCCGGAGGCCCTGCAGGTCTGTCCTGGGGGGCTGCAGAAGGTGGCTGTCATGTTAACAGTGGTTCTAAGCTGTCTGCAGCAGGTGTCATGAGGGGCCTCCTTTTTCCCTGGCTAAACATGTTGTTTGTCCTATGACTTGATCCATCTTAGATTTACTTCAAAGGTCAGAAAGAAGGGCTAAGAGTGTAGCTCAGTGGCAGCAGAGGTTCCATCCCCGGGTGCGCGCGCGCGCACACACACACACACACACACACACACACACACACACACGGGAGAAGTAGTGGCCACAGTTCCATCTCTGCTGTTCTTGGCACTAAATTTACAGATGATTCCAGATTTTAGGGGTGAGTAAATGCAGGAGGAAATTGTTAAACCCAGCTCCAAAGACCATTTCTCCACAATCTATTAATGTGCTGGTGAGATGGTTCGTGATGGAGAAGGGGAATTGTTTTGTGAATAAAAATCCCCCACCTAGAACAACACAGCTTCTCCCCATTTTATTGTTGTGGTTCTACCAAAAATTATGATCCGTGCTGGATAAAGGCTATTTTTTAGCCCAGGAGGTGGAGTTTGGATTAGTGGTTGGGAAGTAGCTGGGAACTCGCTGAATAAATCCTCCAACATTTTAGAGATAACATAGAATAGAAAATACAAAGGGCAGGGTGGGGGGTCTGGGTCTGACACTTAGTAAAGTAAGAACAAGGAGTAAAAAAATGCTAGAGATAGTACTTTGAACCACTGAGCTAATTTTCTAAGGTTTTTGTTATTAATTTATTTACTTTAATTAGGTATCTATAACAGCAGAATGAGTGCATTTTGATACATTGTACACATTGCAGCACAACTTTTCATTTCTCTGGTTGTACACGATGTCGTGTCACACCATATGTGCCATCATACATGTACCTAGGGTGATGATGTCCATCTCATTCCACCATCATCTTTCCACTGAGCTATTTTATGACAGATACTAGTGGAACATCTCTCTCTCTCTCTCTCTCTCTCTCTCTCTCTCTCTCTCACACACACACACACACACACACACAGAGAGAGAGAGAGAGAGAGAGAGAGAGAGAGAGAGAGAGATAAGCACATTGCTCTGTATTCAGGTATTTAAGTTGGAATATTATAATTGGGGTTGGGCTGGAAATTAAGTCTTTCCAAATGCAGGATCCTGTGACTCCCTGGCCTTCTTACATCATCGCTCACTGTTATCTTTTCATTTGAAATCTCCAATTAGCTTTGCGATTATAGATGTGGTAATATGCTCCACTGATTGGCTTTACACACCTAATACCACCTAAGTACAGGAGGCCAAGAGCTAAATAAGCACAGAGGGTACTTGGCCTATGCCAATAACACTACTATTTCATCTTGAAAAAGAGTCAACATGTTTTTTAAAGCACAAAGTCCACTGTGTACATACCTCATGAATTAGCATCTAGCAAAACAGCCTGTCTGTAACTTGGAGGATATTTAATGACTGAATTCTCAAAATACAAAATATGGCTCTACATTATCACTTCTGATGAATATAAATCATCCAAGAAAACTAGTCCCATTATTCAATATCTTATTGTGGGGCTGAATTCTGGTTATCATCCATGTTTTTAGTGACTTGATTTTCTACCGAAAATAGGAAGTGTAGCCTATAGAGTTCCAAAATGGACTTGCAACCACGCAGCTAATAGACAACTTCTAATTAATGCATGGAAAACCCTGTTTCCCTATAATTGTCACTTTAAGTCCATAACTTAAAGAAGTATATGCATTCATTCTTGCATCTTTATAAATATCATAAGGCATTGAATCCCTGACGAGGCTTAAATGCATTGTATTGTCACTCATTTGTTACCTACAAATCTTTTCTAGAGCCTTCCATTCCTGCTAGAGACTGAAAACTTTGCAATAATAATGATATCACCTTGGTCGGTTTCGTGGTGCTACCAGAATACCACAGACTGCAGAAAGTATAATGAGGAGAGATGCATTGGCTCGTACTTCTGGAGCCTGGGAGGTCCAAAATCGAGGTTCCGGTGTCTGTGAAAGCCTCCTTTCTGGCTCATCGCCAGCAAAGACAGCAGAAGAGAGAGTGAACATCCAAAAGTGACCCAAATCAGTCCTTTCATAATGAGCTCCGTCCTGCCATATCCAGCCCACCCCTGCAGTAAGGGCCTGAGTCCACTCCTAAAGCCAAGGCCCCCAGGGCCCCAACACATCTTACTCCATTAGGTCCCAAGCTTCGATTCTGAGAATCGTTCAACTAAATTAATGTAGATGTACTGACATAAGTTGAGAAATCATAATCTAGAATTTATATAAATGATTATATTAATCAAATTATTATCATTCTTACCTTATGATATGATGACTTAGTTCTTATTATATAATCATACATTATACAATTATGTCATATATTGTATTGAGGTTTTCACAGGTGTCTCACACCTGGGACGATGGGACAAGACTGGTGCAGTGGGAATCACGTGTCCAACACATTGACTTGAGGAACATTCAAACCACGGCAAATAGGTCTTTCATTCTGATCAACAGGTCCAAGGAACCATGCTGCACAAATGTAGTTTAAGGATGTGGAAAGATCAAGTTCTCTTCACTGGCCTTAGAAGTCACTGGTAAAAGGGATGGCAATGATGGGACAGTAAGCTTTAAAAGTTGGTTAACTGGTGCCCAAGTTCTATCGGGGAAGAGTCACCTGGATAATTGCCTGAAACAGAGCTAGCTGGACACCATCCCTAGTGATTCTCTCAGTGATTCTGACGTAGGGACTCAAAAACCAACAGTAAGTGTAGCAGTGAATTTTAGAAAACAAGACCTATCGAGACTACAGGGGAAGGTGGTTGTGCAAGACAGAATTTTCTGAGGTGTCTGTGTAGCAATGTCATGAGTGGACATACCGAGAGTGAGAATAAACTGGAGGGAACCAAGTGGGCACGGGTGGTGACAATAGCGGGTGGTGCAGACAGTAGGCTCAGTACACGTATTCACATATTCATGTACTGTTGATTGACTACGAAAGACCATAAAGTGGCTTTGCACATAGATACAATATCAACTTCACAACAACCCCGAGAGCTATTATCTCAAAAGGAAGGAACAGAAGAAATCAGATAGAAGTTTCCACCAGTAAAGGTTGATTGAAAACTCTGAGAGGAAAAGAAGTCAATGTGAGGCAAAGAGATGAATAACTCTGTCTACAACTCCGTGGGTATGTACCTCCTTCGGTGTGCATGAAACTCTAACATCTGACGACTAATCATTTCAATAGGACTATTCGTGGGCATGCTGTATTTTCAAGTTTAATATCAAGCCAGGCATAATGTGGAGGGGAAATTATTCAAAAAATAAACATTAAAAATCCTGAGAAGAGCAGGGTAAACTGGTTCTCCAAATACAGCCTGTTAGGAGAGAAGGGAGGAGTGGAGTTTGCCGGCCAGGTTTCACTGTGGAGAACTCTGGGCCGGGCCTCCACCTCAGAGCTGGGCCTTCCTGCTGGTCTCCAAGGTGGAGCTTCTTCTGACAATGAGAGCTCTTCAGAGTGCGCTGAGAACAGGAGCTCACTCCCTAAGAAGATCTCAACTTCAAAACAGAATTCTAAGTCATGACAAATACATTCCTAACTCTGGTCCTTCATTTAGACCAAACCATAATAACTTCTGTAATTAACAAATTATCTGAAGATAAAATCAATTGATTTGGGGGACAATACGATTTATCATCTGCAAGATATTCTGACAAAACAAATTTAACACAGTTCTGGGGAAGTCACGGGAACCGAGGCCCAGGCTGGGGATCATGCCAGCGCTGCCCCTGACCTGGGTGTGGCTCCTGCCATTTTTTCTGCTTCAGCTTCTTGTCAGTGCAAGGGGAGTGGACAACTAATTGATTCGTGTGGTTCTGCCCAACTCCAGTAGTCGATGCTTTTAGTTAATTAGTTGTTGACACAGGGTTTTGTTTCCAAACAAGGTCAGGTTGCAGGCTATTATGAGCAGCCTTCTAACAATGAGAGCTACTTCCTCAGGCTGGTTCTTGTGAAATGGTGGGCAGCCAGCTGAGAGACACAGGGAGGACCCTCTACCCGCTGAGTTGGGACCATGCTGTAGAAGAGCAGAATTAACAATCATTCAGGCTTTGACCAGGGTAAGATTTGGCAGGTTTTGATAAATAACTGGATACATTTTGATGGATCTACTCCACATTCTGGAGGAATGTGGACTATAAGGAAAAAGGATCAAAGGTAGTTCTCTAGAGTTTGGTCTTAACGCCTGGAAGCACAGGATTGACAATGATTGGCAGGCAACCCTGTGTGAGGAGCAGGGCTGGGGAAGAACAGTCTGTGCATGTGTTAATTAGGAATGCCTGCTAAACATCTGATGGTGATGTCGACTTGGGAACTGGACCCATGAATCTCGAGCTCGGGAGAGATGTTTTGCTGGAGATACAAGTTCTAGAGACATCATCTCCACAGGAAGGGCATTCAGAATTGCAAGGGTGGATAACATCTTCCAGAGAGAGAGTACAGCTGGAGAAGGACCCAGTTCGGCATCACTTGGCATTCAGAGGTTGGGGAGAAAAGGAGGAAGCAGCCATCCAATGTTGGGAGAGCGGCCAATGGGAAAGGCAGGTCAAGGCAGAAGTTGTTTTAAGAGCAGGAAGGGATGCAGCCCAGTCGGACACTGCCCCTGGGGCGCAGGCTGGAAGAAGGTTCACGAACCAAGAAAATGCCTGTAAGAAGTAGAAATCACACCATCTACCTCACCTCATGCCCTTGGACAGTGAGCGAGTGAAGGAAGAGGACCTTAAACCGTATGCATCCAGAACAGAGAGAGTAACATCAACTTGGTAAAAATATCATCACTTGCTTTTAAATTCAGTCTGTTAGGGTACCATCTGGTAAGTTCTTCAAAGAAGTCATTTTGCTTCTCTGTTTTCAGTGATCTGATGGAGTCGATGCGCTGGCCAGGGTGCCTTTGTTTCGAAAGTCTCCAAGCACGAAGCAGTGTTTTCCCTCTTCTTACTGATCATATAAACATATTCCTGGCTTTCCTTGTAAATGGGACACATGAAGTGACTGAATGAACTTGTAATGGAGGGTCCCCTGATTAAGGGACACAGCTTGGCTGAGCTCTATGTGACATGCCCAGAGTTCCCCAGGACTCTTCTGCTAGCACACTGACAGAGATCTGCTACCCTCTTTGCAACTCTGATGTTCTGCCCTAGAGAACATTCAGGGATTGCCACGGTGATCCGAGAGGTCACCTGGATTTTTTTTTCTACTTCTCCAACTGTGGGCAGCCAATCCTGGAAGCTGACCCCCACCAAGAAGCTAGTTATGGGTCTAAGTTCCTCACCTGCCTATCTGCTTTGTAGGCAAACAAAATGCTTCCTGCCTTGATGATCTCCACTAGTCCCTCTACTCTTTGATCCTTTTGGCCTGGGGATTTCAGAGCCTCATACAAAAATGTTTTTGCATTTTCTCAGAGAGAAGGCTCTCCTTGGAGGCTTTAGAGAAAGGAGGCCCATTTATTAGTCTTGGAGAAGAAGGGATCAGTCGACTTTATTATTAAGCTTAGATTTTCTAGAACCAGACTATGCAGTTTTATTCTCTTAATTATCTGATATTTCAAATTACTGGATATTTAAAACACTTGGTTTCCAGTCACACAGACTGTAGTTATGTTGGTACATGCCTTGGGAGTTACTTGGTAAAAGATGCTTCCTACTATACTTATTTTTATTATAATTGCAATATTGATTTACATTAAATAATGCTTTTATTTTTATTTTTTTCCTGTTCTTTATTTAGCTCTATTATTCAAAGAGTTCCCAAGTGACTTTTCTTGCTTAATGACGGATCCTGGGAATATCATAAGCAGGTGAAGACAATAAGCATAAAAAAACAAGATACATATGAGATTTTTCATACAAATATGAAATCCAATGGGTCAGAATTGCAGGGGAAGCCAATGATTCCCCTGCATTGTGAGGTGCCTGTTGAACTGCAGTAATACAGCATGGGTCAGTCTTTGAGTGAATTTGATTTCTGTGTAGGTGATATGTTCTCTGCACATAATTCATATCACTTTCCAACATTTTTAAGGATAAAGTTTTTATTTAAAATTATTTCAGGTGAACAGAAACATTTCAAAGATAAAATAGCAAGTTCCTATAGAACTTTACCCAGTTAAGGTTAATATTTCACACATTTACTATTAACTAAACTACTGGCTTCATTTGGAGTTCATCAGTTTTTTTTTTTTTGACTAGTATACATTTTGTAAGGATCCAATACAAGATGTCAAATTGTATTTAGAATTTTAAGAAAAATTAGGACCAGAGTTAGAGCTGTAAAGATCCCAGACCCGATATATAACAACTGAGATTTGCCATCAGGAAAAATAAACAGAAATAGCACAGATGCAAGTCTTGGAAAAATCTTGGCTTCAAAGATGTAGCCTGAATTATTTTTTATTTCAAGCAATTTATATGTGTTTCTGGTGTTAGGATAGTTTATATTTACCTTGATTCCTCAGTATCCATCAAGGGTTCTTTTAAGTCAAATGATATTGAAAAAGCTCTAATTATGATATGCTCTTGGATTCAAATGAAAGATCTTTGAGGCATTTGGCGGCAGCATCTTAGTGAAACTGCATACTATTCCGGGAAATAGTGATCTTCATACGTAGCTGGCTCCTTGTGTATCCCATCTGCTTCCAGGTTCTCCCTTCACCCTCGAACTCTGGTCATATTAATTATTACAGTGGTTCTTTCACTCATTCACCCAAAATATGCATTGAGAATCAGTTACATGTTGGGCCCTGGGCTGAGCTACATGGAGCCCACAGTCTTTTGGATGATTCAGAGAATACAATCTGACTGCACACTGGAGAGGTGATAATGAGGCACTCGGGCTGCTGTGGAGAGCGCCATACCAGAATACATGAGACAGAAACTCATGCACAAGACATGGAGGCGTATGTTCCAGGGTCTCTGCAGTGTCTCAGTTTAGCTGCAGCGTATGCCCTACCTGGGAGGAGCTGCCTGAATTTTGTGAGTGGGGTCCTCGAATGACAAAGGCCACAGGTGCCATCCCAGGGGTCTGAGATCATCAGGAAAAAGATGGGGAATTAGTGGTAATATTTGTGCTTTGGGAATATCATGTAGACATGGATTACTGAGGCAGGACCAACAGCAGGAGCTATGGGGTCACAGTGGTTTAGGCCTCTAACCACAAAGACACAAAGACTCCTTCATCTCCTCCACTTGACCAACATTTAAAACATCCTTATAAAAGCAGTTTGAATTGCTATTCCTCTGAAAAGGCTTTCCCCCACCCATCAGCTCAGAAACACCAAGTCACTCAGTCCCATAGCTCTTTGTTCATAAGTCAATTTTAATATTCATCATGGATGTCGTAAGGACTCTTTTCCTGTCTGTCTCCTTCTGCAATGAGCGTCACCAGGTCATCTTGGCATCTTCAGCATTTAGGACAGTGGCTGGTACAGGCGTCTGCTCAGATATTTGATGAGTGAGCCCCAGGAGGAATCGTGACTAGAATGGAGGAGAAAGCTGACCTCTCCCCCGAGGCTGAACCATCGGTATTGCCCAGACTCATTTTTGCAGGATTCCATGCACGACCGTTTAATTAATTCAATTGAGGAAACAAGGAGATGAGGCTCAATTAAAGAAATTGTAATTCTTTAAGCAATTGGTATGGAGAGGATTGCTTTGTCATGTTGTAGAATGATCCAAATTTGTGAGTTGGTAAGAGAGAAGTGTTTGCGGTGCGGATCTGTTGCAGAATGTGTTCTAAAGGCAGGGTTGTGTACTTTACCTCAATTATAGCATCTGAACAGACATTGCTTTAGTTTTGAGGGTTATCTAATTTTTATGAGAAATCAGATATCTTAGTTTTTTGTGTTTTTTTATTGTCAATAAGTGAAAATGACTAATACTGTATGGATACATCCTCTTCTGCTAATGAAAGACTATAGTTTGTTTTGGAGTAGCCTCCTCTGTGAGCTGCTGAGGAGCGAAGCTAAATGCTAAAAAACAAAAGTCTGAAATGGCTGCATAGCCTACCAGCAGTGAGGAATAGTGGAGTTGAGATCTGGGAGAGGATAAATGTCCACGGATGGGTTCTTAGTTTGCTTTCTATTGCTATATTAACCTACCTGAGACTGGGTGATTTATAACTAATAGAGGGTTATTTTAGCTCATGGTTCTGAAGTTCAAGAACATGGTGCCAGCATCTGCTTGATTCTAATGAGGGCCTTGTACTGCTTTGACTCAACAGAAAAAAGCAAGTGATTGATAATGAAGAGGCAAAAACAGGAGAGGAAACTTGCTGTGGAACCACCAAGGCTTACAGAGGATGATCCAGTCTCCCCAGAACTGCACTAATTCCTCTTAAAAGCCCCCAGGCCTTTCAACACTATTATAGTGGGAATCAGATGGCACCATGAGTTACAGAGGGGACAAACTCCATTCAAGCCTTAGGAGAGGTAAGCCTGGTGTTTGCTGATTCTGAGAACTGTGGCCTGGAGGATGAAAACGGAGAGAACTCTGGATACCCACAGAGCTGGAAAAACAAAAAATGGAGACGATATTTGCCTAGGAGTAAAGACCTTGGTAAATACCTCAGGCAGTCAGTTTAGACCCAGAAATAACCCTGCACTGAAATAGCCAATCCTCAGAGGAACTGACCCCCACCTGTGATGATCCCCAACCACTGATTGGATTAAGGTGTGTTGAGGTATTGGTGCCCCCAACCCAGCTGCCTGCTGAAAGCATGTGTACCTTCTCTCTGGAGGAATATGACATCATATCATCTCTTAACAATTTGCACATAGAATTTATGGCAATAGAAAAGTAACCAGGCAAACAAGGAGACAGGATGTGACCAAAAATCAAAAGAAAATAGGCATCAGAAAGAGATCCACAGTGAGACCCAGATAGTGGAGTGCAGAAACAAACACTAAAACAACGACCACTTACAAGTTAAGAAATAATTAAAATGCAGAGAACTAGAAATGATAATGATGAACCAAAAGAAATTTTCAGAATTTAAACAATTATGAGCCATACATAAGAAATCATAGTTTGAACACTGACCTAAACATACAGAAAATCAGATTTTAAGCATTTCTCTAAACATTCTAAGTTCAGATGTATCACACTTCATGGTACCAATGCAATAAATTGCACATTGCCTTGGATTATCGCATCGAATAAAGGAGTTGTCATAAACAGTGAATATCTCTTTATGGGCCACAAAATATAACAAAGATTACAGATAATAAAAGATGGAGGCAGAAAGAGGGGAAGAGGCTGATGATGAGGTTCAATGAGCTTCAACGTGAATTAGACCTTACAAATAATTAACTAATTAAAATCTCCAATCTAAAACCTTACCTGGAAAGTTCTGACAGAAATACCAAGAGGCAGGACAATAGGTTCCATGTCTCTGGAATCACATAGCTTTCAGTTGGACTCCTGGGTCTGTGTCTTCCTGGGCAGGTGACCTTGGACTATTTAGTAAACCTGAACTTCAGAGTCCTCATTTCTAAAATATGGATAATACTTGCTTTTTGTTGTTGTGAAGAAAATCAGGAAAATGCTATAAAATGTCCAAGAACAGTCAGCCTTAGAGCAGGCACGACAGTCCACCCACGAGTTACTGGAAGAGAAAGGTCTTTCCTCTGTGCTACCTCTTTCCACCCTGCTGTCCCCAGTCACATGCATGTCTTTGTTCTCTGTCCCTTTTCTCATTCTTCTTTTTTAACTTTTAGTTGTTAATGGGCCTTTATTTATTTATTAACTCATATGCAGTGCTGAGGACGGAACCCAGTGCCTCACACACGTAGGCATGTGCTCTTCCACTTGCCCAGTGCTCCCAGGGCTCTCCTTTTTCATCTTATTCTAAGAAAGAAACCGAGGCTCTACCTCATGGAATGAATTACCATCATCTGGAAGTGAGTAGATTTTAAAACATCACTGATTTAAATTTATTCCGAGAATACCAAAAAATGACCTTTTTACTGCTCTTGCAGTACGTGAAGATTAAAACATCAGTATGGTTGCCCGCTCAAGCTAAAACATTAGGCTTCTACTTCCTTGCCAAGAAGAGAGGGTCAGGGGTCTGTATCTTAGTGGTTGATAGACTCCCTGTGATAAGCAAGCCGACTCAGCAGAACCTGGGTCATCAGCAAGACCCCCACCCACTGAATCAGTGCTGAGAATCTTGGCACCACAAAGATTTCAAAGTCAGTATCTGAGCCTTTATTGGGTGTAGGGGAGCATCTTTCCGCTCTTCAACACCTTCTCTAAGTCTAAACTTTCATCAGACCTCACCATATTCAAAAACAAATATCATGAGATAGGCAACATTTAAATATACAGTGTCTCTATCACAAGTTATTTTGAGGTACTTCTCATGATGAAATGCTATTTATTAAGCATCATTTATCAAGTGACTTTAACAAGACTAGAAAACACTAGAGAACAATTTTATATCAAATATACATGAGCACTTTTTTAGCACAGTGTTCAGTCTGTGTACCTCAAATATTAGTACATGTTTGCTTTTTTTATATGAAAAACAAACTGAACCTTTATTCTTTACTTAATAAATTACTCAGACATTATGTACCTGTTCTTTTTGTGCTGCCTTTATTTTAACATCTCATTTTTATAAAGATGGTTTTCCTCTCGGTGGACAACATAAAACATGATAGTGTTCTGACAGAATGGAGTCTTGTGTTATTTTCAGCTCTCACAGTTTGTCTTACAACATTCTCTCTAGTGTTAGGATGAACTGCTCTGCTGAACTGGATATCCCTATAATTTTTTTTTCCTTTTCTTTTTCTTTTTTTTTTTTTTTTCCAGCTAGGCACATGGTGCACACCTATAATCCCAGTGGCTCTGGGGGCTGAGGCAGGAGGATCACAAGTTCAAAGCCAGCCTCAGCAAAAACAAGGCGCTAAGCAACTCAGTGAGAACCTTCTCTAAATAAAATACAAAATAGGGCTGGGGGTGTGGCTCAGTGTCTGAGTGCCCCTGAGTTTACTCCCCAGTATCAAAAAAAAAAAAATTAAACTAGGTAAACAAAAATACATTTTGCAGTTTTAATTTTGAGCAGAAGAAAATCTTACTTTACTCCCTTTTGTTTCTTATTGTAAATTAATTCAGGAACCATAGACTGACCACTTTCTGAAACCAGATGCTGTGCTCTGGCCACTGAGGCTGCTGGGACACCCCAGGCTCTATAATTAAAGTGTTGATGGGCTCAGGGCCCTGGGCCTCCATATCCCAAGGGTTTTGAAGAAAGTAAATTCACAGTCTATGCTTATGTTTTATGTTTTTCTTATTCTCCTTCTCCTTTTTCTTCTATGTTTTCTTCCCTTCCTCCCCCTTCCCTCTCTTCTCCTTCTCTTTAAATAAACTTTATTTTTAAGAACTGTGTTCCATTGACAGAGATTTTGGAAAGAGATACTCCACCACCCAATTTCCCCTATTAACATCTTTCCTTAGAATGGGATGCGTGATTCAAATTAAAGAACCAATACTGATAAGTTATTATTAATGAAAGTCTCTACTTTATTCGGATTCCTTTAATTCTCCCCTAATGTCCTCTTTCTGTCCCAGGGACCCAGCCAGAATGCCGCATACCTTTAGTCACCCGTGTCCTTCAGATTCCTCTGAGCTGTGACATTTCTCAGACTCCTTGTTCTCTGTTATCTTGATAGTTTTGAGTAGTTTCTTTTTGTTTAAAAGAAAAAGAAGTCTATGGCCATACTACCCTGAACGCGCCCGATCTCGTCTAAAAGAAAAAGAAAAGAACTTGACCACAGGCTGCAAATTACACTCTGTGGCTATTTGTCCAGTTGAGGCCGAAGAATTCCCTTTCAAGCCAGGCACCGTGGGCGCATGCCTGTAGTTCCAGCAACTCTGGAGGCTGAGGCAGGAGGATCACAAGTTCAAAGCCAGCCTCAGCAACTTAGTGAGGCCCCTAACAACTTAGTGAGACCCTGTCTCAAAATAAAAAATAAAAAGGGGTGGGGATGTGTCTCCGTAGTGAAGCACACTTTGATTCAATCCTTGGTCCCCATGCCCCCCCCCCCCAAAAAAAAATCCCACTCAGCTAGACAGCGCACTGGTGAGGGATATGAAGGACTTGCTCAGTGGGACTCCAGCAGTGCCCCTTGTCATGGTGCCTGGCTCTTCTCCAAGCCCACTTGCCTGGCACCTCGAAGCAGCAGCTGTGTTTTCAGATCACTTTCCTGTCTCTGGGCTGTGATGTTTGGCTTTCTCCAAACCTTTTCCACACCACCACAGTCTCTCCGGCTTCCAAATATTTCTTTGTACCAGAAGTCCTAATTGCTTCTTTTAATTAGCAATGAAGTACAAACATTTATCAAGCAGAAATCTTGTACCTCCTTACTCAAGGCAGAGAGGCTCTGTCTTCAAGACCTACAAGTTGGCTTTCTGTTTCCTGGAGAGGAGGGTGTTCCTTCCTTATGTCCTGCTTCCAGAACTCCTGACAATTCCTCACGCAGCCAAGAAAGGACAAGCAGTTGAGTTGACTTTTCTAAACATGGCACCAGAGCGGAGCTGTGTCAGATGCTGACGAGGGCAGAGGAGGGAGAATGTTCCCCACTGCTTTGGAGAAGCAAGGTCGGGGGAGACGGGGGCTTCTCCTAGGCAGTGTCTGAACAGAGCTTTTACGGTGCATGGTGCACGGTGCCAGCACCCCAGGTGGAGGGAACAGCCTGAGTGAAGAGCAGGGCATGAATGACATGGGACATTTAAGGAACTCCCAGGAATTGGGAACTGGTGTAATATAAAGGGATAACAAGGGAAGAGCAGGAGGATGAGTTTGGAAAGATAAGCAGAATTCAAGCAGTCTGGAAAGTACCTTTCATGTCACTCTAAGGTTTAGGATGCTGTTGAATGCTGTGACATTGGGTCCCCTTGGTGGCAGAGCAGTAGGGCTGAAGATCTAGACCAGAAAGATGAGGATGAGGTCTGGAGTTTGTGCCCTCAGGGAAGAGATGTATCAACCCCAAGGTACCATGGAAATAGGCTAGAAAAAGAGCACATTTAGATCTTGACTTAAAACCGATTTAAAAGTTCTTAGCTTGCAGCCTGTGGTCCACTAGGAGTTGGTAATGCAAGATTTAAGACTAGGTTAGATGACACCTTAAAACCCGCTGTCTGAACTGAGATGCTCTTTGGTCAAAGAGAAGTCCAAGAGGCTATTTGCCCTCTAGTGGCAACCACCATGCATTTCCTACTTTGCTGAAGACCAAAATATACAGTGCAGAAAAGGTCATCTCGGGAAGCCAGTGGTCACTATTGTTCATGAAGCCGCTTGAAGTCATATCTAAACTTACACACAAGCCTAATATGAATTATTTAAAACAGGAAAAAGAGACGCTATTTCATAATAAAAATTGATCATATCACTCTCATTGAAATTGTTTAGTTTTGCTCAACTTTTCAATACCATATTTAATAGAATATGATAGAATGTCCCATTGTATAAACAGCATTGTTACAATTTTCAAGTGTGGTGATTTGTTTTACATAGGAATATATTTGGAGAAGATATTTCCCTGCATATGCAGGAATCTGCTTTAGGCTCTCCTCTGTTCATAGAGATTTACACTTGCTATCTAGAGAACGGAGGCCACTCAGATTAACGTTATAGTTTCCAGGGGGCTGGGCTGTAACCCAGTGGAGCGGATTTGCCTTACATGTGTGAGGCCAAGGGTTTGATTCCCAGCATCATGACCAAAATTTAAAATAATAATAATAATAATTAATATTAATTATAATCATTATTATTATTATTTAAGTTTCCAGTTTAAACCTCCCCCCCCCCTTTGTAAGTGGTTTGTATCCTGTTGCAGAGTCTCTGGTATCAGTTTTCAATCTTTCAAATATACAGTCTTTGGAGAAGCAATGCTTTCCCCTGCCTTTGCTAAAGGCATTTCACAGAAACATCTCATTATTTATTTATAGGGTAAGTCTCTAGAATAAGGTAACATTACCACTGGTCTACTATCTCCTCTACACACATGAATACATTCATAATTGATAACGGTCTATACTGGCATTGCAGCTAGAATATAAATCTAAGGCTGGATCGCCGGGAGAGCAAATCATGTCCTCATTTTTGTTAAGAAATAAATAAGGGCCTTACTTAAAAGTATCCAGAAGGAGGTGTGCATGGAGAGTGGGTGGGGGAGGGCAGGGGGGGAGGGGGAAAGCACCCCTGGAGAAAGCCAGTAGGGGGGTACTTGGAGCCCAGCCCTGCCAAGGAAGGTTCTCTTTTCCTTCTGCATCCTCTCTCTGGCTGAGCAGGTTAATGATTGTCCAGTGTCAGCCTTTCTGCCTGACGTGAGGGCCCCAAAGAAACTGAAAGTCTTTGAGAAACAATGGGGTTAAACTGCCTTGGGAAATTCTGAGCTGCTGAACATCAAACAGGCAGGTGAAGCTCTCCCTGGAACGCTTCTGCCCGTTTCCTGCTCTCGGAAGTGAAACTGATCTCAAGAGGGAATTCTCCACCTTGCCATGGATGACTGCGGATGAGGATACAGAGCCAGCCATGGGGACGTTTACCCAGGAGGCCAGGATGGCGGGGTTCGGGGAGCAGGCTAGAATGCCACTGTTGTAAACAAATAAAACCCAGCGATATATATGTATAGACATATTTACACACAGAAAGCCATCTAAATCTGCTGTAATCTTTAACAGGGATTGTCTCAGGTTGGTGGAATTGTGGGTGATCTCAGTCCTCCCCCTCTCACTTTTTTAGTTTTTGTTAAAAAAAAAATAAACAAAGATCCAAATATTTTCTTAAAACAGAAAAAGTTACCTTGTAGGTGGCTAACTCTTTGCAAACACTAAGTGATTAATTTGGGATTTAAAAGTTATTAAAACTCCTACAGGAACCAGAAAAACTTAAAGGTGAATACTAATATGATTTTCGAGTACATAGATTTTTTTTAACATCAAAGCAAACAAAAACCATAAAAGACTGGTTTATTTTATTACATAATTTTTAAAGCCTCTGTAGGTTTTTATAATGTTTAAATAGGGATTAAAGACACATACAGATAAAATATTCACAATACATAAGACCAATTAAAATTCCTTGGCACAGAACCTAGAATAAGGTAAGGGTCTAATAAATATGTCTTTATTATTATGGAATAATTTATTATAAATCAGTAAATATGTAGAAATTCTTCAAAACTGGACAAAGAAAATTAATAAATCCCTAATCACACAATGTCTAATAAACATGGTAAAATTCAAACTGTATATTTAATACCTACAGAAATGCATCTGAAATATTAGGTATACATTTCTTTATCTGTAATGTGAATAAAAATTTCTGAAGGAAAAAAAATGTTTTCCACTTACTGACAAAGTTCAGAGAAATAGGTACTTTTATTCCATGCAAGTGAAAAAATGACTTGTCAGTAAGTATTAAGAAAAAACTTAAAATATTTATTTCATTTCACCTAAGAATTCTAAGCAAAGGAATTTAGAATTTATCTTAAGGAAACAATGAGGAATGTTAATGCATACTCTTTGAAAGACCTAGTAACTTTACTTGTAGAAGCATATCCTACAGATAAGCTTAATGTGTGCGTGGGTAAAATGACACAGGTTACTGATGCACTTTTGTAATATAAGATTGAAAACAACCTAAATTACCATTAATATCAGAAAGATAAATAAATTGTGGTATGTCCAGACAATAGCTTATTGTGGGAAAAATAACAAAATGAAAATAGAATGTGCTATCATAGAAAGATCTACCCCACCCACGCCTTTAACTAATAAAGATGCTGAATATAGTAAAAATGAGGAAAATTAGAATATATTTGTATATTCACAAAAATAAACTGGAAAGACATGCAAGAAATCTGGCTTCTGTGGGTGAGAATGGGAAATTACGCATATGCAAAACAAGAATGGGAAAGAGTATTTTGTTTTACTTAGTTTTTGAATCAGTGAAGTCATTCTTTTTTTTAAAAAAAAAACGCTAAATGAATGAATGAATTGAATTGAAAAACAATATATACCAAGCATGGCTGCAAGACCATGGGACGTCAAGTAACTTTTAAATGTCCACTGAAGAAAATAACAAATTTGGAATTTGCTGTGCTTGTCTCTTCCTCTTTGAGGTAGAGAAAATTCTTCCCTTCTCTTGGCATCCTCCTATCTGAAAGAGTATCTGACACAGAGTAGGTGTTCAGTGAAGTTCAGAGGAATAAATGAATCAATGAAGTTTTGAAGGTTAATCACAGGAAGAAACCACAAGTACTTCTTACATTCAGAATTACTTTTTCAGCAAGCAATGAGAATCATTTTTGAGGGAAGATGCAAAATAAAAGTTCCAAAGGTTCAAATAGCTCTTTTATCAGCTCTAATTCTAGAGGGTCTGTTAAAGCAGATTATGAAAGCAAAGATAAAATCAAGGCAACTGAGTGCAAACCAGCACGCCGCATTACTCGGGGGCCACGTAGGTTCATAAACCAGGTTTATCATTTCCATCCAATAATGTGCCCAATCACTCTTCCTTTTCTTGCCAAAGAGAGATATCAGGATATGCTTAGCCATGGCAATTAATGAGGGATGGAAGACATTGAGCTAAGAGAATGTGCTATAACCCATCAAAATCCACCAGAAAACTCACCATGTATTAAAAATGATCTGGTGCTAGCATAATGGTTAACACTGGGGAAATGTTCAGGGGCAGAGCAAAGCCTAGGAAATGAGCTGGTGACTGGATATTAGATCAGTCATTCTCAACACTGGCTGCACATTATACTCACCTGGGGAGCTTTTAAAAATACTGATGCCAGGGCTCCACTCCCAGAAATTCTGATTAAATTCCTGTGGGGTCTTGCTCAGGCATTCCTAGTTGATAAAAAAAAAAATAGGAATACTGATGTGAAGCCAGAAGCCAGGTTTAAAATATTCTATACCGGACCATGGGAAGGGTGGAGGGAAGCCTTTTTTCATCATCTTACTTGAAAAAGTATCTTAACTTTCCCTTTTATCCCTGGTCTCCCTAGCCCAGACCATATTCAAAATTCCATGCTTAGACTATTAATATTATTTCCTGTAATTGGTGTGTCTGTCTCTCTTGCTTTCATTCTTCCCTTAGATTTTCCACTTTATGCAGCACGACAAACTTTTTTTTTTTTTTTTAATATATATATAGGACTCTGCTATAGTTTGGATCTGGAATCTTCCCCAAGGCCCATGTGTTAAGGTTTGGTGGCCATTCTGAACTTAAATCTCTAAAAGTGTGAGCCAAAATAATGTTTACTCTTTGTAAACTGATTATCTCAGGAATTTGGTAGAGTAACATAAAGGTGACTAATACATATATGCCTCAGATTTGGCTTTTACTCTGAGCTCCGGCCATTATCTATTGAAATCTGACTGCCTCATTTACACCAAATTACTTGGGATTGATATCCTCTAAGGTTCTTTTCTGCTCTGAAATTGTAAGTTCCTTGGTTCTTTATTTTACTAGCACCAGTAAATATCCAATCTCTTCTTTTGTAGTTTCCTGAAATATTGTTTAGGTGAAATCAAACAACACAACAAAAACCTCATCCACTTAATTCTTGCAATTACTCAGGTGATTTTCTCTCCCAAAAGCCTTTTCAATGTCTTTAGCCAGTCCCTCAATCATCTGTCTTAAGCTTATTTCTTCTTCTGGAAAGAACCCTACCGTTCCTCCCTCATATTCTTTAAGTTTTCCTTGGTATTTGGTAGTCAAGACCACCTTGCCCCAATGCACCCCAGAGCCAGGGTATCAACAAATAACCCAGGTGTCCAGTCCCAAGCCCTGCCCCAGTCTGCATTTCAACCAGATGCAAGATGTGGAAGGCACATCAAACTGATAAGAACTGGTCTATAACAGTTTTTTTACCATTTTTTAAAAACTTTCATATCTTTAAAGGTTTTCAGGTCAGAGTTCTTTTGTTTTTCTTAATTTGATAAAAGCTTCTATTCCACATTATTCACGTATTATTCACCCTCGAATGTTTGTGGAGCGAACGATTCCATGCATAGTAAATACAATTATCCAAATAGTGAAGTCTCAAGTTTAGTTTTAAAGATTGATAAGTACCATGATGACAAGATGGTAGAACCTCATGGGTCTCGAAAGAGCATCTTACCACATGTCCCGATTTTACAAAGAAAGGCAGACCCAGAAGGGAGCCGACTTCAGACTTCTCTGATAGGAAATGTTTGTTTCAGTGACTGCGTCACCAATCTTGAACACCACCAAATCAAGTAAGCACCCCAAAGGGGTATTTAGGAATTCGAAGGCTTTCTGTTTTCACTCAAGCCTTTGTAAGATCATTTGCTCTCCTGTTGTAGATCATCTAAGACATTTTCCCACCCTTCCCATGTCTGAGCGAGTGGTGGGGATACCAACGTGACCATAACCGAGCAGCTGGCCTCCTGGAGGACACAGTGATGGGCAGCAAGGTAGGACACAGGGGAAACACACTGGAAAACTCGAGTCCTTGGGAACCACTGGGCTTCTAGACCCTACAAGCATGCCCTACAGGCCACACCAGGGAATCGCAGTGCTGCCAGCTGGAATCACGAGTTCCTTATTCTTCCTTCCCTGTTCAGTTCTATTTCTTTTGAGCCCTCTGATGCCGTTTTGTTAATGCCCCACACCTAGGCGACCTGCGTACTGCACGCGGGGAGGCCACAGCGGCGGCCGTCAACACCTCCAAGGTCCAGTTTATCCCCGAGGGCATCTTTCACATGATTTTCCTTTTAAAACCAGTGCCAGCGTCGCCAGGAGTGGCGGACAGAGCCTGCCCGGCGGCCCGCCCAGCTCGCAGGCCTCCTGGAGCGCGCGCCCGCGGGCGGCCCGCACAGAGCCGGGCGGCCGGGGCGGAGCGGGGGCCCGCAGAGCCGGAGCCAGGGCCCGCGGCCGCGGAGGGCGGGACCCGCGGGCCCCCCTGCTCGCTCGGCCGCGGCCCGGGCGCATTCCTGCCCCGTCCTCCCGCGCCCGCTCCCTCCCGCCAGCTGATTCCCTGGCCCCGCGGCCCAGACTGCCTGGCGCCGGGCGCGTGACGTCACCCATTCACGGGGCCCGCCGCCCCCTCCGCCGGCGCCGGCCGGGCGGTCGCCGTGACGACGCGGACGCCAGCGCGCACAACGACTTCCAGCTGCGGGCCGCGCCGCGCGCTCGGGCTGGCGCTGGGCTCCGCGCGCGGGGGTGGGTTTCTCTCTCTCCCTCGCCTCCTTCCTCTTTCCTCCTTTTCCCCGGCTCCTGCGGGTCCTCCTGCCGGGAAGCGCGCTCGCTCTGCTTCTCTAGGCCCCGGTCCAGGTCCTTTCTGAAGGCTCTCGGCCCCGGCCCCCTGTCCTGGGCTCGGCGCCGGCCGGGACCCCCTGGCGAGGCTCTGCCGACGCCTCTGGCCCTGGGCTCCTCCCTGCAGCGCAGAGCCCGGGCTGCTGCCCAGAGGCGAGAGAGGAAAAGTCACCGTCCAAACAGAGAAAATGAGAAGCCTCAGTGGTCCCAGGGAAGCCGTCGGAGGAGGTGTGGTCACCTCCCACAGCTAGGAAGCAACTTTACAGGGACTCCAGTGTTCCCTGTGAGAGCGCGGCGGCTCTTCCTTAGGACAGCTAGGAACGAAAAGCACGCTCCAAAGAGGATAAATCTATCTAGAACAGAGCAACAAATCCGAGAAGTAGTGCAGTAAAGAAGAGAAAGTATGCGGGGTCACATTTGAACAGAAAGGGAGGAGACTGGTGGAGTGGGAGCTCAGGGAATAGTGCGCTCCCCTCCTCAGTCCCTCCCCGTTCACATCTTCATCCCGGTCCCAAACCCTGAAGTTCTGGATGGGTGGGGGGCGGGGAGAGGAAACAGTGGTTGGTCAGAATTGGGTGGAAGGTAATTCCTTATGCATTTGTGTGTGTGCGTGCGCGCATGCACCAGAATTTTTGCTTCAAAACAGTTGCATTTTGGAAATTAAATCCATAACTGAGAACCAAGTGAAATCATCCCGGGGAATTTCTTAAGTGTGCATTGTTGAAGCGGCCCAACTGTACAGCTATGAACCCAGAAGATCCCAGAGGACGCAAACCCCCTTCCCAGGACTTGCAGAAATACTTCCAGTAAAAAGTGCTTTGGCCCTTTTCCACTTTCTGTCAGTATAGCTTTCAGCACATCCCTTTTTGCTTTACTGTTTATCGTTTTATGTGTTTGGTCTTGTCCTCAAAAAAGAGTTTAAACCCTTTGAAGGCAGGGGCAGACTCTTTCCTATATTTTTTTTATTTCCTGACCCAGCCCAGTAGATGCACAGTGAAATTTATTATGATGGTAAAGAATAACTATTAACCACACCAGTGTTTATTTGGTCAAGTCCTTGTTTATTGGTTCATAACCACCCTTAGTTTCTGTATGTCTTCAACACACTTCCCAAACAAATCAGTCCAAAGGACTATTAGGCAATAGTCAGTGGTCATTAATAAAAATAATGAATCCATTAGAGTCTATAGGCAAGACAAATACTTCTCCTGTGTTTCCCAGGCATCACTGCTAGTAGTAGGACTTGGTTAAAACAAAACAAAACAAAACAAAAAACCTCAAAACTAGTAAAAATAAAAATTCAAATTCATTTTGTTACCTATCTGAAATGAGGGCTCAGTGAAACATTAATTTTCTCAAATTGCTGCATATTTAAATGTGATTGTAATTGCTCCTTAGCATTTTAAAATTATAACATTGATCCCAGTGCTTAAGAGTACAAAGAACAGTCTATAGGGGCTGCATTTTTTTTGTATAAAATGGTCTATAACATAATGGATGACTGATTAGATGGTGCGTATTGGATTCACTTAAATGCCATGTTTCCAATTAGGGCAGGGACCCTCAAGACGCCTGAAACAGATTGGTTTGTTTAGTTTTCTCCTTCTTTGTTAAGTTCCATTAGGTTTCCACACAGGAGTTGTACTTGCCCATAGTTTCAGTAACCACAGTAGCTGCCAAGGGTTCTCAATCCCAGTCTCACTTAAGAAATACCCTGGTTAAAAATTGAGTTACCCCTGGAGATTTTTATTTATATGGTCTGGGTGTGGCCTGGGCACCATTTTTTTTTTTTTTTATTGTGAGTGGCAGATCCAAAGGAAGTGACAAAGCCTCAGAGAGGCCTCAGATGTCCCTCCCTTTGCTTCCACTGTGGTTTATGTTCTACCTAACTGTAGTCCAGCAACAGAGAGTGGCACTGAGATGAAGGTGCCTGTGATTCTGGGTCATCTTACCTCACCTAGATTCTTGCAACCATTACCGAATTATTCCTACACCAGGGAGAAGATCTCCCTCATGCAACACCTCTAGGGTCATCCCTCTCTATCACACCATCCCTAGCCCTTGACATCCATTAACCTATTACTTCCATAATTATTTCATTTGGGGATCGTTTCGTAAACTGATTTTATCGTTTGTGACCTTCTGGGATTGCCCCCCATACACACTCAGCACAATGCTCTTGAGATGTAGCCAAGTGGTGGTGTGCATAAGGGTTCCTTCCTTTGTATTAGTGAGCAGCGTCCAATTGTCTAGCTTGTCTAGGTGGACCAGAGTTTATTCAGCTATTTGCCTATTGGACATGTTTCATATCCCTCCCTCGCCTCCCCCCCCCATCTCAGCTATTACAGAGACAGCGTCTATGAACAATCATGATTATATGCTGATTTTTTATCTAAGTTTCTATTTCTCTTATATTGAGGACCAGGAGAACAATGGCTGGATCATAGGGTTAGTATATGTTTACTTTTATTTAAGAAACTGCATTACTTTTCGGAAATACTTGTACCACTTTGCATTCCCACCAGCAGTGTATTAGAGATCCGGTTTTTCCACATCCTCATCACCCTTCAGTATTGCCACTACTCCTTACCCCGTTGTGATAGGCGTGCAGGAAACCTTACTTGGTCTTGATTTGCATTTTCCTGAGGGCTGGTGTTGCTGGACTCCTTTCAAGCTCTCCTCTGCCCTCCCTGCATCCTCTTAGGTGAAGTGAGTCTCTTCCTGCCTTTTGCTTGTTTTCCTATTGGACTGTGTGTTTTGTTACTGCTGAGTTTTGAGAGCTCTTTATAAATTACAGCTATGACTCCTTCCTCAGATAGGTCATATTTGCTTGTCATTTCATCCTCTGGAAAGAGCCTTCAGAGGGCAAAAGTTCTAAATTTTGATGAAATCTGATCTGTCATTTATTTCTTTTATGAATCATGCTTTCCATGTCATGCCTAAGAACTTTTCACCAAGTCCTAGGTCTTTCAGATTTTCTCTTATGTTGTCTTCTAAAAGTTTTACAGTTTTACTTTCAAAATTTAAGTTCATGTTCCATTTTTTATTTTTTATTTTTTATAATGTGTAAAGCTTAGGTCAAGATTCATTTCTTGTCTATAAATTTGCAATTTGTTGGAAAAACAGTACCTTGCCTCCATTGAACCTCTCTTGCCCCTTTGTCAAAATCATTTGTTGATGGGCGTCGGGGTCTATTTCTGGCTCCTCTGGTTTGTTCCACTGATCTATATGTCTGTCTTTCCACCAGCACCTCACAGTCTTGATTACTGCAGCTACACAGCAAGACTTGGGTAGACTGAATTCCTCCCATATCATTCCCTTTAAAAAAATTCTTTTAGCACCTGGCATGGTGGTGCACACCTATAATCCCAATTACTTAGGAAGCTGAGGCAGAGGGATTGCAAGTTCAAGGTCAACCTCAGCAACTTAGTGAGATCCTGTCTCAAAATTAAAAAATAAAATCTGGGTGCAGTGGCACATATCTATAATCTCAGCTACTTGGGAAGTTTAGGCAGGAGGATCACAAATTCAAGGCCAGCCTCAAAAACTTAGTGAAATCTTGTCTCAAAAAAATAAAAAAGGGTTGGAAATGTGGCTCGTGGTGGAGGACCCCTGGATTCAATCCCCAGTACTACAACAACAAAATTCTCAGAGATAGTCTAATTCAAATCCCTCTGCATATAAATTTTGTCAAATCTTGTGTATATCTATAATAACTCTTACTGGGATCATGACAGAAATTAAAACTCTATATCCATATGAGAAGAATCCACGTCTTGGAACCTGCCGTGCTCTCTCATCATTTGAACATAGCTTATTTCCCCCACTTACTTAGACCTTTGATTCCTTCCGTTAACATTTTGCACTTTCCAGCATACAAGTTCTGGTCACGTTTCATTAGATTTAAACCATTTTGTGGAGTCATTTCCCATGACATTTTATTTGAAATTTCTGCTTACATGTGCTCCCTGCTAGTGTATGGAAATACCATTGAATTTTGTATGTTCATGTTTTATTGTGTGACTTTAATGAACTTAGGATTCTATGGGTTTTTAAAATTCTTTCTGTTTCATTTTATTTTCCTTTGTGTTTAGTAGATGGCTTGGGATTTTTTAGTTAGAGAATCATGCTCTCTGCAAAAAAGAACAGATTTAATTCTTCCTTTCATTTCCTTTTCTTGCCTTATTATCTTGGCTAGAACTTCCAAAAATATGTTGAACAGCAGCAGTGAGCTAGAACACCTTTCCTTTGTTCCGGATCTTTGGGGGAAGGCATTCACTTCTTTCACCATTATGTATAATATCAGTTGTTGGTTTTACTTTTTTTATTTTTATCAATTTGAGGAGGTTACCCTTATTCCTACTTTTCAGAGAGTTTTTATTATGAATGAATGTTGAATTCTGTCAAGTGCTTTTTCTGAACTGATTGATAGGAGTATATGGGTTTTCCCCCTTTAGTCTGTTAATCTGGTAGATTATATTGATTGGTTTTTGAATGTCAAACCAACCCTTCATCCTAGAACAAACATATATCATGGTATATGCTGTGCTGATATGGTACTGAAATCCATTTGCTAAATTTATATTCATGAGATTGATCTAGATTTCTCTCTCTTTCTCTGTCATATACACATACCCCCCTCCCCTGATTTTGTATTTTCTTTTGTTTTTATACCAGGATAATACTGGCTTCTTAAAATGAAAAGTATTTCTGCCTCTTCTATTTTGGGGAGACTGCATGTAGAATTGGTGTTAATTCTTCTATAAATATTGGGTAGAATTGTATAATGAAACCATCCAGGCCTTGAGATTTCTTCTTTGCGCTGTTTAAATTTCAGATTCAATTTCCTTAGTAGTTATAGTGCTGATAGTCTAATGACTCAGGGTGGAATTATTTGTTTTTATTTTTCTACTTGGCATTCACTATAGTTTTATGAATCTGTTGGTCTATGCCTTTTGCTATATTTGGGGAATTTTCAGCCATTACTTTTAAAATATTTTTCAGCCCTACCCTCTTTTGCCTCTCATTCGTGGCTCCCAAAGACACAAATGTTAAATGTCTTGTTATAGTCTGTGTTAGTCAGCTTGGTGTCACTGTAACCAAATACCTGAGATAATCAACTTATAAGGAGGAAAGATACATTTTGGCTCAGTGTTGGAAGTTTCAGTACATGGTTGCCTTTGGGCCTGAGACAGGACATCATGTGGGGAGTGCATGGTGGAGAAAGCTGCTCACCTCATGGTGGTTAGGAAGCAGAAAGAAAGAGAGAGGATGTGGCCGGGCATCCCCCTTGATGTAACTTCCTCCCACAACTTCCTCGTGCCACTGCCTCTCAAGGGCACTGTAGGCTGGGGACCAAGCTTTTAGCAGATGAGCCTTTGGGGCTCACTTATCCAAACCATGGTGTAGTCCTGCTGGTCCCAGAGGCTCTGCTCACTGTTTTAAATTCAATTCTCTTCCTTTCACATAGAGTTATTCCTACTGTAGCATTGGAGTTCACTGGTACATTTTCTCTGTTCCCTCCATTCTGTTGTGGGGAACATCCATTGAATTTCAAGGTTTGGGTTATTATTTTTCCAACCCTATGGTTTTCTTTTGGTTCTTTTTGAAGTCTTTGCTGGGAACTTGTATCTTTTCATTGGTTTCCGGTGTGTTCATAATTATCCATTGAAACCTGTTGATCTGCTGCTGTGGGCCGGCTGAGGTGGAAATTCACTCCTCTGCTTACCACTGGGTGGGCTGTGCCCTTCACCCCTGCTGGGCAGGAGTGGGAGCTCTGGTCCCTGGCCTTGCTGATGTCACCCTGGCTGGGAGGGGCTCACTGACCTTGCGAAGCTGTGCAGCCCTGGCTTTCCACTAAGCCTTCTCTGACGCCACCCCAGTGAGGACCAGAGGAGCGCAGTTGTGCTGTGGTGAAGTGGAAATCCAGGCTCTGCGTGGGGTCTCCGTCAGTGGGTGGGGGCCTGGGTGCAGCCTGGCTCCCTGCTTTCCTCCTCTGACACCATCAGGTAGGAGCGTGCCGTACCTGAGGTGCCAGGTCCGGAGTTTGTTCAGATCTGCTGGTGGGTGGGGTAGGGCCACGGCCTTCCTGTAGGTTTGGCTGGTCAGCCTCCTCAGCACCTTGTATCTGGCTGGGTGGCCCCTTTCCTTGTCCTCTGACTAGAGACAGCAGGCTGTTGCTGAAGCTTCTCTCTCTCTCTCTCTCTCGTGCTTGTTGGCATTTCCAGGTTTTTGGTACCCAGTCTGGGATATTTGAGGCCAAAAGAAAACCAAGGGAACTCAGTGGTTCTTCGGGCCCCAGCTTCGTAGATGGCTCACCTACTTCTCTTCACCTTGATTTAGTCTCCTTCTGTTTATTTTTTATAAAACGTTCAGAGTTTTTAGTTTCAGAGGAAGGAATAGAGCGAAGTCTTCCCACTCCATGTTCCTGGGATAGAAGACCAAGTGTTGTCAAATGTAAGTGCTGCTTAACAGCCAGCCAGAGGGAGACCAGCCCCGCTCTGCCTCCGCTCAGCACTGGGAGGTCTCAGTCTCTCCCCTTTCTATGAAAGGTGCTCGTTTTCCATTATTTCAGCACATGGACTTTTGCTTGCCTAACAGTGAAAACACTATAACGTGGGGGAACAACGGTTTTTATTCTTTGGAGGGCGGCTGAGCTGGTGGAATAGGTGAGGGCTTTAGAAGCAAAATATCTGTGTAGTGGTGAGATCGTGGGCGAGGGTCTTAGCTTTTTAAAAGACCAGTACAAACTAATTCTGGTGTTGTCTAAAGCTAATATGTTGCACGTGGAAGGCCCCACACGTTGCACGACTTGCACGTCGTATGTGTTTAAATGCTAGTTGTGTTGAAGCGTTTGTGCTGAGTGCCCGACACAGAGAACTTACCCCGGAACCCTCTGGACTCAAGGCTCAGTAGTGGTCAGAAAAGCACACTAGGGAGGACATCCTTGCAAGAACAGAAATGTGGGCTTTGTTTTTTCATTGGTCTCTGGCCTCGGGTCTGGCAGGATAGTGGTATGGTCAGGGGTGGGAGTTCTGGTCCCCTGGCACTCCTCAGGGCAAAAGAAAGCCACCGCGATGGCGCTAGGCGTGACCGAACAGAGAAGAAAATAAAACTACCCTCAGGAAGGGAAGGGCCGGGAGAAAGCTGGAGGTTAAGTTAAGGGCCTGAGATCTTATTAGGGGTCTTATTCTATGTCTTGGAGGTGGTGTGGCTGCGGGCTCTGCCCTCCTCTCCCACACGCACTGACTCTGCGGAATCGCGCAGTTTCCCAGGTTGTGAGAAAGCAGAGCGCTTCCCGCCTGTGTCTTCAGCTCAGGTCCTCCCAGGGTCTCCGAGGGGATGTCACACGCGCTTTTCACACCCAGCTGTCCACGTTCCCCTCTTCTGTGAATTCTTCTGTCCCATCTCATGAAAGGACACGTCATGGAGTGAGACGCGCAAGCCAGAAACTCGGGAATCATCTTTCTTCTCTTCCACCAGACCACACCCACGCCTGTAGATTTCTCCTTCAGGCGTGTCTGACAGAGCTCTGTTGAGCACTAGGGGAAGTGGTGCTGGAAGAAGGCTCAGCGAGGTCACAGGAGGTGGCAAGTATCTCCCCAGTCTCAACGCTAAGCTCCCCCACCCACGGTTTCCTTCGGTGCCTTATGAGGTACCTGATGGCATTTGTCAATCATCCTCTGAGCCTTGACCGCTACTGCCAGGGTTTGGATTTTCAGGTTTCCATTCTTCCTAGAACTTCAGAGTCTCTCGTGCCACCTCTGTTCTTTTCACGGCTTTGTCTTCTCCTTTCAATTTTGTGACAGTTGCTGCCCCCAGTGGAATTCCTATTCTCTTCCCTGGCTCACGTTCACAGTCAGGTTATGTTGGAATAAAATAAGTTGCTTGAAGAAGCAAAGGTCTATTTCTTGTTCCTGCTTCACGTCCATGACGGTTTCTCTTCTCCTTCCAACGCAGAGTGAGGCTGTGGGCCTCTACTGTAGAGAGAGTTGTTGGAGACCGAGCACAAGGAAGGGAGGAAGCAAAGAATGTCCTGCACTGGCTCTGCCTGGGGCTGAGGCACCTGCGTTGGGATCATCGGCCCATGACCAAAGCACACGGCATTTCCACACCCACCCTCAAGTAGGTGCACCCCACGCCATGTCGGTAGGAAACTGGGGTAGCAGGTGAACGTCCCCGTCCTGACCACCAGACTGCCTCGTGGCTCTTTTGCCTGCCTGCCCACCCTTCTTCCCTCCCATCCTCTCTTCCTCCATTTCTCCCACTTTTCCTCATTTCCTCCCCTTCTCCCTCCTTCTTTCCCTCCTTCCTTCCACCTTATAAAATGACTGGGAAACATCCCTGGGAATATCCCCCAATGGGGAACCAGGCTTCAGGACCGTCACAGGTATGAGAAAGGAAGACTGGCGGGTGCTACCTTGGCGCTGTCGGTGCTGAGCTCCTGTTTCCAAGTGCAGCGTGATTGACGGCAGTGACCCGGAGGACGGCAGACAGTGGGAATCAGGGGCCTTCCAGGACTGCAGGCAAGTTGGGGTTTTAGTAAACCCAAACCAAAAGCACATCTCTGAGCATTTATTCCATAGCTGTAGGGTGTTGATGCTGGGTATTATCAGTCCCATGAATCACCATGGCAATTGATGAATGTAGAAATTCAATATGTATTTTTCTCTTGTAGTGTTTTAAAATTCTTTCTCCGTGACTCTCTGTTATTCTGTTAAATCTAAGCAACAAGAAAACATTCTGTCTTTCCTAATAGAAAAGCTTTTTTTAAAAAAAAATCAGGTCTAATGTATTTAAAAATGTCTGAGTATTGACTCCTGACAAAATAGAAGGGCGGGGATGTGGCTCAAGCGGTAGCACGCTCGCCTGGCAATCGTGCGGCCCGGGTTGGATCCTCAGCACCACATACAAAGATGTTGTCTGCCGAAAACTAAAAAAAATAAGTAAATATTAAAATTCTCTCTCTCTCTCTTTTTAAAAAAATAGAATTCCTGTCTTTCTGTAGTCTTGATGGCTTTGTTGTTAGTATGCTGGCTTTCTTACGTACTCCTAGGACGACCTCCTCTGCTGATGGGATGTAGATCATCACTGGAAATGTCTGTGGTTACACTCGTCTCTCAGGTAGGAACCGGGGCTATGACCTCATAGATCCCTTGCTAACTAACTGTACGTCAGTGTTAAATGGGAAGCAGAATGACAGGTATGAAATCCATCTATGGCATGTATTAGTAGCGTGTGAAGTCATCCATGCAGAGGGGATTGGTTCCAGGTCTCTCCACAAACACCCAACTCTGAGGATGCCACTTATAAATCACGTGCTGTTTTTGCATGACCTCTACTCATACTCCTGTACCCTTTTAGTCACCTCCAGATTGTTTATAATACTGAATGCAAAGTCCAAGCTGTGCAGTAGTCACCATATTGCTTAGGGAACAATGACAAACGAATTCCGTTTGTGTTCAGTAGAGATGCAACTCTCCTTCCACATGTTTTGGACCCACGTTTGGTTGAATCCATGGATGCAGAGCCGTGGACATGGAGGGCAGGTGGTGCGTGGACACCCCTGTGGGTGAGTCCCGTGTCTGCGTCAGTCCCCCTCCAGCTCCACCTGTCCTGTTCCCTGCCTTGCTGTGTCCCCTCGGAGGGCTCCCACTTATTTGCCACCCCACTAGTGGCCATACTCATGTCCCCTAGACTCAGCGGGGCACTCTCAACCCACTGTGTTTGGATTACATGGAAAGTGTCCTAGAATCATGTATTTTTTTTAAAAAGAAACAACATTACCATCATTTGAAACAAAGCCAATTATTACTTTTAAAAAGCTACCTGCTTTCAATTAAGCAGGAAATTATCTAAGAAGTCACTTAATTTGCTTTGGTCTGTAGTCCCACAACCGCTTTATGCTGAATGGAGCATGAAATTAAATATGTAACAGCCATCCTAATGGCTGTTTCAAATGCCGGCGTTTTAGAATCTTAGGTCTCCTCAATGGTGACAAGTACAGAAACATATGAATCAAAGGACAGGGCTTCGCTGTGTTTGAGGAAAGAATAGAAGATATTATTATTGTCCTCTATATATTTTCAGTAAAAACAAAATGTTAAAAAATCCTCTATGTATACAGGAATAGCAGCAGCGCATATGTGGAAAATCTTTCAAACTTACAATAAAATGACTTTTTTCCCTCCATGGAAAATGTGACAAATGTAAAGTAGATTATGCAAGGATATGCTAAAGCAAGAAGTTATGATGAATTTTCACCATTTGTTAAAGAAACGCCAGGACTAATCTCCTGTTCTGGGGCTTGCCTTTGTTTAGAGCTGAAGGACATACTGTTTGCAGTGGAGAGACTGTTTATGGAGACATACAAGGACCCTAGTTTATGCAGGAAACTTTAGAAGCATTACTAAAATGACACTTCAATCAGTACTTAACAATGTTGTAAATGCTAGATGGTTCTCAGAGCCTCTTATTTATTTAAAACATTTTTTTACAACTTTGAAACTATTTTTATACTAGATAAATCTTTTCAAACACTAATCATATTATGAGTAAACATTTTTCAAAATCTCTGTATAAACATGGATAAAAGCATCCTTGCTGTTTCGCAGTAACTTATTTCAAAGCAATCATTTTCTTTTCTTTTCTTCTTTTTAAACTAGGTTAGACATTGTTCCAGTTTTACCAGAAATTTTGACGAACACAGGTAAGATTGACTGGGTTTCCTTCCCCTCCCTGTGTGAAGCAGGGCGAGTTTGAGCTGAGATAGCTTGCAACACTCCAGAGTTACTCAAGAGCTCATTTATCTGATGCTAAGTCTGCTTCATATTTTAGTCTGAATCATTGAATTTATCTATACTTGATTATGTTATTTAAAAATATTCTCCAGCTTTGCAAAATTACTGTTATCTTTAAAAATTTTCTGAGAAGCTATTAAAAAAAAAAGAAATCATGGTAAGGTATGGGCTTTGGATGTGGGTCCCCCCCCCCATACAGGAAATTCTCTTTTTTTCTGCATTTGATCATGGAAAGCTCACAGACTATAATCCCACAGAATCTTTGCATGGCAATCTGTGTGACGTAAGAGAGATGCTTAACCTCTCTGAGCCAGATGCCTACAAACCATAACAGCATTTCACAGGTAAATTGGGAATAACAAAAATACCTGAATTATGAGGATTGTTTAAAATAATATAAGACAAGCACTTAGGAAAGTTACTGGCATGTGGGAGGGTCTCATTATTCTGATTCAAGTGCTTCTGTTCACTGTGGGTCATCTCTCCCTCTTTTTCAGTCCCTGTCCTGCCTTGGCAGACCTCTGGCAGGCACTTTGTGCTTCTCATTTCATCTCCTGACCCTGGTGAGGCGGGTCCCATTGTTATTACCCTGTTTTAGAGCAGGGAAGTGAGGACGCAGGGTCTGCCGGTGTCTGTGCACCATTTTAGGCAGAAAGAAGCAGGCAGGGGTGGTATTTGAGTCCTTTTCGCCTGAACCTTAGGATTCCCCTCTAACAGGACCCACTGGCCTCTCGTCAGCCGGCAGAACCTTCTCCTCAGTCAGCGGGTGTCTGTCACGGTGGAACATCAGTGACCAAGCAGGCTTCTGGACCTGGCTGTTCCGAGCAAAGCCAAGTCATCGCTCCGTTAATGTTCTCTCTGGTAAGTGGATGCGGATCCATAATGGCGGGGGCATGGGATGAACCCAGGAACTTTGAACTGGGCAAAGGGGAGGGAGAAAGAGAGGGTGCATGGGGGTAGGAAAGATGGTGGAACGAGATGGACAGCGTTACCCTAGGTACACGTATGAGCACACGAACGGCGTGACTATCTCGTGTACAACCACAGGAGTGAAAAATGCTGCTCCATTTGTGTACAGTGAATTGAAGAGCACTCTGTGGTCATGTGTAACTGATTAGAACAAATTAAAAAGAAGATATTTGAGAGAAACCCAATTTTTAGTAAAAAAAAACAAAAATGCTGAAATAAAAACTTAAAGGGCCTTTCTGTAGCTGGGGGTATGATTTATAAACACCCAAGGGGGTATGATGCTCCAGCTGGTGAGTGGGGTTTTACACGTATGTTGTCCACTAGTGTTAGTGAATAATGGGGTGTAGCATGAGGGGGCTGTGGGAACCATGTGGCGCTCCTTGCCAGGAAGCGAATCTGCATGTGACGCGTATACGTGACATCACACCCTTGAGACCAAGAACATGAATCAATTCTATTCACAAATGTTTTGCACAGAAATCACTTCAGCAGGTAACCCATTCTCTGAGAAACAGGATAATGTGTGGTAGGAAGTAAATGGGCAATACTTATAAAAATCTCAACTTGGAAGAAAAGGTATCTCCTTGAAAGGAGTGGATCTAAACACAGGAACTGAAAGTATCTGGGACCCTCGCCGTCAAACTGGTCTGCTTTAGAGGAGGGACGTCACATGGTCCTGGGGAGATGGGGCCTGTTCTACTGGACACCCACCCATGAGAGCCTGGCTGAGCCCTTGATGTCTAGTGCTAACTGCATCCTCTTTGTGAGATTTCACCTATTCCAAAATCACGAGGATATCATCGTGTATTTTCTTTTAAAAGTTTTCATATTGTACCTTTCACATTTAAATCTGCAGTCCCTGGGGCAGATTTTCTCATTTGTGTGAGATGGGGTAAGAATTCAGATTTATTTTGTCCATGGTGACCCAATGGAGACAGAAACCATTTGTAGAAAATTCTGGCATTTCCCCACTGCACTGCAGTGAGTGGTCTCTGTCATCAAACGACCTCATGGATCTGTTTTAGTTTCTGGACTGTGTTCTGTTCTGTTGCTCTATTTCTGTATCTTTATGATAGTTTATCCTGTTTTAATTAAAAATAGTTTCATAATAAATCATGGTCTCTGGAGCATAAGCTTTTTTCAACGGGGAGAAACAGGATTACTTGGACTTTTGCATTTCCATATAAATTTTAGGAATTTATCTGTCAGTTTCAAAATACATTTAAAATTTGTTAGGGATTCAATTAACATTGCATATCTATAACTCAATTGGGGGGACACTGCTAGCTTTAAAATGTTGAGCTTTTCAGTTCATGAACATGGTATAGCCCTTCATTTATTTATCCTAACATTTCTTTCTGAATATTTTAGAGTTTTCAAAGAAGAGATCTTACAGATTTATGTTTATGCCTAGGTTTTGGATTTTGAATATACTATTTTTGGTGGTGTTTTGATATATCAACTTGATCAGTCCACTTAAAACAGGAAGCTAAGGGTGTTTCTTAAAAGACATATGTCCGTTGTGTTTTTACAGTGAACTGAACTCTGCCTGTTATGGTTTGGATGTGAGGTGCCCCCCTCTGCCCCTCCCCAAAGTCTCTTGTGTGAGACAATGCAAGAGAGTTTCGAGGTGAAATGATCATGTTAGGAGAGCCTTAACGTAATCGTGTGTTAATCCACTTGAATGGACTAACTGGGCGGTAGGCGGGTAGGGTGTGACTAGGAGGAGGTGGTCATTGGGCTGTGCCTTGGGGTTCGTATTTGTCCCTAGTGCGTGAGAGCTCTCAGCTTCCTGATGGCCGTGTCCTGAGCTGCTCTCCTCCACCACGCTTTCCATCATGAGGTTCTGCCTCACCTCTGCTCCAGAGCCATTGGGGCCAACCATCTATGGACTGAGACCTCTGGAACTGTGAGCCCCAAATAAACTTCTCCACCTCTAGTTGTTAGTGTCAGATCTTCTGGACAGAGTATTGAGAAAGCTGAGTAAAACATTGCCAAACTGTGGCTTCTGTAAGGCAGCCCTTGCTCATGGTGATTTACATCTTTTTCGTTGTCTTATGTTAAAGGCCCAGTATAAGCCATCTATATAGACCTCTTGAAAACATGCGTTTCTTAGTCAATCAAACACTAATCTTGCTGTGAAGGCATTTTGCATAGTAAACCCTCCAAACCCTTTTCCTTAAGTAAAGGAGGTTACCCTTGATAATCGGGTGGGCCAGCTGAATCACTGGCCCTCCTTAACAATAGGGCTGAGGTTCCTGGGGAGAGATGAAGCTCCAGCTGTGGATGGCCACATTGGCCTGTGCCATGGAACTCATTCTGCTCTTGATCTTTCCTTTCTGATGGCCTGGTCTAGGAAGGTTGGATTTCCTCAATCAGCCCCCACAACAGGAAGCCAGTGTTTTGTAATAAGCCTCTACCTGTCCATCTCTGTATCATCATCTACCTGTCAGTTCGTCTACACCACGCATCTCCTGCCGATGTCGTTTGTTTAGCTGAACACTGACACATATTTTGGCACTGGAAGTGATTCCAGATGAACAGAATCTTTTAAAAAAAATACTTAATTTTTTTTTTTTTTAGTTGATGGACCTTTATTTTATTCATTTATTTATGTGTGGTGCAGAGAATCAAACCCAGTGCCTCACCCATGTGAGGCAAGTGCTGTACCACTAAGCCACAACCCCAGCCCTAAAAAAGACTTTTTTATTGGTGGATAATCATACCTAATGGTAGGGTTTGTTGTGACATATCTGCACTGCACACAATATCACATTTCATTCTCTAGTATTTCTTCCTTCCCTCTTCTCCTCCCTCCACCTCCTTTTCTCTGCTCTCCTGCTCTCCCTTCTATTTTCAAGAGATTATCCCCCCATACACCTTTCTTCCCCTTCTGCTGCTCTATTTCCACATGAGAGAAAAACTTCCACCTTGACCTTCTGAGTTTGTCTGATTTCACTTAACGCGATGGTCTCTAGTTCCATCCAATTTTTGCAAATGACATAATTTCCTGTTTCTTTATGGCTTAATAAACTCCATTGTGTGTATACACCACATGTTCTTTATCCTTTCATCCACTGGTGGACTCCTCGGCTGGTTCCAGAGTTTGGTTATTTTGAACTGTGTTGCTGTCACCACGGGAATGCCGTGTCACTGTGGTAAGGTGACTCTAATGCTTTAGGATAAGTACCGAGCAGTGGTGTAGCTGGGTTGTGTGTAGCATGCCCAGTCTTTTGGGGACCCTCCATACTGACCCACAGTGGGTGGACCAACCTACAATCCCACCAACAGTGTGACGTGTCTGTCCCTTCTTCTCCATCCTCTCCAGCATTGTCATTGTTTGTACTCTTGATGGCTGCCATTCTGACTGGAGTGAGGTGAAATCTAAATGTAGTTATTATTTGCATTTCCCTGATTGCTAATCATCTTGCACATTTTTTTCATAAATGTATTGGCTATTTGTATTTCTTCTTTTGAGAAGTGTTGGTTTAATTCCTTTATGCATTTATTGATTGGGGTTTTTTTTGAGGTTTTTGTGGGAAGTATTTTAAAGTCTTTATATATTCTGGATATTAATCCCTTATCAGAAGATCAGCTAGCAAAGATTTTCTCCCATTCTGTAGGTTCTCTCTTCATGCTAGAAAAGCAGAATCTTAAGGATGGGCTCTTTGAATCTCACCAGACCCTGTCTCAAAATAAAAAAGGGCTGTGGATATAGCTTGGTGCCATAGCAACCCTAGGTTCAATCTTCAATACCAAAAAAAAAAAAAAAAAAAAAAAGTAGAGTGGGGTGAGCCAGCACTTTATGATAAGGTTTGGAATATTTGGTTCTATAAAAATATCTACTCATTTCACAGTGGCTTGATTTCACTCTTCTGAGGTCAAAAACCATATTGATTTACTCATTCAAAACCCAAAGAGGCTTAAACACCAAAAAGAATGCATTTGAAAGGAATTTGTTTGCTATTTCTGGCAACCTGATATTTATGAGTCCTCTCTTTTTGGAAGGAAGGTGAGCATGAGGAGCTGAGGGCTTCACTTCCTTGGTTGCTCAAACAGGACATTTGTGCGTGGAGATCTGCAGGAACAATATCTGCTGCATTTTAATTCTTACAGAGACCAAAAGTCTGTGTGAGCTGAGTGTGCCCCAGGTGAGCCTTGCAACCCTGGTCTTCAGGAGACCCAGGAACTGAATGGCACCTTGGCCACCCCTGGAGCCGACACTGCCAGGCAGAGCTGATCTGTGAGTGGGCAGGGCAGGGCATGCAGGGCCCAAAGCTGTCCCCAAAGGACTACTTCATGCAACTCTTTCTCATTCCTGAGGCATATGACGGGGTTGGAAAATCCATTAGGAAAAGAACAACTTAGAGAAAAAAAGAGAACAAGCAAGAAACAGCAGCAATTTGGGGTCTACATTCCATTTACATCTTGGGGAAACTGTGTTGTAAAGAAAGTACGAGCCAAAGATGCAGCCAGGAGAGGCCTGGGAAAGGGGCAGAAACACAGATTCTGCCTTCAGGGTGCGATAGAAAGGGAGTTTGCCCTTTCAGTAGGTCTCAGGCATGAGACATTTTATTGGAAGGAACACTCAATGCACTAATGCACAATTTTGCTGCCTTGGAATGTGCAGAATGCTATTACAGTACTTTCACATCTCAGAATAATCCAGAAAGATTGTTTATTCACATTTTCCAGATAATGCAACTAAGTCCAATGACTTGTCCAAGATCCCCCAAGGAATCTGATAACATTTCTTGAATGTTTCTCAAGTTGCATTTTGAGGAAATAATGAGGTTATATCCCCCAAATCTATTTTTGGGAGGCCCTTTCCTTATGTGATTATCAAATAATATTTTGAAGTGAGCAGAGCAGGTGTTACGATGTAAATGTGCCATTAAGAGGAAACTGAGGCTCAGGTTTCAGTGACACCTCTATTTAGCCATGAAACCTGGAAGCTTTGGGCCCTATCTGTCACCTTCTCCAGTGCACGACTGCCTATACAGTGCCACCTCAACCTCCTCACCTTTGCACAGTCTCTCTCCCTTAGGGCCCAGCCTGTGAGGGTTAATTTTGTGTCAACTTGACTGGGCTAAGGGATGCCCAAATATTTCTCTGGTAAAACAGAACTGTGGTTGTGTTTATGAGGGTATTTCTGAAGAGATGAAGTTTGAGGAAGAGAGATCCCATCCCCAATTTGGAGGGACACTGTCCAATTCAACGAGAGCCAAAATAAACAAGAGATGGGAAAGGGGCAAACTTCTTCTCCTTAAGCTGAAATACCCATCTTCTGCCATGGGTCATAGGAATTCCTAGTTCTTGGGATTTGTTCTCCTGGGCGTACACCATCGTCTTGCCTGGTCCTTCAGCTTGCAGATGGAAGATCATGGAAGATCACATCCTCTATAGGCATGTGAGTTGCTTCCCATGTCTCTTTCATATGTAAATACATGCAGTCTGTTTTTCTGGTGAACCTTGGTTATGCTACCCCTTCCTCTCAACTCCTTCCCCCAGCTCAAGGTCATCACAGCTGGCGTGGGGGCTGCACCTGTGCCCTGTGTGGCACTGACACACACCTGGGGCCTGTTGGAAGAGGAGCCTGCAGGATTCACTCCAGGGACTCAGTGGAGCTGCCTGGCAGGCAGCAAACCTCTATGTTGGGCAAGGTGCACGTCTTTGGTACGTCTGATGGACAGATTCTGCAGGAGAGAGGAACCCGCAGTTCTCGCCTCTGGCTCAGTGGTTTCTGAGCCCGGGAGAGGCTCTCTCTCCTCCACTAACAGAGCCATCTGCCCACAGTCTGCAGTGAGACCAAAGCCCCGCTTCCCTCTGCCCTGCCCACAGGTGACAGAGGGGATGGTAGTGCTGCTGTTGATTGAGTGCTCCCTGCAAGAGGAAGTGCTTTCCTGTATGGCCTATCAAGACCTGTGAGGCGATTTCAAAATGACCCAAGGAGAGGATGAGGCCGGGAGAGGTAGAGAGCCTTAAGTTTTCTATTTAATAATGAGCCAGAACAGAGCCCTGGCATGCCACAAAGGAGTGAGCATGTCCAGCCCTCTTAATTCCATTTACTGTTAGGGCAAGAAGCAAGGTCATTTCATATTGTACCTGCAACTCTGTTTTGCCCTACTGAAGATGTCACTGCTGAACTTTCTTGGTCTTTCTCTCTATTAATTACCTGTGTGGGCAGCCTTGGACTTTTAATCTTGCCTCACACCTGAGACTCTCCCAAGGTTATTTGACTGTGTCCTAAGGTGGGGAAAATTCTTTCCAAGCATTAGTGCTTAATGGACTTCAGCTTAAAGCGATTAAACCTACAATGAACCTAGCAGTCTCTATCTTTACCCAAAGTAAGGATAAATGAAAACTTGCCCCTCTCTCCGGGGGCTGGTGGCCTTTAGAGAAAACACTGCATTCAAACGAGGCAGCTGAACATTTTTCTAGACAGACAATAAACATATCAAATAAACAATGCAAATACGGACAGTATAAATGATTTAACAAAATGGGCTATGTGATATAGAGCAATGATCAATCAGAAAAATGTCAGGTAGCATTTGAATTGTTCCAAGGAATATTTTATATTACCCATAATACCACTTAACTTACATTTTTTTGATATGGACTTGTGAAGAGGTGGTCAAGAGAAGCCAATCATGTAATTTAACAATTCTGGATAAAATCAGAAGATATCATTTACTATGTACAGCTATCCCATGAATTAATATAAAACATCAGTTCTCAGAACATTCCATTGGAATATGCTAAAATTCAGCAAGTATTATTTTAGCAAACATTTGCTATTATTATCATCTATTTGATGAAGCAATTGCCTGCTTTCGGGGGGAGTGGCTCAAATGAATATGTTGTATAATGCATACTATCTTGGGGTTGAGTTGGATCCCAAATGGTATATTTTTTATTGCAAAAAATTTACTTTTTCCATTTTGTATATTTGTCAGTAGAGTGTCTTTAGAGAAATGCATAAGCTTCACAGCTTGGCTCGATAACTGTACTCCATCAGGTATTTACTGGTAGTAATTTCACAAATCCATACATTTTTAAAAGCACAGATATCCTTTCTTGTAATTCAAAAATGTTTTCTAGGTACTTGTTTATATTCAGAGTCTGTTATCTGGCATGAACATGCTCCAAAACACACACCAGGCATTTTTCTTCTATTTTGGGTTGTCAATATGAAATGTACTTAAGTTTTCCCTCAGCATCAGTTTTCTTTATAAGACTTTCAACACATCTCATGGGCTTTGATAACAGATAATACGCCGTTCTGCAATTACTTTCAAGAAAATGATTTCTATGGTTTTGCACCTTTAACTCATATTAAAAATACACTAATAAGCATGTTGTCACCGGGAACTATCTATGTGTCAAACTGAATGTAGCATTTGAAGGAGCTATTTAAGAGGAGGAAGGTTCCATTTCTGAGCCCTGTTATGTCACGATGTGGAACTGCCTGCCCGGGTGGTGAGCGTTCCCAGCCACGGTCTTGCTCAACTGATTTGCTGAAGCTAACCTATTTGCTGGTCAGACCATTATGGGCAAGGTGAGGAAACATTTTTGAAAAATTTCTCTGTAGTAAGGGAAATGTGGATGGAACAGGCAGAGGTAGAAGAGCACAGTAGATTGTCCACCAGGATGAACTCACGGGCAGTTTCTTCGGGGAAAGATGTTTGTCTATGTTCTTTGTGTTCCTTTCTGTCTACTTAAAGCTAGTATTATAAAGTTGCATGTTCTCATAAAAATTTGGAGATTGCAGAAAGGAATAAGACATTAAAAAATAAGTCAGCAATCCGTTCACGAGGAAGCACTGTCAACATTTTTTATGTATGTCTTTTGATCTCCTGTGTATATTCAAAAAAACATTGAGGTCTGTACATATCATTTTGTATCCTTTTAAAATACTCCCCACAATAGTGTTTTGTTTGCTATTCATTTTATGTATAGTCATAACTGACTTCAGAAATGTTTATAAATATAGAGTCCTTGATTTTAGCCTTGGCAGCCAACAGTCTAGACTTGAGTTTCAGTTGCTGGTAGCTCTAGAGACATTTAGCCCATCAAAGTTTAAAAATCCATGGGTAGAAAATGTGTGTCCACCATTTATTTGCTTTTCCTTCATTTCATTTGTCTGGGTTCATGACCTTTGACAAAATGGCATCAACCAATACTTTTGCCCTAATAAAATACAAGTAAAGGGCCAGAGTGACTCATTTCTTGACATTGCTTTTCTGATCACGGTTTTAAAGAGACCTAGCAAGCCCCAAATCTAAAGCAGCTTCCCTGTCACTGAATATCAGTTGGAACCAATATTTTTGCCATTTTTTGTTTGCTTGTTTTTGTTACTGGGGATTGAACCCAGGGGCAGTTCACTACTGAGCTACAGCCCCAATCCTTTTATTTTTATTTATTTTTAATTTTGAGATTTAAATAGATGCTTAGGCTGGTCTGGAACTTGTGATCTTCCTGCCTCAGCCTCCCAACTCTTTGGGATTACAGGCAAACGCCACCACACCCAGCTCCACCATCTTTGTTATATAAGACCTCAGAGCCTGACCACAAAGCACATCTGTTACACAGCCTTCACCTTTGAACTCCAGGGCGGATTTTGTGTTACTCAGATTGACATGAATGAGAGCTTTAGTAAAGGAAGGTTTTTAGCTTTGAATTTTGCTAGGTGACTTTTTCTCTGTGTTGAGGTTGGCATGAGGCATGGTTCATTTCACCAGGTTGAAAATAAGCTTGTGGGGAGCCTTTCCTTGAATATGACCAGGGCAAGGAGGAGGTCCCTACTGATCCAACTATTATCCACGTGGGACTGGTGGCTGCCTCCTGCTTGACAGGTTTATGGAAGTATAATTGATAGGTCATGGAGTTCAGGTGTAAGCATATAATTTGGTTGTCCTTGTTCTCCTTGCAGTGAATCCCCTTTCTGGAGACCCCGGGCAACCCTGATCTGCTTTTCATTGGTCTAATCTGGATTTTCTAGAATTTTGCATTCATGGAATCCCATAGTCCTTTGCGCCTTTTGCCCTCACTCAGCATGAGGTCCTGAGGACATCTGTGTGAGTGCCTGACATCTGTTGGCTTGTTCCTCTTCATTACTGAGCAATATTCCATTGCATGGATGTACCACTATTAGCTTATCTCTTCTTCTGCTGTTGGGTATTTGAGTTCTTTTTAGTCTTTGAAAATTATTGCTATTAAGAACAAGGAACTTCTGGACTTAATCTTTGTATGGGCATATGTTTTCATTTCTCTTGGTTAAGCACTTAGGGGTGAAACTGCTAAAACTTGTGACATGTCTGTTTAACTGAGAACCACACATTTGTCTTTAGACTGACAGTTCCGTTTTGCATTCCCAAATGCAAGGACTAAGGGTCCACTGCTTCCCATGATCGCTGACATGGGGCATCTCATTGTCTTGCTTGTTTGTCTGTTTTTAATTTTAGCTGTTCTAGTGGGTTCATAGTGATTTAATGAGTGCTTTTCTGGTGATGACTGATTAGAGAATTTTTCCAGAGCTTGTGTGTCATTCCTACGTTGTCTTTAAAATCTTTTGTCCTTTAATGGGATGGCTTCCTTTGGTTGTGGAGTTCGATGGCTTCTTAATATAGTCTGTATACAAGTCCTGTATGAGTACATGTTTTGCAAATATTTTCTCCCTATCTGTAAACCTAACTTTTCATTTTCTTAATGGAGTTGTTTGAATAGCCAAAATTTAGAAAATATTTTAAATTTTGAGAATGTCCTCTCAATATTCTTTTGGCAGGGATGGGGAATTTAAAAATATTTGCCTAGCCCAAGGTCAGTAAGGTTTTGTCCTAGATCTTATTCTGGAAGTTATTCAACTTAGGTCTTATATTTTGGTCAATGATCCATGTTTTGAGATAGTTTTTGGATGTGGTCTGAGTCATGTCATATTTCATTTTTTTGCAAATGGATATCTAATTTTTTCTAGAGCTGTTTTTTGAAAATCTTTTCACTTTCCCCATTGAATTACTGTAGCATATTTGTAAAAAAATGCAATTTATTATATGTGTGAGCCTATTTCTGTTCTGTCCGCTCAATTGTCTATCTTAACACTATAGCACATCGGCGTGGTAACTGCCATTTTTGCATATGTCTTATCGCTTTTCAGACTTGTTTTGGCTATTCTAGGCCCTCTGAATTTCAGTATGAATTTTACAAGCAGTTTGTGAATTTATTCAAAAATAAATTCATATATTTATTCATCCACAATATATGAAGAATTTTTATCTGGAAACTATAAGGAGCCATCAATATGTAATAAACACTGATAGCAAGGTGTAGGGGTGGGATGGACCTGGAGTATCTCTTGAAACTTATTCTAGGCTCCTTTAGCACCTGTCCAATGCAGCTCTAGATTCTATTAGTGAGGGTACCCATTAAGTTAGAGGACCTAGAACATTGCAGATAATTCTCAAAACATTTAAAAATGTGAATATGCTTTTGTTGCTCAAAAAAAGAAAGAGAAAGAACAAGAAAGAAAAAAAAAGTGACGATACTTTTGCTAGTTTCTGAAAGTAGCAGGCACATCAGGCCACAAGGCAGTCAGGATCTCGGTGTGCTGCATTAAAAATAAGCTGGATCTTTCTGAGCAAAAGAAGGTTCACATTCTGCTGATCATTGCTGCCACCAGAAGTCAAAGGATTCTTTCTTGTGTGTGATGTAGAAAGAACTCAGTTCCTGCACCCACCATGCCCACAGCCTCATTATCAGCCTTGAACATGTAGGACAGTGTTACAATGTCTTGACTTCCTGGTGGCAGCTCTGGGCATAGTCCTCCCTAAACTGAGTGCCTTTGTTCCTCTTTACAGTTGTTATTCCAGATCATGGATCTATTTTTCAATTCACCTTCCACTGTGCTTCTTTCTTCCTGTGCTCTTTGCCAGTAGAGAAAAGCCACAGTTTATGGGGGTTTCAGCCTGTGCTCCGTTTAGAGTGCATATTTTCCTGCATCTATCATGTTTGTAGATCAGACACTGACAATTACCAAGCACTTAAATTATTATATTCTGATTATCAAAATTCATACCCTTGCAACAGGATACCTGAGATAATAATGCATTTCACATTCCAGCATCTCATTTGATGATCAATGTATTAATCAAAATCAGTGATGATAGCATACTATATACTTGTCGAAATAAACTTATTAAAAATACATTAGTTCTAAATACAATCTTGTATTGATTTGTCATTTGTTTTATTAATAGAAAACGTTACACCTGCTCTCCAATCAGCTAATCAAAAAAATACCTGTTTCCCAGACAGATTGAAGTTCAATGATTAGTACAACTGCTCTGTGTGTGGGGGAGAAAGGACACTAGCTCATCAGTATGCACCATTGGCATGCCTTACTTACAGAAAAACAAAGAGGGGAGCAGCCGTGGAAGGCAATTGACATTCCTGCACAGGTTGGCATCGTCGATATGCAAATGGATCAACAAGCATTTCCAGCCTGGGCAAGCTATAGAGTGTCACACCAGCAGGGGTTCTAGGCTGTGTTTCCTTGTTTTAAAAGACATTTCAGAAGCTGGGAAACTAAGAAGCTCTAGAGATGCATTATGGGATCCAAACCCCCAACAGAGAACTATGTAACAATTAGCAATCATACAGAAAGTAAACAGTAAGCCATGAACAATACAAAGAGGCCTTCCCAAGTGGATTTACAAATTGAGGGTGGGATCAGTTTCGTGTGACTTTGTTATTCTGTTGTTAACACAGTGCTTAAGGATCTTGGTTAGATAGTATATATATTAGGCTGGTCTAGAGCTAATTAGGTAATAGTTTTTGTGTTTAATTAAGCTCTGTTTGACTTCAATCTCTCTCCAGGGGTCTGATAGAGATTGCATTTCATTTTTTTTTTTTGGGGGGGGCAGTGGGTGGGGTGTTAAACCTATCTCTAAGAGTTCCACATTAAGTTTTCAGTACAGAATATCTTACTTCTGAAGCTCTACTTTTTAGCAAATCTCTCTTTGGATCTTAGAACAGTTGAAGAAGGATCAGGGAGTGAGTCAGCTTAGAGTCTCAGGAGAAGTCACCAAGACAGAAAGCAACCCACCAGATCCCGCCCCCTGTCTTGGGGTGGTCCTCCCTGCCTGCACAGCCGCACCTGTTCCCAGGAGTTAGGCAAACAGACTCCCTGTCTTTAGAACCAGCCCCACTTCATGGGAATTAAGAAGTTACACTTGCTGCTGCCATCTCTCTCTGACCTGGGAGTCAGATGAGGCAGTAGATTCCCAGGGACCTCCTGATGCCCAAGCCCTTCCTTGCTGAAATCCCTAGGGCTCAAGAGCTAGTTCCCAGAGCAGAGCAAAGCAAGGAACCCAGCTGGGCAGAGTTCACAGGGACTCAGGGGCTTTCCTGCACCTTGCCTGAGGGCTTGTCTCCAGCCCCAGGAAAGGAACCTGTTCCAGGTCCTGACTTCCAGAGGTCCTCCTCATTCTGTAGTCCATCTAACCTGATCCTTTAATTAAACTGAAGGAGCACCAGATTCTGACTTTCTGTCTCAAGCTCCTTGCTTTAAACTACGTTCTGTGTTCAGACTTCCCTTTGTTTTTCACTCTGTGCCTTTAAATTCTTGTCCCCTTGACAGGGAACCTGGTGATACAGCGAATCAGCTTCATTTACTTTCCTTGGGAATCTGTCCTGGTCCTGGGGTCGCTGGTGATGGTCCGTTCTCTGTAAGGAGATACTTTAGGAAGGAATGATTCACCTGGTGAGACGGAAACTCAGTTCAGGAAACAGGGCTCCGGGCTCCTCTTCAGGATCTTAAACTGGCCACAGCAGCGTCAGGGGTCACAAAGGCACCGGCACCTCTCTGCAAAGGGTCAGACACACAGCAAGGGAGGACTGAGAAATCTTCTCCAATGAGATCTCGCTTGCTTTAGGAAAGAAAAATCTCTGTAAAATAACTCATCGATCTTCTGTGTGTCTGTGTAAGTGGACAGTCCCAGTGAACGACCTCTTAATAAGCTCATTAGACCCATCAGGGGGACACGGCCATGCGATTGGTCACATCGTCAACCCTCCATGGAGGCTAGAAAGCCAGTAGCCCAAATTTCGTCTTTGCAGAGGAAGGCAAGCAAGGGCAGGGAGGGTGCAGAGCGGTCGTGCCTGAAGAAATCACCTTCTGTGTTCCTCAGCTCCCTGACAGGGCCCTGAACTTCTAGCTCTTGGAATCACGAGTTCTTCCTCCTTACTTCCTTATGCTGGTTGTATTCTTCTGTGTGCACATTGAGTTACTTAGTGTTTCTCTTCCATGAATGGGATCAAGTTCCAGTTCCAGAGAGAAGCATCTGGAACCCTTTCTGATTGGCCCCAGCTCTCCTTTCCAGCCACCTGTACCTCGACTTCTTTGAAGATGCTGGTGTGTCCCCAACCCCCCAGTCTCCGTTCTTTTCTGTGTGGCACAAAATCTCTGGCTCATGCTGGCTTAAAAATAGTTAGTGTTTCCTCTTTGGCCCCGGTCACCTCATCAGTGCCTCCTCCAGGAAGCCTCCCCAGGGGCCACCCTGCAGTTAGCACCGAGCTTGCTTCCCACCGTGGTTCTCTAACATGGCTGTCTGCCGCTCACTTGAGGGGCTTCTGTCTGGTGGGGCACACAGACCTGGGAACAGTGTCTGGCCCAGGGCGAGCACTCAGTAAGTGTTCAGGTAGGTGAAATGCTGGCTGGTGGTGCACGCCTGTAGTCCCAGCAGCTGGGGGGGGGGGATGGGGGGGGCAGAGGCAGGAGGATCTTGAGTTCAAAGCCAGCCTCAGCAACAGCCAGGTGCTAAGCAACTCAGTGAGACCCTGTCCCTAAATAAAATACAAAAAAGGGCTGGGGATGTGGCTCAGGGGTTAAGTGCCCCTGAGTTTAATCCTGGCACAGCCCTCCACCCTCCAAAAAGAAAGAAAGTGTGAGACAACTGAGAGAAGGAACCATGTTTCCTTACTTCCTCCTCCCCTAAAGCAGCCTAATAAAGTTAATCACTCAAGAAGTTTTGTTAGAGTAAACTCATTTGATTAGCTGGTAAACCAGATGAGCAAACAATATTTTCAAGCCTTCTAATATTGACGGAGACTTAGACTCCTGTCAGCCCACCACTTTGGTGACTTCTAAGCTACTGATACCTATTGCATGGGGCAGTCCGTAGCTGTGTGTACTGGTGTGACTTTCTTATTTTTCTTTTTCTTGAGGTCTAATTTCCCAGCATCTGTAGTGGTAATTTCATATCCGTCATTGTTCATCTGCTCATGTCTGATTAACATTATCACCAGGTAAGAGACTCTTCTCTGCCTCAGTGGAGCAGGAATTTTTTTTTTATCCAAAATCTGGTATAAATACAAATATTCTAGCACCAAAGTCATTTCATATTCGTGGCACTGACCTCTGTGAGCAGATTTTGTGCACAAAGCCATGAAGCTTGATTCCTGGAGGAATGCAGAATGACTTTTTCCCCCACAGAAAATGATCTGAAGTCTACTCGATTCTCTTACAGACTTCTCATTTCATTAAAAGTGACAAGAACGAATTCACGTTGCTTAATACATACTAATAAATCTCAGAAAATTCTCTGGACTTTTCTCCCTTCTCACAGGTTGTGAGCATCTGAAGAGTCTTTATACCCAAGTTTTTAGGGAAACAGAACATCATAAAACAGAGGTGAGCCCGTGACTCACTTTCTGACATACAGAGAAGAGCCCCAACAGAAGAAGGCCCCCCAAATCATGGCAGAAATAGCATAAAAAGGTGTCTCTGCAGACACACACTTACCTTTAATATACACACGTTTTTTTAAAAAAATGTTGGAGCTACTGACAATGTAAGCTCATGAAATCGGGGTTCTGTGGGCTGGGCCGTATTGGACAGTGAGACCAACAGTACTGGAAACCTCTTCTGTGGCTGACTGTGCTTTTTACAGGACAAAACAGGGAAGCAGGTGAGGTTTTACTATCCCTATTCTTTAAATAAATACTGACTTAGTGGTGACCAGAGAAGACCATGTCCTCGGGGATTAGACATGACATTAAAGCCACATGATGTTTGTCTGATTTGGGGGAAGTTGCTCAGCTGTTTTAGACTCTGCTGATGGACCTGATCTCAAGGATCACAATGGTGAGACCTCAGTAGTGGGCGGCCGTTACTATGCCGAGCGTCACTGTCGTCCCCGTCATCCCTGCTTCTAATGGGCTGGGGACTGGTGTTAGAGAAGCCGTGCTCCTCGCCCTTGCTGAGCTCTACTTTGGTTGGGATGGAGGCCCATAAACAGCTAGTTACAGGCAGGACAACACAATCCTAGGGGAACAAGAATGGTGTAAACCACGCATTATGGGATTAGAGAACAAGTAACTCTGGACTACGGGGGCAGCTTTAATAGAAAACTTCCTGAGGATGCAGTGTCTCAGCTGAACCTGCAGAAATGAGCAGCGCCTTGATGGAGAAAGGAGAAAGGGGCTGGTTCATTCCACCCCGTGTTAGGGTCTGTAACAAGTCTGGATGGCGCCTGGCATTTTGCAGAGGGATGGGGTTTGTGAAGTAACGCCAGAGAGCCATTAAGTGTGGAGATTCCTTATTGGTTGACTGCTGTATCTAGTTTATGCTAATTAAGATAAGCTGTGTGGAATGTATAAATGCCTCTGTTGTCCTACAATAAACGGCTCCCACTCCTGCTGCATCAATGTACACGAGTTGCTCGTCACCCCAGGGTTATTTTGCTGCAGCCGGACTGTGGCAACCCCGTCTGCCCTTTCTTTGGCCTGTTTGCTCATGATGGCTTCCACATTTTCCCTCTCATTTATTCAATCCCCTTCTCAGAGAAGAAGGTGATGTCGTTGTAACAGGGAGCATCTTCTCTGCTCCCTCGTAGGTGGAACTCTGGTGAGGAGGCACATGGAAGGCCTATGGCCCCAGGTTCTGTGGGTGTAGGTCAGGGACCCACTAGGTTGGGTGAAAGCCTTGGAGTGTCTCGGGCTGGACAGCCAGAAACCACCGAGGGACTTCCAGGGGGCAGCCGGGGCCTCACCCATGAAATCCATCCCAGGTTGGAGAGGCAGTTCCCTGGAAGGTGCCAGCAGCCACCCTACAGTGACAGACTAGGCACTGGGGGGTTGTCAGAAAACTCAAGCTGCCAACACAGGCGCTGTGGGGGTCCCTGTGCACCAAACAGATGAGCCCTTCAGTGATTCCCGTGTTCTCTGCAAGGTGTGCCTGGGTTTGGGGCCAGTGATGGGTACCGAGCCAGTTACTAAGTCTCTCTGAGTCTTGCATCGTTTATGAAGAGTGAATAATAAGATCTTCTCTGTTTGGTTGACATGAGGACAAAGAGCTCCAGACTCGCGAAGCCCCTCAGTGTGCAGTCACGAGGGTCAGCTCCCCTCTTCCCTGCTTTCTGTCTCTGGTCCCTGCCGCTGCTGCGTTTCTATAAAGTAGACTTGAGTACTCCAGGGGACACCCGCCAGGGCAAGAGGCACGAAGAAGGGCCGGGTGTAGCTCAGAGGAGAGCACGTACCTGGCGTGCACGAGGCCTGGGGTTCCGTCCCGACTCTGCGGTATAAATAAATGCAGCTTTTTTTTTTTTTTTATGGGACACTAAGAGGTTTTAGCCGTCCATGACCCAGAATGTTAACTGAGGAGCACTGCCTTCCTGAGAATGGAATGGGGGGCATGGTGACCAATGGAGAGCCCCCAGCCCCCCAAGAGGTAGAAGTAATAAGCAGGGTCCTGGGGGCAGGCAGCACCCTGGCCAGCCTCCCCCCTCACTAGGAGTTCCCCTTCCTGCTCTCACGGTTCACATCTCTGAGCTTGACTAAGGTGAGGAGGTTCCCCTAAGCAATCCCTACCTTAATGTAAAGTCCCACAGATACACCCCTCTCCCTAGCGCATTTGGAAAGGGAAAATCTGGCTCCGCGAGAATGAAATTATTAAAATTCTTAGGCAGTCAGAGATAATTTTGTGGGGGATGACAGGGCCAGCCTGGGGGACAGGGACATTTGCTCAAGGTCACCTAGACTTAGAAGTTAAACATTTACTTTACCCAAGTATAAGTGGCTCTATCAAAGTAGAACAGAAGCTCAGAAATTCCTTTTTGTTTAACTGTGCAGCCTCATGTAATGATCCCAGGGAAATGATAGACATGGAATTTTTCTGGCATGGCTAATTGTTTTATTTTTTTATTTTTTATTTTTTTTTTGGTGGTGCTGGGGATTGAACCAGGGCCTGTGCATGCGAGGCAAGCTCTCTACCAACTGAGCTACCTCCCCAGCCCCAGGCATGGCAATTAGAATAGGATGTTATAATCTGACCAAAGAATACACTGGCTAGCATCATTACCTATCAGCATTCGATTCTTCTTGTCTCAAGCACCAAGTGAAAACCAGGGCTGAGGAGAGGCTCTGGGGTGGGCCTGAAGCCATGGGAGCCCAAAGGAAGCAGGACGTTGTCTCCGTCCTCAGTTTTCTTCTGAACAGGAGCCTGAGCCCCATGGGGAATAGCATGTTCCCCTAATGAGAAGCTAGGATTTGAGGCCGAGCTAACCTAAGTTTTGAATTGGAAGCGTGAAAACTGTGGATCCTTACTAGAAATTCTCATCAGAGTTCACCTTCTACTCGACGGGCGCTCGTCTGCAGGGCTGTCCATGTGGGCCTGGTTGTCCTGCATGATAGAACACTCCTGGGATAACCCAGGTAGCCTGCAAAGGTGTGTGAGTGAAGCACTCCTGATTCTGCGAATGGTGCTGATGGATGTGGCAGACCTAATGGGTGGGAGCTAGGAGGCCAGCCGATTCGAAATTACAGGTCATTAGTCTTGACCTGAAGATGATCAACTGTGCCGAGCACACTTGGTTCTCCATGCTGTCTGTGCCTCTCACTAAGGAAGCTGGCGCCACTTGAAAGAATGATATTGAGCGACGCCTGACGAGATAAATACGTCGGAATACTGATGCTTTTTAATATTATAAACAGTACTATTCGAGAGCTGTGGTCTTTTCAAAGTATTTGCTCAACTCAGAGTTTCAGTAGAATTCTACTTGTTCAGAATTAGCATTGAGGATATTTATTTGTCTCTGGATTGAACATCTTGAGTTGAAGTTGAGTAAGTTTTAAAAATCAGATAATTTCTGGGTGCAGTGGCGCATGTTGGTAACCCCAGCAGCTCGGGAGGCTGAGGGAGGAGTTCAAAGCCAGCCTCAGCGACTAAGCAAAACCCTAAGCAACTCAGTGAGACCCTGTCTCTAAATAAAATACAAAAAAAAAAGGGGGGGGGGCTGGGGATGTGGCTCAGTGGTGAAGCGCCCCTGATTCAATCCCTGGTACCCAAACAGAGAATTTGTTTTTAGGTAGGTACGGGTAGCTTTAAAATCCATGGTTAAATGGTGGCCACTGCCCATCATGCCCCAGGTGGGCTGCACTAAATGCCGTACACAAGGTCAGCACCCCGCTCTGTCCTGGGCTATGATAATCGTGTTGCACGTGATGCGCTGCACGATTTTCACGTTCTCGTCTGAGTCCAGCTTCTTTTTGCCTTTACACACATATCCACTATGAAAATCTTTAGCACTGGGTTATTCATCATGTTTTATTAGGTATATTAAACATTTTGAAATATGCCACCAATATCCTGACCCCCTGCCCCACCCCACCCCCCCAAAAATCCTGTTTCACATCTGGATACTTGCTCGGATCCCTAATGCAGGACGGGGTGGAAGGAGCACTTAACCCTGGCCGTGAGGCACAGGTCTGCAACTCACAGCCAGCCCAGAAACCAAACCACACTCCAAAGAGGAGGAAATGACACACATGGTCAGTCCTGGGAACAGGAACTTCTCTCATTTCTCCTGGCTGCTCTGTTTAATCTCTCAGAAACCTCAGCCTCCAGGAAGTCCTCGAAGCACAGAGGAGATGGTAACAGAAAGGCTCTTCCATGGAGCCTCGGGGGGCTGACTCTAATAGCAGAGAAGGGTAGTGCCATGTTTAGTGTCTCCATGTTGTCACCACCCCTGAGTCGGTAGCAAGCGGATTCCGAACACATCTGGGTTCCTAGAGGGCTATTTAGGATGGACACAAGGTTAGAGAAAAACAGTGTCTGGCCAAGGACGGGATATGGAATGGGACTGAATGAATGAGCCCAGCTGCCCGCCCTCTGCAGTTAGGAGGGAAAGCGGTGGTGACAGAGGGGACTTGGGCCAGCTGCGATGCCCTGTGCTTCTCACTCACGTCACATAACCTCGCCTCAGGTCACAGAGCCCGTGGGAAGGGGAGCTGTCCATCTGCTGATGGCATCACTCAGGCCAAAGGGCCCTGCCACAGCTGGTGACAGCACTTATCCGACCGGCTTTATGAAACGCCTAACAGTGACCACAGCAGGCAGAGACGTGTTTAGGTGACGTTCTCTGATGACAAAAGCCCGTGACGTTCTCTGCGTCTTGAATCTGCCGAGAGGTTGGCATTGTGTATCGGGGTGCACGTAGGGAAGGTGGCAGTGAGTAATAAGAAAACACCCGAGGAGCCTGGCTGCAAGTGGAAATGGCGAATTGGTAAAAGGGATTTATTTCAGATCCATTAGGTTTGAAATTCAAAAGCACCCGGACATCATTAGTGGCCTCCACCAGTTTGAAGGATTCTTCCCACAACACCTGCAGATTATGATCTCATTTCCACTTTAATTTCTCTTCAAGTAGTTCATGCTCTAGCCACCGAGGTGTCCTTACTACAGCCACGCTCACTTGCCATTATTCTGCATCATTTTTTTCTTGTCCTATTTAATATTTCCAAATTAAGAGTCCTGGTGACCGTTCCTGCACCTCTTCACGTCGACTCCATTTCACATTTTCAGATGGACCCTCCTTTCTGTCAACCAGGTAAAACAAACAGAAGCAAAAGAGGACAATACACCTGGCGCTGTGCTCACTTTCCTTAGCAGGGATGTCTGTGTCCCTGATTGAGATGCAGCCCCTCTCGGCTGCACCTCCCATTAACTCCCAGGAAACCGTCCCAGGTGCCTAAGAAGTGAACACCTCCTGACAGGCGCCATCTGGCTGGCCGTTCCCAGCTCCCACCGTGCAGCCCCTGCCTCTGCCTCTCTACCCGTGGACAGTGACCCCGGGGAGAGCTACGGTGGCTGAAAGGGACATTGTTCTTCTGTTGGGATCAGCCTGGTGTCTGCAGGTGTGAGTCCTGTAGGCACGATGTCCTCCTTAGGACCTGGGTTTGTCATAGAATTAAATTTAATATTTGACCAAGTTGTAGGATTTTGGAGTTGAGGGTTGTATACGGCAAAAATCAGTAGATCATAAATTATGACACATTTTCTGTTTGGTTTGAAGATGGAAAACAATTTTAAAAATTCTTTGGTGGTAGCGAATTTTTTTTTTTTTTTTGGAGCGGTAAGTGAGCAGGAGAAGTCAGGAAATAAATTGATTAATTGTGTTATATCTGAAAATCTCTTCTGCGGCTGGGTGCAGTGGTTCACATCTGGGAGCCCTGCTACTCAGGAGGCTGAGGCAGGAGGTTCACAAGTTGGAGGCCAACCTCAGCAACTTAGTGAGACCCTGTCTCAAAATAAAAAAAGAGCTAGGGGTGTGGCTCCATGAGTAGGGAACCTGTGTTCAATTCCCAGTACTGAAAAGAAAAAAGAAAATGTAAGAAAGTCCTTTCTGCTTTCTTGCTATTTGATTTGCTTCTATTTTCCCATCAGTTTCTCTTGCTTTTCCTTCTATACTCCAGGGAGCGCGGTTTAGTCAACAGAGGGGAGAATATGAGGACCATGACAAGACCCGGAGGGAAAACCTTGTGCTGTCTCTGTTCAGGTGACTCTAGACCGCCACTTCTGAATGCTTTTTACTTTTGGTTTTATCACTTGACAGTGGGTCAAACGTGTCCTACCACAGGCACAGTTTCTGTGGGGGAAAATAAACAGATAATGCATAAGAAAGACCCTTTGTAAGCCACAGACCCCTAGCGTCTGTTTGGGGTCATACAGATGTGGTGACTTCAAAAGGATCAAGTTGGGAAGAGCCGGGTCCATGTGGGACACGTGCAGAGGGGACTCTGGTAGCAGGCACCTCCTGTGGGAAAAGAGGGCAGACACACATGATATGGTACTTCTGAAACTTCGAGGGGTTGAAACTGGATAGAAGAAATGGTAAGATGGACACATAAGAGGGTCATTCCATACTCAAGGTAGCGTGGTTTAGTGAACAACCGTGTTTGCTGTCGGAGGCCCTGGGTTGTACCCTGCGGGTGAAGGGAAATACTGCACAGCCCTGAACAGGAGATAAGAAGTCTCTGTCGTCACTCTGAGGAACCCTGAGAGGGGCCAGAGCCCAGCAGCAGAAGCTCAGCAAGGAGTGGCTAGGAGAGGGACCCGCTAGAGGTGGGGAACTAAGTAGGGACAGGGCAGGCCAAGAGGATGGAGCCTGGAATCAAAAGGCTGTGGTCAGCAGAATCAAACTAATCCAGAACATTCCATGTCGGTCTCAGGTTCAAATTTTCCAGGTCCATTTTTTCCCCTTTAAAAAGGGAAGATTTTCATATTTGTTCTGATATTTGGTTGACTCATAAATTGATTCTTCTTTAAAATTCTCGGATGCCAAGATGGCCAAGAACCTCGTGTCTTCAAGATCGATTCCTGTCCCAAATGTAAGCTCTGTGAGGGCAGAATCCACCCCGTCTGGCCACCGGTTCCATGAGCAGGAGTATCAGCCACGTGAGGGATGTTCCATAACTACCTGTTGGGTTTACCCATCAGAACAGCCGCTTGCACACAAGCCTGCAAAACGCCGCTTCTCAGGAGAAGCTGGAGAGATGGATACAGATGATAAAGTGGAAAAGTGATTTCCGTGCACAAAGGCTTAACAATGGCAGTGATAACAGAAGACATCTGAGGAGCTCTCTTGAGTTCCACATATCACAATAAATGCACTCTGGGTTCATCATCTGATTTAATTCTTTCAGGGACCCTTTGGGGTGCTGATTTTATTCCCATTGTGCAGCAGAGGAAAGGGGACATTAGGAGTTTATGCCTAGGCTTTGATCCTGAGTTATTTAGGGACAAACAAAAAAAACCAAACAAACCATACCCCGGTACTGGATTTAGTGGCCACTTCAGCATGAATTCTGTCAAAAATCACAGCGGAATAGGTTTGATCCATTGTCTCTTCCTTATAGTTTGAGGTTTTTCAGCCTTAAACTGTTCTGCCTTGTTCTTTAAAACCTATTTTGTAGGTAGGGTTGTCTTCTTCTCTCTCCATCCCTCTCCTCCCACCTTACATAATAACATGTGGTCACACTGCTTGTCTTAGTCAGCTTTCTACCACTGTGACAAAATACCTGAGAAAATCAGCTTATAGGAAGCAAAGGTTTATTCTGGCTCATGGGTTCAGTTAGGTGGCACAGTTGCTTTGGGGCCTGTGGTGAGGCAGAACATCATGATGGGAGCGTGTGGGAGAGGAAAGGACTCACCTCATGGTAGTTAGGAGGCAAAGAGAAAGAAAGAGGAGCAGCCAGGGTCCCAACATCTCCGTCAGGGTCACACCCCACCAGCCTAACCAGGTCATTAGGCCCCACCTCTTAGAGGTTCCACCCCGTCCCAGTAGCCCCCAGACTGAGGACCAACCTTCATCCGTGGGCCTGTGGGGGATGTGTATGCAAACCACAGCAGGGTTGAAGTTCACGGGCAGCTGGCTGGGCAGGCGGGTCTCCAGCCCCACTGCAGCCTTTCTGCTGAATGGAGTCTGAGCCTTCATGTCTACCCTGCTCCATTGCCTCAGCGCCTCTTCCTTAACGCCTACAGGCGGTGGCTAGAGGTGTGGTGTGAGCACATGGGTGGGTGAAGCCATTAGCACAGCAGCCTTGAAGGACAGTCAGCTCACCTAAGGAAGGTCCCGGTGTTTTCGCATCACCAAGTCCACTACCCGGCGCCAAGAGGCACTGGTGCACATTTGCAGGTCTCAGGTTCGCAACTATGTGAGCCGTCAGACGAGGAAACTCATCGCCCCTTTATTAACTGTGAATTGTATCCCTTTAAATATATTTCAACATCGTCCCAATGATCAATACGCCCAGCCAGACCTACCTGCAATTTTTTCCTTCCTTCCTTCTGTGATGTATCTCTTTCCTTAGGAGTTTGTTTGTTATAAACAGGCTACTATTAAAAATTAAACAAATATGCAATGCAGATATGGAAGTTCTCTTGCCTTGTTGAACTAAGATGCACAGCTATACCCTTCGTGGAACTTTCTACTCTAAGATCGTTTCTTTAATTCTTTTAAAGGCTGATATCACAGTATACATTACTTGAATTGCAGATTTTAGTAATGTGATTCATTGTGGGTCTTTCTGGTTCTTTGTTTTTATTTTTATTTTTTTACAAATACTGTGACTAATCTTTTTAAAAAAGAAATCCTCGTGTAATAACTTGCATTCTGAATTCAAGAGTGTCTCTTATTTGTAATATCAATTCTCCTTGTGCCTTGGACTTTGTTTTTTCCATTTCACCTCCAAAATTGCATTGAAAACATCTGCTAAGGACTTATTTAAACAGCTAGTTAATGCTTTATAAAGCTCAGAGGTGCGCCCATCTGTTCCAGGAGCCTTCTCTTTTCTCAAGAGCTATATCATATTTCCTACCTGTCTGACAGCTGGTTTTGCCTCAAAACTCTTAATTTCTTTTTATATCTATCAGGAGTATGACACCTTACTTTACAGCTTATAGCTGATTTTTTTTCATCTTGCTTTGCTCCAAACAAATCTAAGACCAAGCGAGTCACTGCCTTCTGTTTTTTCTTAGACTTTCTTAAATTTTCCAATTTTGTCTTAATTTTGAGAGCCAGAATGCCTTTTTAAAAAAACTTCCAGAGCCAAATAGAAATCAGGATGTCCTCCTGGCAGATCTAACCAAGAGCATGGCGCTGGCACTGGTAGGGGCTCGTACTGCATCGCAATATGGCGGCAGGCATCACATGGAGAGCCAGCAGGCGGGCCAGGTGGGGTCTCCCTTCCTCTCCTTATACAGCTACTCACGCCATCCTGGGGCCCCCCTCAGACCTCAGGTGACCCTAGCTACCTTCCAGCACGTCCAGCAGCACGGCAACTGCCTTCTCCAGGAGAAATTCTTCACCATTCCTCTCTTTCCCTTCTGTCCATCTTTTCCTGTTTTCAAAATGTGCAAGAGGGTTCAGGAGTTATAGAATTAGTCCTCAGATTTTTTTTTTTAAACTGTGCATGTGGGATCTGTCTCCTGTTCTTCAGGATCTCTCTTTCCACATATATTGGCACCTTGGTTGAAAGAGAGTTATGCCGGTTCCTGATTTAACACTCAGTTACCCTTCCCTCGTTGCATGGTTTTGTTACAGGGATAGCAATTCCCATGTCATTTGTGTTCTGCCCTTGTTACAGAAAATCAGACGACATCTTGCAGCTCCTTATTCTCTATATACTGAAGATTAATTCACCCTAGGGCCTCCTTTTTTTCTGATGTAAGAATCTTAATTCCCTTAACTTTCCCAATAGCTGTCATTTTCTGTTGTCTCCTGATGTTCATGAATATTCTCCACGAGGCAGCTAAGCATAAGCACTTACTGTTTCCTTTCTTTGGCCTTATCGAGTGTAGGGGACACTGGAAGCGGGAGGTGTGTCACACGTTTTCTATACTGACTTTAAACTTCAATAAGGTTGCTCAGGGCTGAAGTTGGGGATTTGAAAACAGGCTTATCTGACTCAGGTTTGTCTGAGAACATATTCTGTCCCTTGGTGTCTGATTCCTTCTCAAAATAGAGCTCCTGTGTCTCAAACACCAGCCATAGTTTTCCATTTGGTCCCAAACCAAAGAAAATACCGTCAGTTCCAGTGAGTCAAACACAAGACTGTCTGTGCTGGTCCACCAACCACTTTCAGTAGATGACATTTTCCAAGGGCAAATCCAGAAAGTTAAAAAAAAAAAAGTATTCAGTTCCTTTTTATTGGTCCAGGCACACGGCTATTTAAAGACTGATCCCTGTACCCTTTTGTCCACGTGGGTGACGGGGCCATGGTTCTCTGTAAGCCAGTGTGCTGAGCAGGCTAGACAAAAAGCAGGGGCTCAGAACACAACTGGAGGTGATGCGGACACCCCTGCATTCTGGGGCCATTCTGGGTCCGTGGATCAGGTGGGCATTTAGCAGTGGTCCCCACTTCTGATGGCCCATGCACTTGGAGGCAGGTTTCCTTGGGGACCAGGTCTTTCAGCTGTGAAGTGAGTGGTAACAACAGGGCTGTTGGGAAGTTTGCTAGTGTGACGAGGAAGTGCCTGCAAGTACCTTTAAATACTAGAAGAGAAGCAAGTGGTTTTTCTCTGAGGGGAAGTCCGTGGATGGCCCTCTGTAGGGAGAGGAGTAGTGAGGAACAGGGACGTGCCACCCGGGGCTCTGGAGCATCTGGAAGATGTCTCTCTTTTACAAACTGCTTTGAAGAAGCTCCGTGGCAGTACGTGGCAGTACCAAGGGCACTTCTTTCCTGCAGAGCAGATGGAGGTAGACAAGAGCAGAATGAACTTTCTCAGGTTTTCCAGTGAGAGTCCTGTATTTCCACCCCGTTCCCTGCACTTGAAGTCGTCCTTTCTCACAACAGATTTTTTAAATCCTGAAGGTAAGGCATAAAGCAGATATTCACTGTGCATCAGGAATATGTATTACGAGGCTGTTTCTAACTTTGAGAATCATCAAGTCTTTTCCTAAGGGATAATGTGGGTAGTCTCCTGGTCAGAACAAAATATGTATCCAAGAACAAGCTACGAAAAATAAACTGTGTAATTCCAGAGGTCGGATGCTCTTCTATTTGCATGTACAACTGGCATTGCACAATAGACATATGAACAGCGAAATCTCTGCTAGTAATTTAAATTTTTTTTAACTTACTTAGAAAAACTATAAATAGAAAATAAAAATACCATGTAAAAAAAGTAAAAATACTTTTCTGGTTAAGAAAGAGAAAGACCGCAGAAGAAAAGGAGGTTTTATATGTTAGCAACTTTAGTGGTATTTTCCCTGCTTTTGGAACAACAGGCCCCACATTTTCATTTTGCCTGCCCTGCTGTTTAGGTAGCAGGCTCTGGGAAGATGTCTTGCGTCTCTGCCCTGAGGCGGCCAGTGGCCAGGTGTACGCCCAGTGAGGGAGAGTGCTGGATTCTGGAACAACCCCAGAAAGATGCTTCCATGAGCTTAGAAGGTCACCAGTACACAGCTGGCTTCCTCCCATCCGCTCCACAGAGAAGCCCACCACGCCTGGATCCCCACGGCCTGTAGGCCCCCACTCCTGTGAACAGCAGGCTTAAGACCTGAAAATATCAGAGGAAAGCTTCCAACTGGAAAGAGAGCCACCACCAAACATCAAATCCCTCAGGACCAGAGGGAGCAGGAGTAAAGTATTCGATGTGATATAGCATTGGGGGGGAAAAATACTGAGATTATTGCATAATCAAGCATCTGGGGAAATACCAATGACCAGCATATGGAAGGATACCAGCACTTTTAAAAAGCAAGATGGAAAACAGCATAATCAGAATACACTAATAAACGGCTCTTGACAGACCTGATAATGTGAACACTGTATGCTGACCTAAATAAAATATTCATATAACTGCATTTGGGGGCTCCAGCAAGTAGAGGTCGGGTAGAAGGGCTTGCTCCCAATCTAGCATTAGCACCTGATTGGTTGAGGCTAGATCACATGTGCATGAACCACCGCCAGTTTGGCTCAGGCCTGTCCAGGGCTGCTGCACATGACCACGCCTATAAAAATACAGATGCACCCTCTTGCCCTCTGTCAGGCATTTTTTTTTTGGGTGGGGGGTGGTGCTGGGGATTGAACCCAGGGCCTTGTGCATGCAAGGCAAGCTCTCTACCAACTGAGCTACATCCCCAGCCTCATGTCAGGTGTCTTTAATAAAGAGAATTTTAAGTTTGGGGGAACTTCAGTTTGGCAGAGGGAACACGACAATCATCTATCTCTCCATCTATCACCTTTTAATCCATCCATCTCATGATAAGCTCGGGATTATCATGAGTAAGACAATAATAGGACACACCAGATACCCAGAAAAGTGTGTGTGTGTGTGTGTGTGTGTGTGTGTGTGTGTGTGTCTATGTCCCCCATGGAATGATGAGAAACACAAATCCCAAGGGAAACCAGAAAACTCTCTGCAAGGCAAAAACTTTTAATAGGAAAAAGATGCCAGAGGCCGGGGGCTCACGCAGTGGTAGAGCACTTGCCCAGCACGAGCCAGGCCCTGGGTTCCTTCCCGGCTCTGCACGGTGGTGGTGGTGGTGGGGGGTGAAGGTCAGAATAATTACAAGAGAGGAAAACTTCAAAATAAAAAGGGGAGGAGCCTTCTATTTGTGATTTTTTTAAGGCCATGATGAGTGGAAGCACCTTTCTGAATAATTTCAGGAACTGAGCACAAAGATCAGGTCATGCCGTCAACGTGCCTATGCTTTGTCTAAGGGGTATTGACGGTGGTCACTACAGGGACCCTCGGGTTGAGGGGAGAGCCCTGCATTAGGGAACATCTATCGGGTTAAAAGGAAAGTCACTAAGACCAGTTAAATCTCGTGGACTGGACTTGAGCAAAGCAGAACAAAATCAAAACTGTTCATGAAGTGGGTGGCTCCCAGCACAGGTTCCGATGACTCCACTCACAGCAGGATCGGACAGCGTTCAGAGGAGGGGACGAGTGAGGCAGGGAGACAGCTGAGCTGACAACAGCTTAGTCAGGTGACCAGTCACCAGTAACAGCTTGACTAGATAGTTTTCTGTAGCTTAATTACTTAGCAACAGGGCCTTCTGCCACGGACCAAAGCTCAGTCACTGTGACTACAACGTATATACTTTGGTCTGTTGGTCTGCTGCGGGTACCCAATCCAAACTCATGGTCTACCACAAGATTTTATTTCACAGTTCAAAGAAATCAACTCAGGAAACCTTTCATTTCTTCAACCGTAACACAGTTGGGAGTTTGGTGACACAAGGTCTGTTAGTCAGATTTCTGTAACTATAACAAACACCTGAGATAATCAACTTGCCAAGAGAAAAGGTTCATTTTGGCTCACAATTCTGGCAGTTTCATGTTTTTGAGTTTGGGGCCCGTGGAGAGGCAGCACATTATGGTGGAGGCCTGGCAGAGCAAAACCACTTAAAATCCCCTCAAAATTCCATCCCAGTAGCCACACTGCAGGGACTAAGGCTTTCACACATGGACCTTAGAGGGACATTTAAGATCCCAACTATAGCACAGGGCAATTGCGACTTTTATCTCCCCTTTGTTGATTTGTCTTATTAAATGTAATTTCCTATTAGTTAACGTTTCTTCCAGTGATTTTGGACTTTCGATCAGAAACTAAGAGACTTGACAGATATGTGTCACGGTTTCACGTATTCACCAAATTTGGGGCATTGAGGAGTCAGACGTTGGGATGGGAAGAAATAAACATACCGTGCAGTCAGCAGTCCCTCCTCAGGGGCTGGCCGTGCGCTCTGGATAACAGACTTCATACATCCAGACAGCATGGATGGACAGACGCTAACACACCCAGCAACACCTTGAACTGGAGCAGTGGAAACTTCCAGATTTCTAGCTCCTACTAATTCTCTAAGCTGCCAGGTTTGTTATGCTGTAGGATTTTAAATATACTTCTGAGAATGCTCCTCCACCTAGATTTAAAGTCATTCACTTTTCCTCGAGTGTGGAACCAGTTCACCGCAGGTATAGGCCTAAGGAATTACAAATATCAGATGCAATTTTAGTGATTGCATGTCTTGCCTGAAAGTGGATTCGAAGGAAATATAACTTGAGGTGAGTGTGTCAAGTGTGTGTTTGTAGGAAGAACAAAGCCCTTGTGGATTTGTGGCAGGGGAATTCTGATCGGGTTAAGACCTCAGGCCGATCTCTACATTTAATGAAGCTGATGAAGGAAAAAAAATGGTTAATTCAGGTTTTTTTTCAGAGGCATCTCTTTATGCTGTGCAGAGGGGAAAAAGGGATTTAACAGGTGGTCGTGGTGTTTGATTTTAAGCGGCAATTCAGAATGAGGAACAGAATGTTGGTACTAGCAGAGGCTGGCAGCTGCTTGCTGGAATCTTGAGCCTTGCTAGAAGCAGGCTTCCTACCAGCCCCAAGCGGTTTATTTCCATAATTGGGTGTCTGCCGGAGACACGGCGTGTACTGTGTGCATCGTCTCTGACCCTGAGCTTGACCATCCACTCTCCTGGAGTCTTCCACAGTGTGCAGGTGGTTTGGGCGTGGCTGGGGGTTTATGTGTGAGAAGAGAGGCAGGAAGATTTACAATTAATTTGGAAGAGTACTACCGACTTCTTACTCTTCAATTTAAACAGAAGCTTTCTGAGAGGGTAACCTAAGTCACAGAACCCAGCTGGCTCTCCTGCCACTTACCTGTGCATATTACGTACCCTGGTCGGACTTCTATTCCATGGTCTATGTGAAAGGACCTGATCCTTTTCCCCCACAACAGCATCTCAGGTTTGATAAGGCAACTGTGGTGCCTTCTGTAATCGTCCGTGTTGAGGGTCCGCCATCCCTGTTTCTGCCCACCACCCCTCCCCACAGAAGCGTCACCTCTTTCATTGCTCCAGCACCTTCCCTGAACTCATTTTATTTATCAAATATTTACTGTGCACTCACCATATCACAGGCCGCCCAGAGCTACGGGACAGGAACACAGGAGGAAAAGCCCCTTTGTGGAAGAGTGCTGGGCTAGCAGGTGAGACCCGTAGGGAAACTATAGACTGTGATCATTGCCAACACAGAGAGAAGTTCTCATTATTATGGAAAATCCTTTATTTTTTTTTTTCTTTCCAGAAATGAGAAAATGTTTCAGGTGGTGTTTGGCAGTAAAGAGCAGAGAGGGCCACTCATATCTTAGAATTTAAAAAGTCTCATCCAGAATGATATTCGTGCCCCTTTTCATATCTGAAGAACCTCTGATCTCTATGTTTAATGAAGATAATGAGGAAAAAAGATCATCAATTCAATGTTTTGGTAGGGAAAACATTTTTATCTCTGTTTCTTTATCAGATATGTCAAAAACAATCTATTTCATTAATCATTTTAAAATACATATCATTCAGCATTCTTATCAATTTACTTTCCAAACATGTTCCTGTTTTCTCTAGCTTTCTGCATGTGCTCACTCTGGCCTCTCTGGTCTGAGGCCGTCTAGCCCTCTCCTCTGGGTGCTGTTCTGGCCGCATTCTGCGGGCATTGGTAGATGAGGCTGTACCACGTGTGCAGCCTGGCTGATTCCAGAGTCCTCGTGCCCTGCCTGCCACACGACGTTCCTGCTAGATGACCCTTGGGAGGTGGCCCCCGTAGAGGGTCTCTGCCCACAGCACCCGTCACCCCACGGTTGTTTGGAAAGGAGGACCACATCCTGTCTAATTAGGGCAGATGAGGAGGGGAGCTGGCAGGTGGGTGTGTTTTCACAGCCAGGTTGCCAACACGGGGGACCTCAGTTCTGGAGAAGGAGCCTTTGCCAGAACAGCTAGTTAAAACAAGAGGGTGATTCCATCTAGATGTCATCAGGAGATCCGGGGCATCGTCGGGCAAGACTGGGGGTGGACTTGCGGACGTCCGTTCTGTCCATTCCAGGTGCGAGTTGCCAGGGAGCACAGGTGACCCCTAACGCCAGGTTTCAGGTGGATGCCGGCTGGGAGGCACTTCAGAAAATGCTGTGACCTATTGTCTACACTTTCTGTCTTAAAATCACTTTTTATTATCAACGTTCTTTGGGATCCAGTCGTTTTAGGAATTCCTTCTTCTCTTTCCTATGAAATTTGCCCTAAGAAAGGATCTGGGACTCCATGATATAAATGACTGACACTTCCTAAGCTGTGTCCCCAGACAGTCATGTTAAAGGTACCGAGAAGGGAACTGTCATCACTGTCATATAGAGGAGCACTTGGAGGTAGCAGGGGAGCTGGCTTCAAATGCTGATGGGGTGTCTAGAGTCTTAGTGGGTGAAGAGGGTCAAGTGCATGTTGAACAGTGATCTCAATCAGGGGCAATCTGTGCCCCACCTCCACCAGGGGACAGACAGCAATGTCAAAACATGTTTGGCTGTCACCATGGGGTGGGAAGGTGCTACTGGTATCCAGTGAACGGAAGCCAGAGATGGTGCTAGCCATCGGACAGTGTCCAGCAGACCCCCTACCACCAAGAATCAGCAGCCCCAAGGCCAGGGGTTCTCAAGCTGAAACACTGGAGTTCAGTGGTAGGGATCTGGCAAGAGACTCTGGTCCCCATGTTGGAGAGCACCAGAAGACCATCTCCCCTGAGAAAAGGGACTCCCACTTCTCAGTGGTAAGAGTCACTGTCCCACGGTGCAGTGCATCCAGAACTTCTGACTTCTTCGAATTCAAAAACCCAGATGTGTGTGTGTGTGTGTGTGTGTGTGTGTGTGTGTGTGAGAGAGAGTGATCTCTAAATTTTAAAATACCACTGATGACTCCAAATTCACAAAGTTGAGAGAGCCACACAAAGCATGGCCTGGGCTGGGCTTGGCTTACTGGTAGCTGCTTAACAAGCTATGACCAGAGTCCTGGCTGACCATATGGCTGTGGGCTGTGAGTCCAGGGCTGCAAGTTGCCAGGGTAGGGGGGTCACTCGACTGTCTGCAGAGAGCAGGACTGGACCCTCGAGGCACCAGCCGTGGAAAGGTCTGTGACTTAAAGTCACCCCATCACTATTTAACCCCAAATTGCCATTTTACCTTTTCCTCTTGTGCAAATTTCTTTCCTGACCTCAATATGCACCTTGCAGTTGCTGGAATTTTCTCTTGCTAATTCAATTATCAAACACCAACCTCATAGGGTTGGTTATTGGAGAGACTCAATGAGATAATAATAAGTGAAATGTCATGGTCACAGTGTAGAGTTGTTTGTCACTAAAATAAATGAATTGGTTCTGAATACAAAGATAAAACTTTGCTATGTGAATGGGAACATAGGCTTTCTTTCTTTCTTTCTTTCTTAACACTGGGCAGAATTAGTGGCCGCTCCTGGGATAATGAGCTGAGTTCAGGCTGCAGTCTGCAGGGTGAACACTCGCTCTTTGTGTCTGGGAGGTACGCTTGTGATTCCCTTTGTCTCTCCCAGCTTTGGGGAAAAGCAAATTTGGCATGGCCTCCAAGTGTGTGCCTCCCCCACACTTTTTTTTTTTTTTTTTTCCAGCGTGGAGGCTTTGTAAACGTGCCTTGTGAAAAACAAGCCCCATCTTCATACCTGCTGAAACCTACTTCTTATCCAGGGGCCAAGCGGGGAGCAAAGGGGCGGCAATCCCCGCGCGCAGACGCGGCCCACGCAGGTACTGGCCGCGCAGACCCCGCGGGGAGGCCGCGCGTAAAGACGCGTTCCACGGGGATGGCACCTCCCCCAGACCAGCCCCAGCCAGGAGCAGAGCAGAGCGTTGTCGACGAGAGGGGCCAATTTCACCCGTTTTACACAATAGTGCATCACAGACTTTCCAAGAAGACGCCATTCAGGGTGAATCACCGAATCCAGGATGAAAAGGTTCTGATTTGCAAAAGCGCCCAGCGGTTCTCTTCGGAGCCGGAGGCAGCGGGAAGGCGCCCCGGCGCAGGCGCGGCTCCACCTTTAGGCCAGGTGCGCTGGCAAGCTCTGCAGAGCCACCAGGCCCTGTTCCCTCCGCGGGCACCGGAGCGCTGCAGCGGCCGTGGATGGCAGGTCCCCAGCGACCGGAGTAGACGTTAAAACACTAGGTCCTCAAACGGAGACCAGAGGTGACAAGAGAGCACTAGGTGGAAGACTGTATCACTTAAGATGATTTCACGTTCTCATCACCAAAATCTATCTAAGTGACTTAAAGCCTTCCTTTTGAAAGTCTGGACTTAGAACCCATTCGCCTCACATGGGAGCTTGTCGGAATTGTAGAGTCCACAGCCCCTGCGCAGGTCTCCTGAACCAGAATCTACACTTTCACCCAACAAACAGGTTCTTTGCACGCCCACTAGAGTTTTATTTTCAGATAACTAGTGGACCAGTTAACCAACTAGTTGGTAACTCAGCCGACTCAATGTAAAAAGGGGATGTTTCCATTCTTCTTCTCTGTAAAGCTTAGAGTTTTACATTCAGGCCCTGTGGTCTCAAGATGGTTGCAGAAGCTCCGGGAATCACTTCACATAGTTGAAGTGGCAGAATTGTAACCACTTGCCCATTCCTAAACCAATCACTGTCAACTGTCAATGGGATTCTAATGGTTATGATTACCTAAAACCAATAAACACTTAACCCTTGGGGCAAAGTAAATCTTGTCAAACATATGAGCAAAATAGAGTTCTAAAACTTGAAAGAAATAGCAGTGGGGAGGGGAGATAGCTGGTAGAAAAAGCAATGGTGTGCCCTGCGGGGATTACTTTTTAACTCTGGTCACTTGTGTTTTGGGAGATTGGGAATTTCCTCTTGAATACTTGTTTGGCGGTTAAAGAAGAAATGAGCTTTTGAGGATTCCCTGTATGTGTGACTGATCAAGGGCTATGGTCCTATGATCTATGTCTGTCTGTCTGTCTGTCTGTCTGTCTGTCTCTCTCTCTCTCTCTCTCTCTCTCTCTCTCCTTGGACAGTTTGTGCTATAGAAAATTCTTAATGACAGAAAAACGTAATCACAAAATTTTAGAATTAGAAGACTAGACAGGCTGGATGTGGTGGTGCACACCTATAATCCCAGCTCCTTGGGAGGCTGAGTCAGGAGGATCATAAGTTCACAGCCAGCCTCAGCAACATAATGAGGCTTTAAGCAACTTTGTAAGATCCTGTCTCAAAATAAAAAGATAAAAGTGGCTGAGGATGTGGCTCAGTGGTTAAGTCCCAGGCATTCAATCCCTGGTACCAACAAAACGACAACAAAAACTTAGAAGGTTAGAAAGGAATTTTTTTTTTTTTTTTTTTTTTTACTTTTCAGTCTAGTGCCCTTACTCCATAGATGAACAAAAAGTCTTTGTGATTTAATAAACACAGGTCAACTGTGTTGGGATTGGAGCATGTGTTTTATGGGTGCCATCTTGATGGGGGTAGTAGTTAATAGTTTATCCTTTCAATTTGAAGTCTGGATTTCGAAGATCCAGATAATTTTACTTTCTTTGAGAAATATAAAATTATGTAGCACAAAACACACAGAGGACATTTTAACACCATCTAAGAGAAATAGGATTTATTTGGACAGCCATAGCCTCACCAATACCACTCTGCCATGAGACCAGAAGGCAGGATGCCACGTCTGACGCCAGCTATAGGCACTTGGCAAGTGTCCCAGCCGCCGTGGAGGCCACCTCAGTGTTTCTTCCTGGAAACAGAATTCTCAAGACTTGACCGACTTCATCATTGATGTTCTTATTTGGAAGATGTTGTTTTATCGACTTATTCTGAATGAGTGGAGTAAGCCAATGGCTTATTCTCTTTCATACTCTTATTTCTGAGGAGTGGAAAGAGGGAAGACTGATCTTTTGTTAGTCTGCACGAGGAAGTAAGTTACGTTTAGGGCAAGGACAGGGGGCTTCCCACTGTCCTTGGGGCTGACCCTGGTGACTCTGGGAATGTTTAGCAGTTCCCACAACCGTATTTTTTTGAAGGAAATTAAGTGTACTGTGATGATGAAAAAAAATTAGAGCCAGACGCTAAACACTTAGTATATTTTTCACTAAATCATTCTAAAACCTTCTAGAAATGGACCTGCCAAAGAGGAGAAATCAAAACCCAGAGAAAGTGACCTGAGGACAGTTGGCACACAGTGAGGCTGGGATTCAAATTCAGGACCCTCTCTGACCGAAGTCTGTGCCGTTAATGTCCTTGTAACGGTCACTGTGTGGTTCTCAGAGCATCCGTTGGCCTTGGGGGGCAGGTTTGTTATTCCTGGCCTAGGTAAGGAAACAAGTTCAGAAAGGACCGATGACCTGCCAGTAACACTCCCCTGGTCATCCCCGGGGCATGAGCCTCCCTCTGTCTGGATGGGGGCAGCAGAATAGTGTATCCTACATTGCTGAAAAGAGCAGAATCAGGATTTACACAGGATTTCTTTTACTTTTATTTCGTATTCATTTGAGATAACTGGGGATTAAACCCAGGAGTATGCTATGCTGCGCTGCATCTCAGCTCTTCTTATCTTTTATTTTTGGGTCTCACTAAGTTGCCCTGGTTGGCCTTGAACTCCCGATCCTCCTGCCTCAGCTCCGAGTAGCTGGGATTACAGGTGTGCACCACTGCACCTGGCTAGAACTTTCCAAGAGTTCGTCTGTGCCAACAATAGATGCATCTTCTCAACTACAGGTGAGCTGATGGGAGGGATGCCTGCCACTGTCAAGGGCATGTGGCTGGATTTCTTGCATGTAATTGATGATAGGACCGACCCAGGTCCTCTCTCGCTTCCTTCAAGAACAGGATTCTATAAGGAAGTTTTTTCGTAAGCAATTTTATTTTCAGTAGTGGGCATTTGGTTGACTGAATGGGTGTGTTCTGCAGAGAGGGAAGGGGACAGGTAGAGAAAGAGGACTCCAGGTCTTCAAGCTTCATCTTGCTGCTCTCCTGGGTACCTGCAGGGCTTCTACTCTGACACGCCCCTTCCTTGCAGTGCCCTGCGGGTGATGTCACCTTGTCCACATCTGCACAAGGTCTCTTGCCCCTCAACTCTTGTTAAAAAAAAAAAAAAGTGGGGCTGGGGATGTGGCTCAAGCGGTAGCGCGCTCGCCTGGCATGCGTGCGGCCCGGCCTCAGCACCACATACCAACAAAGATGTTGTGTTTGCCGAGAACTAAAAAATAAATATTAAAAAAATTCTCTCTCTCCTCTCTCACTCTCTCTTTAAAAAAAAAAAAAAGTGTCTACATATCTGATCAACTCTTGCTTTGAAACTCTTCCATTGAATATGGAATATGAAAATTAAATTTAAGTTTTAAAAAATAAGAGCTGGACCCAGGTTTGGATGTGTTTATCACTTGTCCCCTGACCATCATTTGATAACCTAAAAGCCTGTGTCTAAAAGCCACAAGCAGTGGCCGAAGCTTCCATCCGTGTAAGCCGGGGGCCGCGCTTCACTGCAGAAAATAGTCACTGAATTTCGGCAAAGTCAAGATAGTGGTCAGTGGCAGCCCTGATCTGTTCTGAGAAGTGTGTACAAAATGAACGTTTGCCCAGAGAAGCATTTCCAAACGCCTCCGTCCAGGCTGGCTTCACCCTGAGGAGAAAGATGCCTTGGCAACCTGGAGCTTCGCAGAGGGACTAATCCTGCCTTGGAAGGGGACAAGCAGGCCAGCTTCTCAGCAGGAGTGACCACTGTCTCTTCTCTCCCCTTCCCTTCCTTCTCCTGCCTGTCCTTTCACTTTGGAAACCCTTTGTTCCAAAATGCATCTGTAGCTGTTTATTTTGCTTGTGTTTGATTTTATGGGCTGCGGAGCTCCTGAAATTAAATTAATTTTAAATGGGCCTTAATTACTAATGCTTTGGGCCATTGCCTTTAGCAAAGTCAACATCACAATCAGGGTTACCTTAGTTTGTCTCCTTGAGGAATGTACTCACTCGCTGGGCCTCACAGTAAACAGAGAGGCTTTCTAACTAGAAAAACAAACAAAACCACTGCTCTATTTGAATGCCTGGATTTATTGCACTTTCAAAAACAGCCACTCTGGGTTTGGTGAACAGGACTCTAAGTGTGCACAAAAAGATAATTGTTTGTCAATAGTATCTCCTTATTTTCCCAAGGTGCAGAGGGCCCGCCTGGTGATGTGCTATGCAAAGGTGGGGGCGGAGGTGGAACCCCAGCCCGAGGTCCCAGGCAGCACAAAGTGCTCTGTGTGTAACGTCAGAGAAATGAGCTTGGTTCTCAGTACAGTGTCCCCGTGTGTGTGTCTATTAAGGGTAATCAACTCCGGGTCACATTCAGATGGCTTTTGAGTTTCTACCTACAGAAGCTGGAGGTGAAAGCCGAGCCTCTGCGGGGTGGCCATGCCCCTCCCCCAGGAGGGAGGCCACTCACCTTGTTCCCAGTGGAATGTTCTGTTTGGCAGGGGCCCTCACTCGAGTGGCTCCCTAACAATAAGCTTAGATTGGCTGCAGATAAAACGCGGAAGGTTGATTAAGTCATTTAGTCCCTTGACAATTTTGCAAGCCAGGCGGTTCTGATAAGCATTGGTTTTAAACTGTGCGATACACACGCCAGCTAAATCACCAAAATTCTGGTTTCCATATGTTTCAGGATTTTGACCACTTTGCCCCCCATTTAATACCAGTTCTCCTTTATCTGAATATATGCTATCATTATTAGTGACTCCCAAGCGGTCCTAACACCTCCTATTATCCCTGTCCATTGAAAACTTGGTAAAATCAACCCCAGTGATTGAAAGTCCTGTGGGTGGTAACTGGCTGATTCCTTGTGGAGTTGAGTTTATGGTTTAGGATGACAGAAATAGAAATCCTAAGCTGTATACTACACTCACATCCCAGTCTTCATCTCCATACCCAGACATATCAGTGTGGAAGATAATTAGTATAGAAGACCTATTAGTACAGAAAAGAAACAGGTGTTTAAAATTAAACTCCAAATATAAACTTCTGAGGACAAGTAGAGAAAGAGAAAGGCAAGTTTTTCTTTCTGGATTTTTTTTTTTTAATTTAATTCACCTTCTTGTTTAAAGCAGTTCCCAATCCTATTTCGGTTGTACATTGTTATCTAAATGGGCAAAGTCAAATAAAAGCCTGTGATTATTTTTTAGTGAAAACGATTTCTTTCATGTGTATAATGCGTTAGTTTCCAAGCCTGGTAAAATCCCCTTCTTCATAATATCTGATTGTTTTTCTCCAAAGGTTTTGAAGATAAATGAGCGTTGTGATTGCTTCACCTCGGCACCGGCTCATCTTTCATTTTCCATTGACTGTTGGGTGCGTGTCTATGGAAGATATTAGAAGTGGTGACGTCTGAGAACCCCCGGAAGCTCCCATTCCAGGGTTGTGATGCCACCAGGAGGGACCGGCCAGGCACACACGGGCACGCAGCGTCGTCTCTGTGGCCACAGTGTCACGTCCCCATGGAAACCACACAAGATGTGCTTTCTCTCAAGAGGTGAACATCACTGGGAACTTCTCCTTAAAGGAAGAGACCCTAACCAGAGTGAAACCGAGCCAGAAGGAGAGAAGCCACTTGGACAAGATAACAAAGTTGGGTAAAAGAGGGAAAGGCGAAGGCATCTTTTTCAAGTTCCACTTAAAAACTTGGGCTGTTCTCTGTTATACTCTGAGTTCCATGAGGATTCTTGGCATTTGGGTTAAAAACACATTTTCTTGTTCTAGATGATGTTTAAATATTTGAAAATAAAGAAAACCAACAGTGGTGGGTCTCGTCTGAAGTAAACAGGACCCGTGGGATTGACCACAAGGGACCTCAGAAGGCAAGCCGGAGAGGGCTCCTGCAGAAGGAACTGAAGGAGCCTGAGGGGGACGCGGACACGGGCAGCGCTGAACAGGTCAGGCGACAAGGAGACTCAGAGCTCCAGAGATGAAGGGGCCGGTGGTCCCTCAGGAGCTCCTGAGCCCACCTCTTAGACAATTGTGGGCACATGATGCACATTTGGTGGCCACCATATTGGCCATGGTTGGACCCTTGCTGTCCTCCCTCGGGCCACTCGGTCCCTTTTGTTATTTCCCAAGGCACGCACAGCTTTTCCTGCCTCGAGGCCTGCCCAGATGCTAAGGCCAGCAGCAGCCAGCCTGCCCCATGGTAGAGGACACCAAGGGTTCTGCAGATGTGGGGGAACACCTGGAATCCCGTGCCACTCAAGTGTCACACGGGAACAAGCTGTCAACAGAGCACAGAGCGGGGGATGGCGTGGGCCATAGGGAGGGAATCTCGGGAGCAGCCAGAGGAGGACTAGGAGGCTTCGAGGGAGACAGAGAAGTAGTCATGGAAACACAAGTCTCAGCTTAGGGCAGCGTATTAGGAGGCAGGAAAGAAAGGAGCTTTAAGAAAGCAGATCCAGCCCGTCCTGGAGGGTCACCGCTAAGCCCAGGGCCCGCAGCCAGAGAGAAGTCCACAGGTCCCCCCACTTACTCGTTGATTCTTTGCTCTGTTTTTGAAATCATTCTGCAAATCTGCACACGTGGCCATGAGGTACACCAGGGGCTCGAACCACAGACGTGACCACTGTCCCTGCTCTATCATAGAGCCCACCTTCTGGGGGGGGGAGAAGGGGGGTGAGACAACAGACAAAGGAAAGGTAGACCTGTAGGATAATACCGTGCAGAGTGGAGTCTGTGAAGAGGAGCCAGGAGAGGGCCGTGGAAGATGGGTGGATATTTAAACAGAGGCCGGTGAGAACTGAGGCCCGAGACGCTGGTGTTGCCCTGAGTGATGATGAGGATGGTCAGGGCGAAGGCTGGAAGAGCAGTGTCCAGGTGCCCAGAGGGGAAGGAAGGGATGATAAGCAGCGGCAGTAGAGACGTCAGAGTGTCAGGAAACCATCAGCAAAGCGCTGGCTAGGCTGGACCCGTCAGGGGGTCGGTGACTGTGAAGAGAGCCATTTCGGAAGACTCAGGAGTAAATGGTGCCAGAGGGCTGTCTGGGGAGAGTGGGGCCACGGAGGGAAGGACACACAAGAAGTCGTCACACACAGAGTGACATAAAATTAGGGGCTGTTTTGTGTTCCTTATAGGCCAGAGGGTCTTGATCCTGGAACGGCCCATATTCTCCCTGTGGGCTGCATCGTGCGCAGGACATCAGCAGCTGCCCAGGAGCCAGGGTTATCTTGGCCCAGTTTGAAGACCACCCAGCTCCCACCTGGCTAGCTGGCCCTGGAGGCTCGGTCCCCTGTGAAGAAGGGTGCTCTGGGACGACGGGCAGAGGGGCCACCAGGAGGGACGGAGAGGAGCTCCTGAGAGGAGAGGGCCTCGTGGGGAGGAGCCATGGTCGCAAGTTCGGCCTGTCTCCCTGCAGGTGAGGAAAAGCAGAAGGAGAGCGACTGCTAATCAATGCTTGGTTGTGTGAGTTGAGGAGCAAGGGTTGTCCTTCTGGGTTAAGAAGGGGCATTCAAGCTGACAATTAAAAGAATAAAATATCTTTGTTGTCACAGTTTGGAAACCAGCATGCAAACTTCCAAAGAAACACAGCATTATCCCAAACAAACCCATTAGTTATCTTTGTACATATCGGTAGAATTAAGTCAGATGATCCAACAGTTTGTGTTGGAGAGTGGAACATGGGATCCACAAATTGTCCCTCCGTCTGGGAAGTCCTCAATTTGGGGTTGAAGACAGATGTTTCCAACGTGACTCATGTGTTTTTTACCACTTTCTCATGGGCAAGGGCTGAGATTTCTCCTTTCCCTCTCCTGGTGATGTCAGCGTCTTATTTACACAGGATGAACCTGCCGAAATCAAAGCTGGCTGCTAGAGTCTGGATCCAGAATGTTCCCATGTCATCAAAGGCTTGGTCCCCAGCTGGTGGCACTATTGAGAGGTGGGTGAGTACCTTTCCCACCCCCCCACCCCCGCTAAGATGTTCTGCTTTGCCAAAGGCCTGGAGCAATGGGATCAAGTGAGCGTGGATGAAAACCTCTGAAACTGTGAACCAAAATAAATGTTTCCTTTTTCCGTTCTTTTTCTCAGGCATTATGTCACAGCAATGGAAAGCTGACACACTGGCCCTAAGTCAGGCAGTACATGATGTAAACACATAGGTAGGTTTCTGTTTAGATAGAATAGGAGGTGTGAGCTTTGGGGAGTGGACTTTTTTTCTGGGTTGAGTATATAAAGTTTAGACAATGGGGACTGTTCTAGAATATCAGGATTTCAGAGTTGAGAGAGAATGACGTGATTATCTTCACAAACACTTTTTAACAACTTTATTTATTTATTTATTTATTTATTTATTTTTTTAATTATTTTTATGTGGTGCTAAGGATCTGAACCCAGGGCCTTTCTCCTGCTGGGCGAGTGCTCTACTGCTAAGCCACAGCCCCAGTCCCATCACAAATATTTGATGAGTCTCAAATTGCCATTTCAAGTATAGTTCATGAAAAGTAAACAAAAGTTGGGTCTCTTTTAAGGGGAAGACAGATGGAACATACTTCTTGGCAATTTCTTTTTTCCCCCAAATTAAAATCAAAAGTTAGTTGGCACCTGAAAAGGCAGCTAATGGCAGCTTACATCCACTGTGAACTGACAGGGATGGAGAGCCGTGGTACACGACTATCTTATACCAGGGATGCTTTGACAGTCTCCCGACAGCTCAGGGAGCCAAGCACTCTTCCTACACGAAGCCAAGGAAAAGTAGTCACAAAATCACACTGCAAACCCCAACAGCACGGAAAGAACTACTTATTCAGAGTTTGTCTTCGGACACCCCTCCCCTGGGACTTTTCCAGACTCCGCTGAGATTTCACGTCGTTTTGAAATTGAAATGAGCATGTGCGTGGATGTCCACACTGGACTGATACCAGGAGCCACGTTTCACACAGCCGGACCCTCCTGTCCTGCAAAGTTAACAGGCCTGACATGGCCACGCATTTCACATCTAGTAGTGTCCCCCACCTCTCCTGGCACATCTCCGCAGCCACACAACCTGGAAATGATCCACCGAAGGTCAAACTAGATGTCACTAAGAAATAATTTTCTTTGAGATTTTAAATAAGGACCTGAGTTTGGCCATTGGCCTCCATAGGAGGAGACAGTCATGATCTTTTAATGCAGTAAAGTTTTTCTTAACAAGCCTAATTGTGTTGTAAATTTGTTAGAATTTATTGCATCCCAAAGTGGGTGGGGGGCACTCTGGACCATCATTAATTTCTTACAAATGACTGATTTTCATGACAAGGACCCTTTCATTGGATGAGTAGTTCTGGTCTCATCTACACATTTTCTTATCTTTCATGGTAGCTGTTACGTGTAGATTAGCTGTATATTCACATTTTTAAAGCATATCCACTGCTTCAAATAATTTTTTGCTTGCTTGCTTTTTACTTGACTTTTAAGGATCCAAGTAACCCACAATAACCTGCTGAGTATATTTAGTCCCAGGAAAACAGACTATCTCTGATAAGCGTCCCTGGTTCCAAACAGTAAAAAGGGACACACTGAAGTGATTTACAATGGTGTATGGGGTGGGGGAGGGGCTTCAGGACAGCGGGTGTAGAAACATAGATGAGTCTCTAACCCAGCAGCTCAGGCAACTGAACTAGGGTCAGTCCCCCAGGTGCCTGTGAATAAAGTGATTTCCAAGGCATCCTTGGGTGGGCCCGTGAGGGAAGGTGGACAGACAAGAGGCCTCTGCAGCCCTGAGGTGGTCAGGGAGAGACAAGCCCCTCCCCCACCCCATGGCCGTGTGTGCCACTCTTCCTCTGTACAAAGACAATTTGCTTTTCATGTAGTAATGAAGAACAATGTTTAACAGACAAAGCAGCTTCTAGTTTATTATTGTGCTGTCTTTGACTAGAGCTAGATGCTGGGAAAAATGGTAATTCACAGTGTGAATGCTTCTCTTCCAGCAGTACGGGTTATGGCTGAGCATGTACGTTGTATATTGCAGATGGTACAATAGTGAACACTGTGAGAACCAGGAAAAGAAAGAATAACAGCCTGTTTTCTTTTCTTCTTGCTAGCCAAGAAACCAAGAATTTCTTCACCATGATTTTTTTTTTATTTGTGTGTGTGTATCTGTGTGAGTTATTCCTTAGCAGTATGCAATGCTGAGTGCTGATGAATGATTTTAGGTTGGGTTTTTAAATTAATGTATAAAATCTGCCACGATGCTCTTAGAACACCTGCGCTATCCTGTTTTCCCCCCCAGTAAATGGATACAAGGCACAGGTGATGACTCATTAACTTATTTCATGCAAATAAAAACATATTGCATGATTTCTTCCCCTTAACTATATAATCACTGAGACATGACCATGCTGATAAACGCAACACACTTTGGGAGGGGGGACTTCAGCATCTTTTCTCAGTTCCCCTTCACTGAAGGGATTTGCCATCCATGTAAATCTGGTCTAAATGGAAAAGTGATAAGAAGACCTCTTTCCCATGTAAAAAAAAAAAGTCTGCTTTCCTCTGTTAGCCTTTATTCTGTCACAAGACACTCATGAGGTAGAATTGGAGATTTAGAATTGGAAAAAGGAAGATCAAATATCACAAGTTGATGGAGGAATTGGAAGCCCAGAGGAGGAACCATCTCCAATCAGTAAGCTGGTGTTTTGATCTAGTGTTCAGATATTCTCATCAATGACTTCCAGAAAGTGACATTGATTTTCTTTGGAAACAATGATGGAAAAACAGCAAATGTGTACCAGAATGCTTTTAGAGTTCTAAAATCATACTGGAAAATGTTGGAGCATTCCAACCCAACTATAAACAATCCCATGCTGTATTCATGGGGGATGGAATGTCTGTGTTGGAAAGTCTTTTGCGATATTATTTCTATGTTTTTAATTTATTGAATTAAAGCCAGATTTATTCAATTAAGATAATACACTTCAAGGTTAACTGCCATTCGCTGTTCATTTAGGCAAGCTATTGTACAGTTATGTAAATTTCATGAACAGAGACACTACTTGAGTGTCTTAATTACAAGCAAAAAGTGTCATTTAAATATGAATTAAGTGAATAGTTGCCTGTATTTCCTGTTTCTGTATTTTCTGTCTTAAAAATCTAAGGGCTACCCAGTGATCCATACTGTGTCATAAGATTTTTTCTTTTTCCTGTGAAAGAAAAACACCCCCAGTACTGAATATTATACAAAGAAGTAGGGAAACATGTAAAGTTGCCATTCTTATCACACTGATGGGGACTCAGGACAATATCATCATAACAGGTTGCCAATTTTTGCCAGTCAGTCACCAATAAATAGCCATTTTTATATCATGACTGAAATTTAAGAATTATTCCAGCTTATATGAGAGTAAAGAATTCGCTACGAGTGGCATTGGTGCAAAGGCTCTATAAAGGTGACTCCGTCTTTTTTATTTTTAAACTCTTTAAAAACGATGCATTTATAATGCATCCAAACGTTCCATTTTCAGAGTCCAGCAGCGGATGGGCATGCACATATATATATATATATATATATATATATTTTTTTTTTTTTTTTTTTTTGAGGGGGGGTGCATTCCTCTATCTTAGTTGAAACATTCACTTTAAATTTAGAACTGTCAGGATTGGGGATGTGTTTAGCCACAGTGACCCTTGACCTGGGACTCTGCTGATTTCTGTGAACCAATTCCCCAGGCCTCTTGGACTTACTGACAAATATTGTTTGTGGGTTTTTTTGTTTTGTTTTTGTTTTTGTTTGGGACGGTTCTTGTTTACAGAAATGACCCGGAGATACATCTGGCCCTCATCAGGAAGGCAGGGAGAGATCTGCATCAGCTCAGGGAGCGCACACCTCGGTGGTGGGGGCGGCTCCCAGCTCCTGTCCTGAGCCCCAGGCTGCAGCCTGGGAAGATATTCCCAGCGCCCCCCTCGGCAGCTCGGCGGGCTCCCCCAGGAGTGAGAAGTTCACTATTCACTCCGCGCTTGCATCATCCTTTCCAACATGTTCCCACTGATACATTAAAGGAATTAATTGCTCATAATGATCTCACCATCTGTTAACAGGGGTGCCTACCTACAGGCTGGTGGCATGCGGTGGTTCTATTCAGGGATCAATAGGCAATGCCGGGCGAGCGCTTTCCCACATTCCCGTCTTTGCGCGCTGAAAGGGGGAGGAGAGCTCGGTGCCGGCCATCTGCTCCTCGTCTTTCTGAGCGAGACCCTGATGCGGTCCAGCACAGCTCTGATCTGACTCCAGTCCGATTGGAATGTGGCTGATCTGAGAGGCTCTCAAAGCTGTGAAAGTGAGTCAAAAGGAGATGCCCATTGTCCGGCATGGCTGAAAGAAAATGATCACTTTAAAATTCATAACTCCCAGGTGCCTGCCATCTATTCATGGGAAAAACCCTCTGAACTTCTCTTCATTAAAGAGACGGGAGTCTTGCTAAAAAGAGAGAAAAGGAAGTAGTTTGTGGGAATGTGTAGGGGATTTTCAGGCTAAACAAATGAGGAATTTGGAATTTTTCACTTGTACTAAAAAGGCTGTGTAAGGAAGGGGAAGCCCTTATTTAAAAAGAGAGAGAGAGGAGAGAGAGAAAGAGAGAGACAGAGAGAGAGGAGAGGTTTTCCTGGGGTCTCTAATAAAGAACATTTAAAAATTTCTCCAGGGGAATTCAAAATTACCCTCTTTTTTTTTTATTTTTTATTACCTGAAATGGAGAAAACTCTCCCTTTGGATCCTGAACAACATTCTTAGCCAATTTCCATTGCTTCTGCAGAGGTAGAACTTGAGTGAGCATTTAGGGGGGTTGAAGGAGAGTCTGGGAAATTCCTGAATATGGTGTGGGACCCAGGGACACTGTGGAACTCAACCCTATCAGCTGTTTGTTAGAAGAGGTCTATGCAGCAGGTCACCTGCACCTACCGGGGGTCTGTCAGGAGCACAATTCTCTCTGTGCCTTAAACAACAAGAGAGCCATTAGGAAGTAGCTAGGAAATAAAGAGAAAAATCTCTGTGGCTGGTGGTGGAAGATTCAGCTGAGTCCCAGAGCTGTGGGAATCAAGTTCTGGTGGATCGTGGCCATTGGCCACCTCGGAAAATCCATGTCGCCCCAGAGTCACACAGGAATTCAAAGAGGATTTATGGATTAATGGATTGAGAGCCAAACAAAAGTACAAATAGAAAGACCTGTGTTCTGTCTCTTGAAAATCTTTTATCATCCAAATGATGACACTTCAGTCCCCAAGAGATTAAGTGACACGTTGAGAGTCACGCAAGCTTGTGACAGAACCCAGGCTGGACCCTGACTTTGCTTCCTGGTACCTTCCTCTGTGGCATAGGGGTTAAGATTATATTTGCTCAGTTTTCCATAATCATAGTACAGATTAACATTGCCAGCCAAAAGAATGTTGTTTCTTTGAAGATAAATTCTGAGCTCTAAGGGAAATTATGAATACCAATATTCATCACTAACACATACGAAGTAGAACACGGATCGGTTAATATCTGACAGAAAGCGGAAAGCTTTGCCATAAAGGTTAAGGCTCTTGGTAAATCTCTTGGACATCAGTAGCCAATCAAAGGAAGGAGGCAGATGCAAAGTCACAAAGTCACTCCCTCCACAAGCAGGGGCCAGCAGGAACAGAGGGTGGGAAGGAGGTAGAAAATTCTAGAAATAACCCAAACCTCTGCAAAGAGGTGAAAGTCCTCCTAGCAGAATCCACATGACTGGTCCTTCCTGACAGATAAGAGGGTACGACCTGGGGCTGGGGATGTGGCTCAAGTGGTTGCACACTCGCCTGGCATGCGTGTGGCCTGGGTTCGATCCTCAGCACCACATACAAACAAAGACGTTGTGTCTGCCGAGAACTGAAAAATAAATATTAAAAAAATTCCCCCCCCTCCTCTTAAAAAAAAAAAAAAGAGGGTACGACCTGAACCCTAGTTTTTCTAGAAGTTTCCATTTGGTCATTGAGAGTCTTTGTTTTGTGTGACTTCTTCTCTGTGGGAGCCTATCTTTAATTTTCGGCACAGTGGACAGGAACATAAAATTCTTTGGATAAAATTGTGACACATTGTATTTCTAGCAGATTTAAGTGGGAAACAAAAATCAAGGTCAGGTGCAGATTTGTTCATGAATCCAGTTTGACTCTTCAATTGTCAAATTGTTTGACCTGAGAGTTTATGTGGTGCCAAACTCCAGACTTGGTAAAATGTGAGGAGAAAGACCCTAAAATAGAGCAAGCCGACTGAGAATTGGCATGAAGCTTGGCAGGAGCCATGAGGGGATGGCTAACCTGATCCCCTGTGTTTCAGCATCAGCTTGAAGCTCTAGGGGAACTTTTCTCTCTCATGTTCTAGAAAAGGTTAAAAAAAGTAGGTAAGCCAAAAGAAAAAAATGACTTAAACTGTATGCATAATCTGCCCCCTGAGGATAACTACTACTAACTTGGCAGAGTTTATATTCAACAAAAACAACATCAGGGCATAACATTAATATTATCTGACAAAGAATATAAGTTAAAATATGAAATCACCAGTATTTGATCATTTTTGACTTATGAAAAAAAATGGCAATTTCCATTATGAGTCAATTTAAAACTTTGCAGTCGGTGGTACAGTATGGGTTGCTTCCCTTTTCAATCAAAGAGCATCCAAATCTTTTTAAAAATGAGTTCTTACATGGTTTAAGAACTATCTGAAATAAGTCCTGAAGGTTCTGAGCATTCTGGCTGTTGGCAATATTGATTAGAGCTATATGCGGATCTCACAATAGAACTACAACAAATTACATCGTAGGAATACAATTCATCAGACATTTACTTTAACATCTAATATTTTTATGTCTTGCAATGAAATGGTGGCCTCTCCTACTGATCAAAATGCCCCTCCGTCATTGAAAGCTTATCTTAGGGATATTCACAATAGTTAGACTAGGAGGACCTGAGGCACTGAGCAGTGGACAGTAAGAATGAGACACTCAGAGGCACCTAACTCCAGCAATGACCATGATCTAAGCAATACCCCTAAAAAACAACAGCAGCAAACCCCCAATCAATCAACCAACCAACACAAATGCACCCATGAAGGAAAGCGCAGAATTCCAAGGCAGGACTGTGCTGGTGGGGACAGGCGGGGAGCGCAGCAGGTGGGCACTGGAAGGGGTCTGCAGCAGGCTACTCTGGCTCCTGGCTCCCAAGGTGTTGACTTCAGACTCAGCCCTTAGGTATCCGGCCCCCGGAGGAGTTCAGGGCTGGAACTGTGTTTACAGCTACCTCATTTCTAAGGTCTCTCTTCCTGTCGGATGCTGTCTGTGACCTGAGGCTCATCAGCTCCTGCCCTTGTGTCTCAGAATTCCCCCCACATCACCACAGCCAGAAATGCCCATCTTTTCCGTGCATGAATGCCTTCACTTTTCTTTCAAGGATCCTCTAGGAAAACTCCTTCCTTTTTAAAATGTTCGGTTTTGAAAAATCAAAGAATTTCCCTCTAACCTTGCTGCTTGACAGTGTCACTGGGGGCTCAGTAATCGGAATCAGTTTTGTTCCTAGTTCTGTGTTCAAAATTAATACATGGGGAAGGTTGAAAAAGCACACAGCAAAAGCAAATACACTTTAATTCTGCCCCATCCCCATCCTCCACTCTCACACTGGGCTTGGAGGGTTAGCTGATCTCTGGGTTTTATTATTTCCCTCTCTCTTTTCTTTCTTTCTTTAAAAAAAAAAAAAAACTGAGCATGGAAAGTGAAAGTTTATTGGGGGCAAGAGTTCAGTGACTATTTTTCCCTTGAACAAATTAATCTTGTATAACCTGCATTATAAAGGCTATTTTTAAAGAGAGGAGGAAATCATCATGGGGGCCTGATTTGGAACTCTTGTGGGCTGGAGTTCTACATTTGCACCAGCCAGGGATTTTCAATTAGCAGCGCCTTAGAAAACTGGGACCCCTGCCTTTGTCAGTGTCCTGTGCAAGAAGAAGAGCAAATAGATTGGAAATGGTCTTGTGGCCCAAGCTCCTGGGAAAATGTAACAGGTGTTACCGCTCAGCTGGGTGTGAGGGTTAGCAAAAAAGCCCACTCAGACTTTGCCCATAGAATTCTGCTTTCCAGCCAGGGTTTCAAGTAGGAAGAAACTAATGACTTCATTACCATCTCAATTCTGGGAAATGCCGGGTCCAGACCTGACTCATTAAAGGAAAGGTATAGCACTCTGCGTGACCTTGGGAGATCAAAACATTCTTTAGAGCCCTTCCATCAACCTGAAAGAACTCAGCCTGGAGGAATGACACTGTGGCGCGAAGATGAGAAACATCAACAACAACAACAACAACCACCAAATAAGCCCCTACAAAAGAACTGGGGAAGAAAGATGGAGAAAAGGAAAAATAACTCCGTCGCCATCCTGCCGACACGTCTCCTCCACTCTGTAAAAAGCCTGCTTCCCTCTCGGCTTCCCCTCGCCGGGGTGTTGTGACACATGAAGTGGCTCTTGTTGCTGTCCCATTTCTAGTGGATTGTAATTGGGGATGAGATGAGAGCCAGGGAAGATGTCAGATTTCTAAGCAGGGGAAGATGAAATACCTCTCTGTAGCACTAATAGTACTTCATGGTCCTGACAGTGGTCCTGCTTAACTGGTATCAATTAACAGGGAATTTTTTTATTAGATAATTGCCTCTCTTATTAATCTGCAATGGGAAAAGCAGCACAGGAGAGCCGGTGGCCTGTCCTATTTATCCAGACAAATCATTCCTCTCGGCTATTGTGCTGCGTTCTATTTCACGTTGCTCGTCCGCTGAAAGAGAACTTGGCCGGTGAACGCAATCTCCGTAACCTTCTCACAGTCCATTTATCTCTAAATGCCAGTCCCCTGGTGGGGGTCCTCCTCCCACCTTGTGACTCATTTTTATTATGCTCCCACATGCTCTCCTCTCCAGAACACCTTTGAGAGGAAAAAGAAAAAAAAATTGTCGTTAAGGCCAAAGCTGTTAAGTTTATGAACTACAGACGGACTTGCTTCAGAAAACCTAGCTGTCCCCTACCACACCCTTATTCCTGGGAAGATAAACTTCACATTTAAGTCTCTGCTCACAATTTCCCTGTTCCCAGGCCCTCTGTGTCCTGTTGAACCTTAACCAGAGCTGGTCACCAAGACAGCTTTGGGCTGGATTGAGTTGACTCTTTAGCATTAAAGTCCCAAACAGTGGCCATCTTTCAGAAGAGAGGGAAACCGAAACTACCTAGTATGGCAAAATGTTCAGCCCTTGGTCATCACACACCCACCTAATGCTGACGCACCATTACAGAGATCAATTAGGATTATAATACAATTTTTGGCTTACTGTAGGGACCATGAAGTGGCGTATTTAGTGATAACATTGATTATGATGTTTGGGATATTATTTTCAGATGAGGGTTTTAGGTCAGAGGTTAGATACTTCCCAACAGAAGTGTTTGACGACCCACCATATTGCTATAGAAGGATGTCAAGAAAAGCCTTGCAGAGATTTTTTTTTTTTTCCACTCTGCCATCTCGCTCTCCTTCTCGGTGTAAACACATATGGATAAGAAGATATAAAAAGCTTACATGAGTAAGTTTGAACATACACAAAGGCCCGTCTCAGGAAACTCTTGGCAGTAGTCCCTGAGGCAGCCGGGTAAGGGAATGAGGCTCACAGAATCTGTCACTTGGGCTTGAGATCCAAGTCTCCTGCAGGTGACCCAATGTGCTTGCGTGGTCCTGAGTCCCTGAGGACAATGGGGTCCCAGGTCGTGTTGGCCATCCATGGTTTGGTACAATCTTGAAGATATTTCTCAGCACAGTTGCACACAGCAACCTAATGATCCTTGGTGACGACAACAGGGAAACAGTTTTTTAAACTAGTTTTATGGACTGCTTTCCCCTTAGCTTCAGAAGCAGGGTTTTGCTGGGAGATAATTAGAGTTATTTCTAAGGACACCTGAGGGTTAATGATGTATACCTTCAGTGTGATGCAACATGTGAACGGTGGTGCCTCTGACTTCAAAGGACGGCAAACCAAGGATGGAGTCGTCAGTGGAGGGAAATGTTGCGATTGTAACTGGGGAATCCCACGATGCCCAGGTGGGTACTGCACCTGTTGGTGACCCTCACCACTCTGTTTTCCCTCTGACTAGAAATAAAAGCAACCTGGGAGCTCAGTGAATGGCCAGGGGCACTGGAAATATGGTCTAGGGTCCTTGCTGAGTTAACACAAAGCAGGCACAAGTTCGGTACCCTTGCGTGGGTTGCTAAATACCAGTGGAAGAGGAAAACTCAGGGGTTTGTACAACTTTGAAGCTACTAAGAGAATTGTGGAATTATGGGTAAAGTGCCAAAAAAAAAGCACCCCCCCCCCAAAAAAAAAAGGAAAAGAAAAGAAAGGTGACTTAGACTGAGCTTGAAAAGCTGTTTGTTATTCGAGCCTGTTGTAGAATTAACTTGAGGAAGGCACAGAAGGTGGAATAGAACTCTCCAGCAACCGTGCCTCCACAGAAACGTCCAGGTGAACAAGTATCCATGCCTCAGGATACCTCCATAGGAGCCCAGGCAGCCCGGCAGGAGACTGCAGGGTCTGGTTAGGGCATATTAAGAGAAGACACATGGAGAGAGTTTTATGTTAGGGACAGTTTTATGTTACTTGCCTCACCCTGTCCCCAGCCTCGGCAGCCCAAAGCAGAGAGAAAATGTTTGCTTGGGGGAAAGAGTAAATTAAGCATAAGACTGAATCTTGGATCCCAGTATTGGACCTGCCACAGTAAAACCCAGCAGTGAGCAGATTCTTATAGCCCCGAACTCCAGGCTGGTACCCAGAGACCAAGCTCTAGACCTGCCCCCTACCAGGCGAGAGCTGCAGGCCCTGAGAGATGAACTCTGACATGGGTCATTGCCAGCCAGCTCCATCGGCCTGTGGGAGGGACAGTTTCTTCAATAAGTAGTGCTGGATATCCATGTGCAGAAAAATGAAAGCAGATCCTTGTTTCTCATCGCCCATAAAAGCCATTTCAAATTGATTAAACATTTTCATGTAAGAGACAAGCTATGAAACTACTAGAAGAAAATATAGGGGAAGAAACCCCAGAAAAAACACATAAATGGGATTTCATCTGACCAAAAAGCTTCTGCATGGTGACCAATTAACAGAATGATCACAGCCTGCAGAACAGGAGAGGATATTTGCCCTGTCCACCAGTTAGTGGATTGATATCTAGAATACACAAGGAACTCAATGAACTGAACAGCAAACACCCAAATAACCCAATTTAAAATGGGCAGTAGACCCTTAAAGAGTTTTTTTTTTCCCAAAGAAGATATACAAATAGCCAAAGATACCTACGAAAAAATATTCAACATTGCTTATCATCAGGGAAGTGCAAATAAAGACCACGAGATATCACTTCACTCTTGTTATTGCTATAATTAAAAGATAACAAGAGTCCGTGTGAATATGGAGAAAAGGAACCCCTTATACCCATTGGTGGGGATGTTCTTTAGTACCGCCAGCTTGGAAAACAGTATGGAGTTCTCAAAATCCTAAACACAGAACTATTGAATGATCTGGCAATCCCACTACTAATATCTAAAGGAAATGAAATCAGTCTGTTGAAGAGATATCTCCATTCTCATATATATAGCAGCACTATCCATTATACTCAAGATATTGAATCCATCTGTCCATCAGCTGATAACTGGATGAAGAAAATTTGGTCCGCATCTACAACAGATTACCGTGTAGCCATGAAAAGAAGGAAACCCTGCCATTTGCACAACATGGATAAACCTGAAAACATTACAGTATGTGGAGTAAACTAGACACACTAGAGATCAGTGCATGATCTCGTTCTTAGGTAGAATCTAAAAACATTGATTCATAAAAGGAGAGAACAGAATGGTAGTTTCCAGAGGCAGGGTGGTTAGTTAGGAGGAAGGGCTCTGAGCATGTTGGCCAAAGGGTACATAATCATAGTTAGACAGGAGGAGTAATTCAAGAGATCTGTTGTCCAATATGGTGACTGTGGTACGTGATGACGTATTGTATTACTTAAAAAAAATGCAGAGGGAATGGATGTTAAATGTTCTCATCACAAAAATGGTAACTATGTGTGGTAATACATTTGCAAGTTAGCTAGATTTACCCATTCCACGATGCAAATATACTTCAAGGCATCATGTTGTATATGATGAATATATACAATTTCATCTGTCAATTAAAAAAATCTTGAGGCAAATTTGGTTTATAGCAAGATTAACAATTTAACAAATTTGGGACTTACTGTTATTATAACAGTTTGTTATTTTGCTATTTTTATTTTTTATTTGCTATTTTTTCAACGTTTGCACAACATTTGCGAAGCATTAAAAATTTCACAGCAGTGCGCTGACAGAAAGGTTTAGTTTATGCATTATGTACCGGGCTGAGCTTCAGCTTGGATTTTGCAAGTCAGCTTGCAAAAGCTGATTTATACTGAGGCTAACAGACTTAAGGTGTACTCTAAATAAATGTGCAAAAAATGAAATGTTAATTAGAGAGTGGTGAGATGTGGCTACCACTCTTCTTTAGCCAGTGTTCTGACTCCGTTAAGGAACATTTCTGGTTCCCTGTAAAAACTGTGTTGGAGTCAAGGGTAAGCCAGCCTTGCAGGAGAATCACTTGACCATTTCACAAACATAGAAACAATGTCAATAGGAGCTTCTTGACATTTCTACTCTTGCTAATGATGTGCTATTAAGTAGCTGAAAATGACACTACTGGCCAATTATCAGAGTTGAACTGTGATTTTTAGAGCATTTTTTTTTTAGAGGTATTACATGGTTTTTGGCTGATGTGCTAAATACGAGTTGTTTTTCTTATTTTAGAAGTTGGCAGAACCAAGAACTGTGCTGGTATTAATATATATTATTTATCAGTTGGAATTTTGGTGACATAATTTAATCAGAATGCTTATCATCTCTTTCTCCTTTAGGCTTACTTTATCCTCACTGTCAATATAAACAGGAGGGCAACAATTCAAACTGCACTTTTATTCCAGTGTCCATTTCATGTTCTATGGTTAGTATCAGCTCAGATAATGTGACACAAAGAAAAGGTTACTTCATGTTTCTATAATGCCTCTTCTCTGAAGGTTACAAAGCAGAGGTTTAAACAGCTTACTAAACTTAAATCACTCAGCCAGGCCAGGGTAACAGGGTGAATCCTGCTTTACAGTTGGGTAAATTGAGATATGGAAGTTAGAAAATTACATCCACTATTTTGATTCTTCTTGATTATTCACTTTTGTTTCTTAAAACGACAAGCATACTTTAAGTATTTTCATGAATTAAAGCAAAAAACAAAAAACCCGCACAGCTATTTTTACACTGGTTTAAGATCTTCCATTTATTTCCTGATAACAAGGTGGTAAGGAGAATGAGCTACCCTTGGAGTCAATGACTCAGACCATGAATTATTAAAATCTGTGAAATGTTAGTGGAGTTTGAACAATCCAATAAGTTCATATTGCATTTTATATTTCCCAGGTGCCCCGGGTCTCGTCACAGGTCACCCCTGTGGGAAGTACTCAGGAACTGTGACTCAGGGGAACCACGTCTATGCCCCATTTCCAAGAAATATCAGGGCACCTCCTATGTGCCCCCTTGCAAGTGGAGTTCTTTATGTTATTTGCTACATGTGAGGCCTTACAGGGGCCAGGAGGTTGCCCAGTCACATGGGAGGTGCTGGGTATAATGTTCGGATATCTTATTATTGCCATTGAAGTTTCCCTCTGTACTGTGAATCCACTAAAGCCCAGGACCAGGAGCAGGATTCTAGTGTCCCTGACAAAAAGATTCCTGCGACTAAAGGAAGAGGAACTGAAAAATCAGGTTCTCTTTGAGTTCTTCTCCCTCCCCGCTACCCTGGTTTCTGTCTTTCCTGCAGCTTTATGTGAGTCCAGCTTTACGTCCGCTGCCTGTGTAGCTATGTGCCACTGAGAATGTCATGGCTTGGCGACTCATGTATATATCCAATTCCCATCATCAGGGAAGCCGAGATAGAGATGCCCAGGATCTTGAGAGCACAGAGGTGTCGAGCAGCATGCAGCAGGAGTGAGATGGGGTGACATGACCCTCCATAAATTTTCCATGTTCATCCTACGAATGTGTCCACATGGAAGAATGTCTGTGTTTTAAATAGTATTACACATTCATAATTGCTTTTCAGCATATAATGATCATGGTCTGTCATATTTTTATTGTGTTTGAGTTCTGTGAAAAAGAAGAAAATTTAAAACTGGTCATATGAAGGAAATCATTGGGAATTATGAGATTTTGTGTATACAGTTATCCTTATTTGCAGATGCAGATAAATACACATGTTCCTTCCCTCCTGGGAACTGTGGTGATAATGATATTTCAGACGGTTGTTTGGAAAACTTACTGTTCAACCTGTTTTACTCAAGTGAACTCAGCTTTGTTCAAATGATTATTTTTGGATCACTTTCCTAAGTCTATTGCTCCAATGGTAACCCGTTCCTAAGGCTAGATATGGATTCACTTCTTCCGTTCATTTGTGCCATTTCCTATTTACGGTTAGCTAGTGTAGACAGAGGGCAAAGACTGAAAGTTGGGTTGGCTGTTCAACACGGTGACAGAGAGCTGAGAAGAACAACTTCAAGGAGGGAGATTGATGCTGGCTCATGGTTTCAGAAGTTTCAGTCCGTAGTCAGCCATTGCACTGCTCTGGACCTAAGGTGAAGCAGGACATCATGAGGGAAGGGTGTGACGGAGGACGGCTGCTCCGCCTGGCCGCTGGGATGGGGGTTGGGGGAGAGAGAAGGACTTTCAACCCATCATCCACTGGTGAAGTCCGTGCCCTCGAGACCCCAGTCATCTCCCTAAAACTCCACTTCTGCACTCTGCTCTACTGGGGACCAGGCCTTCAACACTCGAGCCTTTGGGGAACATTTGAGGTCCAAACCATGACAAACGTTGAAGTCTGAGATGCTAGAAAACAATGGGAAGCTATAATCATGGAATTGCAGTAATAAAAAATAGAGTTTTGTATCAAGTCCAGGGCCCTTATACCGAAGGAAGGAATGCTAGGCTATGATATCGATGTGATTTTTTTGCTAAGTGGAAGGCTGTAACTGCCTTCTGAAAACGTCGTGTTTGGTGAAGAGTAAAGAGGAAATCTCTCACACACTGGGAGACCCTTCATGCACCAGCTCACACTCTGGCCACCTGGGCTGCAGGTCCAGCTCTGAGCTGTCCAGTTCTGTGGTCCTGGACAGACACTGACTTTCCCTGAACCCTGGAAGCATACTTTCTCTGAACCGTTGTTCTCGTCTCTGATGTGGGGAAATGAATTCCTGTTGATCTCTGGGCTGGGGGAATAAACGTTCTGCACTGTACTGTGCTGTAGGATGTGGAAGTCTTTTCATTACCATTTTGAGCTCAGACATGGGATTTGAGTACCCAAAGATGAGAGGCAATTACGATTTGCTACTGAATGTGAAAAACAAAAGTGATCTTATTTTAACACATTCTTATTACTTGCATATTTTTTATAGGACCAGAAGATAGGGTGAAACTCTGTTGCCAATAATAATTTCATCAGGACAAGAAATGAGTATCTGTACTTTAAATCTGTAGACAGCTGTTTCCAGTAAGGCTCCTGATATCAGAAAATGCTGTAGTGGGGTGAGGGCCCGACTGACTGGGCCCCGTGAGCCCCAGCTGGTCCTGATGGGGTGTTTTGGGGTGGATCCATCTGTGCATGACATCGTCTGTTCATAGAAATGTGAAAATCTTACCCCTAAACCTTTCACCTCAGTTAGTTCAGCATTGTGTTCCCGGGTATTTTTAATATGTTTTTATTCTATGCCAGCCAGCAGGTAAGAGGGGGCTTGCTTATTGATTGATTGATTGATTGATCAGATTCTTATTTTTTTTCTTCTGAAATCCTAGAGGATTTTTGTTTTTTTCTATTTTCATTATACTGATCATGTATTTCCTCAACTTCTACCTGAGTACCTCTCTTTTCATCCACATTCAACATGGAGGCCGATAGTTCTCCCTCTACTATTTACCAACTATAGGCTCTTGTTTGCACAAGTTACTTAAGTTCTTTGAGCCTCAGTTTTTTTTTTAATGTGTCAAATAGGGATAATATTTCAAGAGGAAAGCATGAATTGGTATCATGTGTATAAAATATGGTACATTCTAGTCAGTCTTAAATGAGAAATTTCTATCCCAACAAAACAAAACAAAGAGACCAGAATGTGTCGTGATTGTACTTATGTCCCCCACAGTCCCTTAGTCATAATAGATATTGGGTAAACATTTGTCCACTGAGAGAAGGCGGTTCCTGTCTCTGCAGTGACAGTTTTCCTTTCTCAGTTAGGGGGGTCTGTTTGGCTGTATGAGGGCTTCCCCCCTCTCGTCCTCCATGGACAACTGGAAAATGTGCTAGGACCGTGTCCACCTCTGGACTCACCATCCACCATTAAATAAGCTCCACTCCCTGCCTCAGGGCTCTGTCCAAGAATTCCTTGTCCCTGATCTTTCACTTTCTAGAACTAGACTCATCATGCAGCGACTACCCCCCGATTGGCCATCTTGTCACCAGAGCCCTTCCCAATTCTGAGTCTATTCCACCGAGGAGTCTAATTTCTAGTAACATTGACTTTCCCTCCCCCATTCCAAAATCTGCACAGGATTTTCTCCCTTTCTCTTCCCTACCCTGATATCTCACAAGGCTGGGTCCTGCTGAGAGCCCCTGACTCTGGGCCACGTCCCCTGTGTGTTCTGTGCTCTCACTGTCACACCAGCTCGTCTTCTCCTGGGGGAGGCAAATCCATAATCCTGCTGCAGCTTCCGATCCTCCTGCTATTGTTGGGCCGGTTCTCTTTGAGGGTGGAGAAATATACTTCTCAGGTTTAAAAAGCAGAGAGCTAATATTTTCTCTGTCCCAGAACCTTGCACCTCTCATAAACCACAGTGAATAAAGATCCCTGTGGGGGCTAAGGGAACCTAGACATGACATAGGACCATCGGGGAGATTTTTGCAGAGGAGTAGACAGGAGAAGTGGTGGAGAATGTTCAGTGCAGTATGTGATTCTGTGAAGTTGTTTGGCACCCATAGACATACGTGGCAGTTACTGATCTTTTTGTTTCATTCGAATGTAAAATATATCCTCTGTGAGAGCCTGAATAGTACAGATTGCTTTGTATTTTAGCAAGGTAGATTCAACAATAAAATTCTTTTTATGTATTTACTTATTTTACGAAAAATTTTTAAAACATTTTTTAGTTGCAGATGGACATAATAACTTTATTCTTTATTTGTTTATTTTTATGTGGTGCTGAGGATTGAAATCAGTACCTCATGGGTGCTAGGCAAGCACTCTACCACTTAGCCACAACCCCAGCCCTCAACAGTAATATTCTTAATATTAATTATTGATATTAATTGCTACCTGGCAATACTAATCACTATTACTAGAAATACATTTTCTAGTGCCTTATAATGATTAATATTTACTACTTACATGTCCTAGTACCATACCATGTACATCACACATATTTTTCACTTAATATTCATAATAAGCTCATAGGCTACCATTAGGATGATAAGCCCTCTTTTCCAGATGAGGAAACTAAAGTGTATAGAATTTAAATAAAGTGCCAAGGTGTTGCTCCTTGGAAATGCATGAGCCAGGGATCAGATAGAAGCATTACGACTGCAGACTGAGTTCTGAATCTGGGGGCTCTTGATAGACAGGTGGAACATTCTTAGAGTGATTTCTTGATCAGGAATGTTAGACGATATAAAATACAGAAGGAAGGATGAAGGAGGTCTGTGATTTTGTGGGTTGCCCAGCTTGACCTGAAGTGATTTTGACTGACAGAACATGCAGGGGTCAAGCTAAGCCAGTATCGTTCAAGGGGAGCCGCACATTCCACATCTCTGCTCTTGTCCCATGAGGGTATTTCAGAGTTGTGGGAGCTCAGTGAGTGGTCCTGGGCCGCCTCTCCTCAGCTGGTCTCCGTGCTCTGCACTGGGGTCTCTGTTCAGGTCTAGCCCTGTGTGGGGACAGTGCTCTGAGGAACGGTACCTTCAGAGGCACGGGTCCAGGAAGGCAGGGTTCCAGATCTGGGTGGAAATGCACGAAATAACCGAAGCAGCAGTAACGTGCAAAGGAGGACTTGAGCAGTCAGAGCGCTCTGGAGACCGGGGACGTTGATGAAATCTTGATTGCTTCCCACCTGCTAGGATAAAGGGGTTGTTCTGAAGGGCAGAAAACTGGTTTTCTATCTCAATTCTGCATATACAAAGATGCTTCCTGCAGGGTTTGTTTATCCTTTAGCTTCGTCCTCAAAGTACAGACCAAGATGATTTTTTCCTAGATATGTAATTTTGAATTAACACCACCTGTCCCCATCCCAAATTGGCTCCCATTTCTCCCTCTATTCTCCAAACACCCTCACCAGTCTCCGTCCTGCCATGTACAATAACATAGTAAAAATGTTTGGAATAGCATGGTTTTAAAAGCAATAAACCATTGCATCTGGTTTTATTGGAACCAAACTGCCTCCTTCTTTCATGCCGCATTTGGATGCTAGAGGGGAGATCAGCGTGCCCCCCGGGATACATGGCTTCTTCTCCAAGCACAACCTGATCCTGAGACTGAGAAGGAGGAGCATTCTGGCTGGACATAAGACAGAGCCCACAGGTCACAGGGTCAAGCTACCGAGCAGCCCAAGCGGTCCCAGTGAGTGTCCTTTCGTGCATTGCAATTGATTCCTGTGTCCCACAGATTGAAAATTCAGATCCGAGGGAGAAGTGTCCACCTCAAGAGAGCAGGCCACTGGAGAGAGAATTCACACAGACTTCTCTTTTTCGCAGTTCTGGATATGGGAGATCATCAGTGTTCATTATACAAACGTTAACCATTATATATGTTATTACAAATATAAAAGCTAATAAGTGCACTTTAATAATATAGCAATACACCACATAAATATATGGGTTAAAATTAATATTAATAACACATTTATAATTATAATAGGTATTGATTACACTTAATATAGTAACATATTTCTGATATGTGATATGTAATATTGTATTCATGTGTGATGCACATAGCTAATATACAGCATATATTACTATTTGCACACATACATACACAAGGATGGCAGAGAAAATGTGTCATCCGACTGCACGTTCCTCTATTTAGTTCCTTTACCCCTGGTCTTTGGACATTCAGAACTTTTTGAAGAAAAGAAATTCTTCATCCTTCCTTTGAATCCCAGCAAGAGTTTATTAGGAAGCACAAAAGCCGTTTCATGTTCCTTTCAATTTGATATCACGACTGCCATGAAGCAATTACTTAGTAAAGACAAAAACTGCCACTACTGAGACCTTACATATTTGTTCATGGTTTCAGATGGAAACTGAGATAGAATTCTGAATGGGATCTCAGCCCTGGCTATACGGCATGCTACAGAATTTTCTGTTTCTTTGTTGGTGCATAGAAGTGAAAGGCTTGTCACTTTCCAAAATACTTGGGGCATTGACAATTTATGGTGTGCATTCGTGTGTTTATAGAAATCTTTCTCAAACTCTGTTCAAAGTACGAGTCCATATTTTAAAACTCTGGATAGTTTCTTTTATTTCATAACCCTCTGGCCACTGGTTACTTTTATTTTCTTCTCATATTCAAGCAGAATTTTCACAACAAGCATCCAAGTGAGAACAAAACAAAACAAGGAATGATTGTACAAGGAGAAAAAGAACATATGCTGAGCATTTTTATAAGAACAACAAGCATGTTTAGAATTTTGTTACAATAAAAGAGATTTTTTTTCCCCTTTACCTACTGAGACACCAGCAGTTTGGGATTTCTGAGTTATATTTGATAACTTCCTATGGCATTAGTGAATTTCCATTTGGTTATACAAATTTCTTGATAAAGCACCATTATTTCTATGGTTATGAGGCACAGTATAATCTGATTATGTTGCTTCTTTCATTGTGACAGTAGCTAATGTGATAATATACACCACATTATTACAGAAATGTTTTGTGGTGTTTTTGCTTTTGAAACAGGGCAGACAGGTTCTGAGGAAGAACAACAAGAGAGACGAGGAAGATTGAAAGATATCAACTAAGTACACCCTCGAAAAAGCGTGTCCGCCTCACAGTTGCATAAAGCAATTTATTCTCCTGGGAAGAATGAGGAAAATGGGAGAATGTTCCTTTTGTTACAAGTCAGGAGGATGCATCACATGCCTGAAATCAGAAATCACGTCTCTCTGCTTCCAGGAGGATACCTGGCAACAGGGGTAGGCAATGGATATCACCTCTTTAACCAGGTTGCTCATCTCAGTTAGACTGAGTAGAGCACTAAGTCACTCAAGTCCAGTACATCCACTGAGCACCACTGAGTCCTATGCTAGATAGTGTAGATACATGGTGGAGAAAAAAAAATTGATCTCCTTAAGCAGCTCACAGAATTTAAGGATCACAGCACAATGTGGCGGGAGATGTTTGAATTAATGATTATGATGCATTGAAATAAATGCTCTAAAAAGATGCTGACAGATGCCTTGAATGTGGAGTGGGATTGCCAGGTGGTTGGGCCAGCCAGGGTGTGCTCAGCAGGGAGAGAGGAAGGGTGGTTGTGAGAAAAGTGCAAAATCATTGGGGATGACGGGTGAAGGCCAAGTACACAACACGCTTTGATGGACGGACATCCTGGACTCCACACCATGGCTGGAGCGGAAGGTGGACCAAGAGGCCTTCAGGAAGAGCAATCATAGTTCCAATTTGTGTTTTGGGAACGGTGTGCAGAATGGGGAGGAGCAACCATCCATGGAACAACTGGAAAGAGAAAGCCGGAGGGGAAGTTTGGCGACCTAAAAGTTGTGGGTAACATTTGAGGAAACGTCTATTTCTATAAATACATCAATGCAAACCTGCAACTTCAGATTTGCTATGTATGCTTAAGGTTAAGTCAATTCAGCGTAGGGACTGAGGGAGAAGCAGGATTGAGGGGAACTGTGAGATTCACCCTTGGTCAACTAGGTAACTGTGGCCCTAATAATTGATAAACGTTGTGGCTAATCAATTGCTTTAAGATGTGTTAATTTTGAGGTAATATCCAGGACATTCAGATGGGGAAGCCCAGAAGGTTGTAAATGTATGCATTTGGAGCTCAGGAAACTCTGAGTTATCAGCATGTTGGTGGCCGCTGGCACACGGCAAATGGATGGAATAACTGAGAGAAAGTGGAGGAAGAGGAGATGGCGGAGGATGAGACACTGGGAAGGGAGTCACCGGTGGGCAGAGGGGACAGGGGAGGGAGCACAAGGCAAAGCAGAGCTGAGGGCTGGAGGGGCCCAGTATGTCAGAGATTCCTGGAAGACTGAGAAGGTCTTTAGAGAGAAAATCAAGAGGATTCAGATACAATAGAAGCAAACCCCTTTTTCCCCCAAAAAAGTTTGGTATGAAAGGAAGGTAAGAGGTAAGGAAGGGGTCGAAATTTTATAACTGGTAAGATCTGAGCTGGTATGTAGTCTGAGATATAATAATAATAATAATAATAATAATAATAATAATAATAATAATAGCAGAGAACATTTAACACAAAGACCAGCCTTGGACTTGAAGAAGGATGGATGTTGTTGTCATATAGAATGTAAAGGAAGTCGTCTTTTTTCTTTGAGACAATTTTATTCATCTCTTAAATGTGGAAGTTCGTTCCTCTGTGGCCTCAGACTGACTTAACCCAGGCTCGTCATCTTGTGAATGTGTCATATGGTCTATAACACTATGAGAGGGATGACAAACATGTCACAATGTCACAACCCACAAACCCACACCCCTTCACACATGGGTGATGAGCAGAGTTGTATCATCTTCCTCTGCCAGAGAAGCAAGCGGCCGACAGACTTGAAGCAACAGGTGTGTGCCTTAAAGACATTTTGTTCTACCAAAACTTTAGGAAAAAATGTGAATCCAATAAATAGGCTACTATGAGGTTTGTGGAAACATACTTTGCAAAACTTCCTTTAGCTCTGCATACTGAAACAGGTATCTGAGATAATCAACTTATAAAGATAGAAGTTTCATTTTGGCTCACTGCTTTTGATGGGTTGGCCCTGTTACTTTGGCCCCTGGGGAGGCAGTACACATCATGGTGAGAGCCCATGGCAGAACAAACCGGATCCTCTCATGGCCAAGGAGCTTAAAAGAACTCAGAAGGGGCTGGGGTTCCATAATCCTTTTGGGGGCATGCTCCACAATGACCCCAAAGATCTTCCATTGGGTCCCACCTCTCAAAGGTTCCACCACCTCCCAATAGCACCACTCTGGGGTACCTTTAACACATAGGCCTTTGAGAGACATGCAAGATCCAAACTCTAGCAAATTTTCTCCTATATTCACTCTATATCCGGCATCCTCGATAGATATTGTGAATTTTTGTGAATATGATGCTCTGAGGAACAGAAAGAATATGGAAATATTTTAAAAAGATCAAATTATCTTCATATTTAAAGATTTTCAGTGGAGTTGAAATAAAAATTATTCTTCTTTTGACCTCAAGCAGAAAACAAAATTTCCCAGATCCTCATTCCATCATTCTCAGAGCATCCCGATTATCTTTTACACTTGCAAGCAGTGATTCCCTAGGGTTGGTCTTGATTCTGTAACAGAAGCTGTAGTCAGCCACAAGTATGATCCTTCTAGATATAAAATGAAGAGGGGCCATGTATGGTGGTGCATACCTATAATACAAGCAATTCAGGAGGCTGAGGCAGGAGGATTGCAAATTTGCGGGCCAGCCTGGGCAACTTAGTGAGGCCCTGTCTCAAAATAAAAAATAAGGACTGGGGATGTAATGCCGTGGTAGAGTGCCCCTGGATTCAATCCCCAGTACTGATAAATAAATGAATGAATAAATATACAATTAAATAATTGAAAAACGCAGAGGGTCTTTGATGGCAGAATATGAATCTTTTGGTGGATATTATCTGACTCACTTAGAACTGTTCTAGACATTCTAAAATGGACCGTCTACGCCTGTGACACATGGGACAATTTCCCAGGATTGCATTTCTCTTTTGTAAACCACTCCACCTCGCTCCAGGAACTGAAAGGCAAACCTCGCTGCGATTGCATGGCTATTTTTACTCTCAGAACTGTAAGACTGCTGTGGTTCAAATTTTTGTTTTAAGTTTTAAAATTTGTCACTTGGATACGTAGTGGCAACAAAGACTTTAAAAAAGTAATACTTGACTTAAACCTGGGTTTTCTTTACTAATTTAGCATTAGTTCTCACTTCTAGCAACTGACCATTTGAGGTTTTTGTCCTCTGGTTTCCAGGTATAAGAATGATGATTGGGAGGCCATGAGATATATTGAAGAGACTTTGCTCTGAGCAGATATGCATATGAATAGCTAAAAGTCTTACGATCTTAATTTTCTCACTTGCGAAATTGCATACTAATATCTGCATTGTGGGATTATTATGTGGATTTGTGTAACTATATGGAAAACACCATGCACCTAACAATAGTGGGTATTCAATAAATGTCAGCCATTATTTGTATGATGTTAGCTTTTTTAAAAAAATATTTATTTTTCAATTATAGTTGGACACAATACCTTTATTTTTTTTTTAAATTTTTTTTAATATTTATTTTTTTTAGTTCTCGGCAGACACAACATCCTTGTTGGTATGTGGTGCTGAGGATCGAACCCGGGCCGCACGCATGCCAGGTGAGGGCGCTACCGCTTGAGCCACATCCCCAGCCCCAATACCTTTATTTTATTTAATTATTTTTATGTGGTGCTGAGGATTGAACCCAGCGCCTCCTCACATGTGCCAGGCGAGTGGTCTACTGCTGAGCCACAACCTCAGCCCTGATGTTATCTTTTAATAGATCACTAGCAATCATGTTAATGTCCTGCTTTATGAAGCCTCAAAAATGTTTTGGACCAAATACAGTAGGATTAGAAATGTTTGTTCCTGCCGAAATGAGCTTCAGCAAGGGCTCATTTGTAGACTGTCTGGTTCTGGTCTTGGCTCTCCTGTGTGACATCAACTAGTCATTCCCCCTTTGGACCTCAGAATCCTTACTTGTCATGCAAAGGTTTGTCTAAGCTGAACTCTAAGGGCCCTTTCAGATTTAAAATACTATATTTCTATACTATTTTATTTAACCCAATTTTTTCAGCTCAGGGTTATTTTTCTTGGATCATTTCCTTCAGCAGGCCAGCATTCTTTAAGATAACTCCCTTTAAAACAATTATTATTATTTTCCACCTCCAGCAATCCTCCCATTTCTTGTACAAAAAATTCCTGAGAGGGTTGTCACTACTCCTTGGCTCCCTTTTCTCACTTTTCACTGTGACTTGAATCCCTCCCCACCTGGGCATCTGTCCACACAATCTGACTGCAACCACTCTTGTCAAGTGGATAGTAACTTCCACCTTGCCAAATCCTTTGGTCAACTCTCCAACTTCATTTAACTCACGTGACCCATTAACTCGTATGGTTCTGTTAATGGTCCTCTCCTCCTTGGATAATTATTTCTCTAATTGTCCATGTTTTCCCATATCTCACTAGCAGAGGTCACTGCAGGCTTGTTCCTCCCATTCTCTAAATCTGTGTGGCCAATAGAAAGAGAACATGAGTCACACGTGTGATTTTGAATTTCTTAGTGTTGATTTCCATATTAAATAAGAAAAGGAAGCAGAGGAAGTCAATTTTAATAACATTAAAACTAACCCAATACATCTCAAATATTATTATTTCAACAAGTAATTAGTATAAGTAACTATGATACTTTAAATATATATATATATATATATATATATATATATATATATATATATATATATATGGAGCTTAACATTCTGTGAGATTTTACACCTCTGGAGCATACCAATTTAGATGAACATATTTCTAGAGCTCAATAGCTACATGAAGCTGCCATATTGGATAACACAGTTCTAAATGTTGGAGTGGCCAAGGCTCAATCCTATTTTCTGTTTACAGTCTTTCTCTTTGGGTGACCTGGGTGAGCATATAATATATATATATACTGATTCACTTGTTCAATAAGTATTTATTAAGAGCCTGATTAAGTGTCAGGTTACTGTGTTTGAGGTAACAAGGGGACATAATAGTGAATAAAATAGAAATCGCTCCCTCCTTACCAGAGCCTATTTTCTAATAGGAGAGAGAGACGTTGAACAAGATAACTGAGTTGATTAAACAGTATAATAGGAGTTGATAAGTAGGGACAGAGAAGGTGGGGCAGGAAAGTGGGAAGTGGAGTCAGGGGCAATGAAGGGGCTCAGTGATGTAGGACATTTTGTGGACTATCAGAAGGAACTCAGCTTTTATATCAAAATGGAACATGACTAGAGAGATAAATGCAAATGAGATCATGATAGGACTCCAGTTGTGACGAACATTTTGGGTGCTGTTTTGAGAATATACAATGGAAGATCAGGGAGTGGGAGAATGTGACCAGATAAGAGGCGGTTGCAGTAATCTAGGCTGGGGACAAAAGCCTATTACTAGGGGAAGTGGTGAGGTTTTTCAGATTCTGAAAGACGTTCAGGCCACATGGGAATCATCTATACATATAAAACGTGTCCAGTAGGGTGCCCGCCTGACATATATCTTCATTTAAACTTAAATTAAAATGAAATTAAAATTCAGCCCCTCAATTACACCAGCTTAGCCCTATTTCATGTGCTTACTATTCACAGTGGTTAGAGGCTCCTACATAGAACTGTGGAGATACAGAGCATTTCCATCATCAAAAATGTTCTGCTGGATAGCGCTGACATGGACGACATTTACAGTTCTGCCCTTCTGCTCTCAAATCAGCTGCCTGCTGGATGTCTGCACTCCATGATGAGAACGTCATCATATAATATCTGTAGAATAAGCATTTCTTCCATAACACGGTCACTATTCCTGAGTCCAGTTTTCGGGTTCATGGTTCCAATTCCCCAGTCTGCTTGGCCTTCATTTTCTCCATGTTGGTAAATGAAATCACTGTCTGCCTGGTTTTCCCAAAGCAAGGGGCCATTCCTGATTCCCATCTTTCTCTCTCCACCCACCGCCATCATTTCCAACTCATTGGCAGGTGAATCTCCTTTTACCTCCAAGACACATCCTGACTATGATCTCTGAGCATCTTCATGTCTATCACTCTGATAAAAGCTACCAGCATCTCTCCCTTGGACAAACTTCTAAGTTAGTGACCATAAATTAGAATCATCTGAGAATTACAAAAACAACAAAAAACAATGTCTGGGCACGACTCCTTGCACACTGCTGAGGCTTGGCTTTGTAAATACTTTCCAGGTGATTCCAGTGTGCAAAGGGGCAGCAGGGGTGGGTTGGAGGACCTCTTCAGGCTGCCTCCACCAACTCCTCCCATTTTCTCCTCTCCATGGCAGAGCCAGAGTGAACTTTCTAAATCATAAATCTGGTCCTGTTTTTCCCTTGCTCAAAACGTTCTCATGATCTCTCATTGCTCTGAGAAGACTTCAAGTTCCTGACCTTGCAGGGTCTGGTCCTGCTTATTTCTCTAGCCTGCTTCGGACTGGCTGGATCTCATCACTGTCACTTGCGCAGAGAGGTGTCCAGTTCCATCTTTCAACAGCTCCTTCCCCTTCTCCAGCAAGGTCACTCCGCTTTCCCAATTCCCAGGTTGACTCCCTTTATAGAACCTATTTCTCTGCAGCGGTCCTGGGGAACACTTTTCTCCTCTGCGGCTTATCTCCTCCACAAGAACAGACATTCCAGGGGAGCGACTCCAAGGCTGTCTTCTCACTGTTTCTCTCTGCCAATTAGAGACAAATTTGACAACAACAACAACCACAAAATATTTTTGAATGCCCCTCCATTTGCTGCATTTAATAGATACATTTAATAGATTCTTTTAGAGCCTTCAGAGAAGAGATGATGATAAACAAGGATGGAGACAGGTGCACAGCAGTGACCTATGTAGTGGCTCTCCTCTGCAAGGCTGTGCTTATCCATGTGACAAGAATCTTCAAAAAGGCACAACACACCCATTTTACAGGGGAGAATGTTGGGATTCAGAAAGGCCAGGTAGGGCCACATGTTTGGGGCCACCACGGTTGTTGAGTTTGAAGAAGTTAAAACTGGAAGGCAGGTCTGTCTGAGGACAAGTTCTGAGTCTTTAAAAACTTGCAGCCATTTAATAAATGTTTTTGAAGTAAATAGTTTCAAAGACTATGGGCGCATTGAAGACTTATCTAACACCGGTGTATAATTTATGCCTAGAAAAACAATAAGCTTCCATTTTTATTCCCATACAGCTTGGGTCACTCTTGCACCCTTTTTGCCCCGGTGCAGGACTCTGAGGGCCACTCTCAGAGGGCCACTCTGCATTCCTCTTTTTTTTGCCAGTTATTTGTGCAACATGCAGTTTTACTCTAAAGAATTCCATCTCCTAGCAGCTACCAGGGTTACTTGAGGCCTCAATGATCTTCCTTTGAGGAGAGGAAAAAATCCCCGAACTTTGTAATACAGTCCAGCGATGCATGAGAAGCCTTTGTTGAGTCAAAGGAGGAAAAAAAGGAAAATAAAAATACCGTTCTCCCCTGGAATGTCTCCTAGGACTAGAGGAAAAAATGCTAATTCCGACGACAGGAAAATAATTTTAAAATCAGAGCACCTTTGAGTTATATGAGAAATAAGATTAAAATGGGAAGCTGGGGGGAAGAAATTCATTATTTTCTCGGAATCTGACATCATCGCACTCTCCAGCTCAGCTCTCCTGGTTTACAGCGCCCTAAGGTATCTCCCACGAATTATTTCCCCGACTCGCCGTGGACATGCTTTGTGTGCAGGTGGCATGCAAAGGTGCAGAGGGACACGTGGGTTTTCTCCATTCCTCCACCATAGGCTAAGGGTTGGGGGGGGGGTTGCTCTTTTTAACAAAGTCCTGTAGTTCGCTGTTTTTATTTTTTAATTACTCTCAGATTAATGCGCCCTAAGCGTGCTTGTATTACTAGCTTTGACTAGATGGGCTGTATTTGGGTACTCCACGAGATCCAGTTAAAAGTGGGCCAGAAAGGGCTGGTAAAAGATGATTTTTTTTTTCCTTTGGGAGCGCGCGCTCGAGCTCGCGCGCGCGCAAACACCCCACCCTACCCACCCACCCATGCACCCAGGCCACCCACGCAACCCACGCCACCCACGCCACCCACGCCACCGCCGAGGACCTCGGGTCTCCCCCAGATCCTGCTCGCCCAGCCTGCAGGGGAGCCGGCCTTTGGAATGCGCCCTGGGAAAAGGCAGGGACCTCGGGCCGCGCTGTCTGTCACCGGGGACGCCTCGCTCCCGGCGCGCCGCTCCCACGTCCCCGGCCTCCCCCGCCCGAGTGAGGAAGTCGCGCTCGCCGAGCTCGGGGGCATTTCTGCATTCTTTTCCAGAAGAGGACGGCCCTCCGCGGCGCCCCTCGGTCCCCGCGCTCTGCCAAGGAGCGGGGGCGGGAGCCGCGCGCCCAGCCGCGGCCCAGATGGCGGAGCAGCCCCGAGCGGGGACATTTTCTCAGGCTTTCAAAAAGAGCACTTTCTTTCCTGCCTAATATTTAGCTCCTTCAAATGCAAATGGAGAGGTTGCGCTCCAAGGTTAGCATAACAATTATGGGAAAGCTTTAAATCTGATGCGTTTGTTTACAGGATGAAAGGCGGGCAGGATCCGGGAGCTCGAGGCCCCGGCTTTGCAGCCACTATTTTCTAACTCGGGAACTGCGAGTCAATTTTAGATGACAAAGGAAACCAATTTATATCCCGGTGTAGGCTAATTTTGGAGGGAATTCCACATTATTTTCATTTTTTTTTTTTAAATGACCGAGGCTGGAAGAGTGTTTCTCTTTTCCTTTCGTCAAGTTTGGTGTGAGCTAATTGGCGTTAGTGATCGGCAAGAAGGCCTTTATTATCGGGGACAATGAGAACCCGGGATGGGGCTGGCTCAGATGGACCATTTTTTAGAGAGCTGGTGGGGTTCTGGCATAAACTGCATAAAAATATCTTCGTATGCCCGTTGAAGAAGTTGATCTTTTTTCTACTGATGTTCAGAAAACTGTTCATTAACAGGCGATGACGGTGGAGGACTGGGCCAGGCCCCTCTGCGATGGGTCATATCTGTCTGAACTAAGGCCACCATTAGGGTCTGCCAAGATCCAAGAAAGAAATCTCAGGCTTCCCCGGGGGGCCTTTTCCTTAGACACTCCAGGGGACTTCCTCTCCTGGGCCTCCCCTCCACTCACACACCTGTCACACACATAGGGGTAGCCTCTTCTAGGAGGTACTGTGAGGTCTCAGACTCAGGCAAATGGAGACCCTTGAGAGCTGTTGGCTTCATTGACAATACGTAAGAAAATGTTTTGTAAAACGTGACAATCTGCCATGTCTAGGATTCTGGAAGTTTGAGTACATAGTACTTAACAATATTACCCCATGGCGGGTAGTTATTGACCAAAAGACATACGCAATTTTCCATGTTAAGATTCAGCTACAAAATCATTTTTTTTTTCCTTGCAGTATTTCTACAGGTGAGCTGGAATGCCTGTTCTGAGCGAGCCAGAGTAAGCAAGTGCGCTGTATTACCTGACAGGCACCAAGCAGGGGTTCTGAGCGCTGCACCACAGAATCACTGGAGCGGCTAGTTAAAATAAGAATTGCTGGATCTCATCTCCAATGCTCTGATTCTGAGGTTTTGGTAGAACCTGAGAATTTCCATTTCTTACAAGTTACCAGAGATGTTCATGGCCTCTTCCCCAGACCACACTTGAAGAACCATTGGCCTAAACAAATCAGAAAAATATGCAACTTTTGTGATTTTGAGAGAATCCAATATAAGATTTTCCTTTTAGCAGGAATAGCTTAAAAAAAGAAAGAAAGAAAAAGAGAAAAAGCAATTGCTGTCGATGGAATCATTCACACCAGGAGTTAAGTAAGACTGAGACACTATGCTTAAATTTAACATTTTTTCTAGTGGAAGTTTTTTTGTTTTGTTTTGTTTTTGTTTTTGAGATTGCTGGCTTGAGGTATTTAGGAACTCAAAGCACTCAAAGCAAGAACAGTCTTCCTGAATAATATGTAAGTATTAGAAGAAGGTTATTTGACCCTGCTAGGCTGATGAATGGGTCCTCAGGAAACGGTGGTGTATTAATGGAATATATTTGTTTAACTGATATTCAGATACTTACTTTGCAACCTGCTGCTCTGAATTTTCCCTTTGGCTATCTCAAGAATCATGTTCCTTTTATCAGTCACCCTGTTCTTTGGTCTCTTCAGGAGTGTTTTTTTCCTCTGAAGCCCCTGACAGGCTCCTTCTGATTCATTATTAAGACATCTCTTCAAACCCAACTCCTCCAGTAAGCCTTCAGGACGAGAGGTAGAAATTTTCCCAAGAGAACTTTGCTGTTCCAAAGTCAAATCCTAAAACTCCATTGCCTTCTTATAACCATTTACTGTCATCATACATCATTATCTGCTTGGTTATCCTCAGTCTCTGATTACAGAGTCTTCAATATGTGCATCTCTCCTGTTTTGCTTTAAATTGAATATCCTAAAAGGGCAACATTTTTATTCTGATTTTTTTTTTTTGTGGCTCTTAGTATAGAGTCCCCAAGAAATAGATTCTCCTCGGCTTTTAATGGAGTTGCATTTTGATAAACCCATCAAAACTTCAAAATATCATTATTCAAAAGTGCATTTCATGCAGTTACACTACCCAACATCCTAGCTCAGCCACATGGGCCACTGAGGAGTATCATTGTTCACACTTAGACTGTGTGGCTGACCTGGGGCAGCGCTGCCACCCAGCCTCCAGGGAGAGGCTCAGACTGTGTGTCACTAGCCTGGCCGAGGGAAAGATCAAATTCAAAATCAAAAGTATGGTTTCTATTAAAATGTGCATTGCTTTTGCACCATGACAAAGTTGGAAAACCATAAGTTGAACTATTGTAAGTTGGAGACCATCTGTAGACACATAAAAGCAAATGATTTTCATGGTGATGATGCCTCCTTAAGGGTTGGCATTAAACTATTTTCTGTTTATATCTGCTAAAATAGGTGGATGGAAACACACCTGCTGAAGAACCCCTAGCTTGCGCCGGCCACTCGACTGGCACATACATGGGTGTAGATGTGTGGCAAGTAGGAAACAAATGATAGGAGAGATTTTTACTCGTCGTATCTTTATGTGCCTCAAGGAAATATAGAGCTGATGAGATGATTTGCAAATCATTTTGTAAGTAAATGAACACCTATAATTTATCTTTTGCTTAATGTGCATCATAACACGCTGGGGGATGCCGACATAGGAGTCAAGGGCCTCACCAGCAAATCGCTCTGTCATTTGGGCACTAAGGATGGATGGAGGGCAAAGTTTGAACATTGTTAGCTGACTTCACTCTTTTCTCACCCACAGCAGCAGGGTGAATGATTCTTGTGGATTTTTCTGGATTACATGTCTTGCGTCTGCTTTGGTTGATTTAAAGCCACATGACACATACACACGCAGTAGGGTCAGCATGGGCTTAGACAGGTGTTGCGATTATGATAATACTGCCGACACCCTTTAAAATTATAGAGATCTCTGTGTGTGTGTGACAGACGTCTTGGATTTGCGGGAAACGCTCTGTGGAGTGGATTTCATCATCAAGGAGTCATTTTCTTTGAGCAGCTGCTGTTTCTACCTGCACATTGAAGTCAGCGAGGAGACATTTAATTGAGGGAAGGAGCAGATCTTCTTTACCCTTGCCGTTATCCTGTGTCACAGCTGACTGCTTTAGTGCCAATAAAATGTTAAGGGCTCTGGTTTTACTGGGCAAAGCCCTGGGTGGCAAAGTCATTCCTATTAAGTGTTAACACCACTTATTAAGGAATATAATTAGGAATAAAATAAACTGGCATATAAAATTTGTATCTTAATCTTCCTCTGCTCTTGTTCAGGTGTTGAAAAATGGTGTTCTTGGTCCTAAATAAAAAGAGTTAGAGTTTTAACGGCACTGAGCTACCCTCACAGAGAGGCAAGGAGTGTTTGCACAGGTATTTTGAGGGACCTGAGTTTTTTTTTGGAGGTCGACTGAAGAGTATGTCAAGAAGCGTGTGTGTGTGTCTATGTGTGTGTGTGTGTGTGTGTGTGTGTATGTGCGTGTGTGCGCGCGCGCAAGCGTGTGCATTGTGAGGTCAGGGGAGTGGCACAGGGGGATCAGATGGGAGAAAGTGGAAATAATAGAATAAGTAGGGCTGGGATGTATTTATTTTCTAGTTCTGAAATAAGACCACAGTTTGGATCCAGTAGGTCAGTTATTTATAAACACACCATGCAGAGGCCAGATATCCAGAAATAACAGCTTCTAGTCTCCAGAGGAAGAGGGAGAATGAATCAGAGCCGAGGTCTCTGTTTGAGAACATTATTTACCTAATACACCCTGTTTTGTTGGTCTGCTCTCCTGATGGTGGACCTTTGGGTTATTTGCATTCATTTTTGCTATTTTGAATACTGCTATTATAATCATTATTATATTTGCTTCCTGGTGCAGATTATCCCCAGAACATCTTCTCTCTGTGATGCTTTATTAATTTGTATCCTGTTTTGTCTATATTTTTTATTAATAAACTGATTCCGTGTGTTTGTCTAGTGGAAATATTAAGTGGGCATGCACCTCCTTAGCTTGTGTGATGATGACAAAACTGTTTTCCAAAAGCACGCTCTGCTGTCACATGGCCCCAGCTCCTGGTCCACTTTCTCCCCAGCCCGCTGTTGTCAGAATTTGAAGTTTCTCAACCCGGCTGCAGTGTGACCGTTGCTTCTTGTTCCCGCTTCTTGATTATTAATGAGGTTGATAAACTGTAGGAAGAGCTCCAATTCCGCTTTGTCACGAGGGTGACTGTGCCTTCGAGGTTTGGGGGACACCTGCTCCCCTCTTAGTGTGTGCTGTGACTTCAGTCAGGTACAAGGCTCGACCCACCCCCGGGTCTGGTTCATGCTGTTGATGGTGTTCCCTTGGTGCAGTTGACTCTGTGTGACCCGAGTCTGCACCATCTTCCTGTCTCACTCGACAGCGGCTGGCCCCTTACTCTTTCATATACACTTCAGAATCAGCCTGACATGTTCCATAAAAGTCCTTTCTGAAATTTGGCTGAAATTATCCTGAATGTGTAGCTCACCTTGAGGACAATGCTCCTCAAGATTAGAGCATAGTGGGGGCTCAGTCCCACACACCTGCGATCCCAGCCACTGGAGAGGCTGAGGCAGGAGGATTGCAGGTTTGCAGCCAGCCTCAGCAACTTAGTGAAGCCCTGTCTCAACAAAATAAAAAATAAAAAGGGCTGGGGATGTGGCTCAGTGGTAAAGCATCCCTGGGTTCAATCCCTGGTACCAAAAGGAAAAAAAAAAATCAGAGTATTGGATTTTCTAATCTATACACATGATAGATTGTTTCCACAACTTTCCATCTTATTAGATTTTAAAATCGACTATTAACTAATTGAGTTATTTTGTGAAGCGCGTCATATCGTGTGACCACAGTAGTGCTGTCTTTCTCTTGTGCCTTTAACTTTCCTTTTTCCTCTGTGCCTCTCCAATTGTTTCCCCTCCTCCCTGTCTTTCCTCCTCCCTCTCCTGTGCTCCTGTATCCCACTCCACGGTTTTCCGCACTGGTGGGGTCCTTCTGCACATTGTCAGTGGGGACATAGTGATGGCAGGCAAACGTGCCTTGCCCACACGGTTAAAAGGGGTCCCGTTAGGCACAGTGTGCGCTGGGAGCCGTGTGCAGATGAACTGTGATTGGCTGAAGAGGTTTGAGGCCTTTTAAAAGCCAACAAGGATTTTGATCAGTGCTCCCCCCAACCCTTCAGATAATCTTGTGATTTCCTTTAATTCATTCATGTGGAAATCATATTAATAAAATGACTTTTGCTATTTTAAATGCTGCTATTATAATCATGAATAATGATATTGATAATTTCTACATTATATCAATAATACCTTTGCTGGAGTTGAAATGACTTTACATTTCTGGGATAAATTTAAATTGGTCTTTAAAGGATTTTGATTGTGGTAAAAATCAGATCACATGAAATCGATCATGTTAGCCTTTGGTAAGTGTAGAGTTCGCTGGTGTTAAACACATGCATGCCACTGAGCAACAGTCTCTACAGCTTTTTCAAAAATCTTGCAAAACTGAAATTGAACTTTGAACCACACCCCTCCATTACCCTCACCCCGGTCTCTGGCAACTGCCCTTCTACATCCTCTATCATGGAGATGAACCCTCACCCCCTGTCTCTGGCAACTGCCCTTCTACATCCTCTATCATGGAGATGAATTCCACTACTCGAGAGAGCTCACATAAGTGGGTGATACGCTACTTTTCTTTTGTGACTGGCTTGTATCATTTAGCATGATGTCTTCAAGGTCCACCCATGTTGCACCCTGTGTTAAAGTTGCCTTCCTTTTTAAGGCTGAATAATATTTCACCGCATGAATATGCACCACATTTTGTTTATGGATTTATTCCTTCAGGCTGCTCCCGCCTCTTGGCTGTTGTGAATGAACGTAGGTGTGCAAGTCTGTCTTTGAGATCCAGCGTTTAAATATTTGGGATGTAAACCCAGAAGTGGAATTGATGGATGCTATGGTAGTTCTAACTTTGACTTCTGGAGGAATCTGCTTGCCACAGCCATGAATGTCCCTGAAGGCCCATGTATTACAGGGCCCTCTGTCCCCTCTAGTCTGGGACTAGGTGAAGGGAGGTGGGTCATTGTGGGTGTGTCCTTGATGGGATATTGAGCATCTGGCCCTTCTTCTATGCTGATTGGTGGCCAAGGAGAAAGGGCCTTCTGTGCTGCGTGCTCCTGCCGTCCTGTACCCTGCGGCCACAGGCCCACAGCAACAGGGTCAGATGACCTCAGACAGGAGCCTTGGAAACCATGGGCCAAAATGCACCTTGTCCTTTGTTTGGTTGATTCTGTGGGATTTTTGTCACCGTGGCGGAAGCTCACATGCCACACTATTTTCCCCACCTCCTGCATCACTTGGTGTTCCTGCCCGGAGCGCACGCAGGTTCCTATTTCTCCACGTCTTCCTGAGACTCTATTTTCTGTTTTCTTAGTAGCCATCTTGGTGGGCAGGAGGTGATACCTCCTTGTGCTTTTGATTTGTATTTTCTTATTGAAGAGTGATGTTGACATGTTTTCATGTTTGTTAACCCTCTGGATAGTCTTTTTGGAGAAAAGTTCTTTGTTCATTTTTGAGTTTGGGTTGTTTGTTTTGTTGTTGAGTTGTAGGAGTTCTTTATATATTCTAGCTATTAACCCAAATCAGGCACTGTATAGGATTTGCAAATATCTTCTCTCATTTTATAAGTTGCATCTTTACTGTTGATTGTGTTCTTTGATACATGAAGATTCAAAATTTTGGCATAGTCCAATTTATCTGTTTTAACTTTTTGTTACCTGTACTTTGGTACAAAACAGGTTTTTAATTGTTCTGTTTAATATTTTGTTAAAGGATGTTATGTGGGCTGGGGGTGTAGCTCAGCTGGTAGAGTGCTTGCCTGGCATGTAGAAGACCCTGGGTTCAATCCTCAGCACCACACACACACACACACACACACACACACACACAGAGTTATGTACCTGTGTCCACAAGGGAGATTGGCCTGTAATTTTTTTTAACACTTCCCTTTCCTGGTTTTGTATTGAATTATATTAGACCCATAAAATGTGTTGAGAGTCTTTGTTCATTTTATATTTTCTGAAATAGTCTGTTTAAGATTAGAATTATTTGTCCTTGAATAAGAAATAGAACTTGCTTTTGAGCCCCGTCTTCCACTTTTGGCAATATTTTAAACTTGGTAAAACTTCTTTATCACTAATTAGAGAAATGCAAATAAAACAACAGTGAGATATCAGCTCATACCTATGGAAGGACTACTCTCAAGAAGACAAAGGATGGATACTGGAGAGAACATGGAGAAAAAGGAACCCTCACACACTGTTGGTGGGGATGTAAATTAACAGAGCTTATGTTCCAACAGAGACCTGGGCACCATGGCACCAGTGACTCAGGAGGCTGAGGCAGGAGGATTGCAAGTTGAAGGCCAGCCTTGGCATCTTAGGGAGACCCTTAGCAACTTACTGAGACCCTATCTCAAAATAAAAAATAAAAGTGCTGGGCGTAGCTCAGTGGTAAAATGACTTTGTGTTCTATCTCTAGTACCAAAACACAATAAAACCCCCATAAAATATATATTGTTTTATATATTCAAAGTCTTTTGTGTTTTGTTTACACTAATCCATCTTCACTACTTTCTTTTCTCCAATTTCTCATTGTTTTGTCTCCCAGACTTTAGTCTTTGCTCATTTTTATTTTTCCTAGATGAAATACTATCAGTATTTCTTGAGTTTCCATGAATCATACGCACTTTGATTTTGATTGATTCTTTTTTTGGCCTGGGTGCTTAAATTCCAACTCTATTCAAGGTAGCCTTCTGACTCGACACAGTTATTTTCCACAGCCCTATTTGGTGTTACCGTGCTCTTTCCTGGTTTCTGTTGTTACTGTTACAGTGTCGGTTATTGTTATTTTTTAATTTGCCTTTACACTGTGACTTCTCAAGAGATCTTGTTTGGTCTCTGTTGTGCTACAGTTGTGTTCAGGGGTGGAGGCCTCCTTATTTATTCTCTGTATATGTTGGGAGTCTGAAAGCTCTCCGTTTGTCCTGGTGTTCCTGTCTGTCAGTGAAGGAACGTTAGACAACCCCTCTTTGATCATGCATTCCCTTTACCCCCCATTCTGAGTCTCTCGTTACCCCTCTGGGTTTATTCTGTATGATTTCTCCAGGTCTTCCAGTGCCTGGTTTTATCTTTAGCTTTGTCTTTCCACGTTTAACCAGCGCATTAACTTTTTAATTTCTGTGTTCATATGTTTCATTTCTATAATTATTTTTCAAATATGTCTTGTTTGACAGTGTCTTATTTTTTTGAAATAATTTCCATACTCTCCTGTTATTTAAAATGGCAAATATGTTTCATTTACTTTCTATTTACATCTGATAGTTCCAATATCTACCTGTTGTTTGTGGTCTCTCCCAGCTCTAGTTAATGGTTGATTCAATGTTTATTTTTTTCATAGTTGTGGGAACTTAATTTTTGATGGTGGGTGTTCTTGCTCGCCTGGACTGAAAGTGCTTCTTTCCGATGGGATTCACTTTTGGTTTTGCCAAGTTCCTGCAGCCACTAGCAATGAAGGGCCATTTAAAAGTGATTTTAAGCTGGGCACAGAGGCACAGGCCTGTCATCCCAGATACTCAGGAGGCAGAGGCAGGAGGATCATTTGAGCCTCAGCATTCAAGACCAGCCTGGGCAGTAGAGTGAGACCATGTCTTGAGTGGAAAAAAAAAAAAGAATTAAAAAGGTTCTCGACTTGGAGTTTTTCAAGTCATACACACAGTATGAATTCTGGTCCTAGTGCCGTATGAACACTGGCTATGAATGTGGCATCTTAGTGGGGACTCCTCCTGTCCCGAGTTAAGGAAGCACTACCTCCAAGCGTGTTTGTGTGTGTGGATGTGCGTGTGTGTGCACACGCGTGCGCACATGCATGTTCTGTAGTTCATTGTTTGCTACCTGCTCACGGGGGAGGGGGAGGCCAGTCTAGCTGTTACTCAGAGGTTGATGTGGGATGGGTTCCCTGCATCCAAGAACATCTGAGCTATTAGACAGAAGCCCTTGGAGGGCCTGGTTTAGCAGGTGGTCCCAAGGCCCTGCTGATTTTAATACTTGTTAACTCTGGATTCAAGATTTTTAGATGTTTTCAGCCTTTAGGAATATCCGGTAAATATATAGTGAGAGCTCAGTTTCATACCTAAATATGAAAATGTGCATTAGTTCTTCTGCACCTAAAAGTTTTTGTATTTGGTTCCGTTGTACTCTTACACAAAGTTTTTTTTTGTTTGTTTTTTAAATGAAGTATTCATAAAGTGAAAAACCAGTGTTAAAAGCTTGTGTTCAGTTATGTCATACGGTTCAGAGAAATTTACTAGCTCTCAGCTACTGGTTTATACACTCACACTTATAAAGACATAACACTAGCAAAACTATTTCCTAAGCACATCATGGTTATTTCCAATTAGGAGGATAAAGGAAGGTGACAAGTTTGTTTTTAAGTAGTATTGAGAGGGTTTTTAAGAATCTCAAATATGGCTAAAAAAATAATTTTAACTTTCCCCAGTTTGCAGACCCCAAGGAGAAGAATCATGCTTAACACTGTGGCCAGAGTAAACCAAGTCCAAGTCTAATTCTGAGAGCCAACTTTCTGTCGCGCATGCTGACCTCACTGCCCTTACAGTGGCTTTGGCATGGTGCGCTAAATGCGTGGAACAGAGAGAAGGGCTGAGAGTAAGGTCACCTGGTGGACCAGCACCTTCCTTCTTTGAAACTGGCATTATTTACTGTGAATGTTGGTATCATCACACTTATTTGTAAGCATTTACAAGTATTTGTGTATTTCTGTAATGTGGAGAAAAAATCATTACTAATAAAGAGAGAGAGTGCTTTGGCAGTAAAGGCAAAGAAATCAGCTTCATTCCAGAGAAATGGTGCACGTATCTTATTTCCTTTTAAGCAATTTCAGATTACTGGATATAGTTATAGTGGGTGTCGATGTTTAATCATTGAGGATAATAACCTTATATTTCTTATTAGTTACTGGCATTAATAGGATATTCAAATAATGCTTTAGCTCATAGTTTCTTGTTTTTAGTGGGAGGAGAAACATTTTGTTATTATTTAAGAAAAGTGTGTTGTCTCTTCATAACTTGTTGCCAGTGGGTTTCTTGTGATCTTATTCGACACAGTGTCTGCCATTCAGAAGATCAACTGTTATTTAATGGAACTGATTATAAAGTTCTAGTTTGGCTGCGTAGCAGTTATTTTGTGCTCTCTTCCTTATGGCCTCTTAGAATGACCATATTTTTAGCCCTTGCTGGTTTAGTGGAAACCATGCCATGTGGCTAAAAGACAAAAAAAAAAAAAAAAGAATTGTATTTATTATTTGAATAGGTAAAATGCAAAATCATGGTGAGTTACGTCATAGCTTGAATTTTCCTTGCCATTTTATAGCTTGTTTGTCCTCAGAATGGCCTCTGCAGCCTTGGCCATGTCTCTGTCCACCTTCACGTGGGTAGCCTGGCGATCAGGAACCTTGACAGCAGGCTTCGGGAGCAGAGGACGTCACCAAGCCTCAGTTGCTGTGAACAAAGTGTAATTTAGGTTCCAGTTTCGCTTCCTTTGGTAACATGTTGTCCAGTAAAATTTCAATAACTTTCAGATCTGCTAACGTATACAGGTTTTTATACAAACTCCTGTGTGCTGCCTTTGTGAACTGCTCTTTTTTTATGCTTTTCCCCATTGTGAAGGAGCATTGGCTCCTGGGCTTTGCACGTGGCCGGCAAGTGTTCTGCTGAGGAGCTACTCCCCAGCCCAGAGTCGCTCCATTTTAAATAGAGCACAAAGTCATAGTTTTTCCAAAGGAAGTAGTACATTAGAATCATGGAGGCTTAAAAACAAAACTTAACACTTGATCCATTTGGTTCCTCAGCTGTTCCATTTTGTGAAAAGCACCATGAAGCACAACGCTGGGATATCTCTGGGGATGGAACAAGGTCACTCTAGAACAGGTTTTGCCAAACGTGTGCTTTCCTCCTTGATTTCACTTGAATCTTTCATAAAAGTGCAATAGTAAGACAAACGTCTTCAAACCTCATTCTTTCTTTAAAATTTGATCCTTCTAGTCAGTGGAATGAAGTTAATAATCCCTCAGAAATAAAACCCTAGGTGTTGTGGAAAAGGACAAAGTGGGAAATGTCCCTTGTCACAGAGGTAGGATTCATACTGACAAACACATGATCATGTATCTCTCCTTCTCCTTCTCCTTCTCTTCTCCTTCTTTTTTTTTTTGGTACCCAGAGGCACTTAACCAATGAGCCACATCCCCACCATTTTAAAATATTTTAAAATATTATTTTGTAAAATTTTGAGACAGGGTCTTGCTAAGTTGCTGAGGCTGGCTTTGAACTTGCGATCCTCCTGCCTCAGCCTCCTGAGCTTCTGGGATTTCAGGTGTGGGCCACCTCATCAGCCTTGATCATATTTCTTGATTACAGCCGCTGGGAGGGGTGGGGGAGTGCCGGAGCACTCTGGCCATTCCACACTAGAAATCGGACTTACTAACTGCAATGCTAATAACCTTCAAAAGAGCTGGAATTTAAGATATTGGTCCTCTGGGCTTTTGATCTTTCTTTTCCTTCAGGTTTCTTCTCCTTCCTTATTTCATTGTTTTTGAACATTGCCTCTGTTCCCGAGGCACCAGGGTGATTTTCAAAAATACTCAGCATTTGGAATCAGAACCTTCCGGACCTGTGTGCCTTTTCCACAGTTCCTTAAGTGGATGTGATATGGTGACCACCAGCCCATGGCCTCTGGAGGCCCTCTGGGAGCGCGTCATGTTGGAAGGTGATCCACCCAGGACACTCTAGTTGACTGTTGATCCAGGTTTCCCAGGGGACGGTGACCTGGGCCACCCATCGCAGGAGCAGGGACACATGGCTGAAGACCTGGTCTCCCGACAAGGGAGGGACAGAACTTTTGACAATTCTGGTACCAGCTGACCTGGTGAGGAGCCAGCCAGACCCTTCATCAGGGCTCCAGAGGTGTCCACTGACCGTGTCACCTTCCTACCCTCTGTGTGCACCCTTGTCCTTCCTGTCACCTCTCTGAATAGACAACAAGAGCCGGGTTCAAGACCATTTGGAACCATTATTGAAAGCCCCAGGAGCCTGGTGAAGAAGGCAGTCCCAGGATGGACCTCTGAGGATGTGGGAAACACCTCCTGGAAAAGGCGACTCTCATGAAGTTCAGGGTTTTAGGGCATGAACTGGAACTTGTCAGTGTTTCAAGGGAAAGAAGTCACTCCCTAGCGCTGGAGGGGCGGAGAGCACGTGCTCATGAGCGCAAGCAGGGCAGGGAGGAAGGAAAACTTCTCCTTTCTTTTCTGCATTTAATTCCCACACCGCTGTCCCCAGATTCATTTTTCATTGCGATTCGCTTTCTCAGACTTGCTGATAAGACCCGGCTTTTCCTGGATCTCGTGTTTGTTTGATTCACAGACATTTACACACCTTGCTTTGCTCTTCTCTCATCCTGGTGACAGGTCTGTTTGGATCTTTGGTCAACCTGGTCCCTTTTCTTGGGACTTCTCTCCAGCCCCTGTAGATTCCGATAGCTCCTTTGGAACCAATAGAGCTTATGACCTCGGTGAGTTCTAAACCCAGGGGCTCCTGAATAGTTCAGGCTGACAACACGCAGGAGGCTTGGTGACCTTCAGCACGGGTCTGTGATTGTGGCTTATAAAGCTAAGGAAAGTCCCGCCAGGGCTTCTCCTCAAACCACTCTGTGTAGACAGGAGAGGAGCACCGCCCGAGATGCAAGTATGCCAAAAAACGGAAAGCCGAACAAACAAACAGAAAGATCCCCTGTGATGTTGGGAAGGTAAAGCAACAAGAACCCTCCTGCATTGCTTGTGAGATGGAAAGTTGGGAAACTTTTCACCAGTATCTGGTAAAGAGGAACATACGTATGTGCTATGAACTAGCAATTCCACTCCTCTGTAACATCCCACACAAGCTATTGCTGATGTACAGAAAATAAAGCTTTCCAAACAGCATTTCAGTGGACTAAAGTAAGTGTGTGTGTGTGTGTGTGTGTGTGTGTGTGTGTGTGTGTGTGTGGTGTATATATGTACATTAAAAATGAATCTAAATGCCCATCAATTATCAAATGAATCAGTCAATTGTGAATACTCAGGCATTGGAATAGTATGCAGCCATAAAAATGAACAAGTTACAAATATACAGAGGAGTGCTTATCAGCTACCTAGATAACAGGGAACAAAATAGCCAGATGGGATGAACTTTATTCTGTATAAATTGAATTTCATTAACAAAAACTATTTTGACCATATTTCAGGGTTATGTAATTGTTTAAGAAAGTCTTAACAAAAGTCAAAGAAGTAAATATAGTGTGTTTCAGGGACACTGGTGACAACTGTAGGGAGGGAGGCACTTGTATCCGAGAATCGGCAGGCAAGTCTAGGAGGGTTCCTTTATGTCTGGCCACAAGGCGGGTTATGTTGCTGTTGGTGTCAGTAGAGCATTAAGTTGTGCATTAGTTCCATGCACATTTCTCTGTGCATTATATTTGATAATTTAAAATAGTGATTACCTTTTAAAAGGAAATTAAGACACAGATGTCAGTGTAAAGAAAGTTTCAGGGTCGGACTTAAAATGCACACGAGCAAGGACAGCCTGTGCTGTTTGCATTTTGCTCTTCTCTAGTCCTGCTGTGCCTCGTCATCAGGGCCCAGGTGGCAGTCGGTGAGCTGAGAAGCCCCCCTGCAAGGGCTTCATGGGATGAATAAGGTCAGAGAGGGAACTGATGTCTGAAAGCCATTGCTCAGTGAGGTTAAGCCAGACACTGCTTGTTACCATGGCGCCGGTGTGTGTGTGTGTGTGCATGTGTGTGCATGTGTGCGTGTATGTGCATGTGTGTGCGTGAGTGTGTGTGCATGTGTGTGCATGTGTGTGCATGGGTGCATGTGTGTGCATGGGTGCATGTGTGTGCATGGGTGCATGTGTGTGTGTGCATGTGCGCATGTGTGCATGTGTGCGTGTATGTGCATGTGTGTGTGCATGAGTGTGCATGGGTGCATGTATGTGTGCATGTGTGTGCATGGGTGCATGTGTGCGTGTATGTGCCTGTGTGTTTGCAGCTTAATTCTACTCTGGTGTAATGAGGGAAGTGAAGGAACTCAGTAGCCGCCCAGCACCCAGCGTGGCCTTTCACCCGGGCCATGATGGATGTAGTCACAGATAGATGGAAATGAAAGCCCTTCATCTTGGCATGTGAGAGATTTGCAATCACATTTGGATTCTCAAAGTGCTGCTTGATTGGGGATTAACATGTGGGTGGATTGACCTTTCTCGTAAGAGCCGTTGTTTTTGCACTAAATGTGTGAAAAACAAATTTCAAATAGCTGCCCTATTGCACTTCTCTTGTGATTCATATTATCACCCTTTTAGATTTCCCAGCAATAACGGCACTTATTAAACTCGCTGGGGCTATTTTCCCCACCCTCCTCCAAACATCCTCTTCTTTCTTCCAAGGGGGTGGAATCTTCTGCCAACAGAGAGGTTAGTTTCTTCACATTTCCTAACTGTCAACGCACACTTTCTTGATTGACTTGTATTTGAGTCCCAAGAATGTCTGTTTTAGAAAACAGAAGAAGCTGGTGCCTACTTTTGTATATAGATTGTTCATTAATTCCTGTGGGAAAACACCATATTTTATTTTTCTCAGTTTTTAAGCTTATGGGCTATTTCTTTTCTAAATATAGGTTTTTCTCCAGTGTTAGTTTGAGTTTTCAAAATAAATGATTCCGACATTTTTCCCTTGTACAAAAATAAAGCATTTTTTTAACTGTCCGATTGCATTGAGTCCTTTTAGGTTTTGACCAACTTCAAAACCTAAATGGACTCAATGCAATCGGACAGTTAAAAAAATGTAGGTGATCTAAAACGACACTTTTCAGTGTCTCTAAGTAAAATAATTAAACTGAAGTCACTGTTCACTTATTTTCTTTCTTTTGAGCTCTTTTGAGTTGGGTTGAGTGAGGGGTTTGGGGAAGCTAATAACTGTTTTCCAAATCAGGGTCAAGTAGTTATATGACTGTATGTTTCTGAGGTTCCTCTGTGTTTTCTGTTGACCAGGATATAAGTAATTTTATTTTCCATCATGTATGCTATTTGGTAATTAAATGTATATACCTTTCTACTTGTAGCTGGTTTGAACTTATTTTAAATATTTGGAAGAAATTTGTAGAGCATTGTACAGTTTCTGCTTAAATTCTGATCCTTGGAGTCCAAGGTTCTTAAGTAGCATCTGTGAAAGAAGATTTCCTGTTTTAGTATTTTATTGTACCATTCAGATTATTATAAAAGCACACCACAAAATATATTTTCTCCATAAATATTTACTGAATTTGCTCAAGGAGAATCTTTGTCCTTGGAAATCAGTTGGTTTTGCCTTATTTTCCGTAAGGCTGACCCCTAAAGCACTGTTCCCTCGGTTGGTTCCCTTTCTCTTCATCAGCCACCAGGGAAGAGATCTAGTGAGTCACCTTGCATTTAAAAATGGCTCCTTGTCCCTGAAGTAGCCTGTGAATCACGCACTTTAGGTGGTCTGTGAACAGACTGGTGGTGCATTTGTACCATTGCAAACCTCTCTCAGTGGGGTTTGTAGGTCAGAAGATAGATGTGCGCTCCTCATTCAGGGCCACCGGGAGGCTAAGTGAATGCCATCTCACCAGGCGCTGGCTGCCAAGGGTGAGTCACACTTTTGCCATCCGTGCCATCTTGTGGTCCTGCTGCCACTCTCAAAAAGTGGCTTCTTAGGTGGTGTCCTTTGTCAATGCGACTGACGGTGGAGAGGAGACAGCTTGCCACAAACATCCGCTGGTGTTTATCCTGGCTGCGAGGTTTTCAAAACCAAAAGCTTGAAACTTTCTCAGCAGAAACAGGGAGGATGGGATGTGGCCAAGAGTAGGGGCATCTGCACATGGATGGAGCCACACTTGGAACATACGTGGAAAGCCAAGTCCTAGGTGGAGTGAGCAGCAGACAGGGGGAGAGGTGGACCTGGACGTGACGTAGGGACAGGGGCCAGTTATGCAGACAGTGTGGGCAGAAGAGGAATAGACTCCATCCTGCGCAGACACTTTGTGGATCCTGAGGCTCAAGATACTTGAGTCTGGCTTCTCGAGGCAGGTCACGCCCACTGGTGTGGGTGACAGGGAGTGCCACCCAGGAAACCACTGTGTGTGCTGGTGGATGAGGACTCCCTGGTAATAACCAAGTGCCTGTTGCTTTGGGGAACATTCCTGTTTCTGTCCTTGTGTGAATCTGCATAGCTGTCAACACACATACACACACACACACACACACACACACACGATGACCCTGTTCCTGGGGTGCATGTCTGTCAGTGTGGGGTGCTGGAGGTTGTGGGTCTGCCCTGCTCCTGGGGTGAACTCGGGGTGGTCTGTCTGGGGTGAGAGGTGCAGGCTGGGGGGTGACCCAGCTCTGGCTGTGCCCCCGACTAATGAGCAACTGTCTTCTGGCTCAGCCTTGAACTCTGCCCAGGTCTGCTGGAAAGCTAGCTATTTCCCCTCCAGGGTTCAAGGCCCGGACAAGTTTCTCTTTGCTTTCTATGATGCATAAAGGGACCTAAGAAAACAATTCCGAAAGGTTGTTGGCATCTTCCCTTGGAGGGAAGCACAGTGAGTCCTTAGAAAGATCTTCCCCTTTCCGTGCCCTCTGAGGAGGCAGGGCACTGAGTGGAGGAGCCACCTGACCTGAAGGAGGATCTCTGTCAGTGAGGTGCCAGGGTCTGGGTGGGGCGTGTCTGGTCCTCCTGTAACAGGTTCTAGTCTCTGTAGCAATTCTAGAACCTCTTCCTCTAGTCCTGTGGTTGCAAACCCAAGAGAAGAATGGTGTGGGAATCATTCATCCCTGTTTTGAGCCCCTGCAGGAGACAGTGGAGCAGGACCCTGCGGCTCACCGCATGCTGGGCCTCGTCCGAGCTCCAGAAGAGGCTTTATCCCGAGTCCATTTCTGGACTTGCAGTTCTGTGTATTGAGGCCCTGGATCCGTACAACCACCCAGGGTTAGTTTGTCTTAAGCCAAACCTTCAAATGACTTAATGTTGAATCATTCTTACCTTGTCATTCCGTGTATCCAGGAATACCTTCTCAGAGAGGTGACAAAACCAAAGGTATTTTTAGGATGTGAAGATGCTGAATTTTCAGGATAAAATCCAGTCGTATTTGCATTTTTAAAAAAAGGATATCTATCTGGTTGCTGAGAAATCCAGAGAAACAAGCCATTAATGACAGTTTGTTAGATATTTTTCTATCTGGGCAAGGGAGATGTTTGGGGGCAAGGAAACCATCTTGAATCACATCCCACCCTGAGTCCTAGAGAGCATCGCAGGTGTTGTGAGCACGTGAGGTGAGAGTATCGAAGCTGGTCCCCCACCCCAGGGGCAGGTGAGAGTTACTTCTGCTTTTCATTTTATCAGCAGCTTCTAAAATGCTTTTTCTTGTCACTCGAGATGATGGTTAATTAAAACACAGGTGAGAGTTAATGGGATTCGAAAAGTGCTTGGGCCTCATCGAGGAGACAGTTCTGGCTGAAGGAGATTCCGAGTGAAAACAGCCTCGGCCGTCTCGTGGCCATTACTGTCATCCTCCTCATCACCACCAGCCCCATCCATAATTACAGCTTGCATTCAAAGCCTCGCTCTTTGCAGAGATGTCAGCGTCTGACAGATAATTTGCTTGCTTTCACAATATCCTGTTGATGACGGAGGGCAGTCGGGGTGGAAGAAGTCGTGCTGGTGCTGATGATCACTTGTAGGCTCTGGCTGTCTAGTCAGGCTGATGCCTCCGACCCCTCTGCTGGACTCTCCTGACCACAGGATCTGTGCGGCCACAACACGGGAATGGCAAGAACCCTGCACCCGTGAGTCTGTGAAGAGCGCTCTGTCCCCCTTGGTTCCAACCCACGCTCATTTGGGGCAGCATTCCACTTGATCTCAGTTCATTATTATTTTTTAAGGTTATTTTATTTTGAGACACGGTCTCACTAAGTTGCTGAGGCTGGCCTTGAACTTGGGGGCTCTTCTGCCTCAGCCTCCTACGCTGCTGGGGTGACAGCGCCACGGTGCCCACTGATCTCAGTCCCCTGCCTGGATGTTGCCTGGCCCTTTTGTTTTGATTTTCATTCAGTCACTGTCTTTTTCTCTTTCTTTCTCTTTCCATTCTCCTGCCTCCCCTTTCCCTATTCTTGATTCTCTCCTTTTAACAGTTTCACTGGTAAGATCAGGTCTCTGTTTTTCCTGGTTTGTCTTGTGCTGTAAATGTAAGCAGTTGGAATGATGCAGGGAACCAGCTCTTTCACTTTCAAAAGTGGGGAGGGAAGTCCTTGCTCTGTTTCTTGTGTGTATACTTTTTCTGTTCCTGGTTCTCCGCCTTTGGTGACTGTGAGTGGGTTTTGGTCACCACTAGGTGGTTGAGTGGAAGTGGCTGGTTTTTGTTTCTGATTTAGTTCTTGTTCTTCCTCCATTAGTTTCCTAGATAGAAATGAGAAATGAAAGTCGGAGGGGTTCAAAGCAGAGCTTTTTCGGTCCGTGCAGGCAAGGGAGAGGTCAGAGGGTCTAGGGCTCTGTGGGGTCACGTGCACACCCCATGTAGAGAAAAAGCCAGCAGCTCACCTTGAGCAGGTGCTGTGTGCTGAGAACTGCCGCAGTCTGGCTGGGCACAAATCACGAGCCACTCAAGCAGGAACAAACTTTATTTCCAAACTCCAGCAGCACACTCCCCAGGCACTCTCCCGAAGGCCACCCACCCCACGCGGCTCCTCCAGGAACACACCACACACCAACCGGAACTCCCACCACCGGAACTTCACCAACCAACGCGAACTCTTCAGGAATCCCGCGAGAGCTCAACCGGAACTCGACGGGAACTCCGCGAGAACTCCAGAGTCATCAACTTCATGGCTCGCTGGCGTCGCCTCTCAACCGCTGCTTCTGGCAAAAATGCCATGCGTCATCCCGACTCGGCCGTGGCCCTCAACAGAGAACTGCTGTAAACATGCCCTCGGCCGACTCTGGGAGGCACGTGTGGTCAGCTGTTGCTAGATGACCGGTTCTCTGAGAATGCCTTGCATTTGTTCTGTTTTTTTCCTGAGTTCTTGGTAAAAATTCTTTCCCATAATTTTCAGCTCATCATGCCTGAAATAAGAGAACAAGGACTTCCACTTCGGATGGGATGCAGGAGGTCCCTCCGGTGGTCTCCCTTGGTGGACGGTGTCCCTGTGAAGGGGAGATTGAAGAGCAGGCGGTGTGGACGAATTACGTTAGCTAATGAGAATGAGCCTCTCTCGACAATATTCTTTGTGTTCTCACATTTTTAGTATTTCTGAAGATGATTTTTTTAATGGAGGAAAAGGCCCCCCCTTTTTTTTTTTTGGTAAGAATGGAATTTGTCCAGACTGTGATAGCCCCAGAGAAATTAGGAAGAACCTGTAAATGGGTCTGGCCAAGTGTTTTCCGTGGATATTGGAGGGCTGCTAGTGGTGGGGTGTGGATAAATAGCCCAGGCCTTGTCTGCAGTTGGCCCTGGCCACGTCCAAAGAAAAGAACCTTCTTTTTAGGCATACTTTTTGCAGATATATTCATCTATGAGGAAGAAAAGCATTTTTTAAAAAACTTTTTGTAGATGGTCAGGAATTGCAACTAACCTCCTGTTTTTGAAAAATGGCACATCTTGAAATGTGAAAGAAAACAGAAGCCCAGAGTACCCTTGAAACACATATTCTTTCACGCCATGGAAACTTGGTTCTCTTGGTCTCTCCTGGGGAAATGTTTGATGTTCCCCTCTTTGCTTCTTTGAAAAATAACCTTTTATATTCTAGGGCTTGTGAAAAATACCTTTGATTCTCACTTGGCCTCTTCCACTGAATTGGAAAATTTGGTTCCATTCTCTTAGCAGGTAAATAGCCTTAAAACCATTCATGGTTCCGTCAGGGTAGAGCAGGGCTGAAAGGCATTACATATGTTCCCAGTTAAGAGAGGCCAATCTTTCGCTGTTTTCAAGTGGTTCCTGCTCCTCCTTCTATTAAGGGCTCCATCACAATGGAGCTTTAATCAGCTTCATTGATTTAAAGCTAATTTGCACTTGGCTTCAAGGTTAAGGTCCACAGCACAAGCTGAAGACCTTTAAATCAGAAGTCAGAATGAAAAGCCGGAGGTATATCATATTGTCTGCCGTGTAGAAGAATGACAGCTCTTGATGGCTGTGAATTAACTATTGGGTAAAAGGCACAAAGCCAGTTTTCCTTCAGTGTTAATATAACCTCTGCTCACCGAGTTACACAGCATTGCTATCAACGTTTCTGCTTCATCATGTAAATTGATGGAGTTGGCTGAAAATACTCGGGTATTGTGATGTTTGTAGCCGTCAATTTCTGCTTGGTTTCAGTTGGGTTTCGACCTAATTGCCAAACTGATTCCATCTGTAATAACTTTGAACATTTATTTTTCCCAAAGGGAAAAAATGTCTTGTCTGTACTCTGCAATTAAGAAGGCGATGAAATATTCAGTGTATGTCTCCACTCTGACTAAATTCTTTTGTTAACTTTATCAGATAAACTATAAAATATTAACCAGGCTCCCTGTTTGAGCATGTGCAGATGGCATAATATTTACCAGGCATATTTTTAATACACATTTAATTTTATAAATTGAATTAACTATTACATGGCTAATTTTCCCCTCTTTCCAAATTGATGCAACGAGCTCTGGTGTCGTTTGGCTGTATGCACTACAATAGAACATTTGTGTGTAATTACATAAGCTTAGCAGTGTACATGATAAATAACATTTCCTCCAAACTTAACAACACAAAATCAAATCAAGCAGAAATAATGCTATTTTCTAAGAAAAATTATGCCGAGTAGCGATATGTAGGTTCTTTGCTTTTTCTTTTTCCACAGCTCAGTTTTTCAAATTTCTGGAACATTTAAATAGGTAAGTAAATTTCACCCACCTCTCTTATCCTTCATACAACTTCCCTTAAATATCCTTAGCCATATCCTCTCTGCCAGTCCCAAATGTGCTGATTTAATAGCCACATAATACTTCAAGCAGATTTTCTCAGAATGTGGTTGGGATTGAATCAAGGTCAAATTCTAACTCATGTTATAAGCTTATTTTAATTAAGAGTCATAAAAAACTTTTTTTTTAAAAAAAACTAAGGAACAAAAGCCTTGATTATTGGTGAGCTGCTAAAATATCTAAATGAGCCCGCTCAGCAGAGAACAGTCTCCTCCTGCGTCCGATGCCATCGGGAGGGAGCTCAAGGTCTGTGCGTCCAGGACATGGGACGAGGTGACTGCAGTGGGGGGTGGGGGGCATGTTAGGAGGTGCACTCCAGGGATTGGGGGCGAGGGGGACTGGTTAAACTGGGAGTCCAGGGAGCCTTCTGGAGGGGATAGTGACTTTGTTGACATCTAAAAGGTTTCCTCTGTGGACAAAGGGCATGCAGAGAAGAAAGGACTTCCCGGGCAGAGGGAACAGAATATGTGAAGACGTGAAGATGTACAGAGAGGAGGGAGAAGAAATAGGGGGTCGGTGCAGCCAACACCCCAGGTGGGTTAGCAGGATGTGCTGAGGTCACACTTCAGGGGTCCACGAGGCCACAGGAGTAGGATGTGCCGGGAACTGTGGCTGCAGGCTAAAGACTAGTGGTGGTAGGGACCGAGGCAGGACTGGTGACTGGACATTCAGAGCAGAGCATTTGGGATACGGGACATCATTTTGTACCACAAGTTGGTGAGCAGGGACTCGACTGCTACACCCTCGAATCATACTCAAAATCCTGGAATCCAATATAATCACGCACTCAAAAGTGGTATGAGAGTCCATCCTTACCCTCCTTCCCCATTAATCGATTAGGAATACAATTATATGAAGACATATCCTAAAGCTGTGTTTGTAATCTCAGCTACTCAGGAGGCTGAGGCAGGAGGATCACAAGTTCGAGGCCAGTCTGGTCAACTTGGCAAGACTCTGTCTCAGAATAAAAAATAGGAAGGGATGGGGATGTAGCTCAGTGATAGAGCCTCTCTGGGTTCAGTCCTCAGTACACACACACACACACACACACACACACACACATGAAAGTATCATACAATGTTAATTGTTAATCTCTAAAAAGAGTGAACAATAGATAAGACTAGAAAACTAAGAGAGTTTGTAGGATGGTAAGGGGTAGAGGTGAATGGAGCCTCTAAGATCTTTCACTGGAGTTGAGAACAACAGCATGAATTCATAACATTCTCAATAACAAAAGCAGTAAGCTATTCAAAAGAACACCATTTAGAAGAGAGTGTGCTCACAACAGCAGGCTGTGTCAGGGTATCTGCTTATTTCAGAGTGTGATCGTCCATGGTAATGCTGACAACCAGCTTCAATGTGTACATGTAAGTTAAACATAAGACACATGTTTCATAGATATGCTGAGACAATAATGATGGGGTATCTCCAGGGAAGGGAGGCAGATGACGCCAAGGAGACATTTGTGCCGTGCGAGCTGGATCGAAGCTAAAATTTGTTCACATAAAAGAGCGGTGGCATGCACGAGGACTGAATCCCCCCAAAAGCAAGAGAGTGAGCTTGGGAAAGCATTGTTTTAGCATCAGATTCATCTGCAGCAATTTAGCATTAAAACATTGGTTTTTAACTCCTGTGTTATGAAATACGATCTCCCTACACCACAGTTCGTTATTCAGAGGTCATTGGCACATGGTCCTTATCACCCTCAAGGGCAGCCCCTGGCCAGCTGGTGGGGACCAGTCTTAGCCCCCAGCCTCCCCTTGCAGGGCCCTCCTCTGTGTTAGTGGTGAGGCCACCAGCTCAGGACCAGAGCTCTTACCACTTCCCAGACAGGCCCCTATGGACACGTGCTCTAAGAAAAACAAGCAAATGTATTCACACCGAGGTGCTAAAACGTGAGCAGTTCAATTTCACCTCTTGCGGAGGAGCCTGTGGGGCAGGAAGGGCTTTGGCTGGCATTTTGAACAGTCAGCTTGCAGATGTTGGTCTCTCCCTCACCCCTGAGCTCACGTCAGGGACAGAGTCCTTACCTACCACTGCCACCACCTCTTACATGTACTGGTGCTCTCAAGACTTCCTCCCGTCAGGACCCAGTGAGCTAACAGGATTAAATAAGCCTGTGTCGATGCAGAGAACACTACCCCATGTCTTAAACTGAATGAATCTGAGAAAAACCACAAAACATAGAAGCAAGAAGGCCTCTCTGTCTTTGCCTGTCCTTCTCCCATGAAATAGGCCACACGAGGACGACGAAGGGTGCGCTGACCTCCCTGAAGCCCTTCATAAGACCTTGGCGTGGGAAATGCCCTCCCTCTGCCCCAAGGAAGGGAGCGTCCTTATGACTAAAGACCGGATCACAGGCGCTGCCCAGGGTCCCTGTGTATTCTCAGGAGACCACACCCTCTTGCCTCTTCTCTGTCCCCGTCCATTCTTCATGAAACCCAGCGTGAATGTGTACAGGCGGAACCCTGTCTTCAAGCCGTCTCCTCAGGAGGACGCTGTGTTACATGCCACCTGTGCTAAACACATCTGAATCTTCTTCTTTTCTCATAGGCTTCTCAGCCACGAGCCTGAGATGGGTGAGGACAAGGTGTGTTTCCTTCTCTCCTCCTGCAGTGGAGAAGAGTGGAGAAGAGTGGATTCCTGCTGCGTGGTTTCTTCTTCAGCTCCTTTGAAGAGAGCTGCTCTTCTCCTACCTGGTCCACACGCACGCACACTCACCCACTGCTGGAGTTTGGATCTGGAGTGTCCCCGAGGACCACGTGTAAGAAGGTTGGTCCTCCGACTGGCACCATCGGGAGGTGGAGGGACCCTGAAGAGCTGGGCTTCACTGGAGATGTTGGGTCCCTGGGGGTGAGAGCCCTCACAGGGAGTCTGTGGGGCCCTGTTCTCTTTCCTGCCATGAGGTGAGTGGCTTGGTTCTACCCATACTCTTCCGCCACCAAGTGCCAGCTCACCAGAGGCCTAAAGCCCTAAAGCGGTGGGCCAACTAGGATGGACTCACACCTCCGCGAACGAGAGCCCCAAGAAACCTTTCCCCTTACACCACGGGGGTTGTCTTGGGTGGTTGTCACGGTGTCGGGAAGCTGAGGAACCCACCCACCAAGCCCCCGCACGCCTTCCCGTCTCCCCTTGGCCATCAGCTGCCCCGAGTCTGGGTTGGTGGTTCCAGAACCCCGACTCTGTTGACCAGCCAGCTTTCCTTTCTGACCCTGCTCGGGCTCATCCTTCACTCTTCCGTATGGTTCTATCATGGTTTTTGTTTTCGTTTTTTCATGTTTAATGGCTGCTTAGGAGATAGACGTGGCTTTGGAGGTGCCGTTTGAAAAATCGCTCGAAGTTCTTGGTGAACAAGGGCTGACCGAGACATTGAGGCGTCTGTCTGTCCACATGCTGCACACTTCTCATTCGGTACTGGTCACCCCGCCACATGACCGCTGTCCTCATTTGGTAAATGATAAAACGGAGGCAACGGGAGATAGAAAGCTGGACCAAATGTAGGTAGTAAGTGGAAGGAAAGGGATTTTGAGACATCGCCTTTCTGTCACTTTCCCGTTATTCAGACTTGCCACCGCCGTCCAGGGGGAGAAGCCTTGCTTTTGTTGGGCCTTGCCTTTATGAGTCCTGAAAGCCTAGTAAACATGACTTTCTTTGGACCTGCCCTTTAAAATTAAAAACAGAAGATTTAGACACTGTTAAAGCGACAGGCATGTGCAAGCACTGCTTCATTCACCTCAGTGCAGTCTCTGGTCACATGACAGTAATATAATTTAGCCCGATTACAGCCACGTAAGAACCTGACAACCTGATGCCTTGGGAACAGAGTCCTGCGGCTAAATTCCCCAAGCCCCATTTTGGAAATTTATACGGCAATATGAAAATTTATCCCGTAGCCTCCCCAATAAAGAAAGTGTTGGAGGTGGTCATTCTGTACTTCTACCTATTGATCACACATTGATGCATAGTCAAACTTGTCTGGGTGAAGCCAAGGATGGACCAGGAGATAAAATTAAAAGGAATAAAATATAACGCTTTAATTGCATTTGTGGCCAAGGGACCTACATTATACAGCAACCAGTGTGTAACAGTGTACTTCATGTTCCATGATTTACCTTGCTGATAATTGCTTTGCACTCCTAATAAATTAACCCACAGAAAATCCATTCATCTGCATCTTCTTTTTATGCAGAGCTAGAGGAAAAAGGACCAGTATAGCAATTTGAGTGGCAATCATGCACTGATTGTAGCAAAGAAAGTAGCATGGTGAGAGTCTTAAGCATTCTGAAAGCATTTCTTTGTAAGAAAAGAGGAAGAAAAAAAGAAGAAAGGGCTTTTGCTAATTAAGTTCTGTTTTTTTTTTGTCTTATTTGCTATGGAGAATGTATTATGTTCTAGGTCAAAAATTCTTATTTAATACAGTATATTTCTGGCCAGATTTTTAAAAAATATTATTAACTTATTTTCTTTAAATATTCATAGAAAATCCTCATTGTTATGCCTAAGATTCTTGGAAGGAGAAAATGTGTAATGTTATTGCATTGCTCCAAGGTCCTTTCCATAAATATTATTCTATATTAAATCTCACATTATAAGCTGCACAGTGTTTTTGGTTAGATTCTGTAATCGAAATCATTTTTAATACTTTGTCTGCTTTCCTCCCAGTGCTCCATGTACTTTCAGTGCTTTACGTTCTGCCTGGTGCCTTGATATTGCTTAGCTCATTTGATCCTCACGGTCAACATGGTGGAGGGAGTGACGAGTCAGGGTTCCTCGTTTCCATTCTGCCACTAAACTGGGTAGAATACTGGCTTTATTGTTTTGCTTGCCTGAGTCTCTGTTTCCTTTATCTTAAAAAAAAAAAAAAAAGTGGACTAGAAAAGATGATTTCTCAGGTCCTTCCCAGATTCAGTGATGCACAGGAAAACCACCCAGCGATGACGATTCACAGGGCAGTGGCTTCCCGAGTTTCCCAGGTGGACAGGAGGTAGGGCAAGGAGAAGAATGACTTCCGCGCCCAGCCGTTCTCTGACTTGATACACTGACTGGCCACCCTGCAGGGAACAACTAAAAAATGCTGTTTAATATAGTTTTAAAAAGGCTCTTTAGATGCACCAATGAACTGGCAAGAAAATAAGAATTTCCTTAGTGCAGTGTTCCCCAGGGGGTACAGGGCTGAGGTGGGCGGGGGATGACAGGAAAATCCATTCCAATTTGAATTTCAGACAAGCCATGAATAATTTTTTTCCACTATGACTATGTCCCAAATTTTGTGTGGGACATAAAAATGGTTTGTTGACCTGGATTTTGAATGTGTGTGATTGGACATCCTGAGTTTTTACTTGCTGAATCTGGCAAGCTATTCAGAGGCCGAGAACTAAGTGAAAGCAGGAATCCCGAGTCCTGAACTGGCACCGAGGCTGTTGGCACCAGGGAGGTATTTGCTGCATACAGATGGCCCTGAGCTTTGGCTTTTTCGTTCCCACAGAGGAAGGCAGAGGAAGGGAAACTAATTGGAAATTTGTTGAATAAAATTGAGACCCAAAAAGGCTACATCCTCACTGTATAGTAGCTAGAATTAAACCTGGTCCTTATCCTAGGTTATAGCAATAACAATTTCCTGATTCAAACCTCAGTGCAGGCTTCGAGTAAGGGAGGAGGCTAGCCCCAACCGTTCAGGTGTGGATTTTGTACCTGAATGGTCTCAACCAACTCAAGCCAATAATTTAATCTAAAGTAAATCTTAGTTGCAATATGACCAGGTGTCAAGGAGAAGCAAGGGCAAATCTTTTGGGAAAATCTCTCATTAAACACCATCCTCAAGGAACTTTCATATATAAATGCCCAGGGAGGCAAACAAGAAATATTTCTCCCTCATCACAGGGTTTATGGCCAAGAACCCAGTAGCAAAAGACAGATTAACAAGAGAGAAGAATACAGATACCTTCAATACATGTTTTAATGATAAAGGAGGCTTCAGACATGAAGACCCAAAGAAAAAGTGAATGATGTGTATTTTTGTGGACAGTCACACATACATGTGATTGGAGGACAAAAGGGTCAGATTTGACAGCAAAAAGGGAATCAGCCACCTGTTGGTTCAGGTTGTTCTTGTTCTCTCTGTCTTCATTTGCTTCCTTAGGGTATAGGCAGAACCTCTCTGGAATGAGGGCCTTATGATCCACTTTAGCAGAAGTTCAGAGAATTCTTATGTGGCCTGCTTCCTAGCAGAAGGGCTTGGGCTGTACTCAAACGCCTCCATACCATATTTTGGGGTAACATATGAACATAACAACATCTCCTGCAAACATAACAAAACAAACAAAGAAATATGACACAATAAATGAGGCTTGGCATAAACAAAGGTTAACAGAGACCCCTAGATGTTAAATTTTGGAATTATCAGACAGGTAGTATAAAATATGTATTGTCAATATTCAAAAGATAAAAAAAAGCTATTGAAAATGAGCGAAAGACTTACCAATGAGCAAGTCGATTTTCAAAAATCAAATGTAATCTTTAAGAACAAAAATGTGTGCAGGGGCTGGGGCTGTAGCTCAGTGGTGGAGGGCTTGTCTCACACTGTGAGTCACTGGGTTCCATCCTCAGCACCACATAAAATGAGATAAAAATATTGTGTCCATCTACAACTAAAAAGAAAAATTTAAAAAGTGCAATATTTGAAATAAAATCTTTAACAAATGGTACAGATAGATTAGGTCTATACACATTAGGAAGTACAGAGATACATGTTAAGAATATTTAGCATATTGAATAGGAAAAAAGAGATGGAGAAAATAAAAAGAAAGATGCAAAGAAATTGTGGTTCTTAAAGGAAAGGAAAAGGAAGAGAGGCAAGTCATTAAGTCAAAACAGTGGCAAACATTTTCCCAGAAAAGTTTAAAGTCACTAATCGCTGGGATCAGAGGTCATAACAGATGTTGCAGGAGAGTTAAAAAAGAAATCCACACATACAGATAATGGAATGAAAATTAAAGACACTAAAGACAAACAGAAGTTCTTAAATATAAACAGAGACAGAAAGAAAAAGAGAAAATTATATATATATATATATATATATATATATATATATATATATATATATATATATAAACACTAATCAGAAGTAAACACTAATCAGAAGAAAATTGAGATAGTCATGTTGGTATCAGACAAAATAGAAACTAAGTCAACTGAAGATGGAGAAATATGTGATAAAACTTTCTAGGTATCAGAATATTGAGTGTGTGTATATGTGTCTTGATCCTTTATGTGGTTGGTAATTCAACTTTATGATTGACAAAGCAAAGCAAAAATCAACTGAGCTAGATATTAACAGCCAATTCCATCATTATAGTAGGAGATTTGAAATATGATCTTTGTAATTGTTAGATAAAACAGATAAAAAAAATCAGGAAACAGAGGCAATCTAAATAACATAAGTAACAACAGCTAATTGTGAACCTTGTATTTATTTCAAGTATTCATAGAAAATAAATAGACCATATAATGGGCCATAAGATAAAACTCAATAAACTTAAAAGGAAATTTTTGATCATTCAGATAAATAATTTTAGTACAAAACAATTGAGTTAAAAATGAAGAACAACCTACAATCAACAAAAACACAGACATTTAAAGATCAAGAAACACATTTCTAAGTAAGAAATTACATGTATAATCAAAATAGGGACTATTGAGGAAAGGAGGGGTAAGACAAGATAATACAAATCGAAGAAATGATTTACAGTAGAAGGGGTAGAGAGAGAAAAGGGGAGGGGAGGGGAGGGGGGATAGTAGAGAATAGGACAGCAGAATACATCAGACACTAGAAAGGCAATTTGTCAATTAATGGAAGGGTAACTGATGTGATACAGCAATCTGTATACGGGGTAAAATTGGGAGTTCATAACCCACTTGAATCAAACTGTGAAATATGATGTATTAAGAACTATGTAATGTTTTGAACGACCAACAATAAAAAAAAATATAAAAAATAGGGACTATTTAGAATAGAACAAAAGCAAAAATACTATGTGTCATAACTTATGTGATATAACAACCTTGATAACTCAGAGGAAAGTTTATATTTAAATGCTTGAATTAGAAAATAAAAAAGAACATTAATCATTTAAGATTTGAATTTATGATACTACAGAGAAAAAACCAACACAATGTAACCTAAAAATCTAGATAAAGTGAAAATCATAACAAAATTGAAAACAAAACCATAATAAAAATCACAAAACCCAAAGTGAGTTCTTTGAAAAGATAATTCACTCACCAAATTGATCAAGAAGAAAAGAGAACATTAAAAAAAACCAATTTTGAAATAAAAAGTGTATGGTTTGGATGTGAGGTGTATCTCTAAAAAGTTCATGTAAGACAATGTGGAAATATTCAGAGGTGAAATGATTAGATTATAAGAGCTATAACCTAATCAATGGATTAATCTCATTGGTTAATAATTTGAATAGACTGCTAGGTGGTAACTGTAGATAGACAGCCTTGGCTGATAGAAATATGTACCTGGGAATGTGCTTTTGGGCTTTATATTTTGCCCCTGTCACCTTGCTTATTCTGATTTCTGCTACCATAAGTGAGCACTTTTCCTCCACCATGCCCTAATGATATTCTGCCTCACCTTAGGCCTAGGCAAAGGAATTGGCCAGCCATGGACTGATCATCTGAAACCATGAGGCTAAAATAAACTTTTCCTCCCCTGAGTCGTTCTTTTTTGGACGACAGTGACAAAACAGAATTGGTACTGAGAAATGGGGCCATTGTCGTGATTATACTTGACCATGTGATTCAGAAGCCTTTGGCACTGGTTTGCAGAAGGAGTTTGGAAAAGTTTAGAGAGGCAGAATGGATAAGCATTAGAATATTTAAGCAGAATATTAAGAGGAATGGGGACAGTACTGATTGTGCTTATGAGGTTTCAGAGGTGAATGAGGAATCAACTGAATATTGGACTAGAGGCCATTTGTGTTATGTTCTGGTGAATAACTTGCTTAATTTTTCCCACGTCTTGAAACTTTGTGTGAGGTTGAATTTAAAAGTGATGAACTAGTTATTCTGGTGGAGGAAATCTCAAGGCAGCACAGAATTCAGGGAGTAGCATGGGTATTGCTGGTGGCCTTAATGTAATAACCAGGAGCAGACAGCAGAGAATGAAGATTTTAAAACTTAAAGTTTGGCCAGAGAAGCACTATAAATGGTACAAAGAAGGTTGTGGTTATTGAAGAGGTTATTACCATGAAAGAGAAGCTAAGTACTTTGTACAGGGACAATAGGAAAGATGCTTTTTAGGTATCTCAGGTAAGACCACACCTTAATTGCAGGTTTAAGGACATAGAAATAAAACCTCATTTAAGAGACCTTGGTGGCACTCTGCTCACACAGGTATGCCTGGAAAGCTGTTTCCCAGCATTCATTTAATTCTGCTCAGTGATCCAAACACTCAGAGGCCATTATAGCCATCAGGGACAGGGATGCAATAGCTGGTGGTAGACACTGGAACTGTCCACATTGTACTGTTCTGCATGAATGCAGGATGCTGGAATTAAGGGTCATGAAAGGAAAGGGAGGCCAGGAAAATTGTAGCGGCATTGGAATCCCTGCAGGCAGCCTCATAGAGGGTGATGTGTGAAAATATAATAAGGAAGCGGAAGCTGCAATAGAGGCCCCTGACATTAAGAAATGCAAATAACAGGGGTCATCTGTCACAGAAAGCTGCTGGATGAGAACAGAGCCAGCTTTTCAGAGAGGCCAAGTGGGCTGCAACCCACATAGTGGTGATGCGGCCCAAGTCCTTTGGATTTCACATCTCACCACAGGTGCCCCAGATGTTGGGTGCAAAGCTACAGAACTTGTTTCCTGACTGGGGTTTGGTTTTGCTTTGCTCTCATTCTTTCTCCCTTTTGGGATGGAAACTTTCACTCCATGCCATTGTATATTAGATGCATGTAACTTGGTTTTGATTTTTTTTTCCAATGACTTACACTCAAGAGTTTGCCTTGAGTCTCAGAGAAGAATTTGGAGTTAGACTTTTAGGACAATGCTGGAATTGTTGAGACTCTTGGGACTCTTGGTGACAGACTGAATGCATTTTACATTATGTGTGTGCACACGTTTTGGGGGGCAAAGGACGAATGTTATGGGTTACATGTGAGGTGTCCCCCTCAAAAGTTTCTGTTAGACAATGTGGAAATGTTCAGGGGAGAGATGATTAGATTATGAGAAGTGTCACCTCATCAATGGTTTGATTCATTTGATGTATTGATAATTTGAATGAACTGGATGGTAGCTGTAGCAGGTGGGGAATGGCTGGAGGAAGCAGACTTCTGGGAACATGGCCTGGATTGTGTATTGTTCTGGTCTCTTCTTCCTCTCTCTGCTTCTCAGCTGCCTTGAGGTGAGCAGCAGTTCTCCACCATGTTCTTCCACCTGATGTTCTGCCTCACCTCAGGTCCAGAGCAATGGAGCTGACCAACCACAGACTGAACCTCTGAAACCATGAGTGAAAATGAACTTTGTGTTCTTGTAGGTGTTTTTGTCACCATGACCAAAAGCTGACTGATGAAAGAGGCCAATATTGCAAAGTCTGTGTGTATTCAAAGAGCAACGGACCAATGTTCTGCTGACCCTGAAGTCTTATTAGACTTATTAGATCATGTTCTCAAAATACATTTTACTACAATGAGTACAATAGGAAGAGCTAATCATAATAATCCTGTATTGTTATTAATATTATTTTTGCAGTACTGGGGATTGAACCTGGTGACATTCTACCACTGGGCTACATCCCCAATCCTTTTTATTTTGAGACAGGGTCTTGCTAAAGTGTCCAGTGTGGTCTTCAACTTGAAATCCTCCTGCCTCAGTTTCTGGAGTGCTGAGATTATAGATGTGTACCACTGTCCTGGCTTAATATTATAATTATTAAATAAATTGATTTAGATATTAAAACCTCTTCTCTCTATAAAAAACAGAAACAAACAAAAAGCAAGTCCAAAAAACCCTTCCACTAATCCCAATGGTTTATTCAATGAATATGATATAATATCCTAATTCCATACAGACTAAATTATTCCAATTTCATACAGCCTAAACAGGAATTAGAATCAACCTCATCTTGCTCATAAATAGAGACATATATCTCCTAAGCAATATATTAATAAGATAATTCATTAATGCATAAAAAGGTAACATTGAATTATGTTGGCATTATCGAAGGAATGCAAGTCTAGCTTTACCTGGCAAAAATTTATTTTATCATGCTAATAAATAGAATTAAAGAAATGCATTATCATCTCAATAGATGGATAAAAAAGGTTTTGACAAAATTTAGATCTATCCATTGTAAGTTTATTTTCAAGAAATGTACATATCATTTTAATGGAATAATTCAGTTAAGTATTGAAATTATCTCTTTAAAGATCAGGAATATGACAAATTGGTGTTCTATTAGTATTTACATTATACTAAAGATTCTCGTAAGCACATTAAGACAAATATGTAAGCTGATAGCATATGGATTATAAAGAAGAGATAGTTATTTGCATATAATTGTCTATGTTAAAGCAAAAGATTTCATAATAATTTGTTTAAATTAGTAGGAGAATTTAGCAATGTGGCTAGATATAAAGTCAACATATTTCTATGTATGGTTTAAAAAGGATTAAACGACATTTAAAAACATAAGATGATTTATAATAGCCTAAAAAACACAAAGATTTTCAGGAAATAAATCTACAAAAGTGGTGCATGACTTTTACATAGAAAATGAAGTTTTATGGTAACACATTGGAAAATTCCTATATAAAAAGAGGGATTTTATGATATTCATGACTAAAAAATTCAATATCTTAGAAGTGTAAATTTTACCAAGAATTAAACAGATTAAATAGCATTTTGGTAAAAAAGTGTAAATAATTATTTGTTTTCCTGATGCTGTGTTAGTCAACTTTTTGTTGCTTTGAACGAAATACCTGACCAGAAAAACTCAGAGGAGGAACAGTTTGTTTTGAGCTCTCGTTTCAGGGTTCAGACCTGTGTTCTGGGCCTTAGGTGAGATACAACATCGTGGCAGAAGGGTATGGCAGAGGGAGGCTTCTCCGCTCATAGCAGCTGGAAGGGAAGGAGGGAGGGAGGGAGGGAAGGGAGGGGAGATAGTTGGTTGGGGGAGAGTTAGAAATAGAGGAGCCTGTGACAAGGCATATCCAAGGCCACACTCCCTCCCAGTGACCTACTTCTTCTAGCCACACCCCACCTGCCTACAGTCACCCAGTAATCCATTCAGATTATTAACCCACCAAGTGGATTAATCCATCAATGAGGTTACAGCTCTCATAGGCTTATCATCTCACCTCTGAACATTCTTTGCTTAATATACAAACTTTTCAGGGGGCATAAAGATCCAAACAATGACAGAATGTCTACAAACTAATATTTAGAGTTTATACGGAAGAATAAAGATCCAAACAGAAAACAGACACTGGTCAAGAACAAACACCTTAAGAAAACTTCTTGCCAGATAGTAAGAATTAATATAGACATGAAGACACGCAATAATTAAGACATTATGATATTGGCAAATGGGTCAACAAAGAGACTAATGAGATTGAACACAGGGCTCACAATCAGTTCCTCACAAGTCTGGAAATTTGACTTTGCAGGGTAATTAGAAAAAGCACAAATTTTTGAACAAATTATGAGGATTTATTTTACTACCATATTTATATATTATTTATTATATTTATATAATAAAACCAGACCACATGTTTTATAAAACACTGAGGTCTGATATAGGCTGATTGAAGACCTATGTGTGAAAGTATATACTTAAAAATCTTGTCTACGATAATGTAGGAGACCTCTTTATGACTTTAATGTAGGGATAGATTTCTTCAAAAAGATGCAAAATCACAAACCATAAAATATATTCTGTAAAATTAAAAACATTTGTTTATAAAAAGACCCCAGAGAATCTGAAAGTATATGCTTCCGACTGAGAGAAGATGCCTGTAGCACACATAACAAAATAGACTAGTATTTCATATACATACAGGGTGCATGCAGATTAGAGTGGAAAAGACTAACCGCCCAGGACAGAAACAGAGAACAGACTGGAACAGGCACTTCGCAGGAGGAACTTGAATGGACCGTAAGAGATGGAAAGATGCTCAGTCTCATTAGTTAAAACCCACAACGAAGTCATTTTTCTTGCTCAGCAGATAGGCAGATCTTAGGAGGTTGACTAAACTAACCGTTGGTAGTCTGTGGAGCAACCTGACGTTCACACACCTCAGGAGGGATACACACATACACAAGCACTTTGGAACATTCCTAGGTGTGATCTAGCAAAGTTGTCCAGACGGGTATCCCCTCAGCCAGCACATCTTCTTGTGGATATATACTCTAGAAAAATTCTTGTTCCGGGAGGTAGATGGAAAATCTTTAGAGTAGTAACTATTTTACTAGCAAAAACCTGGAAGCAATGTCCTTTCAAACTAGCATGAGTAAAAATCATATGGCCTAATCATACAAAACATAAACGTTTCTGCACGGAAACTGACTGAATGATTCCACAATGTGTATATACTTCAGAACCTCACGTGCATGTTAAGTACATAGAGCTTTCTATGTCAATTAAAAATAAGCTTGAAAATAAGGTAGGCATTATGGCTGTAAGCAACAAAACCCGGCAAGTATATATGAATGTAGCTCACAAATCTAATGCTGAGAGAAAAAAGCAAATTCAGAGGACTACAGATGATTATAGAAAATTCTGTGCACTAAAATGAGTATGACTAAGAAATATGTTGTTTGTGGCAAAACTACAAAGAAACAGAACAAGAGACGTGAAACTGGCCAGAGTTGTTCCCTGTGGTGGGAGAAAAGCAGGGGTTCTGCTGAGACCTCCTGTTTAATTGGATGCTGCATAAATAGTGTCAATTTTGCCACAATTCTTTGTACTACAGATATGTATAAGTGTTTCTATGCATCTATTCAGTATTTAATAAAGGCATATTTGAGGAAAATGGAGTAAAAGTCAGGTTTCTGATCCCTGTTACAATGCTCTTTCTACTGAACCATGTAATGGCCACTGGATTTGCTCTATTTTGTGCATTCTACAGCAATTAATCACACACATATACTCATATTATGGTCCTTATGTGACAGTTGTCTTTGAGTTCTTCATCTCTCAGATCTTTGCCACACCTTTGAAATGCAAACATGTTATTACTCTTCAGGCTTCGTCTCACTGTGTTCCCTGAGAATGAAAAACATCAGTGAAAGCTAGGTTTGTGAGGAAAAAAAAAAAAAATCTGTAATACGAAAGGAAAGAGGATCTGCTTCCGAGAAATCTAAAATAGCTGGGACAATATGGTGAAGTGGTTGGAGGTGCAGGTTTAGGAGTTGGGTGCTTGTGAATTTTCTTCCTGGCTCCTCTATGCACCAAGCGATCTTACGTTTGATTTCTGAGCCTTAGAGTCTTCATAACGCTTATAAGGTTGTGAGGATTATGTTGGCTGCCATAGGAAAGCAGTTAATTGGCTGCCTAGGTGAACTCAGTATCAGATAATTGATAGCTATCAAAATTGTTATTATTAAAGGATAAGAAAGATGCAGAGTTAGCACGTGGAGTTACAAGAAGCAAAAATATATTTCTGTCAGCTTTGTGTTAGTTTTCCATTGCTATAACAAATGCCTGAGATAGTCATCTTATAAAGAGAAAAGGTCTATTTTGGCTCATGGTTTTGAAAGTTTCAGTCCATGATCAGTCTGCCCTGTTGGTTTTGGCCTCTAACGAGGCAGCATATCATGGCAGATATGTGCACCGGATATATGCTCGCCTCATGGTGGAGAATCCAAAGAGAGGGGGCAGAAGAGGCTGGAGCCCATAATCCTGTTTGAAGACTCGCCTGCCTGCCATGACCTAAAAATCTCCCATAAGGCTCCACTTCTTAAAGGTGCCACCTCCCAATAGTGCCAAGATGAGGACCAAGCTTTGTCCCATGGGTCTTTGTCGGACAGTTCAGATACAAACTACAGCAGCTTTTATTAAAAATGTAGAACTTCCAGCATTTGTAAGCTTCAGAGAGCATTTCAATATTTTCTGGGTAAGAAATAAATGAACAGAACTCATTTACCATCGAGGCCTCCCATTTGCATATGACCTGACCTTCCACAAGCTCATTTTTATCACCTGGAATGTGATGATGGTTATGGTGATGACGCTGGTACTCTCCCTCTGCATTTCTTTGGGTCATTGTGTGTCTCCATTGGGCTGAAATTTGAAATAAAATTATTTAATAAACACATCATTATTATATTCTGAGACACATTTTTTTTGTGTGTGTATGTGTGTGTATCCTTTGTAGTTTTCTAGGGAAAAAAAGGCAAATGCTCCATTTTTTTAGCACATGTGATTATATTTTCATCACCTCTGGTCATTACTGTTGGAGCTGCCCACGAGTGGTCATGTAGAATGTCACATAGCAACATGTTCCATCTGCCTAGCAACAGGAAGAGGGCAGGCAACAAAACCTCTGCAAACAGAGAACCTGTAGAAAACTGGAGTCAAAAAAGGCCTCCACCCTAAACCTACCTCGAGTTTTCCCCTTCAAGCATAAAGAAAACCAATACTGAAATGGTTGTCGGAGAGAAATTCCACCAGGCTCCCTCAGAGCGTTCAGTCCATTTCTGTTCTAAACCTCATGTTGTATTTCCTTTAAATGTCAAAACTCTACAGGGCCCTGTAATCTAGATGACTTCCTTCTCTACATGATGGATGTGAGGCAGAGGAATCAAGTAACCTATAGGAGAAAAATTCTCCTCTGTGGCCAAAGGACTTCCCAGAACATCTGGTGACAATTTAGTGCCCTGGCAGAGGTGATTCATTAAATGATGTCTGAAAGAGTCAATTTACCTTATAGTAACAAGTAGTTTGCTTACAAGAGAACCACCTACTCCTCCTAGAAACTTTGGAGTCAATTCGTTACAGGTTCAACTCCAACTGGGGCTAAAGGAACAGTTTCCTGTAATGATGGATAATTATACGGTATAATTTCTGCATTATTCTGTTTACCAGCTGATGGACCACTGTTTTTAGCAGGCTTTCCCTCTGTTTTGATAGGGATTAAGAAGTTTGAAAGCATTGAAACTTATTCTTCAGTGAGTGCTTTATTTCATTGATTGTAAAGCACCATTCATCCTAAGATGTACCATTGTACAGAAAAAAAAGAGCTGTTAATTAAACCCTGACACAATGTATTCCTATTACTTAAGAAATTTTTTATTTCATACTTGTTGGCAGAATGCTTTTAGACTTATTCAGTGTATGTGTTTGAATCACCATGTGTTAGTCAGTTTTTTTGTTTCTGTGACCAAAATACCTAACAAGAACAACTTAGAAGGGTAAAAGTTTATTTTGGCTTGCGGTTTTAGAGGAGGTTCAGTCCACGGTTGGATGACTCCATTGCTCTGGGTCAGAGATGGGTAGAACATTATGGCAGAAGGGAAGGGAGTCTCTCAGCTCATGGCAATCAGGAAGGATACACACACACACACACACACACACACACACACACAGAAAGAGAAGGAGGAGGGGCAAGGGAAAGATATAATACCCAAAGACACACTCTAAGTAACCCACTTCCTCCAGCCATGTCTCACCTGCCTACAGTTATTACCTGTTGAATTTCACACGACAAAAACACTCAAACCTTTCGCCCACCCAGGGACACCATCTGCCACGTTGCACGCAACTAAAACACTCAGGGGTCACTCCAGGGCAACTGGGCTGTACGAAATAACCACATAAGAGACAGAAATACCTTTTTCTTTGAGGGTGCTGTGATGGCTCCTCTGACCTTAAGGTCCGCAGAAAGAGAGAGAGGGAGTGCATGCTGACCCCTTTATTTGAGGAAAAGCTATTCAAATGAGGCAAGGGGTCAGGTTTCAAGGGACTGAGTCTAGCTTCCTGGTGTCTGTGTCAGCAGGTTGACTGACATCTAGGAAAGCCACACCCAAAGGCAGAGTAAGAGAAGGGGACACACAAAGGGCGTTCCCATGGAACATTCTATCCCAAACAGGGCAAGGGGTAGTATCACAAAGGAACAGGTGGGTGTAGCTTGATTCCTGGCGATGTAGGAAGGCACGCCCAGGCAGGAAGACACGTTTGCGTTTTCTCTACCTTGACGATTTGGGGCTACCATCTTCTGTTACTTAAGCATCCAGATCACGGGGTGACTGACAGTGTCACACCAATCAGGAAGGGAAGCAAATGCTGGTCACATGCTATGTCGGCCTCCCACAATTACCCAGTATTAATTTTTAATCCATCAAATGGATTAATCTCCTGATTAGGTTACAGCTGTCATAGTCTAATCACTTCACCTCTGAACATTCCTATATTGTCTCACCCTTGAGTTTTCAGGGGCCCCTCATATCCAAACCATAACACACCTATTATTCCTATATATTCATAAAAAGAAAACAGAAGCACAGCATACTAAGGTATTCCCAAAGTGTCTTCAAATTCCAAGTGTGACCTTTCTGAATTATTTTTCTGTTCAGATTCATTTAAACCTTTGTTTTTCTGCAAAATGCTTTCAGTAAGTCAGGACAGCTAGGCTATGTCACTGTTGTCACCAGCCATTATACTGGAACTGACAACCTTAGCTAGTTTGGATGTTGACTTGGTCTTCTCAGAAGACATCAGTGGGAGGATTTCAAGCCACGACCCGAGCGCCTGCTCATTGTCTGGTGGCCTTCCTGTGTTTTCGTCACTGAGAACCAACAGGTTGCGCTTGGCCAGTTAAGCCACACAGTAAAGCGACCAGCTTTGCTCATGAGCAAGCAGGTGCCTCAGTCACACAGCCCCCTGGCTTCAGTGATTTCACTGGCTCCAAGATGCACTTTTATTTCAAGATGTTATAAATGAAAAAAGTGCCACATTTTTATTGATGAAGCATGGTGACTCTATTATAGGCATATCTACTCACATCAACCTGTCAATGTGTAACTCCAAGTATTATTATTTGCAATCATGTTAGTGTCATTGTGAGTTTGCAAGAAGGTCAGTATTTTGGGTACATTTTTCCTCTTTCATTATGTATTTGGTACCGCAGTTTGGGTCTTGATTTTGAATCTTCCTAAAATTTCGACACATAATCCCAGGCATCGTTTGCTGTGTGTTTTCCAGTTCTAGACAACGCTGGCCGGCTGTGAGGTCACGGTGGTTCCCTTCAGCGGGCCACTGAGGCTGCCTGAAAGCATCTTTCTGACTCCCCTGTTGCATGAGATGCATTCCTTTCCCTAAGCCTCCTCTGTTACAAGGACCCACTTGATCTCTCCACCTCCATCAGGTTTTGCACGAGCATCTCGGCCCAAAACTCGCCTTCATTCCCCTCTCCTCTCCTCCCCAGCTGCTGCGGCCTTTTAAAATTTTACCCAGGAGACGATCACGACCTGGTTACAAAGGCGAGAAGAGCCTAGCACACCACGCCGAGGAACCCGTGATGACCAAACCCTATCCAAGGTCTTAAATTCTTCATCTACCATTTCCCCACCTACTGAACGGGAACAGTCCTACCGAGCGGGAGTTCTGGTAGAGAAGTGTGTGCATTTAGAACATCTTACGGAGGCTTGACCATGGTAGTTGCTTGATAAATCAGCAGCCGCTGTCATTATTACCATATAGGCAGGGGCAGGCCATTGAGGGGATTTTTCTTCTGAAGACAATGAGAAGACAAACAGGTCTCAGTAAAGTTCATGAACTATATAGTATTTCCAATCGGCTCAAGTAAATGACGAGCTGAACTGGGAGAACCACAAGTGGATTTTTGAGGTGTTGCTTTCAGAGTTTGCCTTCCTGGGTAAAGAGATGTGGTTTTATTTATTATCATGGTGAATCTGCATTGGTCTGGCTGGATAGGCTGGGACTCCGTTAGGAATTCAGCAGGACTGACTCCTGTGTTCAGATGTGCAGGGACATCCGTGGTGGCAGTGGTCCCCATTGCTTTAGAAATACCACTCTGGAAAGACAGGGAGGGAGAAGGCTATCCACACATTGTCTCTAATCTTCACGGAAGTCCTCAGAGAAGGGTAGTATTTCTGTGTTAGCCATGAGGCGTCTGAAGCCTAGAGAGGTAAGGTAACTTGTTCTGGAGCCCATCCTTCAGGGCGAAGGAGCTGGGGTCAGGCGAGGAACTGCCGGCTGTGAGGCCGGCCCTCTCTGGCACCTCCTGAATCTTGTTGGTCCTTCTTTTCTGATAGTTCACTGCAGGTCAGCCTCCATCCTCTGCCTCATACCATTTGCTTGGTCATGTGTTTGAGGTTAATCTGTCACAACTGAAGGATCTGAATACTATTCCTGCCCATAAGTTCTTTAAACACACTGGTGCCTTGTCAAGGCCCTCTGTTGTCGGGCATGTCTTCCAGGCAATAAGCAAGGAGCTACTGATTTTATGGCAGAATTTTGAATCAAAACCAGGAGGTCTGCTGTCATCAAATTTTTGTTATCTTGGACCAGTCCTGCAAAGTCAGTAGAAATGTAGATACAGAACACAAAAATGGAAACTGATATTTTGTTTAGAAATTTATCATAAACATTTCATCAGTTATTAATTTATAAATATGATTTTTTAAAAGACTGCATTAGAGTTTACTTCATGATATTTTCAAGTAAGCTTTTATTTTTATAATTATACATGCATTTACTAAATGCTGTTATGTGTTCGGTATTATCTCTCGTATTTCCTTAGGCTGCATTGCTAACAGGAGAACATAGGTCAATACCCTGTTTTAAGGATTTTCATACATTTTATTATATTGGCTTTGAGAGAAATTTCAAACTATTTCCAACAGAGACCTGCTGCCCAATCCCTTGACAATGTTGAGCTTTATTATTTTTATGAATTGCTAATTATATAAATAAAATGGCAGTTTATTGTTGAATGTGCACTTTATTCATTATAAACAAAGTTGAATTTTTCATATATAAGCTATGTGCATTTCTTCTGTACATTTCCTATTCATGAGTTTTGCCCATTTTTTTTTCCAATTGGAATGTTCGTTAGTATTGATTTGCCAAAGTGTTTTAAGAATTTAGTCACATGTACTTGTTCTAGTCAGCTTTCTTTGCCACTGTGATCAAAAGACCTGACAAGAGCCATTTTAGAGGAGGAAGAGTTTGTTTGTGGTTTACAGTTTTAGGAATTTCAGTCCACGGTTGATGGATTCCACTCCTCGTGGCCTGAGGTGAGGCAGGACATCATGGAGGAGGAAAGCCTTCTAGTGTGATAATCAGGAAGCAGAGAGAGAGAGACAGCTCCACTCAGTAGGGACAAAATATAAGCCCCAAAGGCACACCCCAATGACCTACCTCTTCCAGCACACTGTGTCTTAAACTACCACCAATTAATCCATTTAAGTGGATCAATGTACTTTTAGGTTAAGGCTCTCATAATCCAATCAGTTCACCTCTGAAATTTCTTGCATTGTCTCACCTATGAGCTTTGGGGGGACACCTCCTATCTAAACCATAATGACACTGTAATTAAATCCCTAGTTTAGTTGCCTTTTGGTGTGGTTTGTGCTGTAGTTAGGGTTTCTTTTCCCGCCCCTCCTCCAGTTTCAACATGGAGAGTTAGACAAGGATGTTAGATGATTTTTTCATGGAAATGGCTACCTTGAATAGGTTCCGTGGAGGAGTAACATAGATGAGTATGCTACTGAAATCTTCAAAATCAGACCTGGATCAAGTCAAAGGTCAAAGCCTTTCAGCCAGAATACTTCTCTTTGGGTATGTTATATAACTTATTTGTTCATCAAAGTGTATGACGACTTTCTCTGAAGTGCCGTGATGACCAAAGTGATGCCTCTACGTTGTGAACGCTGACATTTCCTTACAGGTTTTTATCTATAGGTCATAGTCTCCCTCCTCTGCTCAGTATTTCACTTTTTGGTACTAGGGATTGAATCCACGGTGCTTTACCACTGAACCACACCCAAAGCCCTTGATTTTTTTTTTTTATTTTCAGACAGGGTCTCCCTAAATTGCTGAGACTAGCCTCCAACTTGCAATCCTTGTGCCTCAGTCTCCGAAGTCACTGGGATTACAGACTTGTGCCACCCATTCTGTTTAAAGCACAGCTCAATTTGGCATTTAAAATAACTAATAGTTCGCATTTTATCATATCCTATATCTCATAGAGTATCTTATTGTAATGAACTCTTGGTTTGTGAATAACTAATTTAGAAACAATTAGATGAAAAAAAAACCCAGAGACATCCATTATTTTCATTTTGTATGAAAGCATTCCAAACTGCAAAGTCATAATCCTGGTAGTGTGTCTAGAAGGTACTGGAGCGCCAAAGAAGTTTCAAGGTGAAATCAGGATACAGTCAAGACAATGGAACATTGTGGAATTAAGCCACTGTGTGAAAACTGTATGGACTTTGGTCTCATTTTTCAAATAAGAGCATCAGGTAGATTTAAGAACAGATTTGACCAATGACAAGACTCTGAGAGCGGCAGCCTAGGGAAGAGGCCTTGCAGTTCCCCCTACAGCACGTGAATCTGACAAAGGCCTAGTTGGGGGGCTTGGGATCTATCACCATGTTTGAGCCCAGGACACTCTTCACATGAGTTTCTCCAAGACTCAGTGCAGGGGACAGACCCAGGCAGGCCCATTTCTGTGAGTCTGGGAACTGCACCGATGGCCGACTTGGATTTGAGAACTCCCCCGGGGCTGCTCCCCGCAATGTCCTGGGGTGCTCCCTCCCCTCTGTTCTTCTCCTGTCTTGATATGACAGCTCTCCACATCTTCACCACCTCTGTGGTCCCCTATTTTCTTTCTTTTTAAAAAAAATATTTATTTTTTAGTTGTAGTTGGGCACAACACCTTTATTTCACCTGTTTATTTTTGTATGTGGTGCTGAGGGTAGAACCCAAGGTCTCCCACGTGTGAGATGAGCGCTCTACCCTTGAGCCATGACCCTAGCCCCATGTGGCCCCCTATTTTCTTGTACAGGCATTTATTATAATAAAACCCTTGTGAGCTTACTCCATTTTTTGGCACCTGCTTCTGAAAGGACTTCCATGAACCCAGAGACAAAGTGCTGCTCAATTTCCTAATTGGAGGTTCTAGAATATCTCCTACTTCAAAACCTCTCTAAGAAATGAACGGCAGACTTATTTCTCCAGAAAATGGCAACTGGGTGCATGTACATAAAGTTTGCATGCAACTTTAGAGGCCATCCAAGGATCTTCTGAGAATTTACTGGACTCAGGGTCAAGTATCTTCCTAATGCTTTCTGACGATCTTCTAGGCAGTACTGATGAAGACTAATCATGCTTGATGGATTTTGGGAGAAGGTGAGGTGGGGGGATGTCCGGAAATTATTATCATGCTATCAAATCATTACAACCTCAAATGCACCTTTTGAATCAGTCTAGAGCTGACATTAACCTCTTTCTGACCACTGGAACATACCGACCTACATTTATAGGTTCCCCAGACTCTTGTCCATTCATACCCCGTGGGAACATTTAAATTGCTTAACATCCAATCAGTGCGATGACCAGCCTCTACCACCTGAGTTAGTTCCCACCCTGTTCTTTCCCTTTATCTCTTTTCCATGAAATCAATAATAATTCTTAATTTGTACTTTCTTCTAAATTTTTTATTACAAAATTTCAACATTTGTTAAATGGCAACAGGGTATGTAGCCTCGGCGAGGGGAAAACATCAGACAAAAAGCAAAAAATCCCACAGAAACTAAAAGCCAGGAAAGCTAGCAGTCAGGAGCTCCTCTTTCCCTTCAGCGTTAAGTGCAAGTGTGGCTTCAGTTTGAGCAATGGCGTGCTCACCCCTATTCTTTAAACAGCCAACAAAAGGTTTGCCAGGCAGCCATTTTTAATTGGGCCAATCCTCATTCATATCTTTTGAAAAACCCTCACCATTTGTGTTGAACGGCACGTCTACCTTCTTGTGTTCCAACTCTTTGGTGCACTTTGTCTCTTGTCTTTCCCATATGGTTCAAAAAAGCTCCATGCGTCATGCTTTTCTCCGGCATGCCCTTTTGATTCCCAGCATTCTTCCGAGGGCCTTAACTCTATAACCATTACCTGATCAGGGCGCTTTCATCTGGGATTAGGTTTTGCACTTCTATTGATCTTCCTCTTTGGGGTTGAATGTAGTAAATGAACCTCCTAGCTCCCAACAAATTTGCATGTAATTGCCTGTCCGGTCCTGAACACTGAATACTGGGCTGGAAGAATACACTAGCATGAACAGAGCCCAAAATGTTTTTCTTTCAAAGGCCCTGCTTCTTTGTGAAAATGGCACATCTAGGAAAAATCAGAAGGCTTTCTCAAGGTTTGGGAGAATGGTGAGGTGGGGGGGGGGATGTCCGGAAATTATTATCATGCTATCAAAATCATTACAACCTCAAATGCACCTTTTGAATCAGTCTAGAGCTGACATTAACCTCTTTTTGACCACTGGAACATACTGACCTACATTTATAGGTTCCCCAAAGAGAACTGAAATGCTTTAATCATCCCTTCCTTTCACTCCAGTTTCTTTAGATGGGTTTTACTATGAGTGATAAAAAGCTTCAGTCTTGTACTGTGACTTTGATGGATTTAATGATCAATCATATTTGAAGGGTTATTGTTGAATTCTTTTGAATCAAAACGTATTTTTATTTGAAGTTAGACTACTTTCATATTTAATGTGTCATATACACCCTTGAACTTCTCTGATCTGTCACACTGGACAAGATTTGGAATTTTAAAAGGAGATATAAAATTTACTACAGAGAAATGAATGATTACTGTACTTTTATCACAGTTAATATCCAAAATTCAGTATTGCGTTTTTTTTTCCCAAGGTTTGGCTTTAACTTTCTTTGAAATGCTGACTTGATCAATAGTTGTGTGGCTGTTCCTGTCACCCCCCAATGCAGCCACGTTACATAGCTCATGCTTTATTTACTCTAAAACCTCATGAGCGATTGAAGGCAATCCAATGACATAAAGCCTGATTTGCTCTGTAGTAACCGGGAACAAGAGACTGGGGAATCACTTCTCATAAGTTAACTTTGTTGCCTTTTGGAGAACACAGAAGCCCTGCCATTTGATGGAATATTGCTATGTATCTGGAGAGGTTCAAGGTCACCCTTGTGGTTTCACTCTGATGAGCTGATGGAGTCAGCAGGCTGAAGATGGGCTCTGGGGTGATAAAGAGGAATTACTTAGGAGGAGGTGTGGTGCTCAAGGAGATGCTGAAAGGGTTTTAAAATTGCATTAATAACTGACGGAGTTGGAGCATTCTTAGCATTGACAGGCATCCAGCTGTGTCTTTAGTAACATTTTAACTTTTTATTTCATCTCCACCAAAGTGGCAACACTAACATTAATTCCAGTTAAATTCTTAAGCATCCTACTTCTGATTAGTTCAAAATGCAAAATATTTACACTGTCAAAAAATTCTGTGAGATGAACATGAGAGATGTCTTAAGTTCATTTAGAAGGAAGATTTCAGAAAATAAAACAAGGATTATTGTTTAGACCAGATCATCATACCAAGAATGATTCCTGTCATTTCCACTCTTAAGGACTATCATTTGACTAAAAACCGTACTTTCCTATGTATTTAGCCCCATATGTGATCACTCATTTTATTCTACAAGAATAGCGGGGATATGAAGCATGGGCTCCTATAAGGAAACAGAGCTGTGTGGAAACAGGGACCAGTCTGAGGTCCCCCAACTTGTAAAAGATATTTTGTAGCTTTGAACTCTGGTTCGGGGATACAATCTTTCTAACTGATCAAATGATCAAATGATCAAATGCATGTCATGCATACATTATTCTGTAATGAGTACCACATCATAAAGTGAGAAGGATTCCAGGTTCAGAATGAGAAGGTTTGTGTTCTAATCCCGACACTGATCTTGCTTTGCCCCGAAAGGCTTTTCTAAAACTAACAAACAGAATTTAATTAAACTAGAGGAAGTCAAGTGTTTAGGATGACTCATTTGTCAGTAAGTTTATATGAAGAAATATCTTTAAGTACAAACCATGAATAAAATATTTATATAAGGAGATATGTTGTTTTCAGTTTTAATATGGATTCGAATCAATATAAAATGACACTTAAAATAGCATTATTAACTTTGTTATGATTCTGAAAGTGTAGGACAGAGTTGGCTCAGAGGAAGAACAAGCATGGCCCTTTGACATGAGTTTCATACCTTGGATTTTGATGCCCCACCTCCTGGGATACAGGAGTAATTTCAGGAATACAGAAATGTTACTGCTGGAAAAAATTTGAGAATTTATAAAGTAAAGAAGTACTGTTGAATAGAAAATACTGCCTTGATCATCATAAAGGAGACAAAATATATGTTTTAAAATTGCAAAGCAATTGACATTCTATAGAGGTGGTCTGTGGAGGAGCAGACACTGGGAGTCAGCATAGGTTCACCAATAAAGAGTCTTGCCGAAGAGGGTCGTTTCATGTCAGGGGATTCATTAAGCTGATAAGTTTGGAGAATTTGGAGACAGGGTATTTGTGTATTTCTTGATTTGAGTTGAAATAGTAATGTTTAGAATTTCCAGAAGTTTTGTGTGTACTTTACAATGATACTCCCTTAACTTTTAGAACCAGGGGCCAGGGATCTGTACTTTTCAAAGCCTCCAGGGAGTTCTGATCATCTTCCATGTCTGGGAAGCTCTATGTTAAGCAACACTTTTTTTTCCCCCAGAAAATATAAATAAATTTCCTTTGATCTCTACTCTCTATGCATAAATTTACCATACATTTTTGAACCTTACAAGATTTTGACAAATCAAAATGCTTCTTTGAGAACCCACTAAGGTAGTGCAGATGTGGGGCTGGTATTCCGCATCCAAAGTCTAGCTCCCTAGCTATGACTGGTACGTTACCAGTTTGTGCCTTTGTTTCTTTGTTTTTGCGTGTAATATAGTAATACTGCCTACCTTCTGGTTGTTTTCGTGATTAATTGAGACATAGAGTACTTACAGCAGTGTCAGTGTGCAGCATGTTCTTGGTTAGTTAGCCGTTATTATGACCACCTGTGTCATAAACACCTATTTTCTTCCAGGCAGTAGGACCACCAGCATGAAAAGACACAAGCCCCGATTCCACAACCTCCCAGTGTATTCTCAGAGTCCAATATGCAAATGAACCAGTGCCAGGCAGTTTGAAAAACAGGGGCTTGAAGATAGGCAGGGGCTTCTTGGGGAGGTGTCAGGGACAATTTCCTGAGCTGGAGAGTTGGGGAGATTCCAGGTGGGGAGAACCACATGGCAGAGGTTCAGAGCCTGGCAAGCCTAGCTTCCTGGAGACTCGGAGTTGCTCCAGTGGGCAATAGGAGGTGAGAATGAAGACAGGTGCATTTGGGGACCAGCGTGTCCTGAGGAGCCTTGCTTACCCTGTCAGGGAACTTGGATTCATCCCATTAGTAATGCTAAGCAGGGGTCATGTTGGCTTGTAGGAGGAAGTTGGGAGAATTGAGACTGGAGGCAGCTACAGCGGTCAAGAGGCTGCTACTGTAATTCAGGCAAGGAAAATCAGACATCTTGGAGGAGGGATGCTGGTTGCTGGAAGATGATGAATGAATAGGAGGCAGACAGTCTTCCCAGATATTTCACTTGGCAAGTAAATAGTGGACATTCTCTCCAACTGAGCGAGGTAATACAGAGGCAGCCCATTTTGGAGGAAGTATGAGTTTTGTTTTAGGCCAGGGTGTTCACGCATTCCAATGAGGCTGTCCAGCACGAAGCTGGATTTCTCAGGTCATAAGCTTGGGGAGAAAGCAGGATATGGGATGTGATTGTGGAATGACCTCCTAAAGCCACATTTATAAGTTGTCACACATGATGCAGAGACCTGGTGAAGAAAAGAGCATTTTCCCCCTCATCTGAAAGAATTCTGGAGACACAGAGTTCCGAGGGAGAATAAGATGTCATCTCCTTCCAGCCCACTTCTCAGCTGTCTCTGGGTGCAAAGCTGCTGCTAGGGATCTAGCACTTCTATTTTTACATATTGTTTACTGGTAAAAGCTTGGAGGCAGGAAGCAGGAAGGTTGTGAGCCTCCTTATAGAAGAAATTCTTTGGAAGTATGGCACTTCTGTTCATATCTCGCTGGCTACAATGACATCACACAGGTTAAGAAAAAGTTGTTTAAGAGACCCTGGGTAGCAGTTTTGCTGAATGGATTGGCACCTGGCTAATAGGAAAACGCCTATTTGTTTAAAAATGTGGGGAAATGGCAAAGATGAAGAAGCAGCTCTTGGTGGTTATCAGGCGAGAGGATGCGTTTAGTCAGGTAGGGTGCCCTGGGGAAGGCAGGGGCTGAACAGGAACTCTGAGGAATACTCAGGTATCTCTTCTTTTGTGGGTCTGTTTACAGACTCTGCCCCACTGCACATTCCTGGGGTGTAACATCTGAGTATCTCTTTCTTGGTTCTATCCAATCCCTGTTCCCCCCTCCCAACACCTGGCTTCTGTATCCCGACTATGTTTACCTCCTACCAAAGACATGACTGCAAAAGTAAAAATAAGTTTAATTAAAATATCTAGGCATCTTTATGTTTATTCAAATTGATGGATCATTGAAGGAAATATTCACTTTAAGTATAAATATTCTAAGTATTTGAGAGTACAAATGATCAAAAACGTGCTTCCCTAACTTGGATGGTCATGGATTTTGAAAATGGTCTCATAAACCTTCTGTAAACCCTACCTGGGCTTCCATGTTAATGAATCTTATTGGGGTGTTGCCGAAAAATATATTGATGGCAGGATAAACAATACCCTCATGTTTCTCTTCTTAAAATCAAACCAACAATTTTGACACATTAAAAGTTAAGTATATTATCTCGTAACACATATCAACTTAATTTCATATAGAAAATTCATTTTTGTTTGTTTTTACTTTTTTTTTTGTTTTTGAATGGTTCTACTTTATTGAGGGTCAGGTGTTTTTCTCTGTTTTATGTGAAATTATTAACCCAGAAAAGTTACCATGAATAAGCTAATGAGGAGACATTTTTGTTGTTGTTGTTGTTGTTCTAAACAGGAATTTTTATTGCCACAACATCTGGTACAAATTGACCATAGATGGTAACAGAGGGTTCTTTCCACTGATCATATGCATGGGGTTCAGAAAAGGACTGTTGTAATATGCTTCATATGTACGATACATTTATATCAAAGCTCATCATCAGGAATTTCAAAATAAGCTGACTCCAAGGCAATCAATTAATATACTTTAAACAGTACATCACAGAACTTCCAGTAACCAGATTTATTATAACATCATGTGCATTACAATGAAATCTTGTAAGATAACTGTCAATTATACTTTCCTTCATTTCATTAGCAAAGAGCCCAGATATTTTTGTACAACTAACTGTTAATCCATGGCACTAAGTATACAATTGTACTGTAAATTGCTTTATTTTCAAAAGTTCCTGTTTGTGTCAGGGCATGATTGACATTTTGGCAGAACTGTGTAGAACTCTGGAAATAATGTTTATTACTTGACTGATGCATTTACAGGAAAGGTTCAAAAATGGAAAAATATTTCTTGTAGAAAAATGGTAATGGCTTTTGGGGCCATATGGCTTCATGGTTTGAGATAGGTGACTCTGGATAGTAGCTGAACTATATCTACACATTTTTTATGAATAAGTAAAAAACGTTGTTTTCATGCATCTGTTCACTATGACACTACTGCACAAATGCTTGTTATTGTTCATATATCGAGTTAAGTGCTGTGTATTTATCACAGCATTCATTCCAGTATGGTGAATGAACCCAAATGGTCCATGCCAACAGTGGTCAAATAGTTCTGTAGAGGAATCAGAAATTAAACAAGAAGTTATCATTAAATGTATATATACAAGAGGGGTGTTTTAGGCAACAAATTTCGAAATGAAGTGGCATTGAACCAAGATTTTAAAATGAAATCAATGTTCAGTATCACTAGCAATTAGAGAAATGCAGATCAAAACTACTCTTAAGATTTCATCTCCCACCAGTCAGAATGGCAATTATCAAGAATACTAGCAACAATAAATGTTGGCACAGATGTGGGGGAAAAGGCACACTCATACATTGCTGGTGGGACTGCAAGTTGGTGCAACCATTATGGAAAGCAGTGAGGAGATTCTTCAGAAAACTTGGAATGGAACCATCATTTGACCAAACTATCCCACTCCTTGGTTTATACCCAGAGGACTTAAAATCAGTGTGTGACACATCCTCATCAATGTTCATATTAGCTCAATTCACAATAGCTAAACTATGGAACCAATCCAGATGTCCTTCAACAGATGAATGGATGAAGAAAATGTGGTATATATACATAATGGGAAATTACTCAGCCTTAAATAAGAATGAAATGCTGGCACTTGCAGTTAAATGGATGGAGCTGGAGAATATCATGCTAAGTGAAATAAGCCAATCCGAAAGAACCGAAGGGCAAATGTTTTCTCTGATATGTGGATGCTGATTCACAAATAAGTTGTGGGGCGGGGTGGTGGGGGGAAGGCTAGGGAAGAACAGTTATTTTGGATTAGGCAGAGGGAAGTGAAGGGTGGGGAGGGCGTGTGGCGGTTGGAAGGATAGTAGAATGAATTGAACATTATTCCCTGATGTGCATATATGATCACATGACTGGTGTGAGTCTACATTATGTACGACCAGAAAAATGGAGAAGTTACACTCCATTTCTATATGTGTAAAAAACGCATTCTACTGTCATATATAACTGATTAGAATAAATTTAAAAATTTTTAAAAGAAAAGGTGGCAAGAAACATTCAGAAAATGTCTAATTCTCTCACCTAGATAAAGGATCTAAAAGAGTTCAGAGAGAATGTGAGAGAGAAGTTGGGGGAAGACCTGTGGGAGTTCTGTGAGCTCCTCTTTCCTACCTCAACTCAATACGTGAGATCAGTCGAGTTCAGTTCTGTGACTGAACAAGGAGATTTTATGAGGGAATCCTCAGAGTGGCACCTTTCCTTTGCATTGGAGAGACCCTCCGGGCAGCCTGACTCCTACCTAAGATGTGCCGCAGGAGAGAGATAGGCTGGCTGTTCCCCAGGGGCCCGGTTGATCAGGAAGTGGCTCCAATGTGAGGGAGCCTCCATGAACAGGGGTCATGGAGGCAGATGCCTATTTCTGTGCATTAAGTTTTGGAGACCTGAAAGAACAGCCCTTGGGGATCATCTCCGGTCCTAAGATCAGAACCTTTCTGAAGAGACAAACAGACTTCAACAGACTTGATTGATGTAACCCCTTGGTCACAGAGGAAGTGGCCCTGGTACTCAAGGATCCAGGAGCTGCCAGCTTCCAGGGAACCCTGGTGGACGATCTCCCAGGGGTGAGAGACACTGTCACACCTGCCTCTCTCTCAGAGTGGGATGTCCACCCCCACGCTTGGTGGAGGAGTCAGAAATTGCAGAAATCAAGATGGGGCATAGAGAATATATAAACAGTATATTACTTAAACTTCTGCCTTTAAATTTCCTCATCGTTAGAGACAGGGTTAAAAGTACTATGTCATTTGCATATCTGAGAAAACATTTGGCCTTTCGTTCTTTGGGATTGGCTTATTTCATTTTAGCATGTTATTCTCTAGCCCCATCCATTTACCTGTAAATACCATAATTTATTCTTAAGGCTGAGTAATATTCCTGTGTGTGTGTGTGTGTGTGTGTGTGTGTGTGTGTGTGTATCATGGTTTCTTTATCCATTCCTCTGTTGAAGGACACCTGAGTTGGTACCATAGTTTACCTATTGTGAATTGAGCTGATATGAACATTGATGTGGATGTATTCCATGCTGATTTTAAGTTCTCTGGGTATAAACCGAGGAGTGGGATAGCGGAGTCAAATGGTGGTTCCATTCTAAATTTTCTGAAGAATCTCCATTCTGCTTTCCATAATGGTTGCACCAATTTGCAGTCCCACCAGCAATGTATGAGTGTGCCTTTTCCCCCACATCCTAGCCAGTATTTATTGTTGCTAGTATTATTGATCGTTGCCAATCGGACTGGAGTGAGATGGAGTCTTAGTTTTGATTTGCATTTCTCTAATTGCTAGGGATGTTGACCATTTTTTCATATATTTGTCGATTGATTGTATTTCTTCTTCTATGAAGGGTCGTTCAGTTCCTTAGCCCATTTATTGATTGGGTTATTTGCTTTTACAGTGTTGAGTTTTTTGAGTTCTTTATACATCTGGGAGATTAATGTTCTCTGCGGTGCACATGGTAAAGATTTTCTCCCACTCTGTAGGCTCTCTCTTCATGTTATTGATTGTTTTCTTTGTGGAGAAGAAGCTTTTCAGTTTGAATCCATTCCATTAATTGATTCTTGATTTCACTTCTTGGGCTTTAGAAGTCTTGTTAAGGAAGTCAGTTCCTAATCTTGAAGCAGGACAGAAAAGCTGGACACCTGAGAATTTTCAGGAAGCAGGTTTATTGACAGCAGGGTTCAGAGGTGGCTCTCACCTAAGAATTCTTCCTCTGAGCAAAGATTTTGGAAATTGTTTGAATTTTATGCCGAGTGAGGGGGGAGGGGGGACCTTGGAGGCTCACAGGAAAAGTGCCCTCTGTTCTATCCTCTAGACTAGACTCAGGTTTAACAGTTTTTTTTTTCTTTTTGTACAACAAGCTTGCAGACTAATTCTGTCACACCTTTTGTGTGCAAACATGGCATTTGCAAGAAAGAGGAAACTACCAACTGCAATAACCTCTGCAGACATCCTGACAAAAGGTGAAGCTTAGATGTAGGGATTCTGACCCTGGAAATGTACAGGGAACTGTTTCCCTGGTGAGCAAACTCCCCAGGAGTAACAGGTACCCTGTTTTCTACCTTTAGAATGCCCTGTAATCTCTCTTAGGATCTAATAATATGGCTAATATATGTGCAATGTCTAGCTGGTCTGGCAAAGCCCCGAGAAGCCTCTGTGTTAGAGCCTCATCAAGCCTCAACCTTGATTGCAGGCTTGATTCCCACATAGCTCCTGGGAATACAGGAATTTGTGGGCAAGATAACTACAATGTTTTATCAAGCTCTGGTGCTCCTGGGTCTGCCCGACTGACTGACAGTAATGTCAGACAATGCACTTTCTTGAGAACTGCACAAAGCTCCTAACATTGCATATTGTAACTGTAGAATGTAACTGCAGAATAAGCAACCTTACTGCTACTCTAAACATAATGTGGTTATGGTACTAATGACCTGATGTAACCTATTAGTATAACTAAAGCTTGGCAGCTTGGCCTCTCAGCCACTCAGCCACCTTCCCTCTCTCTGCACCTTGCCTCGGTGTCTCCTCTTTATTATTAATCTTTGCACTTAATTATGGCAAGGGTCGTCTGGTCTGCTTCAAGCTGACATGGTAAAGATTTGGGCCCACTTTTTCTTTTATTATGTACAGGATCTCTGTTCTAGTGCCTAAGTCTTTGCTCTGCTTTGAGATGAATTTTGTGCAGGGTGACAGGCAAAGTTTCATTTTGTTGCATATGGATTTCCAGTTTTTGCAGCACCATTGGTTGAAGAGGCTATCTTTTCTGCAATGAATGTTTTTGGCACCTGGGGGGATAGGGGAAAATAGAGGTGTTCTGAATTAGGCAGAGGGGAGTGAAAGGAGGAAAGGGACATGGGAGTAGGAGTGATAGTAGAATGAATTGGAAATTATTATCCTACACGAATATATGATTACACGACCAGTGTGATTCTACATCACGTACTATTAGCAGAAGAAGTTACACTCCATTTATGTATGATGTGTCAAAATTCATTCTACTGTGGTGTGTAACTAATTAGAACAACAAAAACGTACTATGTCATAGAGTTTTCAAGAGGAGTAAGTGGATAAATACATAACATGCTTTAAACAGTGACTGGCAGGTAGCAGGGCTAGGTATCATTTAAGAGAGAAGCAGTGGTTTCAAAAACAGGAACAAAGGTTCAAAGGGAGGAAAGTTCCCAAGAAAAGGAGTCCGGAACACAAAGGAAAAACCCCGAACAGGGAAGCAAGCATCTTGCATCATATCCTGGAAAATTTGCATTTATTGACTCAGTTTTACAAAACGATTCCGACTCCCCAAACCATTTTTCCTCTGGAATCTTTTAGTGGAGATCTGACTTGACATGAAACAAAAATTGCCAATTTTATCTATTTGGCTTAAAAATATTTTCCCCACTTTATTGTAAAATTGAATGAAATAAGGCCCAACACTGTTGAAGGGGGTGGTGATGACCAGCGTGAAACGTCAGCATGGGGGTGGCTGGGCTTCCCTGAAGGGATCTGTGAAGCTGACCTTGCAGTGGCTTGTTCTCAGCACCCCCCAGGCCCATCACGGAGAGCAGTATTTCCCACCAGCTTTAGGTAGATGATTCCCCCTCCACTCTCATCACCAGCCAGAGCTCCCGGCGAAAGCAGTGGTTCCTGATGTGAGGGGGCCTGGTGGGAGAGAGGGGTATGTAGACTTAAAAGCTGCAAAGCCATTCTGCTCCAACGGGTCACCCCTTCCTGGACTTGCCCCCACACCAGCACCCCTCCCATCTCACCTCCTCTCCACACAAACCTCAAGAGTCTCAGTGAGTCTCCAAGGCAATAGAACTAATGTATATGGCTTGGGCCTTGTGCATGCAAGGCGTGCACTCTACCAAGTGAGCAATATCCCCCGTCTACAACTTGTTTTTAACAGTAGATTGAGATATAATTCATGCATGACACAATTTCCCACATTGGACAGAGGGGTGTTTACCCACTGAGCCACATCCCCAGTCCTTTTAATTTTTTGAGACAGGTTCTTGCTAAGTTGCTTAGAGCCTTACTAAGTTGCCGAGGCTGGCTTTGAACTTGTGATCTTCCTGCCTCAGCCTCCTGAGTTGCTGGAATTACAGGTGTGCACTACCATGCCCAGCAATTTGTTCCATTTAAACTGGACAATTCAATGTCTTTGAGTTTAGTTACAGTTCTTAGCCACCATCCCCATCCACAGTTGACCTTGGAACAGTTTCACACTCGCGAGGAGAAGGACTGTACCTTTTAGCTGTCACTCCCCTATCTCCTCCCCTGTCCATACTCTATCCCAAAAGACCACTAATTCATTTCCTGTCTGTGTAGATTCGTCTACTGCAGTCATGTCCTATAAAAAGGATCATATAACACATGGCTTTCTGTGCGTGTGTGTTTGGCTTCTTTCACTTAACATGATGCTTTCAAGTTTCACCTGTGATGCTGCACATATCCTCACTTCGTTCCTTTTTATTGCTGAAAAAATTCCATTGTATGCATATAACTTATTGTTTATCCTTCTATCTCCTGATAGATGCGTGGGTCACTTCTACCATATGTCCTTTTCTTTTATTACTTCTTTCTTTTCTCTCTTTCTTTGTTTTTGCATCTGAGATCTGCAGTACATCAAATCATGCAATTAATGTTACTTTGGAGGAAATAACTGCATCACTGATATCTATCCATATACCTAGCTGAAGAGATGGTGTGATTTAGAGAATTACAAGCAATAATAATGGACATGGTACCAACCAACAAGACATGGGGCTCATCAATTTCAAATGTCAAAAAGTGAAGAGGGAGTGATTCAAAGTGGAATGAGGTTCCAGTGCTGGGGGCTTCTTGGAATCCTAGAGTCTGTTGCCTGTTCCTAATCCCTAATCCTTAACCGCCATGGACACTTCTTTTGCAGACTGAAGAACAGGTGAGGATGAAATCATCAGGAATTTCAAAAAAATAGATTCTTTACTTATTTATCAAAGTCATTCTGAACTTGAGCAAACATCTCTCTTACAGAACATAGCAGTTTTTAAACCACTGCCAAAATATTAGGGTGAATAAGCTTTTTTTTTTTTTTTTGTCTTGGCACAGTGTATACAAACACACAATGCCTCACTTAAATATTCATAGACTCCCAGCTCGCAGTACAGTAACTTGATAATAAAATATTTTGAAGAGGGAGCAATGCTTTGGAGCTTGTGATACCACTAATGGATTTGAAGAGGACGCTAATGCATTGTAGGAGGAAGTGAATTGAGCTCTCGTGTGTAAAGGAGGATTATAAAATATAATTATGAAAAAGCAATAGTGGCAGGCTTGAGGAAGTTCTGTTGATGTGTGGGTACTACAAACGACATGTTTTGTTGATGAGAAAGAAGACTTAGATGGATATTTACTGCGCTCGAAATCCTCCCTATCCGGAAACATGGAATGCATTATAGAAATGGCCATTTTGTGAACTCCAGAGTGAAAATTAAATAGTGTGAGATGGAGGCAGACAAGACCCACGCAGCTTTTCATTTTGAGTAACCGTTGTCTAGGAAGGCTAAGCTTTCATAGCAAGAACTTCACGAAGGCAAGAGAGGGAAGAAAAGTGACATAGCTGTCAAAAGTAGAGGGAAAACTTTCTTGTGTAAAGAAGTTTTAAAAATTCTAGAAAATTAAATAATTCATGGAATCCTGCTCAGAGCAGAGCAACATGAGGACCTTTCTGAATATCATTTCCTGGGTGCAGCTTTGACAACCTGTTACAAATTGTGGGACAAGCCTTCAGGAGTTCAGTCCCAACCTCCTCACTTTACCTTATGCCTCTGCCTCCTCAAGGAAAATGAAGAAACGGCCTTAGAACACTAACCTGGTGTTTACTGGGCAAAAGAATCCCACAATGCCTGATAACTCAGTAGATGTGAGAATATTCAAGAAGCAGATCCTAATGGACCCAGCCTTAGTGTGGAGCTGCAACCCCTTCCCTTCTTGGGAAATTCTTAATGGTGTGCTCAGAGCTCAGCATTTGACTCCAGTCTCTAAACAGGGGTACATAGGTAATAGCAATAAATCTTGTTTTTCAGATGCACTTAACTAAATGAATATTGCCCTTTCTTGGTGCCATTTGGGAGGAGAAAATGTGTGTTCTAATGATTCTGATACTGTTTAGAACACTTAGGAAGTGCTCTTCCCATAAATACATTGTCTAAACATCATGCAAAATTCAAACACAAAGAAAATGTACACAACACCAACTTTGAATAGTTGCTAGTATTTGCCACATTGAGTTTGGCTCTCTTTTCTCTCTCTCTTGTTTTATGCAAATGAGACTACACCTTTGTGTTCAGATTCTTACCCTCATTTATTCTCTCTCCCTCAGAAGAAGCCCTTGTGAGCTTCTTCCCAGGCATTTTTGATGGTTTTGATACTTATGAATGTGAGCATATTTATTCCTTGTTCAAAATGTGATGTAGAGACACACCTTTTTGGTGTTCCTCCAAAAGTGTGCAGCTTACTTTTTTCACTCAAGAATATATTTTAGGATTTGTGTAGATATACGTTTCTCTATTTAAACTGCCATTTGAACTAATTAAATTTAAGATTCAGTCTGCCAGGCACATAATAAGCTCTCAGTAGGTACACGAAGCCAGTGACTATGTTCTTGAACAGCGTAGCTTTAACTAGTTCTACTATTTTCTATTTTTCTGTGTTTTAATATTTTGGCCTTTAATATCTTTCTCCTATTTTCTTTGAATATATTCCATTGTTCATTTTTTTCCAATTGGATGATTATTTCTTTGGTTTTAATTTTCCCTTTTTGTTATTATAATCAATTTAAGAAGACTATAATTTTATTCACAGTACTGCTTTACATATATCTCATTGTCATTCAGTTTTGCCTTCATTCTAATCCCATTTCAAAATTTCTGTGACTCATGAATAATTTAGGGATTTTTTTTTTCAAATTTCCCAATGTAGGAAAGGTGTTAGGAGTATTTCTATCATTATTTTTATTTTACTGCATCACAGAGAATTTAGTTGATATATTCTGGTATTTTTTGAGACTTGATTTGTGGTCTGGTCTGTGTTTTATCTATCTTCATAAATCAAGCTCTAAATTTGCTTCACATTTTTTTTTTTTTTTACTGATTTTTAGTCAGTGTGGTCTGTCTATTGCTCAAAGACATCCTATTACAATCTCCTACTGTAATTGTTATTTTGTCGATTTCTTTGTAATTTTAGTTATCTTTAAATATATTTGAGATTATATTTTTTCAGTTCACAGTTGTTTTTATCCTTTTGCGATAGTGATCATTATCTATCTATCTATTTTCATCCATCCATCATCCATCCATCACTTACCTATCTCTACTTTGTCCAAAACAACTAGTTTATTTGAGGCCAGAAAGTGTAAATTAGAAGATGGGGGAAGTGGGATGGGAGACCAGTCCATAAAGTTTGTGTCGACACCCGCGATAGTGGACTGGGGCTAACAGCCCTGGGGACTCCCTGAGAGGGTTCTGCCTGGGGTTGGGGGCGGGGCTGGAGGTTCTACACTGACGCCATCCCTTGAGGTTCCCCTGGGTTGCTGACCAAACGCGCGTCCATTCCCTCGCACACCCGTGCAGGCAGCAGAAGGCCTCAAGCAGAGACAAGAGAACCAGGCGTGCAAACTGGGGGGCCGTGAGGGTCCAGGCAACCCACAGCAGAGGCAGAGGGACTCAGGCGGACAGAGGAGCTTCAGGGTGGGGTGTCCGCAGTGTCTGCATTTTATTTCACTACGGTTGGGTTTAATTTTTCACATCCCATCTGAGAATCTGCGTTTCTCAGTTCTTGGTTTTTGTCCACTTACATTATTTGGATTTTTTTCTCACTATTTACTTTGATGCTGTCTATATATTACATTTTCCTTGGCCTTTTTCCTTCTCTCCTGACAGTTATTAAATGTATTGACTATTTTTTTAAATATTGTTTTTAAGATTGATGCAAATCTTTATTTATTTTGTTTATTTTCTTGTGGTGTTGAGGATCAAACCCAGTGCCTCACATGTACAAGGCAAGCACTGTACTGCTGCGCTATAACCCCAGCCCTTGGACTGACTTTTGTTTGTTATTTTCCCCCCTTCTACTGGTTTTGAAAATAAAACTTTCATTTGTATTTTCTTTTTTTTAAATACTCTGTTTTAAATGTTTTTAAATTCATTTTATTTTTTAAAATATATGACAGCAGAATGCATCGCAATTCTTATGACACGCATAGAGCACAATTTTTCATATCTTTGTATATAAAGTATGTTCATGCCAATTCATGTCTTTATACATGTACTTTTTTTTCTATTACAATTCTTATTACATATATGACTCAGTAATAAAAGAATAAAATCATGGCATTTGCAGGTAAATGGAGACATTGGAGAAGATAATGCTAAGTGAGGTTAGCCAATCCCCCAAAACAAATGCCAAGTGTTTTCTCTGATATAAGGAGGCTGACTCATAGTGGGATTGGGAGGGGGAGCATGAGAGGAATAAATGAATTCTAGATAGGGCAGAAGGGTGGGAGGGAAAAGGAGGGGCTAGGGGATTAGCAAGGATGGTGGAATGTAAAGGACATCATTATCCAAAGTACATGTATTAAGACATGAATTGGGTGTCAACATACTTTATATACAAACAGAGATATAAAAAATTGTGGTATATATGTGTCATTTGTATTTTCTTAATGGCCTCCCTAAACATTTGAATAGGAAATATTTAAATTGACCCAAATTAAATATTTGTTATCTTTAACCTTTTCAAGATAAAAGAAATTAGACTTCATAAACTGCCAATCTCCTTTGCTAGTTGTGCTTTGTACTTGGTCTTGGGATCACATATCTCGCATCACATAACTTGAATTTGGCTTCACCATGACTTTATATTTTCTAAACGTTTTTGAAGTTCAAATCTGATTGGTCTTGTGCACGTTGGATTAATTCCTTTTGCAGTTGGTAATTTTTCACATGACTGCATCTTTCTTGGACAAGATCAGATGGGATCTTATTCCTTCCCTGAGAATCCTTTGGTCTGAGTTTTGGAAGTGTCCAGGTACCTCAGGACTCTCCGAGGTTCATGACCATTACATTAATTTTCAGCTTTGATTTTTCCCTGGCCATGTGGTGGTATTTAACCATGAAAAAAATAAAAAGTGGATCTGTGCTACATTTTCAGCAGGGCTTCTTGTAGATTTGCTTTTCTTTTCCAGTGGAGCCCATGAACACTGGCTTTCCTGCCCTCCTGTGCCTTTGGGCAGGTTTTCCCCTTGTTCTCTGTACCTCTATACAGTTCAAGGGCCCCAGTTTCTGATGCCATCTCTTCCCTAACTCCTCTCTTTACATAAAGGTGGGGCTTACCTTTGGTCACCACCTAGACACTAAAATCCAGCTGACAAAGATAGAATCGTGCTGTTTCCCCAAACACCAAGACCGCCACAGGGGATGTCCATGTCCTACTTTTCTGATTTTAAGTTCCTTTTTCCTTTTGACTTCTAAATATTACCTTTTAATTCCTGGAAGCTCAATTAAGTATCCAAAAAAAAATATGCTCAGTATTTTTGGACAAGTTCAGAGGTGTGGATTGAGAGACTCTTCAGACGTAGTCTGCTGTGTTGTTAGAACTCTTAACCCGGTAGTCATTCTTTTGAAATAGATTTCAGAACACACTTATGATCTCTAGACTAAATAATCTTTTTTTTTATTGGTTGTTCACAACACTACAAAGCTCTTGACATATCATATTTCATACATTAGATTGAAGTGGGTTATGAACTCCCAATTTTACCCCAAATGCAGATTGCAGAATCACGTCGGTTACACATCCACAATTTTACATAATGCCCAATTAGTAATTGTTGTATTCTGTTTCCTTTCCTATCCCCTACTATCCCCCCTCCCCTTCCCTCATCTTCTCTCTCTACCCCATCTACTGTAATTCATTTCTCTCCTTGTTTATTTTCCCATTCCCCTCACAACCTCTTATATGTAATTTTGTATAGCAATAAGAGTCTAATCTTACTGGTGGATCCTCACATATTACGTGCCTAAGGTTGCCGAGGTTTAAATAATAGCTCATAGGAGCAATGCCACTAAACTTGCCTTCACCGTGAGGTTGGAAGTAGAGTTTTTGAGAGTAAAGTGAACGGAACATGTATTTTTCTGATATACATTATGCAATGATGTCACATTATACAGATCTGTGACATTAAGTAGACCAAATATAAAAACTCAATATTTGTGCATTTTTCTCTGTGTGTAAGAGTGCTGCTGAATAATTCAGTCATAACAAACAGATTGAACCCATCACATTTGAAACTGTACTTCTCGCTGACCTAGAGGTTTGGGAATTCTTGTCTTCCATTTTCTTTATTTTTTTTTCCCTATGCATTCTCTTTCCCAGATAATCTGACATGTGGCTGACAATGATTTAAATAGGACTTAATCTGGTCAGCAGGAAAAAAAAAGTAGAAATTCACTTTTCTTACACTCTGAAATGCTGTATTTTACATTTGAGATGATAACCCTCACACCTGTGATACAGAAATGGTGTCTCAGGTGCATATAGTTGTCAGACATTGCAAAAGAAGTAAAAATTTTTGCATCGTATCATGCAGGATAACCACTCTAATTTTTTAAAACAGTCCTTTAAATGACTAAAAAAGTCCTTTGAAGGGTCAGAAGGAATTAAATCATTAGCATGTTAAACATGTTAGCATTGCTGAATGCACTGTGATTTTACTGACCTCCAGGGAGAATCTTCTACAGAGGAGTCACTGGTGAGTTCCTGGAGATGCTCCACCTGCCTGCAGAGGCGGAGCTTGCAGACATCCTTGGAGATGTTTTCCAAATGGCCCCGAAGAGAGAAGGTAGAGAGATGGGGGAGAGAAGCGCAAAGCTTCATGACTTAAACAGAAATGCATCTTGTAAAACCCCAGAGTGTAGGCAGGATAAAACAAAGTCAAGCTGGAGATGGACAGGGCCAGGCACAGACTTGGCGGCTTCCAACCCTAGAGTAGACAGTATTTGGACTCAGGAGGGTAAAGAACGCTAAACATATCACAAACTTCCTGATGATGGAAATGGCTCAGTTTATTTCCATGTCCCCTTCACGTCCAAAAGAGTACTTTATATGCACCAGCAAGTTATCAATTTGCTTAAAGAGAGAATAGAAAAGAAATAGATGAGCGCAGTCTGCACATGTTTCATGGCTTTTATATCTTGCCACTGAATGTAACTCTTCCTTGGTCCATGCTTTAGACTTGACTAATCATGTGGTCATCTTGATACTGCCCAGGATGTTATATTTTTACTTTAATTAAGTATAATTAGCTGGATAGTCTACTCTAAGCTTTTATTCTTCCATCCTTATCTACAGCTGGTGAATTTTTATTATTCTAAGTATGCACTAACATCTCCAGGTAGAAGTAACCTAAATTGTAGATAGGGCATAGTTTAAAACTCAATTTTCTATCAATGACAAATGTATGGCATCGATTTGGAACTTGTTTGTTTTATTATTATTTTAAAGATTTCCAGACAACATATGGGAATATCATCTCACAGGTGTGGCCTGAGCCCTGGTGAATCCATTCCAGGCCCCGGGGTGTGGAAACAATTGAGTCTCATATTCAAGGAGCCTTCGGCAGCCTCCCATGGACCCACCAGGGATCTCAGTTGGATAGGGAAGTTGCTGCTTCTCCACTTACCGCCTGACACTGTGTTTTCCTTGGGGGGCCTAACTGCCATGATATGCATTTTAAGTTGCTTTTCTGGTAACGTCTGGAACACAGTCATCCCAACACACGGGTTTCCTTGTGGCAAATGGCTGGCCAGTGTTAAGCAGTTAGCATGGGATGGTGGAGAGGACCTTTCTTCTCCCCGCTGTGAGAAGTCCCCACTTTCAGCCTCCTTTTCTCTGTTACCCACAAGCGTAGGCATTCCTGTGCGTGTGTTCTGTGTGTGGGTGCACTGGAAACGCATCTGCCTAACTTCTGAGGATCTACTGAGCCTAGCCATGTGCTTTAAGGAATGACTCAAAATATAAATACAACTGAAGAGTACAGATTAACACCAAAAAGAGAAAAAATAAGTAGATATGCCAGAGGTGGCACAGAGAAGCAGGAGAAATTGAACAGGAACTTGCTACTGGTTGGTTACTGTAGCTGAAACTGAATTGGTCTCTGTGCTTCACAAAGGACAAAGCACAATATGGTTTTGGCACAGAAACAATATAGGAAACCCAGTGGGTTAGCTGGTATGTATCGAATGGTAATTAGGGAGGGCTACAAGTTATTTTGGAAAGACAATTACAATACATCCTGGAAGGAATCTATCACCTGGATCTCTGTGTAAGGGATATTGGGTAACATGATAAACAATGTGTTCAGTTATTTTGTAAAAGACACAGTCTTTCCACAAATGTAAGCTAGTATATATTGACTATACAGCCTGAAGTTGTAACATGAAATCACAACTCAGAGAACCCATTCACGATTAAGTTATTTGGCCACAGCAAGGGCCAGATATTTTGTATTATTTATTAAAAACAAGTTCATATATTTTAGATTCCAGACATATAGATGTTGTGAAGTAATTTGCACATGATTTTTCTTCTTGCCTGTGGAGATGGATTGTGAGAACAGCTATAAATAAGGGCATTATTATTTTTTAAAATAGAATTCAGTCTTTCCATGTACTTGAATGGGTATTCAGAGAAGATCCTTGCATCTTGACACACACCATGAAAGAAGGACGTCTTTTTCCTAAAATAAATAAATAAAGTGCGAGCATTGGCATGGTAAACTGGACCCTTAGATCATCTAAGAGAGGGGGAGAGTATGTGGCTTCTGAAAGCCACAGTGGCTTTGTCCTGGCCCGATGATGAACATGCATCACCTGTGGAGAAACTGTGATGTTTAGCTGTCAGCCTCATCCACACTTAGGTCACAGATCTAGGTTTAGAGGCTGGCTCCACAGTGTCACATTCATACTAAACCAGATGAGGAGACAAGGAAAGAAAACTACAGACCAATATCCCTGAGGAACTTAGATGCAAAAATACTTAATGAAATATTAGCAAGTCACATTCAACAAAATATTAAGAAGATTATATATCACAACCAAGTTGGTTTTATTCCAGAGAATCAACGATGGTTAATATACATGAACCAATAAATAAAATTCATCACATTAACAGAATAAAGGGCAAAAATCACTTAGTCATCTCAACAGATTATGAGAAGATCTTCAACAGAATTCAGCACACATTCATGATAAAAACACTAAAGAAACTAGGGATAGAAGGAAGCCACCTCAACATCATAAAAGCTATCAGTGAAAAACCCCAAGCCAACCTCATAGTAAATGATAAACCCTGAAAGCATTTCCTTTAAAATCAGGGACAAGGCAAGGATGTCCTCTGTCACCACTCCTATTTAATAGAGTGCTAGACGTTCTGGCCAGAGCAATCAGGTAAGAGAAGAAAATAAAAGGGATAAAAATATGAAAGAAAGAAGTCAAATTATCACTGTATGCAGACCTCTACAAGAAAACTGTAGAACACTGAAGAAAGAAATTGAAGAAGACCTCAGAAGATGGAAAAACCTCCCGTGTTCATGAAGAGACAGAGTTAATATTGTTAAATTGGTCACACTACCAAGAGCAATCTATGGATTCAGTGCAATCCCTGTCCAAGTACACTGACATTCTTCACAGAACTAGTAAAAAATGAAACAAACAAACAAACAAACAAAAGTCCTAAAAATTCATTTGGAAGAATAAATGACCCAGAATAGTAGAAGAAATTTTAAGCCAAAAAAGCAATGCTGGAGGTATCCAAACACCTGACTTCAACTTGAACTACAGAGCTATAGTAACAAAAGCTACAGGACACTGGTGTAAAAATAGACAGATAGACCAGTGGTACAGAATGGAGGACACAGAGACACACCCACACATCTACAGTCCTTGACAACGGTGCCAAGAATATACATTGGAGAAAAGACAGCCCTTTAAACAAATGGTTATCCATATGTAGAGGAATTATCTACATTATCTCTAACCCTGTGGGAAAATCAATTAAAAATGGATCAAAGACCTAGGAATTAGATCAGAAACTATGCAAGTCCTAGAAGATAACATAGGGCCAACACTCTAGCATATAGGCACAAGCAAAAACGTTCTCAATAGGACCTGTAAAGTTCTGGAAATAATGCTAAGAGTTAATAAATGAAAAAGCTTCTATTTAGCAAAGGAAACAACTAGGAATGTGAAGAGAGAACCTACAGAATGGGATAAAATCTTTGCTAGCTGCTCTTTTGGAAGAGATTTAATATCTAGAGTACATAAAGAGCTCAAAAAACTTTCACACACACACAAAACAAATTAACACAGTTAATAAATGGGTAAATGAATTAAACAGACACTTCTCAAAAGAAATACAAATAGCCAACACATCTATGAAAAAAATGTTACTGACAATCAGGGAAATGCAAATCAAAACTACACTGAGATTTCATCTCACACCAGTCAGAATGGCAGGAACACAAAGAATAATAAATGCTGGAGAGGATGTGGAGAAAAAAAGAACATTTTTACATTCTTGGTGAGAGGTAAATTAGTAAAACCACTGTGGAAATCAGCATGGAGGGTCCTCAAAGACTAAATATGGTATCACCAAATGACCAGCTATACCACACCTGGGTTTTTATACTCAACAAGTAAAGCCAATTTACTACAGTGATACATCCATAACCATGCTTATAGCAGCACAATTCACAATAGCCAAACTATGGAACCCACCTAGGTGTCCATTAATGGATGAGTGGATTAAGAAAATGTGGTCTATATACACAGTGGAGTTTTGTTCAGCCATGAAGAAAAATGAAATTATGTCATTTGCAGGGAAATAGGTAGGACTAGTGATCATCACGTTAAGCAAAATATACAAACTCAGAAGATCAGGAGTCACATGTTTTATCTCATATTCAGAAGCCAAAGAGGAAAGAGGAAAAGAAGGATGGGGGCAGATCTCATGAAAATCAAAGGGAAATCAGGAAAGGAAAGGGACCAAGGGGCGGGAGATCAGGAGGGAAGGGAAACATGTTGGGGAGCCATATCTACTAAATTGTATTGTTACATTGTGCTCATGTTGTTACAGTGTGTAACAACAAATTCCATCATTATGTACAACTGGAATGCACCAATAAAAAATGTGGGAAAATAAATCCTGCCAGGTGTGGTGGCGCATGCCTATAATTCCAGCGGCTCAAGAGGCTGAGACAGGAGGATTGTGGGTTGAAAACCAGCCTCAGCAAAAGCTAGGCATTATGCAACTCAGTGAGACCCTGTCTCTAAATAAAATACAAAATAGGGCTGGGGGTGTGGCTCAGCGACCTGGTGCCCCCACCATTTACTAGCTGTGGACAAATGACTTTCAATCCTGAATTTTCTTACCTTTGAAGCAAAAAGCAGTAGTGCTACCAAGTTTGGGGTGCTGTCCTGGGAGTGACAAAAGGCATTCTGTTTTGGCGGAATGCCAAGAATGTATTATGCGCTCAATACTGTTAATTACATATATAATTAGGAAGTAAAAAATTCTTTCCCAGGTTTCTGAATAAGTTGACTTATTTTAAAAATTATACCAAATTGGAAAATGTCTGTGAAAAACACTACTTCTGGTTTAACATGGCTAATGATAAACTGTGATTTCTGATAATAGCTAGCTACCAAGTCCAGCTATTTCTTATCATCACCCTTAGCTGGTGCTAGTAAGTTCACTCTGTTAGCATCTGAAGATCTGCTAATTTTAGAATTCTGAACATCAGTATGCCCTCAGCCAGTTCCTGAGATTGGCAAATAAGATTTCCATGATAATATTTTATCAAGTTAACTTAAAATAAAAAAGAAAGAGGAAAGGCCCCAGGCCTTGTTCTGCATAGTGAACGGCTCTTTGGATGCTCCCTGAGGTTCACAAAGTGTGGTGCTGGCAGAGGCCCTGATGAGGGCAGAGTGTCAGAGAGGAGAACTCCTAGGTTTGGGCATATTCTTGTTTTCCAGTTAGGGCTGAATTTGTTTCATGGGAGGCTGGTGAGGGTCGGGGGTGGCAGAGGGGAATGCAGGGATTTGCAGAACAATTCTGTCTGAGCTTTTATGTGTGCAATCGGCATCATTAGAACAGGTTGCTCTTGGAGCAAGGATACCACCCCAAAGCAGAACAGGAGATGTCTTTCTGGCAGGTGGACTCTTGGAGGAATGGGGAGAAGGAGGACCTGCTTTTATATTTCTTTTTAGGTCATGCACTATATAACACTGATCCCCATTCACTGGGTCTTTTTGATTTAGAATAACAAAGAGGATGCATAGTATATAATAGAATCAAAATTGAACAGGGGTAGTAAACTTGAAAGTAACAGTGAGAGAACTAATAAAATTCTAACTGAAAAATATGGACTGACCAACCCCAAACCTCCACCAGTAACCAAGAAATGCTATTGTGAAGTTGTAATTAAAGAACAATCTTTCAAATGCCCTGTGCATCCTGAACAGTGTGATTTGCTGACAGCAGCCACTCTAGACTGAATTTGATTGACTGACAGCATGCTAGATAGTGATAGGCATTTTCTAATCATCACAGTTCTCAGTGCATGCTGAGTTTTAATTCCATTTTACAGATGAAGTACAATGAGACCAAAAGCCAGGGACTGCCCTAGTGAAAAATAACTTTGGGGGCTCCCAGCAACCATGAAGCTTTGTAGTTGAATCCATGGTTCACCTTGTATCATTGAACCTGGCAATTTATCTGGGCTTCATTTCTTTTATCAGCCCTCTCTGTGAAGGCCAGCATTTGGTAAACTAGAGGCCATGGATCACACCCAGGTCTCCTGTTTTTGTGTGGCTTGTGAGCTAAGAATGACTCTTACATTTCTAAAGGGTTGAGCAAAATTCAAAACAGGATGACATCTGGAATAAGGAGTAACTATATCAAATTCAGATCCCAGTGTTCACAAATAAAGTTTTATTGGAGCAGAGCCACACTCAGTCACATAGTATTTATCACCACTTTGGTGCTATCATGGCAGTTGATGGGTTGCAACAGGGACCCAAGGCCTCCAAAGCTAAAATATTCACTGTCTGGCCTTTTGTAGGAAAAATCTGCTGAGTCCTGTTGTATAGATAAACCAAGGACAGAAATGATGCTGCCAACAGTGAACCCAAAGTAGATTTTATATAATTCATGAATGAATAAACAAATGAATAATATTTTAAAAAAAAATTGAGGCCTATCTTTTTTGAAATTTCCTCTGTAATGTATCGTGTGAATCATCCGTGGGTGGGAGTTACGGACCTCCAGCTGGCAGAGTTGGTGCTGTGTTGCCCGAGGACCATCAGGTGTCTCCTGAACCTGCATCCGTCCTTCTCCCTCCTCTGGCCCTCCCAGCCATGCTCACAACACTGGAATCTCTGTTTTGTGTTTTTACCTGAAGGTTCTTTTTTCTAGAGGTCCCTTGCTGCAGTGTGCTTCTTTGCAGAGATGGCGTGTCTCTCTTTCATTTAGCTAATGAGGTTCTGATTGGCTCTGATAGGACCGAGAGGCAGGAGGCTGAAGGTTAGGTGGAGCCTAAAGCCAGGTCCCCAGGCAGGTACCAGAGAGGCAGCAGCTCCAGGGAGGGGCAGGTAGACCTCAAGGGGCACCAGAGTGGTGTGAGGGTCCCAGGTCCACTTGTGCAGAGGACGGGGACCCCCAGGGTGAAGCCTTGATCTGCGGGAATCAGGCCAGGCACAGTGTGTCCCGTGGTCACCGCGTTGAAGGACAGCCAGACACAGGCTGTTGCTGATGCGTCACCCCTGCAGGCCACAGACTCGCCACTACAGCGCCAGCCTGTCACCCCAGTGCAACAGGACGCCTGTGCAGACTTGGAGTTGGGATCCAAGAGTGGGAACAGAACCGGGCAAGGGAGGGCAGCAAGGCCGAGGGCGTGTTAAGGAGAGGTCCACCATGTCTGCGGTGTGGACGAGTCTAGCTGGGTCCCTTCCACAGGGTACTGTCTGGGGCCTGCACAGCTATCTGCGTGGAGGGGCTTTGACACATTCCTGCGCGCGCGCCGGGTTGCGCGTTTAATCAGCCGTGCGCTGCTCCTCACCCAGAGCGCGTCACGTTTGACAGATTTATCACCAGACTGCTGGCTCTCTTTTCCGCAGCGCCGGGAACCCTGGCCCATTAGCTATGGCAGGGCTGATGTTTATGCATGAGGAGAGGCTGAGGACGGGGCGACACCGTCCCACTTATCAAGTGGGGCTAATGGGGGACGCTCCTATGCACCAGAGAATCAATCCTCTGTACATGGACCTCTACCGCAGGAGTAATTGCCACTCACTGGTGGTAAAGATCTCAGCAATGTCAGAGCCTTAATGGTGAGATTAATGCTCCATTGCTCCCAGGCTGGGCCAGTGCTCTACAGTGAGGGGAAAACAATTCCCGGCCTCCGAGCTTGCTGGGTGAAACCCGGCGCCACGCTGTTGGGTGAACCTTTTCTGGGTAGATAACTTTCTTTCTGTAGACTTTAATGAGGTGGGAGCCACCAGTGAGTGGTTGGGGTTCATGCCCAGATCTGCTGCCTAAATGTGCATCTTCTTTCTGAGCCTCAGTGTTTTCCAGTTAAAATAAAGGAGCTACATTAGGTAATTGCTAAGCACTTGCGCATATATCTGACAGACAGGTATCGTGGTATATGGAAAATACATTAGATTTTACTTCATTTTTTTTTTCTTTTCTATTGTGATCATATCTGTCAATTTATCTCAGGAGCCTGACCCAGTTCTTGGTATACACACACGTGCGCACACACACACACACACACACACACACACTATATATATATATATATATATATATATATATATACACACACACACACACACACACACATATATATATATAAAATATATTTGCACACTCACATATACACATACCTCAACATATGTAATAATTTGTGTGTATATAAAATATATTAATCATATGCGTAAAATTATAATTATGTCTATTAAGGCTCCATAAATATTTTTAATTGAAAATAAAATTTTATGATCCCAAACTATATGCCATTTGTGGACTCATTCAACACTAATGCAACTCCTTAGGATGAAATATTTATGGCTCCTCTTCCTTGTATGAGCAAAATTTTGAAAACATTCAATGCAATTGTATTTATTGCAGTGGTGTCACTGGTATTGTGCTACATTATTATATCATAAAGTATTTAATAAAGAAGGACATCGAGCATTGGCTATTGGCAAGGATAGTCAAGGGAGACTTCAAAGATGTTTTACCAGTGGAGCTTGATTTGATCAGCAAGGGATAGTTATGCTTTGTTGAATAGGTAAAAACAAATGGGGGAAGTCAAAAGAAAACGAAGGCTTCCCCGTATGGATAGTAAAGAGGTTCTGTAGAACGGAGTGATGTGTTGATGGAAAGCCAAGGGCTAGGTGTGGAATTGGAGGACACATGGGTGAGTGTGGTGGCCATGATGTGGGGGTCATGGTGGAGACCCAGGTAGGATTCACACTTACTGCAACCACCAGGCAGCCATGGAGACCATGATCCTTCCCGAGAAGCAGAATGTCATACTAAAGCGGAATCAGAAAACAGAATCCGGTACCATTCTTTTTAATGGGGAAGCTCAGCTTCTGCCCTCTGTGGCATAACTGCATTCAAGGCAGTGTCCAACTGCCACCATGAGTAGTAGTTGAGAAAAGTCCCACGTGTGACGATACCACTTCATGTCTGCTGAGTCCGCCTTTCCTTTTTCCGCTGGTTCTCTCCATTCCGTCCAGTGTTTGGTTTTTGTAATGGTGAGTTTCCCGTGTGAGGTTGGTCAGGCTACTGTGCCCGGACAATTGTCAGACACGAGTTGAGATATTGCTATGAAGGTATTTTTCAATGTGATAGCTTTTAGGTTGGTCAAGTTTGTTGAAGCAGGTGACCCTCCAGACTGAAGGTGGGCCTCCTCCCATACTTGAAGGCCTCAGAACAAAAGGCTGAGGTCCCCCAGGGAACAGGGATTCTGCTTGGAGACAGTCTTTGGGGTCAAGCTGCAGCACAAGCCACAGTGACCGTGGGCCTCCAGCCTGCCAGGATGCTTGTGGCACCTACGGTTCTAGCCACATCGCGTGGGCCAGTTCCTCACACGCTCAAGTGTGTGCACATGCACACACACCATGTTGGTTCTGTTTCTCTGGAGCAAAACGGGCTCACACAGTTTCTTTTATTTATTTATTTATCTATTTATTTTCAGCTAAGCTGCTCTGGTGCAGTATTTCTAAAAACCAGTTGATGGACCTGAAACCCTCCCAGCCATGTTTTCCTACCTTGGCCTAATTCTTCTGTCATTTCTGGCTTTAACCCTCATCTTCCCAGTGGAAGAAAATGTGCATTTCCTCTACACCCCTTCTCTTTTTCACTCCTGGAGTCTGAGAGAAAAAAAAATTATGTTTTTGTGGTCCCTAGGATACCATAGACTAGAAATTTCATGGTCACCAAAACGACGTTCCTCCTGTATCCTTCTCCTCCTCCTCTTCCTCCCCCTTCCTTCAAACAGTGTGGCCACCTGCTCCCCCGTCCTCTTGACTTCACTCACCTCAGGCTAGAACTCACCTCCTCCGACACAGAAAGGTAAATGGCTCCTGTTTTAAAATACTGTTCAAAAATACTGTGGAAACACAGAAAGCTCAGCTTGGCTGATAGAGCAGTAGACACACCTTCCTAAAACCTGTCACAGTCTCTGCCTTTGGAAAAGCAGAGAGTCAGCCGACAGGTAGGAGCTGCTGCGCTCTCTGCCTGTAGCTGGAGCCCCCGGGCACCGAGTCCCTCTCCAGTCAGGAGAAGAGTCAGGCTTCCATCTTCCGGCTCTGACTTTGACCAGATAAGCTCAAGCCTTGCGTTCTGCTTGGAGCCACATGTCTGATTACCCATCGAGAGAGTCAGTGTTGGAGCGCTGGGGCTGTAGCTCAGTGGCCAAGTGTTGGCCTAGCACGTGTGAGGCACTGGGTTTAGCCTTAGCACCGCATAAAAACAAACAAAAACAAACAAAACAAAGGCATGATGTCCATCTATAAATATAAAAAATTTTAAAAGATAGTGCTGGAGAGGGGGGTATATGGGGGGGTGTTGCTTGTCATCTGATTAGGCTTTATTCTCTGTTTTTGCACTTTTGAAGTTAATGCATGTTCACTGCAAGAAGGCAAAATCCAAAATTAAACAGTGTCAGACATGATGTAACAGCATAGAAGTAACGATTGTTAATAGTTACAGTGTGCTTTCTTTTTGGAGTGGGGGGAAGGCACTGTGAGAGGGGCAGAGTAGGTCTAAATAGCTCCTCAGATAAAAGTAATCTCCGTGTCTCCTCACTGGGTGCAGACACAGTTTACCTGCCTGCATCTTGTCCATCGCTACTGAAGTCCAATCTTACTTCTGTTCTGTGCCTGCTTCCTCTTTCTCAGACCTGAACAGAATGGGAGTGTTTCTGCAATCCAAGAAGTCAGGAAGGGCCTCTGCTCTGCGGCTTGCTTACAGGCCATGCCCCCCAGTGGCTTTGCTGCTCACAGGGCCACAGAGCTTAGTGCTCCCGCCTCTTGGGGACCTTTCACGCCAGGCACTCAGGTTTGAAGGTCCTGCCACCTCTAGCACACTTACACTTACCACCTATTGCCACAGCCCCGCTGGCTGGGCAAAATAACCGGGGGGTGACCAGCAACTTGTGTAGATCCATACAGCAGGAGTGGGAGCCGTTTATTGTAGAACAGGAGGGGTATAGATACATTCCACACAGCTTATCTAATTAACATAAACTAGATACAGCAGCCAACCAATAAGGAATCTCCACACTTAATGGCTCGCTGGCGTTACTTCACAAACCACTCCCTCTGGCATTTTGCCAGGCGCCATCCTGATTTGTTTACAGACTCTAACATTTCTCTGGCAAAATGCCAGGCTCCATCCTGACTTGTTTACAGACTAACAACCTATATCTCTCCATGAGGATGCGTGCACCCTCTCCTTCTTTCCTGTGGTCCCGAGGCAGCCCCTCTGCTCCTCTAACCACTGCTTTGCCTTCCAGAAATCAGGCCCTGTTTTTCTCTGGCCCTGGGACACACTTGGTCCATTTTTCTCATCATTTGAAATACAGGATTTAAAAGCTCCTCTGAACAACTCCGTGGTAAAGGCTCTTGGACCATCCAACTTCCCAGGAGCTGAGAAGGCTGCAGTCAGTCTCTCCATTCACCAGTAGGCTTTGGTGTGACTGTCGCATCTGGCATGAGGGACTCTCTTTTTGTTTGATTTGGTGCATCTGGACCCAGGAGTGCAGTCCCAGACAAGGGTCTCCCATAAACTTGGCTTAACACACCTACCTTTATTCTATATAAGTAAAAGCACAATTGGGACAGTATTTAACTCCAGGTTTGTAAGTCTCTTTCTTTTTAAAATAACATTCTGACTGTTTTCCTATGAAACTTTGCTTCCTAAATTTTCATTAAAATGTTTGGTTAAAGTAAGTGGGCAGATGTTCAGGGTGTTAACTACTCTGTGTGCAACCTCCTGGTGTTCAACGCTTAGACCATCTCAAATGCTTCCTAACAATAGCATCCATCCCGCCGTCGTGGGAAATCTGAGGAAAGGTCAAGTTTTCTGTTTCTGAACTGTAAGAATCAGTTTAAAACACTTGGCCTAAATATTCACAAACTGAAGTACCCAAGTCATCTCCCTTTGTTTTTCCTTTTCAAATCTTCCCACACTGTGGTTGGTTAAAGAGAACTTGACATTCTTGATCACTCCTCTGAGAGGGAGACTTATTTCTCTATCCTTGATTTTCACTGATGCTGTGAAGGCTTAACTAAGAGACGAGGGACTAAGTGAAAGTGTGGCAGTTCTGAGTCGAGCTTTTATGAAGACTAGCTCTTGGTGCACGCTCTTGCATCACAGTCCTAGTGCTGAGAGATGGTCACACATTTTAGGGAGAAGCCTCAGGCAGAACTTCCAGTTGGCAGTCCAGCTGTGCTCCCTGACAACAGCCAGCATTGAGGGCATGCATGGGGTTCCACATCCACTGAGCTCTCAGATACTGCAGACCCAGCCAGTATCAGAACTGCCTGGGCCACGTGCAAAATACTGACTCATAGTAAGACATTTGTTGTTCTACATCAATAGCATTCAGAGTGGTCTGTTAGGAAACAATACAATAGGACCATGAATGTAGTTAATTATCTTTAACCCCACTCCAGGCCTACTACTAATGGTTTTCATCTAGTGCAGCAATCTTCTTAAAAAGAGAAGTTGACCAATTATGTACCAGACACAGCTTTAAGCCCTGAGATAAACAAGACAAAGTTCAAGTGAGCAAGAAGCAGGTTTAAGCAGAGAAAAAGTGTTCATCAAGCAATTTCTACTACATCATAGTATTACAGAGATGATTTTTGTTTCTCAAATACTTGGGCAGCTATTGCATGATATCGGTATCATGCAAGCCACTGGGAATGGGTAAAAATGGAATTCTTGTTCTGGAGGAATCTACCAACCAGTAGAGGTGGCAAGTTAAAAACATATTTCTAAGGTAGCCTGGGCTAGGAAGGAAGCATGGAATTGTGAACTCAGTGGTGTTGTGTGTAGATAACCTAGCATAGCGTGGCATCTAAAAGGTGCTAAACACATTTCATTTCCTGTCCTCATCCCTTGATGGCATGGCAAATTGGATATTCCAAAGATGGCTGTGACAATATCTTCCAACCCAGTGCCCTTTGACATTGTGATCTTGCACCCACTTCATCAAGATGAAGGCCACATTACACACCCTGTGAAAATAGGTTGCTTTTCACTACTCAATTTGTAACCAAAGGAGTTTGGTGGAAAGACTGGGGGGGGGGGTCTTCCCAGAGCATGGGCCAGGAAAGGCCATGCAGTGTGAGCCGTGGTCTCTTGGATTTACTCCTTTTCCAAATGTTTCATCTCAAAGGGCTCCTTGTGGAGACCAGCTGCCGTGCTGTGACAAGCCCAGGCCACATGACACAGCTCTGTGCTGGCAAGCTGGCTGACAGTCCTCGCTGCACTCAGCCCAAGTCACTCCAGCTTGGACTGGGCGCCTCAGGTAAAGGAGTCTCTGGGTGGTGGCAGCCCTGACCCGTCCAACCACCCTCAACCCTCTGAGCCTTCCAAGCAGAGGCTCAGAGGCCCTGGACCAGAAACAAGCCATCTCCACCGTGTTCTGTTCAAACCCTGACCCACAGAACCTGCAAGCATGGTAAGGTGGTTGGTATTTGATGCCACTGTTTGGAGTGCTTTTTACACAGCAATGGATAATCGGAACAGATGGGGACCAAAAAGAGCCACCTGACCACGAACCACATCGTTTTTGAATAGTATCTATGCTGAGGCTCTAAGATTCCTGCATGCAGGTCATTTAGTGAATTTAGAAATTGAGAAAACAATTTTGTCACTAATTTCTGAATACAGACCCTAGGGTTTGGGGAACCTACCCTTGCCTGAGCTATTTTTCCATCATGTATAAAATTATGGGTTGACTTGCTTGAGGAATACGTCACTTCTCCTGATAAGAACCACTTTTCTCCATTTTCAGATTTAGTGCAAATGGAAATGTTGGAAAACCTGATTTATTTGATATTCATTTCATAAATTTGTGAGACACAACACTTGTAAATGATTGGTGGGAGATTATGCCTTGGTTATTCAGAGATACTGGTTACCCCAAATGTAATGTCTTTTTGAGACTTTTATCACTAATTATCTTTTTATTTTAGCATTGGGATTGCATGCCAGACAAGCACTCTACCACTGAGCTACATCCCTAACCCGCTACTTATCAGTTATTTGTTTTTATAGAGGATGTGGAGAAAGACATGCTATTAAACTGTAAAGTTCTCTACATTTTAGTTACTAGTCCTACCACTTCTTTATATATATATATATATATATATATATATATATATATATATATATTTTTTTTTTAGTTTTCGGTGGACACAACATCTTTGTTTGTATGTGGTGCTGAGGATCGAACCCAGCGCCGCTCACATGCCAGGTGAGCGCGCTACCGCTTGAAGCACATCCCCAGCCCTAGGTCCTACCACTTTTTTAAAAAAATATTTATTCTTAAGTTTTAGGTGGACACAATATCTTTATTTTACATTTATGTGGTGCTAAGGATCGAACCCAGTGCCTCGTGCATGCTAGGCGAGCGCTCTACCATTGAGCCAAAACTCCAGCCCCATACACTTCGTTTTTAAAAAAGCTTGACAAATGGGTCCTACCACTTCTTAACAACTAACCCTAGGTACAGTTCCAAGATTGGCAACTTGAAAATTGTCTAAGGAAGATAGATATTCATTTGAAGTATGTGAATTGAAAGAGGCACCTTTTTTTTTTGCATTTTTTTAACTTACACTAATTGAGAAATCATTAAAAATTAGAATACACTTTCATTAAATTTAGTTGGAGGGGGGAGACTGTTTGAATATCCAAAACATTTCTTTTCTTCGACTGTAGTCTTGACAGATGAGATAATGAAACCCTAGTCTCTGTGTGGTGAACGGTGACACCGAAGGAAAGCGAGGACTCTGAGACAGGGTTGACTAATGGGTGCCAGCAGGGTCTGATCAGCCTTGAACTGGTGCCCCCCGGGGGCAGGGAGAGCTCCAGGGACCTCGTGCGGGGAAGTGTACCACTGTGCCCTCTCCACAGCCAGGTGCCCGTAGGCCCAGGCAGGAAGAAAGCCCCCCACAATCTCCTGTGCACATTGCACATTTGGAACTTGGGAATTCTGACAACGAAAGTCTATTGTTTGCAGAGACAGCTCGCTTCCCAGTCGCCAGCCTCCTGTTCTTTGCAAACTTAGTAGAGCAAAAGCCCTTGAGAGGCAGGAAGGAAGCCCAGGTGCCGGGCACCTTTCCAGCCTCAGATTCGCAGTGCCCTCTATCACTCTCTGTCCAGATCCTCAGATTTCTCCATCACTGTCTGTCAAACCTTCTGCTGTCAAGTCAGCGTGTTTGTAAGAAGCCCTCAGATTTTCCCTGAGTTGTCTCATCACACATTGAAGAAAAGACCAAAATGCAAAGTGAGCCCCTGGCTTGCCTCCCCCACCACCTGTTGAGATGGCTCATGGTTGGAGGGTCTCCGCACTTTCCAAGTGGAGGAAAAAATGCAGGGTGTTGCCCGAGGCAGGAAGAGTTCAATTAATTTAAGATATAGTCCATGCAGCTAGTGAGTTGGAATGTGTTTATGCTTTTCTATCTATCGTTTGAGGATATACATATATGCTAAAAGTAATAAAAATTATTCTCAGGGTTTTTCCTAACAAATCAAAAGAGGCTCTAATTTAATTTTGAATTTAGTTGATTTCTGAGGCAGTCACACACCTCTTGGTATTGGCATGAGGGAATGCACATTTACAGCGCTTTTCTTCCATTAAAATACTTTTTTTTTTTTGAGCTTGCTTGTCAGTTCAGTCACCAAGCTTCACTAAGCTTTGCTAATTTTGTGAAATTTGGAATAGTGTTTTGCCACTTTAGAGATAATCCCTGAAAGCTCTCTTCTTGCAGATGGCAATAAATTGTTCCCCTCACTAAAAGCCTCAATGTCATTTGAAATTTATTACAGAGAGCTAGTAGTGGACTTAAAAGCCATTTCACGTGTCTTATTACTTCAATCATCTAATTTATGGGTTTCAGCTGCAATTGTAGTTGAAAAAGTGTTTTCCTTCCCCTGATCAATATGGTTTTGTATTCATGCCGCACGAACCTTCCCTGCCGGATTCCATCCGAGCCTCCCCTGCACCGGGTGGGTCTTGCAGTTGTTCTTTAGTTTGCCTCACTCAGGAAAAGGCAGGTCGGACATGGAAAGAAAGGGCCAGCAGGGCTGGTGCAGATGGAGTGAGCCTTGCTGGCTCTTAGCTGCACTTGTCAAAAGACATCTCAGTTATTAGTAGTTGAGCGATCTTGCCCTGGGGAAGAGGAAGCTGTCAAGAACTCCTGTGTTAAATATGTACATCTCTGGCTCCGTGGAGAGAGCATGAAGGTAGCCGATTAGCACAGACGAGGGAGCCCAGGGAACACCCTGAACACAAAGGGGAGAAGCATTGCTGCTCTTTGTTGCCATATTGGAGGTGGGATTTTTTTTTTTCCTTCCACAATGAAAATTAATCTCTGTTCCCCTGTGTCAGTCATCCTCATCCTCACGATGAAAGAGTATTAGTGGGTTGATAAAGTGAGGAAGAATGTAAGAAAGTGACAGTCCCCACAGCTTGAACCCACACGATAAAAGTGCACCCCGGTGGGTACAGAAGTGACTGAACCACTGTGAGGTCCAAGGCTGGTCTCTGAGTGCTACCAGGACGGTGGTGAAAGGCAACTGCTGCTTTGTTTGATTTCAATATTAAATAATAAGAAGTGCACCCATATCCCATCCTGAGTTGCCATGCATACAGTCAGCTCTTACTGACCTCAGGTTTCAACACGTTGGGCCTCATGAAGAAATGGAGCTTATTCAAAGGCTGCTGCAGGCCAGGCACTGAGAGGCCATCCCTCCTGCACTCTCTCCTAAGCATTCTTGGTCCATATTGTGAAAGGAACAAGGGTTTGTCCTTTAACCCCAATATGCCCTTCTTCCTTGCTCTTTGACCTTCCCCAGGGAGTCTCATCTGGCCTCTGTCCTCCCCTCTTCTCCTGCAGCAGAGCTCTGGGCTGCACCCATGGCCTCCATTGACCTCCCTGTTTGCAGGGAGAGCACACCCCCACAGCAGGTATGGAACACCCCTGCACTTGCCTTCTCCTTGCCCTTGCATCCCTGGTGGACATGGGCCCCAGTCCTGCTCACAGGATGCAGGGGTCTGCTGGGGCACCCAGGGAACATTTTACCTTATACAGCGACACGGGGAGGAAATATATTTCCTCTCCTCTCTGGATATATTTTCCTTCCTCTCTGGACATGGTTTTTGGCCTGCCACACCCAGGGTGACTATAGCACCTTGTAACTCGAAGAATATGGGGAATGAAAGTGGGACAGCAGCTGGGTCCTTGGTGCTGAGCTGCCCTATTCCTATAACATTTTTTATATTGTTTACATTTCTTCATTGAGACTACCGTGGAAACCAAAGATAAGGTTTGTAGTATTCAGATGGGGGCAATTCTATTTTTAAATATATTTAGATGAACCTATATACTGTTTAATTTATATGCAGTGCTGAGACACAAACCCAGTGCCTCACACCTGCCAGGCAAGTGTGTTACTGCTGAGCCCCAGCCCCAGCTGTGCAACTCCATTTTTTTTTTTAAATTTCTTTCTTAGTTGAATTATCTGGCCAATTTTAAGCAAGAGATGGATTTCAACTTACAAAGGGGTTACATTCTCATAAACTTGTCCTAAGATGGAAATATTATAAATCCAAAATGCATCTAAGATGACCAATATACTCAACATCCTAGCTCAGCAATGAATACATGGTGCTGTGTTTCCTCTGATGGTGATGGTGTCAGGGAGCTGTGGCTTGCTGCTGCTGCCATCACTGAGCATCACAGGAGAGGATTGAGCCACTAACCAGGAGATGCTCCTGCCATAGCATGGATCTGAAGGCTCCACCAAAGGCCCATGCATTAAAGGTTTGGTCATAGGCCCAGGGTACATTTGGGAAGTGGTGGAACCTTTAAGAGGCGGGGCTTAGTGGGAGAAAGTTAGATCATTGGAGGCGTGGCCTTGACAGGCACTGCCGCAGCCCGGCTGGCTGGGCAAAATAAGGGGGGGGCGTGGTGACGAACAACTTGTGTACATTGATACAGCAGGAGTGGGAGCCCTTTATTGTAGGACAGAAGGGGTATATATACATTCCACACAGCTTATCTAATTAACATAAACTAGATACAGCAGTCAACCAATAAGGAATCTCCACACTTAATGGCTCGCTGGCGTTACTTCACAAACCACTCCCTCTGGCAAAATGCCAGGCGGCATCCTGACTTGTTTACAGACCCTAACATTTGCCAAGCGCCATCCAGACTTGTTTACAGACTCTAACAGGGCACAGTGGCCTCCTGACCCCTTCTCTCTCTCTCCCTCTCTGTTTCCTGGGTGAGGTGAGTGAGTGTGCTCCATTCACTCCCTGCCATGATGTTCTGCTTCACAACAGGCACAAAAACAGTGGAGGTGCTGCCCATGGACTGAAGCCTCTGAAAAGAGGAGTCAAAATAAATCTTTCTTCCTTAAGCTGATTTTTCTCGGGTATTTTGGCACAGTGACAGAAAGCTGACGAACACAGATCCAAATTGAAAATTTCTAGTCAATGTGTACTGCTTTTGCCTTGTGGTAAAGTTGAAATTTAAGGCAGATCATCATAAGTGGTGGATCATTTGTACATAATTCCACACCTATTTTCAGTGTCGTGGAGCATGGACAAAGATATATCTATAGATAGATATATTTAAATGAACATTGGAAACAAAACTTGGCACAGATAACATGATAAAACCACAGGCAAGTTTTACTTTTGAATCATGCAGTCATCCTAGATACAGCACAGACAAGTGAACCCAGAAACACAGTAAGAGTAAAAATATCTTGACCAGTTCGTGGTTACACTAACAGTTCAATATCATGAAATGTCCTGAAATAATTCTCAGATTGTAAGCTGGAGGATAAAAATCATGTAAGCCTTGTCACCCATGTAAGAAGAGGTGCGCTTAATGACGTTTTCAATCTTTACTTCATAAAGAACTCTTCATGAGAGAGAAACAGTGGCTACCTCACTGACATAATTGATAGGTTGAAGGCGGTGATCCTGATGACGAAGGTATAGAGTGAGAACTTGGCAGCCAGAGAACGTAAGCTTGCATTTCAATTTCTCCGTTTGCAATCTGAACATATATTTAATGACTATTCAAAGTTTCCTCAAAATAATCCAGGAGCATGAGCACTTCTTCCTAGTTATTCTCCCAGATGTCATCAATGACGACAAAGTAGAAGGTTTAAAAAAACCGACCCTGACCCCTACTGGAGTAGAAGATTGACCTTGTCATTCCTGCAGATTGGAGATGACCCTCTGTCCTCCCCGAGTGTACCTTTGGTGTCTGTGGCCTCTGCCTTCCTGGAGTTGCTTGTCGGTGACCTCTCCTCCTCCATCTTTCTCTTCTTCCCATTTCCTCTCCAGTCAAGTGCTCATAATCTATGGAAGTTGGAGAAGCAATCGACTCTTTCCCTTTCTCCTGTGACTCTTCTTGAAAACTGCAGATTAATTTCCATGACGTAGCTCTACAATTTCTCTAATAAGTAGCTCTGTCCCCTGCTGAGACCACAGGAGGGAGGAACGGGTACCAGTCCACGTCCACGTTGAGTCTGAGCAACTTCACGACTTTCCCAAGCCTGCTCGCTGATTTTTATGTTCCGAAGTAGTTTTAATTCGATTGTATCCAAATCCCTGTCACTTTAATCGGGATAATATTTTTTGTAAAGCCAGTGGGGATCCAGGAAACAGGGTTTCTGAGAGTCGTGTCTAAAAGATGTGTTCATTTGAGGAAGAAGTTTTAGTAAATTTCTTCAACAAATTTCCACAACGTTGCCTGAGTTTATTAAAAAGAAATGACCATGTTCTGCTTCAAGTTCATAAATAACCAATGGAGAACTTCTAATTTTTATCATTTTGTTCATCACACCGTGCAGGGAATAGGTCTTGAAAAGTTAACTGAGCAGTCTCTTGCTAAAACTATAAAATGGAAGCTGTGCCTGACAGCCCTCACTTGTGACCAGAATACATCTTTTTCTTTTTGTTCTAGGTGCCCCATCTGGGGCATGTGAATTTAGCTTTTCTATATTTAAATCAAACTCCTTATATTTCTTGCTTGTAGGCACTTGGGCCACAGATGCTCTTGTAGGCTAAAATTATTTAAAATTATTTCTTGCTAAAAATTTCAATCAGACCACATCCAGGGGACTATTAGTAGAAACAAATTAGTGGTATCAAAATATCTTTTTCTGATTATAAATAGTTGGAAATTTAGGGAGTGCAGAAAAAATATGGAGAACAAAATAATAATTGTTTCTAGTTCTACCCTCCAGGGGTAAGTTCTCTTGACAGTTTATTTCATGTGCCTTTCTGCAAGGTGCCTATTTGAGGTATATAAATATGTCTGTGTATCTATGTCTGTCTGAGCAGGGTGGGAGGAGAGGCTGTCTTGGTTTTCCTCAATCTATCTTAGGTTACTGTGTGTTCTCCAATTCACACATACACACTCTAGTTTGCTTAGTTTGTCTTTAAGAATTCTTTTGTTTCATTCATTTTGTCAATATTTTATTAGGAGCTCAGAAAATCATAGGAATCTTCCCAATAATCTTCTAAATCTTGTCCTATGTTAAAATAACCCATTTATCTAATTTTTGCAAGAAAGTAGTGGAAGTTACAGTGCTAAGGATTATCAACTCCCTGCATTTCTTAAGAAGAGAAACACTCTTGACATCTAGTGTAGACAAATATTGTATCCAGTTTCTGAGCATCAATACCTCACAGACTTAAGAGCTGATCCATAAAGATGATCAAGTTTAGCTTTCCCATTTTACAGATAATATTGGTGCCTGAAAAAGTCAATTTCTGATTCTTGCAGCTGTGGTGATTTCATGATAGCTTCTAATTCAAATCCCAAACTCTTGTAAATCATAGTGTAAGAGTGGCTGTGAGCTCCTCTATTTTATGGAGCTAGAAGAAATCTACATAATAGGTTGATTGGGAGGTTTATCTGCTCTGCAGTGGGCTGTCTTGAGATCCCCATCGTCTTCATGCCTTTTCCCCTCCTCTCTCCCGTTAGGTTACTCTGCTCCAGCTTATGGGGACACTGAGTCAGGAGCAGAGTAAATAGGAACAGAGATTCAGGGAAGATCACCTTGTAGTCTGCCCCCCAAGGAAAGGCCTGTTGGCGTGACGCAGCTGGGGAATCCCGTATGACCTCTCCTCCTCTCTTAGCGCATGGTAATGTGCATGTTTCTAGAGTACTGCATGCACAATCCCTTCAGGAGATTAAACTTAAGAAACTTCCTTCAGTTAAAACCCATTTAGGAGAGTAACCACTGCTTTATTTGGAAGAAGAAGATAATGAAGTTTAAATTAAAAATTTCTTAAAAAAGAAACCAGTGACTTCTCAGTGATTTTCACTGGCACTCAAAGTTTTGGTTTTACTTTTGAAAACTATGTGTATTGTCCCCGAGTAGAACTAATTATAACCCTAAATAGTCCTCGCTTCATTAATACAATATGATTTTAATGTGCTGTTATTAAGTTTCAAGCAAAGTATCATCATATATTCTATTTCAGTGAAGGCAATTTCCATCTTTATAGAATTCATTGGCTAAAACCTGAGAAATAAAGGATCTTTTTGGTGATCACCTGGATGAGTTCATATTGTACAGTCTGATAGATGTTCATGTTGATGTTAGGTAGAGAAGGGACCCCAGATATGGGTTAGTCCACTCTGCTCCTTTCCTGCTTTTTTATATGAACCTGAACTTCCAGGGCAGTAATTTACACAACCATTCAAGAATTCCATGAGCACATGACTAAACGTGGAATTTCCATCTCATTCTTCCAAATTTCCTTTCTAGTACTGATGCTACATGATCTGGTCTTATTTCTTTCTGGAATCACTAGGCTGTGTGTCAGACTATCTACAAAATAACCCTCACATTTTAGTATTTATGACAATAACACTTTAAAATTCAGAGCCCAGTATTTGAGAATTTATTAAGACTTGTATTTAAATTCTATCCAATTGATATGCACAAGTGAAAGCTCTTGCAAACAGGCTTCGACATGATCTGTGTTCCCGACAGTGGCCTCCTTCCTGCGGCCCAAGCACTTTGACATGGCTTTTAGCATGGTGTATCGTAAATTTTTGTTTATTTGCTCTATCCTCAGCTGGACTGAACTTCATGAGGACCTGAGCGATCTCTTATTCATCTTTTTGTTCTCATAGCCTATCATAGCACCTAATACAAAGTAAGTATTTAAAATACATAGATTTTTTTTGAATTAAGTGATTATTCTCAAACATTTTGGTAATAGCCCTTTAAGTAGGTGAAACACCATAACTGAGTGAGCAGAGACCAACTCTTATGAACTAGTGCCTTGATGTGTTAATATAAAATAATTCTTACCTATTTATCACCAAAGAGAGAATTTGGTGTTGAACAGATTGGCATCCACTTTGCATTTATTAGCTGTTTAACTGTGGACAAAGTAGCCCATCACTTTGAGTCTTAGTTTTTTCACATATGAAGTGTAATTATTTATTATATCTTACAGACTTTTAAGTATTTAATGAATTAATATGTGTAAAGAGGACTAATCTATTCATAAATGTTATTAAAATGTCTTTATATTTGCATCTCCAAGTTAATTCATTCACTTTCTTTTTTTACCCTTTTAACATATTTTTTGGTCAAAGTTGGTAATTAAAATGTCCAAATTCCTTGTTAAAAATATTCTTTCCAAAACCATCCTCAGGTCATGTATATAAACTCTACTCACGTCACATACACACACATGTATGGCTAATATGTGGGACCATGTTACATATAGAATTCTGTTGCATATTTTTTCACATAAGATTGTAACTACTGTATTCTTTTTAGAAGTGTGTAAAGTTGCATAGACTGTGAATACAACTCTATTTTCATCAACACTGTCTGTAGGCTGCTAGCATCTCAGAAACGCTTTCTGTTTTGCCCTATTTTTGTCTGTAGGTTGCCCTTCATTCGCTGACTCAGTTGCCTTAGTGTCCTGGATCTCCAACCCAGGCCTCACACATGGTGCATGTTTTGGTATTTTTCCATCCTAGGATTGTAAAAGAAAAAATCCTATATGTTCTTGTATAGTTCCTTTATATTTTGAAATTTGACAAGTGCCCTTTACATCATCAACTCATTTTTGCGCGTGCTGGGACTCCGGCTGGTGGGAGGGCCGTGCCCGTGCCCACCGCTACTGCACTTGTATCATCACCAGTGCACAGGTCTGAAGCGCACAGGGAGTGCAGGGAGGTCCCTTATCTTGCAGCTGCATTGCTGTGGGTTAATACCTGCTAGTTTGCTTTAGGCCATTGAACAGGCAAATTGTCTTAAATTAATCGAAGCAAGATTTCCAGGGTGATGCCAGTGCATTGTGCTGCCAAATCACAAATCAGTACAAAATGATCTTAAAAAGTATAAATATTCCAGTAAGAACCAATATGTGTCCTCGGTTTTCTGGGCTGGTTAAATTCTTAGTATCCTCTGTATGAGTGCGTGCACACATGCTCCTGATTCTACTGAGAAAGCAAGTCTTCGTGTGTCTTGAGGCTTTGGAGAACTTCTTGAAAATATGTACTTTAGAAACAGGTTCTGTTTTCATACTGCAGATGCTGTGTCATCCCAGGAAACAGAAAACAGCTTCACACAGATTATCAAAAACTCATGTTTGATGGGAAACATTTTCCTTTTAACCAATATATGTATAAGCATTGCTAACAAAGAAGGAAAAGCAGACTTACATTTTCTTCCTTTCTGCAGAAGGGTGGCCAATGGTGAAGTGGCTGAGGGTCTATAGAAGAGAGTAGATGAACCAAGGTCCCCAGGCAGCTCTGGATCCAGGTTTGGGGGCCACATAACTTCACTGGGGCTGAACCAGAGACCTCAAGAGGAGGAAATCTGCTTCCTAAAATTCAAGCTTCTGGGGCTTGGGGTTGTAGCTCAGTGGTAGAGCACTTGCCTAGCATGTGTGAGGCCCTGGCTTCTATCCTCAGCACCACATAAAGATAAATATTGTGTCCATCTATAACTACAAAATATTTTTTAAAAAACTCAACCTTTCATTTGAATGAAATAATTCTTCGAATTTTTAAATTTGTTTTAAATTGTTATACATGAGAGTAGAATGCATTTATGTACTTAACAAAAAAGAATTCTTTCATACAATGTGAAAACACAGTTAATATCATCACACAGAAAAACTAGTTGCATATCTAAAGGAAACACAACGCACAGAGTTCATAAGTGTAAAATATTTGTTGAATTGATACACATTCAATAGTATACTTCAAAACTCTAGTTCTATTGTTTCTGATAATGTCTAGAAACGCAATATGTACATAGGCAACCTCTTATCTATTAGGACCAAAAATCTCACTTTTGCAAATAAAGACATTGATTGAGCTGAAAAAAAAAATTCAACCTTCCAAATAGAAAATCAGAGGGAAAGATCTCTGACTGCATTTTCTGTGAGTAAAATAATGCATTATTTTTCTAAGGACACAGTACACTAGGAACATAAACCATGGGCAGACCAGATTCTAAAAACCTGAACTTCTCAATCACTCTAGGTACCACTGCAGGACCAGGTGGCCCAAGAAGTCCTTTTACATGTCTTCTGATTTTCAGGGAAACATATTTTTATTTTTCACTTTTAATTTCTTTTTGGTACTGGGGATTGAACCCAGGGGTGCTCTACCTCTAAGCTACACTCCCAGCTCAATTTTTGTATTATTTTTTGGAGACAGGGTCTTGCTAATTAGCTCAAACTTGGCCTTGAACTTGCAATCCTCCTGCCTCAGCTGCCTGAGCCACTGGGATTACAGGTGAGCACCATGGTGGCTGGTTGGGAACATATATTTAAACTGTTGAAAATAAAGGTGAAATTTTATGCTATCTATAAAAAAAACTCTCTTGGAAATTATTTCATAATTTCTCTTTAGATCCATTTCAAAGAGGTTTTTCTTAGTCCAGAAAATGTCCCATCTCATAAAAGACGGAGAGAAGGTGGACTGTGGTATTTGGTGGCTGGGGGATGGGTGAGAGAGTGAAGTTTTTCCTTTTATCTTCAGAGTTCTGTCTCTCTGAAGTCGCACAACTCCAGCTGAACCACATTTTCAAGTAGTCCAGGGGACACCAAGTGCACCGTGTCTGCTCCACACCTGCTGGCTGTGCTGAGTGTCTTGCACCGTGGTACCCCCTGGCTGCTCCCTGTGCTGGTTGCCGGCTCCTCCTCGTAGTGGTGGAGCATGCCTGGGAAACAGCACCGGCTCTCACCCTGCAAGTCATTATTAATCCATCAAACCACTTGTCCCCTCTGAGCTCACGAGTGTGAATCAAGCAGCTATTACAAATCAATCAGCACTGTCACAGTAGATAAAATCTGATCATCTGAGCCCTAGATTTCAATCAGCCACCGCACTTGTGTCAGGGAAGAGAAGGCTAAAGATTTTAGTGCGAGACGGACTTCAGGATCTGGAGAGAGCCCTCAACAGTGATCTCTCTGTCACCACTTACTTTCTAAAAGTCAGTTCCCCCAGGTAATAATAAGTGTTGATTAGATCTATGTTTCTCAGCCATCCTTTGCAGTTTACGATTGCACAAAAAGGCTAACACATTGAGTCAAGAAAATACCCCTTATGGATAAGGATAATTATAGGTGGCAGCCATAAATGTGCCGTTCAATAGAACTTTTTGTGGTGTTATCCAGTATGTGGCCACAAGCTATTGAGCACTTGGAACGTGATGAGTGTGACCGAGAACCTGAATTTCAAATTTTATTTAATTGTAAAGAGTTTAAATATGAAGAGCTACATATCATGAGTGGCTACGGTATTGGACAGGGAAATTCTATAGAATAGTTCCATGGAAGGTATCCACCTTATCTAGGATTGAGAGTTAGTGAGTTCTAATTAGAATATGTGTTTTCCTGTTGTCGTAAGCCCACTTAAAATGTGTACTAGGAAACAATAAATATCATAAAACCTGGAATCATGGCATGCTTTGGAGGTATGTAGGAGGGATGATGGTGCTGTAATTAAAAACAATGAAATGCAAACACATGGACCGGCCGATTAGGAATCACACACATGAACTTCTTCATGAAATAAAGACCTGTTTATTGTGGACGCCGTAGTCGTTGTGAGTACACATGTGGAGTCCACAAGGCACGAGCTCCTGCTATTATAAGTAGAAACTCTGTCTTGTAAAGGTTTTCCCCCACATCTCTGACACACAGGAATTATTCAAGCTTTTTTCTTTTTTAAAGAATGAATAGAATCTACCAGGCTCTTGCACTCATGATGCGCCACTCAGCATCTGCTGAGGTCAGCGACCAACAGAAAAGAAACAGGAGTTATTGGACAGGCATCGTTTTCCGCTGCAGGATTGCTCTCGGTAAACCAACGTGCTGTGTGGACGCAGATGAAACCTCAAACTTTGACCCAACAGCATTTCTTACTGTCTGTGCAACCTTTTCCCACCACCACCACCACAACAAATTGTAACCAGTTAACCTGTGCTTTATTATTAGGTTGTTTGTGCTCTCTGTGTGAGTCAGGAATTCCAAATGACTCTATTTATTTAATCTTAAAATGATCCAAATATATATATATATATATATGTTGCCTTCACATCAAGTGCTTGGTCTTCATCAAATAGTGCTGAAAAAATTTTTATGCCAGATAACGACACAAAAAAATTCTTCTTGTAATACTTTACATCAGGAAGAATGGTTCTGCAGTTCATTGTCTCGAGAGGATAGCTCTGAATTAGCAAATGATTAATGTGAATCTTAGACTATATATTCTGTGTCGGGACCTGGACCACCATCTTGGAACTCCCAGGAGTTGAGGCAGAGGTCTGTTTTTCTACCAAATGGCAGTGAGGTTGTGGGAAGTTCTCAGAGTAGTGTTCCCCATAAACTCCCAGCTGTCTATCAGTTGGGACTGTCAAGACTTGTAAGTTTGTTCAGAAGGATTGACTTTTATTCTTAATTGTTGAGTAATACAGGATTTTTAGCATCTTCACACTAAACACCTCAGGGTCTTTTTGTCTATGTCATCCCTGTAGCCTGCCTTAAATTCCAGGATAAGATACTTAGAATAGAGCTGGAATATATTCTCAAATGGTTTGCATATGAAGTCACCAGCACACGGGATGATAGAAATAATAAATTATCTCTCAAAAAAGTCATTTGTATGGCAAGTGATTCATGTTGACTACAGGTGAACAGCTTGACTTTCTTAGGAAGTATCTCTTCCTCCAAATCCTGCACCTAGTATCAGATACAAGCCAATATGCAATGCCACGTGGGAACGAACATGCCTTTTTATCAACATGTAGCTGTGGGTCAGGGAGATTGTACACCTGGAAACTTTCCCAGGAAGTTACATAATATCATTGAGCATTTTTAACGACAGATGGCTGCAAGCCTCAGTATTTTAAATTTCTTCTTCTGACTGGTAAAAGTGTCACAGGTAATGAAGATTTCAGTGCTGTGTTTTGGTGGTGTTATTTAGGGGACAGACTCAAAAAGGAAATGAAGTTCTAAAAATAGGCTTGTGGTCAGTTCGAATCTGAAATCGTGGATCTTAATACATGGTTGTGGGACTTCTGGTCTCCAGCATTCATAGCCGAGGTTCTTCAGGTTGGGTCTGAATGTGTTTGAGAAGACATCCTAAGTGGTTGGTATCCCAGTGCCATCTGATATGTGATGGCAAATGTGAACCTGTCACATCCAGTGAACCCCAGTAGAATGATTCTGGTTTTTCATGATGCTGATGAACACTGTCTCCACGTGGGTGAGTTTAGTATTGGGGGCTGCCTCTTCCAGACCATGGGATGGTCTCAGGAGGATCTGAGGCTGCTCTTTTGTGTGCACAGAGTAAGGTCATCATGACATCCTGCTTATTATTTGGTTGGTGATTGTATTAAGTTTCCACAGCTGCAGTAAAAATGAAGGTTTCGTGGCTTAAAACAACAGCTGTTTTTGTCTCAGAGTTCCCGTGGCTCAGAAGTCTGGATGCAGAGTGCTTGACCGTTTTCTTTGCTTAAAGTTTCACAAGAATCAAATTTAGGTGATGACAGGGCTGCATTCTTTTCTGGATAAAAGAAACAAGTGCAGAATCCCTAGCTAAGCTCCTTTGGGTTGTTGGTAGAATTCAGATCCTTGTGGCTGCAGGACTGTGGTCCTGTTCCTTGCGGGTCATTAACCAGGTGTAGCCCTTAACTCCAGGGATCTTTCTGCTACCCTTGTACTGGCTACCTTGATCTTTCAGAGAAAGTTCTCTGCCTTTGAAACCTCACTGATCCACTCAGATAATTTAGGATAATCTCTATTTTAAAATACATCATCTTCATCACAACGCCCAGGTCTCTTTTGCTTTGTAGGGTACCACAGTCCCAAGTCCTAGGGATTAGGACATGGGCATCTTTAGGGGGAAGCACTACTTCCTTTCCTCAGCATTTGTCAGGCCAATGGTTTATTAATAATTTTAGGAAAGTTCTCTCTCTTCTCCATTTTATTTGAGATACCTTGAATTCGGAAAGAAAGAAAGAGCTCTTCTTCTCCTTCTCCTTCTCCTTCTCCTTCTCCTTTTCCTTCTCCTTCTCCTTCTCCTCCTCCTCCTTCTCCTCCTCCTCCTCCTCCTCCTCCTCCTCCTCCTCCTCCTCCTCCTTCTTCTTCTTCTCCTTCTTCTTCTTCTTCATGTATAATTTTCCCTTACACTTTCCTAACCAAATAAAACTTGACAGTTGTTATATCTGGAAACGTGAGAAGCACCATCTCTGTGAAACTATGAACATTCCAAGGCAAAAATAAAATAAAATAAAATAAAAATGCACTGATATAAGGGTGAGTCTTTCATTGCATCCTTTGTTATAGTTTTTAATTAAAAACAAACAAACAAACAAGAACAAATTTAGTAAAGACATCCACATTAGTCAGAACACCCAGGTGCTAATTGCCCACAGACATGGGATATGGGAGCTGTTCAAATTCCTCACTGTAGTTCGTTTCAATGTCAACAGTCTCTCTCAGAGATTAGTCAGGTGGGAGGTCAAGTGTAAGTAAGTAGATCAGAGGACACCAGGATTACAATGGAGCAGTAAGACTTTGGGAAAATTGGTTTTTCAATTTATTCTGTGCTGATTTTTCTATGTAGGCTTTCTACTTCTCCTTGGTTATTTATATTTTTCTGGAAAGTTTTCCATTTTATCCAGGTTTTCGAATTTATTGGACATTTAAGAATATTTCAACAGATTCTACTACAGTGTTGGTACCACAAGGCTAACATTCTACTGTAGCGTAGAATCTGTTGAAATCTGCTAACATTTTGGAACCCATACTGTAGTAGAATCTATTGTGCCTTCCTGTATCTAGGACAGTCTTTGTCAAATGGTCTCTGTATTTGAAGAGAAAGCTTTTGGATGCATAGTTCTTCATCATCATGAAGAACTGATCCTCATCATCATGGTCATTATGCTGTTCAAATCTCCAGAGGCTAGCTTTTTGTCTTATTTGTTCTGTTGGGATATGAGTGATGTGTACCATGGTTATGAGTTTGTCTGTTTCTCTTTATATTTCTAGGAGATTTTGCTTTACACATATTTCATACTTTTACTGGCTTTTTGCAAGTACAAAATGAATGTCATTAATATATTTTCCTTTTATTAATAAATGGAGTAGCTGTCTGTGTTCTCTGAAATCTGTTTGAATTCTGGGGGGATTCAAGATGGCGGGCTAGAGGGAGGCTGCATTCTGTGTTGCTCTGTGACCTGGGATTCAAGTATTTGGAATACTGTTTCTCTGCAAGTCTTTGGAGGACTCACGACAGCTGCTCCCACGCAGGAATCCCAGCCACTTCGCCTTTGCAGGTCTCTAGGCCTCAGGTCTCTGCGTCACCACAAGACCCCTGGTTGCTCACCCACACAGGACCTCCGGCTGCCATGCATGAGCATGACATCAGTGCCCTTGCAGGACTCCTGGCTGGTCACCCGTGCATGAGTCCTGGCCACTGCTCCCACAGAGGACACCCAGCCTCTACCTGTGCACAGGACCTCTGGCCGCCATTCCTGTGTGGACCTCCATCTACCAGCATGGGCTCCCCTGTCGTCTCCATCTTGGGACACTGTAGCCACTGCTATAGTTCCCTATATGCAGTAGCCTGCACCTGGGACACCAGACAGGGTCTAGAGAGAGCCGCCAGCCACAACACAGCATGCCACAGAGATGTGTCTCTGAACACACTGCCCAAGGCCATCTCCTGGCCTGACCTGACTGGGTACCCCATCTCTGAAAGCAACCGCCTCCATCTTGGGACACCTTTATTGCCAACGTGGGTTATCGCCCACTTGCTACCGTCATCCGCATATTTAGTTGGGGAAATTCTCAGCTTGGCGCACTGGCTGGGGCCTAGAAGCAATATCAAGGTACCTATAGTCCCCAACTCCCCCAGCCCCCACAGCCACTAACCCGGCCCAGCACTTGTGGCTATGTGGCTGGTCCAAAGCCTGGTCCTGAACTGCCCAATACAGAACAGCTCTCCATAACAGGTGTGCAGTCCACAGAGCGCAGCCCACAAGACCTCCTGAGAAAGAGGTTCCTAACTGGGAAGTAGAAAGGGAGGGGTGAGATAGAGTTAGAGGTTAAAGTAGAGACCAGGAATTGTGAGGTCTACAGGTGATATAAGGAGATAAGACCAGGTGCCCACATCACATGGGTGGGCCCCAAAGGAGAACCTTGGGATGCAGTCTCCCAATGGGGACCATCAAGTGCTATACCCTACTTCCAGGAACTCTGCCCCCAAGAGCAACCCTCCCACCCTGTAGAACCTTCACCATCCTGAGGGTGGAGATACCAGCAAACAACAGAAACCCATCTATTGGATGAGAAGGAAGCAGGAAAGATACTGATCTCCAAGAAAATCAATCCTGTATCTTCCTTTGAGATTTTTTTCTTTTCTCTCTTTTTTCTTTTCTGTCTCTCTCTTCTTCTGCCCTCACATCCCCAACGTTTGTGAAACCAAGTACTTTTCATGAATTAGGCTACTGAGGACTGGGGTGTCTGAGTAGTATATTACAGTTGTGTTGGATGTTTTTTATCTCCTATTTTTACATTTTTAAATTTTTCTTAATTTTTATGTTTTTTTAAACTTGTCTTCCCACTTATTTGTCTCCCCTAAAACACTTTCTCTCTTTTCTCCTGCTACTAACCAACTTCTTTAGATTCCTCATTTATACTTCCTAAAATCTAATAACCCTATATCCTCACCTCCCACCCCCCAACATCACATCCTACACCTCACCCCTGGTTCTTTGTCCACCATCAGAAACTGTAGACTCTTTTGCAAATCTACAGTTTATATTGTAGATAATAATTGAACTCACCATTTCTATATATTGTGACAAAACTGTAAACGTCTTAATAGGAGTTATTTGGTTTAAGGTTGTATATTTGTACTGGGATCTGTTCACATTGTTCTCCCCCTTAAAGGAGAGGTATTGGAACCCTGTAGGAATACCATAGGCCTATAGGGTAGAAACTGTGACGCCTCGTATCTGCAGTGCTAGAAGGGAAGACACACAAATAACATGGAAAAACAAGAGAAGAAAGTGCCCCCAACAAACCGAGATATTACATTATAAGAATCCATGGCCAGCACAGCAGAAGAAATGACAGAGGAGCTCAGGATGTACATAATTAAAATGTTCTGTGAATTAAAGGGTGAGATAAGGGAGCAAATATAATCAGCAAAAGATCATTTCAATAAAGAGCTACATAAGCAACTACAGGAAGCAAAAGATTACTTCAATAGGAGTTAGAGATTCTGAAAAAGAAAGAAAAAAAGAAAGAAAGAAAGAAAGAAAGAAAGAAAGAAAGAAAGAAAGAAAGAAAAAAACACCAAACAGAAATCCTTGAAATGAAGGAAACAAACCAAATTAAAAGCTCTATAGAAAGTATAACCAACAGATTAGATCACTTGCAAGACAGAATCTCAGACAATGAAGACAAAATATATAATCTTGAAAATAAAGTTGACCACACAGTGAAGATGGTAAGAAACCATGAGCAGAACATTCAAGAAATATGGGACAGCATAAAAAGATCAAATTTAAGAATTATTGGGAGAGAGGAAGGTATAGAGTTACAAACCAAAGTAATACACAATCTATCCAATAAAGTAGTATCAGAAAAATTTCCAAACATGAAGAATGAATTGGAAAATCAAATACAAGAGGCTTAAAGGACAGCAAATATACAAAATCACAACAGATCTATACCAAGTCACATTATAATGAAAATGCCTAGTATACAGAATAAGGAGAGAATTTTAAAAGCCACAAGACAGAGGAATCAGATTACGTATAGAGAAACAAATTAGGATCTCCTCAGATTTTTCGACTGACTCTAAAAGCTAGAAGATCCTGAAATAACATATACCAACCTCTGAAAGAAAATGGATGCCAACCAAGAATTTTATATCCAGCAAAATTAAGCTTTATCTTCCATGATAAACAAAAGTTAAAAAGAATTTACAACTAGAAAGCCTGCACTACAGAACATCCTCAGCAAATGTTTCATGAGGAAGAAACGAAAAACAACAATGAAAATCAGCAAAGGGAGGTATTACACTAAAGGAAAAACCAGTCAAAGGAGAAACCAAGTCAAGTTAAATACCAAAAATAAACAAAATGGCTGGGTATACAAATCAAGCCTCAATAATAACTGAATGGTAATGGGCTAAACTCATCAATCAAAAGACATAGACTAGCAGATTGGATTAAAAAAATGACCCAACAATATGCTGCCTTCAGGAGATTCATCTCATAGGAAAAGACATTCACAGACTGAAGGCGAAAGGTTGGAAAAAAGCATGCCACTCACATGGACTGCAGAAAAAAGCAGGGGTTTCCATCCTCATACCACATTGAGTAGACTTCAAGTCAAAGCTAATCAAAAGGAATAAAGAAGGACATTTCATACTGCTCAAGGGAACCATATATCAACAGGATATAACAATTATAAATATATATGCCCCAAGCAATGGAGCATCTATGTTCATCAAACAAACTCTTCTCAAATTCTAGAGTCAAATACACCACAACACAATAATTCTGGATAATTTTAACACACCTCTTTCACCACTGGAAAGATCTTCCAAACAAAAGCTGAACAAAGAAACTATAGAACTTGATGATACATCAATAACTTAGACTTAACAGACATATATAAAATATTTCATCATTCAATGAATGAATACCCTTTTTTCCCAGAGCACATGGATCCATCTCTAAAATAGACCATATATTATGTCACAAAATAACCCTTAGCAAATACAAAACAGGTACAGATACTACCCTGCATTCAATCAGATCATAATAAAATAAAATTATAAATCAATGATAAAATAAAAAATAGAAGCTACTCCACACCTGGAGACTAAATAATATGCTATTGAATGAACAATAGATTGCAGAAAACATCAAAGAGTAGATTAAAAAATTCTTAGAGGTAAATGAGAACACTGATACAAAATATCAAAATCTCTGTGACACTATGAAGGCATTTCTAAGAGGAAAGTTCATTGCATGGAGTTTATTCCTTAAAAGAACAAAAAGTCAACAAACAAATGACCTAACATTACATCTCAAAGCCCTAGAAAAAGAAGAATAAATCAACACCAAAAGCAGTAGAAAAAAGGAAATAATTAACATCAGAGCTGAAATCAATGAAATTAAAACAGAAGAAACAATTGAAACAATTGACAAAACAAAAAGTTGTGTTTTTTTGAAAGAATAAAAAAGTTGATAAACCCTTAGCCATGCTAATGAAGAGAAGGGGAAAGAAAACCCAAATTACTAGAATCTGTGATGAAAATGGAAATATCAAGATGGGCACCACAGAAATAATGATAATTAGAAATTATTTTGAAAATTTGTATTCCAATAAAATAGAAAATATTGGAGACATCAACAAATTTCTAGAATCATGATTTACCTAAACTGAATCAGGACAATACACACATGTTAAATGGGTCAATTTTAAGCAGTGAAGTAGAAGACGCCATCAGAAGCCTACCAACCAAGAAAAGCCCAGGACTAGATGGATACACAGCTGAGTTCTACAAGTCCTTCAAAGAAGAACTAACCTCAATACTCCTCAAATTATTCCATGAGATAGAAAAAGAGAGAACCCTTCCAAACTCATTTTATGAGATCATTATCACCCTGATTACAAAACCAGACAAAGACACATCAAGGAAAGAAAACTTCAGACCAATATCTCTAATGAACAAAGATGCAAAAATTCTCAATAAAATCATGGCAAATTGAATACAAAAACATATTAAAAAGATAGTGCACCACAATCAAGTAGGGTTTATCCCAAGGTTGCAAGTTTGGTTCAACATACAGAAATCAATAAATATAATTCACCACATCAATAGACTTAAAGAAAAGAACCATATGATCATCTCAATAGATACAAAGAAAGCATTTGACAAAATACAGCACCGCTTCATATTCAAAACACTAGAAAAACTAGGGATAATAGGAATGTACCTCAACATTGTAAAAGCTATCTATGCTAAGTCCAAGGCCAACATCATTCTAAGTGGAGAAAAATTGAAAGCTTTCCCTCTAAAAACTGAAACTAGACAGGGATGCCCTCTTTCACCACTTCAACATAGTTCTTGAAACTCTAGCAAGAGCAAAATAAAGGGATATGGATAAGAAAAGAAGAATTCAAACTATCACTATTTGCTGATGTCATGATTCTACATTTAGAGGATCCAAATAATTCCACCAGAAAACTTCTAGAACTAATAAATGAATTCAGCAAAGTAGCAGAATATAAAATTAACACAAGGAAATCAAAGACATTTCTGTACATCAGTGACAAATCCACTGAAAGAGAAAATAGAAAAACTACTCCATTCACAATAACCTCAAAACAAAAAAAATAAATAAATAAAATATTTGGGAATCACCTTAATGAAAGAGGTGAAAGACCTCACAATGAAAACTACAGAATGCTACAGAACGCTACAGAACAAAATTTAAAAAGATCTTAGAAGATGGAAAGATCTCCCTTGTTCTTGGACAGGCAGAATTAATATTGTCAAAATGACCATACTACCAACAGCATTATACAGATTTAATGCAATTCAAATAAAAATCCAAATGACATTCCTCATAGAAATAGAAAAATTAATCATGAAATTCATTTGGAAAAATAAGAGACCCAGAATAGCCAAAGCAATCCTTAGCAAGAAGAGTGAAGTAGGTGCATTGCTATACCAGTCCTTAAACTATACTACAGAGCAATAGTAACAAAAACGGCATGGTATTGGCACCAAAGTAGATTTGTAGACCAATGGTACAGAATAGAGGACACAGAGAGAAACCCACATAAATACAGAAATCATAGCAGATCAAAGGCTCCAAAAACATATATTGGAGAAAAAAATAGCCTCTTCAACAAATGGTGCTGGGAAAACTGGAAATATATATGCAGCAAAATGAAATTAAGCCCGTATCTCTCACCATGCATAAAACTCAACTCAAAGTGGATCAAAGATCTAGGAATTAGATGAGAGACCCTGTGCCTAATAGAGAAAAAGTAGACCCAAATTCATCATGTTGGGTTAGGCCCCAACTTCCTTAATAAGACTCCTACAGCGTGAGAATTAAAATCAAGACTTAGTAAATAGGATGGATTCAAACTGAAAAGGTTCTTCTCAGCAAAAGAAACAATTAGTGAGGTAAAGAGAGAGCCTACAGAATGGGAGAAAATTTTTACCACACACACATCAGATAGAGCACTAATCTCCAGGGTATATAAAGAACTCAAAAAAACTTAACACCAAAAAAAAAAAAAAAAAAACCAAAGAACTCAATCAGTAAATGGGCCAAGGAACTGAACAGACACTTCTCAGAAAATGATATGTAATCAATCAACAAATATATGAAAACATGTTCAACCTCTCTAGCAATTAGAGAAAGGCAAATCAAAACTACTCTAAGATTTCATCTCACTCCAGTCAGAATGGCAGCTATTAGGAACACAAACAATAAGTGTTGGCAAGGATATGGTAAAAAAGGCACACTCTTACATTGCTGGTGGGACTGCACATTGGTGCAACCTATCTGGAAAGCAGTATGGAAATTCCTTGGAAAACTTGGAATGAAACCACCATTTGACCCAGCTATCCCTCTCCATATTTTATGCCCAAAGGACTTAAAAAAACAGCATACTACAAGGATGCAGCCACATCAATGTTTATAGAAGCACAATTTGAAATAGCTAAACTGTGAAACCAACCTAGACGCCCTTCAATAGATGAATGGATAAAGAAACTGTGTTATATATACACAATGGAATGTTACTCAGCATTAAAAGAGAATAAAATCATGGCACTTGCAGGTAAATGGATGGAGTTGGAGAATATCATGCTAAGTGAAGCTAGCCAATCCCCCAAAACCAAAGGCCAAATGCTTTCTCTGATATGTGGATGCTGATCCATAATGGGGTTGAGGAGGGGGGCATGGGAGGAATGGAGGAACTCTGGATAGGGTGAAGGGGAGGGAGGGGAAGGGAGGGGGCATGGGGTAGGAAAGGTGGTGGAATAAGATGGACATCGTTACCCTAAGTACATGTATAAAGACACAAATGGAGTGACTCTACGTTGTGTAAAACCAGAGACATGAAAAATTGTGCTCTATATGTATACTACAAATTGAGATGCATTCTGCTGTCATATATATCAAATTAGAATAAAGAAATAAAATTTAAAAAAATATTATATCCTCTTCTTTTTCATTTAGTATTTGTTCTCCATTTTTTCCATTCCCTTGTGTTTGATCTCTCTCCTCTTGTTTCTGGCATATACACCAGCTTTGATTTGTGCATTGTGAGATCCTGTCTATTAATAAAGTGTTCATGTGTATTAGGGTCATAAAATCTTTAAGCATATTGTTCGTTTCTTTTTGGCTGCATTTTCTATTTACCATGCTTTCTCATTGTTTCATTTTATTTTCCTTTATTTCTATTGACTTTGCCAAAATCTGTTTGCTTCATTTTTTTTCCTCTGTGGGATTATAAACCATGTATTCGTTTTCTATTGTTCCTTTTACATTTTTAGAAGCCACTATTGAAATTAGAGCTTCTTAATAAAACCTGATATCACTCAGTCACTTTCTCACTTTTTGAAGGAGATAAGAATACCAGAATACTTTTGAGTCTCGGTTTCCACTCACCAACTGCCACCCCTTGCAAAACAAAACAAAACAAACCAACAAAACTTAAAACACAAAACAAAACACCCAACTACTCATGCTACATTTTGGAATTTCAATTTCAACTAATTGTGGAAAATTTTGTTGATTATCAATATTTATTCAGATATCACCAGGAGGGATTTTACTGCTCATGTATTACTTGCTGATGAATTGTCTAAATTCTTTCTTGTGGACTTACTTTTCTTCATGTTAAAATATTTTGTTTGGAAGTTCACTTCTGTCAGAGACCAGAGGGGGTAAAATCTCTGAGAGCTTTACTATATTAAAATATCCATATTTTACTCTCACTCTTTCAAGAGTTTACTTTTACTACTGAAGTTTGGTGTGTATTGAATTAAGGTTTAAATTATCCTCTCTCTGGATGTGGAAGTATTTTCCATTGCTTACCTGTATCCTGTAGCACCAAGGAGTCTGAAATCATTCTGATTCTTATTTCCAAAGTTAATCTGTTTTTGTCCCTCTGGTAGATTTTATAATTTTCCCTTTATTGTTATGTTTGTGCTCCTGGTATCTTGAGCAAGGTTTATATTTGTTTTCCTTCTTGGCACTCAGGGAGCCTGTCAATCTAAAGACACATCTCTCTCCTGGTTCTGGGGAAATGTGCAGCCATTACTTCTCTAGTGTCGCCTCTTTTTCATTCCTTTTGGTATTTACTTCTAGAAGAGCATTAAGGAAATATTAGGCTTCTGAGTGTCTATTCCAGATGTTTTATATTTTCCTTTTGGCTTTTCATCTTTTTTTTTTTTGTACTACCCAGTACAAAAAAGAATTATTTTAATAATTCTTCAATCAAATCTACCCAGAGACAAATTCACTCTTTGGCTCTTAAGACCTTTTGGTGGGATTCTAGTTTAAGGATTTTGTTACACAACATTGGGCTAATTATCATCTGCGGCTCATGATGCACTGACACCATTGCTCCAGCAGGTTTTATTTCTTACTTACTTATTTTCATAATATAATGCATATCCAGGATGACGCTCACAAGCGATACTTGAACCACATGCAGTGGCTTGCATGTGCTTAAATGTTCCCCTTGTATTTTGCTATTTACTTCTCCAACCCAACTATCCTAAATTGCGCCTATTTTTAATTACAAAGTTTGATCACACAGTGATATAGGTTTAAAATAACTGGATTAATCTTACTTATAATTTATTAAGAGGATAATTGTATGAGCAATTTTCTGGGACTTTTTTTCATTCATTATTAAAATTTTGAGATTTATCCATGTGGTTGATCTGTCTGTGGGGCGTTTGTTTTGTGGCTGTGCAATATTTTATTTCATGTCTATACTGCTCTTTGTGGTTCTAGTCTCAGGTTCACGTCATTCAGGTTGTTTTTATTTAAAAAATGTAAAACATTCTCAGTTCAGAGTACGTGGAGCAGAAAGGGATCTGACACAGGGTTCTGAAGCTGTTCGTATTCGCCTGCAGGCAGGGAATTGGCCACTTGCAGGCAGCAAGGCCCAGGAAGCACTGAAGAGGCCTCAGAACCTCGGAGGTTCTGGGAAGTGGGCTCTTCCCAGAATTGTCTGCAGCCCCATTTCCGTCCTCTACCAATACTCTCTGTTTCATGCATAGCAGCCGCTAGACATAATGGTTTCTTCTTTTCTTCTGCCTTTCTAAACTCCCTAGAAGCACCTAACCTATAATTCTGTGGGCTAGACATCTGCAAACCTAGTTCCTAAGCTGTTCTGCCAGGAAGGAGAATGTATGGAAGAGGGCGGGGATCATGCCAAGCTGATTGTAGGAAACCGAGTGCAGCCTGTGTCGGGCTTTCTCTTCCCCAGGTGAACATGAACAGGGTGGTCTGAAAATAATTTCACTGTCTGCCAGGAAAGAATCAACAATTTTCTGGGGAAGGTTAATATGAAGCAGAATTTTGTGATGTATTTTTTTGTAGCATCCAATATATAATAAAAATTATTAAGCCAGAGATGGGGGGACTTCAAGAGAAACAGGCCAGACAGTGTTAGAACCAGCAGACGAGGACTTTTAAGTCACCATGCTGAGTATTTTAAAAGATGCAGGAAAAAATGGAGAGAGTAAGTGAGGAGGTGGCGAGATGATTTGAGATTTGAAGTACATAGAACCTTCAAGAAGAACCCAAACGAAATTCCAGAATATAATAACAAAATGAAAACTATCCTGACAGACTTGACGGCAGATGAAAGAGAGGAAGAATGGATTCCGTGAGGTTGAAATCCAGCAAAGAGAAATCATCCAAACCGAAAGACAGACATTTTAAAAAATTAGAAAACAGATGGTTTTAATCATTGTGGTAAAAGATCAAGAAATCTAAAGTTGGTATAAGTGGAATCCCAGAAAAAGAAAAATCTGACTAGAATTGGCTACAGAATTTCCATATGAGAATGAAAAATCCACAAATCTCAACAAACCCCATGCAGGATAAGGGACAAAGGAACTGATTTTAGATCATTACAATTAGACTGCGGTAAATTAGGATCAGAGATAAGGAAAAACAGCAAAAGCACTCAGAGGAAAGACAAATACATTACACTCCCGTATTTTAAATCAAGTTTCAGTCTTACATTCCTCCAATTTTTAAAAATTCACTCTATAGTGGGCATAGTAACCATTCATCTGTGAATATGTTCTTATTGTGAATATGTTCTCCCAGTTTTTCAGTTGTCTTGACTTTATCCATGGCATTTTTTTTCTAGAATTAAAAGAATACATATATGTATTGAACTTATCAGTTTTCTTTGTCTTTGAATGTTGATTCACAGTTAAAAGCCTTTCTATACATTTTGAATATATAGATTGCTAATCCAATTATTCTAGTATATTGTATGAGATGTAGGTTTAATTTTTTGCAATGAACCATTTCTAAAAATAACAATATTTACCCTCAGAGTTTCAAGATGCAACCTTAATCAGATACTTATTGCAGAACATGGTGACGCACACCTGTAATTCAAGCTACTTGAGAGGCTGAGGCAGGAGGATTGCAAGTTTGAGGCCAGCCAGGGCAACTTATTGAGATCCTGTCTCAAACAAAGAGACAAACATTAAATATATTCAGGCTTATTTCTGCAATTTCTTTTCTATTTCATGGTTTTATCTGTATATTTATGTGCTAGCTACAATATGTTTTAAAATTTTTTTTCTTCATTTATTGCTTTTAATGTGTTGCTGAGACCCCCCCAGAGACAGTTATATACATACATTTTACTGTGGTGCTGGGGATTAGAACCCAGAGCCTTGTGCTTGCAAGGCAAGCACTCTACCAACTGAGCTATATCTCTAGCCTACTACAATTTTTGTTGTTGTTTTTGCTACTGGGACTTGAATCCAGGGCCTTGTGCATGCGAGGCAAGTACTCTACCAAATGAACTGTACCCCACCACTGTAATTTTTTAATGAGAGTGTCTGTCCTAATGACTAGCAGGGCTCTTTCTTGTATTTTTCCTTCTCTATTATCTTTCTGGTTATTCTTGCATGTTTGTTTTGTTCCATAGGAACTTTAGTATTAACTTGTCTAACTTCTAAAATTGCTCTTTGGTACTTTTATGAAGATTGCATTGAATTTATAAATTAACTTGGAGGAAGCTGACATCTTTACAATGATGAGCCATCATGCTGACATTTTTTGTCTTCCAAGAATGACTTACAGTTGTCATAATACAGTTTTTGCACATTTCTTGTTGAATTTAATCCAAAGCAATCTCTTTGTTACAATGGTAAATGAGGCTTTCTCTACTATATGTGTTCAAACCACTTATTGTTTATGTATATAAAGGCTATTGGTTTTATTTTCTGACTTGTTGCCGAATTATTTTACAATTTTAGTTAGCTTTGTCATTGATTCTCTGGTATAATATCTTGCCATTTGCAAATAAAGATAATTCTACTTCTTGAGCCACTCTTGTGTCACTAATTGCTTTCTCTTGTTTAATAATATTGCTTGATAGTCTAGTACAATGTTGAATAGCAAAGACATTGAGAATCCTTGCCTTGCTCTTGATCTCATATTTTCACACTAAATAAGTTGCTGGCTTTAGTATTTAAGTATCTCAATTTATCTCTATCTCTAGATAGATAAATAGATGACAGATAGGTATTAGGTTATAAAAGTATCTCTCAATACCTATTTAGATGGATGTCAAATTTGGTCAAAGGTTTTGTCTGCATCTGTAGAGATAATCAGAGATTTCCTCTTTATATTTATTAATATAGTGGCTTATATTAGCATACTTTCTAATACTGAACAAACTTATAGCCTAGGAATAAAACCTATTTGGTTGTTGTGTATTGTTTTCTTAAAGTGCTATTCTGACTGCTAATATTTTGTTTTAGTATATTCACATTGATATTTATTAATATTGGACTCCGATTTTACTCTTTGCCTTTAGAAGGTTTATCCATTTTACCATATTTACTTCAAATAAGAAATTTGGCTATTTTCCTTCCTTGCCAGTACTACTCCCCCCCCCACCACCAAAAAAAAGAAAAGTGTAATCTTAAAGTAGTATTCTATAATCATATTGTGCTATACATGATTTTGTTAGCCAGGGTAGATATGTGTATCTATATCATTTCATGAATATCAAGTTAACAGTGACAAGATTTAACACCAAGCCAGCTTTGCTCATCCTTAACTCCTTCTTTGTTTCCAACTCCTACAATTTGATAGGCAGACTGTCGTTCTCACTCTGTTTTTTTTTTAATATATTTGTTTTTAGTTGTAGATGGACACAATACCTCTATTTTATTTATTCATTTTGTATGTGGTGCTGAGGATTGAACCCAGTTCCTCACACTTGCCAGGCAAGTGCTCTACCACTGAGCTCAACCCTCTCACTCTGGTCTTGTTTCTGATTTTCTCTTATCCTTTCTTCGCACACTCTCACGTGGAGCCAGCTCTTGCTGGGCCTGCACCACATAGCTCCGGCATTCATTCTCTGCCACCAGGCTCTGAGTCCCCCTCACTACTGTGCCTTCTGAACCAGGTTCTTTATTTATAATTTCCTCCATCAGAGCACAATATGGCACCGATATCAGTGTCATGTTTTAGTTAGTCTTTCTTCTTCAGTAGACTCTGAACTCCGAGGTCAGATCTTTGGCTTATTGATCTTTGGGCCTTGTATAGCATGTGGCCAGCAGAACCTAGCAAGTGGTTTCAGAGGTTCAGGCCATGGTTGGCTGACTCCGTAGCTCTGGGCAGAACATCGTGGTGGAAGGGCAGTCAGAGAAGGCAGCTCAGTTTGTGAAGGCCAGAAAGCAGAGAATGCAATCCTCTTGGATAATTCACACAGCATCAGAAGTGTCTGGTGTTTGAGGACGTGTTGGGGTGCGGAGGCGAGGCCACAGGGGTCTGGTGCAATTGATGAGAAGTTCCTTACAATTTTCTTGACTCCGTCCATAGAAATGACCTGTTGAAGGTTTGCTCTTGTTGTTCTCATGATTACTGCAAAGTCTTGTTCACCACAAAGTCTTGCTGCTGGGACCGGGCAGGAGGGAGTGTGAGAGATGGCACACAGGATGTTGGTGGGTTTTCTGTTGGACTCTCATTTGTGTTGCACTCTTGGCCTCCTCTACCTTTAAAGAATGGCGTGAGGATCAATTTTATGTGTCAACTTGACTGGGCCCCAGAGTATTGGGTAGACATTCTGGGTATTTCTGTGAGGGTGTTTCTGGATGAATTTAACATGTTAATCAAGAGACTGAGGAAAGCATTTTGCTTCCCTAATGTGGCTGGAGCTCATCCAATCAGTAGATGCCTGAAGAGTATGAAAAGCTGGCCCTCCTCTACACAGGAGGGAGTGTCCTTCTGCTGGATAGTCTTGAGATGGGCATATCATTTTCCATCTATCTGTCTATCTGTCTGTCTATCTATCCATCCACCCATCCCCATCTATCTATCCATCTATCTATTTATACACACACACACACACACACACACACAATCATATATACAATATTTTCTGTTTCTCTGAAGAACCCTAACTATAGATCTTGGGACCCAAAGTGGAAGGCTGCTAGAATAATTTCTAAAAATGTGGAACCATAGTAAGTGTATATGAGAGAGGTGGGGGTGGGGGTGGAGGTGGGAGGAGAAAGAGAGAGAGAGAGAGAGAGAGAGAGAGAGAGAATGAAAATTGGCTGAGAAGTCCCATGACAGGCTCTCCACAAGCTGGGGTCCTGGGAAGCAGGTAGCACGACTCCATTCCCACATGGAAGTCTCAGAACTGGGAGCCAGAGGTGTGATTCTCAGTCGGAGGCCAAAGGCCTGAGAACCAGAGGGGGTGTGAACTCTTGTCCTCCAGAGACAGGAGAGCTCCAAATTCTGAAGCTCAAGGGAAGGAGAACAAGAGTGTGTCTCAGCTCCAGAGGGGGAGAAAAATGAAATCCCCTTCTCTGCCTTTTGGACTTACCTGGGTTCCCAGGCAGTCGGGTGGAGCTGCCCACACTGAGAGCGGACCTGGCTCACCCAGTGTACAGACCCACATACCAGTGTGTCCTGCAAACACGTCCACAGACTTGCTCTGAACCAACGCTCCACCAGATCTCCAGGGTTCTCTCCTCCAGCCCAGTAGACTCCTGAAATTAGCCTTTACCCTGTGATAATGGGCAGAGTCTGGAGGAATGTCCAGGTGATTGCTAAGCAAAACCTGGATCACTGTGAAGGGACTTATTGGAAATATGGGTGTTAAAGATGAATCTGGTGATGGTCAGAAAGAAAAGAGGAGAGTGGAGGAGATGCCTCCATCTCCTTAGAGAACACAGAAATGGTTATGAGCTGGGTGTCAGCGTCACTATGGACACGAAAGGCCGTTCTGGTGAGGTCTCGGGCAGAAATGAGAAATGGGTGATTGGAAACTGGAGGAGAGGCAGTCCTTGTCATAAAGTGTCCAGGAACTTGGGTGAATTGTGTTCTATTGCTTTGTGGAAGGTAGAATTTGAAAGCCAGAAAATTGGATTTAGTCAGGTGAGGAACTTTCTCAGCTGTACGTGCTGACCGTATCCTCCTGTCTACCTACCATAAAACGAGAGAGGAGAGAATCCATCGGAGGACTTGTTCAGCAAGAAGGATGCACAGCTTGAAGATTTAGAAAATTCTCAGCTTCTCCAGGTTGCAAATTCTTCAGGTTGCAAAACCTGAAAAGAGCAGAGAGGTGTGACTCCTGGATCACTCGGGTTCCTTGGGGTACAGACTGTGTCATCGTCACCTCAGCAGAATGCAGCGATAGAGATGGAATTAGACAGAAGTGCTGCTACTTGGGACTAAACTGGACAGAAGAAATAGGACCAAATGAAAGAAGGGTGTCAGACTACTTAGATTCTATGGGGCTAGTGGGCTTCATTGGGCTCCACTGGTATCTTTCAAGAAAAGAAGAATGAGTTAGAAGGGAATTCTGAGATGTGTAGGGCTGCCATTCCCACCAGCAGCCCAGAGCTCCTTTCTCTTCAGTTTCAAAGGATGGGCCTCTGGTCTTGGTGGTCAGGATGCCAGGGCACAGTGCTTCAGGGCTGGTCCATGAAAGGCGAGTGACTCACCCGAGATGGAGATTCAACCAAGAGTTTTTACTGGGGGGCTGCCCCCAGGGGAAGAAAAGGAGAGACAGAGAGAGGAGAGGAGGAGGAGGGCAGAGAGTAAGATGAGGAGGGCAGAGAAAGAAGACGGAGAGGGCAGAGAGCGTGAGATTGCAAGCTTCGGCTTAAGAAGGGTTGCGTGGCTGACATGGCAGGTGCTGACTGGCAGGGTGATTCAGGAATGGCGAGTGGACACTGTGTTCTGTGGGGATTGGTGGAGAAAACTTTTGAATTTGGTGCTCTTCGGCTTGGCGCCCTTCAGAGAGGAGGGAAAGGGGTAAGGGATCCCGTGATGTTCTCAGGAGATGGAAACTTAACTTCTGGGGGACTCTCCCACACACCCAACAGTCCACCCTCAGGGGGCCTTTGGAGTGATTCTTCCACCCCGATGGGTCTGGAGGGCAGAACATTGAACTCAAGAGCGTGGCTCTGGAGCTCTAGGGTTTAATGGAATTGACCTTGCCAGGTTTTAGATGTGCTGGAGATCACCATCCTCCTCCCTTGTCCCCTTGTGGAATGATAATGTCTATCCCAGGCAGGTTTCACTGTTAGATTTTGGGAATAAATGACTTGCTTAGTTTCACAGGTTCACAGCTGGAGAGGAACTTTGCCTCAGGGTGATTCACACCTCCAGTCCCACTCTACCTGATTTAGATGACATTTAGAAGAGACTTTGGATTTTAAGCTTTAGAGATGATGCTTGAATGAGTGAAGGTATGTGGGGCTGTTGGGAAGGAATGAACGTATATTGCATGTAAGAAGGACATGAATGCTGTAGGACCAAGGTCAAAATGTTATGGACTTAATGTGTCTCTCTCCCAATTCATATGAAGCTCTAATTCCAGATGGCTATATTGGGGGTAAGGGAGAAATAAAGGTTGCATGAGGTCATGGGGCAAAGCCTTCATCTGAGAGGATTAGCGTTCTCATGAGAAGAGACACCAGAAAACCTACTTTCTCTCTTTCTGACACTTTGTTATGGTGGCCTGGGCAGACTGATGCAAATGGTGAGGGCATTTTTAAAGAATTCCCCCAGTTATACAATTGTTTCATTATATCTTGGGAAGAAATTTAGAGAGACTGATCACTACCCAGCTACTGTTATTTGTAGCTCTGGAGTAATTAACATATTTTTTAAAAAGATTTTTGAATCTAGTCCATTTGTTTATCTTGGTTCTTGATATATTTGGACTTTTACAATGAATTTCTATTTGTACCCTTTTTCTCTTCTCTGACAATGTTGTTATTGAGTATTTTGATTTTTTCCTTTACTCGACTTCTTCTTCTTTCAAATTTATATGCTCTATTTTAATTTCTTATTGATTGCAATTGAAATTTTACAATGCATACTTAACATAACAAAATGGGGTTAAACAATATCTTTGTCTTCATCCTAGACAAGACATGATCTAGTCCTTTCTCTGACTGTGTTCAAAATTTTTATTTTGTCTGTGGCATCTTCTAGTTTTGTGTATTTCTTTTGACTTAATCTGGCTGGGACAAATTGTGCTTGCTTGATCTGCAAATCCACTTTTACTATTCCTTTCTGAGAGATTAAATACTGCCTTTTCTCCCTTCCTTCTATGTTCTCTATGTGGTCCACTAGTAAGATTGCAATGGTCCTCGTCATTCTATTTTCTAATGTCTTGTAAGCACTCATATTTTCTCATCTCTTCATTCCTATTTTGGTATAGAATGAGCAACTTTCGGAAGTATCTTCCAGTTTATCAATTCTCTACTGCATCAAATTGATATTTAACCCTAGAATTTTTTATTTCTACAAACATATGCTCAATTCTAGAAACCCTTTTTCCTAAAATTTTCTTCCTATTCACATTAATATCTTGGTGAATGCTTTGCTTTATATTGAATATTTTATATTGAATATTTTACTTTTTAAAACATTTTCTATAGCTGTGACATATATCCGACAAGTTAAACATCTGCAGATTTTGTGAGTCAGTAAATCTGTTATTTCTTATTTATGCATACTGATGCTAATAGCAGTAATTTTGCTAATTTTGTTTGTGAGTTGATTACTTGATCTTAATCATGGTAAGCCCTTCAGGACTAACATATTTAATAAATCCAATATGGCTCTCTTTTTCCTTAAACCTCTGTGTGTAGTCCATTTACTATCCTGATTATTGCTATACTGGGCTTTTTTTCTATTAGTTTCTATTTGTCCCATGAATTTCTTTTCACTTACTATTTTTAAATTCAATGTTTTTGTTTTCTTTTGGTTACTCTTCTTTTTCTGTCTTTCAGTTTTATGAACACTCCTTTTCATCTCTGTTGGGTATCCTAGAACCTTTACCATACATAGGTAAGATAGCAAATCACCAGTAAAATAGCAGGTTGACTTACGTCCTAAATGATGCAGGGACTTTGGATCCCTGTGCCTCCAGTTGTCTTCCTGCAGGCTGACACATTCAAGATTCCCACTGGGTGACTTCCTCCCTGGCTGTTTCTTCTGCTGTAGCTCAGACCCTCAAACCTGTGACCTTGACTCCTGCCTGCCCTGACCTCATTTCCTGTCTATGGGTGAACTGACTCCTGAGGTTCCCATCTCCATGTTAGCTTGGGCCACCCTAGCCCCCAGGGCTCCAAGCAGTGCTCATATTATTACTCAGAGGGTGTCCCTGGAGAAGTTTCCCACCTTTTGTAGGACAAACACATCTCCCAGAGTCAGTTCTCTTCCAGGGTCTAGTTATTGTGAGAAGGTGGGTCCTCCACAGCAATAGCCATTTATGATTCATCGATTGAAAACTTTTTAATTTTTCCCAATGATTATATTTATCCTATTTAAGGTGTTTAATTACTTTTTAAAATGAAAACTTATTCTTGTTTCATAACCACTACTCTTGTTTAACAGCCTACTGTTATCTTTTCATGTATGCGTTTACCTAACTTATTCTTTTATCGAAAAAGTAGTTGTTCAATTTCTACTTTGTATAGGAAATTCTTCTAGAGGCTGCAGGTTATAGCAGCAAATAAAACAGACAACATTAGCTTTCTTCATGGAGACAGTTTTGTAGTGAAGGAAAATAATGGCTAATATTTATGGAAAGCTTCGTATGTGTCGGGTATGACTCAATAGTGGTATTTTCCATATTCTGTAAAAAATAAGTAGCTATTTCCATCTTGGCTATTTCCTCCTTGGAAGTGCACAAAAGCATATATAGTTTTAATGTGGAATTTCATGTTGCTCTATGTCTCTATTCCTTCAGGCTTAACCCCTTCGTATGTTAGATTTCTAGATGTTTGACATCTTACAGTTTTCCTTCCACTTACTGAGAATTCTTCCTTTCTCATTATGGATTAAGATGACCTTCTGAGAAGATCACTTACAGCATCACAACGCAGATCTAGAGGACTTAAAGTTCAAGTTTTAAATGACCCCGAGAGTGTAAACAACTAGACAGCATGTTAGAAAAACCTTCCCTGCAAACACACCCACACATAAGTACATACGGGATGTGTGCGTGAACATGTACCTGCATAGCAGTAAAATCTTTTAAAGCTGCATATACTGTACTCTCCTTTTGTTTCTTATTTTGAGATGCATCTTTCTGATATATGAAAATATTCTTCTCTGATTTTCAAGCACAAGTATGCTTTGATGAGTTTATTTCTTTTTAAAATTAAATGTTTTCAATTTTCTATGAATTTATAGAAAATTTATAGAGAGTTTATATCATACTAACTCTGCTATCTTAAATTGAATGTCCAGTTTAGATTTTGCACATAATTTTCAGACCCCTGATAAAAATAAAAATATACCTGTGTATTAGTCCCAGGATTGTGTGTGTGTGTGTGTGTGTGTGTGTGTGTGTGTGTGTACACCAGGGATTGAACCCAGGGGTGCTTAACCACTGAGCCACATCCCCAGTCCTTTGTATTTTTTTAATTTTTTATCTAGAGACAGGATCTTGTTATGTTGCTTTAGGACTTCCCTAAGTTGCTGAGGCTGAACTTGTGCATTCTTCTTGCTTTAGCCTCCCCAACTGCTGGGATTCCAGGACTGTGCCACCATGCCCAGCACCATAGGAGACTATTTAAAGATTAGAAGTCCCCTTCCACCTTGTTTTTGCATAAGTTGACATTGTCTCATTTGTTGAAACATTTTCTTTGATTTTGCAAATAATAAAACAATGCAGTTCAGTAGGTAAAGCTATTGAAAATCTCCATAATTAACTTCACATCCAGAGAGTAATTACAGTTAAGAAGATTTCAAGATTGTGCTGCTGAGCTTTCACTACTTGTTGATACAAAGAAACATCATTGTCCTTGTTCGGTGGTTGATTCTGCTTGTGTCCTTTAAACCCTTAAACACAGACACCAGTGTCATTGTAAAATGGACTTTACCTCGTCCTGTGGATTCCTCAGATTATTTTAGTCTTCAAGGAATGAAAAGTGACAAAATATTTTTATTATGGCTAACATTTGTGTTATACTAAATGCAAATAGAGGCTCAAGGCCATCTTCACCAGCTATTTCATGACCGAGTGAGATCTTCTCAGCACAGGAGCCCCCTGAAGAGGATGTGGGCCCGCCATTCTTCAACGCATTCCTGCACACAGGTTTCCATTTCCCTCGCACGGAGGATGAAGAGCACACAGACCCCCGAGGGGTGCCTCTTGTTATCTTATGTTCCTTCTCTACCTGGAGACGCTTTTCTAAGAATTGATGCTTTGAAGAGGACCTGCCAGTGCACTAAGTAGCCACCTCATGATCGCACGTTACTCCAACTGTGCAAGCAACAGCTGTGAACGAGAGAAATGCAGCTCATCCTGGAGCTTATGGAGCTCAATATGTTAGTTCTGTTTATTCAAAAGACCACCTGTGCTTCTGGGGAAATTGGAGAAGTTCCAAAGGAGAATGAAGACACAGCAGACAGTCACGAAACCCTCGGATTGCAAGCTGGAGCGTCACTGCTTTGGGGTAAACACAGCGTGCAGTCCTGGGGGAGGCTCGATTTTCAATAGCAGTGGCACAGCATTGTGGGTGAGAATATTAATTAGCAAATACATGGCTGAACTCCTCAGCTCCTTTTCTCACCTGTGGAGGGATAGGAGATTAGGACTCTCACCACGAGGGGAAACATGTATTGATATGTGAAGGCAAGGCGCCCATTCGCCCTTTGTATTTTTCCATGTTTACTTTAACATTCGTGGATGTTGTTTTGTTGACTCTAAATACACAAACTGTTGTGTCTCGAGTAGCTGATCACTCGTCTCCTCCGGGTTGCGGAGGGAGATGGAGCTGTCTTGGAGCTCCTCGGCACACCCTGCCCGTCACTGTGATGGTTCCTGGTGAGGAGCAAACCTGGAGCCTGGTGGAACAAGAACTGGCTGACGGGTGCATTTGCTGCCTGGTGCTCTTACATTGCAGGCTGCGGAAGCAGTGCAGGATGTGCTGGAAGGATGTCTAGACCGAGCAGAGCTTCAGGCTGTGAAAAATGAGCACAGATCCTTCTTTCCTGGTTGTGTCCAAGATAATACTGAATCTGAGATTCACAACGAGGTCAAGTCTGCTCCGTATTAATTATGGTGGGGATTGGGGGGGGGGCATCTGTCTCCAACTTCCTTATGCCCCATGAAGGGCGCTATGGCAATATCAAAGCTTCAGCATCTACCCTAACCCACCCAGGCAGTGGGCTAACTTTGGCCAGGCTCTTTCTTTACAAATTCCATGGGTGCATATGAAGGTCCTGCAAACAGCTTGAGATTATTTTACATTAGAGAAAACCGTTACTGGAGACCCCATTGATTTAGAGGTTACCCCAGAGCACAGTCTTCAGCCTGGTTCCTCTAGCTGTTTTGAAAGCAGAGGCATACTGTGGGGGAGCCAAGCTTCCAGACAGCGTATCGTGCACTCTGCCCGAGTTCTTTAATTCTCTGCCCCGTGGTGGGCTTCTGTGGGATTTCATTCAGAACCCAGAGACTGATTTTCAAAAATGAGTTTGGGTAAAGATGCAGGGTAGGAGAGGAAAATTCAGACACAAGCGTTTGCCCTTAAGAGGTCAAGCTACTCTTTCGCCCAAAGCCAGGAAAACATCAAGCAGAAAAGAATATGGGCTCAGCAGGGTACGTTAATAGAAGGCCCAGGACAAATACACGAGATGACAGGGTAATGCAGAAAACCAGCTGTGAACAAGCATGGCGGCAGGCGAGAAGAGCTCCGGTGTTTGAAATGCGTTCTACCTACGTGTCTTTTCCTCTCTCCCCTCTCGCTCCCCCGTTCCTGTAGTGTGGAATTGCAGTGTGAACTCTGCCACACAATGAGTTTTTGTGTGGACTGCATTCTGGGCCAGTGCATCTGGGCATTCTAGCTGTGCCTGGTTAATTGGTGGTGAAAGAGAAATGCCTAGACTCGCCTAGACACAGTTTCCCAACCCTCTCTCTCACAGCTGGCCTACCGAGAGTGGGTTTATGAGTCTAGATCTGGTGTGGGGAGGTGGCCGTGGTCAGGAGATCTTGCCAGGGAAGCCCCCTCAGAAAAGCATGCCACACCTGGGTTTCAGAAAGCAAAATCCCTCTGTTATTCTGTCTCTCTTCTGTCTTTGCTAATATAACAGTGGGAGAGAGTAAAAAATCAATCGGGGTCCTGTCCTTTTTGCTGCCCTATACCCCCTTCTACACAGAGCAAAACGGCACTTTTTCTCCACCTTCAGCAAAAGCAACCTGAGCGGTGCCTCTCAAGGCTGCTCTGGGGACCAGCGGCCTCAGCATCATCGAGGGGCTTGTTAGAAATGTCAGTTTTTGGTCCCTAATTCTGACCTGCTAAATCAGAGTCTTTGAGAAGGGGACCAATGATCTGTGTTTTAATAAATTCTCCAACTGGGGCCAATGTAAAGGCGGGTGTTGGGTTCCCCAGGACCTGAAGGATGGGGGGCAACAGGCTCTAGATCTGGCAGGTGGTGCCCATTTCCCTATAATTCCCTGTAGGTGGCAGACCCTTTAAAGAGAGCCCACAAGGATGCCCAGAGGTCGATCTCCAAATATGGTCTTGAGTGGCAGGAGGGTCCCCTTGGCTGACTGCTTGAAAATTGTGGGCACTGCCATCAAAGCCATCTGACCACCTGGGCGCCTTGTGAGCTCAGACCATGTCCTGGTGGCTGGAGGGTCCCAAGGATGGAAACAAGAGCCCCCCTTCCCAGGACTCCTGGCTGTGCCAACCCCAAGTTCCCAGATCATCCCAGCGAAGAGGGGCAGGTCCTTATAATATGCTAGAGGTTGGATTTTCTTCCAAGTCTGCCTGGTGGGGAACAAGCAAGATTTAGTACCCTTTCAAAAAGTAAATACAATCTACACTTGAGTGTATCATAAAACCACCCCGAGCCATGACAGTAGGAAGAAATACAGTTCAAGAAGGGATGCCAAATATAAGATTTCCCCCGCTTTTTGTCTTTAGTAAAAATGGAAAATTTTTATATCCAACATCCTCTGAGTACTGCTCCTTAGAAGGTTTTTAGTCGATTCATTCTGGTTAACTAGCTGCAAAAAAAAAAAAAAAAAAAAAACATGTTTCTGCCTTGTTTGTCTCAATATGAGACAAAAAAATTTAAAGGCACTTGCAGTCAACAAAAGGAAAACAAAATGACGTGGCCGATGGATCAAGGTTGTCCTGCAGAAGCCTGGTGGTTGGAGAGAGAAGCAGGCGGGACTGGGAGACTCGGCCACTTGGCTTTGACTGGCTAGCTGAGACCTTGGGCGAGGGGACTCTGTTTTTCTATGTTGTGGTTTTATTGTACTTTTCCAAGGCTTTGTTTCATCAGAGATCCCTGTAGCTTATTGACTCTTTCACTTTCTAGTGTCTCTGCTTAGACATCGTTCGAGATTGGCTTTCTCTGACCTCACAATTTAAAGTATGCTGCCCCGGGGTCCTTCTCCATCCCTATCTGCTACTTGGCATTTGCCTGAAAGTATGTGCCTTAGTTACACACCCTGTTCAGGTGGGATCTCAAACATCTTCCCCAAAACTCCTATGTGGAAGGCCAGGCCCTAGTTTAGCAGTGTTCTGAGGCAGGGCCTTGGGCTGGACTGTGAGTGTTCTGACCTCGTGGATGTAGTAGTCCACTGATGGACTCAGAGCTTCATGGTTAGGGAGAAGGGGCTTTACTATCAAGTCAAGCTCTTTTCTGCATCCTGGCTCTCAGTAGGTGAGCAGCTTCTCTCCTCCACATTGATGTTCTGCCTTGTCGCAGGCCCAGGAACAGCACAGCCAAGTGCCCATAGACTGAAACTGAAGCTCTGAGCCAAAATGAATCTTCTCTCGTTAAACTGATTTTTGTCAGGTGTTTTGTCACAGTGACAGAGAGCCGACCGGCACACATTTGTTTGCTTTTATCCTGTTTTTCCCCTAAGAAGGTAAGCTCCAAAGGGCTGAGAACGTTGTGTATCTTGTTTACCCCTATATCCCCATGACCAGAGGAGTGATTGACATTACAATGTTGATAATTATGAGGAGTATGAGGAGTTTTAATTTTTCTCCCTTTAGCTACATGAAGTTTAATTTTAGTCCATGAGAGAAAATGTTCATAAAAGTTCTGATTTCCAGGAGTTACAGCTGCCAGGTATGGTGGAGCACATCTGTAAGCCCAGTGACTCAGGAGGCCGAGGCAGGAGGATCACAAGTTTGAGGCTGGCTTCCAAATCTACTTAGTGAGACCCTGTCTCAAAATATAAAATAAAAAGGGTTGGGAATATGGCTCAGTGGTACAGTGACCCCAGGTTCACCCCAGAACCAAAAAGGAATTTTGGGAAGTAGGAAGACAGAGTGAAAGATGCTGCCCAAATAGGCTTAGGAACAACACTTACATTTGTTTCCAATGCGTCTGTACCAATAGCTAAATATGGATAAAATGAAAAAGAAGGAGAAAAGAAAAAGGAAGGAACCAAGTGCATAATAAAATCAGTCCCTGCTCAATTCAGAATGTAAATTGTTCTCCATAAAAGGCTGCCTGGCCGAGCACCAGCTTTTCCGGCAAGTCCCATGGAGTCACAGCAGCTGAGGGCACTGCTGGCCCCTGGCCCTCATAAGCTACAAGTCTTGGCTCTTGCTCTGGCTGATGCCCTTCCCGGGGGTACAAGGTGAGCTCTTGAGCCCCTATCAGTACCAAGATTCTCCACGGCTTTGTAGAGAAAAATGATTTCATTTTCCAGAATCAGTTTCCCTTCTCCTGCCCTTCAATTCTGATTGCTGAACCACAGAAATGGACCCTTGATTTTTAAATAAACCAAGAAGTCTACAACCACATGCTTAAGAGATGCTTGCATTTCTATACAATTAAATATTTCAGATATTTAGGAATAAAAAATGATTTCATTTTCTAGAATCAGTTTCCCTTCTCCTGCCCTTCAATTCTGATTGCTGAACCACAGAAACGGACGGACCCTTGATTATACCAGGATGTAATCCCAATGTACAAAATACCGCCTGGTTTGTTCTTCACTGTGTGATCCTTTCTCCTACATCAAGATTTCTCCCATTTCATTTTTTTTAATCTTCCCACTTGCATCAAAAGTCATTACGTTTTTATCCGCCCCCCAGTCTTGAGAGTATGATCATGAGAGTTTGTAGGGGGAGCCCTTCAAAGGCAGGTTGATGGAGTGATTGACTCCATCAAGATCCAGCCGAATGCTCCACACGGCACCGTTACCTGGTATTAATGTGCACCCGGGAGCACCAAGGTGACAGAGGTCTTCTTTTAAAATGAGATAAGAGACTCAGTAGAGCATTTTAGTGCAGCCTCATCTCACTCATCCTCAATTATTAGGACTCTGTTCACTACTGTTTTTAAAAATGTGCATGCAAATGGCATCATTAGTCTATAATTAATGCTGCTTGTCGCCGGGAGCTCGGCAGTGGCCTCTGGGTGATGTGAAGGACACCGCCTGCATTGACTGCCCTGCGTTCGCACCCCTGTTATTTACTGTGAGCACCGAGGATGGCCATTACGTGGACTTCTGTTCCTTGCCATGCTTCGGTGCCCTCTTGCGATGCGCAGGCAATAAAGTCAAGTTTAAAGGAATCCTGCTCTTCCAAAGAGGTCAAAACAAGGGTTCAGAGGTCACTTTGTATTTTTTTCTTGTGCATTTCAGATGCCTTGCTAAGCGTCTTCCTGTGTAGGACTGAATCAGGGCTTTGGTTCATTTGGGGAAAAATGTGTTCGACCACAAACAAAGGCTCCAAGTTGTTAGCGTATGATTTTGCATATGATTTGCATGTTAATGGTCTAATGTCAAAACAGAGCAGTCATCTACCTGTCCCTGTTCCTTCCCTTGGATTGTCAAGATGGGCTGATTAGTCTTAGGAAAATTAACTCTTCAGCCTCAACTGCAACCAAAGGAAAAGCAGCTTCAGTGACACAGATGTCAATTGTTCTGATTCTACTGGAAGATCTGCCTTGTTGATGGGAAAAGCTGAAGTGCAGAAATCCTTTAGGGATGGAATTGTCCGTTTGTAAGATGAGCGGCTGGTGGTGTTAGTCTTACTCTCCCAACTCCGTGAAGGTTTTCTTCGTCTTGCAGCTAGAAGGCTCCAAAAAAAAAAAAAAATATATTTAAATGTTTTGTCAATGATCCCCTCCCAATGGATTCCTTTTTAAATAAACAAAGAAGCCTACAACCACATGCTTAAGAGATGCTTGCATTTCTATACAATTAAATATTTCAGATAGTTAGGAATAAAAAGAAACAAAATGAAACATGCATCGAGTACAAAATTTTAATGAGGAACATGTTTGTCCTAGGATGGCATTTAGATGTCATTTTGATGGGTAGAATGAAGATTTGTTCGTGGAAGATATTTTCCCCGAATTAATAACAGAGAGAGAGACACTGCATGTGGAAATACTTGCTAATAAGGGTGAGATGTTTGATTTCTGAGTCCAATTATTTCAGAAGTGATTCTAGCTCTCTGGCCTGGTTAAATCATTAAATTACACACACACACACACACACACACACACACACACACACCCTTCCTTGGTCGTTTGTATTAGGGACAATGGCCACATTTGTATATTATTGCTAAAAGATTTAAGTTATCGCTGAAGGATAGATAGTATGGAGGAGTAGAGATAGGCAGAGTGAAAGCCCTGTCCTTATTCAACTGAGATCTATCTGGGAAGATACATCAGATTCACATGAAAATGTAGCTAACATTTTAGAACCCACAAACTCATGAGAGTCAGAGGAAGAAAGCGACGGTGTTAGAAAAAATTCTTCACGAATCCCAGGAAATAGCAAGAAGAGTCACAGTGTCATTCACTTCTCCAAGTGCGTGGCTGGTACTGAGAGTCTCCGCTGGACATGAAGCAGGGACTGGAGGACAGTTCCTGTTTCTTCTTGCTTTTAAGATCAGCTCATAAATTCCTTAACTCACACAGTTGGGTCGGGTTGTGGGACTCTTCTTGTATTTGGTATTTAATTTTATAATCAATATAACCTTCAGGTGAAAGCACTATAGGCCTCACTTTTGATAAAAATACTCCAAAGAGGGAAATGAGTTTCCCAATTCCCACGGAAATCAGGTTGCTGAGGCTGAACTTGAACTCTGATCAATTCTCCTGGCATGTCAAGCATACCAGAGCCGGACAATAGAACTGGAGTGAAATTTTCATGTTTGGGAGAAGAGAAAAGAGAATTTGGAAAGGGTCAGACTGTGCAAGCTCTTAGAGTCGGCTAAAATCTGGAGTAATGGGAGGGGCTGGGGATATAGCTCAGATGGTAGAGTGCTTACATAGCATGCACAAGGCCCTGGGTTCAATCCCCAGCACCCTCCTCCCCACCAAAAAAAAAAAAATAATAGAATAATGGGAAACATTAAAATCCCATGGTCACATGTAGAGTGAGTATAAGATGAAGACGCTGTTGGCAACAGATTAACCACCATCCCACCACAGGTGAAATGATTAATGAGTTTACTCCAACATTTAGAGAGTAAATCTAACCTTATGAGTAGAGGTTGCCAAAGAAATCGGGGGGAAAAAAGCAATATAAGAATTTTCATGTGGCTTGGGAGGCTGAGGCAGGGGGATCTCAAGTTCTTGGCCTTTAAAGTGCTGGTGGAGAATTGGGAAATGATTGGCCCTGGAAAAGGAGTCAGGAGGGAAAAATCTCTGGTGGTCCTAATATTCATCATTTCTGTCATGTCCACCGCCATCAGAGTCCTTCTGTCCCTCCCCCAGTCAGTCTTGTATGACATGGAGTGCTTGTCTAGCCCTGGGTGATGAACGTCACGTGCCTGTCACTCTAAGTCAACCATTCACGTAAAATGATGGAAATAGGGTGCCGGTAAAATGTGTGATGGCAGAAAACAATTCTGAATACAAGGAACCAAACTGTACTTTGAGGCGATGGAGAGCAGATGTTGAGGCCTAAACGTGGCTGTAAACTCCCATGTTGGAATCACCAGTGTGATGGATTTAAAAGGCACGGACACTTTTTAAAGGAGGCGGCTAAGTCATGAGGGTAGAGTCCTCATGAAGGGGATGAGTGACCTTACAGGCGTTAGCTTCTGCCCTTGTGAGGCGCCGTGTTGGTCCCCTCTGGAGGACGTAGCGATGGGTGCCGTCTTGGCAGCAGAAACCCGACCCTCAGGAGACCTGAACCTGCTGGCCCTCCATCCTCCCAAACTGGGAGGAACAAACCTCTGTTATCAATGAGTCATCTTGTCTGTGAATGAGCGAAGACACCAGGTACACAGACCACGCCTTGGGGAAGCGCTGACAGGAGAGGAAGAGACACACAACCCTTTCCAGCATCCTGCTTCAGCTGACTGCGATTCCCATGTCCCCCTGAGAGCCCTCCCTCTCTGTGTGGCCCGGCGGTCCCGTGGGTGTGTCTGCTGTAAGATGCATAGACCAGGGCCACAGGGATCATCCAATTAAGCCTGTTCGTTTCACCTGTGGAAGGACAAAGTGACTTTTCTGGGTCTCATGACTAATTAGTAGCAGGGCGGAGGCTTGAGCCCTGAGGCTCACTGCCCTAGATACTTCCTCCTCTTCTTTCCCGCTGTCCCTCTGACTTTGTTCCTGGTCACCCTGCTTCAGGCCAGGTGAGCACTCTCTCCTCACAGGCTTGCCACCTCTGGGCTTTGGATCAGGTTTGTTCCGCTCATCCCATTGGATCTTCCTAGCTCCCTGTGCTGAAGCCTTTCCTTCCTTTGAGGCTGATTTAAAACATCATGTTCTCCATGATGACTTCTCCAGGTACCCTTCCTGGAAGTTCTTTCTCCTTGTGAACTCTTAAAGCAGATGAAATTCCTTTTTGTATTCTTCTTACTTGTATACACTGATCCGAGTGCCCGGCCAGATTCCCTGCTAAAGAAATAAGCCTGATACATTTGTTCTTCTAACAGCTTCTATCACATCTCTTTCCATCTGGTCCTCATTTCTGCCTGATTTCCTGGTTGCTGGTAAGGAGTGTTTGGGGTCTAATTGATTAACTGGGTCTTACTTTAGCACCAGTTCACTGGAGTTGCTCCTCTCTGCCTTCATACGGGTCTTTCTGAACCAACGCCCACATAGATGCATGGTACAGAACATAAAATGCAGGTGTTTAGTAACAGGAAGTAAAGAATAAATATGCAATAGTGTAAGTGAGGACTGAGATGAATGTAAATCCTAATGAGCAGGGACTTCTCCACAGAGGTTAGACTTGACCCAGCACGGAACAGGCCACTCGGAAAGAGAAAGGCTGCTTCACATCAGAACAGATTTCATTGACTCTTTAAAATAATTAATTCATTTATTTGTTGTTTTCAGGTCGACACCACAGTAGGGTGCGTTTTGACGTATTATAGGTACATGGGGAGCGACCCATTACAACTTGGATACCATTCTTCTGGAGTGGGCTATGTTAGTATGTTTTATTCAGAAGTAGACCAGAACTTAAAACACGTCAGTGGGCCTGATTCGAAGGTGATCTCAACCCCAGACACAACCTTTTGCAGAGGGGAGAGAGAACTGCCATCTGAGGGTTGGGAAGTGCAGCCAAAGTCCTCTCCCCACCTATCCCCGGAGGCTCCCCAAGTGCCTCTTCTCTCTGGATTATTCACACTAGAAACAGCTTTAAAACCACAATAACTTTTTTTACAGCCTAGAACTTTACGTATAAAGTTGTGGAGAAGGTTTCCATTAATGGCCTTGGAGAAGCAATACACTGACTTAAGTTTAGGCCCATTTACGAGAAGTACAGAAGACAAAAGGAACTCTGTGACCTGGAAATGTGACAGGGCATCATTATAGGAAGAAAACAAGGTCCCCCAAAGAGAACCTCATGCATTTGAGAACTTTGCCTGCTTCATGACACACACTGGAGGAGGGGTACTGATTCTGGGTCTCCTAATTTTGGTTTCTATGAGCTTGTTACTGATTCACAGAAAGTGTCTCTTTGTAAAACCTTGACTATAAGTTTATAACCACTATCCCCATGTCTTTCCCAATGTAAGAGTAAGGTGTCTAAAATGTAATCAGATTTTTATCCATGCCAGTGAAAACATGTTTTCCTTCTCTTTAATGTCTGAATTGCTTGACTATGCCATTTAAAAGTGACATGATATTTTACATTGTATGCATGTATTAAATGATCACACTGTACCCCCAAAATGTGTGTGATTCTTGCATTTCAAAAATAACAATTTGTACCTTTAAAGGGTGAAGCTGTAGATCAGTATCTGAAGTTGGAAATAGGAAAGACATTTTTCCCCCTCCAGAGTAACAATGGACTCAACATTCCAATTTCAATCCAAAGATTAGGTAGGTACCCGAGGACTCAGAAGGTAAGACAGAGAGGTGAGTCTCACATCCTTTGCTCCAGGGTTGTGTTGTGTCATTTGGACACCCCACTGATGTGAATACTTCCACAGCTTGGTCATCTCCACACACTAGAAGCATCTGGGCAAAGGCCAGACACAGGTGGGCACTGTGAAAAGAGACAGAGCCACGCCACAGCTCCCAGGACTTCTAGCCTTTTCTGCTCACAGATTCCATGACATGACGAAATTTCTCCACTGATGTCACCTTAAAACAAACAAACAAACAAACACAGCCATGAAACTGGGACCCACCTGGCGTGACCTGTAACACCTGCCTGTGACTTGAAAGGTCAAGCCCTTCTCCAGGAAGAGCCCTTCTATTAAGTGATTCAGCAACAGTTCCATTAGAAAGATACAAAACAGAGAAACCTTATTCTCAAGCAAGCTGTGTTCTTTAATATTTCTTCAAACTTCCTTTTCTTTCATTCCATTCCTTCCAGAAAGTGTTCCTAGGCACAGTTTGGATTGCTGTGGCATAGTTATAAAAAAAGAAAATTAGAGCCTTCTATTTCTTTCCCCGACCAAGCCTCACAGAGTTTTTCTGCACCATGGCCAGGGTCAGCTTTGAAGAGTACAATCTTGGGGTCCCTCCCATTCTCTGCCTCCTGCCAGACACGTTTGTGGGTGCTTCATCCTTTAAACCTGCCCACCAACCCAGTGATCCATGATAGGAATTCTTTCCACCTCCAACTTCACATTCTTCTTCGGTGGTTGATTGTGACTGGGAGAATAGGCGTACAGAGCATTTTGCATTCTCTGGATGTACCACACAGTAATTCTGCTGTCTGAAAACTCTGTAATGTCAATAATTGATGCACTTGAGAAGTGGTAATTAAATTAGTTAATTATGCTGGTAAAATTACATGCAATTATGTGACTGCAGGGTATGTTTAGTAAATTAGGCTTTCCCATGCTCGCTACATATTGTGGTGCCAATTTTGTTCCTTGATGATTAGGTAGCTTTTGATACTTCTTAATTGATTTAATACCTGGATCTTCATTAGCCCTTGATTGCTATGCTATGTATGTCTGACATTTTTTCTCTCTGATATTTTACTGAGATCGTACATCAGGGAAAAATATACGTACATGTTTGTGGATGATACATAGATGTGCGTGAATCGACGCACATTATTATTATTTTTTTTTGTTTCAGATATTTAGGTTTTGAAACCTCGCCTCCCCCATGGCCCTCCAGTCTTCCTGGAAATAACTAATCCTAACTGTTGACTCAAGTAGAATCCAAGAACATAAATCTTCTTGGACACTCTCAAAGAGGAAAAATGTCATGTTTATTTTGCTTCTGAAATATCCACACAAATAGTTCTAGGCAGGCAAAAAAGGAAGCGGAAAAAAAAAAGTCAGAAATTTCAGGAAAGTTGATCATTCCACTTCTTTCAATAAGAAGCAATAGACTTTAAATAAGATCCCTATCAATGCAGAACTAACCTAAAGTGCATAAATAATAGAAAGTGAAAGGTTGTCATTGGATCCTGAGAGGTTTACTGACCATTAAAGTCTTACCATAAGTATGGGTAAGCCTCCGTGGGGCGGGAGGCTGAGAGAGGAGGGTATTCATTCCGTGGATGGAGCTCACCGGGGCCGGACCTCTTGGTTTAAGACTCAGAATCACCGGGAGCTGGGGGGGAAGCCTGGGGCTTTCTTGGTCCTTTACCTAACAGAGGAGACAGTGATGATTCCACTGCAGACATTCTCAGAGCAGGGCACGTCCAGACTGTTCTGGAATTCAGGTCTTTTGTGACCCTGGCTGTGGCAATGTACTCTGTTACTCTGCCCTCTGTGCTGACCATTTCCTCTCAGTTACTCTAACCTTTTACTTATGCAGGGGTCAGGCACATGCTCAGAAGAGCTCCTTTTCAACTACCAATAGAGTATCAGGAGGCTACTTGAGTCAGTTACAAGAAAGCATGGCAACTGTAGTCATCAGCAGCCAGGAGCTAGGAACCGCCAGGAGCCTGCAGCTTCTCCCATGCTCTACACCCCACCCTTCCTGTGGACCAGGAGGGTGCTGACCTGGTGCAGGCTTCAGTGTTGGGAGGCGTGGGTGAGTGGTCACGGTTTGCACTTCTGTCCTTCCTCTGTGGTCAGGAGATGGACAGACAGCCCACCCCACACAACACAAAGCTCCTGCCAGGACTGTGGTTGTGTAGATATTAGAAAACTACATCTTGGAAATGGAGGGCTCTGTCCAGTCCTTGTAGATTTGTTTTGTGTTATTTTGATTCTTGGGCAGATGCAAAGGAATCCTAAAGGTAAGTGGTAGTCAAAACTTTTATTCATACAGTACTTTTTCCTAAGTATGTCCACAGCTTTAGTCTCTGTGGAGTTTCCCAGCCACTCTGATGACAATAAGAATGATCAAATATCCCCCTTTCTTGGATTCTTTTTAACCTAACCTGTAAATTCTTCAAGGTTTGAATAGTAAACAGCTGCACAGAATCATCTAACCTGGTAGAAAAGGACAAGTGAGTTCCAATTCTTGAGCCTTACGAATTCAAATTTGTAACCCAAACTGTCTGTGAGGTCCCCTGGGGTTTTCCAAAGTGTCCCCCAACTCGAGGAAGCCGTCTCCTGATACCTGTGTGTGTGTCCGTCACTGTGTTCCTGGTCCGTTTCATGTTTGTCTGGTCATACTTTCACACAGGACAGTCGATTTTAAATTTTTGACCAAAGATGCTCTGATGGATCTACTCCCCTGTCTTATAAGATCCTAACATGGATGTGTGTGTGTTGGGGTGCCGCAGTCTGGCTGGGCACAAATCACGAGCCACTGAAGCAGGAACAAACTTTATTTCTGAACTCCACCAGCACACTGCACACACGCTCCCCGGGAACTCCCCCAAACGCCATGTGGCTCCTTCAGCAACCAGCAACTGGAAAAATCCCTCCTCCGGCACTTCCCCAACCAATGGGAACTCTCCAGGAACCCCCAGGAGAGCTCAAGCGGAACTCCACGGGAACTCCGCCAGAACTCAAAAGTCATCCTCTTCATGGCTCGCCAGCGTCTCCTCTCAACCACTACTTCTGGCAAAAATGCCATGCGTCATTCCTACTGGGCTGTGACCCTCAACATGGGGGGGAGACAGGTAAACGAGGAAGTCTTCCAGGCAGCAGGTCGGCTGGGGAAGAGCGGAGGGGTCTCCGTGGGTAAGCAGAAGCTGGGGACTGAGAGGAGGGACTGCAGAGTGTGGCTGGGACCCTCCTGCTCCGGTGGCCGGTCAGGAGCAGCAATCAACACCCGTGTCTCTGGCAACCGCAGGTCTACGCGCGGTGCATGCTCTTTTCCTCTCCAGACTTCAAGATTTAGATTGGAGACTCAACTGGCTCATTCAACAGGTGAAATAAAATATGAAGCAAAGAAAACCGCACTGGGCGTCACTGTGCAGGAAAGGGAGGGGGACCCAGGGCTCCTCCAGCTCCCTTCCTCCTTGTGAATTTTTTCAGGGCTCCTTGAAAACCTTTTCTTGGCCCCTGGGCTTTGGCAGCGCCAGCGAGCCGTCCTGGAAGCTGGCACGATGCCATCGTAACAGATGGCCAGGAGAGCAGGCAGCAAGGAAACCGTGTAGGAGCATCACCAGCGAGTGCCGCGGGCCAGAGCTCCAGACGCTGGCCTCAGTGCGTGCTGAGCTTCTGAGCAAGGTGGCCATAAGGGACATTTGAGTCTGCATCTTTGCTGCTTACTTGAGACAGAAACGCCAACACTGCCTCATTGGTGCTTCAGTGTTAGGTCTTCTGCGCCAGCTCTGATACGTGTGAGATATTGCAAGAGGGTGAGATAAAGAGAGATCCTAAATAAAACCATCAGTGTTTTCCATCTGCTGACCCTGTCCAATTCACGCTGCCCACTCCTGCCAAGTTCATCTCCCAAGGCACACGGTGGATCTGGGGTCCTCTTCCCTAAAAATGTTGATCACAGTAATGATGGACAGTGAAAGTGGCAGTGGCCACCATCTGACGAGCACTGAACTCGTCCACGGCTCTTTTACTTGGTGGACATCTGGTGCTGAACAACAAACTTCCTAACGGAGGTCCCAGAGCCCATAAATGTCCGAGCTGATATGGAACTTTTATCTGACCAGTTGTAGCAGGAACTTTAACAAACATCATCCGTCCTTGCAAGTATAAGCAAATTCAATGTCCAAAGTTTCTCTGGAAATTTCTTGGTGGTCATCACATTACTATTTAATAAGCTTTGGCTTGTTAATTTTGATTATTTTGATTTAATTCAAAGTTGAGTTTAAGCAAAAGTTCCATGTTTTTTAGTTTTAAAGATTTTTGGTTATGTAAGAGAAAACTTGTTCTGAGAATTCCAATTCTAAATTCAAATTCATGAGGACTGAGGTAAGCCAGGTTTGAACAAGAGTACTGGATGGACCTATATTTGACAGAAAAGAATTGTCTATATTGAGTCAAGTGACCTTTCTATTATTTATGATTTTGTCTGTGATTTTCTGTCTGAAATCAACAAGTATAAAGGAGCAAAGATTCTGGGTTTTTTTTTTTCCCCTTAGGCATTAATGGAAGCTCCAGTGTTAATCCAATTTTTGGAACTCTCAAAGAAAAGATGCTGACAATACTTATTTTTAAATTTTCTTCTAGCAGGCTCTCCTTCCCAGTAAACAAAGAAAATGTCTTCATCTACTCAAAGACAGTTATTCTCTGTGTAACAGCTAGCTATTACTGTGTAACAATCACCAAAACCCCACTGACAGGCAAAATAGATATTTATTCTTACAGACCTAGGGACTGCCTGTCGAGGCTGCCTAAGCTGGTGGAGGCCCACCCGGTTGCTCACCCTGCAGCTGGGGTGGGTGGGCATGGCTAGGTTCTCCCTTAACTGTGGCAGAACTGTTAAAGGACAAGCTGGGCCACTGGAACTTTGGGTCACATTGTTCTGATTGACATTCTATTGGCAAAAGCAAGTCCCAGGTACAAACTCAAAATGGAGACATCTTTGTTTTTGAGGAGATGCAGGTCACATGGTGAAGACTGATGACGGGGAAGGATGATGGATTGGGGCCATCGATCCATTTTCCACGGGTGACTTAGGGCATGTCCTGTACTGTTCCTCCTTCACTCGGTTCTGTGTGGCCTGGCCGTGCTTCTGCCTCAGACCTTTTATTACCCCTCGACTTCAGATTGCATCTCAGCCTTTGCATTCACTCAACGTCCCTCGTTAATCCTATTTTAAAGATGTCACTGTCTTCGCTCAGAGGACACCTGGAAAGTTCTTTCCCAGGAGGGAATATCGCAGAAACGGTGCTCATCTTTCAGTGTGTGGTCAGGCCCCGCTGCCCTACCTCTCTGGAGTCTGGATGCTATGTGTGCTGACAGCAGAAAATGTGTCCTTTTGGAATAAAGAACAATGTCCTGATAGGGAGTGAGCAGCAATCAGCTCCTCCTTTGGGAAGAATATTGATGATGCCACAATTTCTGTGAAAGAGTTACCTATTTCCTCATCTGTAGATTTAGCTTTAGAATGAACTTCATACCCTCTCCATTTGGGCTCCAGTTCCCCCTTAACAACCCGACAAAAAGCGAGTAGGGCAGTGACAGAGGACAAAACTAGCACCCTACAGAGAATGACCCTGTGTTTATGCAGCTATGTGTACGTGTGATTAAGCAGGATGTATTTATTTTATAATTAAACATAATCTTCATTTATTTCCTTACTAGTAGTAGTGCTGTCTTCTAAACCATCACTATGTATGAAATGTCAATTTGTGTTTATATTTTAGAATGAATACACACACACACACACACACACACACACACACCCATGACCACCTCTTATGATTCATTAAAAGCACTTTTACAACTCGTGGCCTGGGAACCTGCGAGAGAGTTACCATGTCAGCTTTTCATGTTAGCCAGGCAGAACAGGCTGACACAGATGTTTGGGAGCCTCAGAGCCCTTAATCTGTTACCATTGCTTTGCAGCATGTTCTAGACTTCTTAGGAGCAATCTTTATTTATTTTTGGAGCTCACAGATTGCATTTGCACAAGTCAGGAATATTTTCCAGCTTATTTTAGTGAACTCACTCATATTTGGCCCCCATGGAAAAATCAATATACTGTTTTCCAAAGAATCAGTATTAGTGCTATTCTAGTGTTAGGCTATTATTCTACTTAACCACCCCAAGGGCAGAGCTACTCTCATACTTGTCTGCTTTTTTGTGTCTGGTGAGATAAGACAAAGCAAAACTCTCACTGAAATCCTGACTTCATTTTACTCCGTAGATGCAGATATTTTGTTTTCTGAGATCGTTCTTCTTCCTTGAGCCCTTTAGTGAATCTGAAATCAGGTGTTCAACTTTAAGAGATGATTAGGTGACTCAACGCCCACACTCCCAACAATGGCTGGGTGAGTCGCCTGGTTACTTGTGGTTATTTTTGTGGCACCAGTGGTTCCAAGATTGGTGGTTTTTTTCTATCCGCGTTGTATGTGTCAGACCTTTTTATTGATTCATTGAATGCAGGTGTTTCCTGATTATGTATTTGATTGACTATACCTAGTGACTGGATTAAAAGAGAGCAAATGAGCCCTTCGATAGTTCCTTTCCTTCCCATGCCATTCCCTGATGGTATCCATGGATATGGTGTTTACCTAAAGCAGGATGGTTGGCCACTGTCTGGTTTTGATTTAGAAGAACCTAAAATCACCCTGGACTCTTCCCAACGCCAGGCTCAATACCTTACAAAATAGTTTGCTGAATGAAGAAGTGAATATATGTCTGAATGTTGTACATGTACGGATGGACACTTATAAATGGCCAACAGGAACGCCAGGCTAGGGGTAAGCCAATCCGTTTTTATTTCTATTCTTATTCCAAACTACTTTTGCAGGTATTATTCTCAAGTATTCAGACACAGCCGGAAGCAGCATGCATCAGAAAGGAAGAGAGATAAGGAAACTGAAATGGACCACATCTTTCAGCCCATTAATCAAAAACCCATAATTCCCATTAAGGCAGGTAAGACAATGAAGAGTGCTAAGAAAAAAAAATTACTCTATATCAGGAGCATATTTAAAAGCTAAAATCAGTGACTGTTGTCCTAGGGCACAGTGGAGACACTTCTAAGAGGCAGAGAAGTTTGAAGACCCTCATTAAGAAGATGTCGCCTGCATGCACTGATAAAACAGAAAAGAAAAATGTATCTGAAGCTCCAACAGAATGTAGCTCACTTTCTTCCTCCCACTCTGTTTCTCTGAATAATTCTCTAAGTTGCAATATGAGTAAAATGGAGCTTGAAATAGACAAAATGGGATTGAAGGTTTTTTTCCACATAATATCTTAATGGGATTGCTATGCCTGTTCTTTGGCAAATTTTTATTTGCTCCATCTCCCCCGTATTTAAGAAGGGAAATTTAAAATTTCCAGTGAGTGCACTTATCTTTAATCGTCACCCCCACCCAGCTTGTCGAGACCCTATCCTTAGCGTATTGGGGGTATGTTTATATGGTTGTGCCTGCCCAGAGAGAGTAGGTACCATTTGTACTTGTGCGTTTTAATGGGAGCGATAACTGCAATGGGAATGAATGCCTCTACTGTGGGGAAAACCAGGCAGAGAAGCCAAAAGCTATAGCAGTTAAAAACGCGCCAGTTCTCATAAAAAGAGCAGCCACAGGCAACGAGGGCTGGGCCGATGCGCAGAACAGCCCTCCGCACGTCGCCTGCCCTGCAAGCTGTACGCCTGCCTAACTCTTCACTACTGTCCCCTCACCCCGTCAACAGATGCGGCACCCAGGCAGAGCCCATCCTCAAAAGAGCAGGATTTTTCTCTCCTTTCTTCTTTAAACCAACATTTCAGTTCTCTCCGCTCTCTCTTTTAAGTAGTTTTTGAAAAAAAAAAAATCATGCATCACTACTTGGAATTCTCCAAATCACCATATTTGAGATTTCACAGAAAAGTGATTCTCAGAATGATTTGTGCTTTAAGCAGGAAGGGTGACCGCCAAATGGCTCATGTGCCCAGTTAACTATGTTAAACGTCTAGTGTTTAAGGATCCTAAAACAATGCTCATTAAAACCCCAAACCAAGACCAAACCAAAACAAATACACAAAAACCAATTATCTCCATCATCCAAGACACAGATTCAAAGCCTTCCTGAATCATCTGGCCTCGACCATTCTCATGAGGGGGGTTTGGAGAGGACAGGAGCTTCTTGCCTTGTGGTCTACAGCATGGTAAGTGCTCTCTCTCTCTCTCTCTCTCTCTCTCTCTCTCTCTCTCTCTCTCTCGTGGTTCAGTAGCCTCCACACACAGTGCAGTCAGGCACATTCTTCGCTGACTCAGTGAGCAGGCACCAGGTCCTGTACTGCTTTGCAAAGACTGCAGAATAAATCCAGAGGTAGTCTCTGTCTTTAAGGAGTTCATGGTGTGGTGAGAGAGACAGACACAGACATACACAGCTCTAATGCACATTTAAACTACAGATTTGCACATTTAAATGAGTTATGGAAAAGGAGCTGTGGAAGCCGAAGTGGAGTTCTGTAATTCAACCTGAAGTTGTGATGCTTCACGGGGAAGTGACAGGAGAGTCCCAAGGGATGAACAGTGACCGACCCAACTGAGGAGAAGAGCCCAGGGACACTGTGTGGCTGGCCACATGCTCCCTAGGACTGGCACAGAGGTGGGAGATACACTGTATTTGCATCATTCGGTACAGTAGATGGTGCTACATGTGGCTGTTTACAAATTTATTAGAAGAATAACATGAAACATTTAGTGCCTCAGTAGCACTAACCACATTCCAAATGCACAAGAGCCGCATGTGACTAGTGGACAGCTGGACAGTGAAGATACAGAATAAGACCACTGTCCAGAATGTTCCACTGGACAGTGCTGGTACAGAGAAATTGGGGAAGGTAGGTGAGAAGCTGGTATTGAAGCCATAAACCAGAAGTTAAATGGATTGGAGAGCTTCACCCAAACAGCAAGAAATGAGGAGCCAGGGGCATCCCCTGGGGTCTACCACTGTTGAAGACCAGTGTGGGGAGGGGATGGTGCCTGCAAAGGAGCCCCAGAGGGATGCTGAGGAGAAGATGGAAAACAGGAGGATAGAATCCTAAGACCCAGCGAGGAGAATGTTAGGGAAAAATGTGCGATTGTTAACCACGGCCGATATTGTAGAAAACTCTTGAAAACTTAAAAATTGACCTTCAATGCAAAAAATTGGGAGGTTCTCAGTTTCATCCATGAAGGCTGGTTAAGGGGAATGTGTGTATGTGTGTGTGTGTGTGTGTGTGTGTGTGTGTGTGTGTGTGTGTGTTAGGATGAATGTAGATAGAAGATAGATGCAAATGGTGGCCCCCAAGACACATCCTTGTGACAACCACCATAAGACTGCAAGAGGAAGGAGCATATTTCCCCTACAGCCTCCAAGAGTGTGGCCCGGCCGACACCTCGACTTCTGGCATTTGTTCCAGAACTGTGAGGGAATAAGGTTCTGTTGGGTCAGGTCACAGGCTGGTGTTCATCCGTCACAGCCACCACAGGAACTAATACACAGGGCATTCGGGAGACTGGGAGTTCAGAATGGAGTCTTGACAAGGGGCTTTTACAAAATCGAATGTTTTCGGGGGACGAGCTGATAAAGCAAAGGGTTTGAAATGAAAGTGGGAGCGCGGAAAACTGGTGTGTCTGGGGTTCATGTCCAACTTTCTAGGTCAACGCACAGACCCATGGGCCAGCCCACTCCTTGCCCTGCCGATACCACCATCCATATTTACTGCAGTCTTTATTTTTAATCTTTCATATACATACGATAATGCCTAGACTTTTTGTTCAGCGATTTCAGCAAACTCCTTAATGTCACATTAAAATCCCTCTCATTGTTCTCCTTCCTAGGTGCCAGCACATTCTTCCAGCACATTCTTCTTCCTAGTTCCTGAGCTTGGTTCCATTCTTCTGCTTCTCTGCTCCTGGGAGAAATTCTGGGAACTCTGATGATTTTTCCACTACATTTTCAAGTTCTCTGACAATGCTTAGGTCTTCCCTGCTGAGCCGCTTTGCCTTAATTCATCTCCAGTTCCTTCTAATTTCTCTACTGAAATTGTCCCAAAATGTTCCACCTGAGGACAAAACCTTTTTCTCCCCCTTGTCTTTTATGAGAAACCTGGGATCACCCGACACACACTTGCTTGGTTCTTGTTCCTTCCACTTCACGATTCCTTTAGACCTTTCGCCCTCTTAAGAAAGAAAGGCTTTTCTGCTCTTTGAGATGAGACCTTGCCTTTTCCATCTTCTGAATATATGTGTCTTGCCCGCCCTCTGCCTCCCTGATACTCTTTCCACAGTGCTCCTCCATTGTGTTCTTCTTCTGGGTCTGTCTTCCTATGGTGAGCACATTTTGATTGACATCATCACTCCTGGGCTCTTTGACTGTTGGTCACCTTCAACTGGATGATCCATCAGGATGACCAACCTGAGAAGTCCAAATGTTGAGCCCAAATCTCCACTTAACATTTTTTTCCTCCAAACTCCTCTGAACCCCATGAATGCCCAGCTTCTGTCGACTCAGGGGATACCTGTGCAGATTTGAAGGAATCAGCTTTACACCTGTGCTTTCTGTGTTCCACCTCCCTCCAGGCACAATCGTTATCATGGTAGAACGTTCCTCATTGCAGATGTTTGAAGGAAGTTTGTGGTCACTAAGAAAGTGGGAGGAGCCTTCTATTTGAGCAGAAGTCTTGAAGGTGGATCCAGGATTCTTCAGTTGGTGCTACCTTTGGTGTCTTCTGGCGGTAGCTCGAATTCTCTCTGCTCAGGTTCCTGGGTGCAAAAAGCTGATATTAACCCGTGACTCAAAGGATTATGGTGAGGTTATGGGGGAAATTATCCTTACAAGTTCTTTGTGAATTCCAGAGTGACAGATTTTGATTTAACCTTTGGTTATGACCAAATGTGTCAACCACAAGTTGTTCTCACAGTCAAAGAGAAAGCACTTGTGAAAACCAGCAGGGATTGATCAGTTGCGAAGCCCTTGGTTGCAGGGGGAAAACTTTTCTGAACAGTTTGTTAACTGTTATTAGGACCCACAGGAGGTGGCTCCTCTTGTAGATCATTTTAAGCATTTTAATCCTAACCAACAATGGAAATGCCCCCTCCTCCGTTTCCCTAGGGGGTCCAGGTGTTGGAAGGGCATGTGGCTTCACCTGACTTTGCCCTAACAAGATCTTTCTAATGACATTGGGTGGTGGCAAAAGCTCTGGCAACCTTTGGGGGCTGGGTCTTGGTTGCCAGCCCCAGGCCCCAACAGGACACCCTAGTTCCTGGTCTCTAATAGAACAACTGTGAAGCACCTAACCCATGCACATTAGTCACTTGGACTCATCCTAAGCACAAAATGCATAAGTAACCCTGTTCCTGTTAGCACTGTTAACTTCATTACCAGCATCATGATCCCTGATATGTGGTGAAGATTTGGACATCTTTGGCTTGAGAAATGAAGATGAGATTGTGGATAACGTGTTAAGTGTGTTTTTTAATTTTTAACTTGTTCTAAGTGCAGAGTACTCAAAACCCAGGTCTGTCATGGCTCTCTTTTAGCTGAAAGTAGATAAAACCTTCTTTACAAAAATCACTTTTTCTTAGTAGTCCAATAAGTATCAGTAAGTGCAATGAGCTAATAGGTTGCTTAACTAAAATATAACTGAGATGAAGACTGGCCAGATAAAATTAGCTGCCTCAGAGTGCTTCTCTGCTTATATTTAGATGTAAAGCTATAGAAGAGAATCCTGTTTTTATATTGCATGTCAGGGTGAGTAGGTGTCTCTGTGTATGAAGAATGATTTTTTTTGAAGGGAGGTACACTTTTTCTTTAAGAAGACTTTACAAATAACCTTGTCTATGCGATGGAAAGGCACCGGTCTTCTTAGACTCTCTGCACCTTCCTGATTCTACACCTGATTAGGCACAAACCCAAACTCCAGTTCTTATGTAGTGTTTAATTGTACAGAATCCATAAAAAATCACTTAATATAAAGAGAACAAATACTTTTTTTTTATTGCCACACTAAATACTTTTGCCAACGAATGCTTTGGGGGGTGCTTTTTATTTATGGATTTTTTCACAAAGCCAGAGAGCTTTTGTCTTTTTTAGTGCTTTATATTTATAGTTGTGGGATGATCATTTTCTGGTTGGTTTCACATTGAGCTCTTTCAGAACTAGTTGGAGTAGTAATAGTTTCCTACTGTTTATTCTTTCTCCCCCTGAGTCCTACGCTAAATCTTCTTCACTCTATCAGTGACTCTGCAGTATATTATGGTACACATTCTTAGGCTATTAACTTTGGGCACTGCTAATGATTTCCTTCTTATATATCTATACAGCACATAAAACATGTAAATGTTTCTTATTAAAACAAGAAAACTCAAAATACAATCAACCCTATCAGCTGAAGAAAAAAAGAGCTGGAGATTTTTTTCCCCCAAGTGAGATTGCAAGAGAGAAACAGGTTTGAAAACCCCCAGTGTTGAAAAACAAAGTAAATTATAAAAGACCCCCGAAGGGAGAGATTTAGTTTTCTTAAAAAACAGCTTGTTTGGCATTCTATTCCTACACTTAATTTTTTTTTAAAAAAAAAGTAACACATTTGAGAACTCAACAATTTCAGCATAACAGATTTCTCCACTAGAAGAAAATATCTTGGGTTTCTGAGAAGGCAGAAAAGGAGAGACGGAGGAGGGACCTCGGTGTCACCTGAGTCCTGCACGGTTGTGCTCAGGTGTAGGTACAGAATCTCTGTGGACCAGCTCACCCTACTTTTGGTGGCTCAAAGCCTGTGAGAGCTTAACCTGGAGGAGATAATTTATAAGTGACTGAAAAACCAAACACTCTTAGCTTCAAAGTTTAATGAAGACAAAAGACTCTAGGGAGCAGGATGATTCAGGATGATTCTCCTTAAAAAAGGAGAAAAGAAAAGAAATGGAAATAATTAGAACAAAAGCTACCAGTGTTTGCATCTTAAAATAAGCCTGGCCTGGTCCTGAACCAGTGAGAGCCGAAAGCCACCGGGGACTTGGTTAGCCTCACGCTTTCTCTCCTTTACACCCCTGATGCTGATCCAGGATGATTCAGGAGACACCTTTCCTGGAGGCATAAAATACTCCCTTGGCCATTTTCAGGCAAAGGAGTCCACAGCTGGAGAACAGGATAAAGATGGAGGGGATGGATGGTGGAGAGAGGAGAACAAAGAGACATGGGGTGAGAGGACAGGTCGTGTGGGGAGAGGGAGAGAGGGGAGTAAGGCCTGGGAAGCTGGCGGGGAAAGCGACTGTCAGAGGAGAAGGGAAGTCAGACTTTTTGCTTTCACCCAATCCTTGCTTAGATCCACTTGCCCGTGATATGGTGCATGCAGAAATGAGAGCATAAGGTGTTTTCATCAACACACTAAAGGAGACTAAAGAAATGTTTATGAAATATTTATTGGGGTTGCCCCAGCAGCATGGCTGGGTCCTTCCCTGCCCAGACGGACTCCCCTTGGAGCAGTGGAAGGAGGAGGCGCGTCCTCTCTCCTTACCAATGTCCATCTGCTTCCAGAAAATGCCAACCTGGATGAGCAGGGTCAGCAGAGGTCAGCATCCAGTCCCTATGCCAGGAACAGGAACTCTGGGTACCTTGGAGGGCTGTAGCCAGTCACCCACCCCGGGGCTGCTCACTGGGAGACTCCAAGGGGCTGCTCCTGGAGCTAGCATCTTGTCAACTGTCCCCAGAATTCTGACACCATGATCCTGTTCTGGTGGGGAGGAGCTGGGTGAGAACAGACATTAAAGTAAAAACCAAAAAAGAAAAGAAAAGAAAGCATGATCGTTGCACACTTTAAAAGCACGTCTAGAAGCGGTGCCTTGTGATTTGCTGTCAGCCTTTTGCTCAAGGCAAACTTGGTTCTCTCTTGGGAGCTGCTCTGGCAAGGCGGATACCATGGCGTTTACCTGGGCCCCTTTGGACATTCAGGGGAGAGCTAATCAGGGGATCTGTTGTCTCTAGGAAACCGAGAAGGAAAACAATCAGCTCTGTTCTCTGTGGGCCAGGACTGAGGAGTAATAAAGGAGCTCCCAATGCACCGGGAGCCCAACACAGGTTAACACCGCCTGGCTGACCTGGCTCCCAGGTGCATGGTTGCCAGGTAACCCTGGGGCCTGCAGCCTGTGGAAGGCTGGGGGCGGCTGTGGGGGCAGGGCAAACGGAGTCACTTTCAGGGCAGCTGCTGCCAGGCTGCTCCTCACCCTGCGGCAAGTGGAGACAAGCTGGGCTTGGCCCGAAAGGCCATCTTCCTCCCCAGCTGGAAGGGCTGCCTCTGGAGAAAGCGAACCCAGGCCAAGCCTTGCACAAAGCTCCCCCTGTGTACCGATCATATTCATATTTACGGTCACATGTATTTATATTCTGCCATTTTATTAAGTTATTTTCTAAAAATTCCTCCCAATGTTAGGCGAGTTTATAGAGCACAGTTTCACATGTGTGAAGGGCCACGTGATTGTTTTGGGGAAGAGCCACAGGGCTCCAACCTCAGGTTTGCAACCTTATGCGGGGGTTGGCTGGGAGTCGCCTTGCCATTGGAGACTCACAAGGGATCTTCTTAGATCTTCCTGTGTCCTAAGAAACCAGCATCTCCTTCAGCCTCTTGAGGAATCCTGAGGGTCTGGTTTCCTTTGCCCTGGGTGGCCTGCCTGGGGGGGATTCAGATGGAGCCAAGATGTAGTGCCTTGTAGGGGCTCTTCTTAGAAATGCTGTTTCTACACCATTTACCTGGCAAATTCATAAATCTGGGACATCTTGCTCCCAAATAATGCTTGATGTACAAGGCCTACTTTGTCCTAAGTAAATGTTGACTTGTATTTTGGTTGGTAGGACACATACTAGTCAATTTGTGTACTTTAAAAAAAAATTATTTATTCTTATTTGTTATATATGACAGCAAAATGCATTTCAATTCATATTACACATATAGAGCATGTTTTTTCATGTCTCTGGTTATATACAAAGTAGAGTGACACCACTTGTGTCTTCATGCATGTACTTTAGATAATGATGTCCATCTCATTCCACCATCATTTCTAACCCCATGCCCCCTCCCTTCGCCTCCCACCACTCTGCCCTATTCCTCCCATGCTCCCTCTCCCTACTCTACTATGAATCAGCCTCCTTATATCAGAGAAAACATTTGGTGTTTGTTTTTTTGGGATTGGCTAACTTCACTTACCATTATCTTCCATCCATTTACCTGCAAATGCCATGATTTTATTCTATTTTATTGCTGAGTAATATTCCATTGTGTATATATGTCACATTTTTTTTTTTATCCATTCATCTACTGAAGGGCATCTAGGTTGGTTCCACATTTTAGCTAATGTGAACTGTGCTGCTATAAAGATTGATGTGGCTGTGTACCTGTAGCATGCTGTTTTTAAGTCCTTTTGATATAGACTGAGGAGTAGGATAGCTGGGTCAAATGGTGGTTTCATTCCAAGTTTTCCAAGGAATCTCCAACTGCTTTTCATATTGTTGCACTAGCATCTGGCAGGACTCCTGGCTGCCCACCTGTATAGGCATCCTGACTTCTACTTTCACGCAGGACACTTGGCTGCAGCCCAATTTGTGTACTTTTAGGGGTCTGCATTTCATTCCATTTGGCCAAGAGAGCTTTATAAATAGACAGAGGGCTGCATGTACAGCAGAACAGGTTGTGCACTGTCATGGTCCCAGACTGGAACTAACTTACAGAGGTAGGCCCAGTACTAAAGAGCCAGCATCTTTCGTGGTCTGCATGAGTGGGGCAGTTTGGCTCAGAAAAGGGTGAATCTTGCAGACCAGCTGGCCTCTCCAGATCTATGTCTCTACACCTCAGGGGTTCCTGTGCATAGAACCTTCCTTTTTCATGTGGGGATCCACATGTTCCTGTCTAGAGTGAAGAGAAGATGAGTTATCTAATAAGCCGATGGGAGAGCTGAGAGCTGGAGCAGAGGCAGTCCAGCTGCTTCGCCGCACCTGGAATCAGCCGGGCCAAGGGGGTATCAGCAGGCCAACCTTCCTAGCCGCAGGGCCATCATTCTGCTTCATGTGTTGAGTCACTGTGAGAAGAGAAAGATTTATGGGCCTTCTTTCAACACTCGTTTAACAAATATTTATTGAACACCTACTCTATTCTGAATTCTGCCCTGCCTTCAGAAAGCAAGGTTGCAAACAAGTTGTTCTCCTCGCTCCTCTCCAGTGCTGCTTTTGGTAATGGCCTCTAGATACCTCTAAGCATCAACCCACATTGCTTGAACGTCAAGGTTCTTACTGAGCCAACGTTGTCCATAGGTGCAAAATCTAAGACTTGGAGGAATCTTGTTTTTTGTGCTTCCATGTATGTTGGAGTGAACCCCAGGCTGAGTTCATGTTAGAAACCTTAAAAAAACCAAAAAACAACCAATCAACCAAACAATAACAAAAATCTATCCCACAGACAAAGCATAGATTGCACATGCCTCAGAAGCCAAACCAACCTGCTTCCCTTGATTCTGGGAATTCCTGCTGCAGGGTTTCAGCCTCAGACATGCAGCTGAGAAGATGTCTTTTTGAACACCCTGTAAATACAGGGGTAGAGATGTTAACAGTTCAGCAGGTGAACTTTTTCTCACTCCACCATCAGTTACTCCAGGGTCTAAAATGCGGGGAGAGATACTCAGTTCATTAAGGAGATGCTGTATTTGGCACAGAAGGTAAAAATACGGCCTCTGGTGCTAGTCATCACCAATGACGTTATATCTCAAATGTGTGAAGGAGGAAAATACCACCTTTGAAAGTCCTCTGGCACCCACCCAGAGACTCACACAGTGCCAGAGACCAGGATTGGGAGAGGATCTTCCCTTTCCCAGCATGTCCACCCTCTTCAGGGGCACCCCTTCCCACTGGAGGGGGCTCTTCAGGGCTGCAAGTGCAGCTCACAGAGTTTGGTGGCTCCCAGAAAGAATTTTGCCATGTGGACCCTTGACTAGTGGTATCTGCACTCCCCAGACTCAAACCTCTACAGTGCTTTCTCATTCTAACTTCTAGAGAAATCAGACCAGTCAAAAACTCTCCAGCAGTAGAGTCTCCATTACAAAGGCACGGGGCATGTTGAATGTTCTTTATCAAACTGCTTCTCATGCCTGACACCAATGTGGACAGTCTGATATGGTTCCCTCAATTAGGGAGGTCATTGCCCAGCTTCCCCTCGATGGCTCCAGTTGACTCTTGTTCTGGTATAAATAGCACTGTCCTGTGACCATTTCCCTGTCTTCCTAATTTGAATGATAAAGAACATGGTCACCTTGTCCTTAAACTGAATCTTACTGGTCAAGAATAATTCCTCCTGGGTCATCCAGATGCTGTCTCTATAATGAGTATGAATTTTGGGCAAGCCATCCAATATTTGGTGATTCAGTATGGTCACCTATATACAGGGGTTGTATGGACAGACATTATGTACTTCCTCCCCAATACGAACACAGAAGATGTCGGTCTCGTCAGTCACATTACTGTGGTCACCTTCGGGGAAGGCCATTTTCCCTCGGAGCTGTGTGGGACAGGTACCTATTGTAAAATCTGCCATAATCTCAAAAGCTGGAAGACAGAGGATTCTTCTTGCCATGCTAAGTAAGGAGTTTGGGCTTCCTGCTGGGTAAAGGAGACTAGCAAAGTTTCCCAGTGGGTGACCGATGTGATTAAATATTTGTTTCCAAAAGAGTGTATTGTAATAGTACAGGTGAGAAGATGTTGGGACACAAGCAATGAACTTTGAAGAGTGATACTTCTATGTGAGAAATCTTAAAAGTAACATCCTCTTGAAGTCAGATGAGAGAGAACCGCTGTTGGGAGTGAATTTCAATTAGATTTCTATCATCTCTGCTCAAAGCTCTCCAATGTAGGCCAGTGGTATAGCATTTCCTGGCTTCTCATCTTTCAATAGCTTTGTGCATGCTATTAACAGCTACTGCAGCATCCCAGAGCAGGATACCTTGAATAGTGAATAGAGGGGTTCTCGTGGTCTGGTATATACAGTGTTAGCTGCTTGGGGATTCATAGGGATGAAAGATGTCTTATTTATTGTCCTCTGAGATGAAAGATGCATCATTTATAACATTAGGATTACTATTGTATTTATTCTTGGGATGCTCAAATCACATTCTTTTCTACTGATGGAATCGCAGAAGCCCTGTTAATTTGTGGGCCAGTAGCTTATTAAAAACTTCAGACTTGGAGGGTCTGTCTACACAAAAGTGGGTGTTGTGTGAAGGAAGCAGTATGATTCTGTTGTTGTCGACACAAAGGCCGCATTCTCCTGCTCACGAGCATTACTGAGGTGTTACACATGTGCATAAGGTGAAGATGTTGGCTGTGCTCTGCGCGCGTGGGCTTATGGTCTATGATGATATCACAAGGTAAGTTCTGCAAAAGTTGTCTTAAAATATCCCAGTTGTCAACTTGGCAGATTCTTGTCTTCCAGCAGGCCCTGGGACCCGTGTACGGCCTCCTGCTGGGTTCCCATGCAATCAGATGCTTCCAACATCTAAACATATCCGCAACTTGGCATTTAGGCGAACTGTCCATGTTCTTTGTTAATAAAACCTTCAGGATTTCCTTGGCTGGAAATGTCATTGCAGCTCTGTAGGAAAGAATAGTTTCATTCATTGACTTTCTTGCTTTAAAGAAAAAGGTGTGGCTCACTTCTTGGCAGGAAGGTTTGGGACAATTTTCTTTATTTTTTTTGGGGGGGGGGTCTACTGTCTATCATCTCTGCATCGTGTGGACTGTTGGAAACCAGGGATTTGTGTGTAAGGGTAAATATCCAGGAGGCAGGAATGCTGGGGAGCTGTGTTTTACCTGTTTTTCCCACCAATATTTTCTTCCCTTTTTGGAACCAGCATCATCTCCTTAACATTTTAGGAAGCAGGTAAAACCATGGCAGGTTTGGAAATGACAGCAGTAGGGCAGCCGGTAGCTTCTTGTTCCTTCTGGTGATTTCTACTATAGGAAGAATGCTTTCCTTTAGACTGATAGCCCAAGAGCCACAGCAGGAAGGGGAAGGCATCTGTCTGTCCATAGACAGAGGGTCGCAGAGGCTGTAGATGGAGCATGAGTTATTCACAACACTCAAGGAAGCATCACTTTGAGACAGAAAATTCTGTTTGGTCCCATGACTCTGTCTTACTGGAATACAAATTCACTTTCTTAACCTCTTCCTTTAGTTGTCATTGTTGTAGCTGTTTTGGCAAAAGACAAAAGTTCACCGATCTGGAAGGACTTCAAGAATCTATAATGTTTGGCCTTCTAGCGTGTTCCAGATAAGGAACTAAGTCTGATCTCTGTGAGTCACTTTGCTGGTACCAGGGAAAGAACCTCTGTTCATCACCATCAGTGCCAAGGTGTTTTCTGTGCCCAAATTCTGGGGTAGTTCTCAGAAGCAAGAAAATGAGCTCAAGAGTTCTGGAGGCTTCTTCCTACTCAGAATATTTAAACCTAAATAAGGATTCAACCTTTGCAAAACTTGAAATCTTATTTGTTGAATCAAAATGGAAATTATTTCTACATTTCTTCAAAGTGTGTAAGGCATCACATTTTACTTTTTTTTTTCCTTAATTTTTTTTACCTCAATTCACCTAGTGTCTTTGTTTCTCCATGTGTGTGTGGTGTGGTGTGTGTGTGAGAGATATTAAATGTGCCTCTGGCGTATAAAGCAGAAGTGTTTTTCTTGTTGCTTTGGAAACTTTATTTGGTTGTTCAGAATGGCTTCTTGTCATTGCCAGGTCAATAGAGCTGCTTTAAATATAGCCATATATTATTAAAGCTGTGACAAATACATTTGTGTTTTATCACTTGTGATGAATGTTTCATTTCACTGGGATCGATTCTAATTCTGGAAATAAAGTGCTCATCCAAGAGAGGCACATGGCATCATTTACGAAAAAAAAAAAATTATTCCATAAGAGAAATCTGGCTAGTCTTGCTTTCCAAAGGCTGACGAGTCATCTCAGGGATAATGAACTATGTTCTTTTTCTTTTCTTTTTAAAAATCTCTGCAGGGTGTGAAAAATACATACCTTCTGCTCCATACTCTGATTGTCTGGGGAACTTGGCATTAGAAGATGGAATCTTAGAACATTTAAACTGGAAGGAGATTTAGAATTCTGTTCAATCCCTTCATTTTAAACAGCATAGTAAAAGACCCAGAGAAATAGAGTGACTTGTCCAAGGCCGTATCATTTAATGGAAGAAGTCAGACTTGATAGGAGACTATTCACCTAGGGTGTTTTTCTAGAGCATGTTCTCCATTCACTGCCTGTTCTAGAGTAAATGCAATATGGTTGCCATTAGACAGAAGCAAAGAAGAGACATTGAGAGGGTAAGAGACTCGAAATCAAGGTCAACAGACTCCCAGTGGCACAACTTGCAATAGTTTTGTATGCACAGGGAGAGAAACCTGCAGGTCCATTCTGACAGATGCATTTGGGCCAGAAGTGTCAGATTTTGGAACCACGACAGATTTTCTCAATCTATCATACTGTCTCCTGCATAGTGCCTTCAGCCCTAGAGCAACAGCATAAACGGAGCTATGCAAACCCTGAATGAAATTGAAGAAGTTTGTACATACTTTCAGCCTTGTTTGTAGCAAAACCTCTCTAGGACCTGGGATCACCTACAATAGCGAGGACAATGCTGTCCCCCTTCTTCACTGAACTGCCTGCCTGTTTGTTGCTAGGATTTTGCAGCATTTACTTGGCAGCTCTGATAAAAGACACAGAAGCAAAAACACAAGATCTGCTCGCCCACCGCAGTTCCCGTTCTCTGTACGGTAGGCTGTTGTGGACGTGAAGCACGGATGAAGGAACTGGTTTCCTGGAGAAAGACATCTCGATGATGTTCAGACCTGAGGACTTAGAAATTGCCTGAGGTGTCATGGGAACACAATGCCACTCCCTGTCTGTCTGCTCTGCCTGGCTTTGCATGGAGGGCACTCCCTCAGGATGACCTCTGTTTCCAGAGCAGAGCCGAACGGTGTTCAGTTGCTGCTGTGAACACCCGTGGGACTCTTCCACTGCCCCAGAGGCGCGGGTGTGAAAATGTGCCCATCTCTTATTCCTCAACTCCTCCATCTCTACTTTCAGTCCATGGATGTGTGAGGATGGCCTGGGCCAAAGTTGGAATAGGATAGATCCTAGATTATTTTAATTAGTTATTTTTCCATAACATTTGCTTTATTGTCCACAGTAAACCAAGCATTCCCTCCCATTTCCCTCTCTGCCGCAGTCCGGCTGCAGCAAATTAACCGGGGGGTGACAAGCAACTTGTGTACATTGATACAGCAGGAGTGGGAGCCGTTTATTGTAGGACAGGAGGGGTATATATACATTCCACACAGCTTATCTAATTAACATAAACTAGATACAGCAGTCAACCAATAAGGAATCTCCACACTTAATGGCTCGCTGGCGTTACTTCACAAACCACTCCCTCTGCAAAATGCCAGGCACCATCTTGACTTGTTTACAGACTCTAACATCTCTCTCTCTCTCTTTTTCTCTTATACAAACGTATATAACATTTAAAATCCATAGCTCTGGAGTAGATATTATTGCTCTCAGCTAGTGGGAGGCTCGGAGAGAAAAGACCTGGGCGAATTTCACGTTAGATAGATCTCCATTCTCCTCGGTTGCCCTGGATGATTATTAATAGATCTCCGTTTTACTCTGAAGGCTGGGTTTGGCCAATACAGGGTGTGGCCATCCTGATGCACGAGCGCCACGTTGTTCCGAAGCGCCTGTGTGAAGTGTCTCTGGGCCTCTCTTGATTCATCCATCAGGCCCCCTTCCCCTCCTGGGGCCATACCTTTCCATCCTCTGGGTCTCCTAACCTGTCCACTACCCTCCTGGATTCTGTCTCAGCTGGTTACTAACTGGTTTCTGTTCAATGTGGCTGCAAGTGTGTGCCCACTCATCTTCACGCACAATCTGCGTGGCGGTTTTCAACTATGTGCTGCTCTCCTGAACTTGGTCCCCATGCTGTCCTCACCTTCAGAGAATGAGAAGAAAACTTCTGTCCAGGAAGCTGGTTTTAAGATTTTCTCTTGGGCTGGGCATGTGCCTCAATGGTAGAGGTTTGCCTGGGATGCAAGAGACCTGGATTTAATCCTAGTACCATGAAAAAAAGAAGGATTATCTCTCATCATTGGAACTCTTGTTTCTTCTTGGTGCTCCACAAAACTTTATATAGGACCTTCTCTCCACAGCTTATAGCTCTATAACCAAATTATATACTAGAGTATTTCTTTCAAAAAATAGTTATTATTTTTATTGGTGGTAAAAATGCAAAATATAAAATGTACTATAGCAACCCTTTCTAAGTGTATATTCCCCATATTAAGCAGATACTCGGTTGAATTTCTACCTTACCTAGAGTATTATGAAACTATGGAGAGCACAGTTGGTTGGCACCTTGTTAATACATCCTGAGCCTAGCAGTGTGCCTGGAATGAAATAATCAGTCAATGAAGACTTGAATAAATGGAGGAACCCATGCTTTTCTGTGTCTTTCCCTTGTTTCCTCTAGTTGCCGACTTTTACCCAGGACTTTAGAGCATCTACTTTTTTTTTCCTCCTCACCTTCTGAGAGTACCCAGTTCCCTGCTGCCTTTTGAGTCTCCTGTTTCCTTGCATCTCCTAGTGTTTATGTTGCTGTGGTCCTTGCCTTTCTCCCTAGCTTTGAATCCATGTGTACCCCAACTTTGCAAAGCTACAACTGCTGTCCTGCCCGACTGTCCTCAAGAGGAGTACGCTCACCTCTTTGGCCTTCTCTGAACTCCTATCCATTTGAATTCTGACCACCTTTTTGCTGTTTGCAAAATCTGATCTTAGAAGGTATGGAATCGAACCCAGAATTTGTATTCATCTACCTTCATGGCTATCAATTTAGTCTCGTTGAGCTCACACTCCATGTTTGTGAAAATCAGGTGATAGTGATATTCCTCTGCTAACAATGAATGAGAGAATAAAAAAGAACTTCACAGATCAACACTAATGTTCTGTCTTGTCCAAAATTTGTGGCATGTTCCTGCTTTGCACCCGTCAAAAGGAGGTTCTTAAACATAGACAATCTCCTAAGGACATAATAAAATTCTCCTAAAGCAAGGAGTGAACTTTAGGATTTGGCTCAGCACCTTGGAAAGAGAGCCAGCCTGGGACGAGATCATTGTTGGAATCAGTTAGAATTGCTGCTTTATAGTTTGCTAAATTTAGGCATGTGGGACACACCAAATTAAAGGTTGAATGTGCTATAAACTTAGATTACTACCTGAAAATTATTTTTAAATCAGTGTCTGATTTAAAATATAAATATAAAATATTTTTTATATTTTTAAGTTATTCTGAATCGTTTATTCTGACAATACCTTCAGTACAACATATAACGGATGCAAAAATTACAAACTGAGGGCTGCTTCACACTGTCAGACTCAAATTTCCTTTACAAATGGGCAACAAAAGATATGAACACTTTAGGAAAAGTCACACCCAGCAATGCCTATTTGACGTTAAAAAATGGGTATTAAAATTTCAGATGACCTGACTTAAAAATTACAGAGAATTCTGTCAATTGGGATTTGAAAGTATCTTCCAAATTTTATTTTTTATTTCATACACAAAATATTCTAATCATGTTTCTGTTTTATAAAAATCACACATTTACAAGCCCACACCCTTGGTATCTTCCAAGAAAGAATGTGAATTTTAATGATATTCATTTTGTTACATTAAAAGCAGATTTCAGAGATTTTGGTCAAAGAAGTTACTTATAGAAAATATTAACTAAATGAGAACATTTGCCACTACTCTATATAATTAAGAGATATTAAGATGCTATATTTATAATAGTTTGAACAGCTTAGATTTTCTTCTAGCTTGTTATGTATTTGAAAGTGCTTTTGAATACTAGTCTTTAGTTGAAAAAAGCATTTGAAATGCACTCGAAGCTAAAGTGGTTTATAAGCTTTAGAAATTTGGGCGTTGATAGCAGTTGCATTATAAACCTCTTCTTCTGGGACAGATGCAGCTAATACCTTTTTTTCTACTGGACCTATCTTGTAAATCAAAATCCGTCCTCATGATAACAGTGTGTTGCTTCAAGCTGGCTAAGTAATCGTGGAGACCTTTGGAAGAGTTTGCGTAATGCTTGGAACACATTCTGCTGGAGGCCTGTGGACTTCTGGGATCCCTTTCCTCTGTACAAAATGGTCAAAGAGAAACCCCCAGATGATGGGGCTCATGCAGCTCCGGGGAGACTTCAGCGTCCGTCGTTGATACATGCTTCTGCTAATTCCCACGCTCTTCATATTCTTTCAGCAGCAAACCGGTTATGCATGATTGATAGACATGAAATTTAAGAGTGCTGTACTGCAAGAGGTACCGCTGTAGTCAGGGATAGGCAAGCTTTTTCTGTAAGGGCCAGGTAGCTAGTGCTCTTGGCTCTAGTGCAGCTGCTCAGTTCTGCTGCTGGTATGAGAAAACAGCCATAGTCAGTACCTAAGCAAATAAGCATGGCTGTGTTCCAATAAAACTTTATAGAGACAGGCAACAGGGTAGGCTTGGCCTGTAGGCTATAATTTACTCACACCTGTTCTGAGCAGTAACCTCGTGATTGCTTTAAAAAACCTACCTTTCTCTATAGATTGAGAGAATTCAGTTCCACGTAGGGGCTCATAGAGATGTTAATCCTCATTAAAACTCAAGACGAGGATGTAGACTCGTTGTACTAGTTGCAAGTGCTGCTTGAGCAGATAATCCCTGGAGGTGAGAAACACTGCTAAGAAGATAATGTGCCTTTCTGTTGGTCGAGTCTCAAAGTGCATCTCTGAAGGTAATTACTGAAGAATTGACCACATATGGATAGATTGTCTCTGAACCAAACAGAAAGGAGAGTCAAAGTCCAGGAAAAATGCAGTCAGGCGCTGTGACAGGAGGCATCTCGGTGCCCAGTGACTTATGTCTCACGCTATTACTCTCCCCTGCTTTGCCTGTGGCTTCAGTTTAACAATTCTTCTGCTTGTCCACACATCTGGAGGGAGAACAGAAGGGGCGGGGAGCTAAAACAAATAAATAAATAAGCATTGCCTTGGTGGAATAGAAAATTCAAATGGTTCAAGAATAAATTTAAAAAAATGAGCAAGGAGACAGATTGAATTTTGTTATTATTTTTAATGCAAACATGGATTCAGGCAAAACTTCAGTCACCTGAACACTTCTGGAACCAAAGGCTGCTGCTTGTGAGGCCCTGAGAACTTCTCCCTGTCTTGGACCAGGCTTACATCTCCTGGATTCCCCTCTCTCTCTCTCTCTCTTTCTCTCTCTCTCTCTCTCTCTCTCTCTCTCTCCCTTTTTTTTTCTTTCATCACAACTTACAGATATTTTAAGTCAGCCTCTAAAAGGGAGGGCAATTTGTTTAAACTAATTTTACACTAATGTGGAAATGACTGATATGTTCCTATAGAATCCAAATTTATCTGTGATTTATAATACTCAAGAAGTGTAGGAGAAATCATTTGAAGCAGAGAGGAGTTCCATGCTATCCCTTAAATGACACCGAAGAAGCCTTTACCTGCTCAGTACAGTTATCTGCTCCCAACTTTGATGATGAAAATAAAAATATAGTCCCTGAAACTATTGTAGTCCATAAGACAGCAGACGGGCTCTCATAAAGTGTTCTAGATTTTGAATATCACCCTTTCCTTTTAGTATCCAAATATGGGGACCCAAGACTCTGTCTGGGTCTGAGTTAGCTTGTGCTGCTGTAACAAATACTATCAACAAACCTGTGTTTCTCAGAGTTCTGGAGGCTGGAAATCCCGAATCAGGTTCCAGCACGGCTCTCTTCTGGTTTGCTGACTCTGCCTGCTCCCCGGGTCCTCTTGTGACTCAGAGAGTGTTTCTCCTTCTCATGTCTCTTCTTACAAGGATGCTAATCTCATTCATCACCTACGAAAGTCCCACATCCAGACACTGTCGCGTGGGGAGGCACATGAGCACTCAGTCCGTAGACACCGTGTGAAGTCTTGGGAACCTAGGATGGCTGGGCCTTGGGGGGATGGACATCTCTTTGTTGCACCACGGTCACTGTCTTCTTACCCATCACTCTTAGGGCCTGGACAGTCCTTCTTTCTTGCTGGCTGAGTCTCCTTCATGGTAGACAACACACTGCCTTCTTTTTTTGTTGTTGTTGTTGATACTGTGGATTGAGCCCTGGGCCACTTTGCCAGTGAGCCACATCCTGAGTCCCTTTTATGTTTTATTTGGAGACAGGGCCTCTCTAAGTGGCTGAGGCTGGCTTTGAACTTGGGATCCTCCTGCCTCAGCCTCCAGAGCTGCTGGGATTACAGGCATGACCAGGCTCCATCCTGCCTTCCTGTCTTACTCAAGAACAACTATGGCGATGGTCTTCTGAATGACAGAACATTCCAAAGGTCTGACATTGTGGAGGATAACTAAAAACACAATAACAGGTCCACATCAATTTAAATTTAGTGCTAGATACCACTGTCTCAAAAAAAAAAATCATTGGCTATTTCTAAAAATGGTGCCTTAGTTTCTTCTCTTCCTAAGGCCTTGACACAAACCTCTTCTTTCTACGTACCTCACTCTCATTTATATTGTTATGTATTTTTATTTTATTCCCAGCCCCTCAGCCTCTCTTACTACGTTTGTTCTCTCTTCTATGCAGAGCAATTAAGTTCTTTGTTTGGTAAACCCTCATCTAATTGTGGAGTAGACCCTTTCTATTCACATATGCACACAAAAAGATCATCAAAGTAATTTCTCAAACAGAAAATTCTCCTAAATATAAATTATATCATCACCCCAGAATGAAAAATCAGGTGGAGTCAGGTATTGTGTTTATAGCAATTTTCCCTTTTCCCGTTTATTTAATTACTGATTATCTAGTAATCTTTTTAAAAAATTTTGGTTTTAATTGTAAACTTGACAAATTATAGTTGTAATATCTAGTAGTCTTCACATTGCAAGTGCATTTGCCTTTTCCCAGGGCGCTTCTTGAAATCTCTGGCATATCGAATCATTTTCTACTCTCTTTTCCTTGAAGTTCCTTCATATTTTGACCTCCATGTTATTGAGATTGCTTCCTTCTTTTAATTCATTGAGCAATTCCTTCCTACTAATTCCTGAGCTCTTTTTCTTTATGCTATTCTTGGTAGAAATGTGAGTCATAGTCTGGGGGAGTCAGGTGAGCCATGGTGGGCAGAGGGGGTCCCGGAAGCCATCAGATGAAATTACTCACTTATCCGCTCCTCCCGACCTCTCCAAAGTAGTTAATAATATATAACTAAGTTCACTTTGGTTATTTGTTTTGCTTCTTAAATAAAAACCAAGCCCTTCCACTTTTTATCTCCACTTCTCAGTGGTAGAAAGCATTCGATTATTCAAGTTGGAAATATTGTCATCATAAAAAACCTTTCTCCCTTGTCCCTAATAGTCAGATGACAGCCAGGTCCTTGTCACATTTCCTCGTCTCTTTCTGCAGTGTGCATTGCCAGAAGCCTAGTGCAGTCCTGTGTTGCCTTGGAGTTTTCTAGCGACTCATGGAGGCAAAATATAAAAACTTTGCATTTACCCAGAAGGGAGTCAATGGGACGGATCCTTGAAGCTCAGGGACCGTCATTTGTCTCGTTCCCTGTGTTATTCCAATGCTCCATGAGCATTCTGCAGCTTCTGATGCCATTAGATCAGATGGTGGGTTCTAATGGGGTGCAGGAGAAGGTATCTGAATGTTTCTCCCAAAATGGCAGGCCTAGAGTCTTGTCCTGCTGGGACTCAGGGAAGCAGGGTCCAGGGTGGAGGTGGACAGGGATGACTTGGCTGTAAGCTGTGGAACAATCGGAAAAGAGAACAGGGAACCAGGTCAGCACAGGCTATGGAACCCATTAAGTTTGAGTCTCAAAGCCGGAACATGCTAGAACATGCTAGATCCTTACCATGGCAAACCGCCTGGTCTGAGAGCTCTTGGGGCTCCCTAGGACATGGGCAGGAGGACCTTCTCCAGGAACAGGTGCTTTGCCTCTCTGTAGGAGGCGGGTGGTGCAGGGACAGTCCTGAGCACACCAAGGGGAAGGTCGGGGGCTGAGATCACGCTCCATCACCGAAAAGAGCTGAGGACGGCAATGAGAACCTAGAAATTGAAGGGACGCCCTTGGCTCTGACTCCCCTGGTACAGTCGACTTTTACCTAACTGGAACCTCACTGTACATCTCTAATGAGTTCCGGCTGTCATTGTCACAAGGGGTTGTGACTGAATTTTGAAACCCATATTCCCAACGTGATATTTTTAAAGTTAACTAATGGGTGCATTTAGTTGGAGAAGTGATTTTCTTTGCTGTATTTACATTCTCTCTACCTTAATGAAACCCATAAAGTTAAAAAAGAAATTTCCCAGGAGGCTGCCCGCTCTGGTAGGATGGGAGCCATGAAGGAGGAACAATGGGAAAGATGGATGTAAACTCAGTCGATTGCATAAATAAAACGGTATTATTATCTTCCGCTCTCCAAAAATGTTATGAATCCAAAGTCTATAAAAATTAATTAGAATCTCTGTATGACCAGTTGAGAGAACACCCAGAGACGCCAAGGAGCTGTTCTGGGAAGGCGCAGAGTGTGGGCGCGGGCTGCAGCAGCCCCGGGCAGGGGAGGTGGCCTGCTGCTCACAGCCCCACGGAGGCCCAAGCGCACAATGGCACTTGGTTGTGAGGAGCAGAAACACACGTCACTTTAAGGCAAATGTGGACCCGTGTGGGAACACAGGTGGCCCCGGAACTGCCATCAGAAGCCCACCAGACACATGCCTGTTTTAGGATCTCATCACACTCCCTCATCATCTTTCCCTCACTTATTTACTCTTTAATGTTAACAATCCATTATTGATTGTTCTTATGTATTAATACATGATTTATTATGTGTTGATTATATATTAATAATAAATAATAATCACTAATGGCTCGCCATGCCACTCAGTGCCAATGAAGGGGCAGCGAGAAGTAAGGCAGTGGCCCCTTCTTCCCTGGCGCGGTGAATTCCAGTGGAAGGAGACAGACAGTAAAGAGGGAAATAACCAGGCTCAGGACCCGGGAGCACAGTGAAGGAATGAAACAGAGCGACCAGGGACCAGGGGGGCCCTGAGGTAGACTGGATCATACGGGAACCAGTGCCACTGATAGTGTGTCCTGAGTGATGGGAAGGAGCCCACCAGGCAGGACGTTTGGTCCACGTAGGAGCAAGAGCAACACAGTAACAAAAGCACCACAGGTCTAGGATGACACAGTGACCCCAAGAGCCATGAGCTCAGATACGCCAGGTGACTGGAGCAGACGGGCAAGTGGAGACAGCAAGAGCCTTCAGATGACAGATGTGGGACACGCTGGGGCAGAAGAAAGGAGGGAGCAGAGGGAAACCACTGGAGGGCTACAGAGGGCGGGGCACTGAGCCCTGGGCCTCCTTTCCTGGCTCCTAGAGTCTCTTTATGGCAGTTCTGCCCCTCAGTGCTGGCCCTCACCATTCCGGCATTTTTGGCTTATCATATGCATTTTATAATCTATAAGTGAGATAGTGTATATTATCTAGAGTACATGTAAGATGATTCCGTTTATCTTATAGAAGGTGCTATGTCATTACAGGTTATTGCGGAATATGTTTTCTTAGAAAATGGAGATGGTGGGTCATGTTACAACAGACTCCGTTCTACCGGCCCTGGGGGCATGTCTGGGCAATCTGGCTGGAGGAGATGATCACATTGTTTGTGGCCCTTGATGGAGATGTCTTTGAGCCCCTTTTTGGCAGCTCTGCGGATAATCTGCCCATATACATCTGGTGGATGGCTGTGAAGTGTTGCTCTCAAAGCTTCTGAAACACCTGCTACTTACTTTCCTGGCTGAGAAGCAAATAGTTTAAACTTTATCTTACTCACACATTTTTGGCCTGTCTCAGAGACACTGGGATGACCCTCAGGGTTACAGGTGGGTCTGACGCTTAATGGAATAAGACTTCCCCGAGTCACGGGGCGAGGCAGTGCCAAAGCCCAGACAGAACCTGCACCCCCACACTCCAGCTCAGTGCGTTTGTGGCACTGGGTCTGGAGGTGGCACAGGGAAGAAACCCAGCGAAACGTGGGAAAACTGAAGCATGGAATTGGCTTTGGTTCAAGGAAGGAGGCCACGATGAGGATCTTCCAGGAAGAGCAGCACACTGAGAAAGAGACCCCGGAGTAGCCATTGTGGGAAAACGGAGGCATTGTGACACCTGAGCTGTTGGAATGCAGTGAAATTCCTTTAGGTCTTGAGAGGATTTTCATATGGCAACATTTAACCAAACTGTTTTCTTTGAACCATGTTTGGAATGAAACTGGAAAGTAATTTTATAGGAAAATTATATATAGACACACATACAGATGTGCTAGAGATTGGATCTGGAATCTTCCCAAAAGATCCACGCATTGAAGCCTTGCTCCCCAGAGCAGCTTTGTTGGGAGGCTAGAGAACCTTTAAGAGGCGGGGCTTAGCGGGAGCTCTTCAGGTCATTGGGGGCAGACCATGGAAGAGGAGAGTGGCACCCCAGCCTCTTTCTCATCCTGGCTTTCACTTCCCAGCCATGAGTTGAGCAGCTTTGCTCCATTGTGCACTCTCCGCCATGAGTGCCATGCATGCCCAAAACCAAAGGAGCCAATGGACCATGCATTGAAACCTATAAGACTGAGATTCCAGATGAACCTTTTCTCTTTATAAGGTGATTATCTCAGGGGTTTGTTATAGTGAGGGAAACCTAGCAACATGTGTATATATCAAATATTTTCTTGACAGCGGGGGACCATATCTGATTTAAATGGAATGAATATAACATCTTCTACAAGTGTCTGATGGTTTCCCAAAGATAGTTCATTCAGAGTAAAACACACTTCTCACCAGGAGAGTTACATACCCTGAGCCAGCACCTGTCTTGACCTTGGGTGATCAGAGTTTAGCATTGGCCTTCAAGTCTCTCCTCTTTATTTTCTACTGTTTCATGTATGACTTCCTACGGGAATTCCCTCTGGGGATACAAGAAAAATTATACTTAGAGTGCTTATCCTTTGTAAAAACTACACAGTTATTTTGTAGACAAAGTACCCTATTGTAGGTAGAGTCAGAAAACATTTTCTGAAGAGGCCCAGATAGTGAATACTTGAGGTTGGATAAGCCGTGCTTAGAGTTGTAGATCAATACACCCTTGCAACTCCTCAACCACCACGCAGCACCCAGGGACAGCAAGTCCACAATTCATCATGGAGTGGGCACGGCTCTGCTTTAAGTTTAAAAAAAAAAAAAATCAAGTCATGCCAACTTGAAAATATCCAGCCAGAGAGGCAGAAAGAAAGCAGACTGGAGAAAAGCCAGCAGAGGCGTAAGGACCGTGGAACGCCCTCCCGCTGACCAATGTCCAGCGTGGAATCCCAGAGAAACCACCCGAAAGGGAGGGGCAGAGAACTGACCTGAAGAAGTCAAAGCAAATACTTAACACATTCTGGGAAGGAAGTGGACCCGGATTCAAGGAGCTCAAGAAACTCAATCCGGGGAAACTCAAGAGACTCAAACCAAGACGTGTTAAAATCAAACGGTCAAAATCACAGGCAGAGTCTTGACTGCAGTCAAGAAACTGACCGTGGAGTTGCCATGAGATGGTCCATGAGTTGACCTGCAGAGGCCTCATGGGCATGATGGGGGATATGGTAGGCTCAAAGTGCTGAGAAGAAAAAAACAAATAAAACCTGTCAACCCAGAGGAGCCTTCCCTGAACAACTCTTCAAAACTGAGGGATAAATTATGACTTTTCCAGAAAAACAAAAGCTGAGAAAGTTGATTGCCACTGGACCTACTCTACTAGAAATTCTAAAGGGGGTACTTTGAGTTGATGGACAACAGTATGGAATAAAAAAATATCAAGCTCTCTGGTAAAGGTAGATACGTGGAAAATATAGAATACTGAAGTGATATGATATTGGTGCATAAATCAGTTTTCACTCTCAAATAAAATTTAAAAGGCCAAAGCATGAATATAACTTTAAATCTGTTTTAATGACAACACAGTATAAAAATATTTGATTTGTGACATCCATGATATAAATCATGTGTAGGGAAGAGATGGAGATATTTGCATACAATTGGAGTTAAATTGCTGACAGTTGAAAACACATCATTTTAACCCGAACCTGTTTTATGTATGTACCCCCACGGTTACAAGAACAACAAAAATTATCTATGCAAGATGAACAAGAAACAATGAGAAGGGAATCAAAGCATTTCACCATGAAAAAAAAAAGTTTTTTTAAGGAATTATTTTCAGAACTTAAAAACTTTCACAACCAAAAAAACAGCAACTCAATGAAGAAACGATGAAAAGACTCAGGCATTTCTCTGAAGAAGATAGACAAATGGTAATAGGCATAGTAAGTGCTATTCAACAGCACTAATCATTGAGAAGTCCAAATCAAAACCACAGTGAGATATCATCTTATGCTCTTTAGGACACGGACTATTAAAAAAAATACAAAAGACAAAGAACAGAAAATAATGAGTCCTGGAGAATTGTGGGAATGTGTGAGAAATGGAACTCTCGGACCCTGTTGGTGGAAATGTACAATGGTGTGCTGCTATGGAAAATATTATGAAGTTTCCTCAAAATAGTAAACATAAAGTTATCAAATGATTCAGTGATCTGCTTCTGGGTATATAACCTAAAGAATTAAAGAAGAATCTCAATGTTCATTGCAGCATGAGTCCCAGAAGCCCAAAGGCAGAGGCAACCCAATTTCCATGGATGAATGGGTAGATCATACGTAGTATATATATGCCATGGATTATTATTTATCCTTGAGAAAGAATCAGTTACAGAGTCAAGCCACAACACAAAATAGCCTTGAGAATAAGCCAGTCAAAAGAAGACAGATATTGTGTGACTCCACACATATGTGACATTGAAAAGAGTCAATCTCACAGACATGGAATGAAGAATGGTGTTTTTCAGGGTTGGGGTGAGAGGGAAATGAGAAATTGTTTAATGGGTACAAAGTTTCAGCTTTGCAATTTGAAAAAGTTCTGGAGATCTGTTGCAAAGCAATGCGAATATATTTCATACTGCTCAACTGGACATTTAATTGTTAAGATGGTAAATTTTAAGGTATTTTTTTAACAATTTTTTGAAAGCCAGGCTATCCTCAGACTTGAAGGGCACCCATAGCTCACTGGCCCCTCTGGAAGATCAAGCATTTCTGAAGTAAAAAGGAAAATAGAAGATGTAAGATAGGTGCTTTTGGTGGTTATCAGGAACCATGAGGTGAAACATTGTTTTGTCAATTATTTTAAGTTGGGTTGGGAGGAAGACTGGCATCTGACGGTGTGTTTTGCCCACACAGTTCAAGAAACAGACTGCAGGGCAGGGGCAGGCACTTGGGCTTGTGGGTTGAGGGAGGCGATGGCTTACTGTAGGGAGTGAAGTGGAAGAAGAAAGGTGAAGTGTGGCTTAGGTTCGCTACATTTATTAGGAGTTTGGTGGTGTCAAGTGACCACGTGGCTTTTAAGAACAGAAAAGAAATCACAATGCCAAAATCCATCCAATCTGATTTTCCTTCGTGCAATGAGATAGGGGATAGATTTTCATATATTGTGGTGTCCAATAGAACTTGATTCTAATTTTCTTATGTGAAAGCACTTTTTTTGTTGTTTGAACTTTGCTTTTTTTAAAAAACCAGGGTTCCACCAGAAATAAGCTGATGGCAATGATTTTCTTTTTGGTGGAGGAGTTAAGCTTTTTTCTTACATGTTTTATTTGCCTAAATTAGATTACAGAAATCTTTGGCATGGAGGCAAAGTCTTTTTATATGTTCAGGAACAAAACTGTACATTTTTTGGTGCTTCATAGATTATAATTATCACAAAAAATGACATGGAATATAGTAATCAGAGGAGTTGAAAGTAATAACATAAATAACAGTTAATGAGAGCCATATAAAAGACAAAGATGCTAATTTTAAATTGAAGTTAAACTAGATTGTCAAAGTTGCTGTGTTGCATGCTCATGGGCTCATGGGACAGTAAGTAATGTGAAAGTGAGACATTTCTTATTTCTGACTTTTGTGTGTGTGTTACTTTCAATTGAATGTCATACACACACACACACACACACACACACACACAATAATGTCCCCCTTTCTTCTGTGCTTACACATGCAGACAGCCGGTTTGCACAGAATGGGTGAGGAGGAAAGGCCTGCCGCCAGGTTCCTGAGCCTCCTAAATGCACAGTACTTATATAAAATGCACAGTACTTATTGGCTCAATGGCAACAAATATACAATAACATCAAACTTCTAACTGTATATATTTTTCCTAGCTATTAGGTGAGTAGGCGAGAATAGATATCCTAAAATTTAGAGAAGAAAAAAAGCTGTTATTTAGATAATTTCTTTAAAACTCAGTGAGGGAACTGTTCCCCATTTTCTCTAAGTGCCGACATCCCAGTCTGTAGTGAGACGTCTAAGCCTCAGATTCCCCTCTTTAGGCTGGGAAAGGTGCATGCTCCGCCCCACTGCAGTTCTGGAAAGCTCAGGGCCTGGCCCACATTATGATGATCTGCATTCTCAAAAACATGCAAGTGGTACTATAGATATGATTTAAAAGATTTTATGTATTTCTTGAGAATGAATTTCTCGAAGTAGAACCTGTGCTCCCCCAGAAAGTTTGGACAGAGAGATGCACTCATCACGAGGGTCTGGCAGTGGCTGCTTTCTTACCTGACAATGCTCCCTCCGTGCCTCCCACAATCATTAATCCAGGCTAGTTAGTCTGGAGACGATGGCCCAGGTCCCTGACGGAGCCACACTTGGTGCTTTATGAGGCCTGTCAGTTGGCGCACTGACGCCTCCACGGAGGGAGCAGAGGGGCAATTGGAGAAACGGCACCCTCGTGGTCTCTAAGTGTTCTTCCGCTTTCACAAATTGCCCCCTGAATTGGAGATGCAATTTATTAAATATGCCCTTTTATGAAGGAAGCCACTTGGAGAGGTTCTGTAGAGGTGAAGAACATAGATTTAAAAAAAAAAAAAAAAAAAACTATGACTGCTGATTGCCTTAAAAAATACCTGGAATTTATTTTATGATGAATTTAGGAATTCAGCTAGTGTTTATTGAGCACTGCCCTGTGGGGAACCAGGGTCAGAGCCTGGGGTAGAGTAAAGAATAGAGCACCAGCCGGCATGGGACGCAGCAGCTCCCAGTGCAGTGGCGGAGTAGCCCCCGAAGGGGACAGGACAGCCCGAGGGAGCTCAGAACCTAGTGGCGGGCCTTTCCTCCTCCGCCATTCTGTGCAAACAGCTGTCTGCACGTGTGAGCGCAGAAGGGGACAGTGTTGGCTGTGCATCCTTTGCTCTTATTTCTCACCTGTGACCACAGATTGGGGCGACCAGATGTAATCATTGAGCATTTCCCCCCCAATATTTGAGACCTGAAGCTCTTTCATTGGAGCTTCAGGTCTCAAATATCTCTGCTGTCAAAAATAAAATCAGATCGAGTTAGACATTTTTTACTGTGCATACGAAAGAACTGTTTGCCAACCAGGAGGTGTTTGAACTGAGAAGCTGACAGGGGATCCAGCTAGAGTAGGAAGCCCTTTGACCTTTTTTCTGATTGGCTGCTCTACATTACTGTTCTTTTAAGGCAAGCTGAGCTGTTGAAGTTAATTTGTCTGTAGCTGATTGGTTTCTTTTCACGGAATCATGCTGACGGGTTCTCTTCCTGATGGAGGTGACCTTTGGAAGATCAGGATAGTTTGGCAACAGGGTTGAGGGTGGTTGGCCTTGAGGCATATCTTCAGTGTGGCCTCTATTCTTATTTTCCGTGAATGTTACAGATGCATGAAATCCCAGTGCCCTTCATCACAAAATCTGTTATAGGAACACAGAAGGAAGAGAAGCCAAAAGGCCCATTTGCCTCTTGCTACGCATATCTTCTCTTTGAAAATCAATGGGACTTAATGCATGAGCGCTAATTTTAGATTGTCAATTAAAGCTCAATTTAAAGAAAAAGGAACAATTTCTCCAACCCCAGAGTGATTTAAAATATATGAACTTGAACAGAAAATTTCCATGTAGCTGTCAGTGTTTGCTTCAGTATCTTTACTGGAACCCGTCTTGGAGGCAGGGGACTCCGGTTAGCATGTTTGCAATATGATACTTAAACAATAAGTCAGAACCCCACATTACAGTTGTGCCATGGATACATCTGTGTAAAAATGTGTAACGGTGTGAACAATGACCAAAAGGGAATGTCACCAGTGTGGACTTATGCTATCGAATTGGAAGAAGTCGACACGATTTATTTTCCACCTTTACAACTTCTTTCATCTCCCTCTGAAGACTGCTTCTATCATTTCGCAAAGTTTCAGAAACAACAACGTTCCCAGTAAACACCTTAGTCGGGAGGATCTAGGTTAGACAATAATCTTATAAGATTGTCCCCGCCTTTGATTTCACCTGCGAGTGAAGCTGCTGGTGAAAACGGGAGGGGGTGCGGTGCGGCTGAATGTCAGGCTCGGACCCTAGCAAAGAAAGGGACTGGCTCACCTACCCTCCGCCGTCACCATGGCTTCCCAGAGAGACCATTTCAACCCAAGCAGTTCTACTTAATGAAGCACCAGAAACAGCAGGGTGTTGATGCTGAGCACAGCCACGTGCCTGAGGGGTTCCTAGACGGCAATGCCTCTGGAAGTGACACTCAGTGACACTAGGGAGCTCTGCCAGTGCCTCAGTACTTCACATCCTCAGTACTTCCTTCCCCCCTTTCATTCCACCATAATGGGAATCCCCTCCCACTTCCTGTCCATTCTGTTTCGGGTTGGGTTCTGAATTCCATCTAAGCCGACTATCTTCACAGCATTCTGGTGGCTGATGGTCCGAGGGCCTTGGTATAGCATCTATTTGACCCAGTCCAAACAAAGAATTAGAGCTATGGGGTGACTGGGGTCCTCACTCCCTGTTTTGGCTGATAGTCCCAGTTTATGCCTTTTTGGGGGGAGTAGGACAATTAAGAGTTCCCCTTTCACTCTCAAAAGCACTGTGGTTTGGAAAAATACACTGTACTTTTGTCTTTATTATAAACCACACTTGGGGGAGACATTTTCTTTTTCTGTCTCTCCCACCTAATAGAAACAAAAACTAGCATAGCTGCGTTTACAGTCATCTTGTCAATCTGACGACCGACTCTGAAGTCTAGGAAGCAGAGAGGCTGAAGGAAACTCCGTGCTTGGTGACCACATTGATGGCGCAATGCCTGGATCCACCCTACCCTGGACTTGGGTGAAATAAGAAATTAATACTGTGTATGGCAGATTTATTACCATCACTCTTGTTGATCAGATGATCCTAACTGATATAGTCCCATAAATCAGTTTTCCTCTCTCTAGCAAATGTCTCCCAAATCTACAGGTGAAACATGCACATCAGGTTCCTTCAAAGTTTTTCTTCATGGTTATTAATACCCTGGTAAGAACTTTGCCACTTTATGGAAAGCTCTGTATTCCCCCCCACCCCCAAACAGATGATTTCCTATTAAAGACAAACGGGAAAATCTTAGAGAAGTATTTCCCAAACTTCAATGTGCATGATACACATGGAGATCTTGTTAAGAATGCAGATTCTGACTTGGGAGGTCTTGGTGGGAACTGAGGGTTTACATTTCAAATAAGCTCCCGGGTGCTGGTGCTGCCTGCTGCACCAATTGCATGAGAAATAACAAGGTCCTGGAGGACTCACGGCCATTTAATAATCCCTGTGCATTTTAACCTCCTCAACTGTGAATTATTTGGCCTCCCGGTTTCCTTCCAACTCACAGAATCTCTTTAGCTATGTTTCTAGGAGATCATTTCCCAGGGCTATTCAAAACAGACAGATGTTTGATGGCATGCCTGGAAGATACACTGGAGATATTATTAAATGCAATGTGTGTTCCCATTTGTTTGGGATATAAAAGAATATTGACTTTTTAAAAGAATGAATTTGAAAGATTGCCATTATGATTTTTTTTCTTTATTTTTTAGTTTGGGAGACAGTGGTGCGTGGGCTGATAACGGACTTCAGTCCAGAGTCGGCCTGACTGGGAGGCCCATCCAGTCACTTCACCTTGAGGTCTTTCTCTCATCTTTAATATTGTAGAAATCAGGTCACTTCCAAATTCCTTTTCAGAACCAAATCTCTGCAAATACAACAAGCACCATTCTAATGCTGGCGTTCAACCATTTGAAGCTGGGATGTTTGTGACAAGATGAGCATTCTGCCCAGTGAATGAATTCTGCCCAATGACCTGGAACTTTACAGAGGAACCAATTCAGATGTGCGGAATTCTAGTTCTCCTGAGGACAGGAGGTCTCTCATGTCAGCAAGACTAGCAGTTCCTAAAATTCAGCATGCATCCAAGTCTTTGTTAGGCTTGTAAAACACAGATGACTGGGTCCCAGCCTGAAGAATGGCTGATTTTTTAAAGAGTCAGCGGTGGGGACTGGGAATGTGCATTTATAAGTCTTTCGGTGATCCCAATGCTCCTCGTCCAGGGGCTACACTTTGAGAACTGCTCTGTGGGCTGTAAACTTGGCGGTTCAATTTCAGACTCTTCCTTCTTTATTAGATTTTTCTGCCTTATTTATTAGATGTTTCTGCCTCTCACAAATTCTCTACAGATACGTGCGGTGACCTGGGCATGGTTTGCTCTATAAGACCGTAGCTCGTGGTGTGTCTGGCCATGCCTGACTCAAGCCTCCTCTACTCCTGGTGGCAGAACCCAGGACAGGTGTGTCACAGGAGCCTCCGGCCTGTTCCCCGGCACTGTGTCATGTGTCAGCTTCTGTGTTTACCCATTCACTCTCAACAGATTTTAAAGTAATTTTAAAAAGAACAAAATGGAAAGATGAACATGCAAATTACTTGCAATTCTCCCATAGAGAAAAGTGTTATGCATTCATGTGTTTTCGTTCTTATTCTTGAAATTATACTATTTATAGAATTTGGACTCCAGGCTTTATTTGTTCCCACTTCATGATCATTTCAAATGTATTTGAAATTAGAATATTAAATGGTTTTCACAATACAGCTAATATGATTATAATATGGTTTAACTATTTTCCCTATGGTTGAATACTTGGTTTCTAATTTTTCATAATTTTAAATGCCAAACATCTTATATCTACCCACGACTCTGATTGCTTTTTTTAATAATACAGTCTTAGAAGTGGACTTACTGGCTCTAATTAGGAGCATTTTTAAAGTTCTTAACTATTGCCAAATGGCTTGGCAGAAAGGTTACACCAATGTATCTTCCAAGAGCAATTACAAGAGAAATCTTGCCTCCCATGTAAGTCCTTTCTTAAAAGTCATTGCCATTTTAATATAGAAAATTTGTATGTCATTATTATTGTAACTTATATTTCTTTGAGTACCCTAATCAATCTAAACTTTTAAGTTTTCTTGTTGGGTGTATGTATTTCCAGTATTGTCATTGTTTGCTTCATTGTGGTTTTGTAAGGTTTAAAAATCTTATTTCTTCACAGGTTGCAATGTCTTCTGAGGAAAAACAAGAAAAAATAGACACAAAAAATATACTCATAATACAACAATAAAAAATTAACCACTGTTAACATTCTACCAAATTTCTTTGTGTATGTGTATACATGTTCTTTGTGTATGTGTATACATGTGTCTGTTCATGTGATTTGATAATAAAGAACCTTTACAGAAATTGTTTGCAAAAAGGTAGTCACAGTATACACAAGATTTATAACCCATTTCAATTTAAAGTATATTATAAAATATTTTCATTTCAAAAACAGAACTTAAAATATCATTTCTTAGCAGAAAGTACAGTAGAATAGAAGAAAGGGAAGAGAGGGAGGGAAAGGCCAAGTCCTGGGGACTGAATTGGAGCAAATCATATTCCATGCATTTATAATTATGAATTATAAATTTTTTTAAAAGAGAGAGTGAGAGAGGAGAGAGAGAGAGAGAGAGAGAGAGAGAGAGAGAATTTTTTTTTTAATATTTATTTTTCAGTTCTCGGCAGACACAACATCTTTGTTGGTATGTGGTGCTGAGGATCGAACCCGGGCCGCACGCATGCCGGGCGAGCGCGCTACGGCTTGAGCCACATCCCCAGCCCAAATTATAAATTTTTATAAATTATAAATTTTAAAAATTTTATAAATTTTAAAAATGAGTGCTAATTTTATGTATAAGAAGTAATAATAAATATAATTTATAAAAAATAATTTTGATTTATTAAATGGAATTTAATTGTGTATATTCATACAATATTCAACATAATTCTTATTTAAATAATTCTTTTTTCATAGGAGTATATTATTATTATTAGGACAAATTTCCAGAAATAGAATTTTTCAGTCAATGTCACACACAAACATATACTTTTCTCCTAATTGTAAATAAAATATACATTTCTAAAAGATTAAATATTCCAGAAATAGATATGCTAATAAATATTATTAAAACTTAGAAGTTAGATTATCTTTAAAAATATTAAAATTCTTTTTAGATATACATGACAGCAGAGTATATTTTGACATATTATACATACATGGAGTATGACTTACTCTAACTAGGATCCAATTCTTGTGGTTGTACATAATATGGAGTTTCACTGGTGGTATATGCATTTATAAAAGATTATTTAGCATACTGTTCTACAAATTCATTTTTCTACATACTGTGAATGGACAACTTTTCCATCAGTATAATCAGATGTGTCTAATTTTTATAATTCCTATTTACTATTCCACTTTATGGATGAGCCACCTGTTAATTCAATGCTTCCTTTCCTGGTGGCTGTCAAGTATCATTCCATTTTGTCTGTTCGACGACCTTGTACATTGGGGAGACTCTTTCCTTTGATAAAAACTTCTGTGGATGCAGACACTTTAAATACTAGGATGTATCTCCAAACTGTCCTTTGCAAAGTTTTATAAGTCACGCTCCCACCAATAGGGTGTGGAGATGCCCATTTATGTACATAACAGTAATGGGCATTTAGAAACTTGCGGTCGATGTTAAATGACTGTTCTGAAAATCTGAACCCATTCGGTTTCCCTCTACCTAGAAAAAATAGAGAGGAAGGAAGCAGAGAAGGGAGAGAGAATAGAAAAAGAGGAGAAATGTTCGCTCCTTTGCCATTCCAGAACTGTGCCTGGCTTTCATTGGCCCCTGTGATTACTAGGAAACCTGCTTCCTTTTAGGTGCAGCATCAACATCAGGAAGTGACGTGGGAACTGCCCTGTGTTTCTCCTCCTTGTGTCCAGTGCATGGATGTCTGTTGCTCTTCCCTACTGAAGTACTAGTGTCACATTCAGAGTTTTACAGGTGCGTTCTGAAACTCAAATCTTTAAATCACTAGCGTTTATGCTAAAAGTCTTAGAACAAGTAAAAAAAAAAAAATTATATCTACATGAGATGTTTACTCATCCATCATTTCTAAAATAGCTGATTCAGATATGCTTTTGCTAAGCCTTTTGATAGATCTTTAATGTAGCAATGAGCTCAGAGTAAACAGCAGCTTCATGGGTTGTCTGAAACTCCAGAAAAGGGCAGATGTTGGTATAGAGTGCAGTTGCCAAATAATATGGTGCTAACCCTTTTAAAAAAGAAGGCATGAGATGGTTAGGAGTAGCACAGGGAGATAGATGAGTTGATTTGGGTTGCTTGTACTCTCTGATGCCATCTTCAACCAGTGCATATTACGGCCTATCTTGTGACAAGAGCCATGCTAGTCACTTACATACCGTGGAAGTTTGCAGACATTAAAATATCAGCTCCTGCTCTGTACTAGCTTAAATGACGAAATGACACTAATATATAAAATTCAGGGCTCCGATTGATTGCTCAGGGAACATCTGACAGGACCTGGCCCTTGGTACACACTGGGCTTGGTGTTTTCTTTTCCACATATTTTAAGGAACATAAAAATACATTCATGGCCTCTAGAGTTATAAAGGACCACAAAAATGCCATATAATTCAGTATAAAAATGGTCTTTCAAGAATATTAAAATAGCCAGGTTCAACCACCCAGTGTTTGTGAGTGGTGTGTGACCTCTGTGACATAAGGTCACGTTCCCAGTATGAACGGCACCCACCTGCTCCTTGTTCCCAAGGAGTTTACATTTATGGAGATGAGGATTTGGCCCCAAGTTCACTTGGAAAGTAAATAAAAAGAAATGCAGAGGAGGTATGCAATGAGAGTCAGCTTTATAAGCCTTCAGATATTTTGCCTTTGATTTCTATTTGAGTCTTGAGTTTCGTTTTTGTTTGTGGGTGTTGTTTATTTTGGAAAAAATATATCTATTGTTTCCCATTCTTTGAAATTTCAAAAGGCCAATGACAAATCATAATTTATCGGATGAAATAACATGGGGATTATTTGACAAAAATCAGTGGATCTGATAACCTTTGATGAGGCCTGCAACTCTGAGATAATATAGGCAAAAAAAAAATAGCATCTCTGGGAATAAACTCAGTAGCTTGGAATTCAAAAATAGAGCTCACCATTTAAGCAGATAGACTTTTTTTTTTTGAGGATATCAACAAGATAGAAAGTATATTGCTTGCAAAAATAGATTCTTTTCAGGGTGAAATGATAAATTAAAGGTTTCAGGAATTCATCACCTTGTATCTCCTGTGGAAGCAACAAATAGAAATAGTCTATTTTCTTTCATTAAAACTGATTTGATTTTAATTCTGACAGTCACTGGAAGTTATCTATCATCTGTATATTTGAACAGTGAAGGTAGGAAAGGGGTCCAATGAATAGGACTGTTCTATGATTGGGGTAGTTGTCATTACTAGAAGGTTCTGTGTGAAGAATAGAAGCCAGACTTGGCCTGACTCCTCATTTCCAGTCCTTTCTGCCTCTTTTGTGTCGAGTTGCTAATAACCAGCTTCATCCTTTGTCACCAAGAAAGAATGGCTTTTTTGTTTGCCCACAGAACCGCCTTGCTCAGTGCTGCGCTGAGTTATCACAAGCTGATAATCCACTCTCTGGAACCAGGTCTGCAAATCCACGGGCACTTGCTCAAAGAGGGCCACGGGCTTTGGAGCAGACACTTGTGTGCCCCTTTTGAAAATTGTTTATTAAATCTGGAGGGAAACTGGTCGACTGAAGGAGAAAGCTGTACTACACAGGGCCGTTTCTCCGACTCTAGTTATATTTCCTCTTTCCTTGGTGGAATGGTCCCTGAGAATGGAGAGCAATTTCAATACGTGTTAGGTAATCCAGCTATTTCCAGCCCGTGCTCTCTCTGTCCACAGGAAGTTATGTTGTTGTCTTCAGTATTAAGGAAGTACTGAGCCACAGTCTAGGGTATTTTCTTAAACACAGACCTAATGGCAGGCACTTGGTATTGTAGTTCAATATCCGCATAAGAGAATCACTTACGAGAAAAATCCCGCTTACTGGAGAATGTTTTTCATGTTTTCCTTGTTACTTGGAATGTGTGTATTTGAGACTTGTTGTCACTCAGGGAACCTTGGTGAACCAAAGGACAGGTTGTCATCATTGGGATTATCCTTCCACCGAGCAGGAGGAAGCTAACATTGGGGTCAGGAATGTCCCCCAAAGGCTCATTGTTGAGGGCCTAGTCCCCACGGCAGATGTTCAGAGATGAGGCTTTTGAGAAGTGGTTGGCTCATGAAGGCTCTGACCTCATCAATGGACTGATTGATGGATTAATAATTGGATGAAATCATTGGGAGGGGTAGAAACTGTAGGAGGTGGGATCTGGTTGAAGGGAGTTAGGGTTAGGGTTACAGTTATATCTCATCCCAGTGCACGCGCTTGTGTTCTCTCTCTCTCTCTCTCTCTCTCTCTCTCTCTCTCTCTCTCTCTCTCTCTCTCTCTCTCTCTCCTCCTTGATGCCTTGAGGTGAGCAGTTTTCCTTCACCACATCCTCCACCCCGATGTCCTGCTTTGCCTCAGGCCCAAAGCATCGGAAGTAGCTGACCATGAACTGCAACTTTCTGAAACCAGAGCTCAAAACAAACTCCTCCTCCTTTAAGTTGACTTTCTCAGGTATTTTGTCACAGCAGTGAAAAGGGGACTACGCAGAGGTGGAGTTCAGGTGGGAGCCGAGTGGGCACCAGGCGGGGCCAGCCGTGAAGGTGGGCGCAGGGTGAAGTCAGCTTCCAGGAGCTGCGCCTCTGCCTACAGCCACTTCCATGCGTGGGTGTGCTGCCGGGTGTGGGGGTGTGGGTGCTGGGCCTCAGGCTCCTGTTGGTCAGCAGGGTCAGCTGGGGCAGAGGAGTGGGATGCAGAATGGCACAGAGGAGGGGAAGCCGGGTCCCTTAGCATCTCAGCATTGCTGTCACCTCCTCTAACAAGGACACCTCATTCAGAGAGCATGGGCTGCTGCTTGACTTCTGCTTCAAGCCTCCTGCGGATTCCTCTTTGGTGCCAATTTGAAGCTGGATTGTACAGGGAAGGAGATTCTAGGCATCGTCGCTCCAGCTTATTCAAGTTGACCCATCACAAACTCCCTTGGAGTTTATGGTGGTTAATTTGAATTGTCAGCTTGGTTGGATTAAGAGATGCTGAGGATGAAGGAGCTTCTGTGTGTGGCCATGAGGGTGGATCTAGGAATGATGGGCATGTGGGAAGGCCAACTGAAATGGAGACCCTCCCTAGGCATGGGCAGCACCGACGTCCAATAGGCTGATGGCTTGGAGGAAATAAAAATTGGAAGAACAAGGAAGCAGCAGCAGATGGAAGCTGGATTCTTCCTGAATGGGTTCCTGATGGCTGCTCTGACCATCTGAGGATCTCGGACTCTCACTTCTTCACTCTTCCAAAGAGGACTCTGCCGGTGATTCTTCAGGGAGTTTCCAGAAGCCTTTGGTCTTGGACTAGGGTAGCACCGTGGATCCCTCTTGTTCTGGGCTTCAGCCTCTGGACGGCACAGCTCCTGGCTCCCCCAGCTCTCCAGCCTGCAGACGGCCACTGTGGACCACCCAGCTTTGGTGGCATAAGCCAACCTAATAAATCCCCTTTTGATAATCATACTTCCTGCGGGTTCTGCTCCTTTAGAGAACCCTAATACTGAGCTTCACTCAGAGAACAGAGAAAGTCTTTAGAAATATTTCCAGTGACCTTTGAGGTGTGTCTCCACTGATACCAGTAGCTTGTGGCCATCACCCAGTGCAGGGACAGGTGGCACTCTGAGTATTGAACTAGTAGCAGAGTGAGAACTTCAGGGTGAAGCCATCCTGTGGGTGATTCTGGGCAGCCTCCGTTCTGTGCTCTAGAATCGTCCCACTCGGGTGGCTTCCCACCAGCCCTACTGTACAGACTCCCGGTCTCTCCGATGTGAGATTCTCCTTCACCCACTGCTCTCATACACCCACCAGGTTTTTAATGACCACGAAGAACTTCTGAGTTCTGTCTTCTCGAAAAGAAAAAGGGGAAGAAGCACTGGTTGAATTCATTCCCCATCTAGGTTAAATGAGAAAATAAATATTTTCCCACGTAAACATGAGAGGAAATAAAACTTTCCACATTCAGAACATCAACTTTTGCAAAAGTTTGACTTGATTTCTAAGCCATTCAGAAGAAATAGGATTTTACTGTTTATATTTCTAGCCAGAAATTGAGGACAGGGATGTCATCCATCACCAACCAAATAGAGGTGCCCAAGTCGACTTTGTTCACAACACCCTTAGTGTCTCAGGAAAGGAATACCTACGAGTTCTACTTCTTAGTTTAGTTTAGGCCCAAACTAATTGTTCAAGTTGATTTAGGTCCAAGCAACGACATATTGGCTCATGTAGTATTGGGATAAATTTCTCAGTTTCCCTTTAGATTGTGAACCATCCCAAGGTGCCCCATGGGTTCACTGCAGGACTGGAGTCCTCAGTGTGTCCTTTGGGAGCTGTAGAGTGAGGCTCAGACAAAGCCTGAATCAAGTTTGCTCAGTTTCCTCACTTCTCTGCCTAGACTCTTTCCAGATGATTTTCACTCTCAGTGATTTTTCAAAATATATCAGTGTAGCATTGAGCACTGTTTCTATACTCTAGTCTACTGATATCTACTGTTTTTTTTTTTTTCTTGAGGAGCAAATACCATTAATTCTTTTTAAACAACATTTAATTTTGAAACAGATTTTATGAAAACAATTTCATTTTCACAAATCCAGCTTGCTGGCTCTTGTGGCACCTTAAACTGTAGTTTCACTATTTTATACAAAACCATTTAAAAATTTAGCTCCATGGAACTGCACCCCCCACCCCCACACACTACTGTACACAGGTACCTGTTTTCAGGTTGGTTCTTTGACTCTAATCATCATACCAGAGGCCAGCAGAGTTCCCAGGTACAATGCAGTGACTGAAGAATACAACTCTTGTGGCTCAGCCATTCCCCTGGGATGCCCCATGGGGACAAAACAAAATCATTGTGTAACTAAGCTGTGTTGTGTAACATGTGGGGCTTAAGCAGCATCCTCTGGGTCTCCTGTTTTAATTACAGCAGAGGAAATGCAATCCTCTCCTCACAAGAGCCCTCATACAGACCCATGTCATTAAGGTCACCATTACCCAGTGGCAGGACTGTGCTGAGTCATCTTGGCCTTGGAATGCAAGAAGTCAGGTCCGTCACGCCCAGCCGGGGTACTTCTGAGCCTCTCTTCACTCGCTGGAAGGTGGTGACAAACTCGGGCATTGGGAAAGAACCCTCAGCGAGTCCAGCTCTCCCGGGGAGTTCTTGAAGCAGAGCCCTGACTTGACCAACTGCAGCTGTGCACACACAAACTATAGATCAGACTCGTGACTCCTGGAATCCCAGAGGGTTCCTATAAAGACAGTAGTAAACACTGTCCTTAAGGAAAGAAGGTGGGAGCCCAGAGCCACAGAGATGGGGTATGATTTCCTCACGGTTTGGGGAAGATCAAGATTCTCAGGTGCATATTGGTCCTTTGCCTCTTGTCTGCTGCTTCTCTCCTTTGATCTTGTGCCACATCCATTGCTGACCACCCTGGTGCAGGTGGATTCTTTCATGTCAGGGGTAGTAAGAGTTTGGGACCACAGATGGGTCAATAGATGGGCATTTGTATGAAGGTCAAGTTCAAAAGCATCTCAGGCTATGCATCACCAGTTCAAAACAACATGCAAGTGCTCCTCCCTGGAAGAAGCCTGAGTCTGCCTTCTGTATTCTAGCAACTTCACCCTGGTCATCCCCCAAATCACTCATCAGACTCCCAGGGGGCCGAGGGCTCGGTGTGAACACGACTCTTTGCTCCTCACTCAGGATTGAGAACCCACCTTAGATTAAGGACACCTCCCTTCCCCCAAAGTAAAAAGCTATCCAGCCAAACTTCTCTAAAGTCTAATTTCCTCTGTGAAATCTTTATGAACAACTCTCAACTCCAGGACTCTAATCACTTAATGAACCCTCTTATCTTTTTGCTGTTCCACCTTCTGAATTACTTATGGAGCGAGCCAACTTAGAGTGCCGCTGATGGAAGTTTTGAATGGAAACAGATGCAGGCTCAATTTTGCATGCCAGCCTAGAGAGGCAGCCGCCGCCACTCTCAGGATTCAATTTGAAAATTCCAGGTAATTAATTTTAGCCTAAATAACTCTGATAATGTGGAAAGTTCATTAAGGGAGTTATCATAGAGATACATATGCTATTCCTGAGAAAAATTTCTTGAGTTTTTCTCATTCTTCTTAAGTATTTTAATTCTTAGAGTGACTTTTTTATATCTTTACACGAGACTGGAGACAGAAGAGCGATATCACAGATTAGAACCAAAGTGCTTAGCTGGAATAGAAATTTTCAGACCTTTTAAGTGAGTGTGTGTGAGGTGTGTGTGTGTGTGTGTGTGTGTGTGTGTGTGTGTGTGTGCGTGTGTGTGTGATTCCTCCCATGGGAGTTATTTTTTTTCATAGTTTTCTATTAAGTGGCAAAAATGATTTGAAAGTGAAGTCATCCCCAAAAGCTGGAAAACGGTGCTGCATTTGTGAAGTTGAGATGACTTTTATGAAACCTTGTTTGGGAATTAAACATTATTTTACATGTTTTAATGGTGATGGCTATGTAGAGGAATTTTGCAACAGATCCTTCTAAAGAAGCACGAAGAATTCTCAGGCCAAGTCATTGGATCTTCCAAAGGTATGATGGTAAGATAGATTTCCTTAAAGCAGAGGACACCTAAAAGATCCCTTATGCCAGATTCTGAAGTCTCTCTCTCTCTCTCTCTCCCCCTCTCTCTGTCTCTCTCTCTCTGTCTCTCTCTCTCTCTCACACACACACACACACACAAGTCCCCTACCCTGCCTTGGTGTGTACTCGTGGTCGTCTTGCACTGGACATCGTGTGAGCAGGACAAGCTGAAAGGACCCTTCTGTGTAGAGGCCTCCTCTCACCAGGGAAGGTGAATCCCAATCCGTCCTCACTGTGGGTGTGGGGTTCCTGGGATCCCTTGTATTTTCTGTCTTGGTGAAGGAAAAGGGCGAGGGGCAGATTTCAGAAAATTCAAAAAGGCGTTTGTCACACATCATTTGTGAGAAGAAAGGAAGGTATTAGTAGTTTCCTGTGAAAACCCGACTCACAGATCCATCTCCACAGGGAAATCTGAAAATAAACCTGAGACTGGGGATAGGGGTACCACAGGCCAGATGCTCAAAAAGAGAGGACAAGGGCAATAGAGTAGGAGGCACCAAAGGATAATTGAGGGTAAAATACAAAATTTTTAGAGGCAACATTATATCCTACCATCAATCACAAGTAAGCATGCTGAAGAAGAGTGCCCTGGATGGTGATTTATACAGCTCTTTCCCTAGACAACTTTCTTATGGAGTCTCCTGAAACTCAGATTATCAAAGTTACTAGGCTTTGATTTTAAATATTTAAATCATATGATAATAAGACTCATTGTTTTTCTGTGAACAATTTGTCTCCAGAGGTATTCTAAAGTGATCTCCCATGCGTGGTAGTTGTTTCCTTTCCATCAAAAACGGAGGGGTGTGGGTTTTGAAAAGTCAGCAATGTGCTGCTATTGAAATGAACACACATTCATACACACCCAAATTATCCTCCTGGAATGCCACTAAATAAAAAATTAAAGTTACTTTTGCCACAGATATTGATTTCAAATAGAAAGCTTGAGATAGTGGCTCTCAATACATGCTTGTGGAATTTTAAAACCTGTATTTCACAAATACCCAGAAAATGTGAATTTGACCTCCACGGAAGATTTGCAGTCTGATCATCGTGATGGATTATATGGTTATGTGCCCTACTGTTCAATTTTAAGTATCACACAGACAAAGGGTGTTCCTAGCAACACAATATTCAAAATGGCAGTTCATGTTCAATTTCCTATTTTATTTCTTTTTCCATCACTACCTTCTACCCCAATGTTCTTTGATCACCACACACAGTGACTTCCAGGAATAGTAATGGAGAGGACTGAGAGGAGCCTGCGCCGTGGGACGAGGGAGGTGAGAGTTCAGAAAGAACAGAGAGTAGAGGGAGGAGTCGATGAACGGTAGTGACAAGTACTTAGCCATGTTCTGTATTTGGAAAGATTCCCCAAGTCACCTCCCTGCTTGACTCTCCTGGGTGGAATTCCCACCTGCCCAGGTCAAGGTCCCTCCTGAGTTTATGCTGTCGCAATAGCCTTGCTTGGATCTCCTTTCCCATTTCACTACAACCAGAAAAAAATTGTCGCAACCCTCTCTTAACTGCCCCAACTCACCTCTTAAATCACGCGTTGAGCCCATAGCCACAGATCCCATTACCCAGTCAAGAGCCTCTGATCCTGATCTCGAAGGCTTCTTCTTGTGCACATATAATTTTCCTGTGCCATACTGGCTGCAAAAATCTGTATGTACAAAAATATTATGATCAGGCTAAGAGGTGAATCAGCTCTCAAGAAGACAAGTAGATGAGTGGGAGGCAGAGAAGAGTCAAGTCGAGGCAATTAGACAGAGAACTCCCAGCAGAAGTCAGGAGCCAGGGAATCTCACAAGCCCTGACGTTAGGAGCTCGATGGGAGAATGTCACCACTCGTTCAACAAACATTTACAATATGCCAGGCGCCTTGATTATCAAGTTGCATCAGTTAACAAGTGCTTCTACACTTCTGTGAGGGCAGAAATTAATTCAGGGCATTAACAACCCACAGCCGATGCCTGTGGATAGGGAGTCTGAGCACACCTGGCCGAGGGAGAAATACTTGGAATAAACAAAGACCATAGTCTAGGCAGGAACCACAGGACCCTGATTCTCCACTCCTGACCAAAAGGCAGGGCTGGCTGTGTTGAGCTCAGCATGAGTGTGCCCGGGCCTCTACCTTTACAACACTGTCAAGGGTAATCTGATGTGCATCCAAATATAGAATTACTAATTAAGTAAATGGTATTGACTCATTTAAAGGAGATTTGTGAAACCTGTGCTACAAGTTTACACTCAAAGACACTTTAGAAAGGACTCCGACTCAAGTGGTTTATATTCTAATAATATACAAATGTATTTAACCCAGACTGAAACTAAATAACTTAAAATAGACACAGAATTCAGAAAAAGAACCTGTTAATGAAGTTTCAGGACAAGGTTTGTATAGAAAAAAGAAATTTTTTTTTTGATCTGGAGTGTAAAGGATGATTCTCATTAAAATCATTTTTAATGCCAAGGCAATTCATTTTTACTTTAGAAATATTATAGAATATAAACTACATGGATGTACACGAAGCAATTCCCTGACCCATAGGTAACCCACATGTATATGTTGGTATATATGTCGAGACTTTCAATAAAAATATTAATATGGATATAAATGAATATATACATGAACTGATTTTTTAAATGAAAGTAATCATTCTTATGTGCTGGTTTGTGACTTAGAGTTTTCCACCAAATAAATAAATAAATAAATAAGTGTGTGTATGTGTGCATCAGTATTAATCTATAGTATCATTTTTATTGCCTTATCTGTGCATTTAGACATAATAAAATTTATTTAACTATTATAAAATGTTAGGAAAATTGGGATTGCTCTTTTTTCCCATCATCAACATGCTGAAAAGGAAATCTTGAGACCAATTTGTTAGCTTAACGATGACATCTAGAAGTGGAATTTCCAGGACAGCAGCCCCGCCTGACGTTTTCATGTCACACACAAGGCCGAGATGTGTTCCAGAGGTGGAAATCGCCTATGGAAGCAAGAGATGCCTGGATACAGGAATGTACAGGCCCCAGGGATGGGACAAATGATGCAGTTGGCCTGAGACGAGGGCAGAGCAGGGGCGATCAGAGACAGATATGGCCGAGGAGTTAGGACCTGCACTTTCGGGGTCTTCCCTTGTAGATGGCAGCTCCATGCTCAGTGGGTTTTGATGCTATAGGAAGACTCTGAGAGCTTCCTTTTGTCAGCCCTGAGGGTTTGGGGTGGTTCTGGCATCACTGAGAACACTACTGCCATGTTTTATAGTGCTGGATGGTCAGGTAAGTACCCTTGATAGAGAACAGCAAAATACTGAGTTTGCAGAAATCATTAGCACTTTGCTAAATGGGCTCTGGTGGCGGAAGCTCCAGCGATGGCTGCTGTCAGTGGGTGTTGGGTGTTCAGGGTCCTGGAAGTCGCCGCACATCTTTCCACATCCCCCTCCCTCGCTGCAAACACACTGGAGAGCTCCGTGGTGGTTGGCAGTTATTATTTTATTTTTTCACAAAGGGACTCTCCATTCCATTTTTCTCCTATGTGTGTGACAGAGGGCTTCTAACATGGTAGCATCAGAAATCCTCTTCAACCAGGATCAGAGGGAGAAGGAATGTCCGCGGGGACAGTCGGCATTCGCTGTTCTCATCTGGGAAGAAGTTTCATTATCCTTTGAGCTTCTCACACTGGGAAGTCGTTATTATTCTGGCATTCCTGCTGACATTTTTATGACTTTGTTTATTTTAATACATGGTTCATTATTTGTTTTGGAACAGACCTCCAGAATATTCCTCCAAGTGCCGCCCCAGCCCAGCCAATGAGATGTCACCTCATCTCCTTCGGTCGCCTCTTGCGACTTGGCTTGACATTCCGTCTTGGATCTGGAATGCTCTCGGAAGGCCCTTCTGCTCTATGACATTGACTTCCTTCTCCATGGGATGACTGGGAAAACCCAATACCTATTGATCAGCTCTAGAATGGAGAGATTTGTATTGGGTTTCCATTCTTGGTAGAGGAAAAGGATGATTTCCCCCCCACAATTAAAGAAAAACAAAACAAAACAAAGCCTAAGCTGTCCAGTTCAACCCAGTACGGCCCAGCGGAAGCAGGAGCAGGTCGCGGGAAGCCTCTGTGTGTATGTGTGCATTTCCTTGGCAGCCGCCAGCGTCCCGTGTTTGATTGACTCCGCTCCCGAGCTGATGTTTACACTGCTGTATTCACCTGGCTCCAGTGACTGTGACATGCCACCCGGATGTGGCGAGGCTGACAGGGAAGGTGAGGAGGACCAGACAGATGACAACGTCTCCGTTCTTCAGAGCCCATGCAGGGTGATCTGTCACCTGACGATAGGCCACAGCCTGTCATTTATTTACTTACAGCTTTAATGTGGGTAAAATGAGCCGGGGAGAGGAAGTGACAAGAGTCAAAGAGAGTGAGTGGCTACAGGAGAGAACAATCTGACAGACCCCTTTCAGCATCAAACTCTCAACAACAGCCACTGCATACATCTCCACGGGCTCGCCAGCCCAGGAGCCAATTATGAACAGCATTCCGGGCAAGGAATCAGATTTGCAAAGCAGAACTCCAGCCATTTCCTCTGTGGCAGGGGAGCAGGCAAACCCCGCCGCCACTTGATTATATTAACTGCCTTGAAAATTTTTTTTTCTCAACATTTAATTTCTGCACTATTCCTTGACTGTTTCAGCAAGCATGTTTTTTTTTCCCTTGTAGTCTTGCAGTTGGTACACTTTACATGAAGCAACTTTCACGAGTGATCGAAATCATCTCCCAAATATTCTCTTCGCTAGGAAAGTGTGACTGGAAATCACTTTCTAGTTTTTTTTTGTAATATATTTTTTTAGTTGTAGTTGGGCACAGTATCTTTATTTTGTTTATTTTTATGTGGTGCTGAGGTCTGAACCCAGCGCTCTATCGCTAAGCTACAACCCCAGCCCCATTTTATAGTTTTGAAGATTGAAAATTTGAAAACATTTGGCTTTTTCTTGTTTTATGTGATGACAACTTGGTTATGGGGAGGGACCCTGAAGACCCAGGAAAAATGACAAAAAATATTGAGCTGAAAGTTAAATATGTAGGAATGAAAGTGACTGTTTAGATTTTCAGGGAATTTGCTAAACCAAAAAACATTGATCTCTGCACATAGATATATGAATTAAACCTTCCCAGGCAATAAAAGCTAATGATAAAGTGCATTAGATATTTTATATATAAATACATATTTGAACAACCAACGGTTTTTAAAAAGTCTTTTGGCATTTACAGCTTGGGAATTTTTTCCTTATTTTGTGATATCAGGTCTTATTTTGTCACACAGCATTTTAGGAGAGAGACCTTGGGAATTTCCCACACGCTCTGCTGATCTTTCACCAAGGGTGTGGTGTGTACAGAGACGGCATGCCTGGGGGTGCCCCTTTATGTGCCCCAAACCATAAAACATTCACATATCATTGTAAACAATGGTCCTGATGCGGTCCAGGTGTAGAACTGAGCATTATGTCAGTAAAATCCATCATGCAAAAATATCAAAGAACTGACATATTTCCTAAGAAATAGACCCAGGAAATCATACTGTAGCCTGAAGTAGGCGGAATCCAGCAATCCCAAGACTAAGTGTCATCCATGGGGCTCTCTGGTTCTTGGTGTGCCATTTCCAAAAGTCTCTCTTGGCACGTGCAATGTCTATATGTTAAACCACTGTGACAACTCTCCCAAATTAAGCCCCAGCAGGCAGCTTGGGACATAATAGGTCTCCCCGTCAACCAACGAGGGCAGAATCTCTAAGCCAGGCCCATCTAAGTGGGGACTGCAGAACACTGCAAGGGGTCCTGCATCTCAGTGGTGATTCGGAAGAGGAAGTAGTCCCAGTCAGTACCAAGAAGGTCACTGGAGCCTATGGGACACATTTCACCTTGTGGCTCTGTCCCCTCCATAGATGCAGGGGCCTCGTGGCTCCAGGTGGCTTTAGGAAAAGGAGAAGCTATGTCTCACCTCCCTACAGGTGAGCTCTGTGGTGGTCGACACAGCTCCTTGTGAAGCTAGAAACCAAGCTGCACCTAGTTTTTACATTTCTGCTTCTGTAGTCCTTTTACCAAGGAAAGGGAGAGGTTGCCAGGAACCCCTGTACCCAAAGGGCCCCAGGAAACACAAGGCTCCCAACAAGCATCTTGTTTCTGGGGCTGGTGGGTGTCCTCGACTCCTGGTGGGTGTCCCTTAGTATATTCTTTTGAATAAGTCAGGAGTGAAGTGGAGTCGCCTGGCTCTGAGAACCGTTTGGTATTCATAATGCACTTTTAGAAGCTCCATTTCGAATTGGCAAAGGGTATCCTTCTTTCCCAAAGAATTTCAAGAGGGAAGAGAGTTCTGTTACCCTTTGAAGTATTTGGCAAGGTGTCTCTGATGCTTCAAAGGGCCAAATAACCTGTCCTCGTTTTCCTGCCTTGGCAGGGGAACATGATGAGCCTATAACCTTTCGCATGCTGAGCTGGGCAGGTTGATGTTGGATTTATGTAGTCACAGTGGTGCCCTTGGGGTCCAGGCCTCGTGGGGAACACCTGCTTCCACCCTTTGCCCGCATTATTGCTGGGTCAGACATGCCGGGTGGGGTGGTATCCTCAAGGCCAACGAGGGGAAGAGCGTGAACCGTGATTTTATTACTGCTGAGCTTTATTGTTCTCAGCAGCCCTCACAACTATTTAGCCTTTTTATATCCCTGGTTAAGATGCTGCTAAAATTGGTGACATGGGAGTGATTAAAAGAAAAGGAAAGAAAGGGAGAGGATGCCTGGAGCCAATCCTGCCTAAGAAATGTCCACTCCTTGCGTCCTTTCTGCACTAACGGGTGCCTTTTAATTTATCAAGAATTTCAGTCTCCTTGACCACACTCCATAATCACCTGTAGTACCTTTAATGAGACCTGGGACATTATTACTGTTGGTTTTTCCATCAGATATTAGTTGGGGGTCACCCATGTAGAGTCCCTGAAGTCTGAAGCTGGGTGATGATTTTAATCCTTTTATTATGGAAGCAGAGATTTAAAAAAAAAATACTCACACCCTCTGTTCTATAAACGGAAGCAATCCTTTCCTGTTTCATATTTTCATATTCTTTTTGTAGGAAAGGTAAAAAGTAAAAGCAATTATCATCCGCTGGGACCTTTTCTGTTGAGACCCTAAGATAGACCCCAATCCATAATTTGTCATTTTTTTTTTTATCACTGACACCTTTTTTCTCCACCTAGATGGGTTTACGAGTCCCATTCAGCATCAGTCTATTCATGAAAAGCTCTGAACATGAAATGATATCAAACTGAAAAACAGATGAGCAACGAGACCAAATCTACATTTGCAACTGATTGACACTTTCCCATGATGCCTGAGAGAGGGAGTGTTTAAGATGTTTACCCTTAGTCCTTCCTGGTCAGCCAGGGTGGAGGTCGCCTGTAAACCAGCCGTAAGTTGTGACGGGCGCCATCTGGGGACGCTGAAACTCACCCACTCAGGGGAGCACCCACCTGAGGGTGCAGGTGGAGGAGAAGCCGCCTTGCTGGTGACAGAGAAGGTAACTAATGGAGGCCTGTCCCCTCCACTTAGGGTCACAGGGCCGCCATAGCCAAGAGACACAAACCAGGTGGCAGAAACAAGGGATAATTATTGTCTAAGTCTGGGGTCCAGGAGCCCAAAATCCAGGTGCCAGGAGAGCTGTGCTCCTTTCAGTAATTCTGGGGAGAGCCTCTTGCAGTACCTGGTGGCTCCTGGCATTTGACTGCAGCAACATCACTCCAATTTCTGTCCCCACCCTCACCTGGCTTCTCCCTCTCTCTCTCTCTCTCTCTCTCTCTCTCTCTCTCTCTCTCTCCCTCTCTCTCTCCTTCTAAGGACACTCAGCATTGGTCTCAAGGTCCACCTGAAATCCAGGGCGGATTTCACCTGGAGATCTCTACTGACCCCTGTACAGTGACCACATTCTGAGGTTCCAGGTAGACAGGACCTGGGGGGGGGACGTTGCTCCTCTCAGTACACCTCGCCCACTCTCCCAGCTTCTCAGAATGTCAGCAGCAGATGACACTCACACGGAAGGAGCAAACCTTTTCAGCCGAATTTTTTCCCCCTCAGCAACACAGCAGAGAAGTCCTCACTTTTAATTTTCGTATTCATTAATGTACGTATTTATTTCTTCCCTCTGATTAATAAAAGAGAATGCAGCGTTTGGAGACGCTCCCCACGGGGGCTTGGAATTGAAAGTCGTGATTCTCTGATGGTGTTCCCGCCGTGTGCGTGTGGACCGCTCCTGTTTGATCCTGGCAGCAGCCTGGAGAAGGAGGTGGGGCAGGCGCCTTCTCCCCGGCCTGAGAGAGCAGCATCGGGGCCCAGGTGAGGCTGGGCTCCGCCAGTGCTCCTCATTAGTGGTCCTTGGAGCCAGCCGAGTGTCACTCTCTTCTCATTCTGTAAAGAAACAGCTGGATTTTCACGGTTTTTTTTCCTCGTCACAGTACTCGGGAGTACTCACCTGACTCCATTTCCATCTCCCTATTCAGGTTTTCATTCGGTTTTGAGGTTTAAGAAGCTTTAGCTCAGCCATGGCGGCCTTGGGGGCTGTCTGGGCTGTGCTGTCTTCCAGGTCTTAGCGGCCAGTGACCTTTGCGACATCAGGTGAATTGTGCCCCTTTCTGGCCTCAGGTTTCTCATCTAAATAGAAAAAAAAACTGTCTTGTGAGAAGGCAGTGAGTGGTAAATAATGAAGTACATTTAAAAGCTTCTAGCAAAGCGTCTCAGGAAACAAGGGCCTCTTTTGATGGTGCGTATTTTACTTCTGCTCAGGAGAGGGGGGGGCCTGCGTGCTCGCTGTGATTTGGGTCTGCAGAGTCAGGGGGACGATCGTGGCACCTGTCAGACATTCTGGGTCTCTGTCCCGTCATCTGCAGAACAGTGGAGGCTGGGGGTGGGGGTGGGGAGGTGTCGCTAAGTCGAGTTCCCTGATTTATGGGCAAAAGATTGAGAGGGAATCGCAAAGATCTCTCCAATCAGCCCCACCACACAAAAACTTCCTGATATACCAGGGGGAGCAGAGATTCTCTGCTAGAGGCCTGGAACATTCTTGGTGTTGTTTCAATGCGTTCTTTAGAGGAAACAACACATGGAGCCCTTCTTGTATGTTTAAGGTTGAGTAAGGGTCATCCTTTGTAAAACACATCACTTTCCATTCTTTCAAAAGAATGGCCCGATGTTCACATTCCTCAGAGCACATGAGAGATAATATAAGAATTGAAAATTTCAGTATTTCCAAAGTTTAGAAACACCAAAATAATGTCAGGCTCAGATCAAATAAAAATAACTTTTAGGTTTCCGTTTTTTAATGTATGTCTTCCATTTATTAAAAATGTCTGTCTTGGGTTCATGAGTTTTCTTGCATAGCAGTTATACCCGGGCAGAACCTAGTTTGAAGCTTTTTAACTAGTGCTTTTTGACAACTCCAAAGCCCTTTCCCTCCTGCCCAAATGTGGCTCCTTCATTGAAGCCAAAAGCCAAAGGCCAATAGAGACACGAGACCCTTCTTCTCCCCAGGGACTTGATCCTTTCACTTGTCAGGAAATGGAGAGAGGTTTGCAAGAAGACCAACCTGGAAGGAAAGCTACCCAGGGTAGCCCTGTCTGGCTCTGTATTTTTATGTAGATGGTGGAGGAGGATCTGATACGCTGTCCACACACAAATTAATACTTAAAGCAATATTTACAGAAAGTGGTTCCAAGGCCCAGTCCCTCTGCACTCTCTTGCGCAGCTCTGAGTGTCCTGTGCTGTCCTTCTCCTTTCAAATTGACAGGAGAATGGCCTCAACTGTTTCCTGGAATTTATTCTTTCGACCCAAACCAGGTCACTGTCCCACCCCTTTATTGTAGAAGAACTCTTGTTTCTTTATCCAACTCAGAGTAGACGGGAAACAAAAAAATCAGCCTGCTCTGACAGCTTACTCTAGTGTAAGGATTTGTGCTCTCCTCTAGCTCCATGTTACGGGATGTCTGCGTCCCCTGGGCCAGCTCTGTGCTGGTGACAGGGCCATGAAGGGATATGGTCCCTTCCGTCAACTGGCTTGCAGTCCATGAGGCAGCGTTGAGACTTAGCATAAGCTGTGTGCGCACCGACTTAAACAAGAGGACTCACCTGGAACGAGAAGTCTTACCCTCTGCCTCAGACTCTCCCCAAGATGATCAAACAGTGTGGTGAAGCTCCCTTCTCTATTTTCCTTAGTGAGAGCGGAGTCCGTGTGACGAGGCTGAGATGGCTTTCTGCCTGACCATTCCACGTGGGGCTGGTGAGCAAGCCTCCCGGGGCTTTCGCACAGTCTGGTCTGATTTTTCTGTGGTGGTGACATTCAGTGTCCCTCAGGAGAATTGAAGAGAGGGAATGGAGAAATGAGGCCTCAAAAAGGCCACCTCTTCCTAGCGAGACCCTGGGCTTTGCAGAGTTTTGCTAGCAGAGGTGTAGGGAGCATGGATCAAGTCCACACAGGTGCCCAAGGTCCTCGAAGCAGGCTCTTGTAGGCTTTGGCGTTGACTGTGCCCAGTCAAGAACATGGATTCTCAACTTCCCGTCTTCATTATGATCAGATGCCCTGAGGTGTCGTAGGCAAAGTGTTGGTCTCCAGACTCCAACTGGGCACCATGGGGCAGGGCCTGGGGTTCACCCTGGGCTAGATGCTTTCTTCTAATGATGGTTTTACATCATTAATTTATACATTCACCATGAAGAGATGGCATCTCCAAGGCAGGCGTCCCCTCTCCACATGATATCTGCTCACTGTCAGACAGCGAGGAAAGCCAAACAGAGAGGGCATTTCAGAAGCTGCTGTATTCCCACGTGGCTCAGGGTCAGACACAGCCTTCTGCAGAGCGTTCCAAAAGTCCTAGTTCATTTTGAAGCTGTAATTACTTCAAAAGTATAAGTGCACTCATGTAAAAGCATCTTTGGAAACAATAATTATCTATGTTCCTTTTATCTGTATGCAATTTTGTGAATCTTGAATAATTTTTTTTCATTTTTTAAAATCAGTGTGTACCATCCTCAATAAGAGGAACTGGAAAAAACTTAGCAATAGATTTTTTAAGAATTCAAAACCCAACTAATGCTCTTTGTGAGTTTGTGGTATTTTTTTTTTCTTCCTAAGTTATAAAAGCTTAAAACTGCCCTCAGACTTTTGGGATGCCCTGTTAATAGGTGGCAACTTATTTTGGAATTCAAATAATTCTCAGCATTTAAAAAAATGGTTTAAAACAAAAACACCAGAAAGAAATCAACATGTAATTTCAATATGAAAAATTAGTATCAGACTACCATGTGTGCTCATAAGTCAGTCAATTTGCTCATGCAATTTGCATAATTTATGTTTTTAAATAGAGAAAGCACAGAATCTTGCCTAATCTGGAGGTAACTCAGAGCTCTTGACAGATTCCAGGCAGAAGAAATCAGCCAGGAAGGCCCACCCCGTGGAACATGCTTTGTGATCCAGACTCCTGGCTGCTTTTGATCTGGCCTCTCCTCAGAACACACTCAAGCTGTGTTCACCGCTGAGATTCTGACTGTGGATAAAATGGATGTCAAGTATGAAGTGATACGAGCAACTCTCGCACTTCTCTCTAGAAATGAAGGGTTATATTCTCCCACCTGGTCTGACGTTGTGACAGAGTGCAGCAAGTGCCCAGTAAGATGTAAGGCACCTGGCACCTTGTACCTGCAGGACGGATCAAAATGTGCACGGATTCTGTTTGCTCTGAGATCAGCATTTTCCCCAGAGTGAACCCTCTGTGGTTGTGCCTGCAGGTTGGGCATGGGAACTGGATCCTACCTGGTTGTGTCCCTCAGAAGCCCTGCTCTCCAAGGAACCCTGGCAGTTGGAGAGCCAGAGTCACCCTTCAGCCTGTGCGTGCATCTTTGGTCTTGCCTCACCCAGCTGAAGTACTGCTTGTGGTCTTCTGACCTCCCTGCTCAGAGGAGCTTTACCGGTAATGACCTGCTCACAGACTTAACAGGTATTAACTGTACCTTCACCAACACCATCACGATTAAGCTGTTACAACTAAGGTCAATGATTCTGTAAGGTGTGATGCCCGTGGCTAGTTGGCCCCTTTATTTGGGGTCATGCACTCTGGTCCAGGCTTGCCATTGGATCTGACTGGCCTTGACACAAATGATAGAATCAGATCCAAACCTTGACATGCCACTTATGAAATTAATCATGCTACCCTCTGAGTTCCAGTTTACCTTTCATGTTTCGCAGTGAGGCCGTAGTCCCTTTAATGATCAAGTGATTCAGCGTTCAGGGTGACTTGTAAAAAGCAATTACTTGAAGTGACAACAACTTTGATTTTTGGCTCCCTATAATGATGCCCTTTGTAAAAACTCAATTCATTTAGAATTGGAATGGGCTGCCTGGTAGGTGGTGAGTGCCTATCAAACAGAGACTACAGGGCCACCTGCCAGGGATGCTGGACAGGAGCCTCCTGTTGGGTAGGGCATAATATGAAGCCTCTTCCTGTCTGAAGTGCTGTGGTTTTGTTATTATAATGACTCGGCTGCGACCTCACCATTCCCTTCCAACCTCCTTACTCTAGTGTGCTCTTTCCCTGCCTGCAATTTTAAAATGTGCATGTGTCAAAATAAGAGCATTCTTGAGATTCTTGAGGTAGTGGTTCTTTTTTTTTTTTTTTTTTTTTTTTTAAATAGCTGTGCTCACTGAGAATTCTGTGCTGAGTAGGCCCAGGGAAACAGGGAGGTGCTCAGATTCACTCTGGAGCCCGATGCCCAGCTCTGCCACTTGCAGGATGTGGGCCATGGGCAAGGTTCATAAACCCTCATCTCAGGTTGCTCCTCGTCCAAGTCCAAAGCACAACTAGCACGTGCCTACCTCACAGATCTGTCAAAGGCCTGAAAAATCAGCTATGACTTATCTAGCCCAAGGCATGGTGCTGCTAGTGCATACAAACATTTGATGTTGGTGGGTTGTGATGGTTTCTTTTGTTTGTTTTTTGATACTGGGGATGGAACTCAGAGGCCCTTTGCCCCTGAGCCACATTCCCAGCTCTTTTTATTTATTTATTTATTTTAAATTTTGAGATAGGGTCTTGCTAAATTGCTTAGGGCCTTGCTACATTGCTGAGGCTGACCTCAAACTTGCAATCCTCCTGCCTCAGCCTCCCCCATCTCTAGGATTACAGGTGTGTGTTACCATGTTCGGTGTGGTGGTTTTTATTATTCACCTGGCCTTTTGCTTCTCAATTAGTCAGCAAATTTATCACTTTATTTTTAAATTTTTTTTTTTTGGCATGGATAAATAATGGATTCAATTTCAAGAGTTTTGTTAAATTATTGGCATTTTTAAAAGAACAAATAAAATGTCAATAGCATTATTTCTACAAGTGTCATTTTAAAGAGTGGATTTAAATAACGTTTGAATAACGACCTTTTGAGAGTACAGTGAATTTAAAGTTCTTTAAATATCCCACAATCACGTAGTACCTCCTTTAAATTCCAAGCCCGATTTTACAAGCCTATGTTACTTACAGTCCATAACCATCACCATCGTCATTGTGGAAGCCTATTATACATATCCGACAGGGAGTATGTGGACTCCAAATTTTTCAGATTTTTGCTTTGTTTACAGAGTGCTGATCCACACAGAATCGGTGGCTCCAGTTTAACGCAGGAATTATGCTGGCGCGTGCGGCTTTCCCTTCCCATTGAAACAGAACCGATCCCAGGGAGTGAAAAGCACAGATAAGCTGAGAATAGAGTTGCAATCTGAGTTTGTACAGATGCTGTTTTGTTAACATCCTGGTACGTGGGCTTTGTATTTTTGCACACACAGTAATAGTCATTTTTTTTTTTTTTTTTAGAACATGCATTACATTGTTCAGCTCATTACAAGTCATAACAAAGCCCTGTTGGAACCAAAGAGGAGACTCTGGCTCTTTATATCCTGAGAAGCTGTCCCCATTGTAACTCAAAGAATTTTAGTTGAGGAAGTATCTGTGGGCAACCTGCTTTGTTTATGGACCAGCTTCTTCTTGCCTCTTCTTGCTTTTCTTTTCTTGCATGCTGTGTTGAGACAGTCTTGCACGTGGAGGTTAGACTTCGCCAACGTGGTCGAAGATGGCAAAAATCACGCCGGGGGCCAACTGGATCCTTGTGTCACAAAATTCTGCCTCCCTTTTTTCTCCACTTCTTTTCCTGTATTCAGAGCTAAAACAAACCATTTCATAAGAACCTCATGAATTTTTCCCTGTGTGCACGTTAGTTGTGCATTCAGCTCTGTGGGGACACTGTGTCACAGTCAGCTTGCCAGGAGATCAAAGTGGAGCATCCCGCCTGCAGAAGGCCTGACGTGTCCCCATAATGCATCCAGCAGGCCCTCTGAGTGCACTCGCTTTGAAAAGGCTAAGGGGAAAGGGCGCTATCACAATGCATAATGCATTCAGATTTTGAGACAGTTTATAGAATCAAAGATAATTATACTTTCAACAGATAAAATGACTTAGTGACTCTGTCCAGTAGAAATTGTCTGACTCTTTCTAAATTTCAGCATGGGATTTCTTCTCTTTTCCACTCAGAAGTGTGTTAACTTGATTTCAAAATTGCGAATACAACTTCCTGATTCTTTAAAATACATAATTTATGGAGAAGTGTTGTGTTTGGTACTATGTGCTCCAGAAATTAGGTAATGTAGAGTGTGCATTTTAAGGAACATGGAAACATGTTAAATACTGCATGTGCAGGGTTGTTTTTTTTCCCCTAGACTTCTGTCTAAAACTACCTCCACCCTTCTCTCCATTACCTATCCCCTCTCTTTTTTGGTGGGGAGGTTACCAGGGATTGAACTCAAGGGCACTCAACCACTGAGCCACATCCGAAGCCTTATTTTGTATTTTTTTTAGATACAGGGTCTCATTGAGTTGCTTAGTGCCTCACTTTGCTGAGGCTGGCTTTGAACTCACAATTCTCCTACCTCAGTCTCTGAAGCCACTGGGATTATAGGTGTGTGCCACCACGCCTGGCCCACCCTCTTTTTAAAATCTTGGTCGTCCTTAACTATATTGTTTCCTCCTGATTAACCTGAAGCAACAGTTTCCTTGCTGGGTCGTTTGTCAGTGAGATCTCAATCCTTTTACCATATATCTTCTTTGCTGAAAATCCAGGATATTGTGTAACAGGTTTCACATATAGAAGAAATATTAAGAAATCATTTTAGTTAAGTAGTGGCCTTCACAGTTTGTAAAGTAAGGATCTTAAATTTGCCGAATATTACACTTTGACTGAGTGCCATGTTTTGTTGAATTTATAACAGCAAAAATTGCAAAAGATACCATTACTTAATGTCCTGTTAAGACAGGAAAAAAATTTTTTCAACTGAGGTTATCAATTTGCTTTAATAGTAAGACATCCCGATATGAGAGTCTGTAGTGTAAGACGACACAGTTTACACACATCTCTCTCATTAAGGAATACATAATGGGCACCCCATATTTCATAAGCAGAGCAAATGTTGCAAAGAACATGCACATAACTTCTCCTAAGGGAAGGTCAAGAGAGCTGCTCAGACTGGCCAGGGGGCAGCACAGGACGGGTAAAAGGAGGTGCTCCTGCTCCAGCTGGAAGACTTGCTTTGCCGGAGGCTGTCCCATCCCCCAGGCCTACACATGAGGCCGATGTTTGCAACGTCCACTCCCTGCCCAGCTGGCTTCCTTCCCTGCATATGGTGGTTCTTTGTGACAGGGTGTCCTGGGAATGATGGTGGCTTCTGAAAGTCCTAGGCCTCAGGGGACTGACTCTGGGGACATGCTACTACCCTGGGGCTGCTCCCAGCCTCATTTACCCAGACACCAGGGCGGAGGCTGTCTGGAGGCCACCTTCCTGTCTGTCTGCCCAAGCAGAGCCACCTCCGGGGTTTGGAGGAGGGACGGTGTCTTCTTTATAGGGGAAGACAGGATCCTAGTTCTAGAGACGATAGACAGCGCTTAGAGATGCAGGAAGATGAGGAATCCAGCAGCATTTTCATGCTTCTGTCTTACAACACCTACTATCCGTGTGGTGGGAAGACACTGACACCAAATGGACCCCACCCTTCCTCCTGGAAGGGGTGCTGCCTGCAGTGTGGCCTTTGGGGACATTTGGTACTTGTCTTTCAGTTCCAACTTTTTTTTGTTTTTCTTTTATCCCCACAGCCCCACCTCTCCCCTCACTCCCTTCTACACAAACCAAAGTTCCTTCATTCTTCTCTGTCCCGCTGTCCCACTCTGGATCAGCATCTGCTTATCAGAGAAATTATGCCATTTGCCTTGGAAAAATTTGTCTTCCTAATATAGATGATTGCCTTCTCCAAATATGATTGCAATCTCCCATAAAAGGGAAGTCAGAGCATGTGTACCCACCACAGTCTAAGAAATTGCCCTGTTTGGCATTCATTTCTTGCTTTTATTACCCCATGTTTCCATTCTATTCAAAATACTGTAAAATTAGGATAATAGCTTCACAAAACTGATTCAGAGATATTAATTATTTCTTTCCTTATTTCAAACATCATAATTCCTTACATTATCCTGACACGGTTAATGCTGTCGTGGTTTAGGGCTGGTATGCTGTGCCATTATCAATTTCTACAAGACTCCACTCATACGATTACATCACTTTGATGTTTGAAATGTCCTTATATTCTCCAAGTTATCAAGTTGATATAAAAAAGCCATCTTCTAATGAGAGTGAATTTTCAGACACTTCTTTCATCAGATCTCATCCCCCGACGCTGTATTTGGCCCATGTCCGCCGTTAGATTTCCTTTATTGCATTGTCTTTCTTAGTCTAATAAAATATATATTATGCAGAATGATTGCATATCATTGATTGTAATATGTGAGGCGTATTATTGCTTGTTCCTATAAATGCTTTCCAATTGAAATGTTAGCAAATAGAAGAAAGCATTTTAAAGCTACACGTATGAATCACAAAGCAAAATGAGGAAATTGATGGCTTTCCTGTTACACTACATGACAGAGGTTCACTATAGAGCGTCTATCAGAATTTTCCTTCAGCCATGGAACGTAATCTATCAAGACCACCACAGCGTTGTCAGCGTCCCTCTTACCTTTGTGTGGGGTGGACCATCAGCTTACCTTTGTAGGTTGCCCCTGCATCTGAATTCTTTTGCATGCAGGAAGTCTGCAATCTGTATTCAATAAGATTTCCTATTGTTATGGTTTGGATGTGAGGTGTCCCCTAAAAGCTCATGTGTGAGACAATGCCAGAAGGTCTAGAGAAAAAATAATTGGGTTATGAGAGCCATACCATAATCAGTGAATTAATCCCCTGAGAGGATTAACTGAAGGTGTGTGGGGTGGCTGGAGGAGGTGGATCATTGGTGGCCTGACTTTGGGGTATATATTTTGTATCTGGCAAGTGGAGTCTCTCTGCTTCCTGATCACCATGTGAGCGGCTTCCCTCCACCACACTCTTCCATGCATGCCTCACCTTAAGCAAGCCCTGAGGGATGGAGCCTGCTTTCTATGCACTGAGACCTCTGAAACAGTGAACCCTCAAATAAACTCTTCCTCCTCCACAATGGTTCTGGTAAGGTCTTCTAGTCACAGTAGTGAAAAAGGTAACTAAAACACTCACCGAGGAGGTGGCCAGTTCTCTCTCGTGGGAGGCCATAGTGGAAGATTGGAAGGTAGGAAGGAGAGGGAAGGTATTTTCTTTCCTTTTGGCTCTGGGAGGTACTTGTAGAAACAGTGGTAGCAGCAGGTTCTTTCTAGGGCTTTGCAAAGTAGGAGCAGTTGAAGCCCCAACCGTAGAATACCATCCAGCAGGTTTGACCAAAATATTGGTCTCTGGCACAGAATTTTCCCTTGACTCTTCTACTAGTGGGGTGTGCACACATCTTGCAGGTATCGATCAAACTCCCTTCGACTCTTTGAGCCCTTCCACTGTTGAGCAACCAGTAACCTGTGTCGCCGTCTCCACGATCCCTCAACTTGTGGTTCCTTGACTGAGCCCTGAACAACCCATCCAGTGAGACCACTTAAAAGCTTCACACACAAAAAGGACAAAGCCCAGTCAAGGAACCATGAGCTCTTAATGCTATTTCTTCATACAGGTCTCAATTAATGAGCGATTATTAAACACCCACAGGCAACACATAGCACACAGGGCTCGTGAAGAATAAAGAATATAAAAATTACATATTTTGGCTCTGTTGCTGCCACTCAAGAATTTTCCAGAAACTCTAATAATCTATCTTAACTTAGCTTGCACCCATTTGATCGCAAGAAATCAATGCCTGACATGCCCTTCTATTTTCCCTCCATTAACACAGAACTCAGATGCTCCTGACCCTGACTGCTTCCGAGCTCCCACTGCCCTGCTCCAACAAATACACCAATGCTCACGAAAAGCAGACTGGCGAGGGCAGCAGGAAGCCTCTTCCTTCCTCCTCTAGCTTCTGACAGCTGCTAACGCTGGCAAACACTCTCTCTGCATCTCCAACACATAAGCAGCCTTCCCCGCAATCGGCTGCAGAAATTCCACTAACAGACCTAATGGAGTTCCTGGCTCTTCATTGCAACTCCCTCACCCTGAGGTAGAGGGAAGGGGTGACAGGAATTGCAGGCACATAGTCCACGCAGAATACCCGTTCCCTGCAGACTAGATGTTCACTTCAATGTCTTAAATGTCTCAATGTGTTCCCTCTTGAGATAGAGAACCCACGGAACCTTCTGGGTTAAGACCCTTCCCCTCTTAGATCCCCACTAATCCAAATGGGTCAGTATACTATGGTGAGTCCAACTGATGCTCAAGCTGGGGTCCTGGCTACATACTAAGGTCCCCGCTCACCCAGTAGGCTCAGGCCTTGAATACCTCGAATAGCACCACTTGGTTAACAGACCTCATTCCCGATGGTGGTCTCATAAGAAACCTGAATGCAGTTGAGATGGTCCCGTTTGCAGTGTGTCCTAACATGGCAGTACAACACGTTACTTGTGCTGTGGTGACAGGAGGTAAAGAAACCTGCTGCCCTGTGTGTCATGAAAGAACGGCACAGATGGCCATGCGCGCTGGGTGTACTTGATGATGGCAGTAATGACCTTCACTAGACTCGGCCGTCCATCCACATTTTAGTGCACATCTCTGCTGATAATAAAAGTTTTCTCCTGTCTACTGTGCTTCCTGCTGCACCGAGAGGCCACTGGAGGGATTGCCCTAGGCCATCCAGGTTTGTGGAAGTGTGCTCTACTGTGCTGGCATGGTGAAAGAGCACCCAGTAGCACATTTCTCAGCACGTGTCTCAGTGATTAAATGACACGTGACCGCATTTCAAGTGTTCCTGGTGTTGTCTGTGCTTATGTTGAACCCTACCATTTGGGAGCTGGACAAACCAATTCTTCTGTTCTGGAATTCCCTAACATATGAAAAGGAGCAAAATTGGGAGTGAGGAGGCATGTGTTTGGCTAGCTGCTCTGCCATTTCTGACAGTGGCAGAGCCCAAAGAATATTCTGGAAATACCTGTCATAGATGCTTGCTAAGTAATAGTAAAGTTCATTTCACTCTTTGGCTTCCATAACATGGAATCCCAAAGCTCCGTGGTCCTATTTTCTAGCTCATTTCTTCTTAGTCACCAAATATCAGAGCTGTGTGGGATCCAAGCCCCTCAGTGTTAATTGAGGGAAACAATTACTTCTGGGAAACTTGCAGGCTTCTAGATTTTTTAATTTTCTAGCTAAGTTTAGAGAGTCTTATTGAATGGCATTTCCAGTAATGTTTAAAAGCAAAACATTCTAAGCTTTCTTTTTTATTAGGTTGATGATGCTGAATAAAGTTTAGCTCCTAAAACATTAATTATTAAGGAATGGATATGTCCTGTCCATGGGTTTCCTCTTCTGTGCTAACTAGGGACCATTCCTTGCTTTTAATCAAAGTGTGCATGTACACACACACACACACACGCGCACACACACAGACAGACACACACAGAGTTGCAATTCAAAGTGCCACTTCTTAACGCCATTCATTTAGTGTGAACCAGTAAGGACCTCGGAGGCATCACATCACAGGGAGCTGAGGAAATGAAAGAGAAACTCATTTTTCACCCATTTTATTGTTGCCCTCCCGTCTAAGTAAAGCCTGGTGGTAGCGCCGGGCTTTAGGGCAAGGTTCCCCACAATACCTTTCTGTGCTATTATAAGTCCATCTCTGAATTAATCATTTCCTCCAAGGAGGGATGCTGTAATAAAGATAATTAAATTGAAATTTAATATAGTAGGGCACCGCACTATAGTTGTATATCAGATGAGGGTTCTGAGAGAAATCATTTACGGTGAGGGTGGAGTGTATGGTATGTAATTAACAATTATGTTTGTCAGGTTTATGAAACAGAAAATTAATAACTCAGAGACTTTAAAACAGTGAACAAAGCTGCAAGTCTGAATTAAGGTGACCAGGCAGTCATTTACCTCTGTAGGAATGGTTTCTTGATCCATTGGAACTAGGGCATCGGATCGTTGCCTTACTCATTTTTTAGACACCCCCCACTCCTGGCCAGGGATGGTGTCCTGTAGACTGATCCTCCACCTGGGCTGACAGCGGAATCACTGGAGAACTCTTCAGTCCTGATGCCAGGCCCACCCCAGACCAAAGAGCTGAGCACGGGTATGTGAAACCTGTCAAGTGATTCCCGGGTGCAGCACCACCAGGGCAGAGGCTGAACGCCATTCATTTCCCTAAAGGAGGGTGTTAAGATAAAACAAAAAGAGGGGAAAACAGAAGGAGAAAACAAGAACAAGAAAGAATAGCTATGCAATAATGAAATATTCATAGCTGTCATCCTAACATGACCATGTGCAGGACCTGCCCATGGTGGGAGGTATTAGTACAGAAGGAGGCGCAGTTCTAACATCTAGACACCTCTGCTTCCTGGGAAAACAGCCATGAGAGGTCGGGCCCTGGCTGGCATTCACTCCCTGGCCTCTGACAACCCGTGAATGTTTGTAGGTTTCTCAACGAGGTTGACCACAACATTCCCCAAATTATTGCGGGAGAATGCTGGCTCTGTCCTTGCCAGTCAGGGCCCTGGAAATACCCGGAAAGGTCCATGGCAGAAGGAGAGGAAATCCTGGTCAGAGGGTGATCTCTCCCCTGGGAATACGCTTGGCCAATCCCCAGGCTGACCACACCTTCCCTGTGAAGCGGGGGCTGTGGGTCACCTCTGTGCAACGTGAATGCTTCCAAAGTTTTGAACCACACAGTTCTTACCCCAGGGTGCAAGCTGGTGTGTGTGTGTGTGTGTGTGTGTGTGTGTGTACACATATGCCTATCTAGATTAATTATTATGTGTGTGTGAACAAATACAATAAATGCACACATCTCATGAAGAAAGTCGCAGAATACTCCTGGATAAATGGCATTTCCTTTTTGGTCTCTTTGAGTTTGACAGGTCACCAAACTAGAGTAGATTGTCGGTGAGCTTATTATTCATTGATTTGCATAATTTATCTTTGGTGAAATACATTTCGACGCCACTCTCCTGGCGATTCTCCTGTGCTTTTATTGAGAACCTTTGAATTTGACAACAGTAAACCATTTAAATACGCATTCAAAGACTACTTAGCAAGTAATTGAATTTTGCCTATTCTCTAGAATTTGAGTGGGTCCTGTGTTGAAGATGATGAGGGAAAATAAAGAGATGTGGGAGTCGCCTGTGTCCTGGGATTTGCAGGCTGATAGGCTGATAATTTCTTCCTTCCTCTCTCTCTTTTTTTTCCCCCATCATACATGGAGAAAACAGTGTATTTGTTTTTAACTCAACCAGTGAGATTCTAGAGGTTTCTTTTTACACTTGGCCCCAGACAATGCAACTACGAGACCTGTATAACATTTATTCTCACTCAGATCAGTTTTTCCCACTGTATATTTTTCTACAAAGCTTATTCAGATTTTTCTGACATTAAATCAAAAGACTGAGGAAAAGCAATTATGCATGTGACTAAGAACAAAAGACTAAGCCTATTAAAATATTAAAGCTTTGAAATTTAAATTGGGTTAATCACATTTATCAATACAACTCATTTTTAATTTGCCTTCTCTTTATTAAATACTATGGCTTAAATTGGTAGACCATGGCTGTGTTTATGTAACCAAATAACTAGAATGTAGTCTTGTAATCTTAGCTCTGTCAACTATTTCTGGTGGGATCCGTGAGGTGCACCCACACATGACAGGGGGTTATCTAAAGATGTCAGCTTTATAAATTTTCCTGGTGTCACGCAATTGTACCTAAAAATCCCACACTTTCAAAGTGACCGTGTGTTTCCTGTCAAATCACAAATTTTAGAGCACTTAAAAAAATGGAGACTGTTTTTAATTGTAATTTACATATATTAGCAATTAGTTTGGAAACACTAGAGATAAATTTCTGAAACTAGAATTCCAAGTGGTCCAATTTTTATGTCCTACAAAATCATACATTTTTAAAACTCAATGCTGAACCTAATGTTTAGCCACAGTTAGTGAATTCTATGAAAGCTCTTGGGATAAAGTATAGTGTAGGCAAGAGTTGTAATATATTTGAGAAATAGATTTTTAAAGTTCTTTAGTATTCTGTGTGTCACCAGGATTACAGTTTTTATTATTTCCGCAAATAAAAAAAATCACTTTATATGTAGGAAAACATTGTTCTAACCATTAACAATAATTAACCTATAACAAAGTTAATCTTTGGTCCTTTCGGTCTTGTATCCGACGTTGGTCAAACTGTTTTTCTTTCCACCATTTGCCACATGTTAAGGAAGGCAGGTAAGAAGGCTCAAAAATAAGTAATTAAAAGCAGGGTCAATTGGAGCCACCCGAGCTGGGGTTGATTCTCTAAGTGGATAGGGGTTCTTGCAGAGGGACTGCACAGAGGGTCCCTCCTTATCCATTAATGCCAGCCAGTGACACATGTCTTCCACAGAGACCCTTTCAGATGGTCTGAGACCCCTAGTTTTTTGTAGGATGGAGGGAGGTAAATGCATGACTGGTTGGGAGTTTGAGAAGCTGAGGGGTCTAGATGTAGCCCTGGCCTGGGCTGGGTAAGCAAATGCAGCCTCTTCCTGGTGTCCTTGAACCATCCAGTGGCACTCTGTGAAGGTCCACCTGAAAAGCTCCACAACCAAAAAGACCATGAGCAACATCTAGCGCCCCCGGGTAGCCAAGGAGATGTTTAAGCATTGAGACATGCACATCTGTACCAGTGGCAGAGTCTGTGTTTGCCCATTACTGACCAGGGGACAGGGATCTCTTACCAAGTGCTCAAAGTGTGTGTCACTCAAATAAAAATGTGACCTCTAGGTGGTAAACCAGAGTGAGAGAGGAAGGCTACTACTGGGGACATTCTGAAAGGCACGAGTCTTTCAACATTATTTCTGAAATGCCTGATATGAAAAAAGTTCATCTAGGTTTAAAGGCCAAATATATCTCAAGAAATTTTCATTATCTGGTTGATAATTTAAGAAAAGGAAGAGTTATTAAATTCTTTAAAAACATCAACACTTTAAATTATTGAAAAAATTTTAAAGATGCTTAAAAATATATTATTTATTTGTATGGAAGTATTTCTTTGGAATTAAATACCAAGAATTAGGTGAAATCATCATTGAAAAACTTTGACTAGGTATCATATAGAGTCATTTCAAGGTTTAGCACCCAGTATAAAAAGAAGAAAACTCCAATTTCTCTTTAAATATCTTAAATGCATGGGAGTTGAATAAAATATCATAATGAATATCTCCCTCATAGGTAGCATTACATTTTTCTTATCACAATTTTACAATGTAAATAAAATAGTTGAAGCCCAAATCCAAATGGATGGTCTCAAACTTCTTCCTGTTTGACACAGCATACATGAAAAATTATAATTTTCTATGTGTTTCACACACAAAAAAAATTGGTAGAATCCTGAGTAACTGTCTATCCTCAAAGGATCTAATGGAAACTGTTGCCTAACTGGCAAAGTGACATCTCTCTTCTGGATGCTGTTTTCCTTCTCCTTCTCCATGCACAGTCGTGCATGGGTATGCCTTTTCCTTTTGAAGTGTGGTGGAGCGTAGAATGTTCACTATGAGTTCACAGATGGATTAATGCGACTCTGATGGAAGGGTGTCCCATGAGCTCAAATATGTGTATCTCCAAACCATCGTAGTCAAGGAAATTCTTTGTGTATTTCTTTCAGGGAGATATCAAAGCAAATAAAAGGAAAATCTCGTGTTTTGAGTTCATGCCTATATTTTGGATTAATTTCATCATATCATGGAATAAATTAGAAAAAAAGGTATTGGGGAATGTCCCTGATGATCAAGCCCTTGGGTCCAAAATCTGAAAAATCCAAAGTATTCCATTAAGTTTATGTAAGTAGATGTACATAGCTAGTCCCTTATTTCCTTTCTTCCTTCACAAATTTTCTTGACCAATGCACTTCTCTGAAATCAGCTATTGCTTGGGTAATTAACTGCTGTTTTAGATTTGAGGCACTAGAATATATCTGCTAGTTCCTACGACATTTGGATGCGATTTTGAGGTTGAAAATGCCTTACAATTAAAAGCTATTTCATTATTTTGAACCCTCTCTGTTGCTGCCTTTGTTTTCCATAGGAGACAAAATGACAAGGTTTTTAAAATGCACTTTCTTATTTTCTGCAATATGTATTTTTAAATCACACTGACAGTTTTATTCCACAGCACACCAGCAATTGCTAAGCTCTCATGAGCAACTCTATCCCAACAAAATCACTCAGGGAAGAGAGGCTTAGGAAGACAGATCTCAGCTTCACGCTTCAGAAAGGAGGTCATAAATCATGGTAGAGGAGGAGGAAAACAAATATAAAAATGATGAAATGCACCTTGATGGGAGAGTGTTTTTAATCACTATTTCCACAGGCAGGTGCAATTCTCAAAACTCTTCCTCTGTGGGGTCGTTCATGAAATCGGCGTGCTTTCTTCTCTGCGGGTCAGTGCCTACTAGCTCATGGCTCATGCCCTCCACATGGGGCAGGATTCCAAGCCAGGACTGTTTAAGGGACTCCCAACCTTCCCACAATGGGGCCTCCCCCAGTCTTCCTGCCTTCCAGAAGATTCCTGTGTGTTTGTCAGCCTAGAAGCAACAGAGCAGCTTCCAGGATCTCTCAGAGCTAGCTACCATTCACCAGCCTCCGAAGTGGCATTAAAGCACATTCATTTTTTAATGAGTATTAAATTTACTTTTAGCCAAACCCTCTAGCTGACAATAAAGTGTTCGTTGGGTTTGCTATTGGCTCTAACTTTGGTAATTACTCTGCGGCTGGTGATTATCTTTCTTTGGATGGAGAAGCTCAATATGTTGGAGACTTAATTTCGAAAGAATGAACAGCAGCAAAAGTCTCTAGATTCACGTCTCAGAGCAGGGTCTCTCCTCAATTTTGAAACAAATCCACGTGGCGTCGTGGAAAGCCCCGAGGTGGCGGTAAAAGGCCTAGATGTGAATCCTGATCCTTCTCCTTACGGTGGGGATTGTGAACCACCACAGACCACCCGTGGACCAAATCCAGCCCCAGGCCTGTTTTGGTGCCACCTGCAAGTTAAGAATGGATTTTATATTATTAAATGGCTAGGGGAAAAAAGAAAAGAAGAGCCATATTATTTCATGACAGGTGAGAATTAGATGAAATTTAAATTTCGGGAGTCCATAAACAAAGTCTTCCTGGAAGACAGCCTCACTCACTCATTCACGTTCGGGCCAGGGTTGTTGGGTTGTTTCCTTGTTCTGATGGGAGCATTGGGCCTTTACCATAGTGACCTAGTTGTGACAGTGACTGTATGTCCTGAAGAACCTAAAAGGTTCACCCTCTTGCCCCTTACAGAAAAAAAAAAAAAATATTTGCAATGTCTGACTCAAATGGTTGATTGATCACAGGCACAGTAATTTCTTCTCAGAACCTCAATGGCTTCATCAATAGAAAGGGATCAATGACATGGTGACATCACAGAGCTATTGTGGAGAACAAATGAGACTGTCAATCCCCAGCACTTCAAGATCTCACTGTTGAAAAAGACAAGACAGAATTACTGGTTATTAATTGCTTTGCTCTGATAATTATCTTTTTCCCTTCTACTAATCTGGCTGAATTTATTTTTAAATAGTGAGATTTGGTGTGTATCGAATAACTCTATTTATATTAGATATGATTTAGAAACAGGCATTTCAAAGAATGTATCTTTGTGTTTATTGACTGGCTGTTCTAAGCCAGGTACTTACGTCTGGAATAGAACAGAAGAAAATGAAACCCCCCCCCATTCCCCCAAAATGTCCTTGGGAAAAATGAAACTTCTCAAAAACAAAGCTACATGTATAATTTTCAACTTGATCTTGTTTTTTGACATGTCTATCCCGTCTCTTTAATTGTTCCCAGATCACCAAGTGCGTGCAAAGTAAATTCACATCCTATCAACAATTGAGCACAAAATAAAAGGGGGAAAAAAGTATCGAGGTCTTTATTCTGCTCATCAAACATGAATTATGTTTGTCTTTATTACAAATTTTAATAGTTTAGGAGACTCATTTAAATTTTCCACCTCGACTTTGACCCCCCTCACTGGCGTTGGGATAGAAATCCAATGAAGATTTCTCTTCTGACAGGATGAAGGCATTTGCCATGCTGCTAATGAAGGAAGAAATAAAGAAAATCCATTTGGTTTTTTTTTTTTTCCTGATTCTTGTCCAAAAGCAATTGCCTCCCGCTGTGGTTTGTTCTTAGTGCTCACACAGCGCTGGTCTGGGTCCAAACCTTCCGTCTATTTTGATCTGGTAGAGCGAGCTTCTTTGATGTGTATCAGTGGTTCCTAAAGTGCCATGCCAGGTTTAATCAAAGGTACACAGCTTCAGCGAAAATAAATGACGAGAAATGATCACAGTGCCACACGCAGGGTTTTTCAGCAGCCTCCAGACTTGGCTGGGCCGGGCCCCCTCCTCAGACGTCAAACGCAGGAACCCCAGAGGGTCCCTCTCAGATGAAATAATTGCAGAAAAGCAGAACAAAGAGAGCAGGGCAATATCCTCAAGCCCTGGGATCTGGCTGTGCCACCGATATTCCTCTGGCTGCGGTGGCCGAGGCCCAGCATCGCCCAGCAGGAGGCTTCCAGGGCACGTCTGAACCACGAGGGGCTGCTGGGGCCAGCACCAGGGTCCTCGGGGGCTTCCAGACAAACTCCTGTGCTGGCTACAGAGCCTCCCCTAGTTGGAACCACGTGGCCATTTACCCAAAATCCAAACACAGGGATGGACTTGATTCCTGATGGTTCATAGCACAATTAAAAAGCTAAAAGTTCCCATCAGCCTTCTGCAATCCTCTCACCACAGTAGACTGTGGCCCCAAAACGGTTTCAGATAAACACACATACACACATGCATTACTGTGCATTTGCATAAAGTGTATAAGATACTATAGTAACATATTCAATCTTAATTTCCTCTAAGACTGATACCTAATGCTTCCTTCCCATTTTCCAGTGACTTGTTTTAGGTACTTACAGAGTTCGGGAGATCATACGTGGAGGTCACTGCTCTATCGGTGCTACAAGTTACAATTATTTTCTACAAAGTCCCCTCAATATTAAACATCAAAAGTCACAAGATTTTTTCATTCCTTTAGGATAGCCCACAATTTTATAGACTCCTCTCTGACCACTCTACCAGATTTTATGTTGTTAATTACTCTTGCAAAATTCTCCATTCCTCTGCACCAAAGCCCGCCCCCATCCCATCCCTTCCATGCTCATGTCCATGGCCACACACACCACAGTGACAAAGCCTGGGCCATAACAACCCACAACTTCCGAGGGTCTAGCTCCAGACTACTCCACACCCTCCCTGGGATGCAGATGCACATGCCTCCCTTCCAGTTCCTGGGGTACCCAGTGAAGTCCCCTCTCTGTCCTCCTCAACTCAGCGATGTCCCTGCACCCTGCTGCCCTAATGGGGGACTCACCTTTAACTTTCCACTTTCTTTCCCACCCTATATTAGCAAATCCTCTTGTCTGGATCTTCTAGAGATATTATGCGCTTTGTGTCCCTGTCACAACTCTCTCCTTTAAGCCACTGTGGTCTTTCGTGAAGATTATTGCAACCACCTCTGACGGGTCCTCTATACTCCCGCCCGGCTTTTCTCAACACAACCGTCCACGATGGACTGTCCACCAGATAAGCTTTGCTGGTCATTCTCCGGGCTCCCCAACTCACTGAGAGGAAAGAATGGGAATGGTTCTCCCTGGTCTCCTTGGCCTCCCTCTCCTCCAGTCTCTTGTTTTCCTAGGATTCCACTTCAGGACCTTTGCACGTGTTCTCTGCCAATCTTCTCGTCTTGGCTTCCTACCCTTGTCTCAGGGAGTCCTTCCCAGACCCCTGTCGTTAAGGCTGCAGCCTACCCTACTCACCCCTCCCTCCTCGCCTTCTCTTCCTCCACAGAACTTCTCACTGCCCTTTACTCACTTATTCCTCTCCCCTGGCCTAGAATGCGAGATCCACGAGGGCAGAGACTTCTGTGCCATTCACTGCTGCATTCCCGACAAGAGTGACTAAGCCTGGGCCATAACAACTCCTCTAGAAATGGACAGGGAGGAAGGTGTTCTAGCTTCTGTGACTAAAAGACCCGACAAGAACAATTTTAGAGGAAGAAACGTTTATTCGGGGGTTCACCGTTTCAGAGGTCTCAGTCCATAGAGAGCTGGCTCCATTCCTGGGGGTTCAAGGGCATCATGGCAGAAGAGTGTGGCAGAGGGAAGCAGCTCACAGGCTGATCAGGAAGCCCACCTCCTCCAGCCACACCCCACCTGCCTCCAGGGACCACTCGGCTAATCCCATCAGGGATGGATTCACTGATTGGGTTAAGGCTCTGCTGACCTAATCATGTTCCCTGCAAACCTGCTTGCATTGTCTCACACGTGCACCTCACATCCAAACCACAACAGAAGGAAGGAGGAAGGAAGGAAGGGAGGGAGGGAGAGAGGGAGGGAGGAAGGTAGCTGAATCACAGATGAAAAGGATGAACACCTACATATGCCTTAGAATCAATGATTTTAATTTTTTTATGTATCCTTCCAGGTGAGATCTTGGTTGTCAACCTGACAGGATTCAGAGATGCCTGGGAAATGAGTAAAGACGGCTGTGGGTGTGTCGGTGAGGTGGGAGAGTGAACTGGTGGAGAAGACTCACCTGAATGTGGGCAGCACCGTCCAATGGGCAGGCGGGAGTGGTGGGGTGGCGGGAGTGGTGGGGTGGTGGGGTGGTGGGGTGGTGGGGGTGGTGGGGTGGCGGGCTGGGACAAACACAGAAGAAGGAGGACACTCCCTGTGAGCGAGGCCCTCAAGCCCTAACTCTTCCCCAGCAGGTGCATCTTGTGCTGTAGCCTCCACACCAGGCCATGAGGCTCTGGGTTCTTTGGCCACTGAAGGTGGGCTCTCCCCACCACTCTCCAGGGGCTCCCAGGCCTTTATCCTGGGGCTGGGGCAGCGCACTGGTCCCTCTTGTCCTGCGGCCCCAACTCCCTGGACTGAGCAGCTACTAGTTTCCTTGTCTCTCCAGCTTGCAGATGGTCATTGGGGAACTGTCCAGCCTCTGAGTGTGAGAGCAGCTCTGATGAATCCCTCCTATAATTCCATATGCATTCTGCTGGTCCTGTTCCTCTGGAGTGCCAGGACTCATGTGCATAGGTGGGTTTTTTATTTTCCTTTAAATAAAGAATGTCTGTTACATTTATCATCAGAAAAAAGAAATGTCCTATTAAATGCATTTTAACATCTAAAGAAAACAGACATAAAATCAACGAAGTACAGAAAACAAAATTTTGTGTTTATGTAGATGTGATCATAAGTCCGTACAAATATATACACATAAAGAAAGAAAACCAAAAGGACATAGATGAAAATTCTAACAATGGTTGTCTTTAAGCGCTGGTCAAATCATGGGCCATTTTTTCTTATTCTACTTTATTTCCTTTTACTAATGAACATGAAAAAAAAATTCTTTTTTTCCCCTTGTGCATTTTTATTTTTTAATTAATTAATTTATTTTAATTAGGTATATATATATATATATATATATATATATGACAGCAAAATGCATTTAATTCATTGTACACAATTGCAGCACAACTTTTCATATCTCGGGTTGTACATGATGTAGCATCACGCCACATGTGCAGTCATACATGTACCTGGGGTAATGATGTCCATCTCATATTACCATCTTTCCTGCCCCCATTCCCCCTCCCCCCCTTGAAAATAGAGGTTAGATGGCTTCCCATATAATGATAAAGCAGATAAATGGAATAAGTCAATAATCTTATCGAGGGATTATTCACCAGCAGTGCTGATTAAGTTGTTACAACTCTGTTACTTAATTTTTTTTAAAAAAAATTATTGAATTGTTCATTTATTGTTTACCTATTGACAAATTTGATTCCAAGATGTGATTTCATCTCTTTACTCTTACTCTAAGCTTGTGTTCAAACACCGAGGTCACTGTCATCACAGTATGAAGTATCCTTAGGTTTATGCATTTAGAGTTTTTGCTGGTGTTGTGTTTTTGGTAGTAGAGATCAAATCCAAGGGTGCTCTGCCACTCAGCTACGTCCCCAGCCCTTTATTTTATTTTTACTTTTGAGCCAATGTCTTGTTAAGTTGTGCAGGCTGGACTTGAACTTCTGACCCTCCTTTCTCAGCCACCCGAGTCACTGGGGTTATAGGTGTGTACCACTACACCTAGCTGTGCATTTAGTTTTTAATGGTTAGTGCTTCTGTAAAGAATGCTTAAGAAATTTGTATTCCTGGAAGTTAAAAATTTCAGTGGAGTATTGTTGGGACCCCTTTATGGTTTTCAAATGTCAAGTTCTTTGAGATGCAGCCTGACCTGACAACCTTATATTTAAAAACCATTTCAATTAACATTTTATTTTAAAAAATTCTATGATGTTTTAATAAAATACACTAAGGTAAATAGCCCTAAAATAAATAGCCCTGCTGCAGTCTGGCTGGGCACAAATCACGAACCACTGAAGCAGGAACAAACTTTATTTCTGAACTCCACCAGCACACTGCACACACGCTCCCCGGGAACTCTCCCGAACACCACCCACTCGGCTCCTCCAGGAACACACCACACACCAACCGGAACTCCCACCACCGGAACTCCACCAACCAACTCGAACTCTTCAGGAATCCCCGCGAGAGCTCAACCGGAACTCAACGGGAACTCCGCGAGAACTCCAGAGTCATCATCTTCATGGCTCGCTGGCATCGCCTCTCAACCACTGCTTCTGGCAAAAATGGCATGCGTCATCCCGACTCGGCCGTGGCCCTCAACATAGCCCTTTATCAATCTCGGTTGCTATGGGGGCATTTGTTAAAATGAAGGGCTCTTCTGCTGCCCTGGCATGGATGGCAATGATTCCATACAACAGCAACCACAGCTGTTTTTACGTGTCCTCCTGCTTGGATTTGTAGCACGTGTTGTTAGGCATTGTATTTTTTCCATATTTTTTGGTTCACTCTAGTTGTTCATAATAATGGGATTCCTTGTTGCATACTCATACATGCACACAATATTACAATATAATTTGGATGGTATATTTTGAGAAACAGGCTTGGAAATTTATTTGACTTTTAAATTTGATTACCTATTTTATTATCACAAGGGAGAACCAGTTATGTTTCTTTTACCATGTGAAATCCAACAAAATGCACCCTCTGGTTCCTGGGGCAATGGCTGGCTCCAGGACCTGTTTCCTCATGGGTGGGCCTTCTCTACTAACCCCAGAGTCCCGGACAGTCTGGTGCACGCTCAAGATGTGTGTGGCTCTGAGTTGATCCCAGCTCTCAGCTTGATAATGAGGAGGCAGGGGGTGGGTTTCCCTGTCACCTCCCTGCACCAGAGAGCCCTGATATGAGGGGGAAAGTCACCTTCCGGAACCTCCACCTTATCTGTGCGTTGCTCAACATCAGTTGCTTTCAAAATATCAATTTCTACAAAGTCGGTTATTAGATAATGTTTCATTTGAAATCCTCTGAATAATACTTTCCACGGGAAGTGTCCGAACTTAGTGGATGGGAAAAAGCTAATAAATAAGGTATCGAGAGTAGACATCTATTTTTTTCTTAGTAAAATAATCTGAACTGTGGGGAGCCATTCTCACACGTGACTGGGCAACTCCCGGTTTGGGTCTGAGGCGCTCTGGCTAAACTGTGTCTGGGCTTTCCCCACCCTCTCCTGGTGCGAGAGCCTGTCCGTGTGGGGGTGTGACTGACCGCTGACCCCGGGGGTCAATCATTGACCCTGACCTTGGAGTGCGGCCCCCCTCAACCTTCACTGGATGGAATTCTCCCCTGAATTTCTTGTTCCCCAATAAAAGGCCACTCCCTGGCGTGCTCTCTCTCTCTCTCTCCTGCTAGCCCTGAGTCATCCTTGCTGCCCTACTGGGTGGTTCGAGGTGGGAGTTCAGAGGGAGAGCCATCTCGGACCTGGTCATAGAAAAAGGTAACGGAGTCTGTGTGTTTTATTTCGATCTTGCTAGCTAACTTTTATGCCAAGAACCTCTTTAATGAAACCAGTGCGCTGGTTGCATGGTGGAACTGAACTTTCAATAAAACTGAATGTTAAGCATGCCCCCCCCCACCTCCACTAAAAGAAACACTAGAAATTGAGTGGTGACTGTGGGCATCTTCTGTGCTCCTTAAGTTATGTTCTCATGGACTAGTCCATCTTTGTAAAAATCTACATTCACCTTGTAGAGTTTGAATAAACTCCCTGTAACCATTGTGCTCAGAGAACAAGGTTTTGGCTTGGTTCCTTCTTAGGAAGGAAAAGGTATACATAAATTATATTACTGGGAGAGAATATTGGTCTAAGAAGTTGTCTTTTCACAGTTTTTTTTTTAAATGCCTGAAAAGGTCTATTTTTATTGTTTATAATATTTGTTAAAATCATAAGATGTGACCTATAACTAGCATGCAGTTAGTTACAGCCGAGAGGGTGGGAGGAGGAAAAGAAGATAGTATCAGCTCTAATAAAAAGAAGAAGAAAAGAAATCCTGTGCTTCAGCCCTTCCTGGGGTGCTCTTCAGAACAGAAGAGACAAACTGCTTGCAAGGTGGCACCCAGCCAATCTCCAACTAGAATCAATTGCTTTGCCAACAAGGAACACAAAAGATGTTCATTGTTTGCAAACCGAGTTTCCTGCAAGGCTACCTCTTCTCCCGGCTTGCAAAAGGAGAGATCAAGCTTCTGCTCCTCTTTGCTGTTCCCTTCTCCCGCCTTCTGGAACCTTTATGGAAGAAGGCAGATCTGTATCTAATCCCAGAGGGAGGAAGGGGTACTTTTCACTTCCCAGTGTGAGCTCTTCATTACCCTGGTGTGACCACAGCATGCAGTTGTTCAGAGAGACAGTGGCCAGTGTTATAATTATCCACATGAAACAACACCAGGTAGCCTTTGTTTTTTGAAGTTTTTTATTTGTATACAGTCTTTTATCTCAACAGGATGTGGCTAGATTTAGGGAATTGGGGGGGGCTGGAATCTGAGTGCAGTTAAAAGGAACCAACTCTAGATTGGGAGGATGGAAGGGGAGAGAGAATCCTCCTTCACCTTCAGCTCTCTCTGGCTCTTCACTCCCTCCTTCAGCAACCACAGAGGCTTAAAGTGAAAGTGAAATTGAAAACAGAGTCAGGCTGATCCAACCTCTCCTCTCCACAGTCTCAGGCCTTATCCTTTTTCCTGGTCCCATTTAACAAATGTGCCTTCTTACTCTCCAGTTCACACTCCTTCCTCAGGCTGCTCACCTCTCTCCTACCTTCCAGGTCCCTGGGTCCCTGGTCACCAGATCCCAAGGCCTCTGTTTCTGCAGTGCCTCTAGCTCTACCCACAAGGCCCGGGGCACTGTACCACAGCTGGGGACCTCTCCAACTCATGCACTATTTCCATGGTAAACCATAGAAATATTGGGCTCATTATTCTAAGTCCCAAACTGCTCACCCAGGTAGAGCCAGGTGCCATTTGGAATCACATGAAAGTCCTAGAAAGTCAGTGTGATAATTACAAAGATATTTACAAATCATTGGAGAAATAATTTTGACGTCCTAAAGAGGCATTTAGAACCAATAATCATGTCATTATTTGTGATTATAATTGCAGTGTATTTAGTGGACTATATTCACCCAGAAGGAGTTTTATTTAGATGTTATATATGGGTATAGGACACCAACATAGTTATGGTGTAGAACTAAAACTGATATTTTCCATTCTATTATTTTTTGAATACTTTGAGATGAGCTATAATTATCATCTGTAGAAATTCCAAATGGACATAAATTAATTTCTATAATGGTTTTTGAGACAGAAAAACTGTTTCTTCTTTATGGCGGGGGAGAGGTTATAAGAAAGCACATATTTGTTTCATTGGCAAGTAAATGGACATTCACATTCTGCTGAAATCTATTTAAGGTAGACCATCATCCATCACTAGAATGTATCTTTGGAAAGACACTTGAATTTAGTATTTGAGAAGTTACTAATCTCCAGTTGACCCAAAATATAACTAGCCCAAGAGCTTAAACAATTTGGATGCTTCTCAAAACATTGCACTATTATAGTGGATGTCTGAAGTGAAACCTGCCAGAACTTAAAGAACCTGATTGCATTACACCCAATGATGAATTGTCCCGGATGTGTTCAGTTAGACTTGAGTTCTTTGAGGTCAAGATGTCATGAAACTTCTGCCAGTGAATTTTAAGACTCCCAGGTGTGCCCAGGTGTCTACCTGATGCCCCATTAGACACTTGCCATTCAACTCACCATCGCTGAAGCGAAGCACACCTCCATTCTTCCAGAGGTAAGAAGGTGCATGTAGGGTTCCTCCTCCTTCCACTGACATGTCGAATCCAGACCAGGAAGTCCCTCTTCATGTCCCACCCAGTCACCTCTCTCTCCTCCTGCCGTCTCCAGCCTTCCTCATCCTTCACCTGTCTATCGTAACAGCTTATCTGTAACCTTTACCCGAATCTCTGAGCCTCTCCACCCTTCCTGGTCTCCCAAGGAACCCCATCCCATCCCATTCTTCTCCACTAACCCCCAACCCTAGGGCTGAAGTCCAAACTACTCACGGTGGCTCATACGCCTCTCAGTGCGTGAGCCTCCCTTCCCACCTCTGGTTCCAACAGCTCATAAGCCGAGCTTGTGCTGTTGGGGTTGGGAGGAGCACTAACCAGGGGTGGCTGCTTCCAGGTGATTTTACATGAATTAACACAGGCTAGAATTGAAAATTCCATTCCTCATCCACACTGGCTAACTTTCCAGTGGTTAGTCCTCTGAGGCTGGTGGTCACCTCCTGAAGACAGGAGACCATGAACGCCCCACCATGCAGGAAGTTCCACTGGAGGGCGCCACTCCGGGGAGTTCCCAGACCCTTGTCTGGCTCTTCACCTGCAGCGTGGGCTCTTCCCTCTTCCCTCTTGGTCCTGTCTTTCTCTTAGCTAGTCCTGGTCGCCTTTTCCAGTTTCACCCATCCCAGCTGGGCAGGTCCTCTTCCCCGGGGTTTCCATGACCTGGTGGATCTTTCCTTGAAGCTCACTCTCTGTGGTTACCTCCATTTTGGTCCATTTTCTTGGTAGACCCTGAGCCCCTGGCTATAGAAACGGTGCCTTTGAATGTCCAGTGAGGCACTTGAGCCCTTATCTAAGGATAAATCAGGCATTAAATATCACCTGCACCTGTGTCCTCTGTGGCTGGACTGGCAATGCCGGGAAGCATTCCCTGTTTCCAGGTAGGGCCAGCTGAGCGGTGAGTTCAGAGGGAGAAGGAAGGGTGAGAATGTTTTTCTGTCCAAATCGTTTCTGTATCTAGGCAATTGATTCTAAAGTGCTTAATTATCTCACTATCTATCCTCGATTCTCAATGCAGAATTAGAAGATTAAACTATTGAGAAGTAAATGACTTATAAAATTCTAAATTGATGGAAACGATGCTTAGTGTTGTTTGGAGAGATCTCTCTGTATTGGGTATGTCCATCAGGTATCAAACGTACAAGTTATTTTAATAATGTCACCTGTTGAGATTTCAACGTGCTGTGTTAAAAATGTTCTTTACTTAAAGTAGGGAATTTATGTGTCTCTTCACAACTGGCCAGTGATATTTCTAGCTCAACATCTAGACTTTTATTTACTTTTGTTTTATAAATCTCTGGATTGTGCAAGTAAATAGAACATATAAAAATTGATTTGCTTTCTTTATGTTCACTCTATTTGTAAACTGATGAATCATAGGTAGTAAGCACAGCTTTGTTATACTTTTTAATTTTTTTTTACACACTGAAATAATTAACTTGTGGATCACTTAAAATGTCACTCAAAATCTTTTCTGCATTGAGTTTTCACTTATTCTTAAAAATATTATGTAATATTTAGAGATTTAGAGTTTGAAAAAAAAACTATGGTGATGGGTTCTGTATGAGTTATTTTACTTCTAGTCTACCATCTCTTTCTCCTACATAGTTTTATCCTGAAATTAACCAACACATCCATTATGGGATACTAACACATTCTAGAGTCTCAAAATCTCAAATCCATTCATTTTTTTTAAAAAATTTGTATGTTTTTTTACCAGGGGTTAAACCCAGGGGTGCTTAACTTCATCCCCAGCCTTTTTGTTTTTCTTTTAAATTTCATTTTTTATTTAGAGACAGGGTCTCACTAAGTTTCTTAGGGCCTCAAGAAATTGCTGAGGCTGACTTTGAACTTGTGTTCCTCCTGCATCAGCCTCCTGAGCCACTGGGATTAGAGGCACATTTATTGTTTTAATAATTAAATATTCATATTCAATTAAATGAATTTCTTAACTTTACTACTAACTTCATTAATATGTGCATGCGTGTGTGGTTAAAGAATTCGCAGAACAGCTAGTGAGTCTGAGTGTTCATTGGAAGAAGAAAGGATAAATAAATTCCAAGGGCTAGGGTTGTGGCTTAGTGGTAGAGTGATCGCCTAGCACGTGCGAGGCACTGCGTTCCATCCTCAGCACCACATAAAAATAAATAAATAAAATAAAGGTTAAATTAAAAAGATGCAGCCATTGCCTTAAAAAAAAATCTTTAAATAGAAGACTTATATTTGTAAAAAACTCCTTGAGGCAAATTAGGTTAGGTAAGAACTTTATGATTGTGAGTAATAGGAGTTAGTCCAGTATTTAAAAATTATAGGCCATCTCTATTCTTAACTAAAATTGTTCATTTTTTTTTCTAAATATAGCACCCATTGAAACTATAATGCTCACGTGACAGGTGCTGGGGTGCAGTATTCAGTCCACACGTGGCTTTGCTCTCTAACTAGCCTGTGACCAAGTCTGAGTGACAGTTGTAAAATAGGTAGGCTACATTTGTAGTTTCCTCCTTACTGCAGAAAATGCAAGAAAAATAAGAGCATCAGTTGTCTCAAGGTTTCGGTGCTGTTCAGGATTGGCTAAGTTATACCATGATAACAAGTGAACTCTGAAATCGTGTGACTTAGCCACACAGGAGTTTTCTGGGCTTGCAGTTTATACCCAGTGTGTCTGCATGTGTGTGTGTGTGGGGGGGGACGGTGGTAGGGGTGGGAAGGTGGTCTGAGTCTCCCACTCCAGGCCGCAGAGGGGTCAGCTGACGGCCTCCACCCCACGGGGAAGTGAGAGTCCATCGGGAACTCAGGCCTCCTGTTCTAGCTGTGGTTTAACAGTGATCCTGCCACTTCTGTTCTCCGCCGCACAGCCAGTCACGTGGCCTTGCCTTGTTTAAAGAGGCCTGGAATACAAAGCAGGAGGAACGCACCCTGGGTGAGCCTCCAGTTCTGTCATCCTCAACAGAGAAGGAGTCAAACCCACGACGCCCCAATTCCCACTCGTGTCAAGTAAAGCAGCTTGGCGGTAAATATTCATCTCAGACAACTCTTTTCCAATTAAATGAAAGATGAATTGACATAGGCCCATTTCTCTCCTTTTAAAGACTGATTTACTGTCAGTAGCTTTTGATTCTAGCTATCAATTCAGGGCATCTGGTAGGTGGAGTGGAGAGAGAGAGCGTTATTATTAATCACCAGAGAACCCACTTAACCTGAGTATAACAATGGGAAACAGAATCACAGCACGAGTCAGCTCTTCTTCCATAGATGCATTGCCCAGTGCAGATTTGGGTTTGGCAGCACCACGGTGTGATTACCTCCACACCTGTCCTGGTTCTCTCCTTAGGGCTGCATTTCAGTGCCCTTTGTTAATTTATGGTATTAGAGGATACCCTGGGGAAAAGGTGGAGCTCTGTGTCATGGAGAGGCTGAGAGTGGTACCACGTTTGCTTATTTGATAGTCGGATTCGAGTCTTCTAAGTGAGAATGCATTCCAGTTTCTGGGGCTCGAATATTCTGTTTTCTTAGGATTTTCCTCTCTGATCCCATTACCCTCTGCTCCCGCAGGTTGGAGTTTATTTATCCTTTCTTCATTAGGTCTCTTGACCTATGACAGGCTGAGCCTTCCCAGTTCAAAACTCCATACCTAGGAGTGCTCCAAGATCTGAAACTATGTTTTCAGTATTGAAATGTCCTTGCCACAAGTGGAAAATTCCACACCTAAACACCTCATCCCACGAGGCAGGTTGGAGCCAGACCCAGGCCCACTGAAGACACTGTGAAAATCACCTGCAGGCTGTGTGTCCGTATGAGGTGTGTAAGAAATAGAAGTGGAGTCCATGTTTGGACTTGGGCTTCATCCCCTAGGTATCTCATTATGAATATGTCAATATTCCCTAATCTGAAAAGTTTCAATATCAGAAACATTTCTGGTTCTAAACAGTTCATGACTGTTTTATTTCTCCAGACGGTGTTTTTGCTTTTCTTCACTTTTCAGTGGACTTTATAATTTTTGTTGAAAAGCAGACATAATATACGGGGGTAATAGGAACAGAGGTACTCAGGCCTTAGTGTGGGGTTTAGTTGGGGGAATGTAGCGAGGGGGTGGGGGGAGAGGCCTCGCATTGCTCTAGCACCAGTATTTTTGACCCCGTGGGCTTGCTTAAGAACTCCCCCTCAGGTAAAGTCTGGGTGACAGTGTCTGAACATCTGCGTCCTCACGTGACGTGTATGTTGAATCCCAACCCAGCACGAGGCTCTGCCCCCCATGATTAGGGCCCTCATAGAAGAGGCCCAAGGGACTCCCTTCCTCCCTGTGAGGACTCGGAGAGAAGCTGTTATGCTTCGGGAAGTGGCCCTCACCAGGGAAGGAACTGGTTGGCAAAGCTCAGATTTCCCACTCTTGGGAGCTTTAGAAATTGCTGTCTGTTATTGAAGCCCCCCGTTACCGTGGTGCTGCGGGGCACCTGAAGGAGCTGCGAGGCTGAGTCTCCCTGCTGCTCTGTCATCTGTGGTCCAGTGGATTCCGCTAGCATCCTTTGGGGCGGTGGTAGGTGGGGCAGGAAGTGCTCTGCAGTCTGATGAACACGACAGGCCAGTTCCAGCCCCTGGGCTTTGACCTCCACCAGTGTTTCTTAGCTCTTGTTCCTCCCCTAGATGAGCCAGGGAAGCTGAAGAAGGGAACGGCCCTGCCTCAGGTGGGAGAGGCCAGGGCACCCCCTGCTTCCCTGGGAGCAGGTGCTCTCACAGAGAGGCTCTGGGCCTGTTCTGCACTGGCTGCCCTGCCCAAGCCCTGCAGGGTCTTTCTTGTCTCATTACCCTGAAGACTTGTTGGGGTTCCTACGTGGACCTCTGGGGCCCCTCTAAGACTACAGACACATGGAATGCTGGGGCCTCCTCCAAGACTAGAGCCACAGTGATTTTCTCTCTGGGAAAATAGTCCACGTTCATTCCCATCAAGTCAACAGAACTACCATTTAAATCTTTCTCCTAGTTCACGGTTCCAGTGGCTTCTGCTCCAGACAAGCAACCCCAGGGGTGAGATTTCTGGGGTGTGGTTTACCCTGGTACCTCACTTCTCTCCAAGGACCAGAAAAGCCATTGATTTTCAATTTGTTCAACTTTCTCTTGATGAACGGATGGGAGAGATGACTTCAAGCTCTATACACATCCCAGCTAAAGCTGAAACTCTGAGCCGACTTGTTAATAATATAAAATTAGCAGCGTCTTAGCATCTTCTAGTTAGTCTGCAAGAATAATTAGCTAAGGTCAGATAAGAGGGAAATTTTAAACAGAATCTTAACAGAAAACATTGCATAATTCGTGAATAGACTTGAAAATGACTTTCACGTCTCCATCAGTAGGATCAGTAGGCACTCCTGCTTGCATTTACATATTCATGTTGAGTGGCATTTCTGGTTTCATCTGGTCATACAATCAAGTACACGAATAAACTGAATTTAGAACCAGAATTTCAAATGACAAATCACAAGTATTAAATTAAAACTTTAATTAGATATGGCGTATCAAAGTTCATTCTACTGCCATGTATAACTAATTAAAACAAATTCTTAAAAGACCACATAAACTAAAACTTTAAAAATAGCAATGTATATTGTCATACTTTTTATACTAAAAACATCTTAATATTACTTTTTTGGGTGAGCAAAACTTTTGCTTCATTTTTATAAAAGTAACTTTAAAAAACATTGGTTGCTTTATTTCATTCTTATGATTTCCTTTTTATGAATAAGTTTTATAATATATTCAACAGATTAATGGAGTATCATGTATACATAATTTAATTTATATACATATAAATTAAATATGTGTTAATTTAATTTATATACATATAAATTAAATATGTGTGGAAAAGATTATTCAGATTCTCACTACTATTGTGGGCAGTTAATCAGTTTACTAATTGCTCCTCGAGTAACTTTGGCCACATCCTCAGAGATGAGCTTTCTTTATCAGAAATTACCAAGCAATTGTTTAGAAAGCCTGGAAGAGGAGGTACAGAGTGAGAGGATGCTTTGGTTTGGGGAAAGAACACTGGATTAGAGTGCTGGAGAACAGTCTTCTGTTTCTGCTCCTGTGTCAAATCAGTGACCTTGGGAAACTCACTAAATGCTCCTCAACTTGAGCCTCCTTCTCCATGAAACGAGACTCATAACCAGAACCTAGGAGCAGAAAGTGTGGAGGAAGATGTCTGCTGACAGTGGTTAATAGTTTGTAGAAGAAAACACACATAGAAAAACTTCAAGAATAATAGAAGAATGCATTTGGGGCTACAGGCAAGAATACAAGGTTTGAAACACAAATGACAAGCCGTACAGAAGGGAGAGAAATGCAGGCCGACCTGTGAATATTTTACTCATCTGTACTATAATTGCACCTAAATCTGGTGCTTTCTGAATATTGACTTGATGTCACTACCAATGGAAAAATTCACACCTGACCTTATAAGATAGGTTGCAGAAGGAAGGAAGAAGCTTGGGGGAGAAATCTCTGAAGAGAGTCTCTTGAGATAGCACCTTCCTGGGTAGGTGGACCCTTTTGCAGTATTAGCACAGCAGCCCTTGGTAAGTCCCATCTCCAGATTGCCCTTGTCCACACTTTCCTTAGAGCCTCATGGTTCAGAGGATAGTAACAGTGAGATGTGTAGAGGGAAGGACCAAATAAAATGTGCATTAAGATCATTATGTTGCAAAAAATTCCAAGCATCTTTAGCCATGCATTCATGTATGTTCAGAAACACATCAACAGCAGTGCCTCCTGTACATGGGGGGAAATACAAAAACAATAGCAGTTATTGAACAGCTAAGTTGTGCAGGTGTTATGCTAGGCAACTTTCATAGAATAAATTGTTCCTTATTAAATCAGGTTGAGTATAGACTGAAAATCCATAATGTGAAGATCTGAAATGCTCTAAAATCTGACACGTTTGAATATTGACATGATGTCACTACCAATGGAAAAACCCACACCCAACCTCATAGGACAGAATGCAGTCAAAATGCAGCCTCATTAAAAGTGTTTTATGAAATTATCTTCAGACTCTGTATCCGAGGGAGGTATATATGAAACATCAATGGAGTTCACATTTAGACTTTGTTCCAATCCCCAGAATATCTCACTATCTGTACGCAAATTTCCCCAAACCTGAAAACAAATGTGAAATCCAAAACATTTTAGTCCCAAGTGTTTTGATTAAGAGTTACTCAGTCAGTATTAATATTCCCACCTGTAGAATTCTAAACTAGAATTGTATACATTGAAGACAGTTTCTCAAGCCCCCAACAGATATGTGGCTTGAGCAGAATTGGAACCCATGTCTACCCTTACAGGACTGTTGGAGGTCACATGTGAGTGCTGAGCATTCTTACTGGAAGGACCCAGTTCACAATCTTTCAAGTGTGTTATAATAAACACGTTAAAATAAACAGTTTTCTTCAAACTTAAATTATGGATTACCATATATATTGAGTTACAGATAAAAATTGAAATGCCTTTGTGGCTTTAGAGCAAAAATGATTATGGTTATTGATATTTTATGATTTCTGTTTGAGTTTTTCAGCTAATAGTTCCCCGCTCTCTCCCAGGGTGCCATCGTTTTCATAGGCTCTTGAAGAGTTCATGGGTTCTTGCACTTTGACTTGGCGCCTGCCGGACACAAGTCTAAGAATGAACTTGGAGATTCTGCTCTTCCCAGCACACAGCCTGGATAAATAGACCTTTACAGCTCTCCAAGCTCATTTGCTCAACAGGGTATTTGCACTGAGATGGAAAGGCTGGTGGATCCTGGTGATACTTCCTTTGATAGAGAGGAATATGAAGCAAGAATTTGATTCCCTCTCTGCTACAACACCTGGTAGGTGGTGCTGAAGCTAAGGACATTCAGTCATGCAATATACATCTCTGCTGTCTGTCTCTCCTTCGGTGCTAGGAGCTATTTGAGGCTGCTGGTCCTTTCCAATTGATTCCTGCATCCAGAATTTATCAATGTTTTAGCACATAGTAATAAGAAATTTAAGAACTACTGAGTGAACTTCAGAAAAAATGGGTGGATAGGGCTGGGTGACTATGACCTGAGGTCTACCAGGAGTGGGTGACAGCGCTCCTCTTAGAACCTGGGTTCTGCACAGCTTCTTCAATTATTTTCCTAGCTGATCATCTTGTTTTAATCTCTTCTATAGACTGGAGTTCACTCTGCTGAATGCCACTAGATGGTCTTCACATTATCAACGGCTGACCACAAGGGGAAAAATATAAATATTCATCTAACTGCCAAAGCAGAGAAGTTAAGTACACTTAGAGAATTTCTCTTCTGATTTCTAGTTTGCTAGTGTCACAGTTGCAAATTTGCAACTCATTCTCGATTATCCATCTGGCTGTGTGTGGACTTCAAGGACCACCTCTGATTTCTCATGCTAATTGCAAAAACCCTGCATTCTCCACCCTATCTCCAGACCCTGCCTATGCACACTTCACCTACTTCTCATAGTCACCACAGCATTGTGTGAGCATCTTTGTTCTCAATGCATAAAAATAGTCACTTAATTTAAAAACAGAGGAATAAATAGAATAGATTCCCAGAAGTAATAAATGACAGGTATAAAATATTTTGAAAGTAATTGCTTGACATTATCAGAATAGCATGATAGTTTTTTTTTAATTGAAACATCAGTGATCATCCATTTAAACCAATTTGAAAAACACACTTGGGCTGGGGATGTGGCTCAGGCGGTAGCGCGCTCGCCTGGCATGCGTGCGGCCCGGGTTCGATCCTCAGCACCACATACCAACAAAGATGTTGTGTCTGCCGAGAACTAAAAAATAAATATTAAAAATTCTCTCTCTCTTTCTCTCTCTCTCTATCGCTCTCTCTCTCTCTCTTTAAAAAAAAAAAAAAACACACTTAAACCGTTTTCTTCCTTCTTCAGAATCAATGGCTAGTCAAAGACAATCCAGGCTAATCTGGAATAGACACTTGAATCTTTTTGTACATTCATTTTTAAAGCATTATTTTCTGTATGTAGAGCTATGGTTCCCTTTCGAATATATACTGTGCCTTCACTAACAAGTCCTCCCAGTACTTATTCCCCGGTGATGAATGGATCTGTGCTTCAGTGGTGGTTTGGTTAGCTAAATGAAGAGATTTCTTCTCTTATTGTATCTCCATTTTCAAAGTCAAAGAGACCACCAAGGAGTCCCTCCCTAGGATGCAGGAGGAGAGAGGACACTTTGCAGTCCCCAGCAGAGCTCCTTGTGATGGGTTATGCCAACAACTCCTGCCAGCACCTGTTAGGAGGACTTGGCAAAAGTACCCCAGGTGCCGCCTCTGGAAGTGGTCATCTGGAACATGGTGTGGCCACACCTCGGGCCTGAGCAGGGTCACAGGAACCGCGCCTATTGGTGGGAAGCCACAGAAAAGGGTGGCCTTCTGGCTTCAGGGAGGTGAATGCATCTCCTAGCAGGTGAGGTGAGGATAAAGATGGGAAGGTGGAGGAGAGATTAGGCTCTGTCCTTCTGTGTGGAGTGGAAGAGAAAATGCATTGTCCCAGGTACCTCTGTGAAGGAGAAGAACCTTCTGGAGGGTCCTTTATCCTGCTGATCCCACAGGAGTTTATGGAGATGAATGTGGGGACAGGTGCCAGCCAGGTCTGGATTGCTCATATGACGAGAGGAATTTGGAGCTTTGAGGGAGAGTAGTGGTGCAGAACATGGGAGGATGATAGGCATCAGGAAAGCGGGGGGGGGGGGTGGCTGTGATGAGCTGGGCGTGGGGAGGTTGGGTGTGACAGGTGTGACGTGACCGAAGTGAGCAGACTGATGTGACCAAGTGTGAGACTGGGTGACTGAGTGCCTCTCATTCAACTTGAAGTGGTTTGCAGGGTGGATTTGAGCAAGCCCTATGTGCCATCTCTCCAAATCTTCAGGGGACTCTTTCAAAGCCTTTGTCTGTGAGAGTTTTAACGCTTGGTTTTGCTTTGGTGGAATTGAGAGGAGCATAGGAAGATAAAACCTAGATGTAGCAGCTTTCTTGGAAGTGTGTAAAAATATCTATTAATATGGAATAATTCAGAGGAATTAGGAACTCAGAACCAGAGGCAGACACCCTTGAGAAAACTTCAATTTCCAGATGTGGAATAGGAATTCGAGGCGATCTTAAGGGGCAAGGAGGAAGCAGATAACAGCTGAGCTGGATGTTTGTATTAGGTCAGTATTTTTTATATGTCATACTTTAAAAAAATAGGAGAAAATAGAAACATTATTAACTTCTCTGTACACATTTATTCTGTTTTAGAATAATTATGGTAAAATATATCTCACATCAAATTTATCTCAACCATTTTCACGTGTGCCTTTCAGCAGTATTAAGAATATTCATTGTGCTTTGTAACCATTGCCATGGTTCATTTCCAGAAATTTCATTTTATTCCCAAATTGGAAAACTATACACACTGAAAAATAACCAAGTCAGCCACCATCTGGCACCATGCATAAGTGCAGTCATGGAGTCATTGTCCTTGGCTTATGTCACTTTTTTCATCCATGGTGTAGCATGTGTCAGAATTTCTTTTCTCTTGAGCCTGGATAATATTCCATTAAACACACATGTACACACATACCACATTCCATTTATCCAATCATCTGTCAGTGAACACTTGGGTTGTGCCTAGTTGTTTGCTATCACACCTGGGCATAAAACTGTGCTGAATCCTTTGGGGCATATACTCAGAAGTGGAGATACTAGATCCATGGTGATAATGCTACTTTCAATATTTTGAGGCATTGCCATACCGTTTTCAATATCAGCTGCATCACTGATATTCCCAATGGTATATCAGCTCTCAGTTTCTCCACATCCTTGCCAAGACCTATCATTTTCTGTTTTATTGTTGTTAGCACCCATCTTAATGGTTCTGAGATGGTGTCTCAAATGGTTTCAATTTTTTATTTCCCTAATGTTTACTCACATTGAGCATCTTTTCATGTGCTCACTGGCTATTGGCATATCTTTGGAAAAAAATGTCCCTTCAATTCCTTTGTCACATTTTAATTGAATTGTTTGTTTTTATTGTTGAGTTATAGGAATTCTTTATATATTTGTATATTAAGATATATGATTTGCAAGTATTTTTATATTTTATGAATTGCTTTCTTACTCTGTTATTTTCTTTAATGAAGAGAAAATTTTAGTTTTGATGCTGTTCAATCTGTCTTTTTATTAATTGTCTATGTTTTTGGTGTCATATCCAAATATCATTGTCAAATAAAATGTCACGAAGTATCCGTGTTCTATGTTTTCTCCTGAGAATTCCATTCTTTTGCTTATACATTTTTAAACCTATTTTTGTTTACTTAAATTATCATGAAAATCTTTTTATCTCATTAAAAGTTTTTCTGTCAACATCATGTTTTATAAACCTACCTTAGGCTGTTCTAGCCTGTATCATAATTTTTCTTTTTTTTGACTCATAAATAAAAATTGTACATATTATAAAGTATAATGTGATGTTTCAATACATGCATATATTGTGAAATGTTCAAATCAGGGTAAACATATCCAACTCCTCAAACATTTTTCATTTTTGTAGGTGAAAACATACAAAATTCTTTTTTCTCAGCCTTTAAAAAATATACAGTGTATAATTATTACATGATGTCTAATCAGAATTTCTTTGTCCCTTTTAACTATAACTTATTATCCAATAATCAACTTTCTTCCATTCCTTTGTCTCCTCTAGTCTTCTTGGCTCCTGGTAACCACCATTCTATGTTCAACCTTCATGAGGTCAGTTTTTTAATATTCCACATAGGAATGAGACTGCAGTGAGGACTTTCACATTGAGTCCTAGACTTGCTTCTCTTTGCCTGTGTCCACTAGAAAAAAGGCATTTATAGTCATTGCAGCTTTAGCTAATAGCTGTAATGGTGCATTCTTGCCAAGTTATAATCTACCTGTATCTTCTTCTGATGATTATTTCTTCATAGAGTATTCTGCCAACCTCCCTCACACTTACACTTTGTTTTCCTTTGGAATGACGGGGAGAGGTTGACTTTTATAAATTTCCAGTGTTATGTTTCTTCTATAGCCAAAGGACACCTATCCACCTCCTGCAGAAGTAGACCATTGTAGAGGCTGTGTTTGAAGTAAAGAAAAGCTTTGGTTCTTCTCTCTCATGAGGACAAGTTGGACCACTCCTGGCTGCTTGTACCTGTGATATCTGCGTAGGGTAGAGAGTGGTCAATGCCACTTGGCATTTTTATTCTGCATTGTTAGAGGTCAGCCAGAAGAGGAGGGCAGGGTCATGCGGTTGGGATACCATGGTGGGTAGCACTGGCTTCTGTCCTAGAGCCATAGAAACAGAGCAGATTTATAAGTGTTGCCTCTGGAATAAACTAAGGCCTCATCTTTGAGTTCTAATGATTTTTTTTTTCCCGGTGGGGAGTGTGTGCTTAATTCTGAGGAAACTATTTCTGTCTATGGTTTGAATCATGTTTCCAAGGTCAGTGATGGGGCCCCTGTTGCTCAGAAAGATTGAAATCCTCGGTGTGGGACACCCACAATGATTCCCTTGGGTGTGTATTGAGCACAGCTGAATCGAGGATCAGGCTCCAATCCCTCTGGAATTGAACTTTCCGATCCTTCTCAAGATACACCGTCTAAGGTAGCTGTTGAATTCTGTGGCTGACTTTTCTTTACAAGAAGTCATCTTCTTGGCTTTCAGACTCCTTTAGCATCTTAAGATACGGGAAAGAAAAGGAGAAGTAAGATTTTAATAAGCAAGCTTATCTGAAGCTGCTGTTTGTGACAGCTGGTGGTGGTGGACTGAAGAGAGGCAGACATGAGTTCTTGGGCCCTCCTCTCATTAAGAGCTGGAGTCTTTTAATGATCGTCTGCACTTACCCAGACTCAGCGACTGCTGAGCCCGTAGAATGTGCTGGAAATGGTGCTCTGCCAGTTCCATGTCCCAGCTTGGAGATGCTGGTAACTCTCCACTGCAAGAATTCCAGGAGTGTCCAAATTTTCACTCCTCGGAGCACATGCCCTGTTCCTCACCCTCCTTCTGATTGTGGGTGAGGTTTGTGATTGTGATGGATTTCACCGCAGTGGTTATTGCCTTACATGGTAAAAGCAAAGGGATTTGCAGATGTAGTTAAGCTTCATATTTTTTTAAAAAAAATTATTGGTTCTTCTTAGTTATACATCACATTAGGATTCATTCTGACATAATTAGAAAAGCATGGAATTCGTTTGAATTCCATCCCCAATACTTTCTCTTTCCCTCTCCTCCTCCATCCTGCTGTTCCATCCCCTCTACTCTATTGATATTTCTGCTATTTACTGATAGTTTTTTTAAAAAATTAGTGTCTTATGGATGTACATGATGGTGAGATTCACTGTGGTACGTTCATATATGCACAGAGGAAAGCTAGGTCAGGTTCATCCTGTCTTTCCCTCTCCTACCCACCCTCCCTCCCTTCATTCCCCTTTGTCTGCTCCACTGATCTTTCTTCTATTTTTTTTTAATCCCTGTCACTATTTTGGATTAGCTTCCACATATCAGGGAATGTTAAACTTCCTATTAAGTTGACTTTCAGTTAGCCAAATACAGATTAGCTTAATTAGGCAATATTTAATCAAGTGATCGTTTTCAAAGAGATGGAGGTTTTCCAACAAATGGTGCTCAGACAACTAGATATCCAAAGAATGAAAGTGGATCCCTTCCTCACACCATAGTCAAAAATGAACTCAAACTGGATTGTTAGATGAAATACAAGCATTAAATCTGTAAAACTTACTAACATAAGGGTCAATCTTCATGAACTTGAGCTAAGTAATAATTTTTTAGCTGCAACATCAAAGGTAGAAGTGGAAAAAGACAAAAAAAAAAGGAGAGCTTGTACTTCTTCAAAATTAGAAACTTTCACAATTCTAAGGACATACTCAAGAAAAAGGAAAAGTCAACCCAAAATTGGGGAAAACTCACTAATCATATATAAGTCCACAATATATATGAATAACTCTTACATTCCAATAATAAAAATATAAATAGCTCAATTTTTTTAAATGACAATGACCAAAGGATTTGCACAGAAAGTTTCCCAATGAAAATATATAAATGACCAATAAAGACTTGGAAAAAAAATGCTCATCAATAGTCATTAAGGGAATACAAATCACACCCAGTAGGAAGTTATAATAAAAATGCAAACAATAATAGGGTTGAAGAGGATGAGGAGACATAGGAATCTTCACAGATTTCTAGTGAGAGTACTGCAGCTTCTTTGGAAAATAACTTAGCAGTTCCTCAAACTGTTAGCACAGGGTTTGTACTGCAATGTAGCGATTCTAGTCCTCGGTGTAAAACCAGGAGAAATGCAAACATATGTTCGCAAAAATCTTCTACCTGGTTAGAATAGTAGCATATTATGCACAGTTGCTCCAAAGAAGAAAGAACCTGAGTGTCCGTGAATTAATGAATCGATGAGTAAAATGTGAAACGTTCTCAATGGCAGCAGTGCTCAGCGATGAGAAAAATGAAGCACTTATACAGGGTACAATGTGGATGACTGTTGAAAACACGCAAAGTCACAAAAGACCACATGTTGAATGATTCCATTCATGTGGTATGACCAGAACAGAAGAAATCTACAGAGCAAGAACAGGTTAGTTCTTGCCCAGGGCTAGGAGCAGGGGTGCAGTTGTAGGTAAATGGTAATGGGCATAGGGTTCCTTTCGGGGATGGTAACAAATTAGTTTGCAGTGATGGTTACCCAAATCTGTGAAGATGCTAGAAAACATTGAATTACACACCAAGACGAGTGAAGTATGTTGCATGTGAATTACTGAGTTTTATCCCAACAAAGCCACACACACACACACACACACACACACACATAGAAATCAGATCTTTACTGAGCTCAGAGACACGCTCTTGCTGGTCTCAAAGAAGCCAGTTGCCATGAGTTTTAGAGATGCTAGGAAATGAATTCTGCCAACCTGTGAGCTTGGAGAAATGTCTGGAACCTTAGGTGAGACAGCATCCTGGTTGACACACATCAGCCACAACATTGCGAGTTCCTGAGTGGAAGCCATGCTCAGACTTCAGACCTACAGAAACCGTGGGAGGATAAATGGTGTGGTTTTATGTCCATTTGTGGTTCTTTGTTACACAGCAGTAGGAACCTGGTGCACTTCTACTCTTGGTCTCTCAGAACACTTGCATTTGGACTCCAGCTGTCATGCAGTGAGAAGCCCAAGTCCCAAGGACAAACCCTACCTCAGTTCCTGGCCACGAGCCAGCACCATTGGCCAGCCATGGACAGAGCCACGTTGGCCATTCAGACCGGCCCACAGGGATGGCAACCGCCCGAGAGCCCCCAAGCAAAAGCCACTCAGCTGTGCTCAGCTGACCCCTGGAAATGTTTTAGAAGGTAGTAACTTTAAGTTTTAGGGAAGTTTGTAATACAACTACAAATAACAGCAGTTTTGAAAAGGCCTATTCTATCCCTTGAGAGGGGTCTTTTATCTATCCTCTTAGCCTCGTAAGGGACACACTGCTTTGGATTTCTCCATTTTGCCCCTGGATTCTTTTTGACTCTGTATTGATGGTTGACAGGTCTCTTCTCTTAGGAAAAGGCATCTTTAATTCAAAATTAAACAATTGTCTTGGTGGAGCGAAGATGTTTTGAATTCCTGCTGTATTTAAAGGAAAAAACATAATGAGGACCACACCAGGAGTGCTACAGTGAAGAGTGCTTTCTCATTCTTAGGTCGGTGTAGATAGATATTCATGTCCCCAAAGGAAAAAAAAATGATGCAGACATATTGAATTCAAACTAAGAAAGTGCAATAAATATTACTGAGAAACACCCTTAACTGTAATCTTGTCAATATGGAGAAATGATAATTATGAATGAATTCCTTATGTTTTTATACTTCTGGTTGATGAGTGTTTCCAAAGTAAATAGAAAGCGCTGTGTAGTAACGATTTGGCCCTCCTGTCTGTCTGTGTTCTTCACTGTGGCTAACGCCTATTTGTTCACAAGTACAATAATGATCTAATTCTGGATAGGGAGAGCTTTCCTCACCACTGGAACTCAGTTTCTAATTCCAGTAAAAAGAATTTTAAAATAATCTTGGGCAGAAAGTGCAATGAGCGTCAGTCTGCTTTGTTTGGATAAAATTGGAATCAACATTTGGAGAGCTGCAGCCTCATAAGGAGGTAATCACATTAGTCACCCTCCTGGTACCACAGGGGGATTCATCCTTTCCTTTCATCAGCCTCTCTGATCCTGCACAATTTTATAAGGTCCCTCACAAAGCCCAATTAATAGTGTTTCTTTCTTCAAAACTCATGAATGTACAATTAATAATCAATGACCTTGGGAGAGTCAAAGAAGCACTTCAGGATTTCTAATCATTTGGAGGGGCAGCTGATTTCCATGAGATATTTTGAAGAGTAGTTTCCTACCTGGTACCTGCTTATTACAGAAAAATTAGATTGAATATTTCTTGCCTGGACTAAGTGGCTGTATTATTATAAAGCTTTGTGAATGCATTTAGTATTTTTTTAAGGTTCACTTGGAACGTTTGATGAACTCTCCATTTGATTTGTATTAAACGTCTTAGTTGCAAGACCGTCTCTGATCGTACGAAGTATCCAGTTGCCCACATTCCTCCACATCTTGCCAGTTTAATGATCTGATATTTTTGTTTGTTGGTGTTAAATGAATTGCTCCTTCCTCTTAGGCCAGAAGCTCTGCCAAGGCACTGGCCTTCCTTGATGAGGTTGCTGTGACATTTTGAGCACCTGCAAGAGTAGCTGGCACTTCAGAAGCTCAGCAATGGCTTCCTCAAAGAGTACGAGTCTAGCTTCCTTATCATAGCAATAATAGTGCACTAATAAATGTCCATCTGGTCTTCACTAGTGGCAAACTAATATGGTTGATACTATTAAATGCAATATCTAACTGGAAAGTTCCTTTGGTTGAAGGAAAATGCTTGGCTAGCCCTCTAACCCAAATGGTATCAATTATTTCCTTTGCTGAAGTAAATGGATCAGTGGAGTTGAAGCAGATCACAAACCAAATTTCTGACATTAACCTCTGAATTCAAATACAGTACCCCATCACCTCCACAAACTGGTAGGGTGTTCTGACCTATCAAACTTCAACGATGCGGTTTTACTTTCTTAGCATCTCTAAGACTGAACTTTCTATCTTGAGCCCAATCTTTCTACAGTGTTGTTAAGTTTTATTGACATTATAGTGGGTATTGGAATAGGAGAGGCCAAATAAGAACTTCCTATGCAAAAACCACTTCATAAAACATGACATGTGGTTTTCAAGAGCACACAGTCTGGAGGCAAACCTACCTGAGTTCAGTCCCAGTCTCACCTCTGTTTATGACCTTGGGCAAGTTAATTAACCTCTATAACCTTTGTTTGTAAAAGAGCATAATATTACCTGCCTCCCAGCATTCTCATGAAGGATTAAATCAGATAAACCTATGAAAAAGAACTAGCTCATTACCCGATGCAAAATGGCACTGGATAATTATTGCATCACTGTTACTAGCTTTACGACTTCTGATCGGTGGTGAGCAAACGAGTGCAATACATGAAAGCTCACTTTTGGGAGCTGAAGTCTTCCCTCCTTCTGCTTTCCCCTGTCAAGTTGGCAATTCCCCCCCCCCCCTTCTCCATCCCTTCTAGATTTTTCCTTACCCTCGCGGTTCCTGGTGACTCGACTCATCTACACAGTGCTTTATGGAACGGTCTGATCTCGTCACTAATCCCTACTTAGCCTATGGTTACATCAGGGTGCCCTCAGTGCTGCCGTCTCAGCTGGGGGTGGCACCTGTCTCCCCTTGTGAGCACAGACTTCCTGTTTCAGATTGAACTCAGTGTCATCACTGAGTAGCTGCGGGGAGACGATCTTCTGCTGCAGACATCCATACCTGTGGGGGCTGAGCAAGTCCACCCTGATGGGTGGAGAGGCTCCTTCCCCCTTGTGCCCCAGAACAGAAGCACAGGCAGGAGACCACGGCTCAAGGGGGGACCATAAGGCTTCTGCACTACTGGACCCTAGATCCCTAACTCAGGATGCTAGCTTTCTTCGCATCATTCATTCAGCCACACAGAGAAACCGTACTATGCACCTGCTGCTCTTTTCCTGGGCAAATTTTATATCCCATAATACAGACCTTTATCAGGTATTTCTGAAGAAAGCATTCAAACTGTTGACATTGGTGCAAATGAGAGGCACTACATGCTACGTTGCATGTAGCATGCCAGAAGGGCTAACCATAAGTAAAATGTCAGTTAGAATTAAAAAGTAGAACTGAGTATTTTTTTTAAATCTATGTATGTAGACTAAATTCCAAGATCTTTGAACAACATTGTATTGAAAATTATTAATTAATTATTAGACTTAATTCTAATAGACACAGAGTCATCTTTAATTAGTTTATCTTGCTGGCGGAATAAATGGAATACAGATATGTGTATGTAATGAGACATTCTCCTACATGCCTATTACTACCTACTTGGGTCAGTGGAGAACGGAGAAACAGTTTAAGTGGAATACAGTTTTCTCCCATCTCTACTTCGGTGCCCAATTATGTTAACGGAGGTTGAAGTCTGTGCCAGGTCATTTTTCATTTAACTGAAGGGCTGCGACTTACTGGTTGTAGCTTGTTCCTGCTTAGATAAACAACTGTAGCAGCCCTGGAGTGTGGCTCATGCTGACCTCACCAGGAAACCATGCGCAGGTGGAAGCATGGTTAGACTTCAAGGTCAGGAGAGTAAAAATTGTCCACATGATTCTCAGATGTAAAACAAACAGCACACTAGCTACTCTGTCTCTTCACTCGTCCTTTGCCCTGTTCCATTGCAGACCTGAGTTTTAATAGTCGTAGTGCTTTGGTCACTAGCTTCTTATAGTGCCTTGGTTCCTGGTGTTGAGTGTCTTGGAGAATTTTGGTGTAAATATGCTCCCATGCTCCCACTGACTCAAGTCAGGTCTAGAAAACAGAATGGGACTGAGGCTGCACATTGGAGAATCGTGAATTCAGAAACTAATCACAGGAGTAAATTATCCAAAGAGAACAAAGAGAGGAGAAGGTGGACCCCTGGGAAATGGCCTTGTTTCTGGTTAGGGGAGAGGAGACTTGAGATGTGATTGGAGAATCAGACAGCCATGGAGACAGGAAGAAAAGGTTGGTTGTTTTTTAAAATACGGGGGCTCAGTGGTAGCATGCTCTCCTAGCATGCATGGGGTACTGGGTTCCATCCTCAGCACCACAGAAAAATGAAATAAGGATATTGTGTCTACCTAAAACTAACATATAAATATTTATATATATATAAAGAGTAGCCAAGTGTGGCCAATGTCCCTGAAGCTCCCACTCCCCTTGCTTCTGTGTAAGAATGCTGCCACTGGACATGACTCACACCAGGGTCCTCAGATGTCTCCTTCCCCCTAAGGGATCTGGAAGGATTCCATGTCGTCCTTCCCCTTCCTCCCCTTCTTTTCCTCCTCCCCCTTCTCAGTACTGAGAATGGAACCCAGGACATCACCCATGTCAGGTAAATGCTCTACCACTGAGCTACGTCCCCAGCACTGCATTTATTTATTTATTTACTTACTTACTTATTTTTTGAGACAGGGTCTTGCTACGTTGCCAGGTGGCCTTGAACTTGAGCTCCTCTTGCCTCAGCCTCCCGGGCAGCTGAGGTCACAGGTGTGGCCACCACACTTGGCTCCCGTCTTCTTCTTCAGCGGCAGACTCACCCTCTGTTGGGAAGGGAGTACACACGACTAAAATAAAACAAGTAAGAAAACCCATCTAGGAATTCCCCAGACAACTTGCCCAGTGTGGGTGGTTAATTCTTGCTTCACGCACAGTGGTAAGGATTTAGATGTGAGCAGAGTTAGATGTGAGCACATCCTTGGACGAGCTAAAGACTTTGATCTGGAGAGTTAGCCAGGAATAGTTTTGGAAATCTTTTTTTAAAGTTTTTATTTTATTTGTTCCCTTTAGATAAACATGAGTCGAAGCTAATTTCTCTTGTACCAGCACTATCAGTAATTCACCACCCAGTGTATATCCTGAACACAGAAAGCTAAAGAATCTAGTGGCCATCAGTTATTGTTCTTGGAATGATCATGGCATCCCTAAGTGTCATTATCTGGGCATTGCAGGAACACCTAGACTAGGGGATCAAAGGAAGATAGGCATATGACTTGTGTATTATTTGAAAAATGATGGAATTGTTAAATAAATTGCATTTATTTTTCCAGTGAACTTTATGCCACAACTACCTTTCTAAATGCCAGATAAGAGCAATTTGGTGATTTTTTTTCCATCATGAGATAACGTATTTCAGATACTTAGGATATTTTCAGGGTTTACAGAGAGACGTTGCATTGCGATTGTGAGGAACACTCGGATAAAATATTTAAAACTGAAACAGTCTTCGAAGGTTCTGGCTAACAGTGGTCAAAATATAGCAGACTTTTCTGTAATATCATTTCTCTGCAGAACAGAGGAACAATTACCTGTCTGGAAATTCAACCTATTGTTTTGACAAAAATGAGAGTTATCATAACTTATGAAGCTCTTTGTGCCACATATATACATTTGCGTCCATATGATGCTAAGGGTGAGTCTCCAAAGTGGTCTTCTCAGTACTGAGTCTAGTTCTTAAACCACGATAACACCAAACAAACAAAGTCACTTCTTCCTAAAGCCTCAGATGATCCATGTGGTTTGAATATCAGACTTTGGCATTGGTTCTAACAGGGTTGCTTTTCTGTAGTGCAGGCAGCCACAGACAATATTGTCTTGCTACTTGGTTCATTACACTTGTGAAACTGAAAGAGATCTGGGGTCATTCTAAACAATCTTTCCTATGAGTTTTGCGTGTGTTACAATACCCTGGTGGTCCTATGGAGAAGAAACCAGGCAATCAGGGTAAGTGACCCAACTTGAATGTCAACAGGAATTTTATGATCAAAGTGACTTTTTATTCTTTGTAAAATAAGGAGGCTGCTTCTGAAAGTGGGGTTCATTTATTTTAGTTGAATAGAAAGGGTTTCCTTAAAACATCTGGCACACAGTGTGTCTTCCAGTCTCTTTTCTCCTTACTTTAGCTTTCCACGAAAATTCAGTCTTTGGAAGAACTTTCTCAATATTTCTCAATTCTTAGTGCTGGTAATCCCGGAAGGAGGAGGATCGGGTGATGTTTTAAAGTGATGAAGTGACACGGTACCAAAGAGGCAGCTTGTCACTAAATCACATCAACTCTGCTCAGGTGAGTAATGGCCACACCAGAGAAACTGTACTTTTCAGGGAGTGGAGAAATTGCAAGGAATTTGGGGTGTGAGTCTGTAGAAACCATCCTCGACAAGGCTTTTAAACAGGGCAGAGATTTTGTGTTCTATGTATGGAACAAATGTCTTAGTATTTTTCAAAATAAGAATTAAGATGCTTTAAAAAAAATTAATGACTTTTCTCAACTATGATCAGAGACTTGTAGAAAATCCTCATCTTTCCTGGGTGAGTGATGGATGAGCTTTTCCCACTATGACCACAGGAACTTACTGAAGAAGCTGAATTGAAAGAGCTGAAAGGATTGGGCCGCAAACTGTGTTTTTATTCTCTCCTATGAAAAAGTTTCTACTGTTATTCTCTGCAAGGCACGCAGCACTTGGAGACAGTATATAAGAGTCAGTCCGCAACCATTCTGTGTGATCAGGAGTGAACTAAATGTCAGAGACTCAGCGTTCTAGATCAACAATTTTCAGGATTGATACATCTTAATCAAGTAATTAGGTGACTTTTTCGGTGGTGTTTTCCACACCAGAGAGAGGAACAGATTTGCCGCTTTGCTCCGATGGCTGCTAGCAGCAGTGTGGGTTGTTAACAGAGACGTTTACACGGAACCACCAGTTGGCAGGGGCTAACACTTTATTACTTGCTATTCCCACATGCTGAGGATTGTGGGAGCCTGCCAAGCTCTCCGTCTCGTGTCGCTCTGCAGTATAATAACAACAATAGCAACAAAAGCCTTCCAGAGAGGAGAGAGGAGGAAATCGAGTTACAGGAAGAAGTCCCTGCCTTCATGTGGGACCGAGATGGAATGGGAGATTTTTAGTGGCTCTTCCGTTTCCTGATCTTTCTCTTTCCTCTCTCTCCCTCCCTTTAGAAAGCATTTTAACTCGAGGTTGATGCTACTCAAACTTGAGTCCTGAGTGTCAGCCCGGGAGGGAGCCTGTTGAAATGTGGGCTGGGGTTCTGCAGGTTGAAGGAGGGACTGGAGCTCCATCATCTCTGACGCTCAGGTACAGCTGGTGTTACTGCCCTGGATGGTGACGCAGACGGCCCGGGTGGAGAATGACAGGAGGAATACACCTGGCCATGTCTGACAGTGATGCTGTGGGCGCCTGTGAGCAAGGGCTCTCCAGTGACAGAAACGCCTTTCAGCCGCCTTCCAAATACCTGGGCTTGAACCTTTGTTGCATTAGGATCCTATTCAGTAGCCTCACCTGTATTGCAGAAACCATTAGATGTCCAAAGATCCGCACCCTAGTCCCAGCGCTGACACTGAGCCGTGGCATGATGACAGGCAGGCTGTGTGTCCTTCCTGGCTCCCGGTTGGCTCATCTGCATCTGCTGGGATTGCACGTTCCTGACAGTGAAGTGCCAACTTGGTGACATGTCCTAACCTGCCTGTTGAAAGGTCCTGGAATCCAGTGACGTACTTGAAATCAATCACATCGGCATCTGCCTTGGTCCTTTTGTCCTTGATAACATACAAAATAAGAAAAATCTGCTTCAAAGAATGAACGGGCCTTGAGATCAATACAGGTGAGGTTACTGCTGGGGATCAGGCCTTTAGCATCCTGTGAGTTCATAGGACACCTGAGCCCAGGTAACTGAGGGCAGACCATGACAAAGGTCAGGAGCAGGTGGCCAAGCAGACCCTTGTGTGTGTCTGCAAACGACACAGAAACCCAGAAATGAAAGTACTGTGGCTAGGAAGGCAAGGAACGTGTCTTGTAAGGGTCAAGGATCCAGTGTGGGGACTGACCAGCCTGTAGGAAGCAGGAACTGCTCACGAGGAGGGCTGCTCTGCTCCCTGGGAGGGCTGACAATGCGGAAGCTGAGCTCTTCTTAGATGGACTTGGATTAGAAAAAAGAAGGTGGGGACTGATGGAGAGGTGGGGAGGGAAGCCTTCAGAATCTATGAGTCTGGGTAAAATGAAAGCCGAGAGCCCCCCACCCAGACAGTGGGGAGACGGCACCATGACAGTGCTGACCTGGAAAGCCAGCGCCTTCCTTCTCTGGAGGCTGCCTCCACTGTCAGAGTATTTTTATTTCTTGTTCTATATCCCACAAAGTAAATTTAAAAATCCAAATTATTAGCATGAATCTTGAGGGATTTAAACTTGGGTAATGCCAATTAGAGTATTTAATGTGTATGTGGAATTACCAAAACGGCCTATTTTACAGCTCATACATGCATATATACTTAGTTTTTGCCACGACACTGAAAACACAGCACAATGACATTTGTGACTTTTTTAATGGACACTTCTGATCAGAACTCTCTACCTTTGGTTTACTGGCAAGTAAGCAACGACTTTTAAAAAGAAGGAAGACAAACGGGAAGGGAGGGAAGGAGGAGGGAAGTGGGTGCGGGCTCTCTCTTTTCTGCTGGGTTTCATTTCCAGCCTAAGCAGTTGATTGACACAAGGCAGCCATGGGGTTGAAGGGACCAGTCGGACTGCTGGTTGACTGTGTTCTGGAATGCCAGGCTCTTCTTCTAAAGTGTTGGAAGCCTGTTTTGGTTGGAAAAGGAAGGGCGGTTTCCTGGGGTCAGTATCCCCACCCCTCACCCTGCTGACTCAGTGGCCAACTTAGCATGTTTTTCTTTCCCTTGCCCTAGGTCTCACTGAACCCCCATGTAGTGTGGCTCCAGTAGGACTCTGTGCCCAGGGGCTTCGTGGATGCCACAGTGAGTGGGGAGGAAGCAAACGTGCACAGGCTTATTGGGCACATTTCCTCTCTTCATAGAGGAAGTGTATGCTCCTGAAAAGCCACGCGTCAGAGCGGTCACCCCCTTGTGTCTGTATTTGGAAGTGGGAGGTCTTTGGGAGGCAATTAGGTCACAAGAGTAGAATCCTCATGATTCAGTGGTCAGTGGTCTTGGAAGAACAGGCTAGAGAGCTAGCTGGCTCTCTTTCTTGCATGTGTGGATACAAGGAGAAATTGTTTGTCTGCAGCCTAGAAGAGGGTCCCCAGCAGGATTCAACCACACAGACACCTGATCTGGAACTGCCAGTTTTCAGAACTATAAGCAATAAAAATCTGTGTTTAGGCTACCCAGCCTATGGTCATTTGCTGTATCAGCCCAAACTGACCGAGTCAACCACATGTCCCAAGGGATTTCACTCACAAAATACAAATTCACAGCTAAAATTGTTATGGATTGCAAGTCACAACCAGCAGAATATTGAGCAAATGAGGTGCACTAGGCAACACACAGGTCACAAGGCACATTAAGTTAGATGAGAAAATCAAGGCATTGGCTGACCTCTGAAAAGTCAGGAAAAGAATCCAGTAATCAGAATTGCACTAGAGGATCAAAGTACAAAGAAAGGTTAGGCTAAATTAATATTGAGCCTCAGGGATGAAGGAAAGGATTGATCTCGAAGTTGGGAGTCATGAAAGGTATGAGGCTTGGAGATATGTGGCATGACTGGATAATGTACATGCCTTGAAAATGGATTCATTACATGAATGTTTGTGTAATATTTCTCTCACTGTAGAGTTGAAGGAATTTGAAGGGATTCTGATTTTACAAATGAAGAAATTGAGACCCAGAGGGATTCAGTGATTGGAAATGGCTTGCTCACCTTGCTAGTCACAGAGCAAGTATTAACCCAGGTATCAAGAGTCCTGATGCAATATGCTTTGGAGTACCCCAGGCTGGTTCCTCGAGAGCTCATTAAGATGGCAAGAGGTCTCTACTGGGGTGCTGCAATGTGCTTCATGGCCGCACAAATAATCAGAAAAAAGCTCAGAGAAAACACACTGTGTCCTCCTACTCAGATACTCTACTATAAAATACACTCTTTCTTTGACTTTAGTGAGTGGTGTTAGCAGTTGTGTTTTCCCAGCAAGACTTCCGCAAATGGTGATTGGGATATTTAAGGACCAGATGCTGCCTTATTCTGAAGGAGTGATGGATTTGGCTTTGCACCGAAGATATAAGGGAGGCGGGGTCACAAGTCAAATGTTACGTAGGTGGTTGCTGACAGATTAGTGCAGAGTAAGTGAATGGGGGCTTTCAATGGCAATGGAGAAGGGTTCTGATGACCTTCGGATCAAAAGTCTTGTCAGATAAGCTGTCCCTACCCAGGATGTTGTTTTTTTTTTTAATATAAATATAATATAGAATATTATATATAATATATATATTTGTAATTGGACACAATATCTTTATTTATTTATTTTTATGTGGTGCACTGGGCCACAACCCCAGCCCCAGGATGTTGGGTTTTTATTCCCTAAAATCTCCATTTAGACACAGAAAGAAAACCAAAAAAAAAAAAACCAAAACAATAAAAAAATTAAAGCAAAAGGTGCCAGTCTACTTTTGCAAAGTCTGAGAGCAAATTCCATCTGCTGAGATAACTGAGAATAATGGAGAACGAATGGCTTCACCCTTTTCCTAAGGTCCAGGATAAACTGCCAACCCACCAAGCTGAACCCAGACTCCGACGCTCTGGGTCTGTGCTGCTGCTAGCAACTGGCTCGCCTCATGAAGGTCGAGCTTGAGGCCACCAGAGTGCTCACACGCTCCTCTGCCTCCCTGGCACCTCTCCTGGGTATTCGTTTTGAAACTAAAACTACCAGAGGATAATATGACAGGGAGAAGCAACTGGCGTGGATGAAAGCAGAGCTGGCTGCAGGATATTGCGTCCTGAGAGGTCAGGTTCCAAGAAGTCGAACATGGTTGGTTGGAAGGTGGACGTGAAGAACATGGAGAGCTGACAACTTACCCCCCCCCCCTTTTTTTTGCTATATTTTCAAAAGCTTTAGAATATGAAATAAATAATGGAGAAACAATGAACTCTAAGCTAGCAGAATCACACACATCTGATGTTCTACCAGGGAGAGGAGCCTTAAATATGTCTTCCAGGTTCAGATTAGGAAACGAATTCTACCCAAGCCCCAAAGGACACTGAATCAGATCAAGTCAAAGATACAAACCATTTCTCCTGAAAAATGTGGTTTCTGGGTAGAAGTCTCCTTGTTACAGGACAGGCATGCTGAAAGTATGATATCAGTCAAGTTGAGTGTTATGGAGTGAATATTTGGGTCCCATGCCCCAATCCATAGGCTGCAATCCTGACTTGCAGTGGGATGGTATCAGGATCAGCATTAGTGCCCTCAGACTAGAACCCCAAGGGCATTCCCCCTTCTATGTGCCAGTCACAGAGAGATGAGAGTCGGCCATCTCAGCGCCAGGAGCAGGCCCTCACCGGACCTCAAGTCTGCTGGTGCTCATTGTGCGCTTCTCACCCTTCAGAACTGTGAGAAATAAGCCACCAGTTTGTAGTATTTTTGCCACAGCAGCCTGATTGAGACAATTGACAAATTAGCAGAAGTGCAAATTAAAAGGGAATACCATGATAAAGATCCCAAACAATGGCCTTCTTGGAGTATGATTTCCTGGAGGAGGCAGAATGAAGTTGGAGAAAACCCCTGGAGAGTCTCAGGAGACTGCACAAAACAGAGAGAGACCCGAGGAGTTCCCAAGGGTGGGCAGAGAGGCATCGTGACGGAAAGGGAAGGGGTGCCCTTCAAAAGAAGCCCGAGGACACAATGAACCAAGCACAGAAATAAGAATCTTTGCTACAGAGAGAGAAAAGGTGCACTGATACCCGGATAGATTGGAGTTTTTGATCCTGAGGACAAACTGAAGAAGTTCTCCAAGAATATAGATCTTCATAGAGTGGATTGTTTCAAAACTATTTTAAAAGAAAAACCACCAAAATTATAAAAATAATAACCAATCTTTACAAGTAATTAAAAGATGAGAAAGATAGGTGATAGTTGTTGATAGATAATAAAACAACTTATACCAAGAGAATATTGATATTTCCGAGAGAGAGAGAGAGAGAGAGAGAGAGAGAGAGAGAGAGAGAGAAAAGAATAGATATAATAATCAATGATATAACTAAAAGGACACTTCGGGGGAAAGTGACCTGTGTCTTCAAAGCAAAGTGTCTCCTTGCTTCCAATCAAAATTAATTAAAAAGGAGCCAAAGTGAAACCCATCCTTAAAAAAACAGAAGCAAAAAAAAAAAAAAACCCAAGCAACTGTTTGTAACTAGAAAAGGGAAGAGGAAAGATTTTCACTTATATTCTGATAGAAAAATAAATTGGTGAAGAGACCCAAGGGTGTTAGGAGCATCTGCATATTTTGGATTCCAAGGCACAACTGTATTTTATCTTGGATTGTGTTTGCCCATATGAGCATGATTGTAAAAAATATCAACAAAACATTTGGGATCTGTGATTAATATTCAGTTTTTTTACAAAAGGATACTAAACTACATGCTTGGTAGAACTTGTTCCATCTGTGCACATTTAAGTGCATGTGGAGACACGAACGTTATCTACCTACATGTGTGCACGTGTGTATTTACGTGTACAGAGCAGGCATACGTGCAAATCTCAACCTGCAGGCAATCTCTGAAAACTTGAAGTGACCACTTCCTACTTGGTTAATTTTATTCAGAGAGACAGGTGAGCATGGTAGAAAGATAATACCAGATAGCTCTGCTTTTGTCACTAATATCGGACACTCCCTGAATAGAAAGTGATACTCCATGACGTGTATGCATTCTTCCTCAATAGTATTTAGTGCAATTTTACTGCCATTAGCAAACCGAGGAAACTGAGATGGTGGAAATTACCATCTGAAATTAAGGTCATGAACTTTAATGGCTAAGTTATTGATGGTTTTAAGGCATGACTTTGCCCAAATGACCTGAGAGTGTTCTTTCTTGTCTTTTTTTTTCCTACAATGATTTAAAATATAACAATTTAAAGAAGAAAAAAGTGTGTTTGTATTCGACAAGACACTCAACAAAGTATTTTTCTCTAACTGGTGAACATTTTTTAAATCATGTTTCACTTTGTGTTTGCACCTGGTACAGAGCAAGCTAAGAATCAGAAGGCAGGTGAGGGTGGATCAATTAGTCCTCTGAGCCTCACTGAACAGGGAAGGATGCAGAAGCCAAAATCTAGAATACATTATGTAAGAAGGAACTTTGCAAATATTGTCCTATATATAGCTAATCTTTACAAAGCACCTAATATGTGCCCATTGTTTCTATTTTCTTTTTTTGACAGTGTATTTTATTTAACCTAATAATAATTCTGTGGGGTTCTCTACTTTTCTAAATACTATGATGAATGTGGAATATGAATCCATACATGAATTGATACATGCATCCACATAGGAATCTACATATGAATCCATACATGAATAATGTCCCTTCTGTCCTGTCTCCCCAGGGCTTTCTGGGAATCTCAAATAGAAATTTGAATGGACTAGGAACTTGGTGTTTGAAGACAGGTCTCCTGCACACTCTTGTCCTTACTGAGAGGCTACTACAGATCGGGTGGAGAGTCACAGGCTAGGGGGCAGTGACCAGAGAGCCAGGAAAGGCCTCCATGTCAGAAGCTGGATTCCAAAGTTGTCCTAAGGTGGGGAAGTTAATGCACAGAGTCCTGGGGCTGATTCTCAACTCTTTGTTATCTAGATTTTCAAGTTCAAGATTCCTCAGCATCAAATGGTACTGACTACCAAGATAATCCAAGACTAACGTGAACTTCATTTCATCTCTCCTCCCCCAAACTTAAAAATCCCAAACTTGTTGCTTTAGGATAAATTGTGCAGAAACACTTCAGCTACATGTGACTTTGTGAAAGCTATATTCAGCATTCCCTTTTTCTCTTTGTTTTTTCAAGAGTGGCTCTAGGAGGATCATTAGGATATTAGAGAGCCATTTATCTATAATTCCCCTCTACATTCTTGTCTTTTTTTCTTGTACTGAGTGCCATTTTTTTAAAAAAAATAACAATATTTTATGTCTAATACTTCTATTTGGTTCAGTCAAGCTCCCAAACCTTTAGTAACCACAGAGAAAATTCAATCTGAATTTCCAGAAGGTGCTTGGCAACATTTGTCCCCCTCCAAGGGGAAAGAGGTACATATTCACAGAGACATGGCAGTGCAGTGGAAAATACATACACTTGAAAATAAGATGTGCAAGGTTCAAATCTGTGACCTTGAGCAAGTCATCTATTATTTTTCTAAGTCTTATTTTATTTAACCAAATGCGCTAAGGAGCTGAACAGACACTCCTCAGAAGAAGATATACTTCAATCAATATATGAAAAAATGTTCAACATCCCTAGTAATTAGAGAAATGCAAATTAAACTACTCTAAGATTTCATCTCACATAGTAAGAATGGCAGTTATCAAGAATACAGAAAATAATAAGTGTTGGCGATGATGAGGGGAAAAAGGCACACTCATACATTGCTGGTGGGACTGCAAATTGGTGCAGCTAATCTGGAAAGCAGTTGGAGATTCCTTGGAAAACTTGGAATGGAGCCACTATTTGACCCCGCTATCCCACTCCTTGGTCAATACCCAAAGGACTTAAAAACAGAATACTACAGACACAGCCACATCAATGTTTATAGCAACACAATTCACAATACCTAAATTGTGGAATCAACCTAGATACCCTTCAATAGATGAATAGATAAAGAAACTGTGTTATATATACACACAATGGAATCTTACTGAGCATTAAAAGAGAATAAAATCATGGCACTTGCAGATGGAGTTAGAGAATATTATGCTAAATGAAGTAAGCCAATCCCAAAAAAACCAAAGGCCAAATGTTGTCTGTGATAAGTGGATGCTGATCCATAATGGGGATGGGGGAGGCATGGGGAAAATGGAGGAACTTTGACTCCCTCCCTTTGGGAGGGAGGATAGGGAGGGTGCATGGGGGCAGGAAAGATAGTGGAATGAAATAGATATCATTACCCTAGGTATATATGTGTAGGACTGCATATAGGGTGTGAAGCTACAACATGTACAACCAGAGAAATGAAGAGTTGTGCTGCAATTGTGTAGAATGAATCAAAATGTATTCTGCTGTCATAGATACATAATTAAAATAAATTAATTTTTTTAAAAATGGGGTCAGAGACATAACAATTAACCAAGAGCATTGTGAGGATGAAATGAACAAATATGTAAGTCCATTTAACACGTGAAATGCAAAGCACATTTGGCCCATGGTGGAAGATCAACACATTTTAGTACTAGTTCCCTTGTTTGTGTGGAAAATCACCTGCTAAATTCTTGGGCATATTTCTGGACCACAGATTTTGAGCTCATGTTTGCTTCTGGTCTCTGTATGGTTCTTCATTGCAGATCTTGCCTAATCAATGGCACAATCTATACCAGAGATGAAGAAGGATGTACCCTGGATTTGGTAGATTCAGCTGTGACACATCAGCCCCTCCAAGGCCACTTGCAGCCACTCCCAAGCAACCTACAGGAAACTTGGGGATTGCAAAGGGGTACTCTGGATGCCACCAAAACATGGAAAAACTTGAACAAAAGCAGAATCACATGGTTTCAGCGTGAGAAGTCACCTTAGATGTCATCAGACTTCCAAATTTCTTTGTTATACACATTAAGAGATGTTATGTATTGTGATGCAGCACTCACAAACACGCGTCTGTATGCCTGTAAACAAGAAAAAATCTTAAAAAATATAAAAAGACACTTTTACTGTGGGCAGAATAGTCCACTATTTTCTGTCCTGTTTAATTTCAAAATAATGTTCACCAGTGACACTAAAATGACTTTTTAATTGGTGATTTGAAAAACAGTGATCTCCACCTGTAGACCTACATTGAAGAAGACATTGAAATTTCTATACGTCTATCTGGTCAACCTCAATAAAATCTCTGTGGTTTATTTTTGCTGCTTATATTTAAATATAATACCTGAGGGGTTTTTATTTTGTGTTTTAAACTCATGTGTATCAGGGGCCGAGAGCTAACAGAATTCAGGATGCCAGGCCAACCACACACTTCAAGGTGCTCATGTGGACCTTTTCCACAGTCAGCTCAGCTCTTTAGTCTAGACTGCAATGTCACCAAAAGCTATGGGTGTACCATGACCTTGTGGATAACCCAATGACATTACAAGTCTGAGTCATGTTTTCTTGAGAGAAGTCTTTAGCAGTATCCTAAAAATAACTTCACACTCTCTTGTTCCTCCAACCACCTGGTTTGATGGTCAGTGAGGTGAACTGAATAAAATGAACACCGTGGCGGTTGTTCCTAGGCTTGCTGTGCCAGCTTCGGGTAACCCCTGGGCTTCCGCCGCTGCCCACGACCTGGATAGTCCTGTCCAGCATGGTGTTCCTCTTGACTCTCTTTTGGAAGTTGCCTTGTGGAGATAAAAAGGGATATTTTTTTTCATCCCCAGAGATTGGGTGAACACAAGTTTAAGTAGCAGTTACAGCAAGAAATATCATCCAAACATGGAATTGTTTGAAAAATGTATGTGACTTTCGAGTTCCACTCAATTGTCTACAGTTTGAAACTACACATAATTGTCAATTGGCTTACTTAATTTTTTTTTCATCGGATTCTGCTGCAGATGCAGAGTCCCTGCTACTCGGGGGAGTTGTCTTCGCAGAATGTGTGTCTCCTGTTGAGAAGCACCTGGGCTGTGGACGCAGAATGATCCGGATTCAAGGGCCACCTGTCACTGACCACCTTCGTGAAGCAGGAGAAGAACATATTTCCTCCATCTTCAGTTTCCTCACAGCCAAAGACTAATAATAAAGTGGAGGAGAATAATAAGTGGAACGAAGAGGGTGACGTGGCGAGCACCTCTCCTGTGACCATGAATGTCCCTCCTCCCGGCGGCATTTCCTTCTGGAAGGGCAGTTGCTACAGTGAGCAGAGCAACATGACTCTCAGGTTGGTTATCCGTGTTTTAAAATCAACCGATCGTTAGATGCTCTGTGAACAAGTAGCCGCCGATGGCTTAGTTAGTCCGTGACCCACAGAATCTGTGAGCATCTACGGTTGGAAACTCATTTCTGGTGACATCCCTGATGCTCTTCATATTAGACCATCACAGAAACTGGAACTGACAAGCTCATCTCATCGTTGGTGATCAAATCCAGATTTCAAACACACACTTCAGTTTTTCTGGGTAATAATTATTGGGTCAAATAATCCCTAAGAATAGATAAGCTTAATTATTCAGATTTAATAATTATTACCCATCAAAATTCCAGCTGTGTTTTTGGCACTTGTATCTCTGCTAGGTGATGATGTGTCATTTCCATCCCGACGGAGGTGAGTCATCTCCCCACTTCATAACCCAACGATCTGTCCTCTGGTGTTGTCCTAGTGACTGCCTCGTCAAAAACAAGGAGCCAGAGGGCAGAAAAATCATACCTGCGTCCCCAGCTGGGTCAGCCGGGCCACAGTGACTTTTTTTTTTTTTTTTTTGAAAAGTAAGTTTCCATGACAGTAAAATCTTCTGGTTCTTATCATGTCAATCACGTTGATCCCTATTGTGCTTCTGAGAATCATAAATAATTCAAGGTCAAAGACAGATTGAAGGGAAGGAGGCTTATTCTGGCTCTGGTTAGACACATTTTCTCTTGCTGCTTCCAATGTCCTAGAGGGCAGAGAACACGATGTAGTTTGCAGCCCAACGCCTGTCGCTGTACATGCTGCTCAGAAACCCCCTCCTCTTTATCTTTGTCACCTTCTTGTCTGGAAAAACAAAACAAAACTACTGTTTGAAAGAAGCAGCAGAGATTATTTGTATCATTCCAGGCTTTTCTTGCCATGAGTATTTTTTGGTTTTCTCTTGATTTCTATGTTTTGTTCAGATGAGGATGTTCTGATTTGCGTGATGGGATCAGGTATGAGTGTGAGCACCGGTAATTAGCCAGTATTGAAAGTTCCTGTTAGAGAAGAACAGACTCCAACGAAAAGTCAATTTCCTTTGGCACTCATGAACAGGAATGACCTTTATGTGGCTGTAAAGCAGACAATGCTAATCCAGGCTGTCCTGCAAGGCTACTGGTCTCACGGAATAAAATGACCTAAGGAGCCTTTTCAAGAACATAATCAATGTGCTGTTAGTAAAACAAGTAGTGCTGCCCTCAAATCCTGTGCAATGTGCTGCGTCTTGTTTTCAGAGCTTTACGCAGAGAAGTCTCTGTAAAGAAAAAGAAAAAAATAAAGAGGCTGTCTCAAATCTCTATTAAAGAATCGGGAACTGGAGCTGCTCCCAGAAAAATGGATGAAATGGGCATTTTTTTTTTCTCTTGGGAAATGACAGCTGAGCATTCTAGACTACAGAGAAACGGAATGAGTGGGCGTCCCGGAGGGGACCAATAGCCAGAGCAGAGCTCAGCAGGCACCACCACGGAGGTGGCCAGGAAGGTCCCCAACGTCGGGAGCAAGAGAGAAGAATGTGGAAGCAGAGAACGTGTCCTTCATACTAGTGCTCATGGGAACCAGGGCCAGCCACACGTGGTCATGCAAAATTAAAAAGTGATGATAAGACCTGGAGATGGAGGAGATGGCGTGAGTTACGGAGTAGGAGGGCAGGCGACCTGTTGCTGGTGGAATTGTGAGTTTCTTCCTGATCCTGGAAACAATTCTAGAAACATCCATTTGAAAAATGCACGGTCCTATTAACCTAGCCATATCTCTTTGGGGCTTCATCCTTTTACAGAAATGAAAACACAATGGGGATGTTAGGAGTTAGAGTTTAGAACTGCTTTTGGGATCTAGTAGGAAAAGTTTCTTGGAGCATTGTGTATACTGGCAAAAAACTGTTAAAAATCTGAATACCTGTGGCCAGGGGAATGGTTGAGTGACTGGTTTATTTGTGGGCTGAAACGTGATGGGACTGTTAAAAGAGATTGAACTGTATCTCTACTATTGACTTGGAATTTTTAGTAAAGTAAGTCAGAGGAAAACATTGTACAGGATGATCCCTGAAGAAAAACCTTGACAGAACCCCAATAAAGGTGGATCAGTGCATATGGGATTTAAGAGCCCAGAGAAAAGGGTGAAAATGAAAACCATGAAGTTGATCATTTTGGTTTCTTTTGATAGGAAAAGGTCAAAGGTGGAAGTAATTATAATAGAAAAATTGGCAAAGTAAAGAAAAAGTCCTTGACAAAATGAAAACACGTAGTCTATCAAAAATTCATGATTTTGCTCTGTGTGTCTGTGAGCAATCGATACATAACAAACATGGCAAATGCAGTGGCTCAAAAATACTCATTACATATTTCTCACACATCTAGGGGTGGGTGGGTGGCTGGTTCTGTTTGTCTGGACAGGGCATAGCAATTTTCAGAGTGTCTCAAAAAAATAAGATTAGTCATCTTAGGAAATGATTCTAAGTGACTTATGTATATCCCAAGTTTCTTGTAAGGAATCCTGGATATGTCACCAGGTGTCTTGTAGTACTATGACAATGACGACAATGACTACCCTATCACTACTACTACTTCAGGTTATCATTTATTAAGTACCTACTGTATGCAAGGAACAAGAAAAGGAACGAACTTTCACATACATTTTCTCATTTTTTCCATAAGCAATCCTATGAGGTACACATTCCAAGCATTGATTTATAAATAAGCAAATTGAGACTCGGAGAATTAAAATAACTCATATGGCGATTAATGCAGCAAAACTGGCCAGCTCTTAGTGTTCTGCATCCTGGATATTCAAATTATCTCCAATCAAGGGAATAGCGGTAATAAGACACAGGTAAACATAATTTGTCTTATTAGCATAGTCAACGTATGAAAATCCTAACAATAAGAATGAAGCAGTGATACAAACTAGATGTTGTCCTTTTTGTATTTTGTAGTATTGGCTGTACCATGTTTTGTTCATAAATGTTCACGTGGGGGTTGAGCGTGTGGGCCACACCAGAAAGCTATAGTTTTATTATCAATAACATTTGGTGGCATAGGTATTTTTCCCAACTCCTAACTTGGTAAGGAGTGCCCCACGTTTTGGTGTGAGCAGACAAAGTCATTGCCAGTGGTGGTTCCTTTCTGTTCTGTTCCACATCTATACCCACCCTCTCTTGTTTATGCCAACATTCTCTCTCCTCTCACTTTTCCTCCATTGGTTTAGGCACCAAGTTTTTTCCTCTTAATGCACCAAATAATCTCATCATTTCTTCTCACTGTAGTAAAACATACTCCGGAATTGAATGGCCACCTTGGAAAACATCCTATGTCTTACCCTGTGTGTGGCCAGTTTTGAGCACAGCTGGTTCTCACGAATTTCCTCTGGCTGAGAATCCCCCCTTTTTAGTAGCCTTCCTAAGCAGATCAGCTTGTATTCATAATTTCCCAAAGGACAAACCAAAGGCCTTATCATTGAGGTCACTTTTCATAGGGAACACTAGACTGGATTGGACTCTTGAATGCCCTAAGCATGACTCAGTGGGAGAGTGAACAACTGGCCCAAGTTGGTTGTCAGTGGATCCTTGGTTGCTTCCCCTTTATCCACAGCTAAGTGGCCTGCCCAACCCTTTCCCTGCCACCAGCCAGCTCTCCCTGCTGGACTCTCCTCTGTCCAGCTGTGCTGGAAAACAGAAGAGTTTCTAGCTTCCCTTCCCTCCTGGAAACCGGCAACTCCAGCTCCTTCCTAGTTTTAGGATTTCTACTGAAAGAAAATACAGCAACATGGAGCGTTGGTAGGTGAGAAGCAAGCACTGACAGAGCCATGGCCGTCTCAGTGACCTCAGAACAAAAACCGCGAGTCCACCCTGGCTCCTGGTTGAACCGTCCTCGGCTCCGAGCTCGCCTTCCTCAAAACCTCGTCTCTGCCTCCCTTCTCCACGATTCTAGTGGGTCCTCTGGGAGGAGAACAGTCAGGCAGAGTTGGAAGTTTGAGAGATTGATTGAGGGGAATAAAGGTGGAGGGGACAGGAATGAGAGGGCGAGCTTTAGACCACGATGCCTGCCTGTCACCTGTGGAAGAAGAGAGGGCAGAAGGGGACGGAGCAGAGAGAGCCTCCGGGTGCAGAGATGCTGCCCACGGCTCCTGCGAGACTCTTCCCCTTTTCATGAAAGGAAATTCAGAAGAGAGAAGATAGTGAAATCAACTACTGTCCTTGCAGCTGCTGTTGATCTTGAAACTGCAACTGGGGCTCGCCATCGTCCTCCTTCACCCCCTCCTGATCCCAGACACCCTTCACCCTCTGCCATTGCCCTCACAGGGACAAGTGGCTTATCTGGTGACATGATCCAAACCTCCTTTCCTCTGGTGTTTGAGGTTCTGGTACCTAGATTTATCTCAAACCAGATTTCCTGCCTTTGTCCATTTGGGTTCAACTGGGCAGAGGAGGACGAAGAGATGCCCAACTGATGAAACACTCGCGTTCCAAGCGTTTTCCTTTCTGTCTCGGTTCTGCGATGGCCACTCAATCTCCTCCTGCTGACCAGGATTGATTACTCCTGCCAAGATAGTGACTGTTCTTTCTTGCTAATCTCTGTGTACAAGAATTTCCAAGTGCCCAGGCAGTGGTTTAGTAGGAAATTTGCTGGGTCCCCTGGTCTGCGTGCACTCCCTTAGGAACCAGAACATTAAACACCGAGGAACCCAGGGTTGGAGGGATCAGCAGCACAAAATGCTTCCAGTGGGTCCCTGTGAGTCCTCTCCTTGGATTGAAAACCCATAGATTCTTTCTATTCCAGCAATCGTCCCATACAGAGTATGTGACATATGGGCACAATCAGTCCGGAAGAGAGCTCCTCATCCTGGCAGAGGATTGGCTGAAGCAAGCTGCTCTGCTGGCCTATCAGTGGGCTGCCTGCACGTGCGGTGATGTCAGTATCACCAGTGTATCCCATGGTCGTCCGCCCAGGCTCATGCTGTCTTCACTCGGATATGGGATCAACTGATCTGATGCGTCTATGTGGCACTCGGTGCCTGGGAATTAGACATTCTGAAACCCCTGATAGTGCTGCCTAAGGCTCCGCTGGTGAGAAGGGCAAAACCCTGCCTGGCTTACCTTCTCTGGGTTGAACAGTGCTACTGTATTTCAGGTCCTGCCACGTGGTCCGCTGGTCTCTTCAAGAACCTATCCTGCACCAGGAGCTCAGTGCTGTTCTCTTTCTGGAAGAGGCTATATTAGCTGGCTTGGCTGTGGAAAGCCCATTCTGTTGAGCACTTTGGCATGGCCATTTGGTCATGTGCCCACTGCTACAGAGACCCTGATGTCCACTCCCAGATGCTGTTCCCAAGCCCCCACCTCCACCTCCTCTCTCACCTTCCTGTCCTTTCCTACCAGCATCCTGGCTGAATGGCCAGCTCATGAGCCCTATAGGAGTCTAGAGGTCTGCATATTTTTACTTTTGCCCCATTTCTCCGACTGTACCAAGTGAGTGCCAGCAGCACCACTTACTCTGTTGGCTGGAAAGAGCTTGTCTGGTCACGGTCTCCAAAGGCCAGTCCGAGCATTGCAAGAACGCAGCCGCCATCCATTCCCAGCCCACATTCCTGTGCCCAGCTGACCTGTTGGTGAACCAAACAGGCTTTTCTCTTCTCCTTCAGCTCATTGCCGTGGGAGGACCAGGACCTGCCTAGGTAAGGACTGGGAGAGGAACATGAGTGGTGATGGAAGTCGGAGTCTGCATAGTCTTGCAACTGTCCTGTGCCTTCTGATCCTGGCCTGGCTCAATTCTGGATGCACTATCTTTCAACAGCCAATGGATTGGTCCTAGCAGTCCACCTCTGATGACCTGGTAGGTTTGATGAAACCCAGTCCACAATAGGAGGCTCTGGGTATATGGTCACTTGGTGCTCAGTGGTGAAATATTCTTTCCATACCTGGGACTAGCCGTGTGCCTAGAGCTGTTTCTATAGCTGTTTAGCTCTCCACTGCAGATAGCACCTTGCGCCAGGCACCCAGGGAACTGTGACTTTGGTGCCTCCTGTTTGGTTTGCCATTAGCTTTACACGCTCTCTTTTCCCACCAGAGATGCTACCAACACAAGAGGCCTGCGGAAGGGTGTGGCCCAGGAGGGGGGGCTTCTGGCACTGCATCTTGGACCTGAGCCAGAACCCTGTCCTGCTTTGTCAGCCACTCAACTCCTGCAGACTTCCATGTTACCTGGACAAAGGTGTGGACCGTGTTCCTTCCAAAATCCAAGGGGGTTTTTGTTCAGTTGTTACGCTTCCTTCTTCTTCATGAGAGGAGCACAGGATACAGCCATTGGGCTCGCTTCGGCAGCACATTCACTAAAATTTAAACAATACAGAAAAGATCAGCATGGCCCCCAAGGATGACATGCAAATCCATGAAGCATTCCATATTTAAAAAAAAAAAAAAAGATACAGAGAACCCATCTTTACTTTGGAGGAGACACCCCAGCACAATCCCCGATTCCTAAAAACTTCACTGAAATGACAGGTCCCCAGTCATCAGAGGGCTTATTTCCCAGTCTGAGGCCTGCATCGACTCCACCAATGCAACCGTGTGCTAGCCAACTGGCTTGCACTGCTCTATCAGCAAGATTTGATGGAGGCTATGGATCAAGGTGATTCTGTTAGAAGTCTAGATAATTGAGACATCTTTGGACTTTGTTATAACTGCGGGTAGGAAAGAGAACTTAGGGTGGGGCGTCAAACTGGAAAAGGACACCACTATCTCTTTCCCATGAGTGCAGGTTGCTTCTTACCCTCTTTCCTGAAGTAAAGCACTTGCCAGATCAGTAGCAAGGGCTCGGGATGTTTTATGGGGATATATGCCCTTTAGCCTCTGGCTCCCTGATTCTCTCCTACTTACAATCGCAGAAATTTAACTGCACCTTCGGAGGCTGCTCACTATTTCACTCCTAGTGACTCTCTGTTCTGTTAACCATCTCCACCATTTCATGTGGCTCAAGTCTGATTTGCTGCTCCTCTGACCTTGCTGGTCATTATGGTAATTGCAGCTCCCTGATTTCTGGCAGTTCAGTGGCACCACCTGGCCACTTCTCTTCCTGGATCCCTAGTTTTCTTCCTATGGCTATTAATAAGCCAAAATCTGTGATCACTTTTGCCATCAGCTCTAACCTACAGAGAAGAGTTGCACTGATCTTATGATGACACTCCTCCCAGGAGCACGTCCCTGATGGCCTTACTGGGTGGTGTGTCCTCTGGTCCCTTCTGAGGAGCACACAGCTCTGGTGGAACTTCTGAGTTCATATGATCCATCCTCTCCAGCACATCCGGGGCCCTTCGGCTTTGAATTCCTATTTGTGCCATCAGACATGTCACCCTTGCTCAGTGCAGACAAATACGGGTTTCTTTTGGCTTCTCAGAGCCATCTGTCCTCAGGATCCCTGCCAGGGTATTGTATCCTGTGTTCCAAGTGCTTCCAAGTCGAAGAATTCTTGTTTCTCATCTTACACACTGGCTCCTTTGACCAAGTACCAGCAACATGTAACCCTGGCTCCTGCTAATGCTTGTAACTTCTTTGGAGACATAATATCCCTCCTCCTTTGCGAACCCAAGTCATCTCCAAGCAGAGACGTCCTGGGATTTATCAGCCTGAAAGGCAGAAGAGGTAGAAGTTCTGAGGGGACACCTACAGCCTTGCAGGGGGGGTTTCAGGGTCTCCCCCAACCCCCAGGGAAAGTGCTTATTCTTAAGAGGGAGGCGTGGGGTACCCTCGTAAACTCAGACTGCAGGTGTGTCTACACACACGGAATTGAGGTGTCCATCCCGTGTTCAGGGGCTGGGTTTCCCAACAAGAACTGCGATCCTAGCATAACAGACCTGCTCAGGTCTTGAATTATCAAGTCCTGCATTGGCAACTCAGCCTCTCCACTGACCGACTGCAGGAGACGATGACTCTTTGCAGGTCCCCTAGCTCTCACCCTTAGTCTTTATTCACTCACAACCTTTATATTTTTGTTCTCTCTCTCTCTCTCTTAGTCATGTTAGCCAAACTCCACCGTCCTCCTATGAACCCGTCCCTCCGCACATTTCAATTGCCTGAATTACCACATTGGCAATGTCATTTCCCTCCACTGGGACCCTTCCCAGGTCACCCGGTGTTAGATGTAGCTCCCAACTGGAGCACCACCAAGAGCCATCTGTGTTTCCTCCAACACAGGGGACCACTGCCTTCTCCCCAGCTCCACAGGCAGCCATCTGCACCCCACCCACATCTTGTCACCGGCTTCCCCACACCAGTCCCAGTGCTCACGGTGTCATGTTGGACTCAAGACTTCCGTGTGGGTGAGACACCATCCGGGAAAAATAAAGGACCAAGTCATCAGGAGTAGGTTGAAAGGACCTCAAAGCATGATGCAGAAGGCTGACAGCTCTAACGTGGGCAAGAGAAGAGTGGAAGGTTCTACAGGAATAGTCTCCTGGCCAACAGCTGCCTAGGAGAGGTGTCTGCAGCAGCAGAAGTAGCCTGAATCAAATGGTTTGCACCTGCTCAGGTGCTGGCCCTGGGAGAGGTGGCCTCTACCTGACCCTGCAGCAGGTGCTGAAGGCAGGTCCCTGGAGCTGACACTTCTCTCACGGCAGGTCGTCTCTTTAAGGGAGCTCTGGGAGGGGCCTCGATGGCTGCTGAAGCCCCGCGGAAGTCTCTTGGGGTCTTTGGGGTTTTCCCATTCTGTCTCCCCTGGACTAAGCCCACGCTCCTCAGACTGTGTGAGCCTCCAGACGACACTACTGGAGAGTTCCCTGACTCTTCCAGAACCTGCTTCCTGGTCTCTTTTAATGATTGAGACATTTGATTATCAACCCCCAAAGACTCCTCCAGGTCGGCAGCCAGTCACCTGGCTCAGGTGTGCTAACTGCTCCTGAAGCTCCCTGGGGTCCCAGTCGCTAGAAGTCAGACAGAGCTCGGCTTCAACGCTGGCTGTGTGATGTGAGCCTCAGAAAAACCCTTAACCCCATCATCCCACGTTTCCCTTGGTGAAATATGAAGTCGCCTTCTTGCCTCTTACAGGGTTGGATGACACGACGTGGGCGTGTCCAGCAGGGGGCCTGGCCCTGTGCCCCTCCAGAGAAGTGCCTTGTGCCCTCCTTTGCTCAGATTTCCTGCGGAACATTTCCCTGGGCCATGGTAAACTCCGATTCTCCTTTTTTGTGGGGACAGCTCAGCTTCCTCATCCAGGTTCCTAGTGAACATGTAGAGCTATCTACAACAGCTTCCTTCTCGAGCTCCTGGCTGAATTCTATCTTTTCCTAGTTAAAAGTTGCATCTCAGGTTAACCTACTTCTAGGTTCCTGCTCGTGCCTTAGGGCGGTCTCGGGACAGCAGCTCATTTGTACAGTAGGGAAAGTCCAGTGAAAGCGTGAATCCCATCACCCGGGGCCCCACCTTGGCCCACGTACCACAGGTTCCCTCTGATTTCTCTACTCAGTTGTCACATCAACCTGCCTGCTGTCTGCATCCTCCTGAATGGACAGAAAATGCTATGATAGTAAAACTCTTTAAACTTACTGAAATTACAACGGGCATTTTAAAAAAGTTTTATTTTTAGGGAAGAGTTCTGTTGTTCCTCCTCATGCTCACTACTCAAAATACACATGTTCCGGGCATATGTCGCGCGCACACACAGACACGCTGGCTTTAAACAAGGCATATTCTTGTACTCCTTGACATCTGCTTCTGTTGATTAAACACATCTCTCTTCTATTTGGGCTTCAACATGGTAAAAAAAAAAGAAACACACTTGAATGTGTCAAAGCTTGTCTGTGTGCCCCTTAATAAGTGACAGAAATTGTTGCAGACAGAATCCAGCATCCGGAAGTCGGGTCACTGAGGGACCCTGGCTGGAGTGGCCTCCAACAAGCCCATCACTGCTGGACTGGCAGGTGGATGTAGATAGTGGACCTTTCCCACTTTACCTTTCCTTAGATGGGTTTGCCTTTCAAGACTCGAATAAATTCAAGAGAACCAGGACGGGTTTCTCAGTGTGGGCAAAAGGAAGCATGAAAGCAAGATGAAGAGATCGTTCCCCACTCTGTTCCTCTGTGTCGCCACCCGTCTCCAGAGTGACATGGCTGCTCTGCTTCTGAACCTTCAGGGACAGTGCGCACTACCATCCAGAGCTGGGCCATTGGAATCTTAAGTTTTACAGGTTCTCCTTCGTGAGCACCTACATCTGCAACTGCAGGGTGGCTTCACCTCTGGCATTCACACACAGAGCGGCTCCATTTTCTTCCATCGCACGTTGAAATTCTATTCACAACCATTGTTCATTTACATACATATATTCAAATGGTGGTTGGATTCTTTTCACAGTGCTGCGTTTTATGAGCAGGGTACCTTCATCCATATTTTATTGCAAGGAGATTACCATTATTATTAGACATTTAAAAATGTGAGCCATGGTTACTTATAAAACAGAAAAAAAAAATCAAGCGACCTAAAGCACACAAAAATAACACATCAAATTTAGACGACTGAAAGTGTAGCTGGAAGGTTCCATCTCCTGTGCAAACTCAACCCTTCAGCAATGGCTGCATTTTAATTCTGTAAATGACAGTCTCCCAGCAGGCTGGACCAGTCTGCTCGCCCTCACATCCTCTCTCTAATTGGCTGCCCAGGAACCCCTCCTCGCAGACAGCCTTGTTAGCTCATGGGGAAACAATGGATTGGGCAGCACATCAAAAGGTTGAATACGGAGAGAAATGAAAGACTCTAGCGGCCGGCTGCATCCTGGTAATTGAAGAGTAGGAGAATCTTTGTGTGTGTGTGTGTGTGTGTGTGCGTGCGCGTGCGCACGCAGTTCAGATGTTGAGGGCTGCCAGATGAGAAAATAATCAGGTGGGAGATCAGAGATATTGTGGGACAAAAACAAGAGTGAATGCACCCTGGCAGACAGCACGCATTTCACGGAATAACTTCCCAGTCTTCCGATGAAATCTGCCACTGCTGCCCGGAACACCTGTGCCATTATTGCCTGATCACAGTTATCAATGGATTTGATCATTACAGCCCAGGGGCGCCGAGGCTTTCGCTTTTCCCTTTCCTTTTAAAATGAAATGTGGAATGGAAAATAAAAGCATTTGCAATTAGAACTCTGATTCCCATGTGAGTTTGAAAGCATGGGATGGTATCAAGGAGAAAGCCCTGGCAGCCGGGGAGAACTGCTTTTGATCCCAGGTCTGTTGACTCTTGGCTGCGTAACATCAGGGAAAGCCATCAACCTTCTAATCAGCAGTGGCTTCAAACATGAAACAGGGAAAATAATACCTATTACACAGAGTTGTGGAGGGACAAATAACTGGATGTGGCCAGCACCATTCATGCTAGAAGAAAAGGGCCCACATCTTAGGAGACCTCCTTTTGTAGTTACAGTCACTGTTATTTCTGCCTGTGGTGAGGAAATACTTTGTATGCACCAAGGGAACAGAGATTCCCTTTAACTTGACCTTAAGCCTGACTCAGGCATGGTATTGACTTTCCTAAGTGTAGGAAAGATGCTGTCAATTGTGTTCCCAGTGTGCAGCAGAAGCACCGAACATGTTATGGTTTGGATCTAAAAATATCCCCCCCCCCCAAACTCATGTTTTGAAAGCATGATACCCAAGGCAGGAAAATTTAGAGGTGGGGATTTTAGGTATTCACGACAGCTGTCACCTCATCAATGGATTAATCGCTGGGTGGTGACTGCAGGCAGGTGGAATGTGGCTGGAGGAAGTAGATCAGTGGGCACATGCCCTTGGGGATTATATCTTGTCCTTGGCTCCTTGAGCACCATCTCTCTCTCTCTCTCTCTCTCTCTCTCTCTCTCTCTCTCTCTCACACACACACACACACACACCCCTTTCCTTTTCCCTCTCCTTCTCATACTCTCTTCCATGAGCTGCTCCTGTATCACACCCTCTGCCATCACGTTCAGCCATGACGATCTGCCTCACCTTGGGTCCAAAGCAATGGAGTCAGCTGACCGTGGTCTAAACTTCTGAAACCTGACAAAACAGACTTTTCCTCCCCTCAGTTGTTCTTGCCAGGTATTTAGGTCACGGTGACAGAAAGCTGACCTACATAGGACCTAAGGGATACGTGCGTGGAACTAAGACAAGGCACACTTCACTGATCCGTGGTGTGTCTCTTGGGCACACACAGTAACTGTGCTTGTGAGATGCTTTCCTGGGTCCGATTCCCGAAGACCAGAAATGAGCTCTCCTCAATCCTGGGTTTTATAGGAGGGGACGTCGTCCTTCCACAAAGGGGCAGAAATTATTACCCTTGTCCTTTCATCGTCCCCGTGGTTGTCAGTTTTCTCTCTGCAGTGGAGGCCTGTCTGTGGCTGGATCCTCACCTTGGGGACAGTGGCACTTTCTCACCTTGGGGACAGCAGCACTGACTCCCTCAGCTGCCAGGACTGTTTGTGGCTAATGGCTCCCAGCTGGGTCCTTCCCTGGGCCTTGCTCTCAGCCAAAGGAAGCTGACTCACCCAGGGTTGCGTCCCTCCCGGGTGGCAGCCTTTATCCGGTGACTCATGCAGGGTACAAATCGCTGGCCCTCTTGCCTCAATTTGGCATGAGTCAGAAATGTTCTCCCAGGTCTCGGACTCCTCGTGAAATAAGATAGGCCCTTTCACACACCTGCACCACCGCTTCGTTTCTCCTTTTGTGCTTTTCCCTTCTGGAAGTCTGATAGGAGTAAGTCCCCAGAGCAGTCCCATGTTAGTTAGGTCCTTCAAGAAGATGTTCCGCTAGAAGTGGGCTGTCAAGGTGCACCAGGGAAGCACCGGGCAGAGGAATCGGGAGTAAGCAAGAGCCTGCCGACTGACTGGGTGGCAGGGCTGACACGGTGAGAGGAGAGAGAAAGGAAGGGGGATTGCATAGAAAAGATCTTGGGCAGTGTGCCTGGTGGTCCAGGAGCAGTGACTGGCCACTGGAGGAGTCCTGGGTCAGACAGAAGGGTCCCAGCCTCAGAGCACCTGCTGTCACCAGTCACTGGCCTGGAGGAGCCCAAGGGGACTGTGATCACAACGTCAATGCTACACAACATCAGAGGTCAGAGCTTCTTAAGGCGGTTTTTCCTCCTATTGGGCTGCCCTGAGAGCATACCTCCAAGGCCACCTAATTTCCTTTGATTATTTTATAGTAATGAAAATCTCCCATCTCCGAGTCCATTTCTCAGGGAATTGGACCTAAGACAGTGGGCACCAGGACCCATCTGAAGAAACAAGTCTGGTTTGGAGGTGACTGTGTGTGGACTGGCTGGTATGGTGGTGCCTTCACCGGGAGCTCACAGCCCCTGTTCCAAGATAGTGGTGCAATTGTTAAAACTTCACAATTTTGACCCTTTTGTTCCAAGATAGTGGTGCAATTGTTAAAACTTCACAGTTTTGACCCAGGATGGGATATTGGTGACGGGAATGCACTGCTGGGTGCAATATCTCTGACATTTTGAGAGGGTGAGGTAAGAATACCAGAAAGACAAAGGGCTCAGATGGCTGTAGCAGAGCATGATTTTTGCATTGGAAAAAGACAAAGAAAGGTTCAGAGTGATTAATCACCAATTAAAGGTGAAGAGAAAAAGTCAGAGGGTCTCTCTGGCAGCACATAAAGAGACTCTTATCTCCTACAGCCAGAGGGCAGAATAAGCCAAAGTTCAGTCCTGGGACTTAATCATGTGGTTAACAAAGCTCCAGAAAAATGGTTAAATTCTCAACCCTAGAAAATAGGCTTTTCCAAGGTCAGGGCCCTGGCTGGGAAAAAGTAGGCTCTGAAATACTAAGTCAAAGCACTAAAACATATTCAAATACAGATACAGATGAAACCTTGCAGCCAGAGGAAGTGGCCCACCCTTCCTGTTAAAGATGAGCACTTACTTTGCTATGAAGACAAAGAAAAAAAAAGGCACCTCTTCTGCAGGACAATGACAGTGATGTTACAATCTAACCCTCTCTCCTGCCCCTAGACAAGAAAATCGGCTGGGGTCATTTATCACATGCCAGGAAGTTCTGTGCTTGATAAGGAAGGAAAGAGCTGTACCCTGAAAGAGCCACAGAACTTGCCCCCATGTTTGACCAAGAGCTAGGACAGTGTCCTGCACTAAATCCCCAGTTTGGTAGGGCCCAGGGTTGGAACACAACACTGAAGAAGGGAGTGTTTGGTAACATGGGGACCCTGTCCTCTGATACCAGATTTAAAAACCTGCCCCATTCCCAAGAAATGGCGTTCCCATGCTGGTGGGCTGGCTGGTCCAGCTCAGAGATCATGATATCCCACATTTCAGGAAATGAAATTCCCCAGCTACCGTGGCAGAGGGTGGGATAGGAAATTAAGGGACTGGAAGCGGCAAGCAGGCAGGAGTGGCGGCGGTGTTCCACATGGCCAGTCAACCATGCTCTGCTCATCCTGGGAGATCCCATTCACCAGAGTGGGGCCCAGAATTAGGAACCAGTCCCTGCAGGCCAGGGCTGATAGGAGGAAATGCTGTCTCAGGATGGGACTCCGTTGTAGCCATGGGGCCAATCAGATGCCAAATCAATGAGGCCCAACTGGAGCACGCAACCGTCAGCACGGGGTGGGTACAACCATCTCCATGTCTTGAAGGTTGGGGTAACATCCAGGGGCCCTGAGCCACAGAAAGCTATGGAGATGAGAAATAGGACATAGCATCCCAGGGAAAGAAAAATGGATAGTCACCCAGAGGGCTCCAGGTGTGGAAAGGATTCAGGAGCAGGTGATCTGGAAGTTGACAGAAACTTCCTCCGTAAGAAGTCATTTGCCTAATTTTCCAAGTTGTGCTAAGTTTTATACTTTGAACCCACAAATTGAGGGAGAGTCTGGGCTCCCAGGAATAACCGAACACCATGACGAGTGCGTACACAATGATCCCGCCATCCAGAGACTCGAAGCACATACTTGGTAACCACACACTGGGGAGAGACAACTAGTCACACTTCTAAAATCACAGCACCGGGTCCATGTCCGCGATGAAACCTGGGACCTGTGTGCTCATCATGGCTCCCTTTCAGACTTGGGATCTGTGCACTGAGTAGGAAGAGAGCTCCTGACCTAGGTCTAGCTGGCAGTAGCCCTGCCACGTCTGTGGAGCTGCATAATGGTCAGTTTCCCCAGTCCTTGTCTGTGGAACTGGAATAGAGCTGCTGGTAGTTTACAAAATCCACACATTGGCTTCTTGATCTTTGGGGTTAAAACTGTTGCGGAGAGGAAGGCCCAGTGGAACCCAGTCTTTGAGAATGACCCCCACCCAGAGGGTTTAAGTCAGCTTCTTTGCTTCCGTGACTAAATGACCAGACCAGAACAATTTTAGAGGAGGAAAAGTTAATTTTAGGGTCCATTCCTTGGGGTTTGAGGTGAGGAATAACATCATGGCAGAAGAGTATGGCAGAGGGAAGCAGCTCACGCCATGATCAGGAAGCAGAGTGTCCACTCGCCAAATACATGTATACCCAAAGCCACACCCCAGTTCCCACCTCCTCCAGCCACCTCCTACCACTTAAGTTACCACTCAGTTAATTCCTATTAACTGAATTCCTATTAACTAGTTAATTCCTATTAACTGAGTGGGGATCAAATCACTGATTGGGTTAAGACTCCAACCACCCAATCATTTCTCCTCCGAACCTTCTTGCACTGTCTCACGTGAGCTTTGAGGGACACCTCACATCCAAACCATAACCCAGACCAAGGTAATCTTGTAGCAGTGATAGAGTCACCTTAACAACCTACAGGATGCAGGTTGGTGGTACTCACCCTATCCCCAATTAACTCCCAGTGCTGAGGGAACGGGCTCATGTTACAAGGAACCAGATCAGCAGAGATGTTGGTTTTTCCTGGATCCAACCACATCAGCCCCCACTCATCAAGATGGATTTAACTGCTTCAGCCCCCGGATGTCTAACTACCAGCTACAGAAATCAACACGGAGCACAGTACCTTGAGACCCACCAGCTGCTGAGCGTTACGCTGACTCGGTTGACTATCTCTACCCCTTCCAGGGGCTGTCATTAATCTGGAGTGGAAATGACACATTCTGGTTATGGATGTGCCTTTTGGGGTTTCGGGAACTTAGCTAGAGCGACTCTCAGTGGTCTTAAAGGGTGTGGGAACCCCACATAGGATACTAAATACTAGCTCAATGGAACAACCCACCTATTTTATAGAAAAGGAGGAGACTGGGCCGCGTGCACATGTCATATACACCATCCAGAAGCTGAGAGCATGAAAGGACGAGGGGACAACTTGATGACAGCAGCTGAGGAGAGGACACCCTGCAGAGCACCCAACGTGCCCCAAGCCAAGAGCCTGTGTGAACAGAACGTGCGGCCCAGGATCCTAGGCCTGGTGACCAGCAATGTGTGTTGACCCGCGCTCATCACCCTGCGACCCACTCGCGGAATCCAATGCCTCCTCACACACCTCTGGGTTCTGCAGACTTAGACGTGCCGCTCTCAAAGGGAGATGACTCCCCCCAAGAGTTTTGTTAGATCTTAAGCTGGGGTCAGTTCCTCGTCACTCCAGGCTCCTGATACCAACAGACTGGCCATCAAGGAGGGCATCTCACACTGGCGAAGGTGACCGACCCTAATCCCCAGAAGCTATGGGCTGCGGTTGTACACTGGGCTGAGCAAGAACATGTTTGGCACCTAGTGTCCCGGATGCTCCCACGTGAGGTCTCCTATTAAAATGATGAGATCAGCAGCCTTAGAAGGCATGGAGGCCAGGGTCACGCCTCTCAGGGACGGGGCTCTGTGTCCTCCGCCAGATGAGCCCTCTAGACAGGCAGTGGAGCTGGTGGAAGGTGGGAGTGTGGGTGGGAGGAGAGGAGCCCTCTGGGAGAGAAGGAGGCAGAGAGGACTGGCTGGAGCCCTGGGGGCTAGCGGAGTCCCTCTCACCCTCTCCCTTCTGAGTTTCCCTGAGCACAAAACCATCCGGAATCCTGAGGAGCTGCTTTAGATGGACAGGTTCATACACAGCAGGCTGGTCTGAGGGACACAGAGCATTGCAGTGGCCGCTATGGTTAGCTGCCAACCCCCTTTGGGATTGAGGTCCACCCCTGTCCCCCACAGAAGTGTGGGTGGCTAATGCACCACAGCAGAGGCCCTGCCTGGGGACTCCTTTTTCAGGATTAGGCCTGCATCAGATGCCCAGTTGGTGTGGGGTGGGGACAAGGGTCTGTATCTCTTTACCTCCCTTCAGGATTGTGCTGACGGGGGGCCAGCCAGCTTCATGCCTTGTCCAGTGCTCACCTGAGATCTTTCCGGAACCGGGATCAGTTCATTTCCTTCTGTCCTGTCCACTTCCTGTTCTCCCACAGACCTTGGTCCCGTGAGAACACCCCAATCAGCCTTCTGAAAGCCAATCTCTATCCCAGAGCCTGTTTTCTGGATGATCTGACCAAGAAAATCCTACTTGGTATTATTGTTCATTTATTTTCTTTTTGGGGGTTCATCTCCTCTTGTGCTTTTCCATTTTCCTTTTCTAAAAGGAGAGGATTAAGAATATTTCTTTCTTTTTTGGCCTAGGTGCAGAGGTACTAGCATGCTGTCTATGTGGTGGGGTGGGGAGATCAATAAAATAGCGCAAGAGTAGGTCAAGTTGCTTAAAACACAACAGAGTGCATATTTATTGTGGAAAATCTGAGTGGGCACAACATTTTAGTGCACCAAACCATTTGCAGAACATTTCCAAAGCAGATAGCCAACTTTGGAGGCCTCCGAACACACCCGCTGGAGTGCCTGGCCATTCACGCCCCTGGGCTTTAAACTGCTTTGTGCTCACCTGCCTGCCCCCAGTGAGACAGATGCACACGGTCAGCTGTCCATAAGGTCAGCTCTCAGTGGACACGGTGAGGACGGGAGAGGTTGACGTTGAGGAGTCAAAGTAGGCAAGGTCTCTTTCACTGTCTCTGTTGCGCTGTGGCATTGCTATTATTAAATTTTTGTTTTTCCATGCTAGAGCAGAAGGAAAATAAAGGTTAGATCAGAAAACCTGGTCCTGGCATGAGTTCAACTATTAACCTGTTGAGGGGATCTTCCAGCCTCAACGTTTAGGTCTATAAAACAAGGATTGTGCCTGTAACCCTGGTTCCCTCCGAATAGGTCACAGATCTATGGATCCCGTTTCTCTCCAGAGAAATTGGCAGGCATGAATTTTATACGCATAGGTTTCCTCTGAGGTCATCTCGTACATGATCCTACCAGAAGTGACTTCTAGTTCTGATGTATATAAAGCTGGACCCCAAGGATGCTGTTAACACCTTCTTGGTTTGTACCTTCCTTTTGCTCTCATGAAGGCTGATGATGATTGATAATAAGGGCAAGGAGTATTTATTGAATGAATGTGTAGAATCAAGTATGGAATTAGGTTCTGGGGTGCCCTGTTGTGCAAGATCAGTAAAGTGGAAACACTGTGGGAGATATGGACTAGGGAATCCACTCTAGGAATTAGACTTTCTGACCCTGTTGTAGGCACGGAAGAGGCCCAAGGAAGGCTATTGCCTCTATGTCTAATGATGGGCTTGAATTCGTGGCAGGTCAGGAGGGAGAAGTGTTGGGAAGAAATGTCTGAATCAGGGGAGAATGAGGACAAACCCTTGCAAAGACAGCCAGGAACCCAAGCCATTCATGACATGCCTGACCCACAGAGGAAGCAGGTATCCTTTGCCTTGGAGCAGGAACGGTACCTGGTTTGGGCCTTGGAGAAGGTCTGATGTGGGCAGAGCATTGGGAAGGACCTGAGGGAGCTCTGGGCTCAGCTGCTGTCTCAAAGCAACCTGAGCCTGTGAGCTGTGCCAGTCATCTGTAGCCTACACCAAACTTCAGAGAAGAATGGCTGTTCTTGCACTTAGGCCTCCGAATCTTGTGCAATCTTCACTCACGCCAACGGAGAACCGAAACCTTACACGGGATTGTGGGAATCATAGTTCCAGCTAAGCCCACTTGGTGGAATGCAAATCCACCACAAGCATGAATAACACACAGTCCTTCCCTCAAGAATGAGGATAAAGGCAACAAGTACAATACAAATAAATGCAATAAAAGATATAATATGAATTTCGTTTTCTGGAGAAGAAGGTGCATAGGGAATAGCCAATCCCTGGAGAGAAAAAAAAAATTTCATGCAGGAGAAAACTCAAAGGGCCGCATTGACAGGGGAAATTGACAGGTAGGAAAACAAGGAATAATCATGTTATTTTCAAGGGACCAGAAATAGTTGGTTGGAATTAAACCATGAAGATAAAGTAGGGGAGACAAAATTGGAGAAAATATAAAGAAAAAGATTAATGTCGGCCATGGTGATGTGCTCAGAAGCTTGGACCTGATTCTACTTTATGGCTGTGGATTTGGATTTTATATTGTTATACTTTGTTTCAATAACTGTAGTAAGTGGAAGAGGCCCTCTCAAATACGGAAGAAACCCACACTCAAACAAACTAGAGTTGGCTGTCCTGCCAAGCTCACATCCCTTGGCACAACCCTCAAAATGAAGCTTCTCCTGTCATTTCTATTTCAATTGAAAATATTTCATGAGGTTGCAAAAGGAGTTATTAAGAGTCTGTTTCTAATTTCATGTTTTTAATCATTGTGGATTACAACATATTTTATTTTTAGCTACTCCAAATTCTCTACCAGCTCAGAAATAAAATTGGATGTTGAGGTTGTTGCAACATAAAAGTTCATGCACAAATCTGATTTGGGATAATAATAAAGAATATCTCAGTGTTCTCACGACTGACCTTATCGTAGTTTCAATCGATAAAGTAAATTATTGGGATATGATACGAGTTGGCTCCAAGTGCTTAACACTCATTGGTTCCGTTATTTTCAAAGAGCCTCTCACTGTCTAAAATAGAAGTTGAAAACGGCTCAAATAGATAATGGTGAGTCAATAAAGGACATGAAAAGCAAGATGATGATATTTTAATATAAAAATAATATGTTGCTGTGAGGTTAAAAAAAGACTGTGGAGAGAGAAGTCCAAGGAATCATTCTTATTTGGGGGGGAGAGATTGGTCCTATGGTTATAGAAGGTAGAGGTGACAATGGGGATAAGAGAGGACGGCAGGCTGGAGGAGGGTAGCCTACAACAGGAAGGGGCCGTTGGGCTGAGAGAGGAGAGGGCCGGTGGGAATGGGCCTCCAGAGGCTGGACATGATGGAAGCCTCTTTGTCCTTGACTTTCTCTCTCTTTTTAAAATTTCTTTTTATTTACTTTTTTGCAACAGTTATTCAATGTATAACTGCCCTGTGAGGGAGATAACTATATTTCACATATGCAGAATAAGAATTTTAGATGAAAACTTCACCAAGATCTTTATATATTTTAGAATATATTACACATGCTAAAAGCTTCCTTCAAGGCCATTAGAAATTTAATTTTCTCTATGATTCTAATGTTTTATATTGAGTATATTGTTCCATTATTAAAATTAAATATATGGAGAAAATAAAAATAACCTATTAAGTTTTCTCTTTGTTTTAACTACTTCAAATGATCTAATCTAGCTCAAAAATCAATTTCAGTTGGCCAAACATACTCACACTTTCACTTAGAGAGATCTTAGACACCTAATGGGACTAAATTTTAGATAACTTACTTATTATTTTCTCCCCTCTGTGGTCATAAATTAGTTCAAAAGATGTCAATTTGGAAAATATGGTCCCAGAGGCAAAAAAGTCAACAATTTTTTCCCTCTGAATCCAAGTCTAAATTATTTCAATAAGGCACAAAACTATCTCAAATATTCTTTAATTTTTTTATTTATATATGATAGCAGAATGCATTACAATTCTTATTACACATTTAGAGCACATTTTTTCATATCTTTGGTTGTATACAATTATATTTACACTTATTCGTGTCTTCGTACATGTACTTTGGGTAATGATGACCATCACATTACACCATCATTTCTAACCCCCTGCCCCCTCCCATCCCCTCCCACTCCTCTGCCCTATCTAGAGTTCATCTATTCCTCCCATGCTCCCCCTCCACACCCCACTATGAATCAGCCTCCTTATATCAGAGAAAACATTTGGCATTTGGTTTTTTGGGACTGGCTAACTTCACTTAGCATTATCTTCTTTAACTCCATCCATTTACCTGCAAATGCCATGATTTTATTCTCTTTTATTACTGAGTAATTGTGTCTATATGCCACTTTTTTAATCCATTCATCTAGGAGGCATCTAGGTTGATTTCACAGTTTAACTATTGTGAGTTGTGTTTCTATGTTCATGTTTGATGTGGCTGTGTCCCTGTAGTATGCTGTTTTTAAGTCCTTTGGATAGCTGGGTCAAATGGTGGTTCCATTCCCAGTTTTCCAAGGAATCTCCATACTGCTTTCCATATTGGCTGTACCAATTTGCAGTCCCACCAGCAATGTAAGAGTGTACCTTTTCCCCCACATCCCACACTTATTGTTGTTTGTCTTCATAATAGCTGCCATTCTGACTGGAGTGAGATGAAATCTTAGAGTAGTTTTGATATGCATTTCTCTAATTGCTAGTGATGATGAACATTTTTTCATATATTTGTTGATTAATTGTATATATCTTCTGAGAAGTGTCTGTTCATGTAGTTGGCCCATTTATTGATTGGGTTATTTGTTTTTTTTGGTGCTTAGCTTTTTGAGTTCCTTATATAACCTAGAGATTAGTGCTCTGTCTGATGTGTGAGGGGTAAAGATTTGCTCCCAAGATGTAGGCTCTCTATTCACCTCACAGATTGTTTCTTTTGCTGAGAAGAAACTTTTTAGTTTGAGTCCATTCCATCTATTGATTCTTGATTTTAATTCTTGTGCCACAGGAGTCTTATTAAGGAAGTTGGGGCCTAATCCCACATGATGGAGATTAGGGCCTACTTTTTCTTCTATTAAACGCAGAGTCTCTGATTTTATTCCTAAGTTTTTGATCCGTTTTGAGTTAAGTTTTGTGCATGGTGAGAGATTTTATTTTGTTGCATATTGATTTCCAGTTTTCCCAGCAAACATTTGTTGAGGCTATTTTTTTCTCCAATGCATGTTTTTGGCTCCTTTGTGTAATATAAATAATTGTAGTTTTGTGGGTTAGTCTCTGTGTCCTCTATTCTGTACCATTGGTCTATTAGTCTAATTTGGTGCCAAAACCATGCTGTTTTTGTTACTGTTGCTCTGTAATATAGCTGAAGTTCTGCTATAATGATGCCACCTGCTTCACTCTTCCTGCTAAGGATTGCTTTAGCTATTCTGGGTCTCTTATTTTTCCAGATGAATTTCATGATTGCTTTTTCTATTTCTATGAGGAATGCCATTGGGATTTTGATCAGAATTGCATTAAATCTGTATAATGCTTTTGGTGGTATGGTCATTTTGATAATGTTAATTCTGCCTATCCAAGAGCAAGGTAGATCTTTCCATCTTCTAAGGTCTTCTTTGATTTCTCTCTTTAGGGTTCTGTAGTTTTCATTATATAGATCTTTCACCTCTTTTGTTAAGTTTATTCCCAAGTTTTTTTTTTGTTTGTTTGTTTGTTTGTTTTTCGAGGCTATTGTAAATGGGGTAGTTTTCCTTTCTGAGGATTTGTCACTGATATACAGAAATGCATTTGATTTATGGGTGCTGATTTCATATCCTCCTACTTTGCTGAATTCACTTACTAGTTCTAGAAATTTTCTGGTGGAACTTTTAGAGTCTTCTAGGTATAGAATCATATCATCAGCAAATAGTGCCAATTTAAGTTCTTCTTTTCCTATGTGTATCCCTTTAATTTCTTTCATCTGTCTGATTGCTCTGGCCAGTGTTTCAAAAATCATGTTAAATAGAAGTGGTGAAAGAGGGCATCCCTGACTTGTTCAGTTTTTAGAGGGAAGCCTTCAATTTTTCTCCACTTAGAATGATGTGGGCCTGGGGCTTAGCACAGATAGCCTTTATGATGTTGAGATATGTTCCTGTTATCCCTAATCATCCTTGACTTTCTCTGCAAGCCTAGCACAGTAGCTCTCACAGAAAAAAAAAAAGTTCAATAAATATTTTTGCATTGTTAAAATGCATCCTGAATAACAGTGCTTTGGGTGGCTCATGACCCTGAGAAGAACTTTCCTATTGATGATTAGGGTCCTACCGAGTGTCCGTTTTTCTCTTAAGGTGTTTTGTCAGAAGTAAGAGTCTGGCTTCAACACCTGCACTTCTTTCCCCTGAAGGTTTTTTCTGAGGCAAAGGATGCTTTGCTTCTACTAAGGAACCCAGCTCTCTGGAAGCCCTCTTTGCCCTCTAATTTGGATAGCAGCTGATGGAAAGCCCTCTTTTACCCTGCACCCTTTCCATGCCTCCATTACTGCTTTTAGAAGGCAACAGAAATGCTTTCACCAGAGCTCCAAATTTCCTTGTACCCTTCTGTGTATTCAGAATATTTGGGGGAAAGCTATTTGTTTTTAAAGCAATTAAAAAGTCACAGGAAGTTTCAAAGAAAGGGACCAAGAGGTTCTGTGTGCCCTTTCCTGGGAAATACCTCTTAACAGGATCTATGAATTCATTTTCTAGTGCAGAGGGTTTGGGGATGTGTATAAGAACTGCGTGAGGCGAGGGTCTGAAGGCAGAAAATAGCAATATTGACACCTTAATGACTCATTAGTCTCCTCCAAGAGCAGCTAAGTGTTGCTGTGTTTCCAAAGGTGTCCTGTTTGGAACAAAGTCAATGACAAAATCCTCACAAGCATGTGGAACTTGAGACGGTAAACATATTTCTCTGGTATTTAATTAACTCCACAGAACATAAGGCAAGTAAAATCCATTTCTAAAGGAAAGGCAGCAATCGCAGCTATTAGCCGTGATTTAAAAGCACACATGCCCTTGCGCACGCACACACATAAAAAAAAAATTAGTAGCTGAAGGGATTTTAAATCTGAAATGTGCTCAGCTTCTCCTGTGCATTGCACTCCTAAACACTGTAGTCTTCACCAGGTAAGAATACCAGATATTGTAGCCGGGTATGGTGGTGCATGTCTGTAATCCCAGTGACTCAGGTGACTGGGGCAGGAGGATCATGAGTTCAAAGCCAGCCTCAGCAAGAGCAAAGTGCTAAGCAACTCAGTGAGACCCTGTCTCTAAATAAAATACAAAACGGGGCTGGGGATGTGGCTCAGTGGTTGGGGGCCTCTGAGTTCAATGCCGAGTACTACCTCCCCCTTTTCTATTATAAAAGACCAAGATTTTGGCAAAATTCCTTTGTGACTAATGTGAGACCAAATTATTGGACCCCAATTTTTCCTTATCCTCAAAAAGACCAAGTTTTACCCTCATAGTGCTTCCAGTCCTTCCTTAATCCTCCACCATGAGCCTCTAATGTTTCCCAAACAAAAGCGAGGTGCTCACGTTCTGTGCTCTCCAAGCCAGTGGTCCAGGTCCAATGGAGATTCCCAATCCATTTCCCGGGTCCAAGGGCATTCCCCACACCTTGGTTTATTTCCAGGGCCAACAGCCCTTGCAATGTGTTATGTTCTACTTTAACTGCTGGGAAGGGCAAATCTCAAGCAAACAGAAAATTTTGCCCTAAATCCAACAACTAGCTGGTCACATGGGCTGGCTCATGAAGATGCCTGGATTTCTACTTGTAAGTGTAGCCATCTCTGCTGTCCCACAGCTCTCTGTGCCATTTGTAGCCTGAAATGCTCCCAATTTCTGGAAACAACCTTAGTGAACACTTCAGCAAAAAAGCTGGATGCTTCAAATCTCATACTCTAGGAAATGAGCCTGCCCATGGATCTCCCAAACTGTTTGGGGCTTTCCCCTTTGGCCATGGCTCTGTTTTCCTATTTCTACTGCTTTCTGAGACTCTGCCCTGAACTGGCCTCTTTAACTCAAGTCCTCTTTCTGGGAGTATGCATGGGCAGAACATGAGTGCAGTGACAGGAGCCTCTTCCAAGCTGCTCAAGTACATACAGGCTCCTCTGTGCTCTCCCTCCTTCCCGAGAGTTAGAGTGGCTACAAACTGGGAACCACATCCTGAAGACGGCAGGTGACCTCCACCTGGTTTCATGCATGATCAAGCACAGGAGCGCAGGTTAACTTCTATGTGTCTTAAATCACCATGTTACTGTTATCTTATCCAAATTGAACTGACCTAACCAAACTAATCAAACTTGGCCTCATGGAGAACATGTTTCAGATTTCCCCCATCGGGGGAAAAGAATTATATTCCAAGAGGATCAGATTGCTGAGTCTCAGGGGTCTTACCTCTAAAGTGAGGAAGGTGGTCACTTAACTTGCTAATTGTCTTGCTAATTGCCTCCCAGATTATGGTCTCTTAATTATCTTCACCAACTTAAGCTCTTTTCCAACCTCGATCTGCACAGGGGTCTGTCCATTCCTTCACTAGTCCAGAAACTTTTCTTTCCAGACTGGATACCCTGTGTGTAATAAGCATTTGAAATCGTGTAAGAGTTAGGTGATAATCACAAGAGCACTAGACTCTCTAATGCCTCCATTTTCCAGCCTCCAAAAGACAGAATTTTGGAAGAGGAGGGAAATTCAAATAATTCCTCTCAAGATGGCACAAATAGGGAAAAATGCAATGATTATATAATAAACCAGTTAAGGCTAGAATTCAGCTCCTTAAAACCTTCTTATCCTTAAACTGTCTTTAGAATACCTATTTTGTATTTTTTAGTAAATACGAGTATTAAATAACCATAAATAGTTTTACCACCCATTGTTAGCATTTTGGTCTAATTAATTCCACTCTCTTTTCAAGTTCTCTCTCCCTTTCTCTCATTATATTTTGTCTTTATTTCCATCTTTTTTTAAATTTAAGTTCCTATCACTCAGTTTTGTATTTCTTCTTTTTCACTGAATATCATGTAGTAAACATTTTTTTTTTACCCAAGAACATTTTTAGGGCCCGATTTACATTTCCACGATTATGCTACAGTAGTCATTTAAACTTGTAATGAGAGGCAGAGGAAGTTTTGGAATTTCTGGATTTTCTTTTGTGGCACCCCTTCAGCAGCTGCTGCGAGAAACACAGCTCTTGTCTCCATTCTCTGAGGTCCTGTCGCCTGACCCTCACTCTGCCGAGTATCAGTGCCCCTGAGGGAACTGGGAATCCCTGTGGTTCCCTGTGCTTTGCCTCAGGACTGCTCTCTGGAACAGAGACAGGGAGTGCTCGAGCTCATCACCAGTAGTGAAGAGCTCTGTAACTCCCCTCCAAACACCACACACAAGTTGTATGTCTTCCGTGATGGTTTGAACTACCTTTTACTTTTCCTTCAGATATGATGATTTAAAAGCATGTTCCAATACCAAAACTACTAGGATATGTCCTGTATTTTGACAGTTTGGGTGCTCTGGAGAAATGAGGCATGCATTCGATCCTAGAAATGCCCCAATCCACAGATTAGAATGTTCTGGCAACAATGAGGGTTTTGAGCCAAATGTGAGCATACATGCTGTATGCAAGACGAGTCAGTTTGCATTGCAGGTGGGGTGAGGACAGGAAGAAAAGGGCTTTTGCATTTTTAGCCTACAGTTTATACTTTAACTCCCTCTCCCTGTGAAACATGCCAGGAAAACTGAGCAGATCCATAATGCTGAATTAGCAACCAAGTTTGTAGGCTGGCAGAAAGAGGGGAAGAAGAAAACCAAGGGATTCCATTAGAAATCACTTCAGCTACCTCATTAATCTCTTACAGCAAATAATACATGCAGAACTCAGGCTACTGAGGTCTCCAAAGAATATAATTTTTGTGGGGTTATAAGAAATTAAAGAAATAAATTAAGTCATCAGCCCAGCAGGAAGTGCTTGAAATTCCTGGGTTTTGTAGTCTTTACTGCTGCTGTGAAATTAAAATAACAAAGTAGCCTTTGCCTGAAATGTATCTGTTTTTATATATAATTCTGTATATGTAAATTGCTGTTGTGCTTGTTTTATAATTAGCCTTAGCCGCTCCAAAAGTCCCTTCTGTGCCCCTGATCCCCAAACTGTGCCTGCCATTTCCTAAGTCCAAATAGAGAATAACAAGGCGTAGAACAGAGCCGAGGTAGAAATTTGCTGTTCTTTTGCTGAGAAATACCGACATTCTCACTCCATCTTTGGCTTTGTGGGTTTCCAGCATTGGATGCGTGCCTGTGGTTTTGCACAGTGACAACCTTGATTCCAATGCATGGAGAGAAAACAGAGTTGAGAGCTCAGAGTTGGTGGCACTCTCTGAAGGAAGGCAAGCTGTTCTGGCAGAGGACACTCTGCTGATGTGCCTGCTACGGTGACAGCTGCTGTGTGGTCCACGGTCCTCCTAGCAGCATCTCTGCACAGTGTCCCCTCCTGATTGGCCAAGATGGAGGGCATACAACCTGAAGAAGAAAAAGAAGGTTGCAAAAGGTGGTTTTCCCTCAGCTGCGACTTTTATGACGCCCATGTTTAGCCAGGTCTTTAGAAATCCTGTTCCCGATCTGCTTTAACTAGTGTAAATAATCCTATCATGGAAGCGACAAATTTAGAAGACACTCTTAGAATCCTAATCTAGAAGGAGGTCAAACGGACACAGACATTCAGCCACAGTTCAAACTTCACCTCTTTTAAAAGCATTGTTGGATGTCGGAGCCAAGACCAAACAAATCAAGTCCACCTAGTCTTGCTCAAGGGAGGAAGAGACGCTGTCAGGTATAGGCGACTACTTTAAACTTTCCTCTCTCACTTGCAGCTCAGCCAAGCGTCTTTCCTGTGCAACAGGCTTACTGTCACGGTGGTGCAAACACACGCGTGCACACCCACACCCATACCCCACACGGTAGCCCCTACCACTCACCTCCTAATTGCTCCTATAATCCCTGTCTGCTATCTTCAGAGAATACTGTCGAAAGTTACAAGTTTAAATTCTGGTGAGATGCAACTTAGTCTTAAGGGGAAATTTCTGTGCTGCCAAAGCCCTAGAACACTGGAAAGGTTTGTGGAGGGAAGGCTCCCCCGTGCCTGTGTGTGTGTGCACGTCTGGTCTTGGGCCTCAGACAAGGATCATCCCATAGGATGGTGGTGAATCCCCATGCCCACGTTTCCAGAGCTGATCCCGTGGGCATTTAAGACATCACCATCTGGAGTGTATGCTGTGCCACCAATCTCAAATAAACTTAGGACTCTTCTTTTTTTGTATTACAGGATAGAGATCGTCTTTGAGGCTTAGTAACTAAGTGTTTGAATGTGCTGTGTTTCTGCATCAGGGAGCAGCTGTCTGATGATCGCATTCTCTCTTGCGGAACAGGACATAGTATGGAGAGCAGCTCACCAATCTATAGCATTTGACACTATAAAGGAAATAAGTACGATAGCAAGAGTGTCAGTTTTGGAGTCAGGAAAAAAAAAATTCCTTAAGTTGCTGAGCACCAGTGGCACCCACCTGTAATCCCAGCAGCTCGGAGGCTGAGGCAGGAGAATTGTGAGCTCAAAGTCAGCCTCAGCTACTTGGCATGGCCCTAAGCAACTTAGCTTTTCTCAACTAAAATATCAAAAAAGGGCTGGGATGTGGTTCAGGGGTTGAGTGCACCTGGATTCAATCCCTAGTACAAAGAAAATAAAAAAATAAAAAATTTCCTAGACTTGAATCCTGTTCTCTTCCTTATTGGTTGTTGGCACCAAATCAAATCACTTATCCTTAGTTTCCTCAGATGTCAACAACGGGGATGATGGTTAAGGTGAAGATTAAATGGAATAATATTTATAAAGTGCCTGAAATAAAACAGTTCTGAGTAAATTCTCAGAGATGAACCACACACGATTAGTTCTACAGAGGGCCTAAGCCCCAGGCCTCCTGGCATTGGCTGTGGATATGCCCAACGGGTTACGTATCTGGATTGCCTCTTCAGGAGCAGCAAATAGGCTTTATAATATCATAAATTATAAGTTGATATCCAAACAAATCACTTAAAAGAATGGTCCAGTCACAATCTCCTCAGAGCTACACTAAACAAGAATTCTCTCTGGCAAACAAGTACTTGTCAACCAGGTGATGGTTGAAGATGGTGTGGTAGAACTTTCAACTTATTAGAAGATGAGAAATGAGAGGAAAGGTATAAGGTCTACCCAGAATCATCTGATTTTTTTTTTCTGAGTATAAGCCAAGCATAAGTAGGAGGGCAAAAATTAAGGATATTAACACACAGTAGAGGAATTGTATGACTCTTAGTCTTACAAAAAATTAGGATTTATATGAAGTTGCCTATTTGGCAACAAAAAAAATATGAAACCCACTTTTATTAGTCTGTTACTTTTCTATCTTCTTTGGCTTAAGAAATGAAATCATCGCAGATGGAGTGAGCCCTAGAGCCTGAGGGGATGAATGAAGAAGTTCGCTCAGGGTAAGATTCTGTCCTCAAGGGACCTGGCTTTTCCCTCTTCCTCACTCCACAGGGTCTGTCACCTCTTTTCAATGAGTCTGCTGCACCGTGCTTGACACCGTGACCACGCAGTGGGGCCTTAAAGGCCGTTCCCACGCAGTCCACCAGCCAGGGGACCGCGCAGTAGAGTCAGTGTGGTGTGCAAAGGAAATTCGTACCTTGAGAAAGAAGTCGATTTTCTAGTGGAAAATAACATCCAGCAGCTGGAATAGGAAGCCTGACTCCGTTTTTTACGTTTTCAGACACCCTGGAAGTCATCGCTTTCATCTTCTTTGGCCTGAAAGCTGGTCATAAACCCAGAGCACCCCTACTCAGGCCCCTGCAGGAATTTCCAGCCTGGGAAGCCCACACCATGCCAGGTCCCCTCCATGCCTCCTGTCCACTACCTAACCACAGGGGAGGCCCCAGCCGGTGGCTATTTCCCGCGCCCAGTGGTTGGTTTCCAGAACAAGGGGGAAGTCTTGCTCAGCTACCCACAGAGACCCCCCTAGGTGAGCACCAAACCTGTCCAGACCTCCTGGTGGGGCTGGGGCACCACCCGGCTCAACCTGCCAGCCGTATTTGGAACCGGGCTTTTCATGTCGCAGGATGGCCACTAGCGCAGCTTGTTGAGGTCTAATTTACACACTGTAAAATTTACCCACACTAAATGATTTTTAGCAAATTTATGGAGCAGAAAAACTATCACCAAAGTGAACGTAAGAACATTTTTATCATCCTGAAAGATCTCCTCTAGGTGTTTGCAGTTAGGGTCTTCTGCTACCCTGGTCCTGAGCAACTACTAATCTGCTTTTTCTGGACATTTCTTATAAATGGATTCCAATGGAAGTAGCCCTCTGGGCTTAGTTCTTTTCACTTAATGTAATAATTTAGAGATTATTCCATGTTATTACATATATTAGTATTTCATGAGTTTCCATTACTGTGTGATACTCCATAGTAGGGATACACATATTTTATCCAGTCAGTACATGTTGGGGATATCTATGCTGTTTCTACTTTCAACTGTCAACAGTGTTACTCTGAGCATTTCCATTCAGATCTTTATACAGGCCTGACCTTTAATATATCTTAAGTGAAATTAAAGCCACTTTATGTTTATTAAACACATCGGATTTATATTAACTTCTATATCAGGTACATTTAGAAAGGCATTTTATATGACCTAAAATTATATTATGAAAGTTATATTATTTAAAAAAAACTGTCAAACTCTTTCAAAATGTTTCTATTAGAATCACATCTATCCCAGAAAAAATTCAGAGCTGCCAAAATGTTGAGGAGCAATACTAGAGGTAAAGATGCAAATAAATGTGAATGTTTGATGTTGACTATGTAAGATGTTTATAATTATTTCTGTGAGGTTTTAAAATTGTGTGTGTGTGTTTGTGTGTGTGTGTGTGTGTGTGTGTGTGTGTGATTAGAATATGTATTAACAGCATGTAAGATGGGATAGGAATAATGATACTGGGACGTATTAGAACCTTTCACTCTCTAGTCAAAGGTAGACACACACATTTATATTAAACCTTTCTAAGGCTGAGAAGAAGTTTGTATGATCTAAGAAAGAATGCTATGTAAATTTTGTTAAGTAAATTGAAGTAAAAGTGTTCCTGAAAGTCTAGTAGCCTCATACCAGTTTTAAATTTCTTTATATGGTGCACCTGAAAAAAGAAAATCAACCTTTTAAGGAAAACAGTGCAAGGAATCGTTCAGAAGCTCAAATGACTTTCTACTTATCCGTTCTTTCTACTCATCCTGAAGGGAATTTGCAGCAAAGGACAAGACTGTTTTAAGGTTGGAGGTGCTGGGAAGGACACTCCTGTTAATTCCTTGTTGGCGGAAGGCAGCTGCCATGCTTTCAAAGTGGAGCGTGGGAATCAGCTCCTGCAATGGGCCAGTCAGCTTGAGGGGTGTGACTCCTGTCCCTGGATGATGTGATGCATCTTAAAATGAAGACAGGTGCAGAAGAGGCAGTGGGAAGGAACAGGGTTCAGGAAACCTGGCCTAGACAGGAAGCTCCGTAGCCCAGTTGGGATGTAAGATCTCTGAAGGTGAGAACCAGTACCTGTGTCTGTTCTTAGTACCTGGAAGGACCTAGCCATTGGATGAGGGGCTGCCTGGACTGCAGCTTACGCAGAAGAAAATTATAATCTTGGTTCTGCAGCTTACTGGCTTTGGGACCTCTGTCCAGTCACTGGGTAACTCTGTTAGTTTTCTTTTCTGTAATATGGGCAAAACAATTTAATTCATCAGTTCAGTATGATAACTAGTGATGTTTGTGAAAGTGTATTTTAAAGAGAAAAGGACATCATTCTTATTTCAAAATGCATACCACGCAATTCAAGTCAGTAGCATTTATCTGTAGTTATAAGGAAATGGACAAATTTATGGTGCTCAAGAAAATGAAACTGCCATATTTGAGTTAAAAGCAGTGGTTTCCACATCTCTAGCAGGGGGCGGGTAGTCAGATTCCCATAGGGAGTAGACCAGTTTAAGAATTTTTATTTTGTTACATATTTTTATCCTGATAGTACAGAAATGACTTGTCAAATTCTAAATTTAGTTTCCTTTCACTAGCAAAGATTTTTGTGTTTGGTGTCTTGTAATAGGTCCAAGAAAACATGAAAAAAACAGAATGTTAACATGACCAGGTTTTTGATAATATGTAAAATAGCTTAATCTGTATCTTTCCTTATAAGCAAAGCATATATTATCAAAGGAAAAAGAAACATATGCATGTGGATGAGTTTTGGCTTTATGAGGAAAGCAATAGACTTGTTACTCTGCCATGATGGACAACATTTTCCTAATTCTAAATACATGGAGGGGAATTGGTGATTGAGCATGTTAATTTTAGATTTTTGAGAAAATGCAAAAATGTAGAATTTTGAGCTAGTGATAATGGAGTTTCCAAGAGATTCTTGGTCTCAGTCTCTTGAGAGTTCTGCGTGGGATACTGATGTGAGAAGAGAGAGCCTTTCCTGATGGGCATATCTAATGCCATTTTATTTAGAGATCAGATTTGGTCACTTGGGAATAAGCTGAAGACCGGAATGAGAGGAGGGCAGTGATCATTATTATACTTTAGAAGGCCTTGGTCTTCCCCAAATACCTTGCGTCGTATCATTGTCCATATAAATGGTGCTATAATTACTATCATAAATTAGGTGGACCTAATGAGCTGTTTTTCTTATTAATGCCACAAAGAAATTTATGTTGTTTAATATCTTGTGAAACCAAGCCGTGTCCTTAGATCATACTAACATATTGATCAACATTAAATAAACAACCTAGTTAAGTATTCTGGAGAGAGAGGAGACTCGGATTATGTCCTTAGAGGGTTTATGAATTATGAAGTCCTGTATCAACAACAGTAAAGAAGTAGCTACTAAAGCCTCTTAAAAGTTTCGGCGATTGATCAGCTTCTAAGACATGATTTTCCTGGTGAAGGACTTTCTCTGTCCTCCTCTCAGGCTGCTTCTGACCAGCCTCTGCTCTTCTCCACCCTCTCCACGCCCCCCACCTCTGGCCTTGCCTGCTCTTTAGCCAACAGCCCTATTCTGAGTCAGACTAATGGGACGGCCTTTGAGTTCTCAGAGTTCTCGGCCCTGTTTCAAAGCCTTTTCTTCCCCTGATTTAATCACCCAATTAATGTCGACTCTCCTGTTTGTTTTGTGTGTAGAAATCTGGCTACGAATAAAAATTAACAAAAACACTTTTTTCTTTTTAGTCGTTGTTCTTCCCTCTCTTCTTTCTTCTTCATTTCCTTCTCTCTCATTCTCCTCCCTGTCCCCTCTCTCTCCCTCCCTCCCTCCCTCCCTTCTTTCTTTCCTCCCTTCAACTCCATCATCCCCTCCTCCCTGGTCTGAAATTGGAGAGGATGGCCCTTCAGTGATTCTGGTCCCCTCTTTCTGCCCTCTCCTCTCTCCTGGGAGCTCTGGGTGACCAGGAGGGTCCCCCAAGTGTCTACAATGGACACAAAGATCTAATAGCCAACAGCTTCTTGTGATGAGAGCTGTTTAGCCTGCGGAAGAGGGAGGTCCCATCTGTATCATGTCCACTGATCCCAGGGGACAGATGGGCTATGACCCAGACAGGAAGAGGGCAGTGACAGACACCCCAGGAACTACATGTTCCAAAATTCCAAAAGGTTTTTCACTTCTCCTTAATGGGAACAACAAGGGGAATGTGACAGAAGGTTACGTGCACCTACCAAGGTCTCCAGAGTACCTACAGAAGGCAAAGGTACTTGGCTCAAGCCACGCCATTTCTTTCAAGTGCATTCAATGTAATAAGAAAAAAAATGAATCTAATAGTCCAATAGTATTTACGATTAATTAAGATTTAGCAAAAATATGCCTAACTTAAAAAAAATGCTTTCCAAAATGATTTGGAGGAAAACAGGTCTGTCCAGGTCTTCAGGTCATCTAACAATTTGGCTGGGAAGAAATCAACCCCAAAGTTCATGATTTTTGTTGTTTTATGTTTTTCTTTTGTGAGGAAAAGAGAACCTGATTCAGACTTAACCCCAACCTTCATTAACACCGAAGTGGCCTTAGTTGGTTGTGGGACCGAGAGCACAGCATTGCCACCCTCCTGCAGGAGGTGTGTTTCCGAGCCCCAGGCGTCCTCCCCGGCCAGCAGCACCGAGGGTTAGGACTCAGGCCAGTGCTGCTTCCGCTTGAGCTTCTGGGGTCGTGTGCAAATAACGTGCCAAATGCAAGTCTCAACATTTGTAAGAGAAAAGAAGAAGGAAGAAAGATAAAGACGTATAGAGCGGGGGCAGGCAGGAGAAAAAGAATCACAGTGGCTGGTGCATTGATTATTGAGCCCTGTGAAAAAATGGTGTGCGCTGTGCCCGCTGGTCCCTAAGGGCTGGGTGAGTTTAGTCGCTATGTTTTCAGGGCTGCCCTGTGAGCACGTGGACAGAACCATTTGTCCTATCTACTTGGCATAGTTTCTTTGGGTAGAAGATTCTGGGGGAGGGTCCACCGATGAGAAAGTCAGCACATTGCAGTATTTGGGGGAAGAATCTCTGGAGGAAGATGGTAGATTGTGTGTGAGGCTTGGGAGAAGAGCGTCGGGCTGAGAGCCAGGACACCCAGAAGGACTGACTATATGCAGCACGTGCTGCAGGACCTCATGCAGTAACGGCTCTGTGTCCATGTGCCGCAGCGCCGCTGAATGTTCTAGTACTGCACAGCTTCCTGGTGGGGGAAGCCTTCCCCGTGGGTGTGGGTTCATTAATCTGGACCAAACTCTCTTGGCTGAATTTGCATACAACAGCTTCTTCAAAACCAGGCTAAAGGAAGGGTAATTTTAGCGGGACAAGGATAATAGCCATTTATGGTTTGGCATTATACTTGGCCAAGGAACTGAGACTGAAGATGACTTCAAGAAGATGGAACATCCCCCACCCACAGTTTTTTTTTCCTACAAAAGGAGTAAGACTACTATCTATTGATAGTCTGCAATGAAAAAAAGAAACTCTAACAAGATCTCTAAATTAAGGATTTTATATAATGATTCTGTTGGATGTAAAGCTGATATCATCAAGATTTATTTAACATTTATAATAGTCCCATGGTACTTGGTGCATAAAAGAAAGAAAGTGGGCTTTGGAGTTGGAGCTGATCTCCAAAGGCAGCTCTGGAACTTTTTAACCCTCCTACTACCCCACCTGGCTTTTGTTCTTTATCTCTAAAATCAGGAGGGCAAGGCCTTATCTGTAGGCTTCCGGCAATGGTTCCATGATGGAGAGCACATGAAACGCTTAGAACAAAGCCTCGCCATAGCAGCTGGGAAGCCAACCATAGAGAGCAACTTGTGTGTCTCCTAATAATCCAGCTACTTCCCGGATGGCTGTTAGCCTCCCTTCTTGTGATACGCTGAGATGCGGAGCCAAGGGTCCTAATGAGTTGTGTTAAAATGGCAAACTCGGAGAACTTTCCATCAAGGTGGGTGAACCTGTCCATAGCTGCATTGTTGTTAGTAGAGAGTGTTTAATTTTTATTCTATTGCTCTCAAAAGAAGAAACCTAGACACATAAAACTTACCCAGATTTCTTCCTCCTGGCTTCCTGGATAGTGGAATAGCAGAACCAAATTAAATTTTTACACTTATTCATTGTATTTCTCTTATGCATAGAGGTAAAATTTAGTCAGTGGCTAGATTAAAAAGGGGTCCAACAACATGAAAATAGAAGGAAGACAATTTTGGAGAAGAAGAAAAGAATCTGCAGGAAGATGATAAGGGAGATAACAGGGTAGAAATTACCAAAATACATTATATGCTTACGTGAATATGCCACAATGAAGTCCATTATTCTATATAACTAGTATGCATCATAGAAAGGAGGGGTCCAAGCCAACTATAGAAGTCTATCATTTTCTGTTGCTATAACAACATACCTGAGAGTTGGTGCTTGATAAAGTAAAGAGGTTTGTTTTGCTTTCAATTTTGGAGGCTGATAGACCAAGAATAGGCAGTTCCATCAATTTAGGCTTTGATCAACTCCCCCCGTCCCCCACCACTCCTTCACAACATGGTGGAGGAGCAGAAAAGGGTCAAGCACGTGGGGTGGCCTTGTACAGCAACAGTTTGCTGTCATGAGACCTCACTGTTCCATACCAGAGTTTGTCCCTTCTGAGGAAACACTCCATGGTCAAAGTCACCTCCCATGAGGCCTCACCTCTTAAGGATTCCACCTCCTTCCAGCATCGCTGCACAGGGGACCAAGCCTCCAGGACATGAACCTTAGGGGAAGCCTCCAAAGCATGTCCAAACCTTAGCCAGACCCAGAGATGGATTCGGTGTGGCTCTGGGGAGGCCTCTCTCTGTCCTGCCAGTTCTCTTTCTGGTCTTCCTTTCTCTTTTCTGACCCCCTTCCTACACTCAGACTGGCCTGGTAACCCTCTTCCTGCCCCAGGCTTGGCCTTTCAGTGGGGGCTGAGTGCAGAATTAACCTGGGAACAGCTCCCAGGCCTTGCTAACTCTGCAGGAGGTCTGCAGCCAGCCTCTCCTTTGGGTTTCTCTGTTCAGAGACAAAGGAGAGGAACTCAGTTTTGTAAGTTTTATTTCGTTTTTGACATGATGGGGTACATTACCCAGCTAAGGGGCTATATTATTTTCTTGGGGGTTATATTGGCTTTCTCTAAACTTCTAAAGTTTTTCTAGCTAGCTGGTTCTAGTGGGGAAATAAAGTCAAAATCTCCTCGTCTCCTGGGTCTCTGTTTCTGATTTCCTTATTAGGTCAGAGGTCAGAATAGTATTAGTTCCTTAGACTGCAGGCAGCTCGCCAGTGGCTCAAAGCTACGGGAGAATATTTTAAAATCTGTGCGTGGTCACCCAAACACTGGAAATCCACTAGGTCTTCAGTTGGACTGGAGCAGAGGGAATCTGGCATGGTTAAAAGGATTTGTGACTCAGTACATAGACTTTTAACCTATTCTTTGTGGGAGCGTCATCATCCCCTGGCTTAGGATGTACCATGAAAGCAATCATCCTCATGAAATGAAAGAGCTGGTTTATTGACAGTCCATGCTATAAAATCTGTGATGGAAATTTCTGGAAATCCCAATTCAAAAGAAAATACCTATTTCTTGGAAATTTCAATATGTGTATTTGGTGTTGGGTATTGTTAAAAGAGGTTAAGTGGCCCCTTAACCAAACATGATTTCAAGACCTAAAGTTGTCAGCCTCAGAAGCAAAGATTTGGGGGGAATTCTACTCTCAAACTGAACTACGAGCGTTCCTATAACCTGCTCTCCTACAGGGGTGAACGCTGTGTTTGAGATTTGTGCCCATGTGCAAATTGTCCTGTAGCCCTGGGTTGGGGGTATGACTGTTTAACACCAGAAAACACACATGCAGACTCCATATCTTGCTTCAGTCTTTTAACTTGAAATGAAATACTTGGTCCTCTCTATGTCTGTCACTTTAGGGGAAGCACATTGATCCCACCCCTGTGCATGATTTTAACCCCTTTGCTTTTTACCAAGAGGTACAGCTGTCACAGAGATGAGTCAGGTCTTCCTGCAGACTCATGCACCTTCTGTATCTCCCCTCCCCACTGCACCCCACCCCTTAGAATGGGAAAGTTGGAAGGTGACTGGCCTGTCACTGATGAAGACTTCTGTCTTGGCACCAGGACAGTAGAAGTTCATGAATGATAGACATTTATAAGCTCCGTGGAAAGAGCTCCAGATGCATGCACAAATTCTGTGTCTTCTCCATCTCATGTGACCATGTGGCTCATTGCTAGAAACTCTCAGAAAATACAGGGATAAACATGACAGCTCGACCTTCGTGACCATTGGAAATATAATTTAAAGTGTGTAGCTCAAGGTATGTTACAGGGGCATAAAAAGTACATTCAGTCATGTCAAAGGTAGTTCATGAGTGGCTACAAAATGGGTCATAGAAGGAGAAACCTCCCCTACTCCCCTGGAGATCTGTTCAGCTAACAAAGAGCTAGGGATTTTCCCAAATCTTGTCCTGTGATCTCAGCTCTTAATCTCATATTGGGCTAATTTCGTACATAGATTGTCCCTGATTTGCTACGTTCGACTTCTAATTTTTGACTTCATAGTGGAACAAAAATAGTAAGCACTCGGTAGAAACCATACTTCAAATTCTGAATTTTGGTCTTTTCCTGACCGGCAGGTGGGTGGTCAGATGCTCTCTGGGGATCGTGAGCTGTAGCATCAAGACACAGCACCCAGCTGCATTTGGGATGATCATGCTGGGAAGCAACAGAAAGTCCACAGTATAATGTGCTGCTAACCTATGATGTTCAGAGTAGGCAATTACCTGCATATTTTTACTGCATTTAAAAATGCTCTGGATGGGTTTATCAGGATGTAACTCCTTTGTAAGTAGAGGAGCATCTGTACTTTCTATGACACGTGCTCTATTTAGCCGCCAAAATGAGCCTCTTTAAAGGATGAATCAGATCTTGATGTGCAGGTCACCTCATGACATTTAGAATAGAATCCAAAGTCCAGGGCCAAGAGGGCCCACCAGAATCTGGCCCTTGGCCATCTCACTGATAGGAACATCTAGTTCCCTCTTTCCCACTCAGCTCCAGCCACATTAAACATGAGAGTGAGGGATAACGGAGTTAAACTGGTGGTTATACGTATATTTTTTAGATGGAGAAGAAGCAGGTATTTTTGGAGGAGCAGAAATTATGAAGTAGGTTGTGCTGATAGATTAAATAGGAGAATTGAAGAGGAAAGGGAATAAAGGATTATTTGGGGCCACTATGGAGACTCAGTAAGTGTTAGATCCTTCCACGAGGACTATCGAAACTCAGTAACCCCTGGATAAATTATCACACGTGAACGTGTGGCAGAATAATTCCTGCTGTAGTTTGGGTGTTGGGCGCTTCTCTTGGGATCAGAACTACTGTTCTCATCTCCCTGTGTGAGTCAACTTCTCCAAGCTTTCTGGATCGCAGTTCTGATCATCTTTGGAATATCCTCCATATTCTAGTTCAAGATTGACTCCAGCGCTTTCAGGATTTCTTGAAATTGGTTCCAAGGCCAGGACCCATGAAATGTTGATTGAACAACGTGAGCCAGGTTCCTTTCCTGAACATAGGACCTGGGGGATCTTCATTTCAGCATGTTCCCATACCCCTGACAGGTTCTAAGCCTCAAAAACACTTGTTTAACCAACATCATTGGAATTTTTGCACCTTGTTAAGTATACAGAAAGGTGATCTTGCGTTGCCTTCATTCCCCGACAACAAATGGAGCATCTCCTAGATGCACAACAAGATTCAACCAAGAGTACCCATGAGCGGGATTGAGACCCCAGTTGGAAATAGTTGTCACTGGACTGTGTGGAAAGGCTGCGGCTACTTGGGTACACAGGAGTCTGAAGACGATTCAGACCCAGAGAGCTGCTGTGTTCAGATATGGCAGCCTGAGGGTATAAACTGGGCTTCCAAAATCACATGGCAGCTGCCTCCGTCTCCTCTCTAGAGCATGTGTTACGTCCTACCAACTTTTATGTGTTCTCTCTTTTCAACGTGACTTCTCAGAGACACAGTATAATGCCAGATACAGAAAAAGGTTTGGAGAAACTAAAAGCCACCAACCCGTGGGTTCAGCTGGTCTTTCTTCTTCAAACTTCATAAAAGTCAGGAAATATTTAAGGGTCTCTTCTTCATCGTATTCAAAACCAAAACAAACATTCTCATCTCTAATTTTAAGCACAAGATGGATCTCTGCCTCCTTTATGGTCCCACAGAGGAGGGCACTGGCCATCCCCGGATCAGTCCCCTCCTGGGGAATTCGACACACTCACAAATTTAAATTCAATTTACCGCATCCACATAAAAAGGGGCTGGATTTCTAAGCCCGGTGGTGGGCGTGACATTGAATACAAGATTGTGTAGCACTTTAAAGAACTTTCCTTTTATTAGCAACTCCATAATCACATTAGCTTAGACGGAAAATTCAAACTAATTCTTTCCCTGGAGGCCAGAGTGGTAATAATTGTAGAAATCTGTGAAAAAGGATAAATACAATTCAATAATTATATTGATAAATAAAATGAAAATCAACTAATTGTGTCGTTCACTCCGACGCTCGCCTGGGCTGGGGCTGGCTTTCTGCTTCACTGCCTGCTAAACTTTTTCTGTCACACTTCAATAAATTTAATTGTGCAGAATAAATGAGCTAATTTTTGAAGTCACAGGCTCTGTTTGCAAGATAAGGGTGGTGATTTATTGACCTCTCCCAGCTCAGTAAGAGCGCCACCCCCCTCTCCTGCTGACAAGTTGCCTCCAGCCACCCCCAGCCTGCGCTTGGTCCACCCCACAGCCCTTGCTAAGTTCTGTCCCTCTCTCCTCTCACCTTCTTCCACGGAGTCGCTGGCTGCATATCTTAACAGCCTGGCACGTCCTGCTTTCTGTTGGCTGCAGAAGAAAATCCTGTGGTTTCTTTAGTGTCTCTTCCTAAGTTGGTGATTTTCCCGTTTCTGCTCCTGTCTGAACCTGTCACTCAGCCTGGGCCCAGGTTATGAACCAGCTCCGGGCAGTGCCCAGCTCACCTGTAGGCGAGGCACGGAAAAGGAAGCCATCCTTTCCATTCTTGGACTTGAAACAGATTCTGGTGGAGGCCCTCTGATGTCACCATACATCAAAGCCCTCCAGGAACCACAGTGGTGAAAAGCAAAGCCACTTCCTGCGTGTTGGCTGAGATGTGACAACTTAAAGTGTAACCATTCGAAATGCCAAGCATTATTGGAATAAGCAAAATAAAATCTGCCTGTAGAGAATATGCCCTAAACCAAATAACCTTAGGGTCTGAAATTACTTTTATGTACAATTTCTCACGCACTATGTCGAGTGTGTGTTAATGACTGTTTCTCTTACTAGCCCCGTGTCTACTCTATGCCAGAGAACTTGTGTTACTTGTGCTGTCTCACAATGGCGAGAGCTTCCGGCCCAACACTAAGAATTAGTAGGTGTTCAATAAATAATTGCTGAATGAACAAATTGATTGACTGAGGAATGACTTACACTGGTATAAAAACTATCCTATTAAGGGAATTCATACATGTACATTTCAGCTTATTATGGGATGCTTGGAAAACATGCAATTTTATGCCAAATTGTGACATACTAATCCCTGGGAAATGGCACCAAATGAGGGCTTAGAAAAGAATTCCCTAAGGGGAGAATAGAAATGTCACTCTGCTTTTTAATAGAGCAGGCCCTGTAAGTCATCACTTGGTACCAAATTCACGCACGAAGAAGATATGGCCCCTAGCATCGCAGAGCCATCTACCTACTGAGGGGTCTGTCTGCTCAGAGTGAGTCCTGTCGCCTGCTCTCCTGGTGTCTAGGAAAGGAGCAGGACCATGGACGCTCAGATCTGAGGGTCTCAGTACTGCGGCTTCCACCCTCTGACTTGGCAGGTCCAGAGTTACGAATCTGCAGCCAGGCAAAAGGGCTTGTGAAATACGAGTGTGTGTGTGTGTGTGTGTGTGTGTGTGTGTGTGTGTTGGGGGGGATTAGCTGGCTCTCTTGAACATGAAGAAAGCAAATCTTTTTTATTTTTTATTATTTGTTTTTGCTTTCATTTCACTTCCTTCCTCCATTTATTTTGGAACCTTGTTCTTACCTGACTTTTCTTGTACAAACTGGAATGATCTCTTTGAAACTTTGGCTTGGGGAAGGGTGGGGTTGGCTGCAGTTCTCTTGATGAAGACTATATGTGACAGGCACTGCTCAGGATGCTACAGGAAGGTGTGGAGTGGCTCCAGGCAGGATAGAGTCCCCACAGCCCAGGAGACGGAGCACCTCCACACGCTGTGTGCTCTTGCTGGCTGGGTTATCATGTTTGTTGTAGTCACAATAATTCACTGGTAACACCATGTGTGTGGGGTGGGGTGGGGGGGAGTTAATGGGGATGGAACCCATGTGCTTGTTCGTGTTAGGCAAGCACTGCACCACTGAGCCACATCCCCAGCCTGAAAATGCCATTTTGAAAAGTTGCCAGTGAGAACCATGCAGTGGTACTTCCCTGTAATTACAGCAACTGGGGAGGCAGAGGCAGGTGGGTTGCAAGTTCAGGGCCAGCTTCAGCAACTAGTGAGCCCTCTCTCAAAATTTAAAAAAAAAAATAAATAAGTTTTAAAAGGGCTGAGGATGTGACTCAGTGGTAAAGTGCTCCTGTTCAATCCCCAGTACCAATCAGCCCCCATAAATAAATAAACAAATAAATAAATAAAATAGTAGCCAGCGAGGGACCCGAGTGTGGCTCTGTGGTAAAGTCCTTGCCCAGCATGCCCAGGGCCCTGAGTTCAGCCCCCACATCACCAGGTTGTGGGGCCGAGAGTGAGCAGGTACCAGATTTTAGCCACCTGATGTGACCTCCAGGGACAGAGGTGGCCTGCATGCTCTTGGCCGTGGCCCATTTTACTCGTGTGAAAATATCTGCCTTCAACTAGAACTGGGAGAAGCCCTGGGTCCTTCCCCACGGCTGCGCTCATGCCTGCCAAAGTGTTTACTGACTCCCTAACTAAAACCACCTGTGCTCTGGAACTCTCCTCTTGGAAAAAAACATAAGCAATTATTGTTTCTTTCTCAGAGGGGCACACAAAGGGGTCACCGCAGGAAATTCAGAGTAGCTTTGGGAGAGGAGCTCAGAGAGAAGCTGGAAGCCACGGAGCCTACCACCTCCTCAGGGGCCTGGCACCGAGGCAGGCCCAGGACAGCCAGGGCCACAGAGCCCCCTGTGCAAGAGACACGGCACTCTTTCCCAGCCCACCACGCTCATGCCGAGGGCCTGGGACTCTGCGAGTCTGTGCCTGTGTGGCGACACTGATGTGTATCTGGGTATGAACCTAAATGAAAACATGAATCGAACTCATTACTGGAGGAAGGAAACGCTGCCAAATTTAACAGGATGACATTCCAGCAGGGTGCAGGGTTTTATGGGGCTGCGGTGGAATACCTCATAGAAGGGTTTCCAGTTCATAAAACACTTTCAAAACATGCTCAGCCCTTTTAAGTGGAGGGGACATTATCATTTCTATCTATGGCATTTCTCTGCAAATGGAACTCAAATATCCTTTGTGCTAACTACACAGAGAACAGGAGAAAGGAGTGGAAGAAACTTAGACTAAAGATCGCCCCCTGAAAAGATTCCCTCGGGGCGGAATTAGGTAAGAACAAATGCCATCAGAAAATAGCATGTCCTGCACTGGGCCAGCCCCATATGGCCGGCTTGTTTCCAAAGACACTCAACCCAACAAATATTGATCGAGTCCCTATCAGGTGCAGGGAACCGCTGTGGGGCTGATGATACGGTGGACTATTCAATGAATTCACTCACATGGTGCACACATCTTAGAGGGAGGAAAAAACAAAATGAAGCAACAGAAGACACATTGTCAAGGGTCAGGTGGCAACTGTTGCTATTCAGAAAAATAAACCAGAAACAAATGCGATAGAAGGTGATGGGGGTGTTGGGTGACATTCTAGATAGTATGTTTTGCAAAAGCCACTCCGGGGTTGTGACATTTGAACAGGAGTTTGAATGAAGTGATCTTTGGGTTGAATCCAGAAAATCAATTTTATCTATTTTTGGAAGGGAATTGGGAATAATGACGTAGTATAAGGATTGGGAAGTTTCTTCAAAAGCATGCAGTTTAAAAACCATGAGATATGTCCCTTTCTGTCCCCCGGTATGGCACGTTTTGTGGCCAGTTGAATAGAGCTCTGCACATTAGCTAGGGATGTTCTGGTACGTGGCCTGGCAACCCCTAAATATTCTGTGGTCTTCTTATTTGGTCTCTTTATTTTCTACCAAGAGGCAGAACATGTGGGAATTGGCATATAGCAGTGTTAAAGGATTTTTTTTTTAACCTTTCATCCCGTGCAGAAAATTTGTAAAAGTAGGTGGGAGTGGAAAAACAAGAGGTGAGAAAGTGAGGCATAATCTCAGAGAGACCTCGGTTTCCTGTGTGTGCTGTTCCAGGCCTTTCTGAGGGCATCTGCTGAAAAGTAAATCTCTCTGCAGAACTTCGTCTCACTCTCCCTCAACAGATGCACTAAGGCTTGGGAAAACACTCTCCCCTCCTGTCAGGTGCAACCTCCACATCAGCAGGTTTGGAAACGTGCACATGTTCACACAGCAATGAACTTGGCCAACATCAACACACACACCAAGGGTCCCTCGCATGCACAACCTTGGCATAGAAAGAAACTGCAAGGGAGTGTTTGCCAATCTGACTACATATGGTTTATTTAGAATTATGCAATGGGAAAAGTAGATGTACTTTAAAAAGCTAGAACCATATTGAATATTCATTTTTACCCACAAATTATCAATTGGTTTAAAGAGTAAGGTTGTGCTACATGTATATGAGATTTATGAACCCTGGAAATATTTATTATTTAAACTAAGGCTCACTCCGATTTCTAAAAAGAGAATTAGTAGGAGGTAGGGCTCGCATTTGCACGCATGTGTATTGATATATTTTTCATGATACACTACTGTGAGAGGACATGCTTTGTGTGCATGCATTCTTTGTCTCTGTCATACACACACACACACAGTTGCCCTCAACAATAAGTTCATCTGAACATCAAGCTTGAGAATCTGATGTTCACGAAAGTAATTTCTGTTCAGGTTCTCTTTTCTCCTGAAGGACGTCCTGCAGGTGAGCTCACTTACATTCTCCCTTCTAGATGAGGAATGGGGAGCACATTTATAGAGGGAAGGTAAAATAGAAGGCAGAGGAACATTCTGGGAGAGAGACCCACTTCTGGCATCTGACATGCTTGAATTTTAGTCCTGATTCTTCCAGGTCCAAATCTTATCTTGAACGAGTTTCTCAAATTCTCGAAATTTCAATTGCACTTTCTGTAGAGTAGAACAGTTTCATGGAGCTCTACCTAAAGTGCTTAGCCAAACGGTTACCACTCCATATGTTTTTAAATGAAATACTTGTAAATATTTTATAGTAAATGTTAAGAAATTTTCACAGTTCACGGAATTTCCTTCTTGGACAATCCCTCGGGGCTACAGTGATGACCATTCTCAGCAGCACTTAGAAGCAACCCTTGAAGAGTAATCGTGAGTGGCACTTTAGAGATGACTGAACTTCCCTTTCCTGTGAGACTGTGCTTTCTATGAATCAGGCATCATCTTGAACAAGGATCGGGGATCTTATTTTCTGTTACTCATCAAACAATAGACTCTTACACTTTTCAAAAACAGGAGGAAGATAACTAGGGAATCAGATGTGATGTTGGGTCTTAGGTTTTTGCCCAATCTGATTTAATTGATGCGAACTTTGTGCTTTAAATTGAAAAAGCACAAATCTATTGCCTGAGTTGGATCATAGGGCCCTGGCTAAGATAAGCCATGGATGTTTGTTCTCTGCTCTAGGAATGACCTGCAGAGACGGAAGCAGAGCTGGAGATGAAATCCCAAATACGTGACTGGTTCAGTTCTAGAAAGAGGGTAGCAGTAATTTTAGGGGGCTGGAGGTGGTAAAATAACCTGGATCTACTTTGAAAACTGAATTATTTTGCAGGGTTGTGTGCATACATGCAGCACAGGAAATCCTTGGCATCGGAGTACAATGTATCTGAAGATTCACACCCTTGGAAGTGTAGGCGGTATAAAGGCTACTTAAAAAGAAGAACCCTCTCATCGGTGGAAGTAACATTGTTTAGTGCTGGAAAGATGAAAAAGGGATTTGTAAAACTAACCATAGCAATAAAATTTCATTTTTGAGAAATCTGATCTTTTAAGCCCAGATAATTAATGATAACTTTAATTTTTTTTTTCTCAATGGGTTCATTCAGAAAAAATTCTAAGACCTGCAGTTCTATCAAACCAACACAATAGTTTATTGGATGCTTGCTATGTGACAGACTTTTAAAGGCACTGGAACATATACCGCTCAATCCTCTCCACAGTCTAAGAACATGGCAAGACTGTCCTGGCTTTTTGGAAAAAGAGTTTTAAAGGTCCCAAGTGCTCAACTAGTTCAGACAACCTCCCTTAAGTAGTAGGACAAGAGTCCTGCATTGAACCCCATCTTCAAATGCCAGGTTTCCCATTCAGATATTGCCTTCTCTAGAAAAAGTTTAGGTATAATAAAAATCACGCACAGGGCTTTCTCCATGCCTCCTTTAGCCTTCTGGTTGCCACAGACTCCAATGTGCTTGGCCGGTGAAATCGTTAAGATTTATTTGTTTCACCTGCAAGGCCCTTGGTCGGCAATTTTTTGTCAAATAAATATTGAGAAAGTAGTGTCTTATTTCTCGAGCATCTATGACGAACCATCCGGTGCCATAATCTACAAAACCTGAGTGTGTGTTAGACCTAGTGGGGGTAAGAGCTAAGAATTAAGACCCAAGAGACCCACCCTTCATGTCTCAATCTTTCCGCCTGCCCTCCCTTAATTCTAAGCACAAAATTAGCTGTGAAATTTGCAAAGGTTATTGCCTACAGGGTGGGGCTCCTGGTTTAACATATATATATATATATATATATATATATATATATATATATATATATATATATATATATGTTTCCAGATGGCATCAGCAGAGTTTAAACCCTGCTCAGGTTCTCTCTGAGCAGAGGGCTATTTACACTTGAATAGGTGGCACCCGCCAAGCCGCCTCTATCTAAAGAGATGAAGGTTCACTTAGTACACTCAGAATATTCCCCAAAGTAGAGCCCAGTGAAGATCATTGATACAGCAGCATCCGTGAGAAAACCAGAGGGATGATACAAATCAGCTTAGGAGGAAACGGAAACCAAGCTGAAGTTAGGAATCAGATTCATCCATCAGAGAAGGAAAAAGAAAGACTTCCTCCTCTTGCACACACCCTGGAGAGCAAGGCAGTGAGCGCTTCGAGTGCTTCCACAGATGCCTTCCCGAGGATGTTCTCTCTTTCTTTGGTTAATATTCTTTGACCAAATGCACCTTCTCTCTTGTCTGCAGAGATTCTTGCACCATCCCTGACAGTGTCGAAAACTTCTGAGGGATTTTGGAGTAATGATCCCTGCATCATCTTTAATAAAAAATCCTCTAGATTTAGGAGGAAGGAGGGCAGAGACCATGTTGTCTTTTTCACTGCTATGGTCCCAGCACCATGTACATGCCTGCTACCTAGTAGGTGCTCAATAAATAGTCACCGAATGATTAAAAATAGGTGAGAGTCACATAGCAAGAATGCCAAAAACTCATGGCACAGAAAAAAAAAATGGTAGAAAGATTATTTCTATGGATGAAGCTTTATAAAGGAAACTGTAAGGGACCAAGTCAATAATGTCAAGTTCCTTTCCATAATCTAGTGACAGAAACAGGACCTCTATATCCACATATCTTATTGGTTGCCCTTCTTTGGTTTTTATTTTACCACAGGGCATTGCCTCTGCCATAACTAAAGTCCATGAAAAAGGTAAGAAGATTCTGAAGTTTTTGCAGCTGATTTCACCCACTGAAATGTTTTGGTTGTGCTACTTTTGGTGAATAGGATGAGTTGGTCCCAAAGCTAAAATCGGATCAGTGAACATTTGTGTGCATGCACGCATTCTCTCTGTATCTCTGACCTGACTCTCTCTCTCTCTCTCTCTCTCTCTCTCTCTCTCTCTCTCTCTCTCTCTCTCTCTCACACACACACACACACACACACACACACACACACACACTCACACACACACCAGCTCTTACCATTAAATTGTTTGCAAAATAAATAAAGCAGGCCTGGAACAGAGAACATGTCCTGGTGCTACGGAGTGCCCCATGACAATGGCAAGAAAGCACCCAGTCAAGCCCAGTCAGCTGCGGGGACCTCAGCAAGCCATGAAGGGATGAATTAGACTTTTTCTTCTCTTCTCCTCATGTTTGGTCCAATGGCAACTAATCCTAGGGAACTAAAAATATACGAGGTGTAGAGTAACTCCCTTTTCTGGCTCTTTCCACGGTGTATACAAATCTGACTGATAAAAGGCTCAGTTCACTCAGCGGAGAGCTGGCTTCTGTGGGATGGAATTTCACCGTGGAGTCTTCGCGGGGAAAGCGGTGGGAGCCTTCCCCTCTCCCCTCCTTCTCTGTGGGAGACACAGCCTCATGAATCTGAGCGATAGCCATGAGCAGTCTGGGACATGCTGGTGGCAGTGTCTGCAGCCATGTGATAGGAGGGGAACCGGATTGCATCAATGCTCTTGGAACCTGGCCCCTTCCCTCAAAGCCCTCTTTATTCGCAGGTTACCTGCCATTGCACAAGAGCCAAGCAGGCACATTGAATTCCTCTGTTCAGCCTTGCAGAGCGGTGAGAACACTCCCCTCGCTGGCAGTGTGGACCACGGGCTCCAGCCTCCTGCAGGGCCTGGCACGCCAACGGCAGGCGCGCGCGTGGGAGTGAGACTTCTCCTTTTTACTTCTATGTGACTTTTCTTTAATTCAGGACGCTCCCGATTATCTCTAGGCCCTGCATGTGCGTAGTCAGGCTAATTCCCATGGCAACTGTCCCATGGGCCACTGTGAGCTTCTTTCCGTCTAGAGGAATTTTTATCTTGGTTGATCATAGCCTCGGATATTTCTCAGGTTTTTATTCAAGAATAAAGTGTAAAGGATACACTTTATTCTAGATTGAAATTTGGAGTTACTCTAATAATTTCTTTGCTATGTTTAAAATATCCAACTCATATTTTTGTTGTGAATTGGACAAGTGAAAAAATGCCCGAAATACTTAGAACAAGAACTGGCCCATGGGAAGCACTAAACATCAGCTAATATCAATATCGATAATAATAAAAATACATAGATGATAAGCTTATTAAATTTATTATTTCTCTCATTGTTTCTCCAAACTTCCGTGAGAAGTTTGGTTTTGTTAAACCAAAACAGTCAACTGGTGCTAATAAAATGATATCTGAGGTCCCATCCTCCACACCTAACAGTTGATTTGCAGCTCAAAATAAGCATTTGTTCATTGGTGCTTACACCCCACCCAGGTGCCAGCCACGATATGAAGTGATAGTTAAGAGACAAGGTCAGAGCAAGAGGGAGATGCAGTTTGAGGATGCCCCATGGTACTGATCACATCAACCCAAGTGATCTGCTGCCCCGGGCAATCAGGTTTTGAGTGCTAAATTCAGTTACAGTTGCTGCATGCGCTCAGAGACATTGGCAAACTGCCGAGGGTCCAAAGAATCACCCTCAGGGTGGTGTAACTATGACTTGTAACCAAGTGTGGAAGGGTCAGGGATGTGTGGTCTGGAAGTGAAAGGGACAGGCTGCTTTAGGGTTCATGTTCAAGTACAATTGCAAAATGTACAACCACATGGTTTCCTCTCAAAATCTCCTAGTTTGGACAAATGACGACTTTTATACTTATTCCTCCACCAAATCTCGTGTTGGCGTGTGACAGCAACGTGACCTGCAATATCGTACCTAAAGAGGAGGGGTTAATGGCTCACGTTTCTGAATCATGGTACTTCTCTCTCTCTCTCTCTCTCTCTCTCCCCCCCCCTCCCCTACTTTCCAAAAGATTTGACCTTCTCTGACTGCTGTTCAGGTCACAGGACCACCATCTCTCAAGCTGAGCAACCAGAGAGAAAAGGATTCACTTTCCTCTCAGCTCAACTTGGAAAGGACATTGCTTCCCAGTGGTAGGGTCACGGACAAGGTGAAGGGTAGGGGGGTGGCATGCAGGGAGGCAAAATGGTCACCAGGACGCACTGCTCTCAGCCAGAAAAAGGTACAAAGAAGCAGATTCCCAGCTCGGTGCAGCCGCAGGGGCAGCCTTGGAAAGCCGTGTTTCTGATCACTGAAGGCGATTAATTAGCAGGAAGATGACATGTTGTATAGAAGAATTCATGATTAGGGTGAAGAATTGGACTAGAAACTTTTGGAATTTCTATGCAAAATAAAAATGCTTTACTTCTACAAATTTTCCTTATTTTGTGTATAATTAATTTCAGAGAATCCAAGTTCTAAGTATAATAAGTGAAATAATTGCCACTTAAAAAAAAAACAACAACTGCACTGCATCCCAAGGGGCCCTGGGATTGATACAAAAGTATTGGAATTGACCCAATAAAGCTACACCATAAATTTTAATAGTGTTCTCTAGGGCCACATAGTGTTCTGCAATGCTGTGACTCCATAAAAGCAGCCATGGCAAAGCCGGGCCATTTGCATTCGTGGTGCTGAGCATCACTAAATTATTCCGAAGTCACATTGAGTACCCGAGGCAAGGGGCGCGGCCTGGGCCAGCGATGGTGGCAGCTGCAGTCTTGGAGTAAAAATGTTAACTGAAGGTTTGATGAGATCTCTTGTTCGGTCTGTTTTCAAAGATAACAAAGCAGGGGAGTTCCAGGAAGCTCTAGTGATGTGTGCTACTGCAGAGTACTTCCGGTGGCAGAGTACTTCCGGTGGCAGAGTACTTCCGGTGGCAGAGTACTTCCGGTGGCAGAGTACTTCCGGTGGCAGAGTACTTCCGGTGGCAGAGTTCACCCTGCAGAAATCTACTTCCCCACAGTGGTAGAGGTTGGAAGTGTGAGGTCAAGGTGAGGTCAGGGTTAGTGTTTTAGGAGGCTTCTTGACTTGTCTTCTCCCTGGTTTGCTTGGGGTCTTCCCTCGGGATGTGTCTGTCCTAATCTCCTTTGCTTATAAGAATGCCCGTCATATTTGATTGGGTGCCAGCCTCAGGGGAAGTTCATGGCTTATTTAAAGATCCCATCTCCAGATGCAGTCACATTCCTGGGGTACTGGGGGTTAAGAAGCAAACATTATTGTAGGGCAGGATGTGGTGGCTCAGTCTGTAATTCCAAAGACTCAGGAGGTCGAGCCCAGGAGGATCATAAGTTCAAGCCCAGCCTTAGCAATTTGGAGAGACTGTGTCTCAAAATTAAAAAAAAATAAATTAATTAATTAAAAAAAAACTGGAGCTGTAGCTCAATGGTAAAGTTCCCCTGGGTTCAATCCTTAGTTCAAAAAAAAAAAAAAAAAAAAACACCAAAAAATAAAAATTTATTTAAAGGACAGCAATTCAGCTCACAGCATATGCTATCTCCCTGGTAAGAATCGCCTCTTTAGAAATCATTTATCTTCTACTCTGCTTTTTCACTCCATCTTTCTCCCTGTCCCAGCTTTGGAGGAGATGGAGAATAGATCAGCATTCTCCACCCAGTAACTGTTTGCAGGCTGGTCTGAGGTGGTTCAACACCCCACCTGTCCCCTGCCTTTCCATATGGGTCCCTCTTTCCAGCTGGGAGATCATCCCAGGGTTCTCAAGGGCTGCATCTCTTAGGAATGCACCCAAGCTCAGGCCTGTTTTCTGGGCAGTTTAAGATACAGCTCCCGTGCTTACCTCAGGGTCAGGGTGATTTCTGCATCCTTACGGTTGTTCTAGGCCTACTTCTTTTCTCTTCCACCCGAAAGCATCTTCTGGTCACTACAATTTGAAACATGGTTCGTAAGCTGCTTCTGCAATCTGCCTTGGTGATCTTGAAGTCTATCTCATAGCTGAATTAGGAAGGATCCTTCTACCCAGTGACACAAGAGCCACCAGTGAGGTTGGTTCTGACAAGAGAAAAACGAGGCCCAGAAAGGTGAATTCGTGGTACAAGATGGCCCAAGATGGCAACGTCTGAGCGCCTGCTGCAGAGCTTTCCACTCTGTGGTCTGAGCTCCTCCTTCACAGCCTTGCCACACCTCAGCCACTTCCCCAGTCTCCAAGAATAACGCGAAGCCATTGGTCCTCTCTTTTGCTCCTAGCATCTAACCGGTCGTGAGGCCTTCTGATTTCCCCTGAACACGTTAATTCAGCATTCTGTTCTTTTGGCTGCTGACGTCAAGCTACCTGTTGTAGAAACCTCCCACTTGGACTCTTGGTTTGCCCTCTCTTCACCAATCCATCAAGATGGTGGAGGTGGGGGCCAAGAAAAACGCCAGGCGGAGTTCCAGGTGGGAGGGTGAGGCTCATTACTACTGCAACGTCCACCACTGCTCTGCTTTCCAAATAGACACAAATCACGACTGGGAACAAACAGCAAGGTGCTCACTCAGGTGCACAGGGAGCGTAGGAAGCAAAGCTCAGCGTGTACGGCTCACCTAAACACTGGACCTGAGCCACTGCACTGTTGGCCCACTCTGCTCTTTTTTAGAGAGAGTGATTTCACTTTCAATATCTCTACCGTCTGCCTGTTATTTCTGTGTGTCTTGCTGAATTCTTTGTTCCAGACACTGAGTACCTGTACCCCACTGGACCCTCAACCAGTGTCATGAAGACACCCTGACCCATCCCTCTTGCCTTCCCATTGCTGAAGGAAACACTAAGGACCACATTGTGTTCCTCCAAAAGCTTATATGTTGCCCTTTTAACCCCCAAGGACTTACTTAAGATTAAGTGAACTCTGCACTTAATTACTACTGTATAAGAGGCGAGGGGTGTTCATGAATAGACAGGAAGTCATGTGAGGATACGGAAAGCCAAGGAGAGGCCTCAGGAGAACCCAACCTGCCCACACCTTGAACTTGGACTTCCATGCTCCAGAACTGTGAGAAGTAAGCTTGTGTTGTTTAAGCCACTGTGTCTGTGAGCTCTTTTATGCAGCCAGAGGGCATTAATACACAAAGGAAGTGTTCAGACTTCATCTGGACAGTTGAGCCCCCAATCGCTGCATTCTAACCTACTCCCACTCTCATGCCTCCAAGTCCTTCCCATCCCAGCCCAAACCCTCGGGCGGGTTCTCTTTCTTCCCCAGTCTTTTGTTCCTTTCTGGGAGGACCTTTCCCCCCCTTGTAGGTCCTACCTGTTTTTTAATAAGGAAGCCTAATCCCACTGTTTCCTTATCTGGACTGTGAACCTCTGTGGGGTCTGGTGGACCTGCTGCCACATCTGGCCCTGAAGTCCAGCAAATGTGTAATGATTGACTCATCAATGAATCTGGACTGTCAGGATTTCTCAGACGCTCCCTTTCCACAGTGTAAAGGTGTCGCTTGCACGATAACAAAAGCAGTCTTTGCCTTGTTGGAAGAAGGGTGGCGGCCATCTATAGGGAATTTGTTTTGATCTCTAACATAACATTGGAATTATTGCAAAATTCTTTCCCATCATGAGCCTTTATGCTATAGTGGCATTTCCATCTGAAGCTGAGATGCTTACCCACAGGCAAGGAATACCAAGAGCACACACACACACCCCCCCCACACACCACACACACACACACACACACACACACACACACACACACACGAGCACAGGCCTGCCCTGGCGGCCATTGGCAGCCGTCTCCTCGAGGTAGCATGGCCTGTGGTAGCTCTGCCTCATTTCTAACTCTGCCGACATTTAAAGATTTTAGTTTCTAGGAGAAAATTGTTTCTGGATGAATGAAGAGAATGATTTTCTCCCCCTTCCTTCTCAATTTCCGGGTTAAGCTGGTAGGAGATTTGTCCTGTTATCTCCGGATTCTTTGATTATCTGCTGTTAAAGGTTGGAAATGAATCCTCGCCTCCTCTGTTCTTTTCCCAGCTGAAACTCTGAAGGCTTAGGAACCTCATCTACCCTTCTCAGGGACCCAGAGTGAAGGAAGTTGTTTGGAAGCCTGGTAAGTCTAGCTCAGAGGCTGTGAATGAAATGCACTTTCTACTTCTGGCTGGAACAAAGAAACCCAGCCATTAACATAGGAAGGCCTCTTGTTTGCATTTTTGAACAGCTGACATTTGTACCTTTTGGAGGAAAGTGAAGGGCATGCATTGCTGTGGTTTAAATCAGCCCGGAAATAATAGGGATGATGGGGATGCTGGGCTAATTTCCTTTGTCTCCTATTCAACAGATAATGGTGGTCTGTGTGGGGTGTTAAAGGCCAGGCAGCCCCGGTGACCCGGAGATGACTTCATTCTTCCAAGGTTTATCAAAGGCTCCTGTCAGTCAAACTCACGCTGGGAGACTGGGGAATGGCCATCTGGCTGGATGTTCATCAGAGAGGAGGGAGGAGAGCTGGGAGGTGAGAAAGCTCCACTTCCTTCTGAGCCAGGTGGGAGGGCAGCGCATTTGGAGGTGGGATTAACCTCCTGTGCCCGGCAGACCCCTAGGAGGAGCAATGCAGGGTGTGTGTGTGTGTGTGTGTGTGTGTGTGAGAGAGAGAGAGAGAGAGAGAGGGCTGCAGACAGCAGGGGTGAGAGACAGCCACCCTGTGAAGAGGAGAGGCAGAAGGATTTTATTGTAGCAGTGTGATCATCTTGAATCCATTTCAAGTGGAAAGACTGAAGGTCACTGGTGCTGCTAACCATGCCGACAAACCTCAGGATTGTTTCCCGACTGTGGAGAAGAAAGGGAGTGCGTGCCTCCCAGCGGGGCGCTGGTTTAATTTAAAGCGCAGGGCTCCACTTCTGCAGCGGACCCTCATCCTGGCCTTGTTGGTGACAGGCACTAACAAGGCCTTACAAGAAGCACGACCAGGTCTCCCCTCTCCCCTCACCCCCAGGTGCTGTGGGGCCACACTGCAGGGTCGCCCCACCGGGCAGCTGCTTCTAAAGCCTCCCAGGCCCTTCCCTTTCCAGTCCTGAAACCACCCCGGTGGTGGTTGGTGACAATTCCTACATCCCGAAAACCCCACATTCTATTCCTGGACTTTGTGAATATAAAGCAGGGTGCTTCAGAGCTTCAAAGATGGGTGAGGACAAAGGCTCCTTCTCCCTCCTCCATTCCTCCTTTCCCTCCTTCCTTCCTCTCCTCTCTCCTCTTTTCTTTCTCCCTAATGTGGTAAAATACACATCACATGTGTGTTCCATACTAACCACTTCAGGGGCATTAGATACATTCACGCTGCCTGGTGACCGTCACCAAGATCTATTTCCAGAACATTCATCATTCCAAATTCAAACTCTGCACCCACGAAAATGTTACTTCTCCAATTCATCCTCCCTCTAGTCCCCGTCAACCGACATTGGACGCTCTGATCTCTAAGAATTGGACTACTCTAGTCACTCCTATAGGTGGGGTCGCATGGTATTTACCCTTTTATGACTGTCTCACTCACTTAGCCTAATGTCTCTGAGGTGCTCCCAAGTGTGGCATGCACCAGAGTTCCTGCTTCTCCAAGGTGAATAATAGTCAAGGGTGCACCCTGTTGTTCACCATTCATGGGTTGGTGACCCTTGGATCGTCTCCTCCTACACTTGCTTTGAAATCGTGCTGTTTCCCCACACAACCCGTTCAGGTCATGTTACCCCAACGATGGCACCCTGTCATTTGAGAAAACATCAAAAGCAAAAAGATCAGTCTCCCCTTGCCCTTGCTCTTCATCCCTGAACAGAGGGATGAGAGGCGCCCTCCCTAGAGCCTGAAGACTCGGGGACCCAGGGAGGAATCTGAGCATGGGACCTGCCACCCTCCTCCAATTTGTCACCATCACATCATGCCCCTTAGCCCTATCAGATGTGCCCACGTCTACCACCTCTTCATCAGACCTAGAGTAAAATTCACCTGCTTCTTTGGGTCCTCATTTCTGAAAGCTTCCATTGGGCACGAGATTTACATTAAATAAGATCTCACGCTTGTCTCCAGTTAACCTCTTGCTAAGGGACCTCAGCTAGGTACCTAGAGATGGAACAGGGACACGCATATGGCCTTCCCCAGTCAACTGCTACCCTCTCCTTCCACTGCCCAGCATCAACTTAGGCCAATGCTGGGTACATACTGTTTTGTTCACAGACAAAGGAGAGAGAAAAAAGGGTCACCCAACCAATAATGTCACGCCATCCACTCAAGTCTCCTCTCCAGACCCCACTGCCCGGTCAGGAAGTGGGTCTGATCGTGACTGCTTTCTGGCTCCTTGAAGTGGAGAGTGGCTTTGATTCAGACAGAGTGGGGGAGGGCCAGGAGAGGGGTGCAGAGGGAACGCTCCTGCTCTACTTCTAGAAGGCGATCCTCAGGGTTATACAAAATGACATATAAGAGGAAAGGAGGGGTAAGACAAGAGAATACAAATGGAAGAAATGATTTACAGTAGAAGGGGTAGAGAGAGAGAAGGGGAGGGGAGGGGAGGGGAGGGGGGATAGTGGAGAATAGGACAGACAGCAGAATACATCAGACACTAGAATGGCAATTTGTCACTTAATGGAAGGGTAACTGATGTGATACAGCAATCTGTATACGGGGTAAAAGTGGGAGTTCATAACCCACTTGAATCAAACTGTGTAATATGATGTATTAAGAACTATGTAATGTTATGAACGACCAATAAAAATAATATAGATAACAAAAAAAAAAAAGTCCAAAACAAAACATTTTCACTCTGACACCTTCCAGAATAGGCAAAAATAGATCCGATTGATGAACCTTTCCTGAACCCTTCAGCCTGCACCATCAGCCACTGGTACCAGAGCAACGTGGCTTTCATCTCTATGGGACCTACCACCTCCCCAAGCCTGGGTTGTTTTCTAGTTTTTTTCTCCTTTTTATTTTAAAACGTTGAAACCAATAGAGACGTTTCCAAGGGAGGACAGCCATATGTCATGCCTTCACCTGATTCCCTAGCCCCAACACCCTGTCACCCTGCTGTGTGCCTCTCCTCTCTCCTCTCCTCTCCTCTCTCCTCTCTCCTTCACCCAGGTTTCTCTCTTGCCTACCTTTGCACTTTTTTCCTTGAACCATTTGAAAGCCAGCGACGCCCATGCTGTCTCTTTGCGGAGCCCTCAGTGTCTACCAAGAACAAGGGCGTTCCCTTCTAAACCACAATGCAGTGGTCACACTCAGGACAGGCAAACTTCACACCACAAGAGCATCTCACGGACAATCTGTAGTCCATCTCCCCATGGCCCAGTGTGAGCCGCTGTAGTTCAGTGGTCTCCTGTGGATGATCCAATCCGGGATTAACCAAGGCCTTTAGTTGTCATTTCCCTTGGGTCTCCCTCAGCCTCCGAGGCTGCTACTGTCTCTGATGCCCACCAGCTGTCTTGTCAGAAAGAGGATTACTAGGATTCTTTAGAATCTCATGTCATCATGGATTCCTCCACATTACACCGCTGTTAAGCAGAGAGAGAGAGAATTGGGAGTGGAAAAATCTATAAATTTTCCCTGCTTTTTGACACTCAAGTATCTCCTGAGATATTTAGAAAGAGCAAGAATGATAAGGCATTAACAGTTCAAATAAATTAGTCACACATTTAAGAAGCATTTCACTTCTGACTTTTGAATTATTTCTGAAAGAAGACCGGCATTGCTTTTGTTCCTGTCAGTACGTAATTAACTCCTCCTCGTGTGAATCTCAAGGTATTTTTGAACCTCCGCTAGTGAAGTCTTGTAGAATGGTGAGTCAGAACCTTTCATTTTTATGTGGAGAGACAGAGCATGGGGGCATCTTGGGCCTAAGATACCCACAGGGCACAGAGACAGATTTGCTGTCTTTCTCGGACCACACAATCTACTTGAAGATACTGAACAGGAAGGGCCGTACTTCTGGTGTGTCCAGATGTAAAACCCATGAGCATGGATGGTGCTTCCAGCACGTTCATTCCAGGTGTTAGGTGGCAGTGGCGTCTGGGTGCATAGAATCCTCTTACCATGTGAGGGTGTGTATTTTTGTATATAATGTTACATTTTATAATTTTAAAGGACTTTATTTCTTAGAGTAGTTTAACAATACATGTATCATCCAAGTCCAAGTTTATACTCACAACGTGGAACATTCTGTGGGTTTGGACAAATGTGTAATGACGTACATCCACCATTATAGTATCCTGGGGAGCATTTTCTTGGCCCTAAAAATTCTGTGTGCTCTGCCTCTTTAATATAACTTTTAAGAGTGAGAATCATTATTCTACTAAAGTGGTCACTCTGGCCTATAAGAGGCAACTAACGTTATTTTAAAAATTGTATAACAAGTGGACAAAACCTTTAAGTTTTGCTTTTTTTGTGGAGGAAAATCATGCATATCGGCTAGAAGACAGACCCTCCCACTGTGATGTAATAGGCAGAGCTATCCTGGTCCTTCTTCCTCATGGCTGAATCAATAGCATGAGGCTAATAGGCTCGCAGCACTTTTAAGATGAATCTGACATGTGGAAGTTTTGCCCATCGAATTGTGTTGCTTGACTTTTGGGAAACAGAAAGTGTTTTGTTCAAATCCAGCTTGTTTGGCTGATGGGAGAGGTCTTGCTGGGTCTTGGTAGATGGGACTTTCAAAAAAATCCCCAGTCCCTCTTTCAGCTCTCCTCACCCCCTTTTTAAACTCTCCCCACCATATACCCGAAGCATGGCCCTAGAGGCCCTCTACCTGGGGTAGGGTTTAAACAGCTTGTGGATGTGCCACCATATAGCCTTAAACACACAAAACAGTGAACGTGTAAGACAAAGGTCATGAAGTGTCACCCAAACAGCACAAGAGCAGAAGACCCGGCTGGCTATGGCCACGCTAGCGGAGCTTGTCTTCTAGGGAGCTATCAGGAGGCCCTTGCCCTGGAAAGCGAGAGGCTGAGATGGAGACACACGATGAATGGAATTCTTTATAGTGACCATAGACTTGGTTATCCATTTTTTAAACAAGCTTTGCTTACCTAAGCCATAGATTGTCTGGAGAGATTATATATGCCCTTTGAACTTCTATCATCTGTCTTTCTGTCTGTCTCTTCTTAAAAATCTCTTCAAAAAGAACGTAGCTCCCTTCCTTCCATTGGAAGTGTCCTGGGAAATGCACATGATTTCCATATGGTTTTCTTTGACTTACTCCACATTATAGGCTTCTGTGTTAATTTCAAGATGCATGTAGCAAAATTTCTTCATGTCAATCATGATTTGGCGAACAGATTTCCCAGTAGAAATAAGGCTGGGATGAGCTTCATATTTGGCAAAGATAAGGAATGGTAGGGGGGGAAATGCCCCAGAGATCCATGAGTTCAATCTCTATATTTACTTTTGTCTCTTTAGGATTATTTTGTCTCCTGGCAATGCTACACAATTCATTCTCCTGGCAATTCATTCACAGCCGAATGAATCCAAGAGGCACACCCTCAGCCCCTCGGTCTACGTAAGTATCTGTCTTATGCATAGAGAAAAAATACAGAGAAAGAGAAAAGAGAAAGTTATTTCTCCATTACTTATTTTTCTTTTCATAATAAAAATTTATCTGTACCAGATTCCATTCTGTTTCACCCAGGTATGATTCTGAAAAATAACAGCAATAAGTAATTAATGAATAAATAATTTCCATTAAGGTCCTGGTGGCCTAGAAATGAACTGATAGCTTATATCTCTACAAATTTTAAATTCTAATGGGACTATAGATTCAATAGCTAATTGTAAAGATATCAGTGTAGTGATATCTTTTAGCAATGAAAATGCAGAAAAAAAGCATTTTGTAGGACAGTCCCCAGGTAGCATTAAGCAGCTGCAAGGAGGGTCCCCTCTCATGCTTTTCTGGCATCAGGTTGGATCTCAGGGTCCAGGGCCAAGTTCATCAGAGAAGGCCATGTGAGTCTAGCTGTAGAAGGTGGAGTCCTTAAGGTAGAAGTGGGGTCATTATCATATTCCTCTATGGCATTAGCGACCATCTATCCTTACACCACATGGAGTCCCAGGGTCTTTATCCTAATGGTGGAGATTAGCAGGATGAACAGCATAATTGACCCATTCTGATCCTGAGCATCCTGTCTCGAGGGGGATCTAGGGCTCAATGGTCTATTATAAGTGGTGTTTAGTTGTTATTCAGAGAGATAATGTAGGGCTGGGCTAATGCTCAGGGATTAGTCATGGCAGCAAATGATTCCAAGAGCAGACAAGTAGGGATGTAAGCTTGAATGCAAGTCTATGATATCAAAGTACCGTGGGAAGACAGGTGTCATAGTGCAAAGTCCAGTTCAACCCCAAGATCTAGAGTAGCCCGAAATCATGCCCTCAGTAAAGATCTGGGAGGGCAAATTCCTAACAGAGGTACCATAAGTTCAGTAATGGAGAGAATGGAGAGCATCACTGTGGGATCTGGAGAAAAGCTGGGAGCCCAATTTTGGAGAAGACTAATTATGGAATTTAGGATGGGAGCGACAGGGTGCTATTGACACTGTTCAGCAACTGCCCTGCTTGGTTTTGACTTCTGCTGTCCTGGAGGTAAGGTTGGTCCTTGGAATTTAGAAGAGAGAGGGAGAGGGAGGGAGGGAGGGAGGGAGAGAGAGAGAGAGAGAGAGAGAGAGAGAGAGAGAGAGAGAGAGATTAGTAAGCAGTCTTTGTGCTGGAAGGAAAGGAGGGTACATGTGAAGGGCACAGGGGTCTTTTATCAGATATAATGCAATAGATTTGGGGGTTAGGAATTTGTCCCCATGTCTAGCTTTGGAGAGAGAGCCTGGCTTTGCTGTATCTTTGGAATTGTCCCTAGTGAGTGAGACATGGATTCTGCACTACTGACCTCTAATAAATGACGACGTCTCTGGCCTCGGGGTCCTTGAGTTCCCTTCCTGGATTGGAGCTCTAATGGACTTTTTGGAGCCTAGGAAGAACGACTTTCATGAATCTCCTTCCATACTTCAGAGAGGAGCCGTGTTCAGAGAGGCCCAGCGTTCCTGTAAGTCGGTCCTGCCAGCCTCACGGGAGGTAGATCCTGTGGGGCAGAAAGGATGTGGGAACTCAGCGGTTACCTTGGTTTCCAAGAACTGTCTCCACCCTCCAGTTGATTCGGAAAGTCACAGTCTGTTTCCCTTGAAAAGGGGATGCATGCTGAGTTCTCTTCTCAGCTTATAAATTATGCTGCATTAACACTGGCAACAGTCTCCTTTTCGCTGTGTAAACATGAGGCAGCGCAGAATGGGAAGGGGTGGAGGGCCCGCTGCCAGGCTCTTTGGATGTTGGATGGTGTTCTCCCTTGCAGTGGGGGTGGGCTCCCCGACACCTTTCTGCAAGAGTCAGTCCTTTCCACTCTGAACCCTCTGACACTGGGGCTGGCTTTGTGTGTGAGGTACATGGTTTAGTAAGTGCCACTTCTAAAAAAAAATAGAAAGTCCAGTGGCTGGCGGGCTACGGTGTCTGAGACTCCACGATAACTCCTTGGTGGGGTTAGAAGGCAGTGTTTCAGGAGATCCTGGATCCACCATGAATATTCTACAGATGAGTTCATAGAGCTACTTCAGGAATGGCCATAAGAAAGGGAGTTGGAGGGAGTAAAGTGGAAAATGACAAAATCCCCTCTTGGGATGCACAGGCTTGTTGTGGAGCCACCTGCGAAGCCGCTCACGGGGAGCAGAAAGCCCTTGAAAACAGGGAGGGCTTCGGGGCATGAAATCCACTCTATTAAACTCCACCTGTGAAAGTCAGGACTCTTCTTTAGAATTAGAAAAGTGAAACTTTTACTGGAAATATCTATGAGAAATGCAAGGATTTGTAGGAGTTCCTCCAAGTGAGTGTTTTCTCAGTCTTTAAATCATGGGCCTGCCTAGCAGGTAAGATAGTTCCCACTGAAGCAATGAAAACCCAGCTGAAGGGGCCCTGGCCAATGGAGACTTTCCTGTCTTAGAAACACTCCCACGTGCAGGAGGAGCTTCGGCATGGATAGAGCCAGCTATTGAGTGCATCCATCGAAGATCAGGTCCTTTTCCTCTCTCCCTCCAGGTTCTACCAGGCTCAGCCTTGCTTCAGCTTCCCAGATTGGACAAGATGGGGCTTTCCCAGGTGGTGTGCCAGTAGACACTCTTTCTCTTTTTCTACACCAACATGTATCCCAAGAATGACTCGTTCAGTAGCCATCAGGCAGCTCCCATTCTTGCTCCTTCACATCTGCTGGGAGAAAGAGTGTCTTCTTAATGCACAATTAGTTTCTTCCTTTTAATCTCAGAGGACAAAAAGACTGACCTGCCTCAGGAGAATGGCATCCACTGATTAGCTCATGCCTGGACTCCTGAACCCATCAGTACAAGGACAATGAGACAGCATGATTGACTTAGGGCTGATCAGCAACTGGGATCAACTCATGTGCAGAATGACAGATTGGCATAGAATGAGATGGCATGGCTTAGGAAGTCGGCTGTGGCATCCATACCCTAACTAGGAAAGTCGCTGAGGTGGCAGGAGTGAGCACGGGGTGCCCCCCATCACCTGCCAAGCCCTACCTTTCTTTCTCCTTTACCCTTCAAACACCATATAGTAATTTCTTGTGACTTGCAGGACTCTAGTTTAAAAGCAGAGAGAGTGTCTGGCCTTGCTGCATCTTTGGGATTGTTCCTAATGGGGTCAACTCAAGTCACCATGTGGGTGTGAAAAATGAGTGACAGCCTTCTCCAAGGACGTAGAAAACCTGAGACTATGTCCAAGGGTCTTTTGCCAGATGCTTCTTCACTTTTAGACTTCTATATAAACTTCTCATCTGTGCAGGAAAAGAAACCAGAATGATGGTGTGAAAGTTTTTTTTTCCAAAACAAACAAACAAAAAATGCTGAGTCTCCTGATTAATTTCTTAAAAAGAAAAAAAAATGGTGTATAATAATCCAAAATAGAGTCTTATGTACATCCAAGAATGGTTGCTATCCTTCATCTGTACAACTGGGAAAGGTTTTTAGTCCAGTTTTTTTTTTTTAATACTTAAATTGGTCTACAGAATTAAAGAAGAAAAACTATTTTGATGTAAATTCTGACACACTTTTTGAAAAAGTGGTTTTACTTATTTGAAGTCAAGTTTAATAAGGACAGTCCTGGTTCTCAGCATGGCTACACACGTGCGTCAGGAGCTGCAAAGAGCAGCAACTCAGCCAATGACCACCATTGAAGTACACTCTGGAAATGATGAACCAAGCATGGTTTCTGTTACGGTGAGCTTTGTCCTACGACCACAGCTTTTGGAAAGTGCATCTGAGAAGGACACTGGAAAGGGTTCATTTGGGCAATTTTACTGGAAAAATGAGTTTTCTTTATGAAAACACGTTCTCGTCTACTTCTTGAGAAATCACTTAGGATTGTTTTGGTTGTTCCAAAATGAACAGACTGTCTGCAAATTTGCTCACTCCTTTGTTCTCAGACACCTTCTACCTCCTTCCCCCAGGCCACGGAGCTGAGCCTGCGTGGTTCCCCAGGCTTCTTTGCCTACTGGTTTCCATAGAAGCACCAACCGAGAGTGGAGGATCAGGAAGAGGTCTGACTACTATCCCTTCCCCTACCAAGGTCTCTGCTGTGCCTCCTCTGGGACTCCAGCTAGCTGGGCTCTTCCCTTAGAGTTCTCAGCTCCCACTAGGCTCATTTCAGCCTCCAGCAGCTGAGCTGCTTGGGTATGAATTCTGACATAATTGGTTGGACAATTATTTTGATGTCTTTGAAGTCACGTTTTATAAGGGTCGTCACGGATTTCAGCTGCACCGACCTGATGCACAAGCATTGGCAGCTGTAATTAGCATCAAGGCCCCAGTCACACCATCTCCCCTCCAGCCCAGGGGTGGTAGTTGCTACTCAACTTCCCGGGTTTCTCTTTTAGCTCTTCTAAGAGCTTTGAAAACATTTCCCACTATTCCATTTCCCCCTGTGGGATTATATGGCAAAGTTGTATTTTCTTGGTTGGACCCCAAGGAATTCCATAGGAAGTATGAGCTTCTTGGAGAGGAGGTTCTTCGGATGTACCCACCATGCCACGGCGTAGAACTACAATCCTTTGAAAATGGAATCACCTCCTTGCTAAACTTTTTCTTTCTCTCGCTGAAAATTTTAAAATCTTTGATATATCCCAAGTGTGGATCTTTCACAATGATGCTTATCCCTGTGTTTGGACAGTGAGCAAGTTTTCAAAGAATTAAATTCCTACATGTTTCAAATAACGATGGTTACTATCAATACCACAAAACAATAGTACCTGCAAAACAATAGCACCTCGAGCTCCATGTCTCTTGATTCTAACATCTTTCAAATTTCCTGCTAAGTAGTTTGTGTGTTTTACAATGTCAATAATGATGGGACAATGTACTTTGGATCCAATTTAACGTTGATGAAACTGAGCAAAAGAAACTGTGTTCAATATCAGCAGATAATCCCCCATGTTTCCTATTTTAAAACACCAGAGCCCGTTAAAAGGTACACACAACTTGTCATTTTGACCATGTATCAGTTAAAGTCAGGGGGACTGAGAACTAGCACTGGTTGAGTAAGTCTGAACCTTTGGTTAAAATTCCCCAGAGGGGTCTCAAATCAAATTACACAGAAGCACAAGCAGGGGATGCTGGCAGGGCCTGATGGTTTCCGGGTCAGCCATCAGGAACACAAAGGTAGGATTTCTAAGTGCTTGTCTGAGTTAATTACTGCTTAAATCACGGGGTGGAAGATTAGCACAATATGCATAACTCAGGTGGGTTTTTATTTACACACCAGGGCTCTGGCCTTTTCCGTGACAATCACTGAGGGATAGTGTAAGCGAAAAGGTAGCATTCATAATTTCTGTGATTTAAAATAGCAGACAGGATAGGGCTGTAAGAAAAGGGAGTTGACATTTTCTATGTTGCTTCAAGACTCAGGGAAAAAAAACAAACTTACATTAGACTGTTTTGCATAGTGCTGTCAACAAAAATCAAAAAGCCACCCCCACCCCGTGTGCAGAAGATGCCCCAGTCCTTGTTCAAAAAATAAAATAAAACCCAACATACAACAAACCCCCACAAAAAAAGCAAAAAGTAAATCAAATACAGCATTTTCTCTTTCCTGCCCTCCCCCAAAGAAATAACAGAAAAATCTGTATTTTTTTGTTTTTCAAGGTATAGTAGAGAGATTTTTTTTTTCTTTAAATATGCTTTCAAATCTTCAGGGACTTTATAATTTATCAAGAAAGACACATTCTTCCTAATGAAAGGTTACTGACCTTCATGAATGTGACAGTTCAATTACAGCCCATTCATATGCAGAGCAGCGTTGATAAAGGATTTGGGAAATGTGACTAGCATAGCAAAAAAAGCAAAATGTCTAGGAAATTATTATTCTTTTTTTTTTTATTTTAATTGTGAAACAAGAATAATAAATAAGGTTGGCTCAGGTAGGAGAATCTTTTCTTCTGCAGCCCAGTAGATTTTCTTCAATTGATATGTTGGTTCCTTCTGTTTTCTTTTCTCTTCCTAATATTTCTGTCTTTTTAATCCTCTAAACAGCTAAGCTAACAAATCAGAAAACCCTCAGTTCTGAAATGCAGGGTTTCTGATTTTTCCCCCCTTTTTCTTTTGACTGGCAGGACAAGCTGGAACATGTCTTAGTGTTATTTTAAGTGCTTAACTACTATGTAGATGCGCGGAGGGCTGGGAGGGGAGCTACCTGCTCTCAGCCACCCACAGACAGGTAAATGCTACACGTGAATGCTCATGCCCAAGTTCTCAGGAGACAGACCCCTCCAGGACAGGAATAGCTATGCATGGTCCCCACCAGACCAGCCACACTTGAGTGACACCCAGCCCGTCCAGGTGTGGGAAGGATGATCTGATTGACACTTTGTAAATCAGCGGAGTGTTGCCCAGGCCCAGCTCCCTGGGACATCCCAAGATCGAGGATATCCCTACTGCCAGCTGTTAGTAGGGACGCTCCAATAGCAATACATTTTTTTTTTCATCAAAAATAAGACAAACTTCATTAAATTATAAAATTCCTCTTGGGATAGAGCCAATATAAATATTTGAAGCAGTTTTGAAATGAAAGCATTATTTTGATTTTTAATACTTTACCTTGGAAATCAATTTCCCCCACACGTGTGTGGCCTGTGTGAGTGGTTGAAGGGCAAACTGGAGGGAAAGCTCTGAGAAAGGAGACATGCCCCCCACACCCGCAGACCACCTGGCACATGGGGGCCATTCAATATCCCTACTGCGTTTCTGTTCCACTCCTTCACTTTTGGATAAACTGTACAACCTGTCAATTATTCCTTCCAGAAAGTTACCTTCTAATTTGCCTTTCTAGGTTGCCTTCTTCCTTCACGCCTCCTGGGCCAAGTATTTGCCTTCAAGTCACTTTGAATTCCATTTCATCTTTGGTGCAAATCCACTGCAGAATCAAGAATGTGTGATGTATATATAGTCGTAATTAAAGTTTTACATTAGCTTTGTTTTCTCAAACTTCACTTTGGTTCAGTACAATGTCAAGAATACAGCTTTTTTTTTTTTTTTTTTTGGTACTGGAGATTGAACTCAGGGTCACTTGGCCACTGAGCCACATCCCCAGCTCTATTTTGTATTTCATTTAGAGACAGGGCCTTATTTTTGCTGAGGCTTTGAACTGAGGGTCCTCCTGCCTCAGCGTCCTGAGCTGCTGGGATTACAGGCGTGTGCCATCATGCCCGGCATATAGCTATGTATTAAACGATGCTCAATAGAAATTTCTTACTATTAATATTTTTCTGCATTTCAGTTTGATGCATATTCTGGAATCTGGCATAGCGTTTAGAAGCTCCTCAGAGCTCTTCGAAGGTGTATTTTGGACTTTGCATAATAAGTCTAGGTCAGTGTGGCATGCATTACACCTTCTGGTATTGTTCCTGATGTTTCTTCTACTATGCCTAATTAACTCTAAATACCACCCAGAGCCTCTATTTAATTATTAACAAATTTCTTTGGGAAAACACTATGCCTAAGGAACAATGTTACACCTTTTATAGTTGAGGGATAAGAAGAGAGACCCACTGATAGGAAGTGAGCCATCCCCCAAGGTCGGATTTCCCTGACTCCAAAGGTTTTTCACTTGACCAATTCACTACTCTATCATTAAGTGCACTTAGCAACTAGTAACAGGAAATCGAGCCTCCTAAAGTATGACCCTAGGCTGGATGGCTCCATAGCCACACAATTCAGTAGAATATTGTGGAGGACTAAGGTTCTTTCCATCTGTTTTAACCTGCTGTCCTCAGATATGCTAATTCTCATGGTAGCGAGGTGGCTGCTCCATAGAACTTCAGGAATTGCATTTTTATATTTAACTAGTAAAGGTCTAAGTATGGCTAAATTTTAAAAAAAGCACATCACCCTATTTTCTCTTGGACACACTTTAAGAGTTACGAAATCTTTCTCTGAAGCTCCACAGTAGTCTGACACTCAGAGCTCTTTTAGGGTCATGTGACCCTTCCTTCAGAGATCATTGATCAGGAGATGAAATGACCAAAATTGATTGATAGTAATCAAAATTTACTGGGGCTAGGGTTGTCCTTCCCTCAGGGGAATTGTGTAGAGGGGAGATGTGGGCGTCTGAACCCAGCAGTGTTTAGCAAAGGTGGAGAATAACTGGATTAGCAGATAGAGCTGGCGAGGGCAGGGCTGCCTGAAGATCACCAGGGGAGGGAGGAAGAGAGGGAAGCCCTGGAAGGGGAAAGTGGGAGATCAGCGGAGAAAGAACGGGAAGAGGAATCTTGTGCGGAGCAGGTGTTCCCTAATTGCTAATGACAGAAAATGAGTGAAATACAATTTACAACAGAGTTGAATCTGACACGTATTTAATGATATGTGTTGTTTCATGACAGTTCAGGCCAATAGTGTAGTAGTTCACATAAATAACTGTAATTATGACTATTCTTGACAGATCTTTATAGTTTTTAATCTTCTGTTGTTAATTAACTAGTTTAAGAACAAGCATCCTTGTTCAAAGACTCTTTTCTTACTCGTAGAGATAGAGATCTCACTTGGATGTCTGTTGAGATAATCTCCTGGACGAGGAGTAGCTCATGATTCCCCTGGTCTTTCCCTGTCCACCCAACCATGTCCAGAAATGAGCCTTCACTTCCTCAGACAAGTTTCCAGAGGCAGAGAAAACACTGAAACATCAGGACCTATAAGCATTCATCAGATTTGGCCAAAAGGCCTCCAGGAAGCCCAGTCGGGCCTCACTGGCATCAGATCCTGGCCTTTGAGGGTGGGAGAGAGCCCAGGGCAAGCGTCTGAGGTGCTTGCACCGTGGGTAACAGAGGAGGATAACTGGGAAACGGTCCTTTGTTGGCTAAACTGTGCCATGACCACAGAGTCCTTTTCCTAGATGGGATATCTAAGATCCCTTCCAGCCCCCCCTCCAGGATTCTACTTTACAACTTTACTGTAGTCTGGATAGCTTAATTCAATCATGAGTAAACGTAAACAAAATCGTACACTGATTTCAATTAGTTAAATGCATATTGGAGATTTCGGCTGCTTCCTGTGCTTTGGTGTTGTTCAGGGAGCACCCAACCAAGAGCTCATCAACTCTTAAAGAAAGGTGAATCAGCTTATGTTACACATTTTGTTCTCTTTTGGGAACCCTGAGCCCAAATCTGAAGTATTTTAAGCAAGTGCAAAGAAAACAGAGATAAAATGTGACAATATTATTATTATTATTATCATCATTCTCTATTCACGGTATGTTTCTTCATAATGCAATGTGATTGAAATGATTTAAAAAATGTAAAGCAAGTTCTGAGGCATGTCCATCTTTTCCTTGTTTCTGAGAACCTATCTTCCAGACAGTTGCCAATTGCAAGATGGGCATCTTGTTGTTGAGTAGCTTTGAGTTTCTGGAGGCACCTGAGATGGAACAGTGGTCATCTAAGGCGAGAAATCCAGTTTTCAAAGAAGAGCGCAAGGATACTTACTCACCCTTGAGTCCCACAGACTCTTTCAGTGAGGATATATGGTTGTTTTTTAACAGATCAGTTGCCACACCCAAAGCACAGAACTTTCCAGAAGGAGCATCATCTTCTTTCATTCTGTACTCAGCCCTGATCTTCTAAGACCTGTGAAGATTACAGGGCCCCTTTGACCAACGACCCCCCTGACTCTGAGTGTTGTCTCAGATACATGATTTCATTTCAGTCTACTTTATTGGTGTAATTTAAGCTAGGATACTATTATGCCCATAAATTTATCTGGGAAAGCTGAGCCTAAGGACATAATTTCTCCTTTATTTATGCTTAGAATATGTGCTAGTCTTTAGAATATGTGCTATACCAGAAATAGGACAGCTCTATCAAGAGTAAAAAAAATCATAAAGGATGAAATAATCATAACATCTTGATCAAAAAATGCATGTTGGAAGGAAAAGGGAAATATTTTAGTAAATATTTGTTAATTTTCACACGTTTTACCCATTGCTGTTTGAAATGTCTTGCTTAATCTTACTTGATTTCACTAAAATATTCAGTAACTAGAAGAAGATCTGGTTCCTGTACTCAATCTCAGAATACTCTTTGCAAAATTAATTAGAAGCTAGCTACTGTGACTTGGTGAAACTAGGTTATATTTGCTGAACTTGAAATGGGAGATTTTCTTTTGTTTTGTTTAAGCAAAATTCAGGTGATTCAATAAACACCACTTAACTGGGGCAGACTTGATCAGGGAAGTTGCTGAATTGGGAAACCAATTAAGTCTAATGATAATTAGCATGCGCTGCTGCTTAATTGGGATAGGTGGTCCATTGAGTTGGTATCACTGTAGGTAATTAAATGATGCTCTTGGAGGTTAAGAGAGAGTCTTCTTGATGCTTGCAAGATTGACGGCAATTTATTTTCTCTAGATCATGTTATTGCTGGTTAAAAAGACTCGATTTCTAAATGATGCCTTCCAAAATTCTACTTGCTTTGAAAGGATCTCTGTCACACACACACACACACACACACACACACACACACGTACTTGCACGCATGCATGCACAAATACATATCTCCCTCTGGATGAATGGGAAATGAAGGAGTCTAAGATCCAGAGAGTTTTGATGATTTACTTGGTGTGGCTACCGTTTAATGATCAGGTAGAAGATAGGCCTCAGGATTCCGCTGTGGAGACCCACCACAGGAATGTTCTGGAATGTTCACTCACAGAGCAGAGTGGAGCCATGGGAAGTGCCTTCCTGGGAATCCAGGGACTAGTTACAGCTCTGCTGCTGCTACATGGAGATAAGATACTGACCTTCTATTATTTTATTAAATAAAGAGGTGGGACTAAATAATCTCTAAGACCGCTTCTAGCCATAAAAACAAAAGTATCTCAATTCAGTTGTTTTATTTAAATATTGTTAGTGGGGAGATAATCTTCATTTTAAACTTGCATAAAGCCTGCATTAGGCCAGGTCACTGGCAAAAAGCAACGATTTGTAGCTCCACATTAAAAAAAAAAATGTTTGTATGAGATGTCCCTGGGTGCTTTGTGAAAGGGGTCAGGAGGGAAGCAGGGAGGATATTCCTGGAATGATTTTGGTCAATGCTACTTTAAACAACATAAAACCACGGAAGGGTGTAGAAAATACAGGAGATGATCCTGAGTCTGGACAGTCTGAAAAATATCTGGAAATGACAAAGTGAAGGACTGGGCTCTCGGAAAGAAAAAGGGTATGAGCCAATAATGTAAAGTCCTGGGTCTACGGGGTCCGGGGCACAAGAGAGTTGGGAACTTTGGACATGTGTGTGAGAAAGATGGCAATGGAGAGACCAGGTGGTCCAGCGTCTTCTCATGGGTCAGACATGGCCTGAGTAGTAGTTGTGAGACCTATTGGTGAGACCAAATTTATGTTGACCTGGATATGATGAAGAATTGGATCAAAAACAAGTTTCATTTGTAATTTTCTCATAAGAAATCAGCATAATCCTGAGTGCTTGAGCCAAGATACTCAATCATAGTTGAAATCCAATGATTGCATAATGTGCAAGAGCCACACTCCCCTAGCTTCCATTTATTTATTTATTTTTCTTCTTCTTCTTTCCGACTTTGTCTCTCCAGGTCCATCACTTGCCCGTTCCCTGAAAGTAACATCACCATTGATTCTAGATCACGGAGGACTCATGCCTATGTTTGGAATACTCTCCAGATCTGCAGAGTCCTACACCAGCTCTTGAACTTGCAGGCTGCTTTCAAAGCGTCGTTGACCTGCCAACTGTAAATGCTGTCTAAATATTTATTTTCAAGCCACTGTGTAGATACATATTATAGAAATATATGTAAACACACCTAGATTTATGCACACATAAAGGTAAAGAGGAGGATATCGCTTATATCTTTAAATAAAATGATAGGTACTTGAAAAACTGTTTAGTTTTGGAAATTTCTTTTGCTTCACCTGAGTCACATCCCAGTTTTAATGCTACCGAAAGGACACATTTAAGTGACTTCACCCTTCATTCCTCTTTGTGTTGTCATTACACGCAGGCTTGTAAAAAGTCAGTGAAGCATTTCCAACTACAGTTTTAAGGAATGCTTGCGATTTATTTAATAAATAAACCATCAAACAAATGGACCTTAAATCGCCTGTGGACTGCTTCAAGTTCAGAAGGTACTGCCCTCATGAGAGAGTTATCAATGCTCATGCATTTAATAAGAGTCTGATGACAGTGGCCCTGGGCTGAAATGGCACACATTCCATGTGCCATTGCATAATTTGCCTATTTTTTTTATATATTTTGCAAATATAAAATCAACTTCTAATGTTAACTGAGCTTTATCTTAGGACTTATCCTTTTATTTCCTCAGATGGCTCTTGAATAAAGATGACTTTGTTGGATAGACTTTAAGGAAAGAAAGAGCTATCCATCTGGAATTAAGAGGTTGGTGGCAGTGAACCAACATTATCTCTTAAGCTCGCTCTTCACTGCCGTTTGGGGAGTGCAGTCAGGCGCACACGGGGAGCAGGACTTTGGGACAACTGCAGTGAGCTCTCCCCCCAACCGCCTTTACTGGGGGCAGAGCAGTTCACTGAAGCTCCAGTTTTGATGAACTTTGTACTCTGAATGCTTTACTGCTTGATTACAGATGTGCTCATGCTTGAAGGCAGAGCGCCAACGGGGTTCATAATAATACACAGAGAGATCCATTGGAGGAACTTTGTGTAATCATTTTTCGGGAATATGATTTTGTTTGAGAAGTTATTAGAGGCCGGAATGACAACTTCTCTGTGACTCCCTGGTAGGTTTTCTGAATCAGTTCATGTGGAAATCAAATTGCACCTGAGCAAATATTGAAGGGTGTAGCAAAAGGAAGGAATGGCTTTCATTTTGCAACCACAAATATTACAATAGCCTATGCACATATTTTAGGAACACATTTTTTTTTTCTTATGTGAAGTCACTTTGCATGAAATTGGAGGACAAATGTTGGTGATGTGGCTCATCCGAGTTGTTCTTTCACAGTTATAGCCTCCAGGAGGATTAGGATGTAACTGCTCACAGGAAAATAAATGGGAGGAAGAGATTCATCTGACTTGTCACCTAATTGCATTACTGGTGTCATTTTATACCATGAGGGTAAGTGGAAAAAATAATCTAGGAATTGATAAAAGCACTCCAAATCTTACTGTAAAGTAGATGATAATCATAAAATAAGGCCAATATTTAAAAACTGATAGCACTAATAAAGGGGACATTTGTAGAGTGTTTAACGTTCCAGGCACTGTTCTGAGAGCCGCACATGGTTTCTGTGCTGTATTGCACATTTCTAAGCGTTAGGTACAATTATTGAACCATTGAACGCCAGGAAACGGGACCATGGAGAGAGCCAGTGTCGTGTTCAATGTTGTGCCCACGTGGAGGTAGAATTGGAGCCCACGTGGAGGCTGTCTGACTCTGAAGACCATTCTCTCAGCTGGATGTGACACACCTCCCTAGACACAATGTGGGTCAGCTGAGCCTCTCTAGGAGGAAGAGGACATCAGTGGCCAGATGACCAAGCTGTCAGCAGTAGGACTGCACTGAAGCAAGCTTCCAAAAGCACAAACGTCTCAGTGCGTTCTCCGGGTGGTGAGGCCAGCTGAATGGAGTGGTCTCCAGGTATCTGCAGGGAGACACTGGGGGAGAAAGCCCCCCGTGGAGTCACAGGCCCCATCTGTCCATGGTGACAATATGGTTTGGATATACATCCCCAGAGGCCACGTGCTGAAATCGTGCCCCCACCTGTGGCAATACTGGGAGGTGGTGGAACCTTTAAGATACAGGGAGAGAGGGAGGAAGTTAGGCCACGGGCTGCCCTGGAGGGGACATGGTAACCAAGCCCTTTCCTCTCTCCCTTCCTGCTTCCTGGCTGCCATCAGGTGAGCATCTTCCCCTGCCTCCCTCCACCATCAGGTACTGTTTCTCCACAGCCCCAAAGGCAGTGGGGGACAGAGGGACAAGTGAGCCTGCACTAAGACCTCTGAAACTAGGAGCTGAAAGCAACCTTTCTTCTTTTTAAGTTGAGTTTTCTGAGACATTTGTTATAATAGCAGAAAACTGATTACCCAAATTTATCAATGCCTACTTCCACATCAGTAAAATGGTGATTAGAAATAGACATTTCAAAAATTTTGAAGGAGAACACAGTACAGATAATACCCCTTAGCTGTGTGCCTAGCTCAGGGTCTGGCATCTAATATGCCCCCAGTTGGTGGTATATGTCACTATTGTTAATTAAAAGCATTTGAGCAACAACAACAACAACATCAACTAGATCTTAGAATTCCTACTTCATTTGCCATTTCTCATTTTTCTCTTCATTTTTTTTCTCTATTTCTTCTTTTATATTTGTACCCCTTTCCTATGGACCTTATTAAGGGAAGAAGTCCTTTTCAGAATATATTAAAAATATATAACATAAGGTTTTAACTTTTCAGGAAGAAAGGAAGGTGGTTTAAGTCTACTTAGAAATGAAGGAGTAAAGAGAGAATGAGTCAAGATAAACAATTTAGGGGCATGAAAAGTGTATATTTGGGGGCGGTGATAAGTTGGATTAATAAGTTAGAAATATACATGGGCAAAGAGAGAGAGGGAACTTCTAACACCACAGAAGGAGTCTGCCTGGGAAGGATTCTACAGAGAGAGGGTGATGCAAGCTAAGCTGATAACAAGGGAAATGTCACTATTTTAGAATCCAGATTCAAAGGGCACCCAGGAGCATACGGGCAGGTGATGGCATTTGCAAACGCTGCCTTAAGCCATAGCTAAGTCTGGAAAAGACTGTCCACACCACTGACTTTACATTTTCAAAAAAATAAAATTTAAGCCAAATTTTGGTTTTCCATTGAAAACTGATAAGGCCTACCTAGGTGTGTCATCCACTGAAGGAAGCCTTGAGGAACATAGTGAAACGGCCTGGTTGGGCCCGGAGAGGCCTAGGTTTCCATCTCTCCTGCAGCCTCTGTCTCCCTAGCTATGGCATGCACCCACAGGTTGCTGCATATGTTGTAATAACGTGTAAATGCTTGGCATGGTTAGCCTGTGGTCCTCAGCCCACCACCGTTAAGGCATGATTAGAAATGAAATGATGCCCAAGCCTCTCTCTTCAGATGAGGCTCTTCTGTGCATTCTGGACTTTGAGAACAACTGGCCCAACACAACATTTTTTAACATCTAATTGGGGTCAGTAGAAAGTGGATATGGTTATTATCATTATGTGACAAGCTCTAAGCGCTTCGATCTGGGGACAAAGCAAAGTCCATTTTCATCCAGAAGAACTCAAGTATGATAAGAATTACTGGAAACCCTCATTTTGAATAACTATGAGCTTCTCAAACTTAATTGTACTGAAACACCTGGAGGATTTTTGGTTTGTTTGTGTTTTAAACTAAAAACAAGGGCTCCAAAGATCCATCCTTGCCTACGTTTGTTATCTTCTCTTTTAAAAACTTTTAAAAATAATAGCCATGTGTGCATATGAAATAAGGTATCAGTGTGGTTTTGATTTTCATTTTCCTAATGATTCGTGATGTTGAGCATATTTTCTTATGTTTATTGACCATTGTCTGTATTTTTCTAGAGAAATATCTGCTTAGGTCTTTTTCCCATTATTCAATAAGGTTATAAGGTTGCTTGTTTTTTTTTTTTTTTTTTTTTTTTTTTTTTTTTTTTTTTGCTGTTGAATTGTAGAAAGTCTTTAAATTTTCTGAACACTAACCTTATCAGGTAATCAGATGCATGGTCATCAAATATTTTTTTCCCATTCTACAGGTTGTCTTGCCACCTGATAATTATGTCCATCAGTACACAAAAGTTTTCAATTTTGATGAAGTCCCAATTATTCATGTGTTGCCTATGATTTGGGTGTCATATCTGAGAAATCAATGTCATGGAGGTTTTCCCCTATGTTTTCCTTGAAGTCTTAAGTAGTTTTACCTCTTAATTTAGACCTGTGACTCATTTTGAGTTATTTTTGTGTGTGTGTGTGATTTTAAATGAGGGTAAAATTAACTCTTTTCCATGCAGATATCCACTTTTCCCAACACCGTTTGTTGAAAAGACTTTTTCCTTTAGAATGGTTCTGGCATATTTTGGTAGAAAATCGTTTGACCACGTATGTGAGGGTTTATTTCTGGGTTTCATTCTAATCTTTTGGTTTAAGTTTCTCTCTTTATGCCAGTACTAGACTGTTTTGCTTGAGGTGTAGTGAGCACTGTAGTATGTAGTGAGTTTTGAAATCACAAAGTATGAGATCTTCAAATTTGCCCTTCATTTTAAAGAATGTCTTTGTTATTCAGAGTTGCTTGAAATGTCATGAATTGGGGGATTTTTAAAATGTCTGAAAAAATGTTAGAATTTTGCACTGAGTCTATAGATTGCTTCAGGTGTTATCAACATCTTTAAAATATTAAGATATTAATCAGTAAACATAGATAGTAAACATATCCATTTATTTGTATTTTTAATTTTCTTCAGCAACATTTTGTGGATTTCATTATGTATCTTTTGTCTTCTTGATTCATTTTAAGTATTTCATTCTTTGTGATGCTATTACAAATGGAATTGTTTTCTTAATTTCCTTCTTGGACTATATGTCATAGTATAAAAATGCCATTGATTTTTGTGTGCTTTAGTAGGTGAAAACTGTTGAATTCTTTAATTAGCTCCAGTAATCATAAGTATGTGTGTGTATGTGTCTGTGTATAATCTTTAGTGTATTATTTTAAATTTTTCATTGGTGAATTATAATTATACACATTAATGGGATAATGTTTATTCATTTATGCACACAATTTAACAACTTTCTATTGATAAGTTGATTTTAACTGTGAACAGAAAAATAATTACTCCTTCCTGTCTGATTTGAATGCTTTTTATTTCTTTTTCTTACCTAATTACTCTGGCTAGGACTTGCAGTTCTGTGTTGGTAAAAGCAGGCCTCCTTGAATTATTTCTGATCTTGGGAAATACTCAGTATTTCATGATTGAGTATACTTTTGACAAAGGGGTTTCTGTATAGGCCTTTATTATATTGAGATAACTTCTTTCTCTTCCTAGTTTAGTGAGTACTTTATCTTGAAAGGGTCTTGAATTTTGTCAAAGGCTTATTCTACATTGAGATGGCCATGTGTGTGTTTTTCTTTCATTCTGTCGATATGTGTAGTATATTGATTTTCAAATGCTGAAGCCTTCCAGAAATAAATTCCACTGAATCATGGTGTACAGTCCTTTTAATAGGAATTTGAATCAGCTTGCTAGAATTTTCTTGAGGAGTTTTGCATGGTGATTCATCAGGAATACTGGTCTGTAGTTTATTTGTAGTGCCTGTATGGCTTTGGGATTAGGGTAAGGCTGGTTTTAAAGAATGCATTAAGAAGTGTTCCTGCCTCTTCAGTTTTGGGGAAAATTATAAGGATTGGCTTTAATTCTTCTTTACTAACACTTTTTTTTTTCCAAACACAGGGCCTTGTGTGTGCTAGGCGAGGGTTCTGCCACCTAGCTACAACCCCATTAGTTCTTCTTTAAATAATTGGAAGAATTCACCAGTGAAACTAACTAGTTTTAAGGCTTTTCTTCTGGATAGGTTTTGATTACTGATTCAACATCCTTTGTAGTTGCAGGGTGTTCAATTGTTGTATTTCTTCATGGTTCATTCCTTGTAGGTTGTATGTTTCCAGGAATTTTTTCATTTCATCAAGTTTATACAATTGTTATTGGAATTTTCTTATAATTCTTTTTATGTCTGTGAAACAGATACTAATACCCTCCCTTTCACTTGTTATTTTATTTCAGTCTTCCTTCTTTGCTCTTAGACAACTTAGTTAAAGGTTTACCAATTTTGTTGATCTCTTTGAAGACCCACGTCTTGGTTCTGTTGATTTTTCTCTGTTGTTGGAGAGATCTTTCTGAAAGCGCCATGGCTCGTCCCAGAGTCCCTGCTTTCATTTAACCCAAGATCTGAACTCAAATGTTTCCTAAAAGCTTCCTAGATGACTTCCAAGTTTGAAAGTCACTCATATAAAAAAAAAAAATCCTGATTCCAGATATACTTAATGTCATTTTCCTAATTCAATATTTACATGTATCATGGGAAATTCTTGTATAAGTTAATGCAAAATAATGCGATTATATTACATGTTAATGGTCAGTAAAAAATACTGATTTGGAAATTGAATGCTGCTTCCTCCATTTTCTGCTCAGTCGTCTTGTTCTCTTATAATAAATGACTACTTATCTGTGTTCCAACAATGTAGTTAAAATATTCATAAAACACAAAGTATTATAAAATATACAGTATTCAGAAATCTGACAAAGGGCAAAAGAACAGATACCATTTATGTTAACTTATAAAAAATATCATCTCTAATACTCAAGTTCCCTTCCTAAGTTTATTTCCTATTGCCTCCTCCTTCCTAGCATTACAAAAGCAAAAAACTTTCAAAGCAATCCCAGCTTTTTCATTTTATCCAAGACACTATCAATTTTATGATGCAATAATCTTTCATATTTTAATAAACCACCCAAGGACACTAATCACAGATAATAAAATTTATGTCAAAGCATCTATTGTAAAAATGTGTCCTAATATAAGAGATATTAAAATGTGGGGGAAAAGATGCATCTTTGGAGCAATGAAATATGGGACTTATTACCTGAGCAAAAGAATAAGGGGGAGAAGGTAACATAGTAAATCCCAAGGCCCCTTGTGTTTAATTTGTAATTATTTGCTGACTTGGATCATCCACGTCAAAGGCCTCCTTCATTTATGTGGTCAATCCAGGGTGTGCCTCAGTTTATCTGGGATGACTGAATCTTGCTATAAAGTCAAGGGGACACAAGAGCTAGGTGCTTGCTGACCCTCTCAGTGCTCTGATGATGAATTCAGGGTTGCTGCAGGCTGAACACTTTACCAGCTAAAGCTATGCATGAGCTTTCAAAAGAAGGGCCCTCAAACGCGTCTGTTCCTCCTGAGACGTGTCTATTGCTCTTGCCAGATGGTAAGGCTAGGATGAAGCCAGTTCCTCTCAGTCCAAGTCTCTACCTCACTCAGGCTGAGAAAGGAGAAGAAATTCAACATCTAGGTTCCATGAAACAGCGAGGCCAGGGACACCAACCCACCCACACTGTGATCCTGCAGAACCAAAGAGCGTGAACAGCTCTCCTGAGTTCTGGGCATCTGGCGGGTCACAGGAGGGGATTCAGAGGGAAGATGCACACAGTCTGAAGTCCCAGGAGGAGTTTCAGGAGACCAGTGGGGTCCTCACGATGCAAAACCATGAAGTGGCCTGCCGAGGTTGTGTGGCTGGGGTTCAGGAGCAGAAGAGAGGCCAAGGCAGCAGAAAACCAGGGAACGGCAACCCACTCACTGCTCCCCTCGTTCTCCCATCTGGCAATATATGTGTCTTGCTGTATGTTTTATTCTTTTTAAAGTTTTCTCATATAATATGCTACCCCAAACCCCATTTTTTCTCCTTTGACGATGGTAAAGTCTCCTTTAAATAAAACATGTTTTAGACAAAGAATTCAATTAAATAAAAAGCCAGCTGTCATTAGTGGTGACAAGTAGGGAAGGAGCTGAGAACAGGCGCATGCGTTAGGTGTGCTGCGCTGCTCTGGGTCCCCACCGTTGTCTTACTGTGGTCCTCTTTAGGACAGGGGCCCACCTCCTCAAACTTCCTTCCAGGATCTTCCAATCTGTGGGTAAAAGCCATCAGGGGCCAAGGCACAGCCTTACACGTCGCCCAGGCTCAGATGGCAGGGACTCGCCTCGGGATGATGGTTCCTTGATATCACCCTGTCTAATTCAAACAAGGCTCTGCCCCTTCTGAGTTGATGCTGGCAGTTAAGACCTTTGGGGGTCCTGGTGGAATTCATGTGGATTGCCAGTAAGAGGGACATTAGTTTTGGGCAGCCAAGGGCAGAATGCGATGGGTTGAATGTCCCTCCAAAACTCCCATTGACATTTAATCACCATCTTAGTGATATTTTGAGGTGAGAGTTTTAAGCGGTGCATAGGTCACGGGGTCTGCCTTCATGATGGAATCCTTCTGTATCCTGGGAGGGGTGTGATGCTAAGTACCAATGGGTTCTAGTCCCCTAGAACTCTCCTGCTTGCTCTTACCCTCTCTCCAAGTGACGTCCTCTAACATTTTACACTGCAGCTCAAAGACCCTTGTCAAGAACTGGTGCCTTGCTCTTAGAACCTGGATTCCAAAACTGTGTCTTTACAAATGGCAAATTTGCATAAATTATTCACACTGTGGTATCCTGTTGTAGCAGCAGGAGGTTGACTAAGACACTCTGCAAAGGCAAACATCCCAAGGTCTCTTTCTGCAACCACATCCAATTAAAACGGAAGTGCTTCAAAATAGAACAGGAGAGAGAAGGAGGAATAATAATAGAGATATTTGCTCTCCTGGGATATCAGCAGCAAGTGGGAAGGAGAGGCAGAGACAAGCAGAGCTCGTGCGCTGTCAGATTACTTGGGACAAAGATACCTCCTCACCTTAGAAAACAAGTCAAGGCAAGGAAGTAAGAGCAGCTCCCGCTTCAGCCCAAGGAGCAGTTACCAAAGAAACATAAAGTAAAGCCAGGACCTTCAACAGGCCCCAGATTGAAAGGGAGCTCCAGGAGGCTCTCGGCACAGCAGCCTGTGCTCCTTGGCAATCTGTTGATCTCAATGGAGCTGCGTTTGCTGACAGTGGAAATTAAGACGGCAGGAAGAGTCTGTGCATCAATTCTGCGATACTTAAGGAAAGAGTTCCAATAAGTCAAGAGTATGCCTCCAAAGATTCCACGCAGAGTTGCAGAAGGATGATTTAGGATGTACCTCTTTTATGTTTGAGACAAAATATGATACATTAGGATCGGATAAAATATGTAATGAAACGTGAAAGATGTCTAACAGAGGAGAAAGATAAATGCAGCCAAGCCGAAACTAGTCAAGGCTTAGAATTCACGTTGGAAGCAACTCAAAGCAGAACCACTCGAGCAGAAAATAAAAATAAGAACAACACTGGGGAAAGAGACAGGATTCTATGAAGAACTTTTCTGAAAACGGAGAAGTATACAAATAAAACCCTTTGAAGCCCCAAACATGTGAATGTGGAAACAATAAAAGGTCAGGACACGGTCTAGAAAGAAACAATAATGAAGAGAAGTTCCACTTAATAGACGCTATACAGATTTCACTTTTTTTTAGTGGATTTTTAAGACATTTCATAACAACTATACAGAGAAAAATGTGACTTTCGGGATTGGATAACTTTACTATGTGGAATGCCAGAAGCCAATCGTGAGATTTCAGCAGAGTTTTGAAGCAAAGGGAATTTTGAGCCCTAAACCACCTATTTACTGTAGTTTGGTGCCGCAGTCCGGCTGCAGCAAAATAACCGGGGGGTGACGAACAACTTGTGTACCTTGATACAGCAGGAGTGGGAGCCATTTATTGTAGGACAGGAGGGGTATATATACATTCCACACAGCTTATCTAATTAACATAAACTAGATACAGCAGTCAACCAATAAGGAATCTCCACACTTAATGGCTCGCTGGCCTTACTTCACAAACCACTCCCTCTGGCAGAATACCAGGCGCCATCTTGACTTGTTTACAGTTTGGCTTCTTCTAGCATCAAGTCCTGAAGCTCCCTGAGTGTTAAGTTGCGCATTTTGGAGTTGGGGAAGAGTAGGAAGTGTTTGGGAAATGAGTCATACAGGCAAGAAGTGTAGATAGTAAAATGTTGTGTTAGTTAGTTTTCTGTTGTTGTGACAAAATACCTGAGGGAAACAACTTAAAGCAGGAAAGGTTTACTTTGGCTCATGGTTTCAGAGGTTTCAGTCCATGGTCAGTTGACCTCATTGCATTAGAGCTATGGTGAAGCAGAACATCATGCATGTGGCAAAGCAGAACTGGAGAGAGAAAGAGAGAGAGAGAGAGAGAGAGAGAGAGAGAGAGAGAGAGAGAGAAGAAGAAGAAGAAGAAGAAGAAGAAGAAGAAGAGGAGGAGGAGGAGGAGGAGGAGGAGGAGGAGGAGGAGGAGGAGGAGGAGGAGGAGGAGGAAGCTCTTGTGAACAAGATATATCCTTCAAGGACAAACTCCCAGTGATACATCCTCCAACTAATCCCCACCTCTAAAACTTTCCACTCTCTTCCAATAGCACCAATAGCAGGGACCAAAATTTCAACACACAAATCTTTTGGGGACATTTCAGACCCAAACTATAACAAATGTGAATCATAAACATTGATTCAATTTGGGAACATTGGGAAAGAATATAAGAAGACATTCTTCAGCATCTTCATGACCTTGGATTTGGCAGTTAATTCTTTGGTATGAAAAAACACAGCAACAAAGGAAAAAATTCAATAAATTGGATTTTTTGAAAATTAAAAATTTATGCATCAAAGACACTCTGAAGAAAGTAAAAGTACAGTGTACAAAATAGGAGAGAAAATTTCAAGTCATGTAAGGGCCTAGTATACAGGATAAAAAACCCTTGCAACTGAGCATCAAAAGCATAAATCACTTAATAGACATTTCTTCAAAGAAGATACACAAATAGGAATAAGAAATGACAAGACACACAATGATATTTATCTTCAGGGGAATTCAAATAGAAACCTCAGTGAGTTATCACTATATATTACGAGGATGGCTATACTTTAAAAAATTCAAAGAGCAAAAAGTAACAAGTGTTGACAAAGATTAGGACCACTTCTCATTGTTTGGGGAATATAAATTGGTGCAGTCTCTACAGAAAACACTTTGGCTCAGAAAAGCTAAACATGGTTCCATATGACCCAGCAATCCCACAATAGGCATCTGTCTCAAAGAATTGAAAAAACGTGAACATTCATAGTCCACAGTGATAGTATTCACCATATCCAAAAGATGATAACAACCCAAATGTCCATCAATGGATGAGCAGATAAACAAGTGTGGTATCTCTCCAATGGAATACTATTCAATCATACAACCTGACATACTGATAGATATGACGTGAATGAACTTCAAAAACATGCTGAGTTAAAGAAGATAGACACAAAATATTATAATTCATTTATAAGAAACACCCAGAATAGGAAAATTCAGAGGGAGAGAAAACAGATTACCTTTTTTCCAGGTGCTATGGAGAGAATATTAATGGATCTGAGGTTCCCTTTTGGAATGCTGAAAATATTTTCTATTTAGATGGAGGGGTTGACTGTACAACACTGTGAATGTACCAAATGTCATTGGGTTATAAACAAAAGGCTAATTCTATGCCTTCTGAATTTACCTCAATTAGAAAATGCTTTATAATTATTCCATATAGTTGAGATATTCATGTGCTATGTCATGTCAACCACCAGTGATGGTTTGAGAGCTTCTCACTGGGGATGCTTAGTACTTCTAGGCTACTGAGAGGCAAAGGCGATAGCGTCCTTGAACTTGGAAAAATAAAAATCACTCAGGCACAGCGACAAACCTGGGATCACGGGGTCCAGGGGATCAGATAATGGGGGCTCTGAGAGCAAACACGCTGGTACCATTCACATGTGGTTTCAGGATATTTCAAGATTTAGATTACATACCACAGTGAACGATCCATGAAACATTTACCCAAAGTATGTCCTATTATTGATGCAGCAAACTATGAGTTGAAATCCAGTCACATGCAGAAACTAAACATCAGCAACATGATGACAAACTTAAATTCAAAAGAAAAAGTATTTTTAAGGAGAAATTCTAAGAATTAAAAACCAAACTAATCCAATCCTTTCAGCATTCTTGGCTGCTGCCTAGAGATAATATCTGCTGACCGATCTCTCTTTACCTGGTCCCATTACAGAGAAGACAGGCAACTAGACCCCCATTTTCCACGTTACACATCTAAACTCTTAATGAGAGATTGATCATCTTTCTCTCTATCTTTTTTGTCATTTATTTTTATTTTTTATTCCAAGATTTTTAGGAGAGCAATTAAATGGATCAATCTACATTGGTTACCTACCCCTGACCAACCAGGAGTATGGTAGACGCTTTTCCAGGTAGGACCCAGAGCACGATGACCATCTCTGATAGCAAACATAACAAACTGATCTCTTTCCCACAGAACCTGGAATCAAAATCACGACGTGCCCCTTCTCAGCAGTCACCACTGAAGTAAGATACTTGATCATGCCCCACATGGTCCACGTAGGCTTTGATGGCTCTGGGTTTATCAAACCCAATACAAGGAGTGTTTTGCTTGCTTTGTGCCCAATGCTAACACAAAACAACAAGAATCTCGCTGCCCTGTTCCAACGCAGACTACCCCTGCGAGGTGACTTTGTTCCCAGGCTTGTGATCATATCAGAGGTCTGCCCGTGATGTTCCAAGAATTTACTAACAAACGCAAGGAAGACACTTACGGTTTCCCTGTGGCTAGCTTTAGGACCCGAGTGACGGCTCTAGGAATCGGGGACGGATTGTAAATCAGATTGCAGGCAGAACCTCTTGAAGCCTTTCAGCCCAGAGCAGTGCTCGGTTTGCTACCGGGTCACAAATCCGAGGAACATCGGCCTGTCCGCATTGTCAGAGGCAGACAATCCTGTGGCTCGGAGGAGCTGCCCAGCGTGGTCGCAGAAGAACCCAAACCACAGTCTCACTAGCATGGGTCTGAGAGTGAGGAGTCAATCTACCTGTAACAGTTGCCTGTACAAAGAAATGCAACCAAAAAAATAGAGGAGCAGGGAGAGTAAAAAACCAGATGAAGGACATGAATCCAATGCTGTCCTGAAGTGCTCGTGAACAGAATCACAAACTGGCATTGAGCCATCGGCCACGGGGCTCTGCTTCCTTCTTTCCTGACCGTGTGGACAGAACAAGACAACTGCTGCCCAATGGTTAGGAGACGGGGCACCCTTTCTATCTTTGGCAAAGCTGATCCTGCAGCTATGAAGAATGATGTTAATGATAACAACAACAAAGACAGAGGAAGTAGCCCCCGAGCTGAAGGTGGGAGGATCAGAAGGATTAAGCCAGATGATCCGGGAAGGGAAAGAGGGATTGTGGCAGAGCGAATTTGATGTAGGTGAAGACACACATGATCAAGTACAATGTATTCACCATGAACACGGAGTCGTAGTACGGCTGGGAAGGGGAAAGATGAGACAGGAGGGCTGGGGGGAGCCCGGGTGCACCCCATGTCTCTATTCTATTGCGCACCCCATCATTTTGTCCTGACTTTCCATACTATAGGATGGTAACTTGGTTGAGGGCAGCAGGGACCTCAGCTTTATAAAAACAAGCAGAAAACAAACCCTTCAACTTGCAGAGAGTGGCCACAGCCCTGGGAGGGAAAAGTCCTAGCCAAGGAGACCTCACGGAAGCTGTGTGCAGAATCTGGAGCTGCTTCACCAATGCAGGTCGCTCAGCCCACCTCTCCCCTGGCTGTCCACCCTCTCCTGGCTAACAGGAGCCATTCTCCTGTGGGCAGACATGAGCATCTGCCCTCCAAGGCTTCCAGAGAGGTAAGACCCCCCCACCCCTCTGTCCTCGAGCCCTCAGGTGGCCCAGTGCTTCACCCCTCCAGAGTGCACTGAGGAAGGGCCCTGTTGTTCCCCAGGACGCGGATCCAGAGGGGGCTGCGGCTCCCTCCTCTTTGCCTGTGAGCTTCATGCTGATTGCTGCCTCCAGGAGGAAGAGCTGATCCAGAAGCTTCTACCCGGATCGGCCACAGATCACCAACAAGGTGTTTTCCTGGGTCTGCGTCGTGTACTCCTGCAGCTTTTCCTCAAGATGGCCTTGAATTAGAACAGTGTGGGGAAATGAAGATTAAGAAAGTGCTTCAAACATGCATGAGTATTTGCTAGACTTCCAGTTTTTTGAAGAGTGGCAAAGCCTGGCTGTCCACCTCCCGCCCTACCCACCTACATAAACCCCTCCTGGTGCCTGCTCTCCTCCTGGCCTTCTGGACACTGCGCTCTCTGTGTTCTCCTTCTGCCTCTCAAGCTATTTATTCCCAGCCTCCTGTGCCACGCTCTTCTTTCTTACCTCGTTCTAAATGTGGGGATTCCCCAGGGCTCAGTCCTCTTAGCCCTTTTATTTTCTGACTCATGTTCACGGGATTTATTTACAGGTTATCTGTATATTGACAACTGCATTTCTGTCTTTAGCTTTGCCTCTCCTTTGAGTTTTCCCAGCAGTCTTCAAGACACCTCCCCCTCGGTGGGCCACAGGCACACTGGACTCCAGCCCCCTCCTTCAGCCCACCTCCTTGCTCAGCGTTACCCTCCCGAGCTGCTCACCCACACCCCCCGGTTCCCCCTGGAGTTTCCTCTCTTTTTCACGTACCCCACCTCTAGCCCAGCTTCAGCAGCTGTCTTGTCACCTGACCCTCCAAACCGGTTTTTGTCACTTCTGTGTACCCTGCAAATCCAAGCCACCATCGTCCCATGCCTGAAGTGTTCCTGCAGCCCCCTGACCGGTATAATGATGCAGGGGGGACTTCAAAGGTGAAAATCAAGTCATGTCACTCATCTGCTCAAAACCTGACTGGCGCGCCCCAGAGCTCCTAGGAGAAGTCCCAGTGCACATGCAGGACAAGGTCATGTTTGCTTCTTGACTTCATCCTCCATGCTTCTCCCGCCTCTTGCTGCGTCCCCCCGGCTCTGCTGGCCCCTGCTGTCGTGGAGCGCCGGGCTGTGTGCTCCCCTCCTGCTGCCTCTTCCTCAGTGCTGCTGCAGACCGCCCTCGGGTGAGCTGTCTCCCCCACACCCCGCAGCGAGGCTCTCCGGTGTTTCACGGTTTTCTATTTCTCTCATAAGAATGCTAAGCAGTTTGTCTCCACTCCAGACACAGTGACCCCAAAAGCATCAGGCAGTAAGAACTCAGCCAGTATGTCACAGCTCCCAACAGACAGCTCAATAAACCTACCTATAAATATTTATTTGTGAATCCCTGTGTCCACACACTCACATATTTGTTTATACAAAGAACCAAAATGTCAACAGTGGCTGTCTTCCGATCTGAGATCTCATGTGGAAGTGTACCCTGTGGTTTACAGTGTCACTCTCCATCTTCTTTCTTGCCCCTAAAAGTGCTTGCAAGCACCTTTGTGTATCTATTCTATCACATGGAGATGCGGACTTTATCCCCGCCCCTTCCCTCTCTTCTTCCATCTTGGGACCATCCAACAAGTCCCCACTTTGGCACTTAGAACTGTCACATAGCCACCCCAGACATCCCCTCCCACTTCTACAGAACGGGGGTGGGTCTGCAATGCGCCCGTCTATGGGAAAGAGGGTTCACACTGATCAAAGACAACTTAAATTTGAGTTTGCTTCACCACCCTTGATCAGGCAAGGTCACGTTGCAGAGAGGGCAAGACCACGATGCTGAGTTGCTGAGTTCCACTTCCGCTTCGTTGCTGACTGCTTTGCAGCCTAGATGACCAGCTCCATCCCCTGAAGCTGGGTGAGGACCTCCCTGGCACCTGGAGGTGACCCATGAGCTCGGGTGCCAGGAGCTCTTAGGACTGTGTGCACGTGAGGAGTGCCCCATGAGCGTCACCTTTATTTGTCACATACTGTCATGCTTTCTCCTGCCAGGGAAGGGCTTCTCATCTTCTTCAAGGCCACATTTGCCTTAAAGCTATGGGCTGCTATTTTTAAATTGTACCTGCTGTCTGTCATGATACCTGGTTTTAGAGCCCACTGTTCTTTTTTGCTAGAAGTATCTGGTGGACAAAACTTTTGGGAAAGTGTTTCACTCCTGGCAGGCTTGTCACTCCATTTTCATCAGCAAGAACAACTCATCCTGTCTGATGACCTGTAGAGCCAGTCATTCCCTTCAGAATTTCTTCTCTTTTAAAGCTCATTATATTTCAATTACAAAAATAGTTTCTTCCTCCTCGCTGCCCTGCCTTCCCAAGGTTTTGACTTATTATCCACTCTAACTTTTAAAAATATATGCATTGCAGTTTCCTTTGGCTTCCTTTGTGTGCCCGTGGAACCTGACTGTGGCCCTGGCTCGGTGACTCTCGGCAGGCGCCCGCAAAGCCTCCTGGTGCTGGGGAGAGAGCCTGATGCCAGGAGTCGGAGCTTCACGGTCAAGTCTGGGGCTTTCCCTGGTTGTCATTTGCTGAGTCACTGAACTTCACAAAGCCTCGGTTGTCCTTCTCTGAAGATGAGAGAGTGCCACCGAAGAACCTGAAGCCTCTCTTAGTTTGGAAAAACACGGACCCCAGGAAGACTTCATATGTCCATGGGGAGACCAGGGTGGCCTCATCTGCACCGTGCTCTGAGCCCCAGGGCAGGAAATTGCCAATGCGGTTCAGGTCTGTAAGTAGCATCCTTGCCTGAGTTTTCCGGGTGTTGAAGATATCCAAAAGCTTGCCTTTGTGAGCAAGGTGTATCTTGAAGTCTTCAGAGGCATCTCCGTAAGGTTTCCTTCCAAGCCATGAATGATGTTTGTGTTGTTAAAAAAAAAAAAAAGGAGAATAGTTCATTTAAAAATATATGATTCACATATAGCTATTATGATGATTTCCAAGATTCCTCCTGGTGCTCAATGCTAAACCAGTGGCCTTGTGATTGGTTTAACTAGAACAGAGACATACTTCAAGACATTGACCCTGCTTGGCTTTGTGGCTCAGTAGTGAAGCAGGCTTCATGAAGGGTGTCTTCCCTTCCCGCCGCCTAGGCTGCACTCCAGTGAAGAAACTGTCCAGCAAGGCCTCGGGAAGTGTGATTCCTCCTCCTAGTCACAAAAACAGATTTTTGATCAGTGTTCAAAAAAAGACTTTTTTTCCCCCTTTAGAAATTGTGTGGGTTGAAAAATTCTCCATGCTGTCAAAATCTTCATGACTAATAAATGTTACCTGTATCAAGTCTTCTAATTATCTCCAAGATTTTGGATTTTAGAGCCAGAAATTTCATTATTTTACCATCTGCCAAAGCGTGTTTTTGGCAGGGTTCAGTAGAAAAATAGGCAATGTGGATGAAAACTTGATTAATTAAATACTGAACCTATGTTCAAAAATGATACTGTGGAGTTCTCCTTAAGCCGATCTGAAGCTGCATTTGGTACTACAAAGGTCCACGGTGAATTTCAGCTTGGATCGTGCCCGGTCCGTGGGACATGTCAATCATGCCCAGGGAAATTAAAGAGGAAGAGGGGAATGCTTTCTGTAGCAGTTAATATCTAATTCTTTGGGAGAGTAGTTTATGTTTAAATAACTTGTAATAAAAAAATAAAGAAAGAAATAAATATCAAATTAATACAGAAAGCAAAAATTTAAATAATACATTTAGTATGTTTGTGTTATAGCAATGTCTGCATGAAGCCTAGTGTACTTTTGGTGATCCTTATAAATTTTTCTCTATCCATAACGCAAGAGCAAGAAGCATATGAATTCTGAACCTCTGCAGTAGCTGTAGAAACCTCACAGCCTGGGTGAACTGCTTGTAAACAAAAATGCTGTGTGTGTGTGTGTGTGTGTGTGTGTGTGAATTTTCACCCAAAGAAGACATTTAAACGAGGCAGTCCCCTCCCTCCTGTGCTGGGACTTGCCGTGTAATGGAGAACTGCTGGGTTAGCATCCTGTGCTTACCCTGGGAAGGCTGGACTGGTGCTCATCTTAGGGATGCAAAGTGGACCTGCTCACAGGCGCCCCCGCGATGCTCTGTCTTCGGGGACGTGAACCCCAATTCCTCCACTTCCGACCCAGCCACAAGGAAGGCGTGTGCCTCAGATCCTGCTTCTGTGGAGTAGGGGTAATCATAGCACCTGCTTTAGCTGACTGATGTCAGGATTAAAGGAATTAATGTCTCTGAAGCATTTAGAACAACATCTGGCATAAAGTTAGCTCTCAATGAATGTTTCCTGGCCAGGGACAGTGGCGCACGCCTGTCATCCCAGTGGCTGGGGAGGCTGAGGTAGGAGGATTGTGAGTTCAAAGCCAGCCTCAGCCACTTAGCCAGTTCTTAAGCAAGTCAGGGAGACCCTGTCACTAAATAAAATGTAACAAAGGGACTGGGGATGTGGCTCAGGGGTGATGTGCCCCTGGGTTCAATCTCCAAAACCCAAATAAATAAATAAATAAATGTTTCCTATAGAACACATTATTTGACAGAGAAATTCTATACAGCAAAAAGTTTCTTAAAAACAGATGTATATTCAGAGAGAAAGACATTGCAACAGTTATAACTGTATAGACACGCAGCAAGTAATTCTAATGAGCATAAACCAATAATAAGAGAAGGAATAAGTAATGGACAGAGCCATGCCATGGAATATTAAATGAAGCATTTAAAAAATTAAACAGTATGTAAATTCCACTTTCATATATTATTAAAATTAGAAATATGATGTGCATTTTATCCGGATGTGATTGCAGTGATATAAAACAAGATAGTAGTAGAGAGATAATGAAATTATGTTGACAGGATCAGATTTATGAGTGATTTTTTTTTCACATCTTGCTTTTCTTCTATAATAAACACAATACAGAAATAAAAAGTGATATTCGTGTTAGATTTAAAGTAAGTTGTTGGCATGAATAAATCAGGACCCAGTGGACATGGAAGGGAATATGGAGTATAAAAACGGGGGGGGGGATGTTCAAGTTCTTTCTCTAGCCTTTCTCCAATAACGAGGAAATAATCTCACACAGGAGAAGCACCTTCTTCAGTCACACAATCAGAGTGTGGAGGCAGGTATTAAATTCCTATAAAGTCTGCCTTGTTAAAAGGATGCACTGGGTGAAATTCTGCCATGGCACCATCTTAGACCTATTGCATGATTAAGGAAAACGTGAGACGATCCTTTAGAAATCACACACTCTCTCTCCTTTGGCACAATGTAGGAATGTATCGCTGAGTCTTTGAGGGAAAATATCATTATGACAGCGACTGTGGAACAATATTGATATTTCTGAGACAGCTTTCATGGGTTTTAAGGGAACAGAAGGAAAATGTTTTAATTAAGAAACTACCCCGACGGAGTCATATTTGTGTGTGAGGGTGTGAACTTCATGCTCTACAAGTGTCCATGGCTGACAGGAGAGGAGCTGTTTGTGGTCACAGACCCATGAAACAAGACTCTGGGAGGTGTCACCTCAGAAGGGAAGGAAATGTCACATGTTTGTGTTTAGAAACTTGCTCTTGTAGGCATATAGCATAAGTCTGTTTGAGTCAACTCTTTTGTCACTGTGAACAAAAGATCTGGCAAGAACAATTAGAAGAGAAGGGAGAAAGTTTATTTGGGGCTCAGGGGTACAGAGGTCTTGGTCCATAGACAGCCCACGCCAGTGCTCTGGGCCAAAGTGAGGCAGAACATCAGGGTGCCAGGGTTGGGGGAGGACAGCAGCTCAGGTCAGGGCCACCAGGGAGCAGAGAGACCTCTGCTCTCCAGGAACAAAATATGAACCCCAAAGGCACACCCACAGTGACCCACCTCCTCCAGCCACACCCTACCTGCCTAGGGTCACCATCCAGTTAATCCATATCAGTGGATTAATGCACTGATTAGGTTACAAATGTCAAAATCTGATTATTTCATCTCTGAACATTTTTGTATTGTCTCACATCTGAGCTTCTAGGGGATACCTCATATCCAAACTAAAGCCCAATCTTTTTGGAGTCTTTTATTTGAGGACAGAATTGGGTGTCTATACCTCACCTGTAACTGAATCTTAGCATCATAGCTTGACTTTCCTCTGTATTTTAGATTTAGTTTATCAAGCTGTGCCCAATATTTCTGTGTCAGTCACCCTAATTCTTTGCTAGAATATAGTAAGGTATAAATGAGCTATTTTGTAATTCTTGTGAATATTGTTACGCTTGGACTCATTTCTAACATTTTACTTTGTTTTCTGTTTTTTTTTTTTTTATACTCCTCATCTCATTTTTATGCCATTCTGTTTTTCCATTGCATAGGCAGAATTTTTCTTTTCTGGTCTGAAAGCTGTACATTCTATTTTTATCCTCCTAGTGGTTATCCCTAATATACTAAGACTCAGAGACGTGCTTATTCATTACTTAGCATTACTGAAGCCAGTGTTTTCGATTTGCTGATAAATACTTGCTACATGATTTATATGTCAACTCTAAGTACACTGGCATAGCTTTGGGCCAGCCTAGGGTTCTATAATTGAAGTTCAAGGGTATAGAGAAATTTTTAAATAAATGAAAACTATTATAAACATTATTATTAACATAGTAATAAACATTTTAAATGACTTTTTAGTTTTGATTGAATAACTAGATGCAAACTTCAGATATCAATAACCCAAACACCATGATGATGATTAATTGAATACCTATTAATATTTGTACTCGACAGAGAAAAACATTTCCTTTATAAGGCACTTTGTCATATCTTACATGTGCCAGAAAAAAAAAAATCTCAACACATTTTGAAAAGTAAAATTTTTACCCAGTCACATTCTTGTATTGAATTGTTGCAAGACGATTTTGAAAAAAAACAAAACTAACAACAACCTGAGAACTCAAGCCTCTTGGAGATTGTAACTTATCTGCTAAGTGCCACAGAGATCACATTATAAATTAAAATGTTGGTTATTATCAAGGTCAGCCAGGATATAGGAAAGTGTGCATAGATACATACTATTGTGTGAGTTGATACAGGCTATTGTGGAATGCAATTTGAAAATACTTATCAAAATTAAACATGTACATACCCTTTGACCCAGGAAACCCACTCCCTGGAATCCATAGTAGAGAAATATTTGCACATGTAGCCAAGGATCTGAGCATAAGAAAGAACATTTACTGCCTTTTAAAAAGGCAATGCATATTTATGTGCATACAAATATTTGAAAGAATAAAGAGACTGTTGGCAGTTGGTAACATTGTAGAGTTGGTTAGAGGTGAGAGGAGAGTTTACTTATTTTTAATTACATATTTCTATATTGCTTGAATTTTATAATGAATAAAAAGAATAATGATATGTTTAATTTTAAAACACTTAGGAAATAATTATAATGGGATTTAAAATATCATTGTGATAAGCAGCCCGAAAATCTATTCACACACCAATTGAGATCCTTGAATGCTAACATTATACTAGAAAGAATGAAAATATATAAACAGAATATGCAATGGCAGAAATTGTGCACAATAAAGCAATTTTAAGAAAAGTAAGAAGCTTTCTTTCTTTACAAGTTGAGAGTTAATGATTTTACAAATCTGTACAAGAGCTGGTTCTTTGAAAAATTCAATAAAATAGTAACCCCTGAGGAGGTTCAGAGAAATCGTAGACACTCAAAATTATGAATGAAAAATAGAAAATAAATACACAGAGAAAAAGTAGAACATTTTCTATATTTTTAATCCACTTTTATGTGTTTTGATGAAATGCATATTTTTCTAGGAAAATAAATTAAGAGTCAATCTCTTTTCCCAAACAATGAAAAACCAAAATAAGCGAGCAACCAAGCTCTATTAAAGGTTTTAGGACCTAGTAACAGAAAAGATTTTTCAAAATTTTAAGAAGCAAATAGTTCATAGAACAAATAAAATAACAAACACATAGAAATGTTTGAAATCATTTTTATGATGATTGTCATAACCATTGCATTAAATCCTGTTTTATAAATGCATATTTCAAAATGTTTAAAATACAGTTTCAGATCAAGTCTGGTATTATGTTAAAATCTAGATACCGCAATGCCCAAGTAAGACATATTCTGAGAATGTACAGAAGATATCATCTTGGAAAGGTTCTTAATAAAATAAGGCTTATCAATAAACTAAACCAATAAGCTACAACCAATTTCCAAGTCTGTGGTCACCAAAGAACCAAAAATAAACAGCCGGGCGTGGAGGTGCACGTCTGTCATCCCAGCAGCTTGGGCTGAGGCAGGAGGATCGCAAGTTCAAAGCCAGCCTCAGCAAAAGCAAGGTGTTAAGCACCTCAGTGAGACCCTGCCTCTAAATAAAATACAAAACAGGGCTGGGGATGTGGCTCAGTGGTCGAGTGCCCCTGAGTTCCATCCCTGGTACCCTACCCCCCATTCTCTGCAGGGGGTGGGGGGGAGAAAGAAAAGAAAGCAGGGCACTTGACAGACACTGCATCAGTTTCCAATAAAAATTCTCCGTTTTCTCAGTGGACTAAAAATAGAATGGTCCTTTTCTTTAACTTTATGGAAATCATCTCCACTGACACCTGACCACCATTCCTCACAACAGACGGACACACTATTAGACGAAATGTAATGGAGCCGAGCCCTCTCTGGGGCTGGCGTGCTCTTCCTCTACTGGAAGAACCTCAGAATCATCAGGAACCGTGATCCTGCGTGCTCTATGGGACGCTGGTCCCCTCTTCACTTCCAGAGGGTAAATCTTGACCAATCCAAGCCAACCCTGGTCACATCCTGTTCATCTAGGTAAAGATTGACAGAAACGAGCACAGGATAAAATTCTCAAAATGAAATGTGAGATGTCCACGGAGGGATTTCTAGTAAAGAAGGGCAAATAATCAATCAATGCACAACAATGTTTGCATTCTGGTTTAAGTTTGTTTTGGTGTGAGAATGTGAAAAGGCAGCCTTTTTGCAGCTATGAGGAGTGGCCAACTTCCTGAGGGAGGATACAAAGAATAGGGATCATTTATTGATATAGAGATAGATTAGTCAATCCTGAAATGACCCCATATAGGGTTATCTGAAGGGAAATAATCTTATTTATCATTTAAGCCATTTTTATTTGGGATTTCTATTAATTAGATCTGAAGCCTTGTTATTTCTAGGCTTACCAAAATCATTTAATGGTGTTTTAGAATTAGGGAACAAATTAAACATAACTGGTACAACACAACTTAACTTTTTGAAAAGAAAACATAATTGCTATTTGCAGATATTATCTATGTTCCCATGGAAAATCCAAGAAAAGGATCACAAATTATTGGTGTCTGGTTGGATTCTCTGAATACAGCTGCTGTGTATTCATCCACCAAATGCTACTTTGTGAAGACCTTTTTGTTTAGGCACCAGACTATTACCTAAGAGTTAGCGCGTTAGGCATTAGGTTTAAATAGCCTGACGAATCTTGATTTTAATAGAAACATTTGCACATAGAAGCCAAAATGTAAGAGTGCTATTGAATCAAAGCTCAATGAAAATGACAAAATGAAAAGCTGAAGACAATCCAACCTCAGTATGCCAAGTAAGAGAACATGGGCAACATCTCATAAGTCACGCTGGTATCTTTATAACGGTTCCTCAAAATGTAATCACAGCAATTTAAGGACCATTTCTGCTATTGATGAGCATCTGGGTTAGAGGGAGGTTTTTCTACCTTAAACTTCTAATCTTCACAGAATTTTAGATCTGCTACAGAGAATTCCCAGCTACCTTTCACCCAGTGTACCCTAATGATAGCATGGCACTACGATCAGATGACACTAACAAGGATGTTATGCTTTCACCTAGGACTTTGTTTGCATTGCCTAGGTCCTCAAATTAACCTTCATTCTCAGTTCCAAGATCCAACTCAGAATTCCCTATTGTATTAATCATCCTGTCTGTCTCCTCCGTTTCTTCCAATCCGGGGCAATTCCACCATCTTTCCTATGTTGCTGTATTTTTTTGTTATTATTTGTTGAGCTCTGTCTCTGTGTTCATGAAGGATAATGGTCTGTGATTTTATTTTCTGTAACAGTTTGTTTGATTTTGATATCAAGACACTCCTGGTGTCATTGGATGAGGTGGAAGTATTTTTTCCTCTTTACTTCTTCTTCTTCTTTTGTTTTTGAAGAGACTGTGGAGAATTGGGGGTTATTGCAGTGAGTCTCACAAAATTCACCAGCAAAGTCATCAAATCTTGGGCTTTTCTATGTAGGAGAATTTTTGACTACCCATTTCCTCTGTTTACTTGATGTAGGACTACTCCGATTCTCTATTTCTTCTTGAGCCAGTTTTGATAGTTTATGTCTATCCATACAAGCTTGTCTATTTCATCAAAAGAAAGAAATAAGGAAAAAAAGAAAAAAGAAAAAGAAATGACTCTCACAATATTTGAACCTAAGAAGCCTGGCACACGTCTATAGCACGCTTTGTGAAATGATGGCAAATTCACAGTGCACACAGTGTACATGGAAGGGTGTCTGGGATGACCGCACGGCCATCTAGAACTCATGACAAGGCAACAAAACAGCATCCACAAATTTAAAACTCTAGAAATCATAGCCTATTTGTTGTTAAAACACAGTGAGTCTTTGTTGTGGTTGTTATTATTTTTATTTCAATTTTCATCAGTTTTGCTGGTGGGCAGATCCATGTTCAAAGCCATGTTCAAAGTCATGTTTTCTGGCCTTCAGGGTGCCCAGGGTGCCCCCAGGGATCTGTGTGGAAGAGCAACCTGGACACCCTGAGCATAAGAGAGGGAGCCTGGAAATCGAGGAGATTGCACTTTACTCCAGAGATAATGGTAATCATCAATAATACAAATAATAGCAAATTCTGGTGTACACTCCTACCTTGATGGTAGGACTACAAATTAGTATAATTGCTCTGGAAAGCAGTATGGAGATTCCTCAAAAAAATGAGAAACGAAGGCACCATACGATCCAGCTATCCCACTCCCGGGTGTGTATGAAAAGAACTAACAGCAGCACACTAGAGGGATGCGGCCACTTGGGTGGCTATGGAAGCACAACTGGCAAAGTCGAGCTCTGGAACCAGCCAGATGCCTGCAGATGCCTGTCAACAGACACATGAATAAATCACATGTGGTGCACACCTACGTGGAGCTTTACTCAGTCAGAAAGAAGAGTGAGATTGGAGCATCTGCTGTGGAGGGAAGTGGAAGGGCATCATGCCAAGTGAAAGAAGCCAGACCCTGAAAGTCAAGGGTCAAGTATTTTCTCTCAAAAGTAATGGCTTGGGGGAGAATTGCATGAGAATAGGAGAGAGATGGGTGGAGCAGAAGGGATTGAGGGGCTAAAATGAGGGGTGGGAAAGGAGAGGAACAGGGGACGAATCTGACAAGTTATCTATGTGCAAATATGAATAGGCCACAGTAAATTCCGCCTTTATGTTCATCTGCAATGCACTAATTTAAAGAAAAAAAACTATCGATAAATTGAAGAAAGACTGGTGTCACAGAGGAATGGGAACAGGGGGATGGTGGAAGGGAAGGAAAGGGGAGTACGGGGACTGAATTGGAGCAACTATTCCATGCTTGTATAATTATGTCAAAACGAACCTAATATCACGTATAATTATAATGCACTAATTAGAAATCAGTGATTCAATTAAATTCAGGCCCTTTGTAATTCTATTTGGATTTTAAGATCATCTTAAAATAACTTATAGGTCAAAGATGTAGTTTCAAGGGAAATCTTAAAATAGTTTGAACAAAAGTAATCAGCTCTGTGACACATGAATTTAGCAAAGAAACAGGATAGAAGATCAACACTCTATAAATCAATAGCTTTTCTATAGAATAACAGTGATTCAGCTGAGAAAGAAATCAAACCGTTCTTTTCACACTATCCAAAAAAAAAAAAAAGAAGAAAGAAAACAACTGGGAATTAATTTAACCAAGAAAGTGAAACGTCTCTATAAGAAAAGTATAGAACACTGAAGAAAGAAATCAAAGAAGACCTCAGAAGATCAAAAGACCCCCCATGTTCTTGGGTAGTTAGAATTAATATTGTCAAAATGGCCATAAACAGATTGGATACAATCCTCATAGAAATATAAATGGTATTCATCACAGAACTAGAAAAAGGGCCTGTAAATACATTTGGAGGAATAAGAGACCCAGAGCACCCAAAGAAATTTTGAACAAGAAAAGTGAAGCAGGAGGCGTCACAATACCCAATCTCAGATGATACTACAGAGCTACGGTGGCAAAAAAGCGTGATGTCGGCATCAAAGTGGACAAGAAGCCAACGGAAGAGATTAGAAGACACAGAGAGACCCACATAGTTGCAGCCATCTGATACTCGTCAAAAGTGCCAAAAATATATTCTGGACAAAAGACAGCCTTTTAAACAAATGGTTCTGGGAAAACAGAATGTTTATAAGTAGAAGAATGAAATTAAATCCCTATCTTTCACCCTGCACAAAAGTCAAATCAACATAGATCAAAGACTTCAGAATCAGGCCAGAACCATGCCACTGCTAGAATAAACACGAGGTCAGCACTCATCACATTGGTGCAGGCAGCCGCTCCCTCAATAAGACCCCTCAGCTCAGGAGACATGACCATGGATCAACAAGTGGGACACCATCAAATCAAAGAGCTTCTGCATAGCAAAGGAAATGACTAAGGGGGTGAGAAAAGGATGTACAGGATGGGAAGGAAAATCTATGCCAGTTACTGCTCTGGCAGGGGATTAATATCTAGAATATATAAAAAACTAAAAACCCCAATGCCAAAAATAAAAATAACCCACTCAATAAGTGAGCAAAAGGACTAAACAGGAGTTTCTCAAAGGAAGAAGCACAAATGGCCAACAAGTTCATGGAAAAAAAAAAAAGTTTAACATCCCTAACAATCAGGGAAATGTAAATCAAAACTATGGGAAAATTTCACTTCATTCCACCCAGGATGGCAATTATCAAGAATACAAATATAATAATTGCTGGTGTGGTTGTGGGGGAAAATGTACACTCATACATCATTGGTGGGACAAATTAATATGGCCACTTTGGAAAGCAATGTGAAGATTCCTTAAAAATTCACAACAGCTAAACTATGGAACCAGCTTATGTGCTCTTCAACAGATGAACAGATAAAGAAAATGAGGTATATATACACAATGGAACATTACTCAGACGTAAAGCGTGAAATTATGGCATTTGCTAGTAAATGGATGGAACCGGAGACTCCCATCCTACGTGAAAAAGCCAATCTCCCCAAATCAAAGGCTGAATATTCTCTCTGATATGTGGATGCTAACTCACAATAAGGGGGGCAGGTGGGGAAGAACAGAAGTAACTTGGATTAGACAAAGGGAAATGAAAGGAAGGGAGGGGAAATAGGAAAGATAGTAAAATGAATCAGACATTACTTTCTATGTTCATATATGAATACATGACCCATGCAATTCCACTTCATGGACCAACAGAAAAGTTATATTCCATGTATAAGGGGAGGGTGGGGAGGGGAGTGGCCCTGGGGGTAGGAAAGATGGTGGAATGAGCTGGACGTCATTACCCTTGGTACATTTATGACTGCATGTATGGTGCCACTCTGCATCGTGTACAACCAGAGAGATGAAAAGCTGAACTCCATTTGTGTACAATGAATCGAAATGCATTCTGTATAACTAATTAGACCAAATACAAAAAATAACCTAGGAATGGAACCATCAGATGACCCAGCTATTCCTCTCCTCAGTATTTATTCAAGAGAACTAAAATCAGCAGACCATGATGACATGACCACTACGATGTTGACAGCAGCACAGTTCACAATAGCTGAATTGTGCAACCAGCCCAGATGCCTGTCAATAGAGGAATGGATCAAGAACATGTGGCATGTATACACAATGGAGATTGACTCAGCCACAAAGAAGAATGAAATATGGCATTTTCTGGTAAGTAGACGAAAATGGAGACACTCACGCTAAGTGAAATAAGCCCAATGCAGAAAATCAAAAATCGAATGTTTTCTCTCATAGGTGGAAGTTAGAGCAAAATAAAGGAAAGAAGGCAGTGTGTGTGGAGGGCAATATATCATAAAGACAGGGAAGATCAGTGAGTAGAAAGGGAACAGAGGGAGGGAGGGAGGGAGGGGGATATGGGATGAATGTATCAGAATCCTGCCATATACATACATAAAGGGCCAAAGGGGGTCCCACCTTGGGGTAAATGTAGAAGGTGCCAATCAAAAATAAATGAATAAAGGAGTGAAAGAAAGGTCAGTGGGAGGGAGAGGAGGGGGAGGGAGGAGGGGAGGACAGGGTGGGGGATGGGGATAGAAATCTAATTCCTTGCATGTATCATTTTGTCGGAAGGAACCCAAATACTATGCAAGATTCTAATGCTCTAATAAAAAAGCTCTGAAAACAACACATCAAAGGTGTGTGATGCTATTAATGCAGTATTACTGGAGGAAAATTGTAGCTTTAAATGTTTATATTAAAAAGATCAAAGGTCTCACTCAGGTTAGTTATGTAAGCTTCCATTTTTGGAACCCTAAGTTTGATTCCAAATTTAATTCAAAAAATAAGCAAAAGAAATTTTTATTATTTTAATAAAATCAATTATTTTAACACACAATTAAGTGAAATTTAAAGCAAAAAAAAAACAATAAAGATGAAACCAAAAGATGTTTCTTTGAAAAAAAAATTAATAGATTTATATAAAAAGCTCTAGCCAGAATGAGCAGGAAAATAAAATATAGAAAAGCACAAATTATTGATATTACAAATGAAAAATAAGATATAATTACAAACTTACAAACATTAAAAATATGTAAAGAAAATACTGTGAACAACTCAGTACCTGTGAATTTAACAGATTAAATGAAAGCAAGGAAATCCTAGAAGGATACAAAATACAAGACTTGCTAAAAAAAAAAAAAAAAAAGACTAAATGATTTAAATTGTTAAACCTATTAATGAAATTGATTCCTAACTTAAAAATCTTTGCAATGTAAATAAACCTCGAAAAGCTGATGATTCTCTGGATGGAACATTGTACCACCCATTTAGGAGAAGAAATGGTATAAACTATATGCAATCTTTTCTGAATTTTCAGAACCCTGTCATTATTTTTCTTCTATTCCTAGTCTAATTCCATTATGCTCTGAGAATGTTCAGTTTCCATTATTTCACATTTTCTTTTCTTTTTTTTAGAGAGACAGAGAGAGAGAGAATTTTTTTAATATTTATTTTGTTTTTAGTCCTCGGCGGGCACAACATCTTTGTTGGTATGTGGTGCTGAGGATCGAACCCGGGCCGCACGCATGCCAGGCGAGCGCGCCACCGCTTGAGCCACATCCCCAGCCCTATTTCACATTTTCTTTTCTTTTCTTTTTTTTTTTTTTTAATTGTTGGTAGTTCAAAACATTACATCTATTTTTGATATATTTCACAGTTTGATTCAAAAGGGTTATGAACTCCCATTTTTACCCCGTATACAGATTGCTGAATAGGATAGAGAGCAGAATTCATCAGACACCTATTTCACATTTTCAAGGTTTAAAAATGTATGAAGTTCTGTCTTTTGAATGTCCCACGTGTATTTTATTTGCGGTTGGGTTTCTTGACATTTTCTGCAAATGCCCATTAGGTCAATAGAATTGATAATGTTCTCAGGCCTCTGTGTTCTTTTTAATATTTTTACTTATTTTCCTATTATAATTATTAACACATCCATTGGTCAAGGCACAAATTAGTGAGTGTCATGTGACATTTACATAATGCACGTATCATGCAGTGACCATGCCCCTCACCCTCCCACTCTCTGCTGCTCCTCCCTCCCTGCCCCTCCCCATTTCCCCTTTCCTAGGCCTTGGTAGTCCCTCTCCTACTTTTCGTCGTCACATTCTTGTCTTTCTTTTTCTTTCTTATTTTCCACGTGTGAGGGGGAAAAATGCAGCACTTGTCCTCTGTGTTTGCCTTATTTCACTGAACACCATGTCTTTCAGTCCCATTCAATTTCTTGCAAATGGCAGGACTTCGTTCTTCCTGTTGGCTCCATTGTGTATATACCAGTTTTCTTCATCTATTGATGGATATCTGGGCTCTTGAGGATAGTGCTGTGATGACCATGGACTTGTAGCAGTCTCTGATATGCTGGCTTCATTTCCTTCCGGCACATGCCCAGGGGTGGGACGGCTGGGTCACATGGTGGTTCTTAGCTGTTTTGAAAAACCTCCAAACTGATCATACTCGTTGACATTTCCACCAACAGTGTATAAGTGTTTCCTTCTTTCCACATCCTTATAGCACAATTTTTTTTTAAAAAATAGTAATTCTGACTGGAATGAGGTAGTTTTGATGTGTATTTCACTGATGGCTAAAGACGTTGAACATTTTTTCATACATTTATTGATCATTTGTACTTCTTTTGAGAAACGTCGACTCAGATCATTTGACCCTGTTTCGATTAGATTATTTGATTTTTTGTTGTTGTTGCTAAGCTTTTGGAATATTTTATAGATTCTGAATATTAATCCTCTGTCAGATGAATACCTGGCAAAGATGCTCTCTCATTCTGTAGGTTATCTCTTGATTCTTTGATGGTTCCTTTTGATGTGCAAAAGTTTTTAAATTTGATGTAATCCCATTTGTCAATTCTTGCTTTTGTCTCCTGAGCCACTGAAATCCTATCCAGGAAATTGTTGCCTGTGCCAATATCTTGAAGCCATCTCTTTTCTATTTTTACTGATTTTCTCTCTGCTTCTTTTGTGCATCACTGAAAGAGGAATTCTTCTCCTTTACTTCTGTGAGAGTTCTCTTCACATATTTTGAAACTGTATAGCTGGTTAGCATTAATAGTCTTTAATCTCCCTGGAGAAGTGGTCCCTTTATCTTGATAACCTCCCTAGTCCTGACAATACTTCTTGATCTAAGTCTACTTCAATATGGATGCCACAACTTAGTCTTTCTTTGCATTGGTGTTTGTACGACATCTTTCCCCCACTTTTAATTATAACACACGTAACTTTATGCTTAATGTGAATTTCTTACAGACAACAGATAGGTGGGTCTTGCCCTTTCATCCAATCAGACAATCTTCGATTCTTCACTGGGTTAGTTATCTGTTCTCATTCATGGTGATGTTGAGTTATATGGTTGGACCAAACTATAACTTTGTAGCTATTTTCTATTCACTTCATTTTTATTTAGCTCATTTCTCTCTTTGCTGCCTTTGCATGTATGAATTTTTTATGATTTCACTTTATCTTCTTTATTAACTTATTACTCACACCTTGTACTGCTGGTCCTGGGCCTTACAAATTGCTTCTTTAATAATTCAACGTCTACCTTTAAATAAGGTATCTCCTTGCATGTGGTATAACAACTCTGTAGCAGTATAGACCCAAGGCCTCCCTTTACTATCTACTACTGTCAGACACTGTGCTTGTTTCTATGCTATAAATACAGTGATGTCCCTACTATCTATGATCTAGACAATTGTCTTTTAGAGAAGTAAAAAATAAGAAAAAACTCACGTTATCTCCATTTGGGGGGATCTTCTTCTCTGTGTGTAGATTTAAATTTCTTTCTGTTTTCATATTCCCTTGTCCAATATATCCTGAGTATGTATTCTGTCAAATTCCCACATTCAATTTTTTACTCTAAAATCATTAGTATTTTTCCTTAATTTTTTAAAAAATATTTTTACTATGTAGGAAATCCCAAGCCATTTTTTTCCAGAAGTTTAAAGGTGTCACTCCATTGTTTTCTGGTTTCTTTGGTTTCTGACTCCAAGTATTTCAATTCTTATCCTTATTGTTGTGTCAATGTGCTTTTCCTTTCCGACTACCTTCAAGGTTTTCTTTTGCGTCTTTAAGAATCAGTTAGAAGATGATGTACTTAGGGGTGGTGTGCACATGAATGACTGTTTGGTAATTCTTCTAATTGCCAGCCCCCAAGTTTGTCTGTGGATGTCTGAGAGTCGCTTTTCAAATGTCTTCATCTCTATTTCTTTCTATTTTCCCTCTGGTTTGTCTTTTCCTTTTGAGGTTGCAGCACATGTATGTTAAACTCTTTTTTTGTTTTTGTTTTTCTTGAAACTGGGGATTGAACCTGGAGTAATTAACCACTGTGCCACCTCTCCATCCTTTTTACTTTTTATTTTGAGACAGGATCTCACTAAGTTGCTTAGGACCTCACTAAGTTGCTGAGACTGGCTTTGAACTTGTGATCCTCCTGCCTCAGCCTCCTGAGCTGCTGGATGTTAGACCATTTGATGAGATCATGGATGATCTGTGAGAGTTTTATCCTCTCTTTTTCTCTTTCAGTTTCAATCTGTGTAATTTATGCAGACTTAATTTTTGAGTTGAATCTGGTATTATGAGCTAGGACATGTCCAACTCCGCCCCCTATATTTTGAAATCCTAACCCCATATGTCATAATGTGACTATATTGGGAAATAAGGTCTTTGGGTTGGGCAGTAATTAAATAGAACTAAGGAGATGAGAACATACGCCCAGAGAAAGCCATGTGAAAACACAGAACCGATGGCTAACTAGGAGCCCAAGAGAAAGACCTGGGCTGGGACCAGCCCCTTGATCTCAGACTTCCAACTTGCAGAATGGGAGAAGACGAAGCCACCCAGTCTGGCACTTCACCACGGCAGCCTGAGCCAATGAATGTGGCCCTCCCTCCGTCAGGTCTGCTCAGGAACCTGTTTAGGTGTTACTTACCTGCATGATGGCACTTCTCATCTCTAACCCTGGTATCTGATGCTTTCCTGACAGCTTGCTTCTCTCTGCTGGAGGAACCCCATGGACCCTCATGTGCTCCTCCTTGCTGGCCTTACCCTCTAACCACCAGTGGAGGTCGTCTGAAAGGCCTTGCCACCTGGTGCTCACAGCTGTGTCTGCACTAAGGATGACTGTCCTTCTGCAGAATGGGCTGCCATTCTTTCTCCTCTCATTCCCTTATGCTGTGTGATTTTTATTGAAGGCTGACATCTTGACACCACTGTGAAGGCTTTATTCCTGGGGGGGGGGGTACTTGGCCTACTGTGAGGATTCTCTTGAGGGGAGGGGCACTACCGTCAATCCAGTTACCAGTGGGGCTGGGCTGGAGGGCTCTTGTTGCCATGGTTACTCTCAGGGCATCCTGTGTTCTTCTCCTGTTTCTGGGCTTTGTGTTTGGGGCGGGGCCTGTTTTGCCAGGACATTCTCTCTCCCTCCCCCCACCCCCCCTCAGTGCCTACTCCACCCTCGGCCTTGGTCCTTCTTTAATCAGAGGTCTCTCTCTTGCCAGGTGCTCCTTACTGATGCTTGCTGGCCTGGCAGGAAGGCTTGGGGTCCTCTCTGTTTTGGCTGAGCCTCAGCCTGACGCCATAACTGAGTACCTACACCTGTGCTTATGGCTTTCTTCACTGACCACGTAGTCCTGAGCCCAGCCTGTCCCCCGCTCCTCTTACAGGGACAGAGGTTACTTTTCCTCTCTCTTCTCCCTGGTTGCAAAAGGTAGCAGTGCCTCTTGCTGTTCCCTCTTCCCGCTGCAGATTAAGCTTCTGTTCCAAGCCACACCAGGAGAAGGGACTTGCTGACACATTTCTCTTACTACTACAAGCATCCTCAGTGTCGTTTTTCATTACAAAATACTGTTGTTACCAAGTTTCATGTAAAATATATCCTAAAAGGCCTCCCGTCATGGCGAGGTCGAATTAAACAGCAAGGTTTGCCTGAGAAGTCGGTTCCATTTCTTCTATCAGTATGTGCAACAGATCCCAGAGTCAACCTGACACGGACCCATGACCTGAGCAGGAAAGAACTCGCGTTGTTGGTGGTACTAGAATCATAGTGGCATTTGTTACCTCTCTCTTACCTAGCTGCCTGACTGTGTCACGGCATTCCTCAGGGAAATGACTTTCTGTAGTCAGAGCCACATCTCAGTGGACACCTTAGCAAGGACAGCCCAGGTCAGGTTGCACAATGGGTCATCAGAGACCCAGGATATTTTGACTGTGGAAAAGTCCCGCTAAAGTCCACACGAAGACCCCAAGTCTTACTCAGGGACACAGAGAGCGAGAAATAAAGCAGGCACATAACTGGTACAAACACTTCCAAGGGTTCTTAGGTTTCCTTATATATAAGATCCTTTGTCTAAAATTTTAAATGCACAAATATTTCCAAGATCTTTCTCTTCTTCCTCTATTTTGGGTATACTCTTTTTAAGACCAATGTGTTGACTCTTAAAAGCAGACATATACATGCACCTGCTCAGTGTTTCTTCTCACAGAATTGCTGTGAAAAAATCTTGGAAACTTATGTTTTTGAAAGTTGTTCCATCCAGGGCCGGTTTAGTTCTCCTTTAAAAATGTACCTCATGGTGAGATACATGCTCACGTGTACAGGAGAGATCACGTGATGCTATTTTACCACAATCACTGATGGCTGGGTCAGGAGGAGAAATTGCACTTGGACCAGACGGACGGTCTCCCAGCTCAGGCCCCCAGCAGCAGTGCAGGGGTTTGTGGCCTCTCTTCTGAGAGCCCTCAGCACCCAGCCAGGAAGCCTGGGCCTGCAGGGGGCCGACTTGCAGCAGGATGACAGTGAACACAGCCCTGGCTCCTCAGGTGATTAATTTCCAGGCGATCTTATCAGCAGGCCGAGCAGGAAGAGATGCTGAGGGAGCCTTATAGGGAAGAAAAATCAGGCTCGGTGCTGGGGCCCCCGGATGTTTGACTCTTTCAGGTACTTTGCTCGTGGGGTGAGACCATGGCATGAGGGATTTTGTTTAGTTTTTCTATCAGCATTTCCCCTCACACTTCAGTGAAATGTAAAATAAACGTACTGGCTGCCAAAACCACGCTTGTAAGTAAACAGAGCCCAGAGAGCAGGCAGCCTGCACCCGGCCAAGGGAGGAATGTGCGCAGGGAGCCAGGCCGGGGCCCTTTGAGGGTCGAGGAGAAGCAGAACCAAACATGTGGGATTTTAAGGACCAGAGAGCAAAGAGGCCAGCGCAGAGGTGCAACGTGAGGGGACCTGACCTGCTGCCCCCGACTCTCCCAGCTGGTCCTGCTGGGTCTCAGGTTCCAGGACGAGGCTCCAAGGACCTCTGTCTTTTGCAGGCCTGGTCTGTGCCAGGAAGCCCTGGTCCAGGGTGCCCCCAGGAGTCTGGCCTGGGGCAGACTCTGGAGACTGCAGAAAGCAAAGGATATATAGCTCTGTGTGTGTGTGTGTGTGTGTGTGTGTGTGTGTGTTTTTCTTTCTTTCTGAAATTCTAGAATCTTCTCTTTCTCTACTGACTTTATCTTCCATTTTCTTTATAATTTGTGATATCCGGGTGTAGATGGAAAGCAACCAGTAAGGCCAACCATAAGCAAGTAGGAACTTCCCAAGAATCACAGGGAAGGAGGCCAGGTGACTCTGTTCAATGCTCTATCAGGTCCTGGAAATCTCTGTTCCCTTGAACTCTTGCAGTTATGGCTGCTGCCCACCTCTAATTTCCCCTGTATCTGGATTCCTCCAGTTCTTAACAGTCTCCACATTTGTAATGGTTTTATATTATAGGTATCTTAAAGACTAGAGATATGTTTTCTATATATTTATAAAATTATGTTGTATACTAATATATAACATTGTAATTTTATATAGTTTATAATATATATTACTTACAAATTACTATTAGAGAGTTCAAATGTTTGGGGGCTCATCATATACCTTTGTACTTGTTCAGAGTTTGCTCTTTATTGATAAAACACACATGGGAAGAATATGGGAAAAACTTTACGTTTTCTGACTATGTAAAGATTATGCAATGAAAAGAACCGGAGAGGGAAAGACAGTGGGTATATCTCTGGGTGGCCTCATCTGCCATTGCTCAGAGCCAAAGCTTGTCAATAAACCCTTGGCTCACAGAGCAGACTCACACTCTTATGTAACTGTATAAAGTAAAACAGTAATATTGATAAAGAAAATAAGGTGGAGGAAGGAAAACCACTTGAAGACAATACAGGCAAATTTTTATTACTGTCCATGTTTAGTAACTCATAAATATTGTATAAAGAAATACTTAGCTAAAGATAGAGCAAATGAAGAAAGAGCAAACCACAGCATTAGGGCCAGATCTGGTCCCAAGCCTGTCATTCTGTGGCCTACAAATAAGAATATTTTTTGTATTTTTTAGTAGTCAGAAACAAAAATCAAACATTCGTGACGTGTGAAAACTCGGTGAACTCCAGGATGCAGTAGCCATTATCAAGTTTTCCTGGAACACAGCCAAACACGTTCACCTACGTATTTTCTGTGACTGCTTCTCTGTGACAATGTCAGAGGTGATGAATTATAAAAGATGGCCTGTGGGGGCCCATATCTTCTAAATCTAGGAAGATAAAGAAATGATAAATTTAATAAGGACAAAACGTGGTTGTTTGAACAAAACAGAAAATCACTACCTAACTTAGGGGAACAAAGAGAAATATATAACTTAAAAACAAATAAACAATAGAACACACCTGAATAACACAAGGAAACTAATCACACAGGAATAGAAGAAATTAAAAGACTCACAAGTAGACTAAATTGAAAACCATGAATGAAAGAGATTTTTAAAGAAAAGCATGATTTATATAAAACCACATCACAAGATATAGAATATCTAAGCAGAATTACTTCAGTAAAAGCAATAGATAAAATTATCAAAAAGTCGTTTCCCACAAAGCAGAACATTTACATACTTCCTCAGGGGAACTTGAAGCCTTTGCAAGAAAATAACGCCAATGGTATTTCATTTGTTTCTGAGAACTGTAGACAAAAGAGAATCTCCAAAGTATTTTTGGAAAGAAGGCAAAAAATCGATAATGAAACCTGATAAGGATGTGGCACACACAAGCAACACCGTAGATTAATCTCAGCTATAAATGGTGATGGGAATATTCTAGAAAATGTTTTAGCAAATGCAATTCAGAAGCACATAAAAAGATTAATTATTTTGAAAGGAATTTATTCTAGAAGTATAATCTGCAGGAGAATTCAAGCCAAAACCGTAATAAGCTATTGCCCCCCTGTTGAGAGATAAGCATTGGCAAGGTGTAGAAACAAGGGGAACCCAGGACATTGGCTGATGGTGAGAGTGTGAATCAGTACAGCATAGTGGAAAACAGCAGGGGGCCTCAATAAACAAACAAACACAACAACAATAAGACAGAACCACCACAAGACCCAGAAATCCCACACTGGGTGTATGTTCAGAGGAAATGAGATAAGGATCTTGAAGAAATACCTGTGCCCCCAGCATCATTGGATGGAGCATTGTGCACCATAGCTAAGATATGGAAGCCACCTCACTGTCCTTCAATGGATGAATGAATGAAGAAAATGTGGTAACTGCAAATTGGTGCAACCACTCTGGAAAGCAGTATGGAGATTCCTCAGAAAACTTGGAATGCAACCACCCTTTGATCCAGCTATCCCATTCCTCGGTTTATACCCAGAGGACTTAAAATCACATACTACAGTGACGTAGCCACATCAATGTTTATAGCAGCTCAATTCACAATAGCTAAACTAACTATGGAACCAACCTAGAAGCCCTTCAACAGATGAATGGATAAAGAAACTGTGATACATATACACAAGGGAATATTACTCAGCCTTAAAGAAGAATGAAATTTTGGCATTTGCAAGTAAATGGATGGAACTGGAGAATATCATACTAAGTGAAATAAGGTAATCCCCCCCCAAACCAAAGGCTGAATGTTTTCTTTGATAAGTGGATGCTGATCCATAATGGGGGAGGGTAAGGAAGAATGAAGGAACTTTGTATTGTGCAGAGGGTAGTGAAGGGAAGGAAGGGACCGTGGGGATGGGAAGGACAGTAGAATGAGACAGACGTCATTACCCTATGTACAGTGGTGTATGGTCACACTACTGATGTGCTCCGCTTGTGTACAATGCATCAAAATGCATCCTACTGTCCTGCATAACTAATCAGAACAAATTTTAAAGGTTAAAAAAATGAAATGTGGTATATGCCTTAGGAAAAGGAAATCCTGTCATTTGTGGTAGCATTTGTCCTGAAATGGTACAATTGCTACCAAGGCAATTTGATATCACTTGTCACAATTACCCATTTATATAACTTGTAACCCATTTCCAATGAGCCTGGAGAATGTTCTAGTAAGTGAAATAAGTCAGACACAGAAGGATAAAAATATGCATTATCTCATTTGTATGAGGAACCTAAAAAAAGAAAAAATCAAAATCATGAAGCTGAGTGTAGAACAGCAAGGGCCAGGGGCTGAGAAGAGAATCATTTAGTCAAAAGATCCAAAGTTTCCCCGAGGCACGAAGACTCAGTCTAGGCATCCCCAGCATGGGCCATTGGGTATCGTGGCATATACCTAAAATTCACTGAGAGGCCACCCGCAAGTTAACTGTTCTCATCATCCACCTGCACACACAGGTGGATGAAACTTTTAGAGAGAGTGGATATATCGATGGCATCGGAGGCAGCGATAGTTTCACAGTAGAGAAGGATCCCCAAAGTCATCAGGTTGTGTGTGGTAAATATGTATCACAACCACACCTCAATAAAGTGTTTTGTTTGTTTGTTTGTTTAAAAAGTACAAGGCAGTTTATTACTGAGAAGTCCTTCATATATAACTTGTAACATTGGGATAAGAAATCATTTTCACGAATGCCGAAAAGTCACTTGAGAGTCTCGCAGCCCTTTTTGATGAACACACTTGGTTAATGAGGATGGATGGACCTGGGCTAACACCATGCACAGGTGGCCGCCTCAGTCCAGGAGACTACAGCAGCCCAGTGGAGATACACTGAGGTGTTCCTGCTGAATTCAAGCTCAAGGCAGGAAAACTGAGCACCAATATTGCTTTCCCACAGTGCTGGTGTTACTAGCCAGTACAATTAGACAAGATAAAAGCAAGTTAGAGGCATGGGTGTTGTAAACTGCCACTGTGGAGAGATCTGAGTGTATGTTTAAAGACCCGAGAGACTCAAACAACTACAAAGAGGGAAAGAATTCAGGGAAGTCATTGACACACACATTCAAAAATAAAAAATAATATATGTAAGACGTAGAAATAGCAGGCGGTTAGAACACACCACGGGAATACCACTTTAAATACCCCAAACTAGCAAACTAGTACCTAGAAAGAAACAACAAAACGTACAAACCCCCATGAAGGAAAATTGAAATACTTCTTACGTGTGAAGGCAAAAGATAGACTTTTAAAAATGGTATTAATATAACCTGTCTGGGGGAAGAAAAAGTGAAATCCATGCCTCAGGACAAACATCAGGAACAATTCCAAATGGAACATTTCTTGTCCAACATTAAAAAGTCCTAAAACTTGTAGGAAAAACTAGGAGATTCTATTTATATCCTGAAGTGGGAAAGTCCTTTTAAACCAACTCAAAATCTAGATTTTAAAAGACCATGTAAGACCACAGAAAAGAAAATTCCACACCGAAGCAAAAAACAAACAAGAGGAAAATATTAGAGTGAAATCAAGAGATAAATACAGCCATGTGTGGTGGTGCATGTCTGTAATCCCAGCAGCTTGGGAGGCAGAGGCAGGAGGATCGCCAGTTCAGAGCCAGCCTCAGCAACATAGCAAGGCCCTAAACAATTCAGTGAGACCCTGTCTCTAAATAAAATCCAAAATAGGGCTGTGGCGGTGGCTTAGTGGTCGAGTGCCCCTGAATTCAATCCCCAGTATCCCCCACCCCCCAAAGAGATAAATACATGTTAGAGAGAGAGAAAGAATTGCCATGCTTGTCCTAGACACATGAATATTGCTTAATATATAAGAAGCTTCTTTCAGTGATAATAAAAAATATTTGATTAGAAAATATAAGAAATTGATGAAACAGTTTACAGACAAAATAATTACAAAATGCAAACACAGGAAAAATGACCAACCTCACTTACAGTGAAGACACCACATTCTATACCTCCCGAGTCACGTTCATCTTCAGGGTTTAGAACCCTGCTTTTGTGAAGCCAAGGGAAATAGTCATACGTGACAGGTGGAGGGGGCAGACACAGAGCTTTCCCAACGTGAGCACAGAGCTACAGATCTCAGGACTCGGGCACCTGTGTGGATCCTGGCCAGCCACAACTCCTAAGCTTGTCCCCGTTGACCACAAGTTTCCTTTTGTAAGGCTCCAAATCATTTCCAGTTTGTCCCAAGTGTTATTGGATGGTTTTTATTTACTGTGTTATGATGTGAAAAATCATGGGGAGCCCTGACATGGTACAGTTGCTGCAAGAGGCAATTTGATACTTCCTGTCAAAATTATTCATTGATATCACTTTTGACGGATTTCCAATTTGGGAATTGATTCTACAGATGCATCCGCACATATATTAAATGGAATATATTCAGGAGTATGTAGTACATCAGCATTTGAAAAGCAAAGTCCTGGAAACAACCCAAGTATCCATCAAGAGTTTAGTGGATTAGATAAATGATGATCACCCAAATAATGGAGTACCTAAAGTCACACTTGAAACACTGACAAACCATGAGCTGACATGGAAAGATATCAAAGTACATAACTAATCCAAAAAGAAGAGTGTAGAGTAATGCACATACTTACGCTAATTTTGGTCTAAAAATGGAAAGAAAACTGTATTTCCATATATATATATATATATATATATATATATATATATATATATATATATATATATTTTGCATATGCTTTAGTGAGTCTGAGAGAAACAATAGACAGAAATTTCCTGGGGTCCGGGCAATGTGCGTTGAGACCCAGTCAATGGGGATCGGAGGTGGGGGTGAGACATTTCACTGAATATGTTTCTGTATGTATGAAAAATGTAAATGCATCACCTATGAAAATCATTAGAGTGAAAGCCATGTATCAGTGCCTAATTCCAAAACAAGGAAGTAGGAGGAATGTAGAATTGGTGCTAAGTCAGCTGTGAGGTTCCAGGAGGAAAGGAAAAATACCGAGTCCTAGGGGACACATCTAAGACATTTCCTGTGCAGAAGGTGGTACAAGGGGTGGACACTCCCCGGCAATGAATGGTTTGCTTACTACAGCGAGGTGTCACCTTGTTTTGATATTTGAAGGAGACGAGAGGGACAGGCTCCTGTCTGCATGTGCACTGCCCCACCAACAGGCTCAAAGCAGACACATGGGTGGTATTCTTAGGAAATCAAGAACCAACCAGCTCCTTTGGAATAGAATGTTAGTAGGATTTGGAGACCTGAGACTCCAGGAGCCTGCTAGACACCAGTCCAGATTGCAAACAGGGCTACTTAATCTCACCAGGAAAAGAGAAATCACAGCATTGCCCGCCTCGAAGTGCTCTTTAGAGTTTATTCACGGTGTCTAGGAGCATGGGCCACAATCCATAAGTGTCAGTTACTATTCCCCTTGTGATTCACCTCTCACAATCCTCAACAATGTCTATCTTCTTAGCCCACAGGTCAGCGGAGGACCTACTGTGTGTTTCTTCTCTACCATGCCCTGTTACTGAGGAGTCCTACATGTGACCCGCTGTCTGAAGTTGAAGAGCAGCCACTTTCTTTAACAGGCCACCTAGAAGCAAGTCTTAAGGTGACAGGTGGTCTACTAGGTTTGGATTAGTGCAGTGCAATGACTATAACACAAGCCTTGGGGACAGACGATGGAATATCATATCCCAGCTCTACCAGATGCTCACTTCTCCAGGTCTCAGTTTCCCCACCTTCACCAACCTAATGCCAGGCTCACAAGGACCCTGTGCTGTTTGCATGGTTCTGGGCAACGAAATGATAGAAGCTGATTCAATAGGGGCTATTTTTTTTTAATATGTTATCATGATCTACCTTAGAGACATTGGTTTAGCACACAGTAGATACTAAGAAAAAAGAAGTGTAGCCCAAAGACAAATTTCCAGGATTAATGAATGATATTAATGCTGAAGGAAAGGTTGAGGTTAATTTTTTTGGAAAACTTCCATCTCATCCATTGCCAGATTCCATTCCAGAGCTATCAAGGTCAGGATGGGTATCGTTTTCTGACTTCAGAGGTTCATTATACTCTCTTCCAAACTCTGTGAAACAGCAATTGTGCTGTTTGCCTTAGATCTCAGCTCTGAGAGGAATACTCTCTTTTTTATAAATAGCACAAGGTCACATGTTACAAAAGCCTTACAATCCACAGGGGATAGCCTTGTGAGGGGCTGCAGATGTCCCAGATTTTACTGATCAAAGCTTTGCTTCTTTCTCTTGCCCCAATAAAATGTTCATTTGGTAAATTTTATTTTGCTGTGATAATAATGCAGTTTAAGTTTCAGAATCCTCACCATCTTGTTTGGTGCTTCAAGCCTCCTGGTGAAAGGCCTTTGTACAATTTGCCAAAAGGCAGATATTCTTAAGTTGCCTCCAAGCTAAGTTCAATACGCAGACAAAATGCAGTGTCCACAATGGTGACTTCTTTGAATGGCCCAAGGAGGCGGATCTGCTGCCCTAGCCAAGTCCCTGGGATCCTGGCTATCAGATTACGGATTTCCAGGGCAAAAGGTGCTGCTTTGTTTCAGTTTCAATCTGTTCCAAGTCCCTTGGTGGGGGACCATGAAATGCTGTCACTAATGAATTTAGTATTAAATAATCTGCTGTACCAACACAAGCCTCAGGTTATTGGACATATCGTAGGAGAGAGACCATCTGTCATGATCTAAACAGTTTTGCTCAAAAATATATGTTGAGAGTTTATAACAAATTTTATGGCACAGCAAAACGATTTGTGTCCTGTGATAGAGGTATGTGTGTGTGTAGCTGGAAATATGCACATGCCTATATAGGAGTAGAAAAAAATATGTATATATAAATATAGTTTCTCTATAAAAAGAATGGACATACATAGAAATAGTGAATATATATAAAGAATGAAATATATATATATTGGTTTTACCCATTAAATAATGGGGATAATGACATTCAAAGTGTAGGTATAACAAAGTGTCTTTATAAGTACAGGTATAAAGATTGAGGGGAGGGTCCGTTAGTAGCATAGGCTCCTGGGTCCCATCAGAATGCAGAATAATAATAATAAATGTGAAGGTGCTTTCAAAACCTAGGTACCCCTTTGGCAGGCATCCACGAGAGCCTCATTACAGCTCTCTTCCTTGGCTTGAGGGCAAAACAGCGACAGGTTTGTAGAACCAACAACCTGATCACTCAATGTCAACAGTAGTGATATCAGGAAACTTGAGATGAGAGGCAGCGGCTGGTCCTCTTTCCAATGAAATTTATGTCAGGTGGACAAGTCCTAATGGGTGTCCTGAATGTGACCTCGGCCCTTGCTGGTCCCCTTATTGGGGTTTCTGTTGGGGGAATTTCATGTCACGTAGACTGGGTCATTCTGGTGATACCATAAGCCATGTAGTTTGGGGCTGTGGATAATTTCCTGTTGCTAAATTTAATAATGACACGAAATAGAACTGGTTCAAGTACCACACCCCAAATTACTCCAGTTATATCATTTTTATCTTGTTTTATGCCCAAGTTAGATTTTAGGAAGCCAGAATCTGTCACCACCTCTGGGATCACACATCCTGTAGCAGATGTGGTAAGTTCCTTCAAAGCAAAGGCTGGATTACTCCCCTGCATTTCTATCGTTGCCTGTCCAGCGCTCTCTGTACTTGAGATTCCTAATATATGCTTGGTAGATGTGTCAGTGTTTTCTTTAAACAATTCTTATTCACTCAGATAATTAAAGGAATATCTTATTTAGTGTTATAACTTTTTTTGCAGACCAATATTTTTAACGTTTTAAAAAGCATGAGATTCACGGAATAATTGGGTTTGGCTATTTTTTTTTTCACTTGGCTTTGATGTGATATTTACCACAAGGAATAAATGAGAAGATGAATTAAATCAATGTCTCTTTTCTAGGTCAGTATTTCAGAAGGACTTTGCTAGGCACAAGCACCAAATACAGAGTTTATGTGACTCCTCTCTCTTACTATGTTTCGCTCTGATCTTTGTCTCTAAGTGATAAACCTTCACTAGGATGCTGTACCTGAATGTTAAGTTTTTATTTACTCCTACCACTATAGTTTTTTTAAGGAACAATTCACATTTTATTTTTCTTAAGGCTTTAAGAAAAACTTCAAGGCTATTTGTGACATTTCCTTCAAATTCTCTGGAAAAAAATAGCCCTAAAGGTATCATCTTGTGTAAGAACTGCCCTCAAGAAAGACCGTCCATCCACATGATTGAGATGGGCTTGTTCCGATCATTAGCACCTGGGACCTTTAGGGACCTTTAGGGACCTTTAGGGCCATGCCCATTGGTTATTGCTGTGGGTTGGTTTCATGACCATGAGCTGCTTTCCTAGGCTATGTGGGCTAGGCTATGTGGGCAATGACCAAACAGACTCCATTTTGCCCTGAGACCCCACGTCATGTACAAACTGCTTCTCCCAGGGAAAGCCCCACCTCTGTCCCCATCAACAGTTGCTTAGCATAGCATATTTGGCAACATAAAGTGGCAGTTCTTACACAATGTAAAAGTGTTCTCTCTTCGGTTCTCATTTTTCTTGGACTATGTACCCTGTCAGAGATTGATTGTCTAGACTTTAGTAACCATTCTTTAACTTGTACTCAACTAGGGGCGTTTTTTGGCCCACTCCCTTTTCTGCTTATGAATTTAGATCTCATGATGTTTGTTTATGGTTTTGAATCATAGCAACAGACACTCATGCTTCAATATGGTCTTGGACTGTAAAAGGTGTACTCAAACCCCAGGAGGGAGTTGAAGGCTGTAGACTTGCGCCTACCACTTGGCCCGCCAGCTGGTGGATCCAGACTGCCGGCTGGTAAATAAAGGTTCCATCTCCTGCTTTAAGATGGACCAGGTGATTTATTGCAATCTCGCCTTAACATACCTATGGTGGGGGGTCAAACTTGTTCTACTGCTGATCTCCAGCTGGGAGGAGGGTAGTGCCCTTTATTGCTACTGGCAATAAAGCCCAGAATGCAAGCTTTGCATTTGGTAAACAGGGTCAGTCCCCTGCTACCCCTGCTACCTGTTTTCAGTATGTGGTACTGCTCCAGGTGGGCAGAATTCATCAGACTGGCACAAGAACTCCAGTAACATATGCGCTCTCCTTTGCTTCCCAAGTCCCATGGTTGGTGTGACTCCCCTTATCCAGGGCTCACTTCCACGTCCTGGGCCTCGTTAACTTTTTCCTCTTGGGTTTGAATATTCTCTCCCTTTAACTGATTTTGCTCTCTCTCTTCATCCCATGAGCTGTTTACAACAAAACTCATAGATAACAACGTAGGGACAGCTGCCCTTCACCAAGCAGCCTGACCGTCACTTTGAATGCTTGGCTGTATTAGCTCCTTAAGATACTCCTGTGAGACAGGTATTGTTCTCACCCCTCTTTAGCACACAAGGAAGCGCAGATCAGAAGGATTGTGCAATCAAGATGTCACAGCAGGTCTGCTGTACTTGCATTATAGAATTTGTGACATTGTGATATTCACTTAATTTTCTAACTTCACCTAAAACTCTGTTTCATGACTGCTGAGCAAAAGTCTCAAAGAACTTTGTATCTTGAGCACAAATTCCAGAGGCTAAAACAATTCTCAGCAATGTTTTTTTTTTTTTTTTTTTTTTTTTTAATGATCTAATATGTGAGTCAGAAACTTCGAAAGACCAAGGAAAAAACTCCTCGTGAGAGAGAAGGAATATCATCCTGAAAATTCATGGAAAACTGAATTTCACTAAGTGAGAGGAAAAATACTCTGTAATGTATCTTCAGGCTGTTGGTATGATGAGGGGAAAAGTGTCTTTGAAATAGGAATAAAAGGTTTCCAGAAAAATAACAAACAAAACACTAATGTGAATAAATAAGACGAAAGCTAGACGGTTTTATGAAAAAACTGCAAGGAAGTTTAAAATAGAGTAACTCATTTAAAATATTAATTGGAGAATCTCAAAATTTAATGAGGGAATATAACATACTACTCTCAAGCTACATCAGCCTAAGTACCTGGAAATTAAACTTGGGAGTGGAGCATTTGAATATGTAATATTGTTAATAAATTCAACAAGACAGCCTATGAGAACTTTATGAAAAAACAGCATAAAATGCATGAGAGATACCAAGAAAGCTTGATAGATAATGAGTCAAATGTTCCTATGACTAATGAATATTATAAAAATGTCATTCTGTATTCAATTTTCAGATTTAAATGTTATTCCAAATAAAATTAAATATATTCAAGTTAAATATATTTAATAAACTAATAAAACTTTAAATATTTAAAAATATATTTAAATTCAATATATTTAACCTTGGGGTCTTGACAAAATGGCTTAGAGCCTTCCTGAAAAATAAAGTTTTGAAAAGATTAGAAAAAACACAGAGATATGCTCATGGAAGATGCACCCATGAAAGATGCTCAACATGCCATATCATTAGGGAATAATTGAAAAACAATGAGAAACCGCTGCAACCTGCAAGAAGGGCTAAATCCAAACACTGAGAACTCCAAGTGCTGACGTGGTATGGGGCCACAGTAACCTCATCCAAGCAGGGGAGATGAAGAATGATACAGCCACTTTGGCAGATATGTCCAATAATTATGCTCCTTGGTATTCACCCAAATGGGTTAAAAACTTATATCTACACAAAAACCTGCACACAGGTGCTTATAGCAGCTTATTCATTGTTGTACAAACTTGGATGCCCACAAGACATACCTCATCAGGTGGGTGGATAAACAAACTGTGCTGTAGCTGCACAATAGAAGGTCACTCGGCTATGAAAATAAATAAACTATGAAAAGAGGTAGAGAGCCATGAAAAGGCTCTGAGAAACCTTAAATGCATATTGCTGGATGAAAGAAGCCCATCTTGAAAGGCTACTGTATGATTCCAATTATGTGACATTCTGGAGAAGACAAAACTATGGGGACACCGAAAAGATCAATGGTCATCTGGCTTTGGAGGGGGAAAGGGAGGAAAATAGGAAAAGTGCAGCACCAGGATTGGCAGGGCAGTGGGACACAGGATTGGCAGGGCAGGGGGACACAGGATTGGCAGGGCAGGGGGACACAGGATTGGCAGGGCAGTGGGACTATCCTGCACAAGAGAAGAATAGTGGCTCCATGGCTCTATGCATATGTCCAAAATGTACAGAACGTTTCAACACCAAGATCGAAGCTTAATGTATGCCAATTTAAAATCATCGAGGAGATTGTGGCAGACTATGATAACAGACTCTCACTACAGTTCAAGTGAACGAAGCAGCCTCACTGAAAGGCGTAGAAAAGTGCTGACCTAAGGAACTTTGGAAATGAATGGAATTTGTAAGATTTAAAGAAAATGACATTGTACATCAGTAGGACAATCTAATTGATCACATTAGTTTCTTCAGGGGAGTATGGTTAACAATTATAAAACTGAGATTTATATATATATATAAATATATATATATATATATTTAATATTTCTTAATTTTTTTAGTTGTAGATGAACACAATACCTTTATTTTGTCTATTTATTCATTTTTATGGGTGCTGAGGATTGAACCCAGGGCCTTGCATGTGCTAGGCGAGGGCTCTACCACTGTGCCACAACCCCAGCCTCCCACCCCACTGAACTTGAATCTGAAATGAAGAATTGGTTTCTCAATATCGGAGTGGGAAATTACAGATAAGAAAAGGTGTAAAGGTAAGAGTTTAGAACAGTCCATGTTATAATGGTCATAGTTAACTTATTATATATAAATGATTATATCTAGAATATTTATAAATTTTTGTACATACAGAGTATACCCAAATCTATTTTTGTTCTTTCAGCTGAGCGGGCCCAGAGGAAACAATACCCTCATTGTAATTAGCACATCTAGTGTCTAGACCTTTGTTTCTAATACATTAATTTAAAAAATGAAATCAGTCTCAGAGAAATCACTGAGTTTGTGAACAGCAAATAAACAGAATAGACCTGGAATACCCTGTAGCACCCGAGAGTAAGCCCATGTCCAAAAAAAAAATCTGCCCACCAACCCATAGTGATAGGATATATCCAGGGGACACAGCCCCGAGATTCTCAGTGGCCAGTCGGAGCCAATGGAGTAATCTGAGCACAACAATAGAGTAGCACAGGATAATAATTCAACATACAAACATCCACCCATCCATCCACACTGATACAGTAAATGACTGAATGAATAAATGAGGAAGAGAAGGCAGTTTCCATGCAGAAGTCTGTAAGTGAATTATGTAGCAGTCTAGCCAAAGTGAACACAGCCTACCTCCCCAGAATCCTAGCTCCACACCTCAGTTATGTGCTGAGAGCCACGGCAGAGTCTGTATGGCCCCTGGCATTTGGCCTACAGTATTGGTTGACATGCGGGGCATTACTCTCCTCCTGGGCTGCTACTTTGGAGTTCTCCTGCTACTTTGGAGTTCTCAGGGGGATTCCCCGGGATTCCCCGAGAGCTCCCATTGGTTGGGGAAGTGCAGGAGGAGGGATTTCCGGAGGAGATATTTCCGGTGGCTGTTTCCTGGACCGAGCCGCCTGGATTTCGGGAGAATTCCCCTGGAGTGTGTGTGTGTGTGTAGTGTTTTTGTGGAGTTCAAAAATAAAGTTTGTTCCTGCTTCAGTGGCTTTGTGCCCAGCCAGACTGCGGCAGTTATGCCCAAGTATGGGCACTGACTGGTGACTTCCTTCCAAAGCACACAGTTTAGAAAGGAGATGTGATGAACTGTCAGGTGGGAAAACAGGACCAGCTGCTTCCCCCAAGTGAACAAAGCCAACATGAGCGGGGTCAGAAATCAGGTTATTAGAAGACGACCTTGATATGACAAGGGGAAAATGACTCTTGAGTTCTGTGATTTTCCTCCCCTAATACTGTACATCAGGCTTGTAAGAAAACTATTAAACAAATCCCAACGAGGTGCCTCCAAGAGTTCACCTGCTCAGGACGGACCAAAGCTATCAAGGCCCAGGAAATCAAGGGAAGTCTGAGCAATCATCCTGGTCAAGAGGAGCCTTGTCAAACAATGCAGCATCCCAGATGGGATCTTGGAACAGAAAGAAAGAACCTGAGGTATAAGTAAATACATGTGGACCAAGTATGGACGTTAGCCAATAACAATATTTCAATACTGGGCCATTAATTATAACAAATGCACCATACCAATGTAAAATAATTAATAGGGGAAATTAGGAGTGGAGTGTATAAGAACTCATATACTATCTTCACAGTTTTTCTATAAGTCTAAAACTTTCCTAAACAACAAAGTCTGTTAAGGAAAAAAGTTGAAAAGCCTCGGTTTGAATCCTGGCTCCACACCTTCATAGATAATCTACTTGTGAAAGTGATTCAAAGCTCAGTAAGTCTCAGTGTCCCCTTCTGCACCATGGGGATAATTTCAGATGGTCTGCCCTGTGATGATTTTGATGCTAAGATATTTTGACTTTACCGTAGTGCAAAAGCAAAGTGCATTGAGTAGAAGCCACACTTTGAAGTTTGATCCTTTCCCAGGTGAACTGTGGGCAAAGGATGCTGTCAGGTGATTCTGGGTGGTGGCAGTGAGTAGCAGCCACCAGATGGGGGTTGGGGACAACACCATGGCCGACTCTCTACAGTGCCTGTGTTGCTGAGCTATGAGGTTGGTAGCTTGGGCATATTAAACACACTTTAGTTATAGGTTATTTCAACCTCTGTGGGTTTATTAGAGAGTAGCCTCATCATGAATCAAGGAGCATCTGTAAAAGTTTGTTTCTTTGCATTCTTTTAAACATTTCAAATAATGCTTCTAAACTGCTATCCGAGTGCCTGACATAGTCAGTTCTCAGTAAACCTTAGCTCTACTCACATATGTTATTATGGCCCCAAAACAAATGGACCAACACTTACAGGATTTCACATATGTTAATAGTGACCTCATGATACATGGACAAGGACACCATTCTTGGTTAGCTATTTTGGGTAGAACTTTCTTTTTGGTTGTATCAATTCTATTAGGCTTCAATGGGTTTAATGATTAATCATGGAACCATAAGAAATGTAAGAGTACAGTGAATATCAAGTCTCCAAATGTGTACTATCTTTGTAAGCTGAAATGTGTTACAAGGAAAATATCAGGAGATTTGACTTCATATAAATGTGTAAATGTATAAAAGAGCAAATTACATTGGGAAGCAGACTGCAATACAGGGAAAATTTGTTAAAAAAGTCATCTGACTAAAATCCATACTGTTGATGTGTATATAACTTAGCAAATTAACAGAGACTTTTAAAAATAAAAATATGCACCTCGTACAAGGGTGTGAGAAGTCAGGCACTCCAAAATGTTATTGTTTGGTGTACACAGTGGGATAATAGTTTGCTAAGAATCTTGGAAATATGTATCACAAGTACAAAATGGCTCATTTTCTATAACCCAGTAATTAAACAGATGAAATTATACTGTGGAAAATATAGTTTTGAAGCCAGGAACAGTGGTGCACGTCTATAATCCTAGCAGCTTGGGAGGCTGAGGTAGGAGGCTCTCAAGTTCAAAGCCAGCCTCTGCAACAGTGAGGCCCTAAGCAACTAAGTGAGACCCTGTCTCTAAATAAAATACAAAATAGGCCTGAGGATGTGGTTCAGTGGTTAGGTGCCCCTGAGTTCAATCCCCAGTACCCCCCACAAAATATGTATATAGTTTTGAAACAAAGATTGATACACAAAAGTGAAAGTATTTCTTATCTTAATGTATAGTTGAACACAATATAAATATCCCCAAATAGAAAGATCATTGAGTGTTTTCTAGTGCATTCATAATGGATAATGTCATACAGCTGTTCAAATAGTTTTCAAAGTCTGTAAATCTTGTTATTATTATTTTTTAACTCTCTACTAATAGAGAATTTAAGCAATTAGGATAAAATAACAAAGGAATAAACTGTCAAGCCTCCTTGATCCGCACCATTAGTGAGTGGTGCAGAACACAGTTTAGGCATCTTTCTATGTATGTAACTGTGTAGGTAGGTCTAAACAGAAAGAATAACTACTAAGCACTTATTGGTATGAGGTTTAAAAAGTGAGGATACCAACTAGAATGCGCGTCCATTTCCGGCTATAATCCACAGGGGTCCAAGCCCTGAGGAGCAATTCAGCAGTGACTGGTTGACCCCTGTCCACTTCCTGTGCATTATTATACTTACATGCCCTTGAATCAGACTGGACGGGGCCCGTCTGAAGTTGGGAACGGTGTCTTCATGCTGAGAGTGGAGGTGGGCTGGGGGCCACACACGGACAGGCCCAGAGGTGGACAGGGAGGTCGCCCGCTCAGGCTGGCTAGCCACATCACTGAACCAGCCTCTGTCCACCTCCCGCCTTCCGTCTCCACCCCTGCCACTGCCCCCTCCCCCAGGCCTCCTGTGCTCTAGATTTCCCTCAGTGTCAGGACTAGTGGAGACAGAACTCTCCAAATAAGTTTCTTCCACCTTCCCTCAAAGCCGGCGTTGACTAAAACCTGTTTTCCTACTAATCTGACTCTGAATGTCTCTGGAGCCGTGAGGGCTATTTCCCAGGCTCTTTCCTCTGGGTGGCATTAGAGTCGCATTCTCTCCAGCTCGCTCAAACTGCACGAGGTTCACTGTCCATTTTTCCACATTTTGTTTCTTTCTGTGTGGGTGCCAGCTAGGGTACAGGCAGGGTCCCTGATCTGGGCTGCTGGTGACACCCTAGAGTTGACCCATCTTAAAGGTTTTGACCCAAAAGAAATAGCTTTCGACCCCGGGTCTGCATTGACCCCAGCGAACTGTTTTCCAACCCCAAAGAAAGGACTTGCAAGAAGCAGTGGAGAAGGATTGGATGTCGGGTAGCTCCTCAGCCATGGGAGACCGGGATCCCATCGAGGGCCCCACTGTGCCTACAGGCAGGGGGGAGATACAGGGTAGGAGACCACAGGCCCACCGTGTAGGGGGAGCACTTTAAAGGCTTCAAGAGGACATTCTTTGGCTTTATAGATGAGGTCGCCCTGCCTGGATCCTCACCTGAAGACTGGAAACTTCCCCTCCCCGTTTCCTTCCTATCCTAGTCCCTCTTCTCTCCCTACCTGGGAAAGCAAAGCTTTCCTAGGCCATGACTTGTGTCTACCCAGCAAACAGAAACAAGGCTGACATATAAATCTGCACGTGAGTGTTCGTAGAAGCATGACTCTTTGTCATAAAAACTAGAAGCAACTCAAGTGTCCTGAGATGGGAACGGATGGATTAATCCGTGAGGGTCTATCTATACACAGTTTAGCTATTCCTCAGTAAAAGGGACCCCCACACAACACCAATGATCAATGACTTCTAATGAAATTGAGAGAAGGACCCAGAAACAGGCTTCACTGTGCTGATACTTGTAAGCATGGAGTACAATGAGGCCACCCCTGGTAGCCTGGGCTCACCTTACCGTGAATACCACACCATCGATACGTTAGCAGAGTGCTTTCTCAGCTATACTCCACTTTTGCTGTTGAGACATGACCAGTGACCAAGTATTTCTGGCTTCTAGTGTTGGGTCAAGCCTCACAGTCAAACTTTCTCTCAACTGCAATAAAATGCACTTGGAGAGGGCCACATAGATAATGTGCTGTCACAAATGTAGGGGTCATTGGTTGGCCTGCATGAAGATGCCGTGGAGGTGCTAGACCTCAAAGATTAATCTTGCAGAAAATGTGAGAACCCTAAAGATTACACGTGGCTTCGTATCACAGAGTGTAGGTGTTCATTCTGTACTTGATAATTGATTGATTTTCCTTCTGGACCTTTATAGAGGCCTATAGCAAAAACAAATAACAGGATCATTTCCCTTAATCTCACCCCAGTGTGCTTTTCTATTAGGTTTAGAAATGAAAACAAACCAAATTATTATTCTTGTAATGGCGAGTTCATATTTTGATTTGTTTCACACATGTGAAAAGCCAAATTTTAGAGGGCGTTTACAATCATATTTGAAACCCCAAATGGATTTAGAGGGGGAAAGGTTTTTGCCTGCACAGCCGCCCTTCTCCCCCAAAGAGGCTTTAAATGATTGGCTGAAGGACTTTCTATGTTTGAAAGATGAAACTGAGTTCATTGTCATCTCTAGAAAGTGATCTTAAGGTCAACCCTTACTTTCCCATGTCCTCTTACATCATCCATTTCGAGAGCTGAAAAAAGTCAGCCTCGTGCCTGGAAGCCTGGGAAGGAGCTGGGGATATGAGGGTAGCAACACTCTCCCGTCCTGGACCCCTGAAGCCATCTGGCATCCCACGGATGGCATTACAAAGAGACAGTGCTGTGGTCCACAAGATAAGGGAAGGCAATCCTTTACGTCAGCCTCACACTGTTGGCCAAGTCAAAGACCAATAGGAGTGAGAGGAGAGGAGGTAAGAAGAGCGGCTTCTTCCAGAGCACACTGTACTGCCCAGGTTTTATCTAAGTTAAAAGCTGCATGCACTGTCGGGTGTGGTGGTGCACACCTGTAATCCCAGCGGCTCAGGAGGCTGAGGCAGGAGGATCGCAAGTTCAAGCCAGCCTCAGCAATGGCGAGGGGCTAAGCAACTCAGTGAGACTCTGTCTCTAAATAAAATACAAAATAGGGCTGGGGATGTGGCTCCATGGTGGTGAGCCCCTGAGTTCAATCGCTGTATGTACCTGCTTCCTTGGGAAAGTAAGCCCTCATCTCTTGGCATGGTCTGGTCTGCAAAGTTTAAAGGAATGGGAAAGCATCTTTGCATGAGAAAAGAGCTTTGAGGAAGATACTTCTCTCCCCCAAATAGGTGAGCCCCAGTTTCCAGGCTGTGGTGTATTTGTTGGCCTCCAGGTCCTTGGCACTGGGACAAGGCAGCGCCCCGTGGGGGTCACAAAGCAGCTGAGCTCTGAGCTGGGCCTGCAGTGAAGTGCAGTAAGGAACAGTAGGGTGAGCTGTTATTGCTGAAAAAGGGAAAGATGCTTTTTCATTCACTTCAGAGCCATGTGAAAGGTAAAAAGAGAGAGAGAGAGAGAGAGAGAGAGAGAGAGAGAGAGAGAGAAAATCTTCCTCAAGACAACAGGCTGAATACAAAGAAAGCAATTATCTTTTATTCATTCATATTCCATTTGGTAAGAGAAAAATTATATGCTGTTGGGCTTGGTACCCTTTAAAACACTGAAAAATCAATCAATCAAATAAATTAGGTACTTCGGAATTTTATAGTCGATGCCAAGGACATGCCGCAGGGTTGCTTGTGAATTCAGAACTTTTTTTTCCTCTAAAATGTTGCATTAAAAACATTTTGAAATCATTTGAAATAATACAATACAATAAAAATAAATGTGGAAAGAGAAATAGTAATTGAGCAGGGGCCTCATTTTGAAGGGTGAAAAAATAAATAAAATAAAAGCATGCAAGCTTGGTCCTGCTAAATCTCAAATGTGGCGTGAGGCTTCCATTTTCAGAGGGAACTTAAAATAGAATAAAGTCTGGGGAAGCCCTGGGGTAGCTTTATTCAATGTGGGGAAAAGTCTTTGCACCTACTCCTGAACCTGGGAATTCATGGAATTTATGACCCATTCGCCCAGGCCGTCCTAAGGTCCATCCCTGGATTGAAGCCAAAGCTACCATACCAGGACATGGCCAGGAGCATGAGGATGCATGTATCAGCCAATGTGCTGCCGTCTCCATCCAGCTACCTGGAGAGGAGACTGCTCTTTGTGTACTGATTATCATTGGTGGATATTTCCATATGCATTTTAACCCACACATTTATCAGCTACTTTGGATACTTTGTTATAGAAGAACTTTAGCATCTGAAGATACTGATCCACATTTTATTTGTGGTCCTCTAATGTTAAAGCCCAGCACATAATAAAGCAGAAGTACTGAAGATGATGAAATGCTTTCCAGTTTTTCACGAAGAAACAGATTATATTGAGTGTAATTTATTATAAAGAGTATTTCAATCATACTCCAATATTTTTTAAAAAGATGTTAATCCCTGAATGTTCAAGATGGGAATCCTTTTTATGATACGCATGATTACTCATAATGTATGATTTCATGACTCTTTCTGGTGACAGTTTATTTTATCTGATATCTGCTTATCTACTATTTTCATGTCTTCGTTTTTTACATCGTCTGGTAAGTAATATGATGCTATCCGAAAAGTATTTCAGGATTCCCAAAAGACAGAGCATCAGAGAGTTCTCTGTTGTTGGAATAGGGGCATTTTGGTGGTGGGAAAATAGTCAGGATAAAATACAGAGCAGAGAGCAGGAGGTCATGAGAGGGCGTGGGGCACAATGGCAGCCCATGGAACCCAAGATGAGGATGTTAGAACAGAATGTGGGATTGGCCAAGGACGGCCAAGGGCTGGGCGGACGGCCTGCCTTCACTGTGGCCCCGCAGTGTAACCAGAAGACGTAAACGTCGTCATGGGCACTTGGCCATGCCTGCTGCACACACACTGACACACTGGCTGGGGGAACCCGGGAAGGGAGCATCACTCTTCAGTGATGACATCGAGGGTGGAAAGGAAGAGCATGTTCAAGTCCCTTGTGGAGACTGGGAACCATGCCCCCAGGGAACCCTCCGTGGTGGTCCCGCTCCACCTGGGAGAGAGGTTGAAGGAAACATTCCTGACATTTTAAAGTTCTTAAAAGCCATGGGAGTGTCCAAGAATGTGGGTTACATTGTTATCTCAAAATCCTGAGAAAGGGTCCAGTCATACTGAGTATACAATCAGTGCAGGAGAAGTGGTCGTCACTGAGCTAGTGCCTCAGTGTCCTTACTGGTCACCCATGAGTGCCCTGGGACAGGGGACTGCGGTCAGTGGAGAGACAAAAGAACTGCTGGTGAGGTTTGGGGACCAACTTGTTCGTGTGAGTGCCATTTTCTAGTTATGACAACTTAAAAACATGGAAGAATCCTACCTTCCTGTCGTTACACTCTGCCAAAACTTCCAGCACTTTCTTACCTGGGGATACGACACAATTGTTTTATGACTAAATTGTGTCTGTATCAGTAAATCGCAGTGGTCTGACTTTTGTGACCCCTGTGCACCTCTGACGATTGGCCCTGTGACAGAGGACAAGTTACTAAGCCTTAGTTTCCTTGGATGCAAAATAATGTGTTAGCAGGCAACTCAGATATCTGTTGGTAGGATTAAATGTGGAAAGTATCTAATCCCGGTCTCACAGTGAAGTGCAATACGTTTTAATCCCTTTCCCTCTTCTCCAGGAATCTCCCCCTCCCCACTGTTCCCTGGGAGGAGCTCTAGCCTAGTAGCCTGGCCAGGAAGCAGCTGGCAGTGCCACGTGCCCTGGCTCATGGAGTATCCAGCACCACAGCTGGGAATGGGATGTAAGGGTCATGGAGACACGGGAAGTGGGAAGAGAGGAACGGAGCACATTCAACCTACCCTAGAATACAACTTGACTTTGGAGGGTCAAAGTCAAGAAAAGTTCAGGAGACTTGCAGGCCAGACCACAAAGTGTGTGTATCAAATGGCCAATTAATCCCAGCCAACCGGGGTCTGTACAAAGTGCTGCCCGCTGTGGTGGGGGAGGGTTTAGGAGAGGGAAATTGCTTAATAAAGAAAACACTTTGGCGTGGTCAGTGTGGTGGGAAGCTCTGATGCCTTAGAAGTCCACCTCATTAGAGCTTCCTATGCTGAAAGGAGTAGTAGCCATCCTTTAGTTCATCACTGCAGCCAATGCACTTGGCCTTTGAGTCTTACTAGGGCCAATTTGAGAAGGAAAATACCTTAGGTATCTATTAGTATTTCTTAAAGGTTTTTCTTAAATCTTTAGAATGAGTTTCCAGGATAAAACCTGGGATGTTATGGCTCCACACAAAGAGGATTATATCAAGAGTGGAGTTAACTCTGTCTTTGCTTTTGCTCTGCCACCTTCTTCCTGTTTCCGTGGTTTGGGGGACGGACTTTGTCTCCACCACAGAAATGGCGTGTTTTGGGTGCATCTCAGTTTCTTTGCCAAGCGATAGAGTCTCTGGAGAATCAGATGTCAATGATGCATTGGTAACGGTCTTGAAGAGCTGACGCGTTACGGAAACAGAAGGCCATTTGAGGGCAAGAGAGGCTTGAGCGGTGACAGTCCGATTCTCATGGTTGTGACCAAAGTACCCACAAAACAACTTAGAGGAGGAAAGGTTTAGTTTAGGCTCCTGATGGTTTCAGAGGTTCAGTCCTTGTTCAGCTGACTCCACGGCTCTGAACCTGGGATGAGGAGAACATCATGGCAGAAGGATGGGGTGGAGGAAATATGTTCAGCTCATGGCAACTGGGAAGCCAAGAGCAGCCAGGGACAAAATATATTTCCCCCGGGGCAGGTACCAAGGACCTACTTCCTCCAGCTCTGCCATTCCTGCCTATCACCACCGGTAATCCATTCCAATTACTAATCCTTCAAATGGATTAATCCACCTATTAGGTTACAGTTTTCCTAACCTCAGGATCCTTTTATCTCTGAAAATTCCTGCACTGCCACGGGAGGTTCTGGGGGGACATCTCATATCCAAACCACAGCATGAGTGTTCTTCCCGGAGGCAAAACAAAAGGTTCACATTTCTTGTTCAGCATCTTGCTCCTTCTTAAGCTTCTGACTCCCCTCTTGCCTTCACACATCAATTTGGCTATCATGGCCTTGGATTCATCTGAGACCCTCTGATAAGGGTGCATGCTATGTACCTCAGGACGCGGGTGGGAAGGGATGGCGACCAATGGCGGAGGTTACCTCTCTGTGTAAAGGGCCAGAGCACAGCAGTCAGGCAGCATCTTCCTTCCTACGCTTTGGGTAACTAGGGCGTGTCTTAAAAAGGGCGACACACAGGACTTAGTTTTCGAAGAACTCCCAACCTGGATGCAGAAAAGGAATCTGACTACTTTAGAAGGAAGACTTTAGAAGCCAATGCCAAATTTCCGAAAATTTACCACCAGGACATCTACTGAAAAATGTTCCACCCAGCACCAGAAAATGGAATTGTTGAGCCGGTCTTTGACCTCCAAGGGGGTAGGAGAATATCATAATGTGATTATAAAAATAAATGATTAGATTAGATTTCTAGGTGGCACCTGGGATAAGCACATCCACCCTTTATTTACCTTAGGCAATGGTACCCCGACTCAAAGAGCTCTAAGACCCCTATAGATAGTCATACCTGCAGTTTCAAACAGGTCCTCAAAAAAATGGTTTTTGATAAATTACCAAGCTCGTAAATGAAAATATTTGTATAACTTGGATAAACATTTCTTCACCTCCCAGGTTTCGTTGAAAGGAGTATTATCATCATGCACTGCAAATATCCTGATATGCTTTTATAGTTACCTACTTTTATTATTCAATAATTGGAAAAAGAACTGGACCTAGAGCCAAGAGAAAAGGTCAAGGATTCAAATCTAAGCTGCCACCAACAAGTGATGAGCATTTAATCCCTTTGTCTCTAAATTGAAAGACTTGACTTGAATATTGTATTCAACGCATATCATCTAATCTTATGCAAATGCCCAGAACAAACAGATCTTGAACAATGGTCAAAGGAAACCCTGGAGCCTGCCAATGGTAAAACCCAGGAGAATGGGCCGACTTTCAAGGTGTCATTCAAGTTCATGGCAATCTCTTTAATGCTGAGGAGTCCAAGAGCAACTTATGTAAGTCCTGGTGGGGGCCTTTTATTCTACCTTCAAACGTTCCTGTGCTTCCTCCATTCTGTTACTGGGATCTCCAGGCAAAGCTGATACCTGACAGCTCCTGGATTTTCTAAATCACAGAGAAACCTGGTGCGGTTTTGTAGAGATAAGAAACTAAGGAGGGGCTGAAGTTCCCCAGGAGGATCTGAGGCTGCCTTGGATAAGATGACTTGATAAGAGTGGATCCCAGAAGAGAAGCAGCCAGCTCAAGGCTCCCATGTGGACTGGAGACTGTCTCCATCCGTGGCTCCAACTCTAAGAAATCCCACAACTCTTTCCTACCTTCCTGTCCTCCATTCCCCGACTGAATCCCAAAGCCCTCAGGGAGGATTCATTTGGCAAAGTGGCGCGTGCTCTCTGGGATGCAAGGCCGCAGCAGTGGAGGTGGACACAGTGGGATAGGGCACTGGCCTGGAGACCCTCACATACCTGAACTCTTTAAGAAAACTGTTTTCCTAAGTATTAAAGTTTATAAACCTCTACAATATGACACCCCCGTACTTGCCACCTAAGGTCAACAAACACTAACGTTAATGCTGATTTTATATGATATTGATTAAAAAAATCATTGTTTAAAATAAAGAAAAACTTACAGACACGATTAAATGCTCTTCTCCTCTACCCTCTCTTCTTCTCAAACTCTGAGGAACAGAGAAGGCATCCATCTACCAGAAAACAGGATTGGAGGGGGGAGGCCGAAGGTGGACAACTGGTAGATGAGATGCAGGACGTGTCAAGGTCATGGTGAGTGACACTCAGGGACGTGGAATCCATGGAGCATCCATAATGTGCCCTGGAAGAGGAAGGGCAGCAGCCCTGCTTCTGCCACAGCCAGTCTGCACCTAGGTCCAGACCAGCGTTAGGCAGGAAGAGCAGCCGAGGTCAGCTGTTCTTCCCCACGGGCGCAGGGGTGCAGGGGTCTTCTAAACGAAATCGATGGCACTGATTCAATCATGGCCCCAACAAGAAACAGATGGCACTTTCAAAACAGTGCAATTTGAAGAGGGTTTATTTACTACAGGATTGTTTACAAAGATGATGTGGTTTTATTTACAGAGGAATCACAAGAGACAGCAAAGCCACCGGGGCCAGGAGCAGCTGGGTACTTAACCCTGAGGCCTGAGGAGATGGGGGAGGCTGCAGTTGCAGAACCCAGCAGGGAGTTACAGCAAGCCCTCAAACCCTCCTGCACAGAGCCAGCCAGAGACTGCCGGTGGGCTGGATGCCAGAAGAAGAGGTCCCCGCATCACTTTCCTAACGTCATCTGATCTCAGAGCTCCACCAGGGAGCCAGAGGGAGCTGGAACTCACTCACCGCAGTCCATACAGGTCAGCCATGCCTTGCCCCTAGTATTTCCGCAGCGTTACAAAGCTTTACTACGGATATTTCATCTTTTCATTTTAAGTACTTTGCAAGTTGTATTACAACTTGTTTGACTCAAAGATTATTTAAAAATGAATTTCAAGATTTTCAAGTGTAATTTTATAACCATCTTTTCATAACCAAACAGCAATTTTCTGGCATTATAGTCTGAAATGTGCTCTCGATTATATAATTTTGTTGTTGTTGTTGAGCCTTTTGAGTTGCTGACAAAAAATAACCAGCAATTTGAATTTGAATCTATTTACTTTTACTGAGATTACTAATCTATTTACGATTTTTTTTTTCTTAATAACAACGTTTTCTTGCTTTACTCTTCTTTTCTACCTTTTATGGTATGGATTCCTTCCTTCTTTCCTTCCTTCCTCTCTTCCTTTCCTCTTCGTGTTGTGGGATGGAATTACACACTTATTCTCTTTCTAGTCTGGTATGGCTATTTTGTTCAGTACAGGAGACTGGACCCCGGGCCTTGCACGCTAGGTCAGTGCTCTGCCCCGAGCCACACCCCAGCCCTGTTATGGAATTCTGAGTTCAACAGTGTCTAAGTTAAATAATTTCTCTACGGTGCTGCAAAAACAAGAACATTACGATGCTGTGATCTTCCATTTTCCATTTCATGGAAATAAGGCTATTTTGTGCCTTATTCCTACAGTGCTCACTAACCCCTCCAAAATCATTGCCATCAATTACTATGGCTTTTTGGAACCAATCCTTCCTTAGATTTCCCTCTAGTTTCTTGGAACACCTTTGCTTCGTGGTCTCATTTCTTCCTTTAAATTGAGCTCCCCTCCAGCCTGGCCATTCTTGTCTCATTGCATGACGAGTCTTTGTGGATGGCAAGTTATCCCAGGTTTTTCCTGAATTATTATTTTTTACTTTTTACTTCTATAATAGTTTGGTTAGTGTTGAAATAATTATAAGTTCACATTTATTTTCCCCTGAATTCTTTGATAATCTCTTTTTTTTTTTTTGTTTGTTTGTTTGTTGCAAGTCATCTGCCTTAAGTCTCTGGCTGCTTTTAAATTTGTTCCCATTCTGGTTTCTTCCATTTCATTTCGTGTTTAAAAGCAGAAGCGTCTCTTCACTTTTCTCGGTGCGCTTCTCAACCTGAGAGCTCCTGACTTCTTTCAGTGCCATCGCTGTTCTGAACCCCACCTGGCCATTCCTCGCCGTTGCTTTTTCTGGGAAGCCTGGCCTTTGTGTTGTGGTCATTGGGTTTCTGCCCTCTCTATCTTTCGAGCTCTCTTTGCTGTTTATCATTGTCATTGTCACTGTAGTGGTCAGTGAGGTTCCCGAGATCCATCTTCCATGTCACTGATTCTCTCCAGAAGTGTGTTTGCCGCCTGCCGTCCTGTCCCCTGACCTTACCGCAACCACCAGGAGTTGGACCTGGATCTTCCACAAATCCCTTTTACCCCCAGGAAATCACATGCTTCCAGGATGGTTGCTATTTTCTCTTTGGTCTCTTTCATTATCATGTTTAATATACTTATTTCATGATCACATTTAGCTCTTCTAGTACCACAAATTCTCATTTTCCTGTTTGCTTCTTCTGGTGATCCTTCTTCATGGCTGATCATTTTTTAAACGATGTCATTTTTTCAGTCTGAAAATCTTTCATAGTTGCTTGTTTTCCCATCATAGCCTCATTCACTCTGGGTTGTGCCCTTAGAGAAGGGTTTTCTTTTCTTCTTTTATGGGGTCTGGAATATCTTCAATTTCAGATTAACTATTTTATGTATGGATTGGTCATTTGTGTGACTCCTTTTTTTTTTTTTGGTACCCAGGATTGAACCCAGGGGTGCTTAACCACTGTTACCTCTTTTTATATTTGTTTTAGAGACAGGGTCTCACTGAGTTGCTTAGGGCCTTGCTAAGGTGCTGAGGATGGCTTTGAACTCACAATCCTCCTGCCTCAACCTTTCCAGCTGCTGGGATTACAGGCATGCATCACCACACCTCACCTATTTGTGACCCTTAGATGTCATTGGGACTTGGAAGTCAGACCCTGTTTTCCTGCTAGAGTCTCAGTCTCATATTCTAGACTGGTTTGGATAAAAGGAGCAACTCTTCCACGACCCATTTTTATGCAGTGGGCTCTAATATATAGCTCCTCCACTTTCATGAGCTCAAGGTCACTTCTCCTTTTCCAACGCAGACATTACGATTCTCACTCTAGTAGTGTGGTATGTTCTCATCCACTGTCCTTCAGGACTCCTTAGCCTTAGCTGAGCTTGAAAGTCGGCCTTTGACTTTCTTATTTATTTAACAACACGAAGATTTTTCCTTCCTCTTATTTAGAGCTTTCTATGCTGAAGCACCATGTTCTATTACCTCTTGTCTTTCTGAGAGTTTGAAGGAGAGAGCATGTGTGCATTCCATCCTCGTCCACCCTAATGCCTGCTCTTAGTACATTTGGCACCTGTGAGAGGAAGGCCCATTTTTAATGCTCATTATAAAACATCATGGAAGTTTTACAGCAGCCAAGTCCTGAGTCCTGGGACTGAGAGGTCGCTAAGATGCTGTGATCTCTGGATAGCTGCTATGGTCTGGCATGGTGTGCATGAAAGCTAAATCCCTAATCTCCAAAGTGATGGTTTAGGAGGTGAGATTTTGGGAGATGATTAGGTTCTGAGGGTGGAGCCCTCTTGAACAGGGTTTGTGCCCTTGTAAGAGGGGCTCCCAAGGGTTACCCTGCCTGTCCCCCATGTGAAGACTCAGTGAGACAGTGGACAGTGGCCATGATGAGTTACAAAGTTGGCCCTATCAGCACCTTATCTTCTGGCACTTTCTTCTTAGACTTACTTTGTGGCCTAAAGTACTGTGAGGAATAGAGTTTTGTCACTTATAAGCCCCCAATTAGGTCAACAATTAAAGGTAAGAATTTCTAAAATAGAGATAGGAATAAAATGATATCAGCACAGATGGAAATATTTGGCTCTCCAGTTTCTTAGAGGGGAATGTTGATTTGTGAAGTAAGGAAAATGACCTGCCTGATTTCAACAGGCATGAAAAAAGGAACTGGGGTACATGTTCCACTTTCTTTTTTATTGTACTGGGGATTGAACTCGGGTATACTAGGCCCCTGAGCCACATCCCCAGGCCTATTTTGTATTTTATTTAGAGGCAGGGTCTCACTGAGTTGCTTAGTGCCTCACTTTTGCTGAGGCTGGCTTTGAACTTGAGTTCCTCCTGCCGCAGCCTCCCCAGCTGCTGGGATGACAGGTATGCGCCACCGTACCCAGCTTACATGTTCTACTTTCTCACATAAAAATCTCACACTTTTTAATGAAGAAATGCCAGCAACCACAATAGCAGCGGCTTCAACAGATCATGAGCAGGGAGAAAGTCATTCTGGGTGCACGTCAGATTTGTAATGAATAAACACATTAATGAAACACTACCCAGAGGGTCTTGTGCCCCTCACCTGTACCTCCATTTGAGAAAAGCGTGCATATTGCTCTAAGTCTGAGCTCCCTCTTTCTATTGCTGCTCTACTGCTCGACAGAGACTTGATGGCTACGTGAAGGTGGATTGTAAACCAGAGGTCGGGGCTCTAGAGAGTCAGAGGTTACGGAGACAGCAGGAAAGAAGTCCTTGTAGAAGGAGAATTCAATTCTACTGCAAGGTGTGACCAGGTTTTGCAGTTGGTGAGAGGGAAGGAGACTGTACCTAGGACAGGTTAGCCTCCCAGGAGAAGGACTTCACACTGGAAACGTGACCCCCCAGTCCCCTCCTGCTCCTGCCTGCTGATGGGAAGAGGCTCCTCGGAGACCGCACCTTGGTCTCAAGCCCAGGTAGCAGCCTTGGCACTTTTCACTAAGTTTTATTTTAAATAAAGCTTTTCTTCCTTCTTCTTTAAATGCCAATTTTCATGTGTGTGTGTGTATGTGTGTGTGTTTTTGATCTGCACAATGCTCTGAAAGGTATTAATTGTCTCATTTAATACTGATTTGAAATGAAAAGCAGGAATGAAGGGGTGAGCAGGTTTGCTACTGTCTTGCAGCTAATTTGAGTCATTGGGCAGGAGAAATGTCAGGAAAATCTTTAGTGTTCACTTCAGCAGGTGTGTCTGATGGCTCTGATCAACCCATCCCCTCCTCTTTTCAGAAAAAAAAAAATCCAGGTAGAGAAAAAGAACCCTGTTGGCTATGGACTTGGCCCCATGATCCAGCTCTGCAGATGGTCAAGGTGCTCCGCAAGGTCCTGAAGGTATTCCAGGTTTCTTCCATGTCCAGCTCCCCACTGTTAAAACGCAGGTTCTTATCAGCTCATCGTTCATTTGTCGGCTGCCAGGGTGATCGGAACATGAATCAAAGGAAAGGGTTTTTTGTTTGTTTGTTTGTTTTTGTTTTTTTCAGATGGACAACATCAACACTGAGAGGGGAAATGAAGGGCATTGTTTTTGTGTCCATGGTGACTTGTGGGGGTCGACTTGCCATCCCCAGGCCAGAGCACGTCCTTTACACACTGCCTGCACTCTCCAGGTGCTACTGCGCCTTTGCCCCAGGATGACATGTTCAGAGTTGGATCTGTTATGGGGCGACCCCTCCTCCTCAGCATCTGCCGTGCCCCCTGGTCCCTGGAGTGATGAATGTCAACCACATTGAACCGTAACAGAATCATGGGCTACTCTTCATTGGGCACCCCTGTATGCTAGCTATGTAGTGGACACACACACACCCATGTACACACACACACACACACGCACCATCTCATATCATGTTGACAACAACATGTTTCCGATTTTCAGGTAAGGAAACTAGGGTTACAAGAGGTTGAGTTACATGTTCATGATCACACAAGAAAAGAATGGCAAAGTCATGATGGATGACTCTGTTTCTAGAACATTCTTCAGTGCCCGCCTAGAACTTTCCCTCTATACCTCTTGGTCTGACTGACCCCTTCTCACCTTTCTAGAAGGACTTGGCTTAAAACGCACCTCCTCCACGGTCTTATGAGCATGGTCTGGGCACTGTGCTCCTTCCACACCCCACACAGCTCATTCCCTGCGATGTCTCCGTCCCAGGGCATGATGGCCGTGTTCAGTCGCTGACATGCACCACACCCTGCAGCCTTGCGAGAATACAGAGGAGCCATTCCCTTTGCCATCAGCTCCCTAGGCCACAGCATGGAGCAGACGGGAAGGGTTGGTTTAGTGAATGGATGAGTAGAGGGGGAAGAACAGAGATGTGGACATGTGAATGACACAGCGTGGTGGAAAACAGTGTGGAGATTCCTCAGAAAGCTCAAGTGTAGAGTTACAGCACCATCTGACCCAGCAGTCCCACTTCTGGGCCTGTGTCCAAGGGAGTTGGGTCCCCAGGGCCACCTGCACCCTTCTGCCATGTCTGAAGAGTAGCATTGTTCAGGACACTCAGATGCGGAGGCCACCTAGTGTTCGTGCTCATGGTGGACGAAGAGAATGTGGAGTGCGCACATGCACACACACACACACTCTAACACACTCACACACTCACATACAAACACCACTCAACATCAAAATCGGGGAAGTCCTTTCATTTTCAACCACTCGGGTGACTGAGGAGGACGTTATGCCAAGTGGACGGAGCCAGGCACAGACAGACAGAGGCAGACCACAGTTTTTACTTGAATATGGAATCTAAAAAGTTGAGGTTGTAAAGTGAAGAACAGAGTGTGGTTCCCAGGGCTGTTGGCCAGAGGGACAGGACGGAGGAGGAGAAGATGCTGTCCAAATAGTAGAGCTCAGGACAAATGAGCTGAGCTGAGTAGGCACAGCACAGGACGGAGACTTTCACAAACAACACGCAGCACACAAAGGCAACTTTCACAAATACCACGCAGCACACAACGGCGACTATCACAAATAACACCGCATCATGCTCTTCAAACGTGCTAAAAGAGTAGGTTTAAAGTGCTCCCACCTCAAATTAGTCAACCTGATCAAATCAACCCATAACTGCAAACCATATTGATCTCCTCATATTCCACATATGGAATCATGTCAATCCATCATTTGTTAATATATACAATGATTGTCAATTTAAAATGAAAGTGTAGAAAAAACTCAGCCTAAGTGAAGAAGAATGAGGGTCTTTTACAAAACCCCAAATGCTGTTGCCGTCTGCATCTTTGCCCAGGGCGGGCCCTTTAACAAATCCCTTTCTCTAGTGACTCTTGGTCTTTTAAGATTCTCCATCTTGGTTCCCATGCGCTCAGCCGATGGCCAGGGTCTAAAGGCTGCTTCTTACCAAGAGCAAAGTATTCACCATGTTTATTTAACAAAGCTGAATGTTTTGCTTTTTTACATCCTATCACATGAGTTTGGAAGGAACAAGTCTTTCTTGTTTATCCTTTCTCTGTGGTGCCATTTCATAGGATTATGGAGTGTCACATTCAAGTGGAACACTGATTAAATCTCTTGGAGGAAAAAGAGTCCCAGGAAGATAAGGCAGTGTCCCCAAGCTCCTGCTGTTGGCAGGCGCTGGCCAGTTTCTGTTTTACTTGCTCTAAATCTCTCCATCAGCCTCTTGGGGTCAGGTTGAGCTCCTCCAGGAAGGTGGCCACACCTGCCAGTCTGGGTTCTACCTCTTGCTCTGGACACTCACGAGGGCCTCAGGTGTGTGCCTCGGTACTTCAGGATCAGGAAAAAGCTGACCCAGGATCAGAGCACCCTCCTGCTGTTTGGTTTGGGGACCTCAGAGTGGCCAGTCACACCTTAACAAGGAAGACCCTAAATAGAGACCCGCCACGTCTGCACCCACCGGGGACCAGTGGCTCAGCCACAGCAGCTGGGAAGGTATCTGAAGCATCCAGGCAGAGCCCAAGGAAGCCAGGTGCTGGCATATACAGTCTGGGCTGGGCGGCTCCTCCGTGGGCCCTCCGCCTCCGCAGCCTCCTGCACTTTCTTGAACCTCTCCCTGTACTATTTTTTCACTTTGTTGTTTTTCAGACTGCCTCTCTGTCCTGACTTTTTTTTCCCCCTCAAATCACTTCTGGCTAAAGATTTTACAGATACTCCTGAAAAATATGTTATAGGAAAGGTTTTTTCCAACAAGAAGGAGTTTGTAGAATGGAATGTTCCGGTTGACAGTGTCATAGCAAGGTCTGGTCAAAGGGCTTTTACTAAGTAGCTGCATGACCTATATTACTGGGATATTGGTCAAGCATGTAACTATGGGTATGTAAAAACAAATCCATCATTATGCATAAATATAGTGCACCAACTAAAAATGTGGCAAGAGAAAAAAAAAGCTATTTCACTGGGACTTGATTTTTTTCTTTAAATTGCAAAAGCCCACATTTGTGATATTCCACCTTTATTCATTTCTCTCTCTTTCTCTCTCTCTCTCTCTCTCTCTCTCTCTCTCTCTCTCTCCCTCTCTCACTCTCTCACTCTCTCTCTCTTAGCAAAAGGATTCCTTCTTTAAACCAAATGTTTTAAGGAGCATCAATATGGAAAAAAATATTGAAGAAAACCCTTTTCTGGCTTACATGGTTTGGGGGAGGAAGAGGAACGGAGGTAGTTTTCTACCTTCAGGAATTCCTAATCTTTTCCAGAAGCAATAGAGTCCCTGGAGTTCACAGTTCAAAACTCCCTGGTCTGGAAGACTTCAAAACAATAATGGTCATCACACATTGGCTTCACACTGTTACTTAGGACTCCTGCAGTGAGATGTTGTAATGTACATAGTTCTGGCCAAAGTGGTCAGAAATGATCTGGCACTGCTAAGTGGAGACTGAAACTCAGTGCGTATTTGTTCATTCTTGCTGCAGTGAAAACGAGGTTCCCCCTAGGTGTGAGTCCTGCCGTTCAGTAACTCTCAGTCAGGACATGGTTATGAGATGAGGGACCCATTGTCAGTCTGGGTCCTTGAGTGCCTATGTGGGGCAGGCGACTCTGTGTGGCCACAGTGGATATAAGGTATGATTGAGAGATGGCCCTCTGTTAGTTACTCGGTTGGGCTTTGGGGTTGATTTGTGAGCTGGAACAAGGCCAGTCTGTGTGGATGGAGGTAGCAGGTGAGCAGAAAACACCTCAGAGAACAAGATGAAACTTCCTTCAACCGTCCATGCATTATGGAACCACCGTCCAGTGGTGAGTTATACCTTGGGAACAAACCAGACCGTTCCTGAACTGGCTTACTTGGATGCAATTCAGCAGAAAAGGGGTATCCTGATGAATATAAAGAGCAGGACTATGAATATTATCAATCCAGAACTCTTCAAATCCAAACACTAACATTTAAACAAAAACCCTTTCCCAAAGCAGAAGCCTCTCGTTTCTGGAGTCCTGTGCCCTGGACTTAGGGTGTGAAGTCTTAGATGTTCAGATGCCAGGCATCGTTGGGTGGGACATCACTATGCATAAGTACTCCAGCTCCCTTCCGGCCAGGGGCAGCCAGGACAGCGCTAGGTCACATGTTCTGAGTCAGCTCCTGAGCTTTCAGCTGGATTTGCCTCCAGCTGCTCAGGGGCTCTGCTGGCCTAACAGTACCCCTGTCATCTGCCTCCCTGCCCAGCTCTCCCCCTTGTCCCTGTTTTCTATTGGTACCACACCTAAATAAAACGCTCACACCAGGTCCTTAGCTCAGAATTTTGGGAAAAGCCAAGCTCAAACAGTAGCCATTGGGCCCCACCACCTCGTCCTCTGTTCAGGTCTTTCTTTTCTTGCTAAAAGATCAGGTTCACTGCACAAGCGGCAATTCCAAGTTATTGGGAGGACTTTTAAAAACGGTTATTTCAAAAGGCTGAGAGTTTTTTATGGAATTCAGCCTCGCCTTCTATGGACAGGCAGCTGGGATTTACTTTTAAGGAGACTGCTAGAGCGTATCTCTTGTTTAAAGAATCTTCTGAGAAAGGACCACGCTTCTCGACTGAGTCTAGAGTTTCCATTCGCTCACAAGTACAGGAGCCTCGTCACTCGGCCACCAGCCTCCGAGTGTTCCTGGTCAACTGGGTCAAAGTTGCCCAGTGTTCTTAGAAGCATGCTGGCCCGTGGAGTGCGAGGGACAAACGGCTAGAAGAAAAAGGGGGTCAGTACTCCCCAAGGCAAAGAGATCCGTGTTCCCGAGACATCTGAGTGAAATGCAGGACGCGATGGTTTGGGCCAGAGCTGAAGGGCTGCCTCCTTGATTTCAGGAGCCGCACAGCACAGCCACATGATGCCAAGCATGGGCTATGGCCACAGAAGGGGTGCCTGACATTGGCCTCAGAGTGCAAAGCCTCAGAGTGGGGTTATAGCCCTGCTGGTAATGAACCTCATGTTTCTAAACATGCACTTCTCAATGTTCATTTTGATTGACTTCCCAAAAGCGTTACCCATGTCTACTCTGTCTCTGGCCATGCACCACCCCACTCTCTTAGGCTGCTTCCCTCCATACTTTTAGGGGTTTCTTTTCCCTCTTATTTCTTTCTGTATTTGCAGATATCTTTTCCCAAATCTTGGTGGTCCCTGGGTGTGTGTCCTCCCTTCTTAATGATTCTCATCAGTGTTTCCCCCGGATGATGGGGTCCCCTTCCAGGATGTGAATGCCCCGCTCTATGCTGCTGGGCCTCCAATCCGGCTCTTCAGCCCAGACTCTTTCCTGAGCTGCTGCAGTTGGTCTCTACACCTCACAGGTATCCCAACCCAGCACATGCAAAGCAGAATTTTTTTATTGGCTCTTTTTAGGTATACCCAACATTAGGATTCATTTTCACATAATTATAAAAGCATGGAATATAATTTGCTCTAATTCAGACCCAGTACTCCCCATTCTCCTACCCAACTCCCTCCCCTGTCCCTGCCCCCTCTACTCTACTGATCTGTTTGCCTCTTAACTCTCAGATTTATCCACTGGTCTTTCTTCTATCTTTGTGGAATCCCCCCAACCTCTTTTCCGTTCTTTCTCTCTCTCTCTCTTTTCCTTATTTTGAATTACCTTTCACATATCAGAGAAAAATCCAACCTTTGATTTTGGGGGATTGGCTTGCATATTTCACTTAGCATGATAGTATCCAGTTCCATCCATTGACCAGCAACTGCCATAAAGTCATTCTTCTTTATGACGGAGTCATACTCCACTGTGTATATATACTACATTTTATTTATCCATTCCTCTGTTGACAGGCATCTGAGTTGGTTCCACAGCCGGCTTCTTTGAATTGTGCTGCTGTAAACATTGATGTGGCTGCATCCCTACAGGATGCTGATTTTAGATTTGAAAGCAGAATTTTATATAATTCCATCCTGCACACACATGCACATGAGTGTATACACACACACACACACACACACACACACACCTCCCACTAAAAAAACACATATGTTCTACTTTTCTTTAAATAAACAAAAATGCTAAGATCCAAGCTCTGTGAAGTCAAGGTCTTTTATAAATCTATCTACTGATGTTTCCCCAGCAGCACCATGTCTAAAACATCACACTGGTTAAAAAATATTTGAATGAATGAATGCTGACTCCTTCAACTTATATAAAATCAATTAAAAATACAATTTAGCTCTGACTCTGACTAGTGGTAGGCTAACTTTCTGTGCTTGTCACCACAGTGCAAAAATAGTAGGAGTCCGATAAGAGAAAATAAGTTTATAACATCATTATTAGTAGTGGTGAAATTTGGTCTTGATGCAACTTTTTAATTTTCTTTTTATGTTCTTTTTGGTGTGGGGTGTTGAACCCAGGGTCTCATGCAAGCTAAGTACATGCTCTGCCACTTCTTTGTATTTGACTTTCAATAGGGGGAAAATTGAACATACAGTCATAGCATGACTGAATAGTAATATTCAAGGACTAAAGAACTTTGGAGATTAATTCTCTCCAAAGGAATAACATAAAATATTACATCTTCAAAGAAGCATAAATTATTTTAAATATAGTATATCTTTGGTACCTATATATTTGATTAATGTCTAAGAAGTGATCAGAAGAAAACAGAGTAAAATATTAATGCTAATTAGCTCTGGAATACTGATTTTTATTTTTATACTGTTACGCTTTCCCAAATTGTCTACAAATAAGCATGCTTTACTTTTGTAATCATAAAAATATGTTATCTAATTTTCTTAGGAAATAGGACCAAGGTTTTTTTTTTTTTTTTTTTACCATTCAGTGAATTTTACTGGGACATTTTCTTTCACTTTTCAATAACGGAGCCAAGTGTTTGTTTTGTCATGAAGCTAGGGATGGCTTCTTTTATGTCCTGGGTCTTATTGTTTTTTTAAAGTACTAATATACAATGAGCTATGACATGGTCTTTATTTTATGGCAGCACTTTCAAAAGACCTGGGCCCTAGATACTTCATTAAGGAAGACAGAGCCAGGCAGCAGATCGACCTTGCTTTTCATGTTAATGAAGACATAGATGAAATACCATCATCTTGAATTTTAACTGCCTCTTATGAACTTTATGATTCTTCAGCAAGCAAATCCACAATTTGCAAAGCAGTAGTGCCCCTCACTATGAGAATCTATTTCCCTCTCACCAGAAATATTGAAACGTGATTAAATGTGCTTTTAAAAATGAAGTTGTGATATTGCCATTACCCTGTCTGAGGAAAGACTTTTTCAAAAAAAAAAAAAAGTGAAGTAAAAATGTGGTCATGGACACAAATATCCCCATGTCTACAAAATCTAAGAGCATATGCGACATCTTTAAAAGGGACACTTTTAAACAGGACTCCCGTAGCACACAGAGAAAAGGATCTATATCTTAATTTCAAACATCTTACATTTCAGAGCACAGCATCTAAGAAGGAAAAGCATATCTTTTCTTTGCATCTGGGCTCAGGGAGGAAGAAGACACACGGAATTCCTTTTTGATGCTCCTCCCAGCCTCCTGCAAAGGCAGCTGTGTGTTTGAAGCCAGCGGCCTTTACGTGTGGCTCCTCTTCTTCCCATCCTGGTCTCCAGCACACATCGGGTCACCCCCCCGCCCCCGTCCTATTTTGGAATAAGCAGTCATGGAATTTGTTAAAAATATCATACCGTGCCTTCGAGATTAATTCTCTCCATTAAGTGAACACGGATGGAAATAATTAACCTTTCACTCGGCATTAATAGAAAAAGTAGGATTTCGGTAGCACTAACCTACTTTATAGGCCATTACTTCTACTGTGTCCATCCCATCTCTTCCCACGTGTGACCATCTGGCTCGCCGAATGCAGCTGTTCCTTTGTGTCATTTGCATGACTACTGGCCCAAAGAGCACAATAAGGAGCAAAGGAACCATGCACATGTTGGAAGGAGAGAGCTGAGTTATGTACCCCAGGAGCTCTCATTTTGGATAATTTCAGAAAATGTGTAGCATGTCACTGATCGTTAAATTCATGCTCTGACTTCAGAAAAGGACTGAGGGTACTTGCAATTGGTGTTTGGGAGAAGAATCTTGTTTATGGCATCCTATGTTCAAATGACAAATGACATTTAATAAGCAGGAATCCAAAGCCCTCTGCCTTTACTGCACACCTACTCTGATCATGGCAAATGAGATCTATGCAAAGTGGTGCTTGACATTGAGTGTCAGACGCATAATCCTACCTTCTGTGGAATCTTGTAGACTTTCTGCCCAACGACCGTATCCACCAGGAGGGAGAAATCTGGGCTTCCCACCGACAAATCTGTGTTTGAACGACCCTGCAGAAGACTTCTGGTGAGCATTTGAGAGCTATTATTATGAGATAGCGGTGTTTCTTCCTGCTACCTCAGATCCAATTGTTTGTTTGATTTTTTAATCTTCCATTTATTTTGCTTTTCCAGATATCCATCAGCTCCTCATGTACAACTGGAATCATCTCTATTTTTTCCTGTTCTGAAAACCCCTCTTCTTGAATTTTATTTTCTATTTGTTTTGGTGGTGTTGAGGATGGCACCAGCGCCCACTCATGCCAGACAGTGTGCTCTGCCACCGAGTCTCAGCCCCAGCCTTACTCTGTTGGGAACACTCTTCTCATTGTGGCCTCTCTCCTGCTCCCCCAGGGCATAGCCACAGCCCCCTGGGTGAGATCCGGCTGCCCTACTCCACTTCTTAACTGCTCCTGACCCACCTACAGACTTTCTTCTCCTTTCTTCACATCCTACCTCTCACTCTGGTGAGGTTTATTTTCCTAATGTCCACACAGGTCAGAATCATTCCTCTTTAGCTCATTTTTGTCACCTTTCAAAGTCACCATCTTCTAGGAAGACCTTCGCACCGGCTCACCACCCCATTATCTCTCCTGACTGCTCGTTAGGTACTCTCTTGTATTATGGTACACTTGTGTCCTCAGGATCACACATTTTGATTTCTACTTCTTAGTATTTTTTTTTTTAACCCAATAGCTAAAATGAAGCAGACCTGGTTTTTGGCAGCTCTACTGGCCTTGGAATAATCACTTCAGTTTTTAGATAAAAGGCTCATCCTCCGCTCCACTGGGATTCAGCTGATAGACACATTATAATCTGTTTCGTAGTCGTGACTCAGTGTCCTAGGTGGAAATCCCTGTAGTGTTTTTGGAGGAGGGCACTGTGATGAGAAGTCATTCTCCTATAGAGACAGGCACAGTGAAGGCCAGAGGTGCTGCCCCACCCTGAGGTGCCCTTTTCTCCCCAGGACAAGAAAACCAGCCACAGCTTGCCAGGGAGAGTTGCAAAGAGCCCAGCAACACCAAGATGGAAAGTCCCTGTTTTCTGTCAAAGACATAAGGGGCCAAAGGAAAGAAAGGAAATCTGTGTCTCGTTGCTTGCCTTTGTTACTGCAGAGGAAAGGTATTTTAGAAATGATGAAGTTACATCAAGTACGTGAATGGCATGATAAAGGAAGTCGGATTGCAGGTTCCAGATAATGCGGTGACTTGCTCTGTGATGTTGGTCAAGTAACTTTACACTCTGATTTTCAGAGGCTTTATCAAATGAAGATGATAATTCTTTCTCCTTAGGGTCCTTGTGAAAATTAAAGGAGAATGATGGTTGTTCTTGGATCAGAGATTGGGAAATGCAATCCTTGACATCCTCTGCTGCCTTGGTGACAATGTGTGATGTGTGGGAACACGAGAGGCTTTATCTTATAGCCTACATCCCCACCCCACCATGGGAGCCCTCAGGTCCACAGGAGAAGAAAGTTACATGCTTTAGTAGTTAGGAGAGAGAGAGCAGGATTATACCTGTATTAGGGACAGTGTGTTCTCCCTGGGTTTCCACGTGTACAGAAATCCCCAGGGTACTGTGTACATCCGTAGACTTCCTGAGCTCTGGAACATGCTGGTACACTCATATGAGCTCTCTCATTTCATCCTGACCACATTTCCATCATGGAAGTAACCAGAAAGAGAGAGACATCAAAAGAGGATAAGTAGATTTCTCAATGGCCAGATGGAGATATATTTTTTTTTCATTGCAAAGACGATGCTCTTTTTCCTCTATGTACCAAGATGCCATTTTGAAGTCAGCATGACCCAGTAGAAGGAGACACAAGAGAAAGCAAACGGACACAAATCTTACAGAATATTTTATCCAGTAGAAACTGCGTATCAGGGCTTTCTAGTTTATTTGGAATACTCTATGCCAACATGTATGAGTTAGGAATATGAAGAACGGAAATTAATTTTTAAAATATGTCTAAATGTAGGAGATGGTTTCACAAAACCTTCAAGAAATGGAAGAGCCACTGCTTTCTGATTTAGCTTTAGGAATCACTGGCCCAGAAGGCTCTACCTCTCACAGCATGGTCTTAGGCTCCCTTAGGAGAATCGTGCTCTTGGGCGTCAGAGGCGGATCCTTACAGGATGGTTGAGCACAGGGAAGTGTAGCAATGAGGATGAGGTGGGTCCCTCACCCGTCCACTGTCCCTAAGTCTTCCACGGGGTTCCCCTGTCCCTTCCTCTGGTCCACAGGCTCCATTTTGACCCTGGCTTTAGAACATGCTCACACATCCTGAATCACTTCTTTGTTTCTGTTTTCTTCTTATTTTTCCCCTGTCTTTTTTTCTCATGGTCCTAAAAACCCTTAATTTCTTTTCAAATAAAAAGAGCTCTGCCATGTCTCCTCTCCTCCAAAAGAGCAGATTATCCCTTCTAGGAGAGATGCATGACCCGGGTAGATAGGTCCAGTTGCTACAAACACAGCATCAATCTTCGTCCCACTTGGAGGGCTAATGGGACAAGTTCTTGATATTTGGTTCATTCCTCCAAAGCATTACAAAAAACTTTCTTTCTATAGCTAAGGGAAACAAAAAAACAAGGTCAAGTCTCAAGACACCCCATGGATTAAGCCTTCGGCAGCATGCTCTCCCAAATTCAATTTCAAAAGAGGTTAGTTTTCTACTTTTCTATATTAAAACAGACAGAAGAAAATCAGGAGAAGAAAGAGGAATGGAAAAAAATGGAAGAAATATTTTAAAGAATCCAAAAGAAGAAATTATCAGTATCTCTGAAATTCTGTTCTGTCTTTGCTTAATTGATCTATACATTAATGAAGGCAAATATCTGCTACTCTAGCCCTGAAATCTCAACAACCTGACACAATAAAAGCACATTTCTTCAGCACAAAACAATCCAGTATATATCTGCCTTGGGAGGGATGGGGCCATGCTGTTTCACACAGTCATTTTCTTTGCTTTTGGCAAAGTTGAAGAAAATGAAGTACAAGTGGAGAGTTTCTCGGGAAGTTTCAAGGGGTCAGATCTGGAAGGGGAATACTTTACTTTCTCCCACATTTCACTGGCCGGAATTCAAAACATGACCTCATCTATCTGCAAGGGAAGCTATAAACATAGTTTAGTGTGTAAATAGGAATAAAAGAAGGCAGCGTTTGGAGAAAATTGTCGTTATTTGTGTAAGAATTTGGGACCAGAGCTATGAAAGTCTTCTCCACTAAGAGAACTTCAGGCAAGACAAAGGAGTCCAGCTGAACCAGACAAGTGTCTGGTTCTTGTATTCAAACTGCCATTTGGTACAAGTAAGTTTTAAATCTGTTTTGCACTTGTATAAATTCACAAAATATACAAGTCATTAAAATGGGGGATGCTATGAAAATATTTAATAGGTATCTATTTTTTGTACTGGCTTAGACATTTTAAAGGATCTTAATAGAGATGACTGATAATGACCCTGGAATAGAATGTTTTTGTAGATAACTTAAGAACTATTAACCTTATCAAAAACAAAGAAAAAAAAATCCCCCCAAACAGTGTGTTATTTTCTTCCAAATGACTTCCCTTAACAAGAGACAGAAAGGATTGTTGTGCGATTAGCAGTGATGAATAAAAAGTTTCTTGCATTAAACATCCCTCTTTCACTCACTTCAAAAATACATAAGGGCAATATTCAATAGTTACCACTCTACATCTTGGTCATAGTTAAGTCTGCTGTAATTTTCCCATACTCCTCTGTGTTGTCATGAAAATGCCCTAAAATAACACCAAATATGTTATTAAGAAGTATAAAGAAGTTAGGAATACAGGTTTATAGGTCAGGAAAACAAAACCCAGTTCAGATACCTACATCAGGGAGTTGACTGCACTGGTGGTCAAGGAGTTGAGAAATCAAATAAGAGACAGTGGGGTAACGGGGATTCCAGTAGCAGAAAGCCACTCCACTCCTAGACTGGAGGTGATGTTCCCTGAGTCCCATGGCCAGGGTCACTCAGAAGAAACTGGAAACAGCAGATAGTTCCAGCAGGAGCTGAGGAGGTGGACAGTATGGAGGGGTTGGCCACCTGGAGGGTACGAAACCAATGCCCAAGAGCTTAGTTGAGGCAGGGGGGGGGGAATTCCTTAGTTTCTTCTCTCTCATCACTTCTCACCCCCTCCACAAGCTCCTGACTGTGTCAACCATTGATCCAACAAAGCCAGACTGAGATGGATAGAGCAGAAATGCTCAGCATCAGCTGTTCCCCTGAGGATAGAAAGAAGGACCAGGGAGGGGGGAGGAACTCATGGGAGGGAAAGAACAGGGGCAGCAAAAGTAAGTTGGACCAAAGGGGGGTCTGTGCTCTGCAGTCGGCATTGCATTACTGCACTCCATGCCAAAGGGTGGTGGCCTTTCCCAAGGACCAGTTCAAAGGGCTTCCAAATGCCTGAGTCAGGTCTTTGAGGGATACCATTCATTAAAGGAAAGTGCTGTCTAAGGTGCCAAAACACATCTTGGAAGCTTTGACTTTTAGATTTGTGACCTTGCTGGGCAGGGACCCCAGAACTATATGAATTGGAAAAAAGCCTTTAGATTTTAGCACATGGAAGATCTCCGGAAATGTCCAAGAGATGGAGGTGGGAAGGAGGTGGTGTTCCTTGAGAAGCAGAGTGGCGAATATCTCAAACCAAATGTCAGACTGACAAAACAAGTTGATCAACACTGGGAGCTCATTCCCCAGTCAACAAGGAAGAGTTAATGAATCAATCCTCAGGCTGCCTGCACAGCTCTAAAATCTATCAACTCTTCTTGGAGTTTAATAATGTGAATATCCTCAAAAAAATAAATCAGTTCAAATAGGCAGCTCCTTGAAAGGTGATAGACGTGAAACCCAAGTAACAGAAATAAAGACCTGGGCACAGGGAGACTCTGGGGCAGTAATGAGAACAATCCATTTCATCCAGCAGTGCTGAACTCATCAAAGAAGTGTCCAGAAACGCGGAAAAGGCTTTAATAGTTCATAAAAGTAATCAGAGTTCTCAACAACTTTAGCCAAGGGCATGTCACAGGAATTCCCTAAGGATGGTTTTTCAAATGTGTTTTTTTCCCTGTGAAAAGGCAAGTTCTTTGTTTTTCTTGTTTGTTTATGTGAAACAATTATGGCTTCCTGGAGAAAAGCTGAGCTATTGAACAAAACAACCTGAAACTATAATTCTGATTAGGAAATCCACCAAATGTCAGGTCTTTGGAACAAGGCATGTTACCCTCAGATTTCTCTTCATTGAAAAGACCATGTCAACTCTCTTAGGATTTGTGATAAGAATCAACAATGATTCTTATAATGGACCTAATACACCCCATCTTCCATAATTCTTCCTTAATTATCTTATTTTGAGCATTTGTGTATTGTACACCTTGACAAAGTATCTCCTTTTAATATTATAATTTCTTCCTTCTCATTGAGAAAGACAATATAACTTCTTGGAGACCACTTAAAAATACAGATGTCCTGGGAGGAGTCACTCTTAAGATAGTATGTATAAACTTTGTGGCTATTTTTAACACCTCTGTAAAGAAAATTCAGTTGATCGCCACCTAAGCAAGGTTGGATGGGTAGATGGATGGAAGAAGGACTTAGAGAAAGCATTACTTCACATACTAACTGGAGCATTTGTCGAAGACGTAGGCAACTGAGTGCCTTGCTCCGCACGCTGAAGTCCAGGCATCTGTGTATTCAACAGGCAGGCCTCCGGACTTGGAATGATGCAGTGTGAAGTTCCACTTTTAAAGTCTTTGCCTTAATAGGAGCTAGTTCTCCTGCAGAAAACACCCAGGGCTTAGTGGACGCCCACACAGGCTACAGTTCCTCGGTACAGTTTTGCTGGGTGAAAGTTTTACTCAACTTCTGGGCTCTGCCCTATTTCATTGCCAGGTAAACAAGAGTAGGTTAAGAGTCACCTGAGGGTTCCATGGCTTGATATGATAGTCTCAAGTAGAGGAAACCCCGATGCCAGGCCTTTGGGTAGTGGGCGGGAACGAGAACTACTTGGAATCTTAGTTTGGGCAAGATAAAAGACAGAACTGTCATCGCCTCTAAGTACAATGAATGCCCCAGTGTAGGCAGAGGGCATGGAGCCCAGATTACCAGGGAGTGGACTGCCCTCACTCAGGCGTAGATGGAGGGTGGGCAGGCTGTTGTGCCCCTGACTGTCATCTGAGACGAGTGCCTGTGCTTCTCCTTTTCCACTTGACTTTGACTTTCTCTTGACAAGTGGTATTTTCTGACTTCCTCCATCTTCTGTATTTTGTACTCCCTCCCTCCATTCTTCTTACTCCTCACTGATTTATCTTGCAGCTAAAAGGGGCAACCATCCACCCAGCACATCCCAGACTAAATGGAAACAGGATTCCTCCAGGTTTATGATTATTAACAATAATAACAAGTAGCAACAAAATCACGACTGCTTCCTTTATTTATTCTGCCACTGTTAGGGATATTAAAAAATAAATAAATACTCAGAGGCTCAGGAGGCTGAGACAAGAGGATGGTAAGTTCAAAGCCAGCCTCAGCAATGGCGAGGCACTAAGCAACTCAGCGAAAACCTGTGTCTAAATAAAATATGAAATAGGGCTGGGGATGTGGTTCAGTGGTTGAATGTCCCCGAGTTCAATTCCTGTTACCCCAAAATAAATACATACAGACATACACAAAATGGTACAGTCTCTTTGGGGGGAAAAAAGTAAATGAAACCGTATGCTAGAAAACTTTATAACAAAAAAATTTTTTTAAAAATGTTCTTTTTTTCTTATTTTTATCTCATTATTATCTCCACTTAAAAAAAAAACTTGAAAAATATATAGGCCCTTTCTTAAATAGCATTTTTCAGGGCCATCAATAAATGCAGGCCTGATTCAAAGTAGTCCATGTGTGTAGTTTGCTTCTTCTTGTACGATATCTTTCTGTAGCAGAAATAAACTCAAATTGCCAAACAGAGTGGACATGCAGGCTTTGCTCCTTGGTGGGAACCTGACTGTAAGAGGCGTTTCTCCTGCTGCTTGGTCTGTCCACAGAGCCCTGGATCCAGCTGAAGCCTGAGAAGCATGCTCCTTCACACCCCGGCCCATGTCCCTCTGATTGCTGCAGGCCTGGGTGACGCAAGGACCTGACCACAGACCTTCTACATCAAACAGAGGCCCAGGTGTGAGACCTTAATCTGGTTTCATGAAAAGCCTCCTTTTTCTTGAGCTTCAGTGTTTCTGTGAAGCATTAAACCAGAACCGTTTATTAATTCCAGTTGCTGTAGGTTTGAATTTTACATATCATGACCTGTTTCACAGCTGTTTCTCCTCCTTGTCCCAAGTCTGGAGAAATGGTAAATTTACCAGCCCTGGTTCACCATAAATAGGGAGCAGATATAGAAAATGTATGTTAAAGCCTAATTCTTTGTGTGTTCAAAATCCTTAAACTTAAATGTGACCATGAATTTCCTAAATTGATTGACACTAGTTTTGACAGAAAAATCGAGGAGCTGGTACAGAGTTCCCACACCTCCTCCCATTCCCTCTTATCAACACCTTGTGTGGGCACGGTCCACTGTGGAGAACAAGGAACTGATAGGAACATGTCATCCTCCAAGTCTGGGTTTCCGTTAGGTGACATTGTCAGGATAAACTATGTCCTGTCAGTCAGCTGTCTCCACTGCGGGGCACTCGGGGTCACCCAGTTCTGTGGGTTTTGATGAAGGTGTAACAACCAGTGCCCATAACGACTAGCACCCATTACTCCAGCATCCCCCGGAACAGTTCCATCCTGAGTGCACCATCCTTCACACATCGACTCCTCTCTCCTCCCCTCCATGAACGACTCTTGCTTCCAACAACTGCTGATCCAAAGTTTTACTTTTTTTTTTTTTTTCTGTATCCAAAGTTTTACTCTTTCCAGAATGTCATATGACTGGAATCATAAGACTCGAAGTCTTTTTGGGCTGGATTTTTCAGTTGGCAACTTGACTTTCAGTTCCCCCAGGTCTTTTCATGGCCTCATAGTTCTTTTGTTTTCCCACTGTTTTAGAGGGCTTTTTTTGACTGAATATTATTCCACTCTTTGATGGGCCACAGTCTACTCACCCATCCACCTATGGCAGGGCATCTTGTGGCTTCCAGTATTCAGAGACTATTAATGAACTGCTGTAAACATTTACATGCAGGTTTTTTGTGTGGACAGAAGGACTCAGCCCAGTTGGGAAAACACATGGAAGTGCAATTGCTGGGTCATAGCGGGAGCAAGCTGTACCGTGTCCACCCAGCAGTGACCCAGAGGGTCAGCTGCTCCACAACCTCACCCTCATTTGGTGTTGTCCTTTAGTGGATTTTAGCCACTTGGATAGGCATGTACTGACACCTTGAATGAATCTTCCATTTCCTGAAGATATAACATGAAGCATCCTCTAGTTCACTCATGTGCCACTAATGTGCCACCTGAACATTTCGTCACTGGTGAAGTGACTCTTCAGGTCTGCCGCAGTCCAGCTGCAACAAAATAACCGGGGGGTGACGAACAACTTGTGTACATGGATACAGCAGGAGTGGGAGCCGTTTATTGTAGAACAGGAGGGGTATAGATACATTCCACACAGCTTATCTAATTAACATAAACTAGATACAGCAGTCAACCAATAAGGAATCTCCACACTTAATGGCTCGCTGGGGCCACCTCACAAACCCCTCCCTCTGCAAAATGCCAGGTGCCATCTTGACTTGTTTACAGACCCTAACAAAGGTCTTAGGCCCATTTTTAGCTGAGTTGTTTATTTTCTTACTGAGGAGTTTGAAGAGTTCTTTGGGTATTCTGCATACAAGTTGATTATCAAATACATTTTACACATGTTGCCCTCTGGTGTGTGGATCCTTTTTTCACTCTCTTCACAGTGTCTTCTGGAGAGCAGAAGCTTTTAATTTTAATGTAGTCCTTCTGTTTTATTCCAAGGACTGTGACTTTGGTGTTGTATTTACAAGCTCATTACTCAATCCAAGGTCAGCTGGTTGTTTCTCTGAATCTTCTGACAATGCTATCTTTGTGCACTTTACATTTAGGTCTATGATCCATTTTGATTCTATCTTTGTGAAGGACTTTTAGTCACAGAATCTTTTTCTCCATATAAATTCTCCAATTGTTCCCACTACATTTGTTGAAAAACTACCCTTTCTCCATTGAATTGCCTTTCTTTGTTCCTTTGTTGGCAACAAAAACAAATCAGTTGGAAGAGTAAGTTTATTGACTTTGATTCTTAGTAAAAAGGGAATTGATTATATCAGCTATAGAAGATCTATTCCAAAACCTGACTTATTATGTTAAACTTTTGATAATGTATATTAAAATCCTTAAACTCCAACACAGTCATTAATTTTTCTTCTCTTCAGAGACAATTTCATCGTGACTTGTGTTATAATAATGAAACAACCAGAGTTTTTGAGTACATGGAATGTGTGTGTGTGTTCATGTGTGCATATTCTTAGTATAAATATCATATATGAGTATGCCTCTACACATGCATACACATGTGCACATAGACACAGTTTAATTCCCAGAAAACCCCTATGAGGAGTTACTATCATCCTTCTTATTTAGCAAAGTAGTTAATACCCGTCCCTGCTCACCCAGATAGTCCAGGCAGAGCTGGGACACTGGAGGCCACCAGGAGGTTCTGGGAACAGAGGCCCTAACCACCTCGTGATGCTGACTTTATGTTCAATTTGAGTCTTCACCTCCGCTGGGTTCTCCTCTGCAAAGCTGGGTCTCATGGCTCCTTCAGTAAACTGTCAATGGAAGTATGGGTGGCAGCTCAGTGGTAAAGCATGTGTCTAGAATGTGCAAGGCCCTGGGCTAAAAAATAGAGGAAAAGGGAGAGAGAAGGAAGAGCCAGGGCCATGTTTTCTCATATGGTCTCTCAAACTCTCCAGGCCATGTCACGGGGCCCTGTGGGGTCGCATATTCATTCCTAAAACAGCCCCAGTGGGTGGAGGAATGGTGAGCACTGAGGAGCTTGGTCTGTATTCCTGCATCCAGCACTGACAAGAGAATTGGAATCAGCCTTAGAAAGATAAGGCCATGGAGCTGGGCCTGGTCACCTTCCCCTGTGGGCGGTGACCATGGGAAGCTCCCTATTTGGACAGGAGCTGGGGTGGGTGCAGACGGTGAGCAGCTTCCTCCTCTTCACACCCTTCTGTGCTCATTTCCTGCCTTCTACCCTCCTCTCCTCGTGCATCCTCACCTTTACAAGACAGGACCACCCCTGATCCCAGGCATGCCCACCAAAGCCTGCTCTGTGCCTTGGCTCCTTTATAACAGCATGAAATATTTTGATAGTCTTAATACTTTAGTTGTACAAGTCTATTTGCCACTGTGTGATAATTTGATGCATGTGTGCAACATATAGTGATCAAATCAGGGGTTAGCATTTCCATCTCAAACCTGTGAAGAACATTTGTGATCCACTCATAATAATTATACGTTCGTGTGGTGGAGAGAGTGAGATTTCAATATGTGTATACAGTGTGTACCAAGTGAATCAGGATAATTTGTATTTCTATCTCCTTATCTATATTTCACATTGGAAGCCCTTGAGCTTCCCTTTCTATCTATTCATAAAATGTGTGAGGTCCCTGGTGAACTCGAGTCAGCCCTCTGGGCTGTGGAACATTAGGACTAATTCCTTCTATCTGGCTGTGTCTGGGCTTGAGCTTTGGAGTCCGGGAAACCTGGTTTTCCTCTCTAGCTCTCCTCCATACACTTGAGTAGGTGACTAACCCCAGTGCGGATTCCTCTCCTGCTCACACAGGAATGCTCTGGATCTCACCGGGATGCACTAAGTATTAAATCAGAAGAGCTCATCACGAGCTGTCACCACGCCTGTGTCAGGAGTAAGAAATGTTCCTGTTCCCTTGTGTGAGGTCCTAGCTGTCGCTGCAGAAGACTCCTCTGGCTTTTTGTCCCCATCTTATCCTAGTCAAGAGTCAACAAATAAGTAAATAATTAAATTAAAATAAAATAAACAAAGAATGGGAAGAGGGGAATATGACAGCAAATGGATTTTCCTAAAAGTATATTTCAGACACTGGAAATAGGGACTTCCAATGTATATCAGAATATGGCAACAGACACAGGAAACAGGCTGGCCTCTGACACCACCGTACCCATCGCCCAGCTCAGGAAAGCCCGGCTGTCCTTCTGCCACTCCCTAGGTGGCCCACTCGTTTATTCCCCAGCACAATGTCACGTCCTCAGAGCAGATGCCACAGATGCTCCAGGCCTTCAGACTGAATGACATACTCTGTCACTGGCTCGCCCAGTCCCTGTCACCCACCTTTGTCACCCTGACCTCACTGGTAAACACGGGGGCTCTCTCTGTGGTCTTCTCTGGCTCGTGACCTTACAGGACCCAGCTGGTTTAGTCTGTGCCACTGCCATGTCCCCGTGCCCAGTGTGGTCCTGGTGCACACACAAGGCCCCAAAGTCCCTCTCAATTAAATCAGTGAACTAGTGCCTCGACAGGAACGGGCAGTTCTCAGGCAGCTGGCCTTGGGTATGCTTGGGAGAGGATCCAAAAGAATATGTAAAACAGTGTTTTTAATGGGATAAATCTCTCTATTGTCTTTCGGGAATATTCGAGGTCCCGGACATTCTCTCGAAACCAAAAAGAGACCTACGTCAGGAAAGTTTCCCGTTGACAGACACATTCTTATACAGGCTCCATATCATTCTAATTGGGTCAAACCATGTTTTATAAATGCAAAAAAAAAATGAGCAAGAAAATGTAATATAAGGAAAAGTGGAGCAAGAGGTGTCAAAAATTAATGTGAATTAAAATAAAAGATGGGAAGCAACGTTCTTAGCATCAGCTTCGTGATTGAAAAGTTAATGTGGAAGATATGTTCTCAGATATGATGAGAGGAGAATGGTATGGGAAACAGGTTGGAATTCAGATTTTACCAGGTATAAACTCTAGTTTTATATAGGATTTTGAGTCAGCTATTTAATGATTATTTAATTACTGTGATGTTCCTTTTGAAGCTATTTGATAAAGGTACTAATTATTATAACAATATACATATACCAGCAAAAATATCTGCGAGAAAGATTTGTTTTCACCTGAGTTTTTTTTTTTCTCTGCCAATATCAAAACCACCAGCTTCCTCCACCAACTGCAAAAAAAAAAAGTGAGTAGAGGAAGCAGAACCCCAGGATGAGTCCGCAGCCACATTCCTTTGATCCTGCAACAGCAGCATGAGTCAAGGACCACAGGGGCTCTTTCAAGAGATTTGACTCCTTGAGCTTAATTTCACAGTGGACCAGCTTCCTGAGAGACATTATTTTCAGTCTGGTCAAATCAAAAGTGAGATTTCACAGATACAAACAGAGAGCAACTAATGTCTTCTCTCAGGGGAACAGCAAACCCAGAGACATGGACCCACTTCTTGCAGCTCTGTATGCCTGTGGTGTTTCTGCCATGTGGGTTAAATCGTAGGACACTTTTAATTTCTTTGGCTTCCCCACGTAGAAAAAGAGCTCGAACAATATCTTAACCGTGTGACTGCAGGACAGTGTACCCTAATGAAAATGTCACCCTAACACTTATAAATCAGAGATGTTATTACTGTTTTTAGGCATATTGACATCTTTGACATATTTCTCTTAGAAAAAGACTAAGAAACATACAACCAAAACAATTAATTTTCAGAAGATATTAACCTTCTGGAGTGGATTTTTGGATTGTATGGTATAAGGTGGCTAATTTTCACATATTTATGTACCAATTCATTTTAATGTATTTATATCTTGCCTTGTTCCAATAATGACTTCAGATATCCCACAACAGCATAATGTGATTATTAAAAATTAAAAGCTCAATAAGGAGATTAGGGCAAATAAATGTAAGAGAGATTGGCAGTTAATACAAAAGCCGGTGGCCATGTGGCTTTCCATATGTGCTGCTCTGGTCTGTGATTCAGAATTTATTTTCCAGTGGGTAACGGTTGCCCAAACAACTAAGGACCAGCAAAGAAGAAAGAGAGCCGCCTTGTCTGGCTCCCTCTGGGAGCACCATCATGGGTCCGCCATGATGATCCGGGGACAGTCTGTTTGGTTGTATTTACTGCATTTGGCGACCTGAGAAATGCCCCAGCTGGAGAACCAGGAGCACTCCAACAGAGGGGGAATTTCATGCTATATGTGATAAAAGTCCAAACGTCTTCCTGAATAATGCTCTTTCCTCTTCATGAGCTCACCACAGATGTTCCTGACAGAAGAGCACCAAGAGCCTTGGGAAGCAAGGAAAATTCAGGAACCAACCTCAGCAAACAGCAGCTTCTACTGTAAACAAGGCCCCTTGAATCCAGAGAGATTTTCCAAGTTTGGGGCTGTGTGACCTCCCTCTGCTCCTCACCCAGGCATCTTCCACGTCAGCAATGACAAAGACATTAAATTGCACCTCAGCCCTGTTGTCCATAGTAGAGACCGAAAACGGAAGGTTGAGAAAACTAGGCACCCAGTGGGAGAGAGCAGTGTGATGAGTGACTGGCGCGGGCCCAGTGTGTGGGAGGAAGAGAGATGGCAGTAGTGTCGGGCTTCTGGTTTTAAGTACATTTCACTGCCTTGATTCTGATTAGACCCCAGAGTTAAGAAATTCACCTTAAGGTTCTTCCATTCCTTCCTGAGACCCTTTTAGGAAGGAGGATCAAGACTCAAGTATGTTTTTCTCTCCATGAAACATGGAAATAGAAGTGATTCCCTCCACCCGCCCCTTCTGTGATCACTTCCGTGTGTATTTGTTCTTGTAGAAATAACAAGTGGTGGTGCACAGGACATCGTGTCAGACGTATTGAAAACACTCCCCAACTGAAACAGAATTGATCTGAATTGTGAAAGAGGAGCAAGCCAAGAGATCCCGAAGCCTCCCCCCATCCAGGATTGTCTTTTCTTTCATTGCTTTAAAGATCCTTTTCCATGATATCAGTTTACCCTGAGCCAGAGATCGGCAGTTCTGGCACATTCTGCTTCCAAAACGTAGGTGGGTTCCAATTTTAGACTCTTCCTCTTATGGAGGTAGAGGACACCAGGTCCGGGGAAAGTCATGTCTGCCCTCTAAAATTCTGAAGGTATGATTTAATCCTTCAGGAATACGGAAAGTGTTGGGGACGTTATTATGATTGAAAGGGTAAACACAGATGTGTGTTGCCAGTGAATTTTTCAGCGTGCATAGTGTGAGAACATCATCCATGGAATTCTAAGAACTTTAAATGCTGTGGGAAAGTGGCTTCTAAGGAATTAGACAGCATCTGACATGCCCCTGTCCTTCCACTAAGAATTTCATTGAGAGTCAGTAGCATGTATCAGGCGAGTTGGCTGCTGAAGTGTTTGAACTGTCATGAGTTTGTAACAGTAGATTTAAATGTGCATAATAAATTCAATAATAGATGATAACAATAATAGAATCCTGGCAGTTATGGTTAATTTTTATGTATAAACGTCGAATATATTGATTCATGACAGGAGTCATTTATAATGTTGTAAAGGATCAAACTTGTTTGCAGAGCTAAGGCATCCCCCAAATGGGTAGGCAAATTTCTTTTACTGATGTTGGAGGTGTTTACATTTTTAATATTGGAATAGAAATCTGTTTGGTAGGATGTGAACAGGTGTCTCTGAAGAGATATCACAGTGGGAAATGCTCATGGAATTTCCATACTTGGTTTCAACCCAATAGTACATATTTCATAACATTTCAGCTAAATTAGCACATCCATTTTTGTGTTATATGGGGGTGGGGAAAAAATGAACCTTTCTGAGCTCTTGAAAATTAATCAGACTTTTTTAGCTTTCATTTTATGAAATGAAAAAAAAAAAAGTTGCCAACGTGAACTTCCACCTTGGCAGAATTAAAAAACCCATTCAAGCATGAAGAAAACCAATGTCAAGTTAGGAGAAGAAGGAAATGAGAAGACTCAATTATGGAGGTTTGAAATGTAACTCCTGTGCACAATGGTCCCATCCTTTCAATGGCGGCCGTTGCTCCCTACAGAGGCACAAACATGGAAAGGAGACGCATCCTAGGGCGTGCTGCACTGAAGGAGGGCCTCTGAGCGGCTGCTCCTCCTTTTGGGAATCTCGTATCCATTGCTTCCACCTCTGAAATGGGCACCGGAGGATGGAAGCTTGACCTAATGTTGATGATGTTATGCAGCAGGGTAAGAAGCCACCGGGCCGATAACTCGTACTTGGAGAAAAGTCTCACCTGATCAGGAACATGCTTTATGTTACATGAACCAGAAGCAAATTCTTATTGTCTTAAAGTCATTGCAATATTGACTTGCTAGTTCCACCTGTTATCATCACGTTAAATGATATAGATAATTCTCCTTATGATCTATAGCAATTACTCCAAATCCTCTTCAAATAGGCATGCAACTTAAGTGAAATGATGCACTTGCTAGGTGAAGCCAGCTTTTGGACAAACACTCTTAACCCCAAATCCCTCCTCTATAAAAATCCTTCAATCCTCCACCTTCTACATATTCTCATTAAGAGGAACATTGTCAGTAATATGCCCAGTACAAATGTGCCACATAGAGTGAGTTGCCCTGGAAATAAGATCCTGGGATATTGTGACCCACTAAGAAATATGTATTTGGCTCCTGCCCGTGATTTTTAACATACATAACTCTTATAATTCTTGCAGATGGAGACGCTAGGAAAATCATTTCTTCTAATATTTGGTTTCTGCCCCCTGGGTCTCTGACAGGGATCTCCTAAGACTGTTGTAATTTCCTGAATGATAGGCTCCGCTGGTACATAGCTGCTACATGCCTTGGAATTTCCTGGGTGGAAGGAATAAAAGCATCTTTTGTTGTATGGCGGTGGTTCTTGGTGAGCTCCTGGATTGCCTTTGGTGAGGACTGCTTGCCAGGGAATTAGAAGATTGGAACTTTTAAATTGCTTTCCAACCTCCAGAGAGGGGAGAGGAGCTAAATGTCCAGTTGATTACCAGCAGCCAACAATTTAATCAATCTTGCCTATATGATAAGTCTCCATAGCAACTCAACAGGACCGAGCTTGGAGAGTGTCTGGGTTGGCAGAAGAGGAACATGCCAGCACCCAACCCTATAAGGTTGGAAGAATTCTACATGCAGGACCTCCCCAGAACTTGTCCTACCTACCTCTATCTGGCTGTTTGTATCTTTTATCAATAAACTGGCAAACATAAGTATTTCCCTAAGTTCTGTGAAATGCTTTAGCAAATTAACTGAACCCCCAAGAGAGGGTTGACACCCCAATTTATAGGCAGTTGGTCAGAGCACAGGTCACAACCTGGGACTTAGAATTGGTGCTCAAAGTGGAAGCCAGTCCTGTGGGACTGAACTCTTAACCTGTGGGATGTGACGCTCTCTCCTCCAATAGTGTCAGGATTGAACTGAACTAGAGGACACCTCACAGGGGTCCATTGGAGACTTGCTTGTGTGTGGAGAATGGATCCCCGCTCCCCGGAACCCAGAAGTGCTGAGTTGGATGGTGAGTGGAGTCGGAAGGACCCTTGGCTTTTTTTTCTATGCTTAGTAAATCTTCCAGCTCAGCCTAGCTACTGCTTTAATTTTTTTCTAAACGCAATCGCCTCCACCATAAACACTATCCTGGCAAAGCTGAGCAACTTAAAGCTTGTGAAAGTCCAAATGTACTGTTGGAGGTGACAGATTGTACGCTAAGGTTCATGTATATTTTGCCCTTTCCTTGCTTTTCAGACGAAGTGTTGAAGCATTGAAAAATTGTTACAGAAGGCTAATAGTGTGGCCAAAACATGAAAGTTACAGAAGTAGTAAAAGCAATGATTTATGCTTCAAACTTAAAGGGTGATCACATGAGCCCAGACTGGCAGATTCAAAAGTCAAAATCGATGTCAGTCACCTGGAAGATGCCAAATATTCAGATGTTTATCACTGAGTAAAGGAAAGATTTAGATAATCAGGTAGTCACTTTATTTATTTATTTATTTATTTATTTATTTTTGGTTTTTTAGCTTTTGGGCAAGTGTTTAGTGTACGTTCAAGGGTAAGCGAGATAATGTATTTCACCTACATATTATAAATAATAATGCAATGCTTCCACTATTCTCAAACCTTCAGTTGTAGCTTTGATAAGAGGGTTATTTAAAGTACACTCTAAATTTTTTATTATGTGAGAGATTCTGCCCATACTTTTATATAATCTCTCTCCTGAGATACAGCAATGGAGCAATTTTGCTGAAACATTTTCTTTTAGGGTTTTGGTCTTTCCCAGTATATTATCAACAAGCATATGGAAACACAAGCCTGTCATGAAGTGATGATTTTCCCCAGTCACTGAAAGCCAAGCAGAAAAACACGGCTATGGGGCTGGCTCAGATATGGGGGATAAGAAAAACAGGAGGAGTCCTAAAATGTTGACGCTGCACTGCTCCATGCTCTGTGATTTTTTGCTCAAATATGCATAAATATTACAAGTAATCTTCAGTCCTGTACAGGTTATGTTTTAGTCAAATCTGAGATAATTACCTTGGGTCTGCATTATCAATAAGATCCAATGGAAGGAAAGGAAGAATCTCCAAGTTTATATCCTTTCCATTTTATGAGATTCCTCTATCAGAATATTAAGTGTATCCTGGTTGAGGAGAACTGGGAGGTTAACTTAACTAGGTAATATGCTCTGCAGCTCAAAAATAGTGACCCTAAATACCCAGCAAATAGAAATCATTGGTCTTGGTATAGATGCGACTTCAGGATTTTTTTTTTTTTTTTAACAAAAGGAAAACAAATTCCACATTAAAAAACTTACAATTGAGTTGAGATGAAAGCAAACACTTTAAGGATTAATACAAATCAAAATATTATAATAAAGTGAGTGTTATGGGGTCACAGAGCGGGACTGGTTTTAGTGGGTAAAACCATTTCAATGAGTAAAACCATTATCCCTACAGAGCCCAGTTTTGGAAGTAGATCTTCAAGAACAGGATGAGGATAAATCAGTGGAGGGTGGGGAGAGAGGAGTCTGACGGGAGGAACTATAAATGGAAATTCACATTTTTAGAAGCTTCCATTGCAGGTGAGAGCTTCGTGTACCTGGAGAACGTCGATTCTAGAAATGGGGCCTTTTGTGCCACTTTCAGCAGATTTTTAGTTCACAGTTTTCCTCTGGCCTTGGTTGGAAGATATTTATGCTTGACTGTGTTCATTGTTTTTTTGTGAACTTATAAAAATTGCTTTTTTATTAGTCTATAAAAGCCATGTTTGGAGACAGCCTAAAATAAAAATTAATGCAACTTATCACCCTACAGCACGGAACAAGTGCCTGTTTCAGTCTCTTATTTAAGCACCGCAGATGCGTTGAAACCTAATAAAAACTGTTCCCCGGCCCATCAACTCTAACCAGAAAGCAAGAAGCTGAAATCTGTGAATTGCCTATGACCCAAAGGGAAGCCTTTTGAGAGCCACATTATTAAAACTCTCAGAACAGGTATGCTGTGGCCGGAGGCATAAAATTTGGACTTTGTGAAGAAGCACATGTTTATTACTTAACAAGCTTTTTCCCTCTTCTATCACCTTGATTAGGATAGGACTCACTTTGCCTTTGAAAAATCCATCTTCTTGGACAGAAAAGGAGGCTACCTTTTCTATGGTCCTTAGATGATACTTGCAAGTCGTCAGACAGGTGAGAGTTGCAGGTTTAAGGCACATTTCATAATCATCTCCCCATAACCATGAGAGCGAGGTCGATAGAAAATACGTCAAATGGGCTGGTTTGAAGAATCGTGGCAATATGGCAATGACAATAGCATTGCTGCTACATTACAAAGCAAGACCTGGCACCCAGCCCTGTAGATGTGGTTGTTCCCCAGTAGGTAGGTCCTCCCAGCTGCTCTGAAGGGTGTCCAGGATGTGTCCCCAGATGCTGTGAACCTGCAGCACTTGGGGCACGAGCCCCGTGATGGCACAGAAAGCCCAAGGTCCAGAGGGAGAAAGCAGAATAGAGTGACATCCCTGAATTCTCCACCGAGTCTCTCCTGACCCAGGCCAGTGGCCTTACGAAGGTGACGCTCCCTCTGGAGTTCCGCCTCCCTCTGCCACCTGCCCTTGACCTCCATGAGGATGCTCCACAAGAGTTGCCCTCTTTGACTGAAGCAGCCCCAGAGGGAGGAGTTTCCCAAGGGACTGAAATAGGGTGCTCTTCAGATACTTCCTGAAGGACAAACCCATCTGTGAGTGAGGGTGCGCATCCCTGTGCTGCACTCCAATGCAGCTGGCTCCCGGGTCCCTTATTTGAACTGTGAAAATCAAATGCTCTGTCTGGTTAGTCTTTGGGAAAAGCATGCTGGCCCTCCCAAATGTGATAAGAAGCCAGTTAAAATGATGTGGGCGTTAAAGCAGCCTCAGCGGGAGAATTCTAGCTAAATAGATACCATCTGCACCCCCAGAGTGAGCACATCTTGTCCAGCTTCTGACCCTATTATCTCTGAGCTATTGCTCTTGCGGCTGGCTCATGAGTTCAGGCCTGGGGTTCCCAGGACACAGACCAACTGGTTGTGCAATGAAGACTTTATGGGAAACTTTTTTTTTTCCTCTCTTTTCCTAAGGGCCTGAAGTCAGCAAGCCAAAAAGCATTTTATCCTAATATAGAAAAGAATTAGACAGCAGATGCTTCTTCACAGCAGCCCTCGCCGTGCTGGGGAGAGGAAAAAATGGTGCAGCCCTCTCTCTGGCAAGAGTGAGCACTGAATCATCATGGGAGTGTTTGTGGCAAAATCACATTTTACCCTTAGATAGTGGAGGTATTATCACTGGGTTCTGGGCAGCTCGTGCAGGGTGACTTTGGAGAGAGATACTCCGCTTCATCACACAAAGAGGGCGTCTTTGGCTTCACGGGAAGAAAACATCCAACAATACATCACGGTGGGAGGAGAGCGGATGGAAGGAGAGCTTGGAATAGAGGTGGCTGAGCTCAGGAAGGGAGAGGAGCCACAAAGGCAGGAAGAGAAGTTGCTTCTTTTCTGAACTCAGGGTGGGGATTCAGTGGTATCCCCATAATCACAGGGAAACAAAAGGTCACCCCAAGGGACAAACTTTCCCAGTGACCCCCATGAGGCAAGCCACAAAATCCATCCTACGTCACCCAACCAGAGGCACCTCCAGAGGCTGGGACACTTTCTTAGTGGTATCTGTGTCGTCTCATTTCTCAGAGCCTCAGTCGGGTCAGGGAGGGGAAGGGGAGAAGGAGCAGGAGAGCTCCTGAGGCGGTGTCTCCAGTGCGGGATCCTTCTTTCCACTGGGATGCTCCTAGAGCATCTTCCTCTACGCCTGGCAACAGCAAGAGACGTCTATCTACACTCCTGCCACTACTCTTCTCTCATTTAACCAATTTTTCCATTGGCCTTTGTCTCATATTTCTATCAAATTAAATTTCAGCCTGCAAACCGTCCCCTTCCCTAGCTCCCCGGGCACTGTCCAAGGTCAGGTATTTCCACCTGAATACCTTTGACATCCAGGTCATCCCTGCCTCCTCCTGTACTACCTCCCAGCCATGCTGTGACCCAGGGTGACTTTCTTCTCACTGTTCCTGAGAGATTCCTCTTTCTTCTCTGTGTGGTCACTGATATGGGGCTCACCTTCCACAATCTGTCCGTGAGATCCATCCATTCCCTGAGGCCATCTTCTACTTTACCAGATGTAGCTCAGGAATCTCTGAATTTCCTCAGCATCCTCTGCTCACACTTTTGTAATTTCGGCACCCCGTATAAACTTATTTGGATTTTTTTTCAACATTTTTAAGTGTTTCTGCAGAACGTCTTCCCCCTATAGAGTGAAAACTCTCAATGGCATGGACGGCATCGTAGACATTTTTATATTCCTTCAAATAACTCAAAACAGCTTCCATATAAATATTCAAAAACAATTTTTTTTACCCCAAATCCGGTCAACATGTGGCCTTTCAGCCTCCCTGCCAGGCTTTGGGGATGGGAAAATAAGTCTAAGAAAGGCAGACGTCGGAGGCCCTTCCAGAGACATGTGTCTGACTCTCCCCTCTCCCCTCTAGGCCAGGCAGTACAGGAACCGTTGAGCTGACCCGGCCACTTGGTGACACCCAGCCCAAGCGCCCATTTACAGAGGAGCTAGCAGCCAGCGGAGAAGGCCATCAACCCCTCCAGATCCCTCCACCAGAGAGGTTTAGAGCAGGAGTTGAAAATCACATCTCTGGCAGGGTGCAGGGGCACGCGCCTATGATCTCAGCAGCTCAGGAGGCTGAGGCAGAAGTGTGGGTTCAGAGCCAGCCTCAAAAGTGAGGCACTAAGCTACTCAGTGAGACCCTGGCTCTAAATAAAATACAACATAGGGCTGGGATGTGGCTCAGTGGTCCAGTGCCCCTGAGTTCAATCCCTGGTACCCTGCTCCCTCGTAAAATAAAGAAAGAACTCACCCCTGCTCACAGCTTGGTGATTCTCCTCCTTTTGTTACTTTGCTTCCCACCCTAGCCTTCCCAGTGCTGCTGGACTAATAAACATTAATTAATTCAATTTTCAAAAATCTCTAAGGAGATGGATGGCATCAGGGAGGGAAACAGAGTTAGGGTTGAGTGAAGGGTCCCAGAGTTTTCTGGAGCTTCTCAGTGCCTCGGGGTCTTGGGTGTGGTGGTCAGTTATGGCTGGGCTTTCTCCTTCTACTTTGGGCCTGTTTAAATGGTTTCTTTTTGGCGTTTTAGAACTTGATTTGGACTGAATCAGCCACTTTGCTTGCATTGCTAACTATACTCCATTGTCAAAAAAGGGCCACATTCTGCTCTCCACCTTGCTGGGTGCTGCTTCATTACTATGCAGACTTCTCTAAGACAGTTGCTATGAAGATATGGATAAAATACTCTAAAGTAGACCAACTCTTACAATGTGACAGAAGACTGGACACTTGGTGTACTACAGAGATATTCTAAAGTCGTTGCATTTATGCTTTGGATCACCAAAAGGCCCTGCTGAAAGAAATGAAGTTAACATATCAGTAGGGATTTAAAAAGAGAACTCTAAAGCAGGATTGGAAAGTCCTAGAATTTGGCTCCTTATCAAGGCATCGATCATTGCTTTCCGTGAGTCTCAGTTTCCCCACCAGATAAAAATCACTTTTGTTCTACACAACTCACAAGCTGGCTTTGCTAAAATTAGGATCATATATGTAGAGGTATATGGAAAATTGGTTTATATATTCAATTAATTTTTTGTGGAGTTAAAGAGGGATTATTCCCTGGATCGAGGCTTATTTTACAGGTCATATTATACAGATTTTTCGTATGCATCATCCAGGAAGAGAATAACACTAAGATTTCTATTATTTAAGTATGGGGCTCCCGGATCAAGCTACAAAGACGAAGCCAACCGTCTGGCATGCACTTTTCTCCTTTATTCCTCCACTTTGCCTTCCTTCCATTTTCTCTCCTCCTTCCACATCACCCCATTCCAATCACTGTCAGTCAGTTTACCATTTGCTTTTCTTGTTATCATCCCCTAACCAGATAGATCCACAACTGACAGGAAGTCCTCTGGAGAGACTGCAACTCACAACACACGAGCCGGAGAGGAACTTGGCAGGCCCTATTAGAGGTGGCTGTGCACGGGATAATGATAGAGCAGCCGACAAATAACTAGCAGTTTGGCTCATTTGCACTGAGGGAGTTTTGCACGCTGGGGTAGTTACATGCCCATTTATTGCACCTTTACGGTAGGCGGGATGAATCTGATTTAGTCTGCTTAACCCTTTGCTGTGATGTTTGTTTCAAAAGCATTTCCACAGGCTCATGGTAAGAGAACATCTCAGAACTGAGAAAAAAACCAAAAACCAGGTACGAAGTTCTTCACTTTCTTTCCCACAATCACTTTTAGGATCACTCTAAAAATATAAATATAACCGACGACCCTGTAAAGCAACATTCTTTTCTCTGATGTACAAAAGTGATTCTGCTAATGTAATTGTTGCTTAGAACCTAAGTAGGTCTCAGATTCTCCTTTCAGCTTAGAATAGACCAAACGTTTTAGTGATAAGACACAGAAAATGGATCAAATTAAATAATTAGGAAATTGAGTTTTACAAATATATATTTATACATACATATATATTTATATTTATAATATATAGTACCTAGATTATCTCATCCCTTGGAAAGATGTTCAAAACCTCTACAAAGAAAATTAGAAACAGTAGTGGGAGAAATTAAAGAACATTTATAAATAAGCATATTCTATGTTCATAGGTGGAAGACTTTTATTTTGCAATTAAACATTTTTTTCTCAGAGCTGTGAATGAATTGTAGTGTACCTTTTATGAATTACAACCTATTTTTACCACAGTATCTCATCAATTCCAAATTGAGGACAGCCTGCTTGCTGGTGAGAGCCACCTTAACACTTAACACTCTCAAAATATTGGAGTGGCCTCATCCGCATTCCCATAGGGTAGAGTGTCAAGAGGCTGCATGTGCAGTGTAGCCGTGAGCAACAGTATTAGGATCCACCTTGGGTTTCTGAATTGTCTATGGCCAGTCAGAGCAAGGGTGTGAACAGTGGCGGCGCATGTAATCAGTGTAACGGGTTGACTCCTATCCTCCCCAAATTCACAAAAACATGGTGTCTTCAAAATTTCTAGTCTTCCCAAATTGATCTATATGGTTCTATCCTTTAAGATCCCAGGAGATCTTGCTCTTTTCAGTGTTGTCATAGTGAGGAAGGTGAAAGCCAGGGTTGCCAGGCTTCTTTAGAAATATATGCATATGCAAATGGCAGGAGGACATACACTACCAGGCAGCAGGACTTATTCTGAAGCTCTATTGTTAAGACAAGGTGGTATTGGTTCAGTGACGCACACACCGACCGGCAGAACCCAGAAGCAGACCCACAAATACCTCACCCACAGAAGTTTACAGAGGTGCCAGGGAATGCCAAGAGGGAAGGCCCGGTATTTTCAGTAAGTGATGTCAGGTGAGACAGGTATATGTTTGAGGACAGGGTGATTTTTTTAAGCAAGTTGACCACAATTAAAATTAAAACACACCATTGAGAGGCAAGCTACGGAGCAGGAGAAGGCATGGGGAGGCGTGGGTGACAGAAGACTTGCCGGGGAGTAGGTGGACATCTCCTATGTGCAGTAGTCAGAAGGCATGTCAGCAGAAGCAGTAGCCAAGGATTTGAACCAGCAGATCTCCAACAAACACATCCAGATGGCCAAGACAAATGAAAAGCGTCTACCTTCATCAGGAGTCTAGGAAATTTTAATTAAAACTAAAATGTGAAACTTCCACCCTCCAAATACATTGGCTGCATGAATAGAGACTGTATCCAGAGCTCATGAGCATATAGGGTTTCCAGGACCACACAACCTACCATGGTGGGACAGTTGACATGGCTGTTTGGGACACAGTTTGACAGCATGTACTAATGTGTATAATGTGCATACTTATGACCCAAAGTGTATACCCAACAGAAAGGCATATGTATATGGACACAGACCTATTTGTATGAGTCAAACACCAAACAGCGTGCAATAACCCGTTGATGGACACAATACCTTACTGTGCAGCGATGAGAATCAACAAGCTGCCTTCACAGGGGGTGACAAGAATGGATCTCTCCAAAAGTCATATTGAGGAAAAGAAACAGGCAGAAGAGAGCACATACGATGTAATTCCACTCACGTAAATTTCAGACAGTGGCTAAAATTAACCTACAGGAACAGAAGTTATGACAGTGATGGCCTTTGGGGTACTACAACTGGGAATCATGTAGGCTTCGGGGTGCTCATTCATGTTCTGCTTCTTAATATGGTTGATGGCTACAAAGATGGGCTTACTTGCCAGGTGTGGTGGTGCATACCTGTAATCCCAGCAGCTCAGGAGGCTGAAGCAGGAGGATCCTGAGTTTAAACCCAGCCTCAGAAATTTAGCAAGGCGCCAAGCAGCTCACTGTGACCCTGTCTCTAAATAAAATACAAAATAGGACTGGGGATGTGACTCAGTGGCGCGGTGCCCCTGAGTTCAATCCCTGGTATCAAAAAATAAATAAATAAAATAAAAAAAGATATGCTTACTTTGTGTAAATTTAGCAGGCCCAGCAGTTAGGATATTTGCATTTTTCCACATGTGTGTTATACTTCACTAAAATCTTAAAATCCCTCCAGATCGCCAGCTGCTTCTGCTTCGACTCCCCTTCGCAATCACTTGCTCCGGTTTTGCTCTTGCTCTCTGAAATCGCCCTGCAGCCTCAGTGCAGTGTGTACGAGTTTGCCTGAAATCATCAGGCCATTCCAACTTTAAGGGTTTCCTGTTGTTGTCCTTTAAAAATCAACACACATACAATCAAGTTGTCAAGGACCCAGTTTGTCTAACAGAGATAGGGAGATTCAGCCCAAGAAGGGAATTTTAATATGGTCATGCATTATCTATAACCTGTAGGATGAATAAAGATAAGAATTAAAGTGGACTTAACTGAAAATAGCCTCCAGATAAAAACAAGTCACTTTATTTCAATGACACTCCCTTCCACTCTGATTTTTATCTACTGCTTATTTAGTCCGTGGGCCTAAACCAAGCCATCTTGGGTTGTTTTTTTCTTTCATTCTTTTTTTTTTTTTTTTAACTTCAGCTTGGCAAGGTCAACGTAACCTATGGAAATGGAAGGGCCCTCGCAGTTTCTTTAAACAGTGTCACCAAAGACCTAGAGGAGGAGGAAAGCAGGTGTGAAGCCAAAAGTATCTGGAAGTCTGAACTACTTGTTCTGAACTTGAATTTCAAAAACACTGTTTGAAGTGACTCTGATATTATTTTGATTTACAATCTTAGAAACAGCCCTTTCTTGGTTAGACAGACTCGCCAACCGGCCACGTGAATTAAAGCAGAATCTCTTGAGAGGAGAGAGGAGGGGGAGAGAGAAGCTGTGGTCTACATCTTAACAGGCCAGCGGGAAAGCATGTTTTTAAGTAAAACTTTGGCCTGCAGTTGTGGCCAGGTTACAAGTTCTTGTCCTCAATATCTCAATGGTGCTGTCCTCGGGCAATTTAAACACTACGCCAACTTCTGTGCATTCCGACTCAGCACCTACACTAGTAATTACTTGCTCCTGTGTTCCTCTCTGGTCTCTCTTATCTTATTGCTCTCATTTATACTTGGTCCATCCAAATACACAGGCAGAGCCACCTCGAAGGATTTCCTAAAGAGAATGGAAATAAACTTGCTTGGGGGCATTTTTCAAGTCATCTAGAAACCTCTAGGTAAGGAAATAGAAAACCGCTGAGGGTGAGTGGTGAGAAGGGAACAGCTGGACCTATCTTAATTCTGAGGGATCAGATTGATGACTCTCTTGTAACAAGGGTTCTTTGAAAAGGCGAAGAAGGGTGGATAAATAGGCTGTCACTGGTCATTTAACTTAAGGATGCTTATAGCTTAGTATGTGCCTTTAGAACTCTTCAATTTCCCAAAGACAGGGGTAGATATTAATGAAGCCATGTTAAATTTACTGTGATCAAATTGCTCACTGCAGGTGAATCTGAAACCACAGTCCTCTATCTTTCTCAGCAAGTAATAAACTGGAGTTGTCTACAAGGGACAAAACTGATGTTTTGTAAAAAGACCTTTCACAGGTTTGTTCCTAAGGGAATTAAAATATAATTTCTAAGATTTTTTTTTTGTGTGTGTGTGGCTAAAATTGCATTTTTAAAAACTGCAATCAAGGGCCTCAAAAGAAAACTCATACCACCAACAAAGCGGCTTTCCACCACCCCTCACAACAAGTGGTTCTTTTGACCCTCTTTCTTCTGAAACAGAAGCCCCCTCTGCTCTGAATGAAAATAGCCTTACATTCCAAATGTGGGGAGCCACTGCAGTTCTTTCCCTCCATGTTCTTATTGAACCAATTCGACATGCCAACTCACTCCAATATAAATCCCCGCGTGGTCTAAGACTGACAAATGACCTTCTGCTGGCCCCCACCGTCGGTGTTCAGCCACATCCCAGGGAGGATGAGGGCATGGAGACCGCACAGGAAGCAAGGAGGACACAGAGGAAAGCTAACATGCTCCAGGTGTGGCTAATGCCTCTCTGTGCCCAGCCTGGCAAGACTGAGCAGGTATTCAAAGGCACTTTTCCAGGGCACTTTGTGAATTGCTCATAGGCACTGGAAATATTTGCATAAATGTTCTAACAAGGGTGAATGATCATTTATCATGTCCTACTCAATGAAATAAAGAACTTGGGAAGTAATGCACTAGGCTACATTGTGTATTAGTACGAGAATCTTAACCAATTGCATGACTTTACATTTCTAAATATTTATTTGCAAATAAATGGGGGTCCTAAAAAATCAGAAAACATAGAAGTAACTTTCATGTGCCTCTGTAAATCATGTGACTCTAGATTTTACTAAAAGTATTAGACTAAACTAGGTATTCTATCAAATGGAAAACGGAGAAGCTCTGCCCAGGTTTCTTATACAGCATTTCCCTAGGTACACAGAAATACACATTAGTATCCACATTTGCATCTCACAGTCATCTGTTAGTAAATGGTTTCCAAGCAAATAAATCCAGTTTAATATTTAAGAGGCTACGTTTGCTTTGGGTATCTGGAATCCTATCCCAGCAACTCAGGAGGCTGAGGCAGGAGGACTGCAAGTTCAAGGCCAGTCTCAGCAATGTAGTGAGGCCCTAAGCAACTTAATAAAAGCGTGTCTCTAAATAGAATATATAAAGGGCTGGGGATGTGGCTCAGTGGTTAAGCACCTCTGGGTTCAATCCCTGGTACCAAAAAGAAAGAAAAAGGAAAAGGAAAAGAAGAGCCTATGTTCCTGTATTTGCAAAAGGCAAAGCGACCAGTGTGTATAGCTTTATGAGAAGGAGAGTGAAGGATAATATGGGTTCAGAAAATCAGATAACTCAAAGGCGGAAAGTTCTAGACAGAAAGAAAGATGTTATCTGTCAGAGATGGAAAGAAACCAGGTAATTCGCAATGATTCATTTCACATGTTCTAGACTAGGAGACTGAAACTTAAAGTTGACTTTCTCCAAGTTCATGCAACTAGTCAGGGCAAAACAGGACCACCAGACAATCTCTTAATTTTTGTTCTAGTTTTTGTACCAGATGCCATACTTTCCTGAGATGATGAGATTTTCATATCTGTAGCTCAGAGTCCTTTGCTCATATTTTATATATATTTTTTGTACCCACACTTAGGAAATGATGTCTCTGTGTGAATGCAGCAGCGTTGCATAGGAGGTAAAGGGGGCTTGAATGCAGCTCCCGAGGAGGGCCAGTCATTTGACCCCAACTGAAAGTGACAACTCCAGTCTTTGTGCCTGATTTGAACACATTTAGAATGTGTTAGAATCCCCTGGAGACTCTTTTGCCATGGGCCCTAAAGAATTTAGGCCGTCATTAACTAGAGTCCAGAAATAAGCTCAGTGATTAGAAGATAGTACACAGAGTCCCTGATAATGTGAGGCCTCTGCCAAGACCGGGGTCTGCAGTGTGAGACCGTAAGTTCCATCTCAAGGAAGCCAGAGCTTGGAGAGCATCGGAAGCCCTCGTGAATTTTAAAAGGATCTGCAATGTAAAAAATCCTTTCAAAGATTCTGGCAAGTTCCAAAATTATACTATTTAGTTTGCCATTGCCCTGAGATAGGAGTAAAGCTCATTTCACCCACATCTTTTGCTTGAGAACAGAAAGCTAAGAGAGGCCATAACTCTTTTCTCAGTTAATCAATTTGTCAGATGTTGTACTCACAACTGCCTGGTAGTCACCCACCCAAATGGCATATAGACAAGCATGGGTTTTTTTTTTTTTTCTTTTTTCCTTTTTCGTTTTCTTTCCAAAGACTAGCTGTATCTCATGATTGTCATTTAAATTAGGCAAAGAGGAAATGTTGGAGGATGGTGCTTTGCTCCAATGAGTCCTCTCAATGACTAAGTGGAAGGAAGAACCAGGAAGAAAAATAAAATAGGCAGAGAAGCAGGTCAGTGTGGGAGAGGTGTGGGGTGCAGAGTCGGTGTTCATTCATCAGTGACTATTTATTTTAAACAGCCTTTTCTTGCAAGGAGCTCACAGCCTGATAGTAGACATAAATCAGCAGAAACAAAGAAACAGATAATTATGTACAGGTAAGTATTCTGGTGGATTTTTTCTTTATTAGACTCATTGAAAATATTGAGCCAGAGGATAAAGCAAGAACTTACAGATCGGTTTATAGGGAAGAGATCACAAAGAGTGGAACAATTCTAACTCGTGTCAGCAGAATTCCTTTTAAGGTTTGCTGGGAAATATAACTTAGAAGCTTGGGAGAGAATGGGGATTTCTTATTAGGGGCTGGCTACAAGGTCTCTAAGACTAGAACTAAGTTATTGGGTTAGATAAAAAGATGGTGCATGCGTGTGTGTGTGTGTGTGTGTGTGTGTGTGTGTGTGTGTGTAAGAGAGGGAGGGAGTGTATGTGTAAGAGAGGGAGGGAGTGGGTAGAGAGAAGATTCTAGAATGCTCCTAAAAGTTGTAGTCTGCAGGATTTGGGGAGTTCCAGGTACCCTTTCAGGGGGCCTGAAGTCTCAACACTGCAAAATAATACTTAGATGTTATGTTTTACTCACTCTGTGGATTGGTGGGTGAAGTTGTTGGGACTTTGGTAGGACACCAGGTGGTGACTCCAAGAGATTTTTTTTAAAAGCTAATTTCATTTAAGAATGTCATTAATGAGGCAGCGAAAATTATTGATTTTGTTAAGCCTTCATTCTTTGGGTATATAATTCCCTTTGCAAGTATATATTTGGGTATGGCCAGAACCAAAATTATTACAATAGGTAAAATGCACAAGCACAGGTGTCAGCCTTCTTCTGTTTTGTCCGACATTCAAAAGATTTGCAAAAATGCAGAGTAATGCCACACTCCCTGATTTACAGAGTGGCCCCAGCCGCGTGTGACTACTCATGAATAAACTATAAAAGGCATTAAATGTGCATCTCTCAGTCATACTGACTCACACCAAGTGCTCTTTGGCTACAGTGTGTCTGGAAACGTGTCCATTCTCACAGAAAGTCCCAAGGTCTGTGAGTTCCTGCACTCAAACAAAGGTGTTGGGTTTTTGTTGTCATTGTTTTGCAGGGGGGAGGGGGGGAATGAAAACTTCCATTGGAATGTGTAAGAAGTATTTTCCCATAAAAGCTGGTCTGTGTGATCCTTTTCAAGTTCCCTTGGAATCTCAGATTCCCGTTCTCAGGTCATTTCAGAAGCGAGCACATGAGCTTGACTACCCAGCCCACAGGGTGTCAACCACAGGGAGTCCAAAAGCAAAAAGGTCATCTGAGGTCGTCAGAGGTCCCCAGATTCAGGTGGCCTTGTTGTCAGGGCAGCTCTTATGCAGAAGGGGAAAAAAGCAAGAAAGCTTTTTTTTCCAGCAGGAATTCACATTATCCCCCAAATGAATTTCCTGGGGGCACATTTGCTTCCAAAGACACAGTTGCCTCTTCCACTGGCCAATTCTGCGATAGATTCACGGCCACATTTCTGATAACAAGGCTCTACACCAGAGTTTGCAAACTTGTTAGAAACTGGAGGAGAGAATGCTCCCCGGCAGATGCCAGGGCTTCACTTTCCCAGTGTTTTCTCTTCCTGTGACAACAGCCGCTGTCATCTTTCTTTTTTTAGGAGGCAAATACCCTGCTCAGCTATTTGCAAGGTAACCGGCTCTCTGAGTGTTTGTCCTCACGCTGGTGTTAATTAGTTCACAGCGAATTTGTATTTAAGTCTGGGAACAACACAAGTCAGCTTGCATCTCCGAAGGACATCTTTTACACAGCTACATGATGTTCTGACAAAACCCAGGCAGCCTTGCCAAGACACCAGCCATGCCTGGTAAATACGGCTTTGGCAGAGTGCAGGGGAGTTTTCGCAACTGGCAACCAGGCAGATCCAGGTTTACAAATGTGCCACCCTTGGTTAATTAGTGACAGTGCTGGCTTTTAATTTAATTTGAAGCAACATGACAAAAAAAAAAAAAATCTCAGGGAAAAAAAAAAGTGGGTAAACAAGCTCACTATTCTCACTGCTGGAGAATCGAAGTTACACAAGCATGAATGATCCCGTCCCGCGAAGGACTTGATGGATGCGGTTGCTTCTGAAACACAGAAACATCTGGCCGAGCCGCACAGCTGAGGAGGGGGAAAAAAAAGAAGAGTCCAAATTCACGGACACATTTCTGTCACAGACATCCGGCAAACAGATGGCACTGGTTCCAAATAAAGTCTCATCGATATGCTGAGAGGTGTTGAAACTCAAGTGTCCATAAACGCATCTTTTTTACCCCTTTATTTCCAGCCCAGTAACTTGTCATCGGCTCCTTCTTTACCCGATACCTTCCCAGCGGTGATTTCCGAAGGCAGAAAGAGCAGGTGCCTGAAGATGTCGATCCACCACGTCTGGCCTGAAGGGATGAAGACAGTGACCAGGATGGAGGGGCTCAGCCTGGGCTGCAGCTCCGTCATGAAGAGAATGAGCAGCTCCAGATGCACGCTAGGTTAATATGTAGGCCTGGCCAGCATTTCATGAGCACCGTGTTCCATTCCCCGGGGCCAAGTGCTTTGTACAGCTTCCTACAATTTCCACTGGAGCCTCGTGTTGTGGCTACGGTGGTGGGATCTCAGTTGTAAGGATAAGGAACTCAGGCACATACAGCAGGTTATTCAACTAGTCAGTGGCAAACTTAAAATTCATGCTCAGCTCCCTCTTGGTGGAAGAGTGCTTTCTTAATCAGCTGCCTGCCCTGCATAGAAATACACTGGCTGAAGCGTGCACTTTTTGTCTGAGGTGGACATGTCTCAGGTGAGCATCATGTGAGATGTAGGATACCTATCAGCCATGAGCTGCTGGGATCTCTTAAATTGGCAATGGTATATGGTTTGGCAGATACATCTGGGATCTGAAATTTAAGGAGTGTTGCTTCTTACTATAATCTACTTCTGACCCAGAAGATTTCTTATATAAGGAGAGGAGAGAAGAGGAGAGGGGAAGACGGAGCTTAGGAGCTGAGATTCTCAGGAGGGGTAGTAGAAGTGTGTATCTGCTGGAGGATTTGCAGGCTGGGGGTTCACAAAGTCCCCCCCACCCCAGATAAAAGCCATCAAGAACTGGTTACTAAAAATCATCTCTAGGTTCTCATAGGCAATCACAAATGCCCATAAACATCAATTTTGCTCATATGGAGGAGATGTAATATCAATGAAAGGTTAAAATAAATACAGCTTTAAAACCCTGAACTCAGCATTATACAGAGACAGCAGACAATCCTACAGTTTTTCAAAACTGGCGATTGTCAAATTCACCAACAAATGGGTGATTCTACTCACATTACACAAATAAATGGATCTACTCACTCCGAAGCTCTGTGGCTCTGGCCCAAGTGACACATTGCCCCAGGTGATCCACTTTCCTGCCTCCAGTGACCCTGAGTAGGTCCCACTCCCCAGTGAGTGTCATTCCAAATGCTCCTTTCACCAGGAAACCTTCTCTGAGGGTCTCAGACGTGGACGGCCTGTTCCACGGCTAAACTCTTGCAGGGTTGTCTTTGCACCTCTCACAGTAGTGAGCACTTTCCACTTCAGAGCATGCATTTCTTAGCTCTGCAATAGATCTATAAGCTCTTGGAGACGGAATCTTAATTTGTTCCTTTTTTAATGAGCTTATTAAGTAGTTAGTACATGGCTGTAAGAAAGGAGGAGTTTGATACATCAATATTGGTTGTAATGAAGGAATGAATTCTTTATATCTATAAATTAAAAGACATTCTTATTTCAAATCACCAAATATGTATTTCTCAGAACTATTTTGTCAATTTTTTATCCAGGCACATCTTCAATTTGAGAATGACACTTGCATTGCCATGATTTCTGCATTTTTATTATTCTGATAGTATGAAGTAGTATCACATGGTGGTTTTAATTTGCTTTTCTCTGATGAGTCATGAACTTGAACATCTTTCATTATTGGACATTTGCATGTCTTATTTTATGACACTCAAGTTTTGCCCATGTGGTTTCTAATCTTTTTTCTTATTGATTTGTTAGAGCAATTTACATATTTTGACATTTGCTGCTTAGTTAAATACATGTATCGAACTACAACTATCTTCTACCACTTGGTGGCCTTCTTTGCACCCCATTAGAGGAGTGGACTTGTTATCTGTTTATTGATATACAGGTGCAAGGACCATACCACATAGGTGCAACTCTCGAGTCTGGCAGCCCCTAACTTGAGTCTGAGTTGCTTCTCTGCACTGCCTAAGTGAGATTATGAGGACTGTGTGTCAGCCTCTGAGGCCAATGGGGGTGTCTTAGAACTGCACACTTGCAAATCCCTGTGGGAGCCAACTGTCCTGGGTCACGTGGAATCAAAGTGACACCTGGGGCATGAAGTGAACTGAGTCGGCACCTGGATCAGTGCATCCAAACTGGGCTCCTAGGAGCTCTAGGCCTACAGGGTCCCTTGCACATGAGGTTTGGGCTGGGAAGGGTGCTTCATGCCCCTCTCTCCTCAGTTTATGTAGCTACGCTGTCATCTGTTTTGTTGAAGAAGGTTGCGTAAGACTTCATTTGACAAAAATGGAATCCGTGCTGGAAAACCTATCTTGGTCAAGCAAAGCATCTAAAACGGTGCTGGCTAAGCAGTGGGTTTCCGTGTTTAGCTGCTGGGTTCAATTGAGTTGTATCTCATTCATGAGAACACAGGGCCCTGGAGAAGTCAGGTGACCCGGTGAGGTTATGCAGAGCATCTGACGCCTCTCATCCTCCACGTCCGCTCTCCCCTTGCTCTGACTGTCTCAGGAGGGCTTAGCTCAGGTTTGCACAGGAACGACAGGCAAAGCCCTCCCTCAGCCTCATCCTACACGCCTCGCACGTCCTGTCCTGAGACAGCTCTGAGACGGCTCCTGAGATGTGTCCTTGTGGGGACGCCCATACTGGTGCATGGGCAAGCCAGAGGAGCAGGGAGCTAACACACAGCCCACAGGAGCCAGCAGGGCCGAGTTCCCTCTTGTCTTTGGGCAGACAGCCCGAGACCTGTTTCCTAACACGACGGTGATGACTAGGAGGACAGAGCTCTCCGTGCCCTCTGGTAGCCAGCTTGGCAACGCTCTTCATACTGGCTTTTCCTAGCCCCTCCTCCTGCGCTGCCGACCTGCTCCGTGCCACCACATTCTCCACCAGACCACCTCTGCTGCTGCGTGACACATGGTGCCAGTCTGCTGGCAGGGGACCCAGGCCAGGAAATCCATCTATTAAGTGGGGAGCAGACCCCAACCTTAGGCTTTGGCTTTCTGAGTTTAAAGTGCATCCTTCCTACTCCTCTGTCCCAGAGGGGGAGAATTTTACAAAGAACGATCATGTTCTCATTTTATTTTCTCTTCAAGCCTCCTCATACCTAGAAGCAGAATTAAACAACAAAGATATTTTACTGGTTGTTACTTTTTTTTTTCCCTAATGAAAGAATAAAATAACTGTTGTCCAGAAAACTGGAAAGCACATGAGAACTCCATGTCTGTTGCTCATCAAATGCTTTTAGGCAGAGTTGATTCTGTGAAATAGAATAGAGGACTGAGTGCAGATTGTTTGGATTGTGGGTTGAAATGTCAAACATGGTCAGTTATTATAACTGGGGCAACACTTATACCTTAAGACAGAAAGGAAGGGAAGACTGATAATGCACTATCACATAAGTAATCAGGAAAAGATGCCATGGAAAATGAACTGGCCGAAACCCTGGTCCATCTTTCTACCCTATCTTTGTGCTCCCTTCCAGAGGCTTCTTTAGAATGTTGAGCAATGAATAATAGTTATAACAACTCTCCTCTATTAAGTATGTACTATGAGGAAAGCAGTATTCTAAGAATTTATATATATATATATATATAGTACTATAGGAAAACATCTTTATTATACTGGGCAACAAATTTGCCTTTGATTAATTTTTTTTATTTGCTCATTTTTAAATTGTTTTTATTTATTGGTTCTTTTTAGTTATACATGACAACAGAATCCACTTTGATATAATTATGCAAGCATTAAATATATCTTATTCCAGTTAGAGTCTCATAATTATGGATGACATGGGGGTGGGACTCACTCTGGTGTTTTCCTATATGTTCATGGGAAAACTATGTCAGGTTCATTCTGCTGTCCTTGCTTATCCCCCTTCCCTTCCCTCCATGCCCCATTTTCTAATCTACTAAACATCTATTTTCCACATACACCCCATATTGTGGTTTAGCTTCCATATGTCAGAGAAAACATCTGACCTTTATTTTTGGGGGGAATGGATTATTTCACATAGTATGTTAGTCTCCAAATCCATCCATTTTCTGGCAAATGTCATAAAGTCAGTCTTCTTTCTAGCTGAGTAATATTCTGTTGTTTATATATACACCACATTGTCTTTATCCGTTCATCTGTTGAAGGGCATCTAGGTTGGTTCCATAGTTTAGCAATTGTGAATTGAGCTGTTATAAACATTGATGAGGGTGTGTCAGTACAGTATGCTGATTTTAAATCTTTTGCCTATCTCCTGAGGAGTGGGATAACTGGGTGAAATGGTGGTTCCACTCTAAGTTTTCTGAGGAAACTCTATACTGTTTTCCAAAGTGGTTGCACCAATTTGCAGGCAAACCAGCAATGTATGAGTGTACCTTTTCCCCACATCATTGCTAACATTTATTATTACTTGTATACTTGATAATTTCCATTTTGACAGGAGTGAGATAAAATCTCAGTGTAGTTTTAACTTGCATTTCTCTAATTGCTACAGATGTGGAACATTCTTTCTTTTTCTTTTTCTTTTTTTGATCATTCATATTTCTTCTGTGAAGTGCTTGTTCAGTTCCTTTGCCCATTTATTGATTGGGTTATTTGGGCTGTTTGGTGTTTTTTGAGTTCTTTGTATATCCTGGAGATTAATGTTTGATCTGAGATGCAGGTGGCAAAGATTTTCTTGCTCTCTCTTCATGCTCTTGATTGTTTACTGCTGCAGTTTGGTTGGGAACAAACCACGAGCCACTGAAGCAGGAACAAACTTTATTTTTGAACTGCAAGTAAACACTTCACACACGCTCCCGGGGAATTCTCCCGAACTCCACGCTGCTTGTCCAGGAACCAGCCACGGGAAATATCCCCTCCAGAAATCCCTCCTCCTGCACTTCCCCAACCAATGGGAACTCTCAGGGAATCCCCAGGAATCCCCATGAGAACTCCAAAGTAGTGCGAGAACTCAAAAGTAGCGGCCGAGGCGGATAGTAATGCCTCCCCTGTCAACCAATACTGTTGGCAAAATGCCAGGGGCCATACAGACTCGGCCGGCTCTCAGCAGTGGCTCTCAGCAGTTTACTTTGTTGTAAAGAAGCTTTTAAGTTTGATACCATCCCATTTTTTATTGATTTACTTCTTGCACTTTAGGGGTTTTATTAAGGAAGTCAGTTCCTGAGCCAGTATGTTGGAGAGCTGGGCCTACCTCAACTCCTAGTAGATGCAGGGTCTCTGGTGTCATGCCTAGGTCCTTGATACACTTTGATTTTGGGCAGAGTGAGAGACAGGGGTTTAATTTCATACTCCATATGGATTTCCCATTTCCCAGCTCCATTTGTTGAAAAGGCTGCCTTTTCTCCAATGTATGCTTATGGTGGCTTTGTTTAGTATGAGACAACTGTGTTTATGTGGAGTTTTCTCTGTGTCTTCTATTCTGTTCTATGGGTCTTCTTGTCTGTTTTGGTGCCAATACCATGATGTTCTTGTTACCGTAGCTCTGTAGTATAATTTTAGGACTGGTATTGTGATGCCTCCTGATTCACTTTTCTTGCTAAAGATTGCTTTGGCTATTCTGGGCCTCTTGTTTTTCCAAATGAATTTCATGACTGCTTTTTCTATTTTCATAAAGAAGGTCATTGGAATTTTCATGGAATTGCATTGAATCTGTATAATGCTTTTTGGTAGATGGCCATTTTGGCAATATTTTTTTAATTTAATTAATTAATTAATTAATTTTAATTTAATTGATTTTATTTTTTAATACATGATAGCAGAATGCATTACAACTCTTATTACATATATAGAGCACATTTTTCACATCTTTGTATATAGAGTACGTTCACGCCAATTCATGTTTTTATACATGTACTTTGTTTTTTTGTATTACAATTCTTATCACACATATATACCACAATTTTTCATATCTGTTTGTATATAAAGTAGGTTGACACCCAATTTGAGTCTTCATACATGTACTTGGATAATGATGTCCATTACATTCCACCACCCTTGCTAATCCCCTGTCCCCTCCCTTCCCCTCCCACCCCTCTGCCCTATCTAGAGTTCCTCTATTCCTCCCATGCTCCCTCTCCCTATCCCACAATGAGTCAGCCTCCTTATATCAGAGAAAACATTCAGCATTTGTTTTTTGGGGATTGGCTGACTTCACTTAGCATTATCTTCTCCAATGTCATCCATTTACCTGCAAATGCCATAATTTTATTCTCTTTTATTGCTGAGTAAAATTCCATTGTGTATTTATGGCACATTTTTTTATCCATTTTGACAATATTAATCGTGCCTATCTGAGAGCATGAAGCTCTTTCCACTTTCTAAGGTCTTTCTCAATTTCTTTCTTTAGTGTTCTGTAATTTTCACTGTAGAGGTCTTTCACCTCCTTTGCTAGATGGATTCTCAGACATTTTATTTTAGTTTGCAGGGGCTATTGTGAATGCGATGGTTTTCTTAATTTTTCTTTCAGCTGATTTGTCCTTGGAGAATGGATTCTTGACATGGAATGTAGCTTATTTTAATTAGGATCCCATTCTTGTGGTTGTACACGATGTGACGTTTCACTGGTGGTTTATTCATTACTCAGATATTAAAAAAAGGATGACTTTATTCAAAGCATTTAAAACCATGTGTTATTTAACACTCACAATAAGCCTCAGAGGTGAGCACACTTATTATTATTCCCACTTTCAGGTGATGGAGTCAAGGCGTACAAGGGTCTCTCGCTTATCTCAGGCTGCAGAGCTGGTACAGGTAGCCACGGATGATGGACCCAGGCCTGTAACTCAAGATCCAGAGTTCTTCAGTTCAGAATGATGCTGGAGTCTTTGACAGCTTTCCCTCCTTCCACGTGTCCCCTGTCATTAGTGCTCCTGGTCTGAGGTCCCCTGTCCTAACCCACTCGGCCACACTCTGCTGCAGGCTGCCGGAAGGAATAATCTGCCCGCTCCCCTAATTCTGCTCAGTTTTGGCAACGGTTGCCCCACTTTCCCCAGGAATCCCAACTGTTCTCTGTCCCACACCTCCCTCTGAGATGTCTCACTCACCTTCGTGTTTGATGAGAATCATCTCAGTGATACGGGCATGTGGACTGCACAGACGCCCTTTGAAACAAGAGTCCTTTTCCCAGAGAGGTTTCTTCGCCATGGAGAACTCTTGTGTTTCTTCTCCTGAGATCAGCCTCCATTTTTAAAACTGCGATTACAATGGATCATAAATGATCTCAAATACAAACTTTTCCTTATTTTCCAACTGGCCGTTCTCAATCGTTTTCTTGTGGGCATGTTCTGGGTTCAACTCACAGACTTCCTCTTTCTGCAATAGGCTACAGAATTCCATTAAGGCACATTCCTTTGTGCACCATTCCTCCGAGAGCAACACAATTCTCTAAATGCACTGGAAAATGAACTCTTGGTTTTGGCATGGCTTTATGCTTTCAGATACATTGGAGAGATGGCACTGAGAGTTCCCAAACACCCAGAATGCACTGTCTCCTCTTAGTGACACGTAATCTTCATGGGGCACATTGGGTACACTGATATTAACTAAAGCCCACACTTTGCACGGATTTCCTTTTTATTGTTCCAAGATCCCATGAAGGTGCCACAGCACATTTAGTTGCCAAGGCTCCTTAGGCTCGTCTTGCTATAGATCCTCAGATTTATATATTTTTTGATGACTTTGACATTTTTAAGGAGCATGGGTCTGGTATTTTGTGAATGCCCTTTAATTAGGACTTGCCTGGTGTTGTCTTTGGGACTGGAGTAGGGTTGCACACGCTGGGGAGGAGGATTACAGAAGCACCGTCACATCACATCAGTCAGACAGACACACCATCAACAGGGCCTGTCACTGTTGGTGTGGACCTTGGTCAACTGGCTTTGCGGCCTCCTTCTGGTGTCTGCAGTACTCTCTTCCCCTTTCCATGCTGTGGTCTGAGAAGGGGACTGTCCTCTCTCATCTAGGGTGGAGTGTTTAATAGTTTTATATGGGATTCCTCTGCATGGGGGTTTGTCTCCTCCCACTTACCTGTTGACACATTCATATTAATAGAGACTCACAGGCACTTACTCCATGCTTAAGGTAATAACCCCAAACTACTATTTTTTTCCTCCAAGTTTTCTAGCTTTGGTCATTGAAGGAGATTTTAGTTGGCACCTGTGTCTCTTTGACACGTCCTGATTTTTTTCAGTGTTTTGTTTTGCTTTGGTTTTAGCTTCGGGTATAGCAGGATATTTGAGGTACATTTTGTATATTTCCAGCCTCGGTCCCAGACCATTTCTCCAAGTAGCTTCGGTTCCTTTTATTGGAAAATCGTATTAGAAACCAAGATCTGGGAAGTAGGCGTGCTTGTTGTTACCTGGTTGCTTTTAGTCCTCCTTAACTGACAGGTCAAGGAAACATACGTATGGATGCAAAACTGTATATCCACATTTCCACCAGTACTACTGCATGGAACCGTCTGCATATTATGTGAGCTTATCTGCTAAATGTGAGCTCATACTGAAGTCTCCAGATCAAATCCATTATCATGTGGGTCATTCTAGCCTCCTTCCCTTGCCCATTTATAAACTCCCTCTTTAACAGTGAGAGACTGGGCTTCCACCATCTGCCATTCATTTACTTCATTGTTCAGTTCTAGTACACACACATAGAAATAGCAGAATTGTTAACCCATTTCCCATGGGAAACAACTTTATCATCTGAAGGATGGAGCAATGCCATGTTTTTAAAATTCACGCATGGAAAAAGAAAATAATTCTAAGGAGCTCTGTTGATTTCTACTTTTGGTCCACTTTATAAGGGGGATAAAATCTGCAGACCAGAATAAACCAGAAATCATCTCGAAAAAAGCTTCAAAAAGAGTAAAAATGAAACCCGCAAATATAAATAGAGAGTTGGTGCAGTGGGCTATGAGAAGAGCGAGTGCAATTTCAGATACGCCTGGACCAACCCGGTGCAGACAGCTGCACTGCTCACTTGGAGCACAGCTCAAGCTGACTTTGATTGACAGACTATCTGGAAGCTGTTGGCAGGCAACAATAGCCCAGTGCTTCCTTTCTTTAGTACCTGGGCTTCTCAAACAGCTTCAGGCCTCACCCTTATCATTGCCAGGTGAGTGTAGCAAGGAGGGCAAAACCAGAGGCTCTTGTTTTCTTTTGTGAAAATAGGCTTTGTGTGTGTGGAGGCATTTGAGGTTCACAGCAAAACTGCATAGAGACAGAGTACACCAAGAGTTCTCCCCCACTCTGTCATACACACAAGCACAGCCTCCCTACCATCAACACCCTGCACACGTGGTGCATCTGTTATAAGCTTTAAGCCCACACTGACATGAAGTTAACCCAGAGGCCACGTTGGGGGTCCTTCTTGGCAGTGAGCATTCTGATTTTGGACTAATGTACAATGATATGGACCCGTCGCTCCAGGCTCCAGGATCAAACAGACCGGCTTTCCTGCCCGAAAAATCCTTCATGCTTTGTCTAAGTATCCCACCTTCCACCTAACTCCTGGCTGGTCCTGTTATGGTCTCCATGGTTTTGCCTTATCTAGAGTGCCGTCTAGTTGAGGTCATGCAGTATACATTCTTCAGATAGTGAATAAATAAAAATGCATTTAACCTTCCTCTCTCTCTTTTCATGACTTGATAATACATTGCTCTTTAGTTGTGGAGACCATTTCATTGCCTGAATGGACCACAATCTATTTATTTATTCTACTGGAGGACATCTCAGTTGCTTCCAAATTTTGACAAGTAGGACCAAAGGGGTGATAAACTTTCATGTGCAGTGTTTTGTGTAGACACAAATTTTTAACTCAGTTAGGAAATACAAGGAGTGTGGTGACTGGATTGCAGAGTAAACCTTTATGTACTGTCCTAAGAAACACCCCAACTCTCCCAAAGTGGCTCTGGCCCACCTGCGTGCCTGCCTGCCGTGAACGAGAGTTCCTGTTGCTCCACGCCCTGGTCAGCCTTTGGTGCCGTCAGTGTTCTGGATTTCCACCCTTCTAACACAGGTGCTGGGGCCACTTGTTGGAATTTGCAGTTTGCAAATAACATGCCATCGAGCATCTTTCCATGTGCTGATTTGCCATCTGCATTTCTGTTTTGGTGAGAAGTCTGTTGAAGATCATTGGCTCACTCTTTAATTAGGCTGTTTGTTTTCTTATTAAGGTTTGAGTGTCTTGTATATTTTAGTTATAAAAGTCTTTTATCAGAGCTGAGCTTCTCAGACATCTTTCCCAGTCTGTAGCTTATCTTTCTATTCTCTTCTTTTGTGCAGCAACTTTTTTTTTTAATTTTAAAGAAGTCTGACATTCATTTCATAGACCATAAATTTGATATCACACCTAAAAAGTCGTCGCCCAATCTAAGGTCATCTAGGTGTTTTTCCTTAAATTATCTTCCAGGAATTCTTTTGGTTTGCATTTTGTGTTCACATCTATGATACATTCTGTGGTCATTTTCTGTGAAGTTGAAAGTTCTGCATCTAGATTCACTGTTTCCCATGGGGATGGGAGTTGGTTCAGTAGGATTTGTTAAAAATACTCTCTCTTCTCTATTTTGTCGCCTTGTTCCTTGGTCAAAATCAGTTGACTATTTTTACGGGTCTTTTCTGGGTTTTTCTATTCCACTGATCTACTTTTGTGTTCATTATCCCATGCCCATCTTACAGTGTCTTGAAAACTGCATCTTTGTCCTGGAGTCAAGAGCTCTTGGCTCTCCAACTTCGTTCTTCTCCTCTCTGCAGCCTTGATTTTTTGGTTTGTTTATTCATTCATTCGTATTTATTTTTAAAGACCAATTCTTTCCCAATGCAGTGCAAAGACATTTAGCCCTATTCTCTGGTTCCCTTCCTAGCTCTTCACCTTTCCTACAGCGCTGACCTTGGGAATGAATGGCTGACACAGGGGCATTCTGGGGGTTTAATCCTCACTTTAAGAAAATATGATATCAATGCCATTTTCCTATTAATTCTCTGTCTTCCTGTTAAGATGAAATTGGTCCATCAGAGTGAGTAAATGAGAGAGAAGGAGAGAGAGAGAGAGAGAGAGAGAGAGAGAGAGAGAGAGAGAGAACGCACATAAGAGAGCACACACTCTAGATGCTTCTGCAGGGATTTCAGGTATTTTCTTCTTGGAAGAGGCCAGCAAACAAGCCAAAACTGCACCTGGGACTCAGTTCTTCATTGGGTCAGACCCTCTCCTGTCTGTCCCATTCCATCACAAGGAATGGGACAAATAGTTCCCAACTCTGGTGAAAAGTGCTCTTTGCAATATAATGTTAAAAAACAAGGAGATGCTACCACAGAAAGATGTCACAAATACCCAAAGATCCTGGCTTTTCTGAATTAGATTTTCCTAAAATCGGACATACAGGAGAAAGTGAGAAATGTAGTTTTTAAAAATACGAGCATAATGTATACACTGTTCCAATTAGACAAATTTCCTTCACACGTTTTTCGGAGCATTCAAAATAGTCTGAAAAATAAGAGGATTCAGAATGCTTGAGGCTACAACAGGCACTTCAGACTGGGTTTTGTCACATTAGCGTGGCACACCCCGTAATTCACATTTTAGAATACATTAATGCAAACCATGACTTTAGATTGCTAACAGATTTTTAAACATGCAACACAAGCAATTTTCATTTTTGTTAATTTTATCAGAAAAGCAAATGAACAGTTCAAAAGATAAGCTTACATTCATGGAAGAGCATCCAAATTCTGTGTAGTAATAGGGAATTAGGAAAGATACTCCCTATACTTGAAATGCATAGTACCTCTCTGGATACAGCGAGTTATCAAAATAGGAAAGGAAGAAATGTCGTGCTTTAATTTCTAGAATACCTGGAAAGGCAGAGTTACATTTAAGATTTCTTGAAGGATCTTGTATAAAGTGTCTTTCCTAATTTGAGAAATGAAATAGTCATTTAGATAGAGATGCTTTCAAGTATCTGATTGTAAGTATCGGAGAAGCCCAAACAGAATGGTTCTGAATATATAATATATAGTAATCTATATATAGGAAACCACTTGAGATCATTTATAAACACTGGTTAAAAAATGCATTTTCTGTTTTTCAAATAGATTATGGCCAAGAACCTTCCAGTGCTTTCTGAACATCATTTTATAAATGTCCCTTATAAATGAAGAGGGTTCACATGGTGGTTAGGTGCTCGGTTTTGTTGGTTTGTTGTTGTTGTTGTTATTGTTGTTTTTGGCTGTTTGTGGCTCAGTCCTTGGCCCCAACAAATTTACCTGAATAACTTTTCTTTTCACTCTTATGTGCCCCTAGGGTGAGTGTCTGATTCACAGTCACCTCCATGATCCCCACGACCCTACACTTAGGAATTGAACACAGTTAACATAAGTGCCACGTGATCTTGGGACTTATCATTCCAATGGGGGCAGATTTTGAACGAGCAAAGGTGCCCACTTCAATCCGCTCTCTAACATCACACCAGACGCTTTCTGCCGGCTTCCTGACCTCTTTACCTGTGATAGGAAACTCAGGAACTGCCAGCTTTTTAAAGGGCTTATTTAGCCCGAAGCACAGGACTGTTTCCCGTGGATCTTTCTTTCCCAGTATCCTTGTTCCCAGCTTGTTGGCTGCCCTGTCTGTCCCCCTAAGCCAGCGAGTCTTCCCCAAGTGCGAGGCTTCCCAGGGGGCCATCAGACCCCTACGTGGAACAGGCAGCTGAGCCACGTGGAGGACATTCTGTGTGCACAGGACCTGCTCTGTTTCTCTTTCCCTCCGTGATTTTAGGCAGGAACTCTGTCCACCTGGGTTGAATTCTTTTCTCTTCAAATAACTCTCTTGTTCAATGTAGATCATTTTGTCCCGTTTCGATGTTATCCTCTAGTTGTTCCTTCTTTTCTGGACATAGGTTTCAACTCTAAACCAGAAACTCCTTCTCGTTCCTTAGGCTGAGGGCTGGGTCTGGTTGGTCTCTTTTCTCCACGTCCTCGACCGTTACCCCTCCTTTCTCTTGCGGTCATCGCTCTGTCACTAAATAAAAACTGACCCAGTCAGAGGGCTGTGCCTACTAGGTGTGTTCCCAAGAAGGACAGCCGTGGTGGGGATGGATTCAAGCACAATCCCAGCCCTGGTCTGTGGTACCATCCTGTCCCCAGCCCCATTCCCCCAGGTACTGCTGTTTGAACAAACCCAGGTTTCACATGGTCTCCGCCACCTCTAAGCTGCCGTGATTTTTGCTTCCCTGGCCTCCTTGGGTTTCCTGTTCATAACGAGAAGCACTTTCTCTCAAAGATAGTCGTGGCTTTGCTCTTCCCATCTGGTCCTGGTTTGGGCCAGTTGTACAGAGTGATGGCTGGTAACCCCTTCAACCCTCAAATTTATTCCAGCTGGAACCATTGCTGTCACTGTGCAGTAGCCACAGTGTCTAGTAAACAAATCCTGGTTGAACCAAATATACACGTTCCCTCCTAAGCTTTTGCTCTAATGGATCCTCAGTGTGCTCCAAAGATTCCCGTATTCAAGGCTCAGTCCCCAGGGTGCTGCTGTTGGGAGGTGGTGGGACTTTTGAAAAGTGGGCCTAGTGGGAGGTTCTTAAGTCACTGGAGATATGCTGTTGAAGGGGCCTGTGGGACCCGGATTCCTTCCTATTTCTATTCCTTCCTGGCCATGAAGTGAGTGGTTCTGCTCTGCGAGGTATGCCCGCCACAATGGCTACTTCACTACAGCAATGGGGCCGAGAGGTCATGGACTGGAACCTCCAAAACTGTCAGCCAAAATGAACCTTTTCTTTTAATAAGCTGATTACCTCAGGCATTTCATTATAGTAATGGAAAGCTGACAAACAATAACTTGAGACTTCTTTAATTGCTTACCTGATAACTTTCAAAAGTCTGTCAGACATCTTATAATTAATAATCCCCCTAAATAACTTTTGCCCTCCCTCTCCATTTACATTCGCTTAAATTACTTTAAATTAGTTCTTCTGCTTAATCCTCAATTGTAAAGGACACCAGTGTTCACTTAATTGCTAACAAAATAAATTTAGGAGTCATTTCCAGATTCTATCTTCTTGCTGTCTGCAAAAGATATGTCGAATCCTTCCACTTTTCTACAAGCCAAATAATATATGTAGCTGGGTTGCTAATAAGAACTTCCTCACATGAAGCTGTCCAGGCTACTTTTGCAGGTTGTATTCTACTTCATTGTATATAGGTACATAGTTTCTTTTTTCATTCTTCTGTCAATGGACACTTAGGTTGCTTCCACATCTTGGCTAGTGCTACCAATGAATATGGAAGTGTATTCAAGACAGTGATTTTATTTCTGTTGGACTTAGACCCAGAAATAGCATTGCTGAATAACATAGTTCTATTTTTAATTTTTTTGAGGAGTTGCCATAGTGTAGTCTATACTGGCCAAACTGGTAGACACCAACCATGTGTAAGGGACTCTCTTCTCCACACCCTTGCCCACACTTGGCATTTTTTATCTTCTTTGGTAATAGTTGTCTGACATTTGTGAAGTGATATCTCATGTGGCTTTAATCTGTACTTCCCTGATGATTAGCGGTATTATTTTTTCATACATATTTTGGTCATATGTATGCCTTCTTCTAAGGAATGTTTATTCAGGTCTTTTACCCATTTTTAAAGTCAAATTATTCTTTTCTATTGAGTTGAGTTTCTTGTATCTTTTCCATATTAACCGTTTATCAGATGTATGATTTGAAAATATTTTCTCCTATTTACTTGAATACTTGCTTCCTTGTCAGTGTGGAAGCTCTTTAGTATAAGGAAATCTTATTTTTCTATTTGCCTTTATTGTCTGTGTTTTTGGAGTTTTTTAAAAGGAGAATCATCGCCCAAACCAAAACATTGGAGTTTTTCTCCTGTTTTCTTATAGTTCCAGGTCTCACACATAAGTCTTTGATCTATTTTCAGTTCTTTTTTTTTTTTTTTTTTGGTGGCATGAGAGAAGCATCCAGAGTACCTTTTTATGCCAGTGTAAATGGTACTGTTTTCTCTTATTTAATTTTTCATTTTTGGTAGCTGTAGATGGACAGGATTTATTTACCTATTTTTGTTTATTTATAAGTGATGCTGAGGATCCAACCTGGTGGCCCACACATGCTAGACAGCTGCTGTACCACTGAGCTACAGCCCTAGCCCCAATGTACTGTTTTCTCAATTTCCTTTTTGGATAGTTCATTATCAGGGCACAGAGACACTACTAACCTGTGTGTGTTAATTTTGTATCCTGAATGTTTATTGGATTTAATAATTGGTATCAACAGCTTTTTAGTGGATTCTTTATATATAAGACCTTGTCATTAGCAAACAGACAATGGTGCTTCTTCCTTTTTCATTTGGATACCTTTTGCTCTTTCTGTTATTGTTGCTGTTGTTTCATTTTGGCGTGGTCACTCTGGCTGGAACTTCCATTGCTGTGCTAAACAGAAGAGGTGAGAGTGGGAATCCTTGACTTGCCCCTCAGTATGAGGTCAGCTCTTGGTTGCCATATACGGCCTTTATTGTGTTAAGGCACATTCCTTCTGCATTTAATTTGTTGAGTTTTTTTTTTTTAATCATAAAAGATGTTAGATTTTGTTAAATGATTTTTCAGCATCTCTTGACATGATCACAATGTTTATCCTTCTTTTTTCTTAAGGCACTGCGTCATGTTTGTTCATCTGCTCATGTTGACGTCCTTACAGCCCAGGGGTGAATCCTACTTGATCCTAGTGAATGATCCTAGTTAACTTGCTGGTGAGTTCAGTTTGCTCATATTCTCCTGAGGACTTTCGCATCTGGGTTCATTGGGAAGTTGGCCTGCAGTTTTTTCTCATCTCATGCTGTCTTCTGACTGTGGATTCAGGCCTTGTGAGAGGAGTTTGGAAGGATTCTTTCCTCTTCAATTCTTTGGAAGAGTTTGACAACAATCAATATTCTCCCTTCAGCGTGGGGTACAATATAGCAATGAAACTAACCAGTTCCAGACTTTTGTTTGATGGGAGAGACCTTTTATTACTGATTCAGTCTCCTGACTTTTTATGGGTCTGTTCCGGTTTTCTGTTACGTTGTGATTCACCCTTTACAAAACTCAACGTCCATCTCTCTCCCCAGATCTGCAAAGCTCTCAGCATTGTATATGTACTTTAAATCTTTCAATTTTGTTCCCTCTGTTTTCCCAGAATGCACACATTTGTTTGCTTTATGGTATTGTAAGGGTCCAGTGAAGCATCGGAGAAAGAGACCAAAAGAGACCAGCTTCATGCAATAAGCAGGGGGGAGTTTTATTGAACCAGCATGCTGGGGCTCAAGGCTCACTCAGGAAGGGAGAGCAGCCCAGAGTAGAGGTCAAGCAGAGCTTAAGTACACTTTTTGGGGAGGGCAGGGGGCTTTGCATACATCAGAACAAATCATCATGAGGCGCGGGAAAACTGAACAACAACTCTGAGACAGGATTAGTACATTCATTGGCGGGAACAGTCTGGGCAGGGGTGATTGGTCACTCCTAAGCGGGGTACACATTTAAACTGATTGGTTTTGGGGCCTGGATGCCTACGTGCCAAGCTACTTAGAGTCCTTAGCTATTAAACAACCAGGGAATCAATGGAAATATTTACTGGGCAGTTCAGGTATTGTCCTAACAGCTACAGGGATTACAGGTTCCAGGGGTAGCAGAGGAATTTTAACAATACCTAGTCTTTTACTTTTTATCCCAGGCCTTGCAATTTAGAAACTTTACAATGCCCGGTCTTTTATACTTTAACTCAGGCTTTTGCAGCTTAGAATCAGCTTAGAAATTTTACCTTTACAGTATCCCATATCGTAGGCTTTTAAAAACTTTTACTTTCTTCTTTTTGTTCCCCTGAGTACATACTTCCAAAACACTTGCCCCCTAATTAATTTATGCTTTCTTCTACCTGATTGAGGTGGTTGTTGAAGTTCTCCATTTAATGTTTCAGTTCAGTCATTTTGTTCTTCAATTTTGTCATTTTGACTTTTTTTTCCTTCCAGTTCATCTCTCTCTGTTGAACATTTTATTTTGCTGATGTATTATTTCTCCTGATTTTATTTATGCATCTCTTTTTATTCTCCTGTAGCTCACTGAGTTTATTTAGCAAAAATATTTTGAATTCTTTGTTTGGCAATTCATAGATAAACATTTCTTTGGAGTTAGACACTGAAGCTTTATCGGTTGATTGATAGATTGATTGATTCATGTTGGTGCCATATTTCTTTAATTTTCCATATTTCTTAAAGCTTATATTTCTGTCTTCACATTTTTTTTTAAAAAAATATCACCTCCTCCAGCCCTTACGGCCTGACTTCAGGACTGAAGGGCCTTCACTAGCCAGCCTGGCTAGAGATTCTGGGGTACTGGGACCTTCTCTGTGGATGCCTCCTCCACTCCTCTAGTTCCCCCTGGAGGTAGAGATTTTTTAGCACATGTGCCATCTCTCAACCTCACCAAGCCAGTGTGGATTCCTAGATTCTTCTGTTTAATTTCCCCAGGGCAATGACCTGAAAATTCATTCTTGTGTGCCTTCTTCTGATCCAGTAGGGCTGTGTGTGCAGAGTCAGGGGACACACGTGGGCTAGTCGGACAGTCCTTGGGTCAGGCAACCAGGGGGCCCATGAGCAGGAACCCCAAAGGAATCTGCATGCTGACAGTGGGGATCCGCCTCTGGTGGTTGTGATTGGTTTGCCAGCCGCCACACAAAGCCTCTGCCTGTTCCCTGCTCCGGGTTGTCCCCAGATGATTCAGCCCTGTGGATCCAGTGCGATTGGGGTGTTTTGTGAAAGAGGAGTGGGCCTCCCGGGTGCATCCAGGAAGAATGGGGAAGACAGGCACTCACTGGCTGGCAGGGCCTCTTGATACTACGCCCTGCTCCCTGGGTAAAGGGAAGCCCTTCCTTTGACCCTCTTCAATGTATTTCTGGTTTTCATGGTTTTCTGCACTGAGTGGCTGGAACCTTTCCACTGGGCTCCCATAAAGTTTCTCACGTGTGCTTGTTAAAACCCACGTTTCTGTGGGAACTCATGAGGGTTCTGACCTCCCCTCTGCCATCTTGCTGGTGTCCACATGATACCCGCCCTGAAGGGCGTTCCTTTCCTACCTTCTCTTTATCTTATTGCTTATCTCTTCAGTTTCTTCCTCTAAATATCAGTTCAACAGAGTCTCTGCTCTGCCCAAATTCCCCACCCTCTACTGCTCTCTGTTAGGCCGTGAGCCTACTTTCCTTTGCAACACGGGACGTGGATTTGGTTTCCCTGGTTGATTATTGGTACACTGTTACTTCTGCCATTGTAGGGAAGTCTTAGAAACTCCTCGATCTTGTTTCATCCTCTTATATCCCAGCACAAACTGAAACTGGGGTAGATACTCCGAATAATTATCGAATAAGTAAATTTTTGAAAGAGGTCTACAGCTTTCTTCAAAAGCTACCAGTTTTAATTAATCTATTATTTTGCTGAAATAAAATAGAATATCTCAAGTATTAGCATTTGTAATAAAAATGATTTGTTCTCCCGCTTTATGTTTTGATTACATATGGGGTATATCCAATTATATTTTATGGCATGTTTAAAGCATTCTGTAATGTTGTAGATCAAATAAGCTTTATGAGTCTTCCAGGAAGCCTAAACTATAATCATTACATTGTTTCTATGTGAAAATATGATGCATGGTCCAAAGAGCAAAAAGTTTCTCTTCCCAATAAGTTTTAGAGCAAGAATGATTTTCACATTGATGATGGTCTGTGTGTGAGTTCTGAGCAATGATTAGATCTGTGGGTCGGAAGCTGGGTATGCAGTCAGCACATCCTAAGATTCACGCAACAACTGCATCAAGTCCTGTCTTCAGAAGTAGGAAAGATCTAAATGGCAAATAGGCAAACGCAGTCCTTTACGTGGAATGAAGAAGGCATATGGCACGGAACTCCAGGCTTCGTTAGGTATTTATTTCTGCTGTGGCCACTGGATTTTTGTGCAATACCTCCAAGGAATCTGGATGATCAGAGTCATAGTCCTGACTGGCTGTCTTTGCTGCTATCTAAAAACACCACTTGTAAAAAATAATATTTATTGGTGTATGTTTTCCTGTCATTTAGGAAATAATTTAGAATGGGTTGAGTCCCACTCAGTTTTGTCACTCTCATCTGAGACAATGTAGAGAAGCTATTCTTTTCTGCTTCAAAATATTTTTTGTCTTATATTCCTACTTTTCTGTGATATTTGCATAACTACTTGTGAAATTAATTGAGACTGTAGAGTCTATGTAGCTCAACTATTTTATATTTTATTTAAGTAAGAGATTATTTTTTAAAAAAATGAATAGGACCTTAACATGTATTTTCTGGCAAGGAATTCAAACACAATTTATCGCAGATAATATCCAAATTTCTGTATGAATATTCACAAGGTCAAAGGGCTAACCGAACAGAAAATTATATAAACTTAGTGGCTCTCAGGGTAAAATTAAAAATACCTCCACATCCATGTATCAGCAGAAATCTTATTTACACATGTTATTCTTAACTGGATTTTTAGTTCCTATAAAGTGGAGCAAAACAGTTTGATCTTTAAAAGTATTGGAAAATAGAGAAAATCAGATAAAATGTGTTATAATATTTGAGTATTGCACATTAATATTATGTGTGTGTATGAATATTCCTCATATGATTAAAAACACATTTTTTCTTCCTGCAAGCCCAACCTTGGGCATAAAACTTCTCATAACAGACTGTAGTGGTCAATGTGTCCCTGGAAGAAGGTGTTTTGTATCTCAGAGGTAGTATAAGCACCATTAGATGTGGTGTTGCTATGGTAACTGCACTCTCTCTGTTAATTGAACAGCATTGTAAGTAGTCTTATAAAACCCACCAACCCATAACTTGCTGGTGCCTCAAGGCAGCTTTAACTTAAGCACCTTCTCTTTGTCTTTATTTTTTCGAATCTAAGGGATTCAGGTGTTTGACGATACCTGTTTTATGAATCTAATGTGCTTTGGAACTAAAATCCTTGGTTTGTTGACCACAGATACTTTCTGAACAGAAGCTCAAGACAGTTGTAAAAAATCAAAGCAAGAATACAAAATCTTCCATGGCAAGAAGAATAAAAGCCAACTTCTCTATAAGGCTGTGTCTATAAAACTCACGCTGAATATGATCCCAATATCTGATCATCTGACTCCATCGGAACTTGCTTGCACAGTGAAAAGGAAGACTAAAAACACAAACTCCACAGAGTGTTGTGCAAAAATGAGCCGTGGGCAGCAGGAACACATATTTCAGTTTAGGTAGCAATTCTCCCGGGATCTGAGAGTCCGATTTTCCTTTCTGACTCCAGCACACACATTGTAAAATACCGATGCCCTTGTAGAGAGATACTGCATGGGGCCGATAAAACCTACTGTAACTCCATCTCTATCCTCTTTGCTCCCTGGAGACAATGACCACTCTGGATATTTTGTTAGTTATTTATGCTTAAACTGTTACTAAAACTCTTTAAATTAAACTGAACATGAAAGAATCACCAATGCTCCATAAGAAGAGAGCGCAATTATAACTTGTCCTGTTTAGGGGCTGAGGCACTGTGATATTGATGAAGACATCATTCCAATAATATTAATCTAATTTGAATAAATAAAACATTCCTACCGAGAAGGAGTGTCACTCTCCAAATGTAAGGACAGATACATATAATAGTATATAAGTTTATGTTGGATAAAGACCCTTGAGAGGATCAAAGAAATCCAAGGTTCATAGTTTAGAATTTACCTTGTCCAACTTCCCAGGCAAGTAAACATCTTCTTTACAACACTACCTACAATTAATCTGACAATATGTTTCAATGTAATCTCTCAGTGCTTCTCGATTTTGACACAACTCATATAAATGATGATTGCCTCTTCAAATTTTCTAGCAGCCCCTTACAAGGTAAATCATCTAGTTAGGCAATGAAAGAATGCATATCTGAGAGAGAGAATTATTATGGCTTACTCTTTCCAGAGCCTTCCTCTACCTAAGCTGTAGAAAGCACAGAGGAAATAAAAGTGTGAGAATAAAATGTGTCCATGGTATGTTTAGAAGAACTCTTTCCCATCAAACCCAGGGTGTGAAGAACTGCAGGTGAGAGACGTTGACTTTTCTCCATGGGCATCTCTTGCTCCTACTGTCTTGCTGATTATGCAAATAATTTAAGCCCCTGGACAAACACTCTTTACCTGGCCATTTTTCCGTGTTGTGTTTGCAGTGAGCAAACTTGAGGGAAGGGGTAATGGGTCTCTCTGGGACAAAGTGTCAGCTTGCTTACTGCTTGCTATAAAACAACAGGATTCCAATCATAATGTCCCTTGTCTGTAAGGTAAAGTCTCGGCATGTGTAGCTTCAGTCTGGGTGCTCTGCATTGCCCTTGTGGGACACAGGGCCAAGGGGAAACTCATTCCAGTGTGCTGAGCCTTGGGCTCTTTGCTTTGTTGGGTAATGAAGTTCTTTGTTTCTGATTCAGGGGTCTTATATCTTCTGCCAGTATCCATGCAGCAGTTAGCAGCCTCAATTCCTGGCTTGTAGGTAGGATAAAATCTCAGACCAGTGAGGGGAGAACTGCATTAATTCGCTCAGCATCCTTTTGAGATTGATATTAATAGAACACCAAAACTGCAAGCTAATTCCTGCCAGAAAAGAGAACTATGATTTAATTATTCTAAATCAGAAGTCATTACTGTAGGCAGATGTTCCATAAATGAGTAAAACCTTTTTTAATTTTTTTAAACCACATACAAAAGGTTAGCATTGTTCAGGGTATATATTCTTAGTTATTTAATAACACGATGATTGTTATTTCTCAAACTTTCATTTTTTAATGACTCTCCTATGGAGCATTGTTAGACTTTCTCTTCCCCCAATAATCACTTTTCTGCTCCAGGGAAACTTGAATATCATACAAATAGTAGATATGCTTATGTACTTAAGCCCCTTGGAAGGCCACAAACCAGTGTAAATCCAAGATTGGTTTTGTTTTGTTCTTGCCTCTTACAAAGCAATTGGCGCTGCTTGTGGGTGATATGGCCTATATTGAGAACTCATGCTCTGAGCAGGCATAAGATCTATATCTGGATTGAGCTAAAAACTTCCTGCCTATACTCCATAGTATTTGCTCTTAGTGACTTTTTAAAAAACTGTCTCATGCTTTGGAATAGTGCTTATATTTAGTGATGCTGTAAGAACTAGCACCCCAAAACTATGTGAGGCACTCAAGACCTGGTCCTCGAGGCAACATAACACAGTGATCATAAGTTGCATCTCAATACCTGAATTTCATCTTGACATTACCACTTCTTGGCTATGTCACCTTGGGTATGCTGTGGAGCATTTCTAAGTCCCAGTTTTCCTATGTGTGAAACGAGGATAATAACACTATTCACACCTTAGGGCGACAAGGGTTAAGGACAACCTGCATCGAATGTGCCTGAAAGGGAGTGAATGTTCAGCAACATTAGCTCTAAGTACATACCATCATGTGGAGTCCCCTCCACAAAAACTCTAAATGGAATCTTTTCACTATTTTGTTGATTTTGTCCCAGGGAAACCAGGCAGAGATGTGGAGAAGAGTGATGGAGTAGATTTCCTTTCTTCTGCCTCTGAAACTCTTAAGTCCAGTTTGTGTTCTGCATGTGCAAGGACATAAGTAGCTATTCGTGATGTGTATTTTACTTCTGGTGTCAAATCATGCTCTCACTGGGTGTTTGGGTCTTATAGACCCGGGTTTGAGCCCTTGGATCTATTACTCATTAGCTGGTTGATCTTGTTAAGGTTTTTCAGATTCCTTAACATTCCTTAACGCCACCTACGGGGTTAATAGGGGTACCTGACAGGATTGCTTTAAGACAAGTACATAGTGCCTAACAAGTAAGAGGATTTCAATAAATGTCGCTTTACTTAGGTTATCTTGTCATATTTTTATCTGTATAAATCACCATAAATCTTCGAAGGAGATGAATAAATAGAAATGTTCCTGGGACGTTGCCTTGACAACAACGTCTCCTCTGTCAGGGTTTAGGGTCTGGGTGTTTTCTCCGTTGCTCCAGCTTCCTTGATCAGATCTGAAAGGAGTATGGACATCCACCCCGCTCCAGCCTGGTCATCTCTGTGGGCTCTCATCTTGAAGTCGCCCACCATGACCCTGACCTGTGGTCTGTGGAGGAGTCAGAATGAGGATTTCCCCACCTTGATCAGCGCTTCCAAGGGTTGACCCCTGGAACTAAATTTAGACCCTGGCCCTGAAGGTCAGCGAAGCACTGTGTGATTCTATGCAAAGCCCCGGGGTGCCCTGGAGCCTCTCATACCTGCTAACAGAGACAGTTTTCTTTTTTCTTTTTTTTCTGACTGGCACCCAAGCATTTGTATTCATACCTGCCACAATTCAGCCCGGGTTAAATTCTAGCTTCTTGGCTTCACTTCTGTGGTCTTGAGAAAGCTACTTCATCTCCCAGCCTTCTCTTCCATAAAATGGGGGTGATATTCAGAGGTGTGGCAAGGAGGTAAGTGAGCTTGTCCACAAACATGGAAAGGCTGATGCCTCGCGTGTCACCGACACTTTGTCCCTGTGAATGTGACGTGTTTCCAATTTCTTCTTTCAGGGGTTTCAGAGTGACCCTTGGGTTAATAACAGAAAAGGTCAAGGACTCCTCACCGTGCATTTCTTTATGGCCTGATTCAGCCTGGTCAAAAGAGACCTCCGTCACAAGGCAGAGTCCTCCACCCATGATGGTCCCTTGCATGTTTCCTTTCCTGGTTAGCATTGTTCAAGGAATGTATTCTCAGTCATGGATGAAATTAAAGAGGCAGGTAAGAGAGAGAGAGGAGGGAAAAGTAGAGGAAGCAGGAATTGGAGAGCCCAGGTAATGGACTGAACACAGTGCCTCCTATTACCTGAGACAGTCACATGTGTGACTGGGACTCAGCAGTGGCCACTGCCCAGCCTCTAGATGGACATCACATGGCCTATGTCACTCGAGCCCATTTAGATCTGAAGGGTCCCCTAAAGGTTCGCGTGTTGAAAGCTTGGTCCCCGGTGCAGCCACGATGATTGGATCATGAGGGCTGTGACCTGGACTCACCTAATGGTGGATCAATAATTGGATGGCCTTGAGAGGAGGAGTTGGAGACTTTAGACAGTGAGGTCACAGGGCTCATGCCCTGGAAGGAAATTTTTTGACAAGAGTCTCTGTCTCCATACCTGCCTCGTGGATACCAGGCCGTACCAGGCCGTGAGTGGCCTTCCTCTGCCACTCCTTTCTACGGGAACCTCAGAATCTGTGAGCCAGAGTGAATCTCTCTTCCTTTTCCCTTTCTCAGGTATTCGTCATAGCAATGAAGAGCTGGCTAACCACTCGAGAATAGACCGAAATTCAAAATTCAAAGTAGTTTCTACTGAAAGCGTGTCACTTTGGCACCATGCTAATGTCAAAAGACTCTAAGTCGAATCTTCTGAAGTCGAGGATTGCCTGGGTATGTCAGCCTGTCCTCCAAATCTCTTTTCATCTGCAAAGCATTTTTTTTTTTTTTCAAATTTTCTTACAACGATGAGCACTTCCTACTGTCTGCTCTGGGTATTTATGTGTGTTTCTCACTTCCCCCATTCTGTGAGCTCTTAAAAATCATGGTATATAATCCAACACAAATACTGGTCTTGAACCTAGCACATCCTTGGTGAAAGAAGGACCAAGTGGAAGATTATCTACTACCTAAGGACAACGAGGTGACAAAGTTTTCCCATTACTTTTGAGGTTAGTTTGTCTTATGTCCTATGCCTTATTACTATGTTTTGGTGACAGTCACAGAATTCAGAATTTATACTACTATACATGCTATAAATGCATATTATTGTTTTCATGTGTAACATTTAGGGAGATGGAAAAGTTTGTTTACAAATGATGTGCATCTTTTTAAAAAATATTTGCTAGTGGTTTTTATTTTTCTTTCCACAATTATTTATTAGGATATTATATTTGTATATAATGATGAGATTTGTTGTCACACATTCACATGTGACACAATCTAACAATATGACTTGCTCAGTATCCCTCTCCCCTTCCATCCCCATCTCCCCCCACCTGGTCCGTTTTCCTTACTGATCTCCATTTGCTTTTTATTAGATTCCTGGCCCCAACCTTCTTTCCTTTTTTGCTCTCTAGCTTCCATATATGAGAAAAAACATCCAGCTCTTGACCTTCTGAGTTTGGCTTATTTCACTTAACATGATGGTCTCAAGTTCTATCTCTGTTCATTTCCCTGCAAATGACATAATTTCATTGTCTTAATGGCTGAAAAAACCTCCATTGTGAATGTGTACCACTTTTGCTACATTTTTTTAAAAACCTGTTTATCTGTTGATGTTTGCATAGGCAATTTTATAGTTTGCTCTTGTACATTGTGCTGCTATAATCACTGTTGTGCATGTACCACTACAGAATAGGGACTTTGCTTCTTCAGGATAAATACCAAGGAGTGGCATACATGCCTGGGTCATATGGTGGTCCCATGCCTGGCTTTTTGAGAACCTCCATATTGCTTTCCATAGTGGTTATACTACTATAAAATCCCACCAATAGTGTAAAGTGTTCCTTTTTCTCCACATTCTCTCCAGAATTTATTATTATTTGTACCTTTGGTGACTGCCATTCTGACCAGGGTGAGCTAGAATCTTAGTGGACTTTGGATTTGCATTTCCTTAATTGACAATGACATTGAACATGTCTTTCACATATTTGTTGTCCATTTGTATTTCTTGTTTTGAGAAGTGTCTTTATTCACTTGCCCATTTGTTAATTGGGTTATCCAAATTTGGGGTGTTGAATTTTTTGAGTCCATATTTTAGATATCAATTCTCTGTCAGAAGAGCAGCTAGCAAAGATTTTTCTCCCATTCTGTGGGTTCTCTCTTCACATTCCTGCTGTTTCTTTTCTGGTGCAGAAGATTCGAACTTTGATGCCGTCCCACTTATTAAATCTTGGCATTATTTCTTGAGCCTTAGGGTGTCCTATTGAGAAAGTCATTGCATGTGTCTGTATACTGGAGTGTTGACCCTATGTTTTCTTTGAGGAGTTGCATAGTTTCTGGTCTAATTCTTCTATCTTTGATCCAATTTGAGTTGACCTTTGTGCAGGGTTTGAGATAAAGGAGTGGTTTCATTCTTCTACATATGGATAACCGATTTCCCCAGCACCATTTGTTTAAAAGGCTATCTTTTCTCCAGTGTGTTTTGGGCACCTTTATCAAGGATCAGATGATGTAAATGTCTGGGTGTGTCTCTGTGTCTTCTATTCTGCACCATTGGTCTATGCATATGTCTTTATGCCAGTACCACCCAGTTTTTGTTACTATGTCTCTCGAGTATAATATCAAGTCAGGTATTGTGATGCCTCTACTTTGCTTTTTTGACTTAGAATTACTTTGGCTATTCTTGGATCTTTATTCTTCCAAGTGAATTTTTGGACTGTTTTTTTCTAGTTCTGTGAAGAATGTCATTGGAATTTTGATGGGGATTACATTGAATCTGCATATTACTTTTGGCATTATAGCATTTTAACAATATTAATTCTGCCTGCTCATGAACATGGGTGATCTTTCCATCTCCTGAGGTCTTCTCCATTTTTTTTTTGTTCAATGTTCTATAGTTTTCATTGTAGAGGTCTTTCATCTCCTTGGTTAGATTTATTTCTATTCTTTTTTTCTTTTTGAGACTGGTGTAAATTTATTTTCCTGATTTATTTCTCAGCAGACTAATTATTGGTATAGAGGAAAACTATTGATTTTTGTATGTCGATTTTATACCCTTCTACTTTGATGAATTTGTTTACTAACTCTGGCAGTCTTCTGCTGGAGTTTTTTGGATCATATCGTCTGCAAACAGTGATAATTTGACTTCTTCCTATTTTTATTCCTTTTTATTTCCTTATCTTGCCTAATTGCTCTGGCAAGAATTCCTAGCACTATATTCATTAAGAATGATGAGAGTAAATATCCTTGTCTTGCTTCAGATTTTAAAGAAAATTCTTTTGAGTTTTTCCCCAATTACTATGAGGTTGGTTGGTTTTTCATACATAGTCTTTGTGATTTTTATGTAGGTTTCATCTAAACCTAGTTTCTTCAGTGCTTCTATCATGAATGGGTGCTGAATTTTTTCAAAGGCCTTCCCAGCATCTATTGAGATTACTACGTTATTTTTGTCCTAAATTCTATGTATGTGGTGAATTACATTTATTGAATTGCATATTTTAAACCATCCTTGCCTCTCTGAAATAAAACCAACTTGGTCATGATATATACTTCTCTTAAGATGTTGTTGAATGTGGTTTGTTAGTATTTGTTGAGTATTTTTGTGTCTAACTTTCTCATGGATAACAGTCTCTAGTTTTCTTTCCCTAAGGTGTCCCTACCTCGTTTTGGAATGGTGACACTGGCTTCATAGAATGAATTTGAAAATGTTCCATCCTTCTCTATTTCATGGAAAAATCTGAGGAGTCCTGGCGTTAGAATTCAGCTGAGAACCCATCTGATCCTGGGTTTTTCTTCATGGAAGGCTTTCTTCTATCTGATTGCTACTTATTGGTCTGTTTAAGTTTTCTATGTTCTCTTAATTAAATTTTGGCAGATTATATTTATCTAGGACAATATCTATTTCTAGGTTTTTAATTTATTTGACCATAAGTTTTCAAAATAAGCCTTAATGAGATACTGAATTTCTATAATGTCTGTGGTGATCTCTTCTATTTTATCTCTAATTTTATTAATTTTGGTCTCTCTCCTCCCTCTCCCTCTCCCTCTCCCTCTCTCCCTCTCTCTCTCCTAGTTTGGCTAAGGACTTATCAATCTTGTTTTTCTTTTAAAAAACCAATTCTGTAAAATAGACATTATTATTGCTGTGGGTATATATGTGACTGCATGACCAATGTAATTCTGCAACCTGTACACTCAGAGAAATGAGAAATTATATCCCATCTGATTCAAATGTATGATATGTCAAGATCATTGTAATGTCATGTGTAACTAATTAAAACAAATTTTTTAAAAAAGAAAAAAAAAACCAATTCTGTTTAATCGATTCTTTGTATTGGGTTTTTTAATTCTCAATTTCATTGATTTCAGCTCTGATCTTAATTATTTCTTTCCTTCTACTGATTATAGAATATATTTATAGTGTTGAAATGCATTATTAAGTTATTTATTGAAAGTCTTTCTTATTTTCTTATGGAGGCCCTCATAGCTATGAATTTTCTTCTTAGAACTCTGCATAGTGTCTCAGAGTTTCTGGTATGTTGTATTATTATTCTCATTTGAGTTGAAGAATTTTTCTTAAAAATATCTCTCTTGATTTCTTCTATCACCCTTTCATATTCAAAAGACATTGTTTGACCTACCTGTGCTTATATAGTTTTTATAGGGTTTTGTACTGTTGATTTCTAATTTCATTCCATTATAATCTAATAAGAGGCAAGGAATTATATTATTATGATTACTATTTTTGTATTTTCTAAGAATTGCTTTGTGGCCTAAAATATGGTTTATTTCAGAGATGGTTCCATCAGCCACTGAGAGGAAAGCATATTCAGCTCTTGTTGTGTGAAATATTCTACAGATATCTACTAACTCTATTTTATTTTTAATAGTTTTCATGCCCAAAGAGTCTTTATTGAGTTTATGTCTGGATGATCTATCTAATGGTGAGAAAGGTGTGTTGAAATCACCCAGTATTATTGTACTATGTCTATCCAAGGCTTCAATTTAAATAGTGTGTCTTTTATGTAATTACTTGTGTCAACATTTGGGGTATAAATATTGTTCTACTTTCTTATTGTATTATTCCCTTTACGATTATGAAGTGGCATTCTTTGACTCTTCTGATTAATTTTGGTTTGAGGTCTTTTTTGGCGGATTTGAATGTAGCTACTTTTGCGTTTTGGGGGGCTTCATTTGCATGGTATATAAATTTCCATCCTTTCACTTTTCGTCAATGGTTCTTTTTACCTGTAAGGTAAGTTTCTTACAAACAACAACTAGTTGGGTCTTGTTTTAAAATCCATCCTAACAGTCTATGTCTTTTAATTGGAGAGTAGAGATCATTTATATTTAATGTTATTATAGAGAGATATTAATTAACTTCTGCCATTTTGACTTATTTCCATTGTTTAATTTGATTGGATTTCTACTTGCTTAGTTATTCTTTAAACAAGATGTGTTCATTTGTAAGCTCTGGATTTTGGGTTTTGTTTTTTTAGTTTCTTCTGTGTGGAGTAGTTTTTGTTTTGTTTTGTTTTGTTTTTAAGTAAGCCTACAGAATAGGAAAAAATAACAGCATTTGGCTGTTAGCCAAAGAGGAAAAAGAAACAAATGAAAAATAAAAATGAACCAAAATATACAAACTCAAAACCTTAACTCTCAGAACATGAGGCAAGAAAAAATAACTACATTAAAAATGAAAAAAAAATATGTGTATGTGTCCATAAACCAATCAGCAGAGCAAGAACACACACACACACACACACACACACACACACACACACACACGAAAGAAGATTCTTAATGAAAAATGAAGTGATTTGCTCCACTGAGGAGGTCACATAGGTGATGAGCATGGATGGTCACTGCCTGTGCCCAGTGTCTTTCTTTCCATTTCTTGAGCCTTGTACTGAGAGAGAGAGCACGGGCTGGAGGTTGTAAACCCCTTCCTCTTTCTGTGTTGCTCACCGAGTGCCCGTTGGAGGGGCCTAAGCATGAGGTAGGTGGGTGGGGACTCCTGTCAGCTGCAGTTCCGTCTGCACAGACCAGACCCACGCACACCCAGGGTGGGCTGCTGCAGGGTTCTATGGGGACTTCTGGTGGCTGGGGCTCACGTCTATTCAGGCCCCAGAGGCTTTGTTGGGTAGCGTCTGATCTGGAAAGATTACATCAACACATCCCGAGGGCTCGGCAGCTGCCAATCTCTCCTGGGAGTCTGGATCTCAAAAAGCCTTTCAAGAATTTTACTTGTCAAGGATGTGGGGGAAAAGATTCACTCACACATGGCTGGTGGGACTGCAAATTGGTGCAACCATTATGGAAAGCAGTATGGAGATTCCTCAGAAAACTTGGAAGGGAACCACCATTTGATTCACCTATCCCACTCCCCAGTTTACACCCAAAGGACTTAAAATCAGCACTCTACAGTGATTCAGCCACATCAATGTTTATAGGAGCTCAATTCACAAGAGCCAAACTATGGAACCAATCTACATGCCCTTCAACACAAGGAATGGATAAAGAAAACATGATAGACTATTACTCAGCCTTAAAGAAGAATGAAACTATGGCATTTGCAGGTAAACAGGTGGAGCTGGAGAATATCATGCTCAGCGAAATGAGTCAATCCCCAAAAACCAAAGTCTAAATGTTTCCTCTGATATGAGGATGCTAATTCACAATAAGGTGGCGGGTGGCAGCTAGGGAAGAATGAAATAGTTTGGATTAGGTAGAGGGGAGTGAAAGGAGGGGAGGGGCATGGGGGCAAGAAGGATAGTAGAATAAATCAGACATTATCACCCTATGTACATATGTGACTACTCGACCCACGGGATTCCACATCATGTACAGCCAGAGGAATGAGAAGTTACATGTATGTATGGTGTGTCAAAGTGCATTCTACTGTCATGTATAACTAATTAGAACAAATTTAAAAAAATAATTCCATCATGGGACTGGGGTCCACCCTCCACATACAGTGCCCTGCCCAGTGCCCTTCCCGGGATTAGTCCTTGAGTGTGCTCACAGCCACCCATTCATAGTCCCCCACTTACTTCAGCTGGTCACAGGAGCCAACAGACTCAGAGGACAAGTGGGTGGAGGTTCCCTTTTCTCTTTCAACTTGAATCCTGCCGGTACAATCTTCCCTGTGCCTGTTTCACCCGTGTTCTGCTAGGTACCCCCTACGCCACACAGGAGGCACTTGGCAGTGTTTGCTGTGACCTCCAGGCTCTGGAGCAGCCACTTCAGCACAGGGGCCTCAAGATGGCTCTGCCTCAGCTCCTCTCCACAACCTCTTGAGAGACACAAGGCAATTTCAAGCCCAAGTTCCCAGTGCAGCCTCTGAATCGGCTGAGTTTGAGCTGCTTTTCTGGTCTCAGGTTTTCCCATAGCCCATCTGCCCACTAGGTTTCTGTGTTCTCTGACCTGCTGCTGCTGTAACCAGCTTGGTGCCCAAGTAGTCTTCCTTCTTTGTTCAATGCACCCAATTTCTGAGTCTCTAAGACACTTTGACTATCTAACATTGAATGTGAGTGAAGTCCTTCTTTCACCCACCTCGCTGAGAAGCAGCACTGCCCCTGCTTGAATCCGGAGCCATGGAGCAACTCGCAATGCGGTCTTCCTCCACTCCGCCATCTTGAATCTCCTTGAGTAATCTGTGACTAGTTTAGTCTGCTGTGCATCTTTCTATGTATGTTTTAAGAGAGCAGAGGTTGATTTTTCATTAATAAGAACTGCCAAAATGTTTGACTATGTCTATTTTTAATTGCAAGGATTTATATAGGCTGCATAGTTCAAGCTAATTTCTAAGATCTCATCACTTAAATTCTTGCAAAAGTTATAACATTCTCTCACAAAGGCAAATGAGACTTTCCATGTGCATTGTCTATAACCCTAAAATCAGAATGAAAATGTCTTTAAGTGATGAAATAGAGGCAGAATTCATGCTCTAGTCAAAGAAAGCAGTTTTCTGTGATTTTAGTATGTTCAAACAAATTCTGCCCAACCTGCACATTCAAGTTGAGATTTCCAGGAAATAAAGATGTGGGGTCTGCTTAAGTTCCACGGAATTTAATTTTTTCCCTCTTCTCCAAGTCTTTTTCTTTTTTTTTATTATTATGGATGAAATTGATTTAGAACATTATAAAAAAGAATGGGTATTTCATCCTTGAATAGTGCAGAACATAATATATGCAGGAAAGTTTTTCCAAAGCATGTCTGAATATCTACCTTTGAATTTTACTGGAAAACATGTCATTTCATTCAGAACTCTGAATTAAGATGCACTATTTTTTTTTGCCAAAGGCTATTTTAAATTAGGCTAATAAATTGCTACTCTCTGCCTTGCGTGATAATGCATTACATTATCTACTGATGTACATGTATTGTTTGATTCTAATGGTGTGGAAATTAAACGCTAGACATGGGCCAGATGTTCCTATAGATGAATATGAAGTATGACTCTGGCAGAGTTCTGTCTCACTGGGATTGGGAGGAGGGATGCAATCACCAACAGGAGCAGCCACCAGAACATTCCTCTGATATTGATCTCTAGGAAGAACTAACACTGTACAAGCCTCCATCTGAGTCCCTGTCTGTGAGGAGTGTTCTAAATGTCAGTGGTATTTGCACCTGCTCATAAGGAAAGAAATCTTATTTCCTAAAATAGAGAAGAAAATAAAATAGTGAACCTAAAACTACCCGGAAGGTTGTCCACAGATGGTAAATATTTGTCATCTCTTTTGAACAGACAGAGGCAGCTTGGATGGTTCCCTGGATTCTGTACCTCAACATGACAGTGAGATTCCTTGGGTCATTCCTCTTCTCTGCACAGTTCACAGCAGGGTGGGAGGGATATGGGACTTGGGGGAAGGGAATGGCAAACAAATGCACTGTATAGTGAATTTTAATGAAGATTCCCTGCTGGCTTTAGAACCATTGGATAAAAAGGAAAGAGAAAAGAAGCCCAGAGTCTCCTATCCAAGGCTAACTTACAAATGAAGTTATAATTCAAACAGGAGAATCGTATCCCAGGAAGGAGGTGGGGCAAGGGGATCATGCAGGATATTGCGCCTGCTGCTTTTGCTGGTGCAAACTAGCCTGTTAATATGCAGATATAACTTTCAAAATCGACAGAGAAGGGGTAAGAGGAGACAGACGCATCACATCCTCACAGTGAGAGATGCTTTTTGCAGACGTGTGCCGACGACGGATGAAGAGCCAACTTCTGGAGGTTTGGGGGTGGGTGTCCTGCCGCCATGGGTAGGAGAGTGAGGAAAGGTACAGGTACGTTCTGCAACATCTGAGATCTGTGGAGCGCACCAGTGAGACCCAGTGAAAGGACAGGCCAGGCTTTTAAATTCTTCTAAAAGAGTTGCTGAATACCAAGAGGAATGTCAAGGGGACATAGAACATGGAGCAAGAGAAGTTATCCCTTGAAGAGTTGTTTCAGCTGCAAGTGTTGCTGTCAATTCCCACTCTCCTGTGGTTTACTCCAAATGTGGGGTAGCGAGGGTTCATGGCTGTGTGCACCACCGGCTGCCTCTGGGCTTCTCTTCACTAACACTGATATTTCCTCTCCGATGTATGTGAATTCATTTTTCCCCCTTTATTTAGCATTACTTTTGATTTTTAGCCTAATAATTTGATTTTTTGCCTTTTGATTTCTCTGCAGTAGGCTGCTATGGTTTGGATGTGAGGTATACCCCAAAAGCTCACCTATGAGACAATGCAAGAAGGATCAGAGAAGAAGTGATGGGTTATAAGAGTCTCAACCCAATCAGTGAATGAATGAATCACCTGACGGAATTGAGCCGTGACTGGAGGCAGGTGGGGTGTGGCTGGTGGAGGTGGGACGTTGAGGGCGTGGCTTTGGGGTATATATTTGTGTCTGGTAAGTGAAGATCTGGGTTTCCTGGTCATCACATGAGCTGCTTCCCTCTGCCACACTCTTTTGCCATGATATTCAGCCTCAGTTGAAGTCCTGGGGAATGGAGCCGGCTGTCTGTGGACTGAGACCTCTGAAACTGTGAGCCCCCAAACAACTGTTCCTCCTCTATGGTTGTCCCAGTTGGGTCCTTTTGTCACAGCAGTGAATAAGCTGACTACAGCAAAGCCTCAATCCTGTCTTTCGACTTTTCTCACTTCTTTTTATTGTACGCCTTTTTCAAAAAGTAGGAGTTTGAAAATCTTTTCCTTGGCTATAATAAAGGGAAAGTGATCAGTTTTCTCTCTCCTGTGAATTTTGTACACACAGATGAAGGTGTTTCGGGATCTACCTCTGAAGCAAAATGTGATCGGAAACCAATGGGTTTCTCATTTTAAAATATTAGTTACATCTGAGCCCTATAATATAATAATAGTAGCAACTTGGGAGGTTGAGGCAGGAGGATTGCAAGTTCAAGGCCAGCCTCAGAAACTTAGTGAGACCCTGTCACAAAATTTGATAAAAGAGCTGGGAAAGTGGCTCAGGGGTACAGTGCCCTGGGGTTCATGATGTGCCACCGGTTCCTGGGAAATTGAAAGTGTCCATTCCTACCCCCCAGGACCACTGAGGCGCAGGTCTGGACTCTTGCCTTGGGGGTAAAAGTGCTTCCCCTCCTCGGGTGAGTCTTCCTTTCTGATCCCCTAATCGAATCCTTTCTTGTGATCTTGGAAACATATTATATGCAAACTTCCCTTTGATAGGCAAATTTGTTTGGATGTTTTATTTTTAGTGGTTACAAGCTTCCTGGTTATTCTGCCAACTTCAAGAATTGAAAACCTCAATTTTTCTTTTCCTTTTTTCTCTTCGTCAGTGCTGGGGACAGAACCCAGGGCCTCACACACGCCAGGCGAGTGCTCTACCAGCGAGCCACACCCCTGGCTGGCATTGCTGTCACTTCACGGGCTTCAGTTAGGCACCCAGCTCGGCTCTCTCTCACCTCTGACCTTTACCTACGCTGCGGGCTTTGCTGTCCCTAATTTCACACCAACAGTATGGAAAGGCCTTGTCCACTTGCTGCCATGCGTGAATGTTCTAAAAAGCAATTAAACGTGATTAGGCACCAGCATACGACCAGGGCGGGGGAACCGTTTTTACAAGTGCACATAAAAACGTCGGTAAATGGGGTAATTGTGCAGGAAAGCCTTGGTAAAATGGGAAGCAGGAAGAACCCACTCAGTCTGAAAGCGGTTATGTTCACACCTTCTAACTTCATTCATTTTCGTTTTTATGTAACATATGATCTTATTCTCCCTACATAACATTCAAAGAAGACAAAATAGATACAGTTGGTCTTCTGGATCACCAGGTTCCGTATCCATGCCTTCAGCCAACTGCTGATCAGAGTATTTGAAAAATTGTGTCCTCACTGAACATTAGACTGTTCACCATTCCCTCAACAATGTAGAGCAACTCCTGGCTGGGCATTGATATTGGAACCACACAGGGGGATGGACAGTTTCTACGTAAACACCAATTTACATGAGAAACTAACCTCAGATTTCTGTATCTGCACAGGTCTTAGAACCAATTCCCTGCAGATCAAGACGATTGAAGAGGGTAGAATCCATTATTTGACATCTTCTCCAAATCACTTTCTTCTTCAGAAGTACCTGCAGTTAAGAGTTCAGTGTAAGCCAGGCGTGGTGGTGCACACCTGCAATCCCTGTGGCTTGGGAGGCTGAGGCAGGAGGATTGTGAGTTCAAAGCCAGACTCAGCAAAAGCGAGGCACTAAGCAACTCAGTGAGAATCTGTCTCTAAATAAAATACAAAATAGGGTTAGGGATGTGCTCAGTGGTTGAGTGCCTGGTAACCCACCCCCCACCAAAAAAAGTGCACATGGAAAAGCATACATTTTTAAGTCAAGCATCTTTTATTCTATTACTTTTATTTATTGGCTATACCTTGGTGCATTTTTTACTCATCTAACTTTTTAGGGAGATAGAATTTATGTATCATAAAATTTAGTCTTATAGTATACAACTCAGTAATTTTTATTAGATTCACAATACATTTTTGTGCATCCATTAACAATATTAATGAAACATTTTTATCACCTGAAAACAACCCTCTTAATTTTCTAGCAGTTGTGTTCCATGCCCTCCTCCCCTCCTGACAGATATCAGTCTAACTTGCCTATCTATAGATTTGCTCATTGATATTTTATGTGATTGGAATCTGTGGCCTTTGTATCTGTCTTTTCTCTCACGACCTGTTTTTAAGGTTTATTCATCTTGCAGCATGTCAATACTTTATTTCATTTCATGGTTGAGTATTTTGTTGTGTGGATATAGGAAATTTTGTGTATTCACTTATCCATCTGTTGACACGGAGCTGTTTCCACTTCTAAGCTGCTATGAATGATGCTGCTATCACTGCATGCACATATGTTTGTAGGAACATGTATTTATGCTATTGTTTTTGCATATGTGCCTAGGATTGGGATTACTGAGTCATGTAGTAATGCTGCATTTGAGGTGTGGTTAACACAGATTTGAGGAACTGACAAATGCTTTTCCAATGTGGCTACTACATTTTAAAATTGCATCACCGGTAGTCAAAGTTTCTCCTACCCCCAAGCTTTGTTACCATCTGTGTCTGATTAGAGCCACACTAGTGGAGACACAGTGGGACCTCATTGTGGTTTTGGTTTGCATTTCTCTAATGACTACAAAGGCTGGGTATCTTTTCACGTGCTCCTGGGCAGTTGCACGTCTTTATTGGAAACATGTCCATTCCTATCTCCTGTGTACTTTATTGTTGATTTGTAAGTGTTTTTAAAAATATATTCTAAATAGTGGACTCTTTTTAGATATATGATTTGAAATGGGTTGTCTTTCACTTTTTTTGGAATTTCCTTTAATGTACAATTTTAAAACATTTTTCTAAATGTGTGTGATGCTGGGAATTGAACCCAGGTCCTTATGGATGCAAGGCAAGCACTCTACCAACTGAGCTATCTCCTGAGCCCTTAAAATAGTTTTGGTGAAGTCTGACATCTATTCTCTGTTGTTACTTGGACTTTAGATATTATATATAATAAACTATTACCCAACTCAAGGTCATGAGGATTTGTATTTTCTTATAAAATTTTAGAATCTTAGCTGTTGCATTTAGATTTTTTGCTTCATTCTGATATCATTTTGGCATATGGCATGAAGTGATTTTAGAATCAGATTTTCAATTTTTACATATAAGTCAGAAATATTTTGATAGAAATTGTATTGAATGTGTAGAACAATTTGGGGACCTTTGACATCTTAACAATATTAATTCTTCCAATCTATGAACATAGGATGCCTTTTCATTTATTAATTTTTTTGTTAATTTCTATCTGTTGATAGAAATTTATATGTTTTATAATTTCAGTGTATAAGTCTTATACTTACCGTTGTTATACTCTTAACTACTACTATTTTTGATGCTGTTGTAAATGAAATTGTTTTCTTTATTTTCAGATTTGTGTTACTAGTTTATAAAAATATAAATGGCCTTTTTATATCAATCTTGTATACTTGCTGCATACTTTAAATGGTATTTTTGAACTTTGTAGGATTTTCTATAGACAAGAGTGTGTTGTAGAGATAGTTTTATGTTTTTCTTTCCAATATGGTTGCATTTTATTTCATCATTTTCCTTAATTGCTTGGCTAGAATCTTTAATGCAATATTGAATAAAAATGGCAAGAACAGACATATTTGCCTGGTTTCTGGATATTGAAAAAAAAAGTCTTTCATTGTTACCCAATTAGGATGTTATTGTGGGTTTAGTATACATACCATTTATCAAATTAAGGAAGTCCCTTTCTATTCCCAGTTTGTTGAACATTTTTATCATAAAAAGGAGTCGGATTTTATCAGATTTTTTTCCAGATTCATTGGGAAATGTGCTTCTATCCTTTATTTTATTACTATATTAGATTGATTTTCATGTGTTGGACCAACTTTGCATTTATAGGACAAATCTCACTTGGTTTGGGATAAAATTCTTCCTATGTGTTGGTAAGTATTTTGAAGCTTTTTCTATCTTTTTATTTTCTATGACTAAGTAGATTATGAGATTTTTTCTTGATCTTTCTAATTTATTTTATTTATGTTGCTGTGCTTTTGCAATTTTCTTTTTTTCATGTAATATCCCTTTAATTTTCCTTCTGATCACTTATTATATCCCTGTGCTTTCCTTGTTTTCTGAATCCATATTCTTATTGATTTGACAAATGCAAAGCTTGGGGAGGAAATTCACTTTGGTTCCTTTGGATTGCATATTATTTCAGTTTGGATTATCTTTGTTATATTTTTAAATCAATACATTTTTCCACTGACTATTTTGATTTTTTTTTTTTTTTTTGGCTATAACATGTTTAAGAGCTCACAAACTATTTGTTTTCCTCTTTCTGCCTCTGATCGGATCTTGCTTTTACTCTGATGTGTTCTCCTTGACCTCATTCTCCCCTTATCAGGGCCACTTGTCTTCTGTGTGGACTCGCAGGGACAGAGAGCAGGACGGTGGGAGGGAACTCAGCTGGGTGGGCTGCAGCCTTTGCTCAGGTCCTGGGTTCACACTTTCTGCTGAGATCTCCCCGGACATCCTTTATTATATTCAGTATCTTCCAGCTTGGCATAAAGTCAACTCTTCTGGGCTTTGGCTCATTCCTCCCATTTTGCACTACGTACAGGAGCAAGAGGGTTAGTCTCTTCCTGCTTCTGCCAAGGTCCAGATACGGTTTGCAGAGCATGTGCCTTGTGTTTTATCTTCACTTTCCCAGGCATATCTGCTCATCACTTCACTCCTTCTCTTCAAGTTTGAGTACAGTAGTTCTTCCCTACCTGTAGTTTTGCTTTCCACAGATTCAACTACCTGTGGTTAACTGTGGCCAAAGAATGTGTTCAATTCATACATTTTAAACTGTGCTGAGTAGTGTGATGTAATGTCCTACCAGTCCACCCATGATGTGAATCATCCCATTGTCCAGTGTGTGCGAGCTGTATATGTCACCTTCTATCAGTCACTTAGTAGGTACCTTAGTTATTGCAGCTAACATGTTCAAGTAACCATTGCTTCACTTACTAATGACTCCAAAGTAAAAAAAGTAGCAATCCTGGCAATTCAACTATGTCAAAGAGATGCCATAAAGTACTTCCTTTAAGCAAAAAGGTGAGAGTTCTCAAGAATAGGGAAAAAATATTGTACACTGAGGTTGCTAAGGTTTATGATGAGAATGAATCTTCTATCTGTAAAACTGTAAGGAAAGAAAACTAAATTCACGCTAGTTTTTCTATCACATCTAAAATTGCAAAATTTATGGCCACAATTCATAATAGGTGCCTAGTTGAGATAGAAAAGACATGAAGAAAATATGTGCTCCGATTAACAATAACGTGTTGCATTAAGACTAGACTTCTTGTTAGTCTCTTACAGTGCTAATTCAGAAATTAAACTACCATAGGAATGTAGGTGTAGGGAAAATAGAATGTATTTTTGGTATACGAGTTTGGTACTACTTGGTAGTATACTTGGTACTACTTAAGGGTTGGTGGTGGGGACTACTGAATTCATGAGTATTCTCAGGATTCGTGCAGACTTTCTAGCCTCAGTGCTGCTTTTGGAAGCAGACATGGGAATCCTGTCAACTTGGCCATTCCACCAGAATCATGTGTTATTTCACTGTTATTTCACTTTTTGAAGTTAATGATCATTTCCCATTTCTTTCTGCATCTGAAAAATTAGGGGCAGGTTTGCTTTTGCCTTTGGCTATTGGAGGAAGGAGAGGTAAGTGAGTGCCAAGTGACTGGCCCATGTATTTGTTTTAAAAGCAAGTATTAAAAAGAAAGAGCATCATATGAATCAGCCAGGAAAAATCAACATTAATCTGAAGCAAGACACAGGTCAAATCCTGGGATAATGGAAAAAATGCCACACTGTGTTGTAAGACTTGGGGTCTTGCTCCAGTTTTGCATCCTCCTTAGATACATGGGATTTCGGGTTATTAGACCCTTTTGTCTCCACTGAATTTTGTGAAGTAAGGATAGTCAATGTGGCTTCTGGTATTTAGGATACTTTTCAATATAATCTGTATATTGTCATGGGGAAAACACAGGGAATTTGGAGACTCTTTAGTATGTAGTGATAATTTTGGCAATAATAAATGAAGGGATGAATTATGGTGATTGTAGTACTTACAGACAAAAAAAGTTTATATGCAAAGGGATTTGCAGAGGTGAGATAAAAAATAGGAGAAATCACATCCCAAGATGATTCCAAGTTTTTGATTTGGGGTTATTAGAGTACGGATGACTTTCAGAATAAGTGTGAAAATCAAGCTAAGGAATGCTTTTGAAGAGCAGGATCACCGTATCCACATGGGATATTAGAAGGTTGAGGTCGTGATACCTTGTACAGTGAAGAAATGCAAGCTTGACACTACAAAAGAAACTTTGAAGAAGTCTGGAAGTCAACTTTGTCAAAGTCATTATTGAGTGATAGAAGTGACAAACAGACTGAGTGTGTCCCTCCAGAATCCATTAGTTGGTGACCCAACCCCCTGTGTGGTGGTATTTGGAGACGAGGTCTTTGGGAGTCATTAGGTTTAGATGAGGCCGTGAGCGTGGGGTCCTCATGTTGGGATTGGCGCCTTCATCAGAAGAGAGCGGAGGGCGCTCCTCTGTTAGGATGGGCTCTCCTGCTCTGTCTAGCCCCCACCCGAGGAGACCAGGAGGCAGCATGAAGACCAGGAAAGGTCCTGCCGTCTCCACCAGGAAATGAGAGTGCTGGCTCCCAGACTGTGAGGCCACCGGCCTCTAGAGCTGTTGGCTGCTCGTGAAGCCACCATCCATGGTCCTTTGTTCAACCAGCCTGAGTAGACGAAGACCAGGGGGGAGGTAATTTGGGGACTAGAGAGAGAAAAGAAAGAAGGAAGAAAAGACAAGGTAAAACCAACTCTTGGAGAAGTGCCTATTAGCAGTTGAGATGAGTCAGGCAAAACATAAGTGGAAGAAAAATGCAAAAGGATCACTCCAACAACCTGTTCCCTGGTTCAACAGACACTTGAGGGGAATTTACTGAGACCTGGCACTGGTGATTTTAGGGAGCAAACTTGGATTCCACTTTGAAATCTGACAGGAGGATGATGCAGTTTTACTCTGGTGAGTCATGGACATTAAGAAGGTGGCAGATGAGAGCCCTGAGGATTGCAAGAGACCAGCTCTTACTTCTTCCTCCTGATTTCCTGACCCGAGGTTCACAGGGTGACAATGCTAAAGCCACAATTCCAGGTCAGATAACTGATCTTGGCTGTGGTCCTCCAGGAGTGAGGCTCCTTGCGGGAAACCTAAGGCAAGCTGGTGGGTCCCTGGAAAAGCACTGAGGGGACTATTTACAGTGGCGCTGGCAGACTGAAGGGCAGAGACAGGGGCACTGAGGGGCCCGGGGACAGGCAACGTGAGCAGTCACATTTAGGAAAGAGCATTCTAGGAGCCAGTAGAGATGGGAGCTATGGAGAGAGAGGATCTCCTGAAGGAGTTGTGGTCCTGGGGATGCAGCCACGGTAAGAACCAGTGGGTGAGGAGGGAGGAGTCGGGGGGACAGCACCCACTCTTCCTCCTCCTCTCCCATCCCTGCTGGTCTGCATCAGCTGGTCCTACTCAGAAACAAGGGGGCCAGGGAGCCGAGGTGACCCAGGGAGCAGGGACAACTCCACAGACCAGATGGAGAGTAGCCACCTGGGTAGGTGTGGGAGAGAACGCCAGGTACATTTAATAAAGAAAAGAGTTGATTGTTTTAGAATAAGTTGTACATGCAGATGAGAAGTAAGTGGTTGTTCAAACTCATAGACACTGAGAAGGAAAGAGAAATAGTGAAAACTTATGAACCCAGTGCTTAAATCATCAGGGAATTTTGGTTCTTTTCCTGGAAATTATGGATACAAGCAACAGGGATGGAACAAAATGAACATAAGACACGACACAAATAAGTGAGTTTTGGAAACGTTAATGTAACCGAGGCCAAGGAGAGGTAGTGGGCAGGAGGCAGCTTAGTCCCCTCTGAGTGTACATGAGGGGTTGGTTTTAGGAAAACGCAGAGACACCCCAATCTGAGGATGCCTAAGTCCCTTATACGAATTGGCAGAGTATTTGCATCTAACCTGTGCTCCACCTCTTGTGGGCTTAAAATCATCTCTAGCTTACTCAGAATAGCTAAGACAATGTAAGCGCTTTGTAAATAGCTATTATCCTGTGTTGCTTAGGAAATGATATTAAGAAAAGAGTCTGGACATGTCTAGTACAGATGCATTTTTTTAAATATTTTTGATCTGTGGTTGGTTGACTCCACAGAGAAGAAACCCACAGATACAAAGGGCTGAGTGTCCTCTGATCCTCCGCCTCCCCCCTTGAGGTGAGGAGGAAGAATGCCATCTATTTTCTTGGACAAGGGCAGCATTGTCTCCTGTGACATGCAGGGACCAGGAGGCAGACTGCTTCCAGATTGGGGTCAGCAGGGGGGACACAGCGAAGGAAAAAGGAAGGAGAGTTCACAGCAAAAAATCGTGGAAGGGTGTGTGGGATTGGAAGGGAGGGCAGCTGTGGAGGGGACCGGAGAGCAGACGGGGGGTGCAATGGTGGGAGTCGGATCCTGGTCAGGGCCAGGGTGCTGGAAGGTACAATAAATTTAGAGAGGGTTCTCTGGAGAGGAAAACCACCATAAGACCTTGGTAAGTGTACAGTCTTAGGAGAAATCTTGGTAATTGGTTTCAAAGCCAAGATAGAGTGGGTTTCAGGAAGGACATGGGAGGTGGTTCCCACACATACAGAGGTGTGCTGAGCCTGCCTTGAACCACCTCTAGAGAGAAATCATGGGCATCGCTTTTCCACTCTGGATTCAGGTGCCTCAGATGAGTAACTAGAAATAGGTCACCGTGGTGTGTTTACTCCCCTTAAATTAAACACTACCAGTCAGACTACCTCAACCCCCAAAATGGTTGACAACACAGAGCCAGTTGTTAAACATTTACCAGCACACCACGGACCTGTAGCAGACTCGAGTTGAGCACAGTCTGTTGCATTAATGACTGAGGATGGTATCACATGAGAGAACTCCCAGGAGGGGAGCAGCACCTTCTGCATCAGGGGAATTTGGATGAGCATGCCCTGGGTGGGGACAGGCAGGTTTCTCTTAAAATACCAGAAGGAATGGCTGCTCATTGGTCAGAAGTATATGGTGATCCATCTGAGACGATTCCACATGATACAACCTGGAAAAATCTAAGCAAATAGACACAAATCCCCAATAGCATTTCGGGCATGCAGAATTTCAGTGAATAGAAAATCAACCCATTGCCTTGAACCAGGAAGTGCTTCAGTTAGCTCCAGGGGGCTTTCTCGATTGCACCCACTGCAAGGAGTGAAAACACACCACCCAGCCGAAGCCTGTCATGGTCACTGGGACTGCTATAGAAATTCCTTCTCCTGAGTCCCCAGTGACCACTAGAAATTGCCAGTAACTGTGTCTGTTTCCAATTTGGGGAGAACATACTCTCAATGTTTAACTGTTGCTTTTCCCAACTTTCTAGGCTTCGCATTGAGCTGAGTGGGCTCAAATTGACTCTGCTGTTGAACAAAGAAGATTCTCATCTAGGAATAGTGCCGAGTACAAGAAAGAGGGTCATCAATGTTGCCTTTCTGGTCATCTTCTCCCCTCTGACTTTTTCTCCTGAACTAGCCCTTTAATGTTCTCCAGGCTGACGAGTTTCCCACATCAGTCATTTACCCAGAGCTTCTTAGGAGCCAGAAATGCAGAGATTTAACCAGTGAGTAGGTACGGACTTGTGTCATTTTACCGTGGCCACTCGCCACTCATCCGATGATGTTTGTTAATAGTCTACAACATGGTAAACCCGGTTGTAGGCATGTATGCCAGACAGAGCCATGATTCATGGACTACATGTTGGAACAGAGGAGATACAGCCGTCAGACATGAAGGTTCTGCCCTGATTTGGGTTTCCATGAAAGAGCTTCATGCTTGTAGCAGTACTAGCTGAATATCCATCAGCACTGACCATCGTTTTAAAATGCTTCATTATTTTAGAAGTCTTAGCCTTATGTACGGGAAACTCATATTCAGAGCTCAGCGTGGAAGCCACCGAGGCCCGTCTTGCTGAAGGACAGATGCTGAGAGTGCTCAGGTGTCCTTGCAGGAGGGTGACCGGTTTTTCCTCCCCCAGGATCAGCCATACACAGGGCCAGAGGGGGGATGGCAGCACGGTAGAAACAGGTCACTTGACAGATGCTTAGAGGTCCAAGGGCACAAAATCACCACCATCCCAGGTCAGTCACCAAGCTTGGCCTCAGTCACTCTTTTTACATTTTTTTTTTAACGTAGCAAGAACCTGTTTTAAATATGAATACTGCTTACCACTAACAAAAGTGAACTTCCCAAGGAAAGCCCTCATCAGAGCCCGGAGTGAGTTTTTCCAATCCCATGTGTGTTTTCAAAGGAAATGGTCTTAGGAAATAACTGAAATACAGCCTTTGCAGAGGAGGACCCAGGAGGAGGCAGGAGGGGAGATGAGAGCACTGGCTGGGGAATGGCCTACCTGGGGAAGAGAGGCGTTTCCAGAATGCAGGGTCTGCTGCCATTAGCAGAGACCCACAGTTACACTGGCCAAAGAGAGACCACTTCCTCTCTTTCTCATTGAGCGGCCTAGAGAGATGGCCAGGGCTAGGCCTGTAGAGCAACTCCATGAAGTCATCCAAGGACGCAGGCTCCTCCGGTTGTCTGGTTCCACGTCCCCAGAGGGCTGCCTCCCCTCTGTCTTACTATCAGTGGCTGCAAATTCCCAAGTGTTACTGTACCTGTGCTCTTGAACAAGTCTGCCCTGCCAGTCCCTTGTCGCTCTGCCCACAAACATCCTGATACAACCTTCTGGTTCCTGCTGCATGTCCAGTAACACTGGCCCTGATGGATGCCACCTGCTGCTGACAGCTCTGTCACCAGTGGCCATTTGCTTTGCTAAGTCGGTGAAGTCATCTGTGGCTGGCTAGGAGAAGACGCTCCTTTCTCTTGGGGTGATTCCTGAGGTGAGGCTTTTATCCTTCAGTACTCTCCAGTTCTTCTTGAGAATCAGACTCAATGACCTCAGCATTGGCATACAGTCCTTGATCTTCATCGCCCTACATATGCATCCAGAAGAAACTAGATTGCAAGGTTCAACGAAGAAATCTCAATCATGCTATATTCAGAATCACTTCCCACTCATAATTAAGATCTTTATTATGGGAAGCTCATTAACCTAGATTGTCTTCCCCAAAAATGTCTATGATCCTAACCTCACCCCCCCCCACCCATAGGACTTTCCCTTAGACCTGCCCTACCAGGTCAGGGATATCACTTTTATTTAAAGTGAGATTTTAGGTAAATCGAGGTTTAGGTAGGCATAGCTTTGAAAACCATGACATGTAAGAAACAGAATGATGAATTTGTTCATTGGGCGCCCTCCGAAGCATTAGACATCGTAGTCTGAGACTGAGACATTTGTCTTGCTCAGAGTAACCAACTACTGGGTGCAGCATCCCTCTTGAGGGCTGGCTCTACCAACTGAAAGTTTTGTTATGATTCTAAAGTAGATTTAGTCTACCATGTTGTAAATGTCAGTGACTATGGATTTTGAAACAATAAATGAACTTTAATGATGTAGCAATAGCATTCCATAGTGTTTCCTCAAATAAGTTAAAAACTTATATCCAAACAGAAAAAAAAAACTGTACATAGATGTTTACAGAAGAATTATTCATGATTTTCAGAACTTGAAGACAACCAAGATGTCTTTCATTGGGTGAAAAGTGAGGCAGACACTAGATTATTATTCTGCACTAAAGGGAAATGGGCTATCGAGACGTGAAACGACACGAAGGAAACTTCCACGCATTTCACAAAGGGAAAGAAGATGGTCTGAGAAGGCCACAGGTGGTCAGACTCCAACCATGTGACATTCAGGAAAAGACAAACTATGGACACAGTAAAAAGGTGGGTGGTTGCCAGGGTTAGGGGGAGGGACCAATGAACCGGCAGACACAGGGGACTTCTAGGGCAGTGAAACTGCTCTGTATGAGTCTGTGAGTCCCTGTCCATGTGTCCAAACCCATAGAACAGGCATCACCAAGACGGAACTGGGGACTTCGGGTGACAATGCTGTGTCAGTGTAGGTTCACTGATGGTAACACACATACCAGCAAGCACTGGATGTTGACAGCAGGGAATGCTGTATCAGTGTGTGGGAAGGCGTGCGGGAAGCCACATTCACTGTGACCCTAAAACTACTCGAAAACAATGAAGTCTACTAAACGGGCCACCCAGAGGTGGGTGTGAGGGAGGGATGGAGTGTTTTATGAAGTGAGTATTAATACCCTCAGCCTAATCCAGAGTCCGTCAACATAAATGCAGCTCTTAAATCCACCTGTAAAAATCATTCTCTCTAAATTCATGAACCCGCATACTTTATCAATAATAAATGAGATGGATGTAGGTACGTTTTTTTAAAAAGCTCCTGAGTAAGTTAGAAAAACTGAAAAGAAAAAAAAAACTTCACACCCTTTTTTTTCCTTGGGACTATAGGGATATGTTCCATATGTTCCAAACCTGATATATTAAATAATCATAAGCATCGGATGAGATCCTTGCCCTTAAAGAATACAGGGGAGATTGACTCTAAGAGTTGGAATGTGCTGATGTACGGCAGCTGCACGGAATTCATTATTTCCTTGTAAGCTCAAAATAACTTTTGAGCAGCCACTATCATCTGCACTTTAGTAATATTTTGCATGAGGCACAGTATTGTTTTGTTTTGCAGCGTCTAATTCTTCACATCTCCACACTCCCTGGTAGGGAGAAAGGAACACCACTTTTCTCCAGCTCATTGGCTCAGACATGAGAAAATTTAGCCACTGTGCAGTGACCTTGAGTAAGAGCAAACACTGGAGAAATAGAACTGTAAACCTGTCATCAGCAAAGACCACAGGACAGGGCATGCTGAGGAATCCTTAGGAAGAAAGGTGACACTGGGGATCCAGGGGCGGAGGAGAAGCTATTTCCTTCCACTGAAGGAAGATACGGATGAGTGTTGATGGTGGACATAAAAACCATGGAGGGTTGCAGATGGACCAGAAGTGGAGGCACCTGCCAATCCTGGGCCTGTGTAGAGAGTGAGGGATGGAGGAGAGGCAGCCAGACTTTAGAGATAGGAGGGGTTGAAATGAAGAGTGTGTGTGTATGTGTGAGTGTGTGAGATAATACTTATGAATTTCAGCTCCAGCTTGCACCCAACCATACTCTCCTCATTCAATGTAGCAACATGGGAATCAGCGTCATTGAATCAGAAACTCTAACAAGCCTGCACTTGAGGCTCTGAATCCCATCCACTGGGGCGGTCCTGACATTGGAAAGCTGGTCACGTGCTGAGCACCAAGACGAGGGTCTTTCTCCTATGCCGTGCCACTGTTATGGAGCGGGGACAGGGAATGATTATTCTGCATAATTGTTGAGGAGTTCAAACCAAACAGACACGACCTTCTGGGCCTCTTTCCCTGCCTCCTCCTGCTTACCCAGTCTGCTTCCCGCCTCTGTGTTCCGCTGCACTGCTGAGGGCTGCCCAGTGCCTTAGGGGTTCTCAAGGCACCCTAGCAATCAGTTTCACCTGGGCAAATTTTACAACTCAAAAACCTGGGCTCCACCCAGACAAATGGAACCAAAATCTAGGAGGTGGGAAGAGCCTGAGCAATAACCCATTTAAAATGTTCCCAGTTGACTCTAAGGTGTGGTCCAGTTTCAGAGCCACTGAGGGAAAACGCTGTTTAGTCTGAATTTTCCATAGGGAAACAAATATAGGATGGTGCTTATTTAATTCCTGCACAGGCTTTGATTTCTTCTGTACAAACTAGGCCCTTTGCCGTGAAATAATTTTTCTATAACGACAGTATCTTCAAAATATTTTGAAGACTGACTTTATGTTCTCAGCACAAAAAAGCAGCATAGGCCATTATCCAAGTATCAACAGGAATCTGGATTTAAACAGATCTGGCATTTTTCCTGTATGCCATTTCTTAAAGTCAATTTATTATCATCTTCCCTGAGAGAAACAGCAAGAAGTGATCATTCCCCCTGGGTGATCAGTTAATGTGAGTGCCAGTAATTCCATTCCCAACAGCTCAGATACACGACGAGAATCTGTTAGGAAGAAAAATAAAAGACATTGAAATCATAAACACAGCTTCCAAACCTTTAAAATAATTTCAGATCATACAAGGTCATTGCTCTTTCTGACATGTAAGCAACACTGTCAAAAAGCCCGAGGATCTTGAGAAGTCCTCCAACACTGGAAGGCGATGCCACGCAAACCCTGCAAAGAATTCCTCGCTCCTAAGAACATGAGATCTTGTCAAGAATAGAAATTGTGAATGTTTGGATAAAAGGTGTTTCCCAGGACCCTGCCTTCTGACTAGAATATTTGGTTAATTAAACTAAAGTAAAGGGAACACTGAGGTTCAGGATTTGATGGCATAAGCCAAGAATGTTTCGATTGGAGGCAGTCCCCCCCACCTCCTGGCATCCTGCCGTTGTCATTGACAAGGACATATGTCAGTATGGTGTGCACATCTGCTAAAGTGACATGCATGTAGTCTACAGCATTTTCAATGTGCATGAAGCTTGTATACCATGTTCAGGGTTCACTCTTCCATGGTCATGTATCTGTAAGAAATCTTCATGGTTTTTTGGTAACTTAATGAGACTTTCCACAGATTCTGGTTTCATTTTTCATGGCTACATAGCTGTAGTCATCATAGAAAAGAAATCCTAAAATCCCACCTCCTTTATGAAATTTTGAAAAGGTAAGTTCTTAGACTGACTGAACACTTTCCCAGTTCCATCAGTTAGTTATTCTCCACCAAAATTTTTTGTCTACTTTCCTGTGTTCTGTGTTCTTCCTTCCTACGTACAACCTTCCCATTCAGTTAGACACGTAGGAAGTCAGGCTTTGTCCCAACAAGTAAAAAGCTAAATGAAACATCAACTCTTATTGGATGTGTGAGAAAGGTGAGGATGCAGGGAAACTGCTCCCCCCAAGAATGGAAAGCAGGCCAGGTGCAGGGAGACTGGCTCACTGGAGCAGACCCTCGTGAGCAGAAGACTTCACGGGGATCCATACCTGGGTAGAAAAACCTGAGCTTTAATTGATGAACTGCTGGAGGCTCAGGGAAGACACCTCTGAGAGCTGAACACTCCAGGAGAGCCCAACCGCAGAGATTCCTCATAATTTTTTTGAGAATTACCTCTTGGAACTTGACTAAGTTCCCAAATATCAGGGAAAAAAATTCCTTTATGCTTCTAGCAGGAGGGGGAAACACACCATTTTGCAATATACCGGAGCACCCCGTTCTTAGTAAGGCCTATTCTCAGGAGATAATGGTTAAATAGAGCATCCACTGCTATTATTATCTATTATTTTTTTAATTTTTTGTATTATTATTATCACCACCATCATCATCTAACTGACTATTTCAGTGCAGCTACCTCCATCCTGGCATAAGAAGGAAAATAAATGCCAAACTCCAACTGACTGTAGCTAATTGGCAAAACCAAATTTTCTCCCTCACCCACGGGGAGAGGAAACAAATTGGAAGACTGAGTCTGGCTCATAGAACCATAGAACACTTTCCTTCCCAAACCATCCCACCACCCCACCATGTTAGTAAGACCCATTTCCAAACATTCCTTTTTGCTGAGCTTATCATGTCCAAATATCAAGAAAAAATTAAAAGTCATACCAAAAGACAAACAAAACACATAAAAAACAACAAGACAAAACTACAAAACCCACCATATGGAGAGACAAAGCAAGAATCAGAGCCGGATATGGTAGGGATTTTAAAATGATCAGACCAAGAAGTTAAAATAACTATGATTAACAGGCTGAGGTCTCTAACAATAGAGTAGACAGCCTGCAAGAATAGATGGGTAGTGCAGGCAGACAGATAGCTATCCTCAGGAAGAATAAAAAATAAATTAAAATCCCCACTGTAGCTGAAGCGAACGATGCATTTCAAGGACTGGTTATTAGACTTCACAGGAGTAAGGAGAGAATCTCTGAGCTTGAGGATAGACCTGCATAAATTTCAAAAACTGAATCAAAGAGAATGAAGATGAAAAAAGATGAAACGGAATATCCAAGGACTGTGGGACAGCAGCTAATGGTGCGACACGTGTAATGGGATTATCAGAAGAAGGGGAGAAAAAACAGGAGAAATACTCGAAATAATGATGACTGAAGTTTTCTGCAAATTAGTGTTAGATATTAAACCATAGTTTCAGGAAGCTTAGAGAACACCAGACAGGATGAATTTAAACAAACAAAATACTATACCTAGGCATATCATGTTTCAATATCAGAAAGTCAAACACAAAGGAAAAAATTGGAAAAAAAAAACCAGAAGAATAAACATTTTATCTATAGAGCAACATAGAAAGAATTCCATCTGAGTTCTCCTTAGAAACCATGCGAGCCCAAGAAGAGAATGGAGAAAATGCAGTGTTAAGGGGCAGCACCAACAACCTAAAATGTTGCATCCTGTGAAATTATTCTTCCAAAGTGAAGTAGAAATAAAGATTGAGGAATCTTTTGAGAGTAGACCTGTTTGGCAAGAAATGTTAGAAGACAAGAGAAGGAGAATAAGAAAAGTCAGACACTCAGCTCTGCATAAAGGAAGAATGTAAAAGAAGGTATGAGTAAATGTACAATAAATTTTTCTTTCTTACTCTTAATTGATCTAACAGACCAAAGTTTGTTTAAAAATAGTAATATCAACAGTGCACTTGAATATTTTCTTAGTCTGTTTTTGGTCACTATAGGAGAATACCACACACCAGGTAACTCATAATAACTTGAAATCTACATTGTACAGTTCTGGATGCTGGGAAGTCCTTGACCAGGTATTGTAGTTTAGATATGGAGTGTAGTCCCAAAGAGCATGAGTGAGACAGTGTAAGACAGTTAGAGGTGAAAAGTTTGGGTTAGGAGAGCCTTAACCTAATCAGTGCACTAATCCCCTGATTAACTGGGTGGTGACTGTAGGCAGGTGGTTATGGTTGGAGGAGATGGGTCATTGGCAGCCTGACTTTAGGGTATATATTTTGTCCCTGGTGAGTGTGACATGCTGTCTCTGCTTCCTGGTATGCTGTTCTGAGCCGCCTTTCCTTCACCATTCACTTCTGCTATGATGTTGTGCCTCCCCTTGGGCCCAGAGCAATAGAGCCGTCTACAGACTAAGACCTCTGAAACCATGCTGTCCACAGACTAAGACCTCTGAAACCATGACTGCCTAATCAATTTTTCCTGCTCCAAAATTGTTCCTGCCAGACCGTTTGATCACAGTAATGAAAAAGCATTGGTGAGCATTTTTTCATGTACTTGTTGATTGATTGTATATCCTCCTCTGAGAAGTGTCTGTTCAGGTCCTTGGCCCATTTGTTGATTGGGTTATTTGCTATCTTATTGTCTAATTTTTTGAGTTCTTTGTATACTCTGGATATTAGGGCTCTATCTGAAGTGTGAGGAGTAAAAATTTGTTCCCAGGATGTAGGCTCCCTATTTACCTCTCTTATTGTTTCTCTTGCTGAGAAAAAAACTTTTTAGTTTAAGTAAGTCCCATTTGTTGATTCTTGTTATTAACTCTTGTGCTATGGGTGTCCTATTAAGGAATTTGGAGCCCGACCCCACAATATGTAAATCATAGCCAACTTTTTCTTCTATCAGGCAAAGAGTCTCTGATTTGATATCAAGCTCCTTGATCCATTTTGAGTTAACTTTTGTGCATGGCGAGAGAAAGGGATTCAGTTTCATTTTGTTGCATATGGATTTCCAGTTTTCCCAACACCATTTGTTGAAGATGCTATCCTTCCTCCATTGCATGCTTTTAGCCCCTTTATCAAATATAAGATAGTTGTAACTTTGTGGATTGGTCTCTGTGTCCTCTATTCTATACCATTGGTCCACCCGCCTGTTTTGGTACCAGTACCATGCTGTTTTGGTCACTATTGCTCTGTAATATAGTTTGAAATCTGGTATCGCTATTCAATCAACAAGTACATGAAAAAATGCTCACCATCTCTAGCAGTCAGAGAAATGCAAATCAAAACCACCCTAAGATACCATCTCCAGTAAGATTGGCAGCCACTATGAAGTCAAACAACAACAAGTGCTGGTGAGGATGTGGAGAAAAGGGTACTCTTGTACATTGCTGGTGGGACTGCAAATTGGTGCGGCCAATTTGGAAAGCAGTTTGGAGATTCCTGGGAAAGCTGGGAATGGAACCACCATTTGACCCTGCTATTGCCCTTCTCGGACTATTCCCTGAAGACCTTAAAAGAGCATGCTACAGGGATGCTGCCACATCGATGTTCATAGCAGCACAATTCACAATAGCTAGAGTGTGGAACCAACCCAGATGCCCTTCAATAGATGAATGGATAAAAAAAATGTGGCATCTATACACAATGGAGTACTATGCAGCAATAAAAAATGACAAAATCATAGAATTTGCAGGGAAATGGATGGCACTAGAGCAGATTATGCTTAGTGAAGCTAGTCAATCCCTAAAAAACAAATACCAAATGTCTTCTTTGATATAATGAGAGCAACTATGAACACAGCAGGGAGGAAGAGCAGGAAGAAAAGATTAACATTAAACAGAGACATGAGATGGGAGGGAAAGGGAGAGAAAAGGGAAATTGCATGGAAATGAAGGGAGACCCTCATTGCTATACAATATTACATATAAGAGGTTGTGAGGGGAATGGGAAAATTAACAAGGAGCGAAATGAATTATAATAGATGGGGTAGAGAGAGAAGATGGGAGGGGAGGGGAGGGGGGATAGTAGGGGATAGGAAAAGTAGCAGAATACAACAATTACTAATTGGGCATTATGTAAAATTGTGGATGTGTAACCGACGTGATTCTGCAATCTGCATTTGGGGTAAAATTGGGAGTTCATAACCCACTTCAATCTAATGTATGAAATATGATATGTCATGAGCTTTGTAATGTTGTGAACAACCAATAAAAAAAAAAAGAAAAGGCATTGGTATCTGGTGAAGGCCTCCTTGTCACATCCCCTGGGGGTGGGGGAAAGGTGGAATGTCCTAACCTTACACGGTAGAAGGCAAGGGGCAAGAGAGGAAACACACTCCTCCTTTAATCTTATGCTCACGTATAGAGGCCCTAATCCCATTCATGATAGCTCCACCATCATGATTTAATTATTTCTTAAAGATTCTCACCTCTTGATACTATAACATTGGAGATAAGATTTTTAACCTATGAATTGTGGCATGATCATGCAAACCCTAGCAATTATGTGTATGTATGATTAAGTGTAGGTATATACAAATAAAATACATAAAAACTATATGAGATGGGTGGGAGGAATTAGGATAATTCTGTAGTTATAGGTAACTACATCACCTACAAAGGGGCATAATGTTATTTGAAGCTGGACTTAGATTTATTATAAATGTACATTGCAAACTGTAGGGGCAACCCTAAAAACTAATGAAGTACAATTAATATACCAAAAAACAATTAAATTATGTAAAATGCTCAATGAAACCACATAAAGTAGAAAGAGAATAAAAGACAAAAAAGGAACAAATAAAAAATACATAGAAAACAGTAACAAATTAGTAGATATTATTCAATCATATCATTACGTTGAATGTCAGCATTTTAAATGAACCAATTAAAAGACAAAGATTGTTGGAGTGAATAAAAAATAAGACTCAACTCTATTCTGTCTAGAAGATGCTCACTTTAAATATAAAGGAATATATAGAATAAAAATAAATGTATGAAGGAAAACATATCATGATAACATTAATCAAAATAAAGTAGGAGTAGCTATATTAATTTCAGAGAAAGAAGATTTCAAAGAAAAGTAACCTATCAGAGATTAAAAGAAGCATAGTGATAAAGGGTCAATCCTACAAAAAGACTTTACAACTATTTAATAGCAGTATCAAAGTATATTTAATAGCAGTATCAAAGTATATAAAAGACAAACTAATAGAAATGCAAGGAGAAAAAGATAAACCCACTATCATAGATAGAGACTTAAATGCTTATCAGAAATAGATCCAGCAGATGGAAAATCAGGTAAGGGAATAGTTGAATTCAACAATACCATTAATCAATTAAATATAATCCACATCTGTAGACTACTTTATCCAACAACAACAAAATATACATTGTTCTCAAGCTCACATGAAGGTAGACTATATTCTGGACCAAAAAAAAAAAAAAAAAAAAAAAACCACACCTGTAGATAGATTCAAAAGGATAGGCATCATTCAATATCTGTTCTCAGACCACAATGGAATTAAGCTAGGAATTAATAATAGATAAGTAGAAAACTTCTAAAATATATAGTGACTAAACAACACACTTTTAAATAGCACATTGTTTAGAAAAGAGATCTCAAGAAATTTAAAAATATTTTGAGCGAAATGATAATTAAAACACAACTTACTGAAGCCTGTGGGATGCAGCAAAGGGAAAGCGAAGAGGGAAATGTATGAATTGAAGACATATAATAGAAAATCAGATCTAAAATTAGTTGTCTAAGTTTCCACCTTAGGAAATTAGAGAAAGAAGAGCAAACTAAATCCAAAGTAAGAAAGGAAAAAAAAAAGAAGAAGAAAAAGAAAATTAGAGCAGGAATCAATGAAATTGAAAACATGAAACCAATAAGGAAAATCAATAGAACCCTAAACTGGTTCTTTGAAGAGAGCAACCAACTAATAAAATTATGGCCAGCCCAACTATGAAAAAAAAGAAAGGAAACAAATTACTAACATCAGAAATGAAAGAGGAGACAAAACTACAGATCCCGTGGATAGTAAAAGTATAATAAAGGTATAGTAGGAACAACTTTATGCCTACAAAATTGATAACCTAGTTGAAATGGACCAATTCCTTAAAAGAATCAACCTACAAAAACTCCCACAAGAAGAAAACTGAATAGGCTTTCCTATATTAAAAAAAACTAATAACTAAATTAATAATTAAATAACTTTCTCAAAGAGAAAGCACCAGGCCCATAGCTTCACTGTTGAAATCTACATAGCATTTTACCAGTTCTCTATAATCTACTTCAGAAGATAGATGCATAGGGATTGCACCCTTAATAATTCTTAGGCCAACATTATTCTAATGCCAAAATCAGACAAAGAAGTTCTAAGGGGAAAAAAATGACAGAACAATATCTCTTGTTAATATAGGTGTAATCCCTCCCCCAAATCAGGAAATCAAACTCAACAATGGATAACAAGAGATAGGTACTACCACCATGTGAAATTTATCACAGTTATACAAGGTTGGATAAACATTTTTAAAACCAATTAATGAGGACGATCATATGAACAGGGTAATAAAGAAAAGTTGCAGGATCATATCAATAGATTAAAAAAATATATTTGACAGAATCCAATACCCATTCCTGATAAAAACTTCCCTAACTTGATAAATAATAAAGTGGGGATGTCTCTTGTCACCACTCCTTTTCAATACTATCTTGGAAGCAGTAGCTAAAGCAATAAGACAAGAAAGGGTATAAAAAAATTTCATATGGGGAAGGAAAATGAAGCTCTTTTTGTCCACAGATAATGTGATCGCCTATGTAGAAAATCTGAAAGAACTGGCAAAACCAAAACAGTAAAAACAGAACAAACTCTGGAACAGTTAAGCAATTACAACAAAGTTGTAGGATCCACGGTTAAGATACAAAAGTCAATCACTTTCCTGTACACTAGCAATCAACAAGTGGAACTTGATATCAGAAACACAATGCCATTTGAATTAGCATCCCCCAAAATGAAATATTTGAGTATAAACTAACAAAGTATCTATAATATCTACATGAGGAAAAATATAAAACTGATACATATAATGGAAGAACTAAAGAAATTGATGTTTCATGATCTTAGGAAGTTTTGGTATTTTTAAGATGTCAGTTGTTTCCATACACATTTAATGCAATCTATATATTTAGTCCAATTCTGATCAATATATAAGAAAGTATTGTTGTGGACAGTAATAAATTGATTCTACAGTTTATATGGAAAAGCAATGACCCAAATTGCTAACACAATACGGAGGAGAAAGAAGAAAGTTGGAGGACTGATGCTATCTGACTTCAGGATGTGCTATAGCTACAGAAATCAAGACGAGATAGTATTAGCTAAAGAATGGATTAGAAAATCAATGGAATATCCAGAGAACCCAGAATTAGACCCACATACATGTAGACCATGGAGCAAATTCAATATAATGGAGAAAAGAGAGACTTATTAATAAATATGCTGGAATAAGTGGCTATTCACATGTGGAAAAAAAAACTAGACAAAATTAACCAAAATGATTGTAAAGTGCAAAACTATAAGACTCCTAGAAGACAACCTAAAAGAAAATCTAGATGTCCTCGAGTATACCAATGTCTTCTTAGGTAAAACAACAAAGATACAACCATGAAAGAAAAATTGACCACTTAAACTTCATCAGCAATAAAAATCTGCTGTCTGTTAAATACAAGGACAAAACAACAAGGGGACAAGCTACTGACTGCAGAACACATTTGCCAAGCCACATCTGATGAAGGACTATTATTTAAAATGCACAAAGAACTTTACAACTCAACCATAAGGAAACGATGGGCGGAGGCTTTAACAGACATCCCACCAAAGACATATGAGCGGTAAAGAAGCATAGGATGAGATGCTCTTCTTCCTACATCATCAGAGGAGTGCAAATGAAAACACTGCGATTGCTCTACATGCCTATTAGAAAGTCCCAAATATAAGCACTGGTTTGACAGCCCAGGGCTTTCAGGCATGTGGAGCCACAGACATTCCCATTTATTGTTGGGGGGATACAATCTGTATTGGAAGACAGTCTAAGTCTCTTAGAAAACCAACAGGCTCTTGCAATACAATCCAGCAATCACACTCCTTGGTATTCACCCAACAGAGCTGAAAACTTAGGTCCTCATAAGGTCTACAAGTGGATGTTTATATCATCTTTGTTCACAATTGCCAAAACTTAGTCAATCAAGATGTCTTTCCATAGGTGAATGGATAAATAAACTGCAGTACATCAAGACAATGAAATAGGATTCCACTCTACAGAGAAATGAGCTATCTGAGCAAGAAAAGACAAAGAGGAAATTTAAATTCATATTACTAAGTGAAAGCTGCCAACCTAGAAAGCCTACCTATTGTACGATTCCAATCATATATATGTGGCATTCTGGAAAAGAGAAAGTTATGGAGATAATAAAAAGATCAGGGGTTGCCAGGCTTGTGGGAGTAAGTGATAAACAGGTGGAACACAGAATATTTTTAGGGAATGAAACCTAATCTTTTGATACAATAGCAGTAGATAAATGTCATTATAAATTTTTCCGAAAACATAGAATGTGTAACACCAAGAGAACTCTAATGTTGACTATGTCAGTGTAGATTCATCAAGTCTAACAAATATACCACTTTGGCAGAGGATATTGCCAATACGAGAATACTGATAATATTCATGTACGAGGAAAGGGAAAATATGGGAAATCTCTGTGCATTCCTCTTACTATTGCTATGAATGTAAGCTCTAAAAACAATGTCTGGGTGCATAAGTAGACAGGAAGACAGATTGAATAAAAGAAAAGGAAAGGTAGGAGGAAGAAAGGAAGAGTTTTGTCTTTCTCTCTTTTTTTCATGAAAAGTAGGGCAAATAGATACTTCTGTGGCAGGAAGGACTTAAGGCTCATGAATTGTGGGTCGTGGTTGGCTTGCTCAGCAAGACTCCCTGCTAGCTGTAGAAATATTTGCAGAACCTTGGTCTCCCTTGTAGAACTGCAGATAGTGGGAGATAGAATTTTAAAAGATAGAAAAGATGTTTGCTGATTCTATGGTGGAAGATTGAAGCAAGGTAGTAGATAATGAAATAATAGATCTAAGATATGTGTTAGATACACAGAGCAGATGGTTTCGGAATGAAAAGAAAGAGAATCACAAACCTACCACATGGATCCGGTAACTAAACAGATCTGACTCAAGTCCTGCTTCTGTATTTTCATCTGTGTAAAATTACCCAATTTCCAAAATTTCTGAAGCCTCTCTGTCTACCCTGTAGCATGACACAACACTCTTTCCTCCACTGTCGCCTGCGAGGGATTGGAAAAGAAAGGGTCTACAAGGCACCAGTACATCGTCTGGAATATACAGTAGAGCAGGTGAGCTCCTCAGGAATGTCAACTCAAGGATTTCAGAGGAGCAGAATCCCAGTGCAGTATCTTAATACTTTATATTTCTCTCTTAGGCTCTGAAAAAGTACAGGATGAAGCCAGTTTCTTGGAGCCCAAAAGAAAATCGGATCTGCATAAGGAGAATCTGGGGTACACTGAAGTGCTACTGGGTGGCTTTTATCTAGGACATGGTGAACCAATCTCCAGGGCCTTCAGCAACCCTGAAAATGGGTGTCATTAAAACATGACTCATACAAAGTGAGACATTTTCAAAAGCGCTGTGAGACCTGGTCATGGTGGTATCCTAGAGGTTATAAGTTGTCACTTACAAAATAAGTGCCTGTCAGTGGTGCAGTTTTTAATGACAATGGGCAGGGTGGGGGATGGAGCCATGGGGGCACCTGCTTCCTGAGTTTCGATTGAAGCAAGAGGAATAATCAAAAGTAGATCAGAGCTCAGCCCAGAAGTTGTTGGGGCTGATGGGGCTTTAGAAGACAAGGTCCTGTGACCGGCTCCATTAGACCCATGGGGACAAAGAGACATTTTTTAGCTAACAGAGTAGCCAATAAATGGATGCAGAGAAATTTGCTTCAAGTAGCATTTGAACTATCAAGAAAAGAGACTTTCAGAATAAAAAAAGGAATTCAGAAACAAGTCTTTCCAACATGTATCATTTTACAGACAAGAAAAACAGAGCTTTAGGATGCGAAGGACTCACAGTGTTCAGTTTTGCAGCCCAGAACTGGACCCAGGCCCTCGCCCATGTTAGAGACCTTCCTACCTTTCATGTGCTCTTGGATCCAAGAGTGGGAGTTGAAAAGATTTAAGTACAGCTACAATTTCCAATTCACAACGTCCACAGAAAGACAGGCAGACTTCACAAAATAAATAAAAGGCAATTTTAACCAATGGAAACGTTTGTATTTTAATTTAAATAGTATATCATAATCTTATGGTACTTTTCCAATTGCAAAGGATAGAAGATTAGGAACCAGTTACGGATGGGTTTTTCACACCAGGTTTAATGAAAGTGGTTTGATATGAGACAATTACTTTAATTCCTGATTAGGTTTGCACAATTTGGCAACCAACTTGGATTCTCAGGAAGTATTGCCTGCAAATTCTCCAGCCCAGAAATCAGAAACCAGTCTCTCTTTCTTGCTTGCTGAACTTCTGTTTAGATTTTTCTTCTTGACACAAACATCCTGGCGAAGCTTTGTCCGAGCCTGAAGGTGCTCTATGTGAGGTTGCAGGGGAAACAAAGCCGAGTTCTGTAAACGGCGGTCCTGACAGCAGAGACCGGCTTCGCCCTGCACTTTTTCTGGCTGCTGCGTCCAAATCTCAATACCCAGTGATGAATAGATTGCATGTGTGTGGCAGGAGATAAAATGATCTCTGTTGGCCCTTTCCCAGCCACCGATGTCACAGCCTTGACCTTCAACATCTTATTCCAGCTCCAGTGCACTGAAGTGCTCCAGGGCAGAATAGTCTGTGTCACTCTGCCTCAGCATGGCCAGCGGCTCCCAGGGCCTGGGAATGCACGCATATTGGGGAAGTCTTTCTGTGTCACCAAAGCAATCAGTTGGCTCCAGCTTGGGAAGAAAATAAGGGCTGGACAAAACTGAGGGGGCGAACAGATGGGTAAGGATCCCTCCCTTATCATGTGTGTCTGTGCAGGATTATTCAGCCAAACTCCACTCTCTAATGAGCATGGATCAGAAAGCTTTCTGCAAAGAAAATGATGGGAGTCCTTTTTTCTATTGGCTTCTGTGCCTTGAGAAGGATCTAGGGCGATATCTTTATTCTTCATAGTAGAGAATGTTGCCAAATGAAAGGGTGTTTATGGCAATCCTGCTGGTGTTCATTGCAATCAGTACTGTGATACCAGAGTGAGCATTGCAGACCCCCTTTACCATGACCCAGGTCCTCCCTGGGAGATCTGCATCCAGTCTCAGGGCCCTGACCGGAGCCAGATAGGGCTTGAGAAAAGAGATTCTAAACCATCGTGGAAATCACAATCACCTCGAGGGCGGAGGGGATAATAACCCACCCACTGAGCCCACCCACCCCCAAGCTGTCAGGAAACTATGAATTGGAAAGCTTCAGGAGTAGGCTTCAGAAGAGAGAGTTCCCCGTACCCCAGGATGAGGAAGCTGGGAAGTTGGGGGTCGTTTGCTAAAATGAAAAGTGAATCGGCTACTTTTATATTTCACATGGTCTGTCAGCACCCTGACCCCCAACTCCATGACTCTGGAAGGTTCTGCAGGCTCCATGGGTTCCTGGAACAGCGGGGCTGAGGCATCAAAATCAAGACTCGGTTCTCTGTGTCACGGTGGCATGAGGAGGTGGGTCATGGGAGGCAGCCTCACGGGTGCACTCAGGCCCCTCTCGTGTGAGTTCTCACTGGTGGAGAGCTGGTTCACCACATGATGGGGTTGACACAAAGTCTGCCCAGCGCGGCTTCTCCCTGTGGCTCGGGCCCACTTGCCCACTTGCTCTTCCTCTTCCTACCAGGAGCTGAAATTGTACGAGGCCCTCCCCGCGGGCCAAGTGGATGCCAGCTCCTTCCTGGGCACCAGAGTCATGGGCCAAATAACTCTTTTCTTCATAGACCATGCCGTCTCAGGTCCTGGCCGAGCAGCAGGGAACAAACAGAAGACACCACAGACACACAGTGACTGGTGATGTTTCCTTATCAACACGGTAAGTTCCTCAGAAGCCAGAGTCAGAATCTATATAACTTTTTGTCTCCCCATGGAGCAAAATGCAGTTCAGCGAGCAGGGCCCTAGCCAGCTTCACGAAGCAGCTGGTGAGTGTCTGATGGTGCCCTGGGCCTTCCAGTCCTCCCTGGAACTGAGGACAAGGTGGGAAGGCTTCCTACCAGATTATCGAGAACTTTGGATGCTCTCTTCGGCGGAGAGAGCTGCTCACATAGACACACATGTGTCCCTACATTTCCCAGCCCTCAGCTGCAACTGGGATGTGATGAGTCCTGAGGAATAGACAGTGAGAAGAACTGGCAATGCCACATCGGGGTCACAGGAACCAAGAGTTGATTTCCCCTCTCCATTTTTCTTGTCCTCCATCATGGGGACTGGAGATGGCCACATCGTAAGGTGAACAGCTCAAGTTTATCAGTGAGGAACAAATGGGAGGTCTTTCACCAGATTTTGCTGGAGGAAGACATAAATTTCTGTTTTCCTAAACCATTCAGATTTGGGGTTTTTAAGTAACTGCTGTAAACTTTCTCCTTTTCTTACTCCTATGCATGTCATAAAATTGAGAGTTAATTTTGACTAAGTTGGAACAACAGACACTTTCATGTAGGAAAGCAGAAACTGTAAATACCTTAATGATCAAATTAGCTATTTTAAAATCTCGATTTCAGTTGGGTACTAGTGGTGCACACCTATAAGCCCAGGGACTGAGGAGGCTGAGGGAGGAGGATCTTAAGTTTGAGGCTACTCTCAGTAACTTAGTAAGGCCATAGCAACTTAGCAAGATCTTGTTTCAAAATAAAAAATCATAAAAAAGGGCTGGGGATGTAGCTTAGTGGTACAGCACCCGGGGTTCAATCCCCAATACTGCCCCGAAATAAATCATGTCTTAATATTTTCTCTGCTCCTGAAATTTCCCATAGTCTTTTACCTCTCACTTCTTCATTCAACAACTTAGTTGCTGAATTATTAATTGCTGATTTTTGTTCCCCTTATTTATCTACCACCCTGTGTCTGGTGGGACATTCAGGTAACTTAGTTATTTATTAAATATCAGAGCACAGCATATGTGCCGGACACTATTGAAGTGCTTGTCCAATATTTGTTAATCTTCATGGCAACTCTCCAGAGCCCTGTTACCTTCCTTGAGCCTCTGAAGGACATTGGAGCACAGAGAAATTGAGGAACTTGCTGAAGGTCCCAGAGCTGGTAGGGAGAAGCACTGGGACTTGATCCCAGGCAGTCTGGCTCCAGGACCTGGGCCCTGAGTCACCAAGCTCTGGAGATGGGGTGATGGTCTACTCAGGGCAGAGAAGAGGGAGCCATGGTGGACAGCCTCGTCCTTGTTCCCGGGGCCTTCTGAAAACGGGCCCTGCCTTCCTCCTAAGTTCTCACGGACCTCACCTTGGATTTAAGACCAGGAGGGTCTCAGGAGAATGCTGAGGAGACAATCAGGAGGTCACCCATCTCTGCATTCCTTCAATATTTCCCTTAGATTCCCACCCAGCCACTGCTTTCCCCACATCTTTATTCACTTACAGACGAAGTTCATTCATTTTGGCATGACGACAGCGCTTACTTCACCACGTAAACACGCAGAGGGGAGTTCCGACCGAGGATGTAAATGAGAGAAGAGGAAACGGATTCCACCTGAGCCACGTCCACTGCCCACACCGGGAGCATCTGTGGATACTTGTAGGGAGACGGCAGGAGAGACAAGTGTGCAGGTAGTGCGTTCTACCTGCCCACCACGTAGCCTAACTATTTAGCCCTTTTTAAATCAGTGCTTTCTTGATACTTTACATTGTTGTTTCCCGTTGTGGAGTTGAGTGTTTAATGTTCTAGTCCCCAGAAACAGAGGGTGTTGGTCGAGTCTTTACTTGGAGATAGGCAGTTGCTGCAGACTGGATGTCTGTCTCTCTCACACATTCCCCGTGAGGGAGCCCTCCTTCCCAGGGGGAGGTGCTTCGAGATGGGGTGTCTGGGGAGATAATCAGACCACGAGTGAGCGTGGAGTCCTCCTAAGTGGGATTATCTTAAGAGACAGGAAATCTCTTTCCCCCCGCCCTCTCTGCCATGAGAAGATACCAGAGGCATCCACAGCAAACCCAGGAGCAGGTCCTCCCTGGGAAAGGAATCAGTAAAGTTCTGACAGATGATATCAATGAAAGAAGAGGAAACGAAGTTTGATCTTGAATTTCCCAGTCTCCAGAACTGTGAAAAGTAGGTGTGTGTTGTTCAAGGCACCTAGTCTGTGGTGTTTGCTAGAGCAGTCTGAACTAACCGTCTGCCTGTAGGGACTTTATATTAACTTATTTAACCCTCCTAACAATTTGTAAGACATATGCAATTGAGTCTCCTTACTTCTGGTGGTCAAATTCTGGAAAGTTTCCATAAACGTTGAATTGACTAATCTTGAGTTTCTGTTCCTAGGGCCAGTGAAAGTGTAGGTTCCTGTGAGCCCCCGGTCACAACACTGTCCTCAGCTCATCAGTCTATGACAATTGGGTGGCGTCTTGTTGAAAGACTCCTTGCTTCGTGGATTCCCTGACACAGAGTTCATGGCCGACCGACTGCCCTGTGGCTCGGGCCTGAAGGAGCTTGTCTTGCACTCACTGTTCTCGGCAAGGCCTATGGTGGCCCTCCTGCACTCAGGAGCCTGAGACCCACTTCAGCTCCACACGTGGGGCCTTTTGAAACAGTGAAATCACCAACAGAAAGGAACAAACGTGGAACACATGGCACTAAACAGACTCTGAAAGGAGCATCAGCAGAGCCAGGGCTGCCACCCCGGACAGAGCCTCGTGTTTGACCTCCACTGGGAGCAGGTCCACCAGGTGACTCGGGGCTTCTCACTGCTCCATGCAAGTCTGCAGATGGCCACCGAGGAGCCTCCAGCATTGGCTGTGGGGTGACAGATAGGGGTAGTGAGTGGGTAAAATCACAGGAAGAGAGAGTGAGTAACGAGTGCTGTGGACAGAGGACCTGTGTCCTTCCCGCCTGGCCACATCCAGAGCTGGGGGCTCTAAAGCAGTAGTTGTGGTGAAGTGAGGTCGTAAGGTGGGGCCCTAATCTGACAGGGTGAGACGCTGGAGAGCGGTCAGGGTCTTCTCCCTGTCCCCTCCCTCAAAGGCCTCACTTCAAGGCCGTGTGAGCAGGTGGCTGTCTAAAAGCCAGGGTCCAAGCCCTCACCAGGCAGAATCCACCAGAGCCTGAAGCTTGGGCCTGGCAGACTTCAGAATTGTGAGAAACTACGTTTCTGTTGCTTAAGGTCCCCCCTCGGGTGTCTTCTGTTACAACAACCCAAGCTACGAGGTGACTGCCCTGTTATGATGCCACTTGAAGGAGGAGCAAGCTTGGGACACGAGATGACACGTCACCAGCACGTGCTCATCACGTCTGCTCCTGATGCACCAGGTTCCAACTCGAAGCAGGCTAACTGCCCAGGGTGGCTTTTACCCTGGAGCACCAGGCCTGGCCCGGCTCCACAGTGGGCTGGCTTTTCTCCTTTCCTCTAAGCTGCTCCGGGACATCACGGAGCACGCCTCTTCTGACAATAGATGTCTTTGTACCTCTCAGGCTCCCCCAAAGGTGAGAAGAGAATGCAAACCCACGCGTCCGTTCAGACCTGCCTGCAGCAACCGCAGTTCTGCCAGCCTGGGCCAAGAGAGGCCTTCCTCCTGGAGATCTCCTTCCTGGGCCATGCCATGGCCCTTAACCAGGGAGAAAGCTCTCCGAGAGCTGTCCGTCTGACTGGCCTTCACGATCTAAACCACGGGGTTATCTTCTTTCCTTTCCCCATGGCAGATCACCGCCTCTGCTCTTTATTAGTGACACTCTAGTTCATTGGTTATTAATGAGCTTGGGACCATGGAGCGTTTCGATAATCTGAAGAAAATCATGGACATGTTGCCCCAGAAAAATGCTCTTGTGAAACGATGCAGGAGCGCTCATACGAATTTCCCCAGGCTCGGGAACCAGCAGTTGCCCCCTCTCCCTCCTGAAAGCCTTTGCTGTAACATGGGCCATCTCCTGGACAGTGAAAGGACAGAGGCCTCCGTCTCCACCCTGTGCGTGGTGACAGCAAATAGCCAGGGGAGGTCTGAAGCCGCAGCGCTCGCTCGGTGAGGTGTGTTCCTGGCCGTCTCAGGCCTCCTGTTCCCGGGCACCGGGCTCCTCTTTATCCTGTGTTTCAATGCTCTGTCTTTATTCCCACAGTCCTTTAGCTCTTTGCAAGCTCCTCTTCTAAGAAATGGGCAAAGGACAACGTGTACTTGGAAAGAAAGCAATGCCCTGCTTCCCTTCCCAGGGGCGCGGGTCCCTGAACCCTGGGAAAGAGGGGATGTCACCCCACAGCCAGAGTTTCCAAGGGCGACTGAAGGCGGAGAAACAGGAAACCAGTCCTACAGCTGACGCCCAAGCACTTTTCCATATGGAAAGCTGCCTCAAACCCACAAGAGACACTGAGAATCAACTCTGGGCTTTCTTTTCTCTCTGCTTAATACCAAATGGGCCGGGAAGAAGCCCTGGTAGCTTTTAAAAGTGCACTTATGATTTGGACTCCAAGCTGCGTGAGCCCCCATTGGAGACCACTGCTCTCTCATGGCCTGCTTTGAATAAACAATCGCGCGGCCCTGTGTGATGTCACTTCTTCACCAGATTCTAGCACTGAGCCCCGGCTTGCCATGGTTACTTGCATTTTAAACTTGGGCTCCTTCCCTTCCCCTTGGCTGGGATTCCTGCTCACTTGGCAGAGCCTCCGTCTCATTTGAACTTTTGCCCTCTTTTAATCTCCACCAAATTTTCCTCTAAAAGAACCTTTCATGGGCACCTTTTGTTGCTCCGAGTTCCTTTCTGGTGTGAGAACCAGTGCAAGGCCTGTCCTTCCTCCTCTGTGAACCCGCAGTGGCCGCTGGTTTTTTTTGTGTGTACTTTTCTTTCTTTCTTTCTTTTAAATGAAGGAAGCACAAGATGCAAGCTGTTTGCTGAAAACAAAATGTTTGCTTTCTCCGGTCCGTGGACACACACACATCTGTGTACATCGCTGTGGCTTGGCTCTTATCAGATTCCAGGGCTGTTCCTCTTTATTCCTTCCACAGAACTCTGCTCAACTGATCTCAGATCCAAAGCTGAGCTCACGAAGAGTCCCATTCCCTCTTTACTTCCCACACCAGGACCTCAGCATGCACAGAACCTCTTTTCCCCTTCCAGGGGGTAATGGGCATTTCAACCCCTCCCCCAGAGTTAGAGGATCTATTTCCTGGGTAAGGGACTCTGAAATTTATTCAGAACTTTTAGGCTTCATCCCACCCGCTCTCTGAATCTTTCTCCTCAGTCTGGACTCGGTTTTGTTTGCCCCCACCCACCATGGCGTGAGACCCAGTGCCGGGAGCTGGTGACTGAATGGCAGCTCACCATGGAGCTAGGTGCCACCTTCTTTCCCAGAATCGGATCTGTCCCTCTGCATTCCTTTCCTGAGCCTCAGAACATGTTGAGGTGTGCCACTGCAGCTGGGTTCTCTCCTGCGGGTTAGGTTGTTTGGTTCTGCCAATGCCCCCCACCCCTGGCTGAGTGTTCTGGACTCACGGTCCTGTTCTTTTCCCTCGGCCACCTGCGGTGACCTTCTTGCCTTCTCCTTGATTCAGAGGACAAGGTGCATGGCTTCAGCTTCCACTTTTGCTCCCATGCTGCCTGCTCTTCCTACCCTGGTAAGAGCTGAACAGCCTCATCCAGTCCTGGAGGGAAAATGAGCTTCCTCCTCTTGATATGTCCTCCCGGATTTAGGGGGACCGTGCTCCACATTTGATCCAACGCCACTGCCATCTATTCTGGACCACCTCCGACTTCTCTTCCTTCAAAGATGCTTAAAATGGGGAATAGCATGGATGGTGGAAGGAGACCCCCATCATTATACAAGACACATGTATGAAGATGTGGATTGGTGTCAACATACCTTATATACAAATAGAGATATGATAAGTTGTGGTATAAAGGTGTATTAAGAATTGTAATTCAAAAAAAAGTTAAGAGAGCTCATGTAGATTGACATAATTTGGCATGAACTAACTGTCTATAAAGTTATATCTCTAGAAATTAGACAAATGCCAACCAAAACTACTACTACGCTGAGATTCCATCTCACTCATCAGAAGGGCAAATTATGCTGTGAATGGATACTTATGATTGTAATGCATTCCACTATGGTCACGTATGTAAGAAATAAAAATAAACAAATAAAATTTTTTAAAATGTTAATGAATAGATAAATAAATAAATAAAACATTCCCAGACGAGCTGTCTTGTTGCACGCGTCCTTCTCACGGCCACCTGACACGTTTCCCTCCTTGTAGCCCACGCTCAGTGACCACAAGTGCCCGTTCATCTTCTCTCCTCTCCTCCTGTAGCTCTCTGGTCCCTTTATCTTGCTTTCAACTTCCACCCCTGCTGAGAATTTCCTTACAAAGATCCTCAGGACACAGGGGAGGCTGCCTGTCCCCTCCTGGTCTCCTCTACCTTGAGGGACCGACTTGTCACAGACCGTTATTTTCTGAATCACATTCTGCTTCCTCACTGGTAGCTCACCTCAGGCCTCTGACCTTAATTCAGCTAAGATCATCAAACATATGTGAGATATTGTCTCAAACACACTAGAATCTAGAATGGGACTTTTCTTGTCATCTGGGAGTTAGCTCCCTGCCATCCCAAGGACAATAGGCAGGCCATCAGTCACGTATATTCATTGCTATATCATCTAAATTTATTGCTAAAACATAGAAATACTTCTGCTGGGCTGGAAAATAGCTACTTCCGGAGCCCCACCACTCCACTGCCCCAGCTTCCCCCAGACTTCCCAATGATCCAGAAGTTTAAGGATTGTCCTGGATCACCAGGCTTTTCCATACTCCTACTTCTAGGGTACGATGGGAATCCCTTCTAATGGTCCGCTGTGGTTGCTGTTGGAACATATGGAACATCACAGTCAATAAGTGTCTCCTTTTCCAAGGACCAAGCAGAGAGAATCGCTCCTGGGTTGACCAAGACATGATGGAATTGGAACTTCTTTCTCCCACTCTCCTCCATCCATCCCATAAACACAAAGACAAGAGTCCCGGGAGAGGGACACAAGCTGTGGCAAGGCAGGACGAGCTCTTTATGAACAGGTGCTACTCGTGGAGGGAAGGAGACATGAAGAAAAGCAGGGAGCCCCTCTCCACCTGGCCCCGCACGGGAGGCCCCAGGAGCCCTGCACTTTGGGTGTGTGCAGAACAAGAGGCGCCAGACCTTCATCTCCAGTCAGACACTTCCCAGCTGCAAACACGTTTAGCCTTAGTACATTGGCACTTGATGACAGGGGCCATGGGAGCCCTTGACATTCAGGAGGAATTTATATGTCCTCTGAAGTTCAACAGTGAACTTTAAAAACAGATACCGCTAGAGGCTGGGTTTGCGGCTCAGGGGCAGAGCGCTCGCCTAGCACACAGGAGGCACTGGGTTTGATCCTCAGCACCACATAAAAATAAAGTAAAATAAAGGTATTGTGTCCACCTCCAACTAAAAATACGATGAAAATCCGATGGGAGCTGCCTTCCATGGCAGGACAAGGAGACCTGGAGATAAGGCAGGAGTCCCCTTGGCACCAAGAGAGCTAGATCTGTCTTAAGGAACCACAGTTGGAAACATGCTGGGGACGAGGGCATCTGGACCGGGTACCTCCCTGAGAACAAGGCCTGAAAGGATGTCACTCTAGGGCAGCTAGTACACACCAGAGCAGCGTTGAGAAGTCTCCTTATCAAGGAGAACAGTTACTACTAGTCAAGCAAGAGCTACAGAGATCCAGCAACTGAACAAGGGTACAAGAGGGCAAGGGGGAATTCTGAAAGTCAGAACCATTGCCCGGAACAGGAGCAGAGCTCTGGGTCTGGCCTGAGCACTGAGGACCAAGATGAGCGAGCCTGGGAATTCAGTTAAACTTGCCCAGAAATCCTACTTCCTGGGAGTCTTATATGTACCCAGTAATTGAAAAGCTCTAGGAAACTATAGAACCAGCTCCCAAACTCAGAGGAAGAGAGACATGATGCACCATGTCAGAGACAGAGAAAGAGAGAGAGAGAGAAATGGACCTTATTCCTCTGTGGATCCCTGCTCAGGGACTGGTCATCCACGTTTTCTAGCATTCAGATCAGTAATGCACTTTTATTATCAATGACTTTTTTTTGTTCAAGACTCTTTTCACTCACAAGTGACAGATTCTTGACTCACATGGGCTTAATGAAGCACAAGCGCCAGCGAGGGATGATCTCTGGGGGTATTTTAGTTTCGGGAATAATCTAGGACCTCCACACTCTGTGGCCAAGGCACTGGCTTTCTCGTTGTTTGGAATCCATCTGCCTGTTGGCTTCATTCTGCAGGCATGCTCTTTCTCAGTTGTAGATCGTACCATTCCTGTTTATAAATCTTGCAAAACTAATGAGGGACAGCACAGCCATAAATTTCTATTAAGTTCTCTAGGGGACCCAGTGATCTTGTATACTATCTCAACTCGAAAGCCTGTGACGCCCTAATTTGTGAAATACAGTTATGTGCCCATCTCTAGTTGGGAAGGTGGCCAGCCTCGTGTGACCCATGTGACATGAATTTCCACAGAAGGGCTTTTTAGAAAGGAGACACTGGGGATGTGGCTCCGTGAGAGACCCCTTGTCTAACATATGCGAGGCCCTGGGTTCCCTCCCCAGCTCTGCACAGAGGAAAAAGTGGAGCAGGGGATGTGGAAACAGGGATGACAGGAGTACATTAGAGCATCCTCACTGTCGGCCTCCTCCTGAGTGCTGCTGCCTGTTTTCCCCTCTGGTTCCGTCAATCGGTTGGAAGTTCTCTTATTAGGTACACATACTGATTTTCATCATTATAAAATGTCCTTCTCTGGGTCTAGTAACAATTTTTCTTTTAAAGTCCATCTTGTTTGATTCCAGTCATAGTTGAAGAATGGGGTGAGGATATCTCTAGAAATTAGACAGATGCCAACCAAAACGACTACGCTGAGATTCCATCTCACTCATCAGAAGGGCAATCGTCAAGAATACAGGCAGCAATCGATGTTGGCAAGGATGTGGGGGGAAAGGCACACTCATACACTGCTGGTGCAACTGCCAATTGGTGCAGCCAATATGGAAAGTAGTATGGAGACCCTGAGCACACTTGGAATGCAACCACCATTTGACCCAGTCATCTCATTGCTAGGTTTATACCCAAAGGACTTAAAATCAGCATACTACAGTAACACAGCCACATCAATGTTCACAGAAGCTCAATTCACAATAGCTAAACTGGAACCAACCTAGGTGCCCTTTAACAGAGGATGGATAAAGAAACTGTGATATATAATATAATATATATATATTCATATATATATATATGTATATATATAATGGAATATCACTCAGCCTTAAAGAAATTGAATGAAATTATGGCATTTGCCAGTAAATGGGTGGAACTGTAGAACATTATACTAAACAAAATAAGTCAATCCTAAAGAACCAAAGGCGGAATGTTTTCTCTAATATGAGGATGCTAATTCACAATAAGCAGGGGGAAAGAGGTATTTTGGACTAGACAGAGGGGAAAGAAAAGAGGGAGGGGGCATAAGAGTAGGAATGACAGTAGAATAAACCAGACATTATTATGCTGTGTGCATATATGATGACATGATCTCTGTAACTCTACATCATACACAACCAGACGAATGAGAAGTTATACTCCATTTTTGTATAATGTGTCAAAATGCTTTCTACTTTCAGGTATAGTTAATTAGAACAAATAAAAATGTATTTTACAAAAGACTGGGGTGAGGAAGTCAAAACAGCAGAACTTAATGGGCTACTTTAGAATCCTAGAGTCATCTAGGTATTTGGTATCAGGTCCATGTTGAAATTTCAAGTTGTATATGGGTAAAAAAAATACTCTACCTGCTGACAGTTCCATAGTGTCTAGCAGAGTTGAGCTCAGATCCGAGGAAATGCTGATGAATTAAAAGATCGACGAGAAGACTTGACATTGTCGTGCATGTCCTGACATTTTAAACAAAATCGAGTCCCCCAGGTTTGACATTTTCTTTCTTTGGAACCATGGCCCATTGAGCACTTGGCTTCCTTTCCTGGGCGTCTTCCTTCTCCTTTCAAACTCCCCACGGAGCCTCGTTGCCCTCAGTTCTCAGTCTGGATCCACCTTCTCCAGAAAGCCTGACTCGGGATTTCTGGGCAGCTCCTTCCTTCCACCTTCCCCGCGGCAGCCCTTGCTCGGCTTTCACTGTGGAGAGCCTGTCTCGGGTGGGCAAATATCATCTCCTTTCTACCCTTTTATCCTAGTGGAAACCTAAACACAGACATTCAGCTCATCCTTTTTGGATTAACTGATAACATATTTAGTCCTAAGGAAAGAACAGTCTGCCGGGTTGCCCGTTTTACATCCAGACGTCAGAACACCCTGGCCTGAGCTAGAGGGACTCCTGATCCAAACCGAGCCAGAAAGCAGTTCAAAGAGGAATGAGTGTGACCAAGGTAGATGTCCTGAGCAAAAGACAAGAAAACCTTCTTTGTGGAATCCTCATCAACTAGATTCTTTTCTGGAGTTCAAATTCCATTCACCCCTCAGGTGCCCAACAGCATGAATTCAGTTGGTTTGGGGAAGACTGGCTGTAAGATACTACTACTAGGTATCCTGGAGGCCCTATTTCAACGACACACACACTTCATTAAATGTCAGGTATCCTGTATCATTATTTTACATGCATCATTATTTTATGTACCCTCAATAAATAAATAAATAAAACCTGCCGATCATGCTGTGACACAGCCACAGAGAGAGATCAACTGGAAGACACACTGCCATTCTAGAGACATTGAAATATGCAAAAAAAGATACATACCAAAAAGTCAATAAAATAGGTTGTCTAAGATGTGGAGTTAACAGGATGTGGAGATATCTAAGGCTTTATCCACCTCAGGATTCCTCCATTTATAAATAAACTGAGAACCAAAGACTTTTAAATAAACACAGGTGTATAGATTTTGAGCAAGTCAATCCACCTTAGAAACCGGGTGGGCTGGTTTGCTCCAATGTTAACATTCCAAAACTCTATGCACTGATGTTCATGTTAAAGAAGACACCCAGGGGAACATTCATCATTATCAAATGACAAATGTTTGCTTCTTATGTTAGAGGTAGCTAATATATCTCCGCTATATATATATAATCTTCAATTTTCCTAAATTTGAATGCCTGAATCCTAGCATGTATCCCCAGCAAATCAAGGGCTAGCCTAGAGAGAATTAATACAGCTGTCAGCAGTCAAGGAAATACCTAAGGAGGTGCACGCATACCTCATGGTATGCGTGATTTTTCTTTATCTACTACCTGAGACCTTTTATTTAACCCAAGACCGTTTCTTGGCATTAGATATTCAGCAATTCCTAGGAAGAACTATTTCCAATGGCAACTTCGAACTCAGTTCTCTCCAGCAAATTTCAGCTTCCTTGACACGTAATGCTGTAAGTTTTGTTTTAAAAGCCACCTATTCTCTTCCTCTTCTCTTTATTTTCTCCTTCCCTTAACATCGCAATTGAAAAACTCCCCCTCCACTCCACCCCCTCTCCAATCCCCCTACCTACCCGGAACTTGCTGCCCTCCTCTCATTACTTTGCTAATAACAAAAGCATCTGATGTTGAGAGCCACAGCCAAAGGGGCCCCAGAAAACTTCCAGCTGCCAGCAAACTCCCAGCTGCCGGCTGATGATTGGCTCACAGTGGCCCCAGCAACATCTAGCTGATTGGCTCCTCTGTGGTGATGTTCATTGGGCTGTTTCCCTGCCCTTCAGACTGCCAGCTGATGATTGGCTCACAGCGGCCCCAGCAACATCTAGCTGATTGGCTCCTCTGCGGTCATGTTCATTGGGCTGTTTCCCTGCCCTTCAGACTACGGAACTGCTCATTGGGGGACTTCTTTGGCTCCGCCCACGCGACCCAGCCAATCGGCCTCAAGAGCAGGAGGATTGTGGGAGGTGGTGTGGTTTGTGTAGAGAGAGGCTTCTGGAAGCCGGTGGTGGCAGTTGGGCTCTGAGGGTTTTTCCTGAGGAGCTGTTTTGTTTGGCGTTTGTAGTTTTAAAAATAAAGTTTGTTTCTTTTGACAAGTGGCTCCTGAATTGTGCCCAGCCAGACTGCGGCAATCTTCATTTTCTCTGGAACTCATGCAGAAGAAACATTTTAAGCTCAACTAAATAATTCTCCACCTACTTTATATTTCCTCCCAAGGAAAGAAAAAAAAAAATCCTGATTGACTGAAAAATCACCAGGTTGTTGTCACCAGAATCCTTAATGTGAAACCTTCCTTACAATCTTCCCTCTTCAGCTTTCTGTTTTTGATGTGGGAAGTGGCAAAATTAAGGGAATTTATGGTTGTATTAGAAAATGCCACCCGATAAATGAAGGTACAGCTAATTGAGCTAGTCATCGCCAATGCCGCCGGTGTCTGACTGACATACCAAAGAGAACCGCGGAGCAGGTGGGGCGTGGGGTTATCTTCCAGCCTGCCACCAGCTCTCCAGCAGCCTGCGTGGTCCCTGGGGAATGTGCTCAGGGCAGCACACACAACAGAGGCCACCGTGGGGAGTTTGGTCAGGGGCTGCCAACAGAGGAGTGACTCACTGAGCAAGTCCAGACCCACCTGTCCCAGCAGAGCCAAAGCCCAGAGCTCTGTCAACTTCGTTTTGCAGAAAACACTCTTTTGATCAGGAAGGGGGAAAGGAAATTGTGATTTTGTTGAAGAAAGTCCCACAGAACAGCCCATTGTCAATTAATCACTTCTGCTCATAAATTCGTATATGAACACACACACACACACACACACACACACACACACACACGGGCGCATTCAAGAAATCAATCCTTTAGTGTAAAGCCCTTTTTGCCCCTGAACAAAATGGGGATCTGACGAAGTTGGATTTGCTGCACTTCCTCTTCTAATAATGCCACCTTTCTCCCTGTATCTCACCCAAGTGTCTCCCGACAATCATCTCCAACAGTTTTAAACTCCTCCCTACAAACTTGTCAACTAATAAGTAAGTGTCTTACTCTGTTGGGCTGCTATAACAAAATACTTTAGACTGGGTAACTTAGAAACCACAGAGACTCCTTGCTCACAGTTATGGAGGCTGGGGAGTCCAAGGTCAAGACAGCAGCAGAGTCAGTCTGGAGAGGTCTCTGCCTTAAAGACGATGCCTAGTTGTTGCATGTTGACATGGAAGAAGGGGTGGGGTGCTCCCTCCAACCCTAAATGAGTCATCCCCAAAGAGCCCATTTCTTGATGCATCATATTGGGTTTTAAGCTGAAATTTGGGAGGATTCCACTAGATGTTGGAAGAGAACTGTCATCCCAGGGCCTGTTAAAGGGACAGTGAGAGGGTCTTCAGGGCATGAGCACAACTCAGTGTGGATGTGAACATGGTGACTGGCGTTTTGGAAATGATGGCATTCTTTTTTGAACTTCTCAACAGCTTGCCGTCTAGGAAGAGTCCACTGGACACACCATTTTCTATTGCCAATAAAATTTCTCTTAGATATTTTTAGAATATGGGAGATAGAATAAGATCATCTTCAAATGTTCATTTTAAACTACCTCCACATGTTATACAATTGGAAACTGAGGCCCAGAGAGGTAAGAGAGTTATGACCAGAGGTGATCCCCATCCTCATGGAAGAATCCCCGTGTTGGTAGTTTCTAGAAATCCTGTTTTTGGAAAACTGACACTGCTTGCAGATATTGAATCTTTGGCATTTGGCTGTGGCCAAGACACACATAAAAGGTCCTTGTCATGGCTAATAATCAAGGAAATATAAATTATGACCATAAGATACGATTTTACACCTATTGGATTATCTCAAATTAAAACACCTGGCAGTTCTGAGTTCACAGGAAAATGAGTGAGTTGGAAAGCTGGTGGGCAGTGAAGGATTATCCTCAGCCTAGAGAGCAATCTGGAATCTCCTTCTGCAGATGAATGTCCACATATCTCTACCCAATCGTTGTATTTCTAGGTCAGTGATTTTGAACCACAGGGAACACTTGGCAACATTAGAGACACTTGTGAACACTACTGCATCTAGTGGGTAGAGACAGGGATGTTGCTGGACATCGTGCAATACACGGGATGTCCACAGTGCCAAGGTTGAGGGCCCCTGGCCTAGGGGAAGATATATATATATATATACATATATATATATGTATACATATATACATACATACATATTATATACACACATACTTATATATACAGATACATATTATATTTATATGTATATATGTATACATATTATATATATAATATACTATAGAAATTCTTGTACATAGTGCATCACGATACAGAGGAACATATTCATAACAGTAAAAACAAACTAGAAGCAATGTTCCCCTTGATAGGAGAACAGGCAAACCCATGGTGGCATTGGTTATTTCTTGGAATAAACCCAACTGATTGAACTGTTATATTCACATACAACAGAAATTTCATGAATTTAGTGATACGATAGAGTGAGAAAGTACAAACCTCATGCGAAAATGTGATGATATGTTTAATGTAATGCTCAAGAGAAAACAAAAATATGTTATTTCAGAGTTCCAGAAATATATGATAAAACTATGAAAATATGCTATGCAATAATAACACAAAATTCAAGGTACCAGTTGATGGTTACACAAGATGAGGAGAAGACTTCAGGGCAATGTCATGGCCATGTTCAATGCTTGGACCGTATGATAAGTTCAGTTAGTCCTTACATGATCAACTTTATGACTTACACACACACACACACACACACACACACACACACACGTATGGCATATATACTCTTTTGTACCAAATATATTTTTAAAAAACAGTATATAACAATCATTTGGGGCAGAAGTTATGGGTTAGGCTGTACATAAGTACAAACTTGTCAACTTGTGGCCACATAAGTACAAACTTGTCAACTTGTGGCCACATAAGTACAAACTTGTCAACTAATAAGTAAGTGTCTTACTTTGTTTAAAAAATAGGGCAACAAACTTGTTTTCATTCCCTTGAGGAGAGGAGATGCTATATTTGTGTTAGGATGAGGGTCAGAATGGAGTATCATTTGTCTGATGGGGTCTTCTTTCTTGACATCTCACCACAAGAGCCATGACCACACCAATATTGGTGACCCAAGTGTCTCTCACCCTGGGGCTATGTTGGCAATAAACATAGAGCGTGGAAACTATCATGACTTTCCCTCTCTCCTTCTGAATACTGCAGTCATACACGGGAGGGGACATAATGTCATGATGTGACAGCTGTGAGAAAGTAGAAGATCTGCTGGGTTTCTTTGGCCCTTATGAGAAAACCCTGATTTTGTCTAAAAATCAAATTTGCAAAATCATATCTTCTTTAAACCACTGGATCGAAAACTGAGGCAGCCCAAATGATTTGGAATTTTTCTGACCATCCACTGGCTTCGAGCAGAATTGTAAAGAGGTCCTTCCTTTCTTTTAGTTTTCTTTCTTTTTATTCTAACAAGACTTTCCCAGTGCTTGCCTGGCCCTTATTCCTATTCTCAGCTGACTTTCAAATAATCCCTGCTAGAGTGTTAATTGAAAAGGAAGGTATTAACTGATTATAGCTTAGTATGATCCCTCCTAGGGTGATTTTTATTTTCATAGGGGACTCATAAAGGTTGATGTGGGTAGCAGGGAGCAGAGGCTCAGAGATGACCTTCAGAGGGCTCTAGCTGACTCCAGCACCTGATGAAGCAAATAAAGAATATTTGTTATGCAGCCTCCGAAAGGTTGGCCAAACCTGGCTTCAGGCCCTGTTCAAACATCCAGGTTCCGTCGACCACTTCTGGAGCTGAGCTGCCGTAAAACCTCTTACTTTCCTGACCCCAGAGGAAATATTTTATAAATAATAGTGTAGAGAATTATTGGGTCAATATTTAGACCTTAAATACCCCGAAGAATGAGAAAGCTTAGGGAAAAAAAAATAGATTCGGAGAAAGCACAAAGGCCAAAATCAATCAACAAAATGCTCAATCGTGTAAAGAAGAAAGAGTTCCAGTGGCCCAGCATCAATCTCAAGTGTATGTCAATAAAACCAGAAAATCTTAAAACTGAAGTTAGTATGAAATAAGAGACTAGAGAAGATTCCCAAGAAGAGGAGCATGTGGAAGGTGTCTCTATTTACAAAATAATTCTCCACCGGGCTTGATAGTAGCCATTTCTCGCCTGATAAGACATCGACCAGCCCTAATCAAGGAGGTATCCCTGAGTCAGGGTGTTCAAGGCAGCGTGGGCCCTACAGAGTCCAAATCCAGGCGCTCAGCAGTGGATCAGCCCTGCTGTGCACGCTCCTCTGCTCCAGTTTATGGGAAGTACCTTTCCAGCTCAGCAGCTCCGGGGAAGGCCCAGGCATCTGCATTTCCAGAGCTGGCCAGGTGACGCTAGTGTGTGCAGCTGTACACAGAGAGAAAGGCTTCGGGGACGTCCTCACAGACTCCCTTTTGCTGTGGCCATGGCTGGAGAAACCAGTTTTACTCAAGTGAAGCCCGAGAGCCCCTTGCTCAAGGGCAACACAACTCCTGGCTTTGTGCCTCAGTCTCCTTGACCTTGCTATGCACACACACAGGCTCCCTCTGTCCTCACACAACTGGGAACACGTGGGAGCTGACATTCAGCGTGGGTCAGTTTGGCACTGCCTTGACCAAATGCGAACAAATAAACCTGGGGAGAGAAAGCTTATGGGAGACTCCTGGTTTCAGAGGGCTCCGTCCACAGACAGCTGAGCCCATGGCAACGCGCCCACGGTGAGGCAGCGGTCAGGCCAAGTGGAGGAAAGGTGCTCAGCTCACGGCAGGGTCAGGAAGCAGAGAGAGTGGGGAAGGGGCTGAAGAGGAGATGTACCTTTGCAGGGCAGTCCCCAGCCACACGCCACCTGCCTAGAGTGACCACCCATTCAGTCCATTCGAACTCGGATGGACTGATGAGGTCACAGTTTCTGCCATCTCATCATTTCACCTCTGACCCTTCTTGTATGGACATGGGAGCTCTGGGGGGCACCTCGTATCCAAACCATAACACATCCCAAGGGGTGCTCCTTGGCGGGAGGCAAGACGCGTAGGTGACGATTCCTGCTTTTTAATTCCTCAAAAGGACAATTTTCCGAGTTACCACAAACCTTTCTTAGTAGCAGATCTTCAAAGACATAATTTCATGCTCAGTTAAGATGGAAAAGAGAATTAGGTTTGAAGACGCGTCTATTTACTTGTGAAGGCATTTTGCTAGATTATGGTACCAAATTACGAGGGATTCCTTTGCAAAGGAGAGAGGTAGGTAACCAGCTGGGTAACATTGCCCCGTCAGCTCCGCCTCTCTCCTCTGCTCTCCCCAGGCCCCAATCCTACCTCCTGGGATCCATATCCAAAAGTGAACACGGGAGCCTTATCACAAACCCTGCTTCCTGGGGAAAAGGCAAGCCGAGGAAGGTCCTGTGCAGACCCAGCTGGAGAACCGGGCCTGAAAGTCCAGGAGGAGCCGGTGAAAGGTGGCACAAGGAGCCCTCCTCTCAGAGCTGCGGCATTCAGAGCCCCATTTGGATCTTTTTCTTATATTAAACTTCCTGTTTTAATCTCCCTTAACAATAAAAGTTGTAGAGCAAAAAGACATTTAAAAATCGCCAGTCTCATTGACCAAGTTCAAATCCTGATAGCAGGGCCTGCCTTGGGCACTCACACAACCTGAAGATTGGAATGCGCCAAACATCCGTTATCTTGTCTGCACAGAGGGTTCTTGAAAGGACAGCACAGAAATATTATTACCTGGTAATGTCACTCGAGATTAATAGCAATAGACACTCTCTGTGGCCCAGAAGAATCCCTGTCCGTACAGTTGTCCTTGGGCTCTTGCTCACCCTGTGAGTTTGTTCGAACTAATGAACAGTCCTAAAAATTTCACAAAAACTCCAGAGTTCTTGGTTAGAATTCTTGTGATGTTGCTGAAAAAGATGGTTCCATTAGCGGAGGCTGCGTTGACATGGGCCTTTGGTTTCAAGAAAGACAAGAAAGAGGAGGAGAAAGTCAAAAGAACTTCTCCTTGAAAGGAAGCAGAACTGGTAACTCCGAGACTGGCTATGACACAGGTGCCCACCAGTCCACCCTTATCCCATTCCGTCCTCCACAGCTGCCTTCGGGGGTCACCCGGTACTCGGCTGCTGCTCATCCTCACTGAATCCTGGTATGTCTTTAGGATCTTCCACAGATTCTACTGACATGGAAGACAGAAATAAAACCCTTGCCTGTTACACCATAACTAAAATACCTTGTTACTGGAACCCACAAACTTCTCTATTCACTCCCCAAATTTGTATTATAGGGAAAAAAATCAAGCAAAATGGAAGGGAGATGAACCTATTTGCTCATATCCCACATCTATACATTCAAACAATTTGGATTGAAACATAACATACACAGAAAAAGGTAGGAAAGTCATAAATGGACAACTTGCAGAAGTTTCACAAAATAAATCCGCCCCCCCCCCGCTGATGTAACTAACATACAGACCACCAAACAGATGGCCACAGGCCCCCAAATCTCCCCTTTAGGCCACTCTCAGTCATCACTTCAAAGAGAACCGATAGATACACTGACATTTATTACCATCAACTTATTTTGGTGGTTTTCTGAAGTTTGGATAAATAGGATCATGGTGAAGTCCAAGGAGTCTGGCTCCTTCCATTCAGTGTTGTCACTCATGATGTCGCCATGGCAGTAGTCACTGTCATCGCAGCATACAGCATTCACTTGCATAAATGTCATTGATGCCTTTTATTGTGTATTCACTAGAGTCGTTTCCACATTTTGCCTATTTCATAGATGTTGTGAATATTCGTGTACATGACTTTTGGTACACGGTGCTTGTATGACTTTGGGGAATATTTACAGTAAACCTCTGAGTACCCACATTCAGCTGCATGCCAAAATATTTTACAAAAGGGCTAGAAGTTAACAAGATGATTTAAAACTTATATGTTAACATGCATGGCCAAGTATGCCCCAGACATTCTAGGGGACAGAGAACCCTACTACTTCCAATGTAGGGAGACTGATGCTACCAAACATGACTTGTTATAAAATGATGGCATTAAGCAGGGTGGTACAACAGTCAAGTAAACAGTGGCATCTATAATGGTGTCCAGAAATACATATATATGAATACTTGATTTAGAATAAAAGGGATACTGTTGACAGATGTGGAAAGAACAGTATTTTTTCAATATGTGGTGTGAAGTTAATCTTATATCTATATGAAAATAGAGATTTTGATCCCTGTCTCACACCATACACACAACCAATTCCAGAGTCTACCCAGGCCAGCTGGTCATCAGAAATGAACAGAGTTCCAAAGTCTAATCATTAACAAGACTTATTTTGTGTTGTGATTCCAATTAGTATCTGTGATCATCTTTACAGAGATTAATATTAAATCTTTATGAATACAGTGAAAAATTCACTTCCTTCTCCCTCTTTCCCCATTACTCCTCTCTTCTCCTTCTTTCTAATTTTCCTTTAAATTCCCACCCTCCCATCACTTATTCCTTCATTTTTCTAACAGTAAATATCAGGCATTAGGGGTTATAAATCATTCTGCAGGTTATGTTTGGCCCACACGACAAATATAACCTGCAGAATGAATGATTTTAGAACACATTCTATTTAAGCAAAAATCTGGTTGCCAATATGGTTGTGAGATTTTACATGAAATCTAATGGTGGGGCATCTCTTGAATATCTGGAAGATCTGGCCTCCATGGGCCAATAATATTTTGTGGCCAAAGTCTATAGGATTTTTGAAACCCTGGACTACTTAAGACAGAGGCCCTCTCTGTTTGGGTCTGTAAACAAGTCAGGATGGAGCCTGGCATTTTGCAGAGGGAGTGGTTTGTGAAGTGGCGCCAGCGAGCCATTAAGTGTAGAGATTCCTTATTGGTTGACTGCTGTATCTAGTTTATGTTAATTAAGATAAGCTGTGTGGAATGTATAAATACCGCTCCTGTCCTACAATAAACGGCTCCCACTCCTGCTGTATCAATCTACACAAGTTGTTCATCACCCCCCGGTTATTTTGCTGCAGCCGGACTGCGGCACCTCTCAGGACCACCTTAATTCTCACTGGGCTCATATACCTAGGTGACCGCTGCAGGAATTTGTATTTAAGATTCCTGTTACCACGAATGTTTGAATAGAATAGTTACATATAAAAATATGTTCCTAAAATTATAGATGTAAAAATGTCAATATTGTTTTCTATTTATGTACAGTTTTTCAGTGTTCTACATATGGTAGCTAAAAACATTTTCCTTCTTCTCCTTCTTTAGTTTTTGGGCATAAATCTCTTCGTGTTTTCACAGGAACATTAGCTCAAATTTGCAGATACTGTGTGCTGCCGATAAAATTGTGGCACTTAAAACCATATGTCACATTGAACTGCTGAAGAGGTATCAAGCCTTTCTCACTTGAAGATCTTTAAAGATATAATTTTATGCTCAGTTAAGATAGAAAAGAGCATTATCCTTAAAGATAAACCTATTTACTGTAGAGACATTTCGCTAAATTATTTCACCAAATTACTAGGTAGAGAGACATTAGTAGAGCATGTTAAAAGACAAATTTTAAAGCTTACATCTGTCTTCCTTCATATCAATCAGCTACTCTCATCTTGATAGTGATGGGATAGATCAAGATACAATAGGTCCTAGCCCCCGTTGACTTACATTTCTATTCACTTTTTAGAATTTGTAATAAAGAAAGATCTCAATTCATAAGTTGGCTGTGAATCATTTACCATTTTATGGAATTTTTTTTTGCTCTATTTCAGGCCATCATTATGTTATAGTTAGAGAAAGGCATAAAACTCCATTACCATTTCACAGAGGTTAAAAAAATCCAGTTGAATCGTACAAAATCAGTAGTTCGTAATGGCGACAAGTCCTTCAGGAAGAAGATGTTTCACTGTAGCTCTTCTTTGCTCCCATGTACATAACGCAGGCACTCTCAGCAGACACGGAAGCTCATAATGGGAATGTATGTTTTGTTTTAAGAAAATCCCTGAGGGCCCTCTGCTCTTCAGAAGTACATTTCAGACAATGAAACAACTTCCATGACAAGAACTCAGATCTTGGCCTTAACAAAATTGGTTTCATAGCTGTCTACTGCATGGATACAACTTTTTTTCTCCTTCAAGTGAATATTAAAAGAGAGGTAAGAAATAGAATTGGAAGCAACCACAGTGAATACCAGTGAACAACTCCTTGGCTCAGAGATGACCAGAACCCCAGTTCTACTTAACCAACCTCAGTCTTTCAAAGGATGACACTGACTTTGGAATCGTCTACATAAAAGATTTACCCAGGAGTAAACAAACAGAACGGGCAGTCAGCTTGGAGGGCCTACGCCTACATCCAGCATGAACCTAATTCTGACTTCGCAGTGTCCGAACCACAGGTGGCTCCCCATCACCTTCAAAATGCAACCTCTTTCAGGGCTGAGACCGATTTCCAGCTTCACTTTGTGCCCCATCTGTTAGCTCCCACCCACAGCCATTTCCTTTCCTCTACTCTTCCCAGTGGTTTATTTTGAGATTTAAGAGCAAAAAGAAACTGTGACATCTGGGGGTGGGGGTGGGGCGCTGGGTTGTGGCTCAGTGGTAGAGCGCTCACCTAGCACGTGAGAGGCGCTGAGTTCGATCCTCAGCTCTACATGAAAATAAATAAATAAAGGTTTTAATAAACAAAGAAAAGACAGTGTGACATCTGGGTTCTGCCCCCACACCTCCTTTATGCCTCTCCCATTGCCCCAGAGCATGGGTTATGAAGGGACTAGCAGCCACTTGGTGCTGATCCTGTTCCAGAGCCCTGTAGTCCCTGAACACATCTACACATTAGCTCAATCTCCCTCTTTGAGGCCAGGACATGATGAAACCTCATCTCCCATGTCCAGTGGCCACATACCTTCTCTCACATCACCATGTCCTCCTCAGCCGTTTCTCCTCCTTGATCTACGTGTCGTCAGACTTTACGTGTGTGCATGTGCAGACAGACAGACAATCTGAATCCATCTAGTTCTCTTCCTTTTTTTGTATTTCCCCAATATCTACCCCTGGTGGCTTTCCTCAAGTCTTTCTTCCATCTTCCTTTCAACACATAACGTCTTCAAAACCAAGTTCACAATAAATATTCACTATTTCCTTCCCTTTTTCCCCTTAGCATCCTGATCTCTCTTTCCGCATCCACATGCTCAGAAGCTCCTCTGGCTCTCAATAATGCTCCAGCTTATATCAGCTTATACCTGGGTATCTCCAACTGAAAGTTCACACTTAACATGTTTGAAACCAGAGTTAGGTCTTCCCTTTCCCCCAACATTCTCCCTCTCTGATCTCTCTCAATCCAATTAAAAGCACCACCTAGAATAATCACCCTGAGTTTTCTCTCCTTTATCCTTCATCTTGGGAAGGCTGAAGGAGCCAGAAACAGTGAGTTTGTGCTTAGCTCTTTCCTAGCTAAAATAACCAGCTCCATTCATCAGGCCCTCGGGGAAACAGAAGAAAAGCCGTACGATTTCACCCGGGTGCTTCTCTGCTCTCTCTTGGTGTCTCATCTGCTTGGACAATAGAAGGTGTAAGACTGTAGATTTCCCTTCTGGATGAATCTCATTTCTGTTCACATTCTCATTTCAGAATGAAATTTTAATTAAAAATCTTAAGACATCAATCCACCTCATCAGACCTTAATTCCACAGAACGCTCTTCCTAATCAGCACACTAGGTGAGGGTTGTATTCACATCTTCCATAGGCTGGTATTAGGAATAGAGTAAGAAACCCACTTTGTTGTCAAAAAAATCAATTTTATTAAAGTGTGACTTCCATGTAGGGAGCTGCACCAATTAAGTGTAGGCTTTAATACATTCTGAGGCTGTAGACACCATGTATTACCCCCTCACAATCAAGGTACGGGACGTTGCCACAAAACCAGAAAGATTCCTTATGCCCCCTTTGGACCCATTATCCCTCCTTAATCCTAAACAACATAGTTACCTGCCTCTGTCACTGATGTTTTCTGGATGTCAGCTTTTCTGGTCCTGGCTTCTGGATGCAGCAGGACATTTTTGAGATTAGACTCCCTTGTGCCATGGATCTTGCTTCTTGTTTCTGACTAGATCTCCACTGTATGAACCTGGCACAGCTCGCCTGTTCACTCACTTGGAATAGACTTGTGTCCACTGGGGCTATAATGAATAAAACTTCTAAGGATATTCCCAACCTGCCTTTGTGTAAATACATCTCCATCTCCCTGGGATAAATACATAAGAGTGGAATTAGAGGATTATGTAATGTGTCACATTTAACTTGATAAGAAACTTTCCAACTCTTTCCAACAGTTGTTGGAACACCTTACGTTCCCATCAATACTGCCAATTCAGCAAAGTTGGTTACTGTATTTTTCAAATCTTCCATATCTGATTGATTTTTATGACTGCATGTGGGTCAAGTTTTCTACCAGGCGTTATTGAGAGTTTGTTATTCAGGACACATGCATTAAAATTGTTATGCCATCTTGAGGAATTTACCCCTGATCAAGCACTCCTTTTCTTCCTGCTCATGTTTCTTGTTTCTTTTTTTTATTTTATGCATAAATATTTTTTGACTTTTATATATGTCAGCAGAATGCATTACAATTCATATTAAACATATAGAGCACAATTTTTCATATCTCTGGTTGTATATAAAGTATATTCACACCAATTCGTGTCTTCATACATGTACTTTGGATGATGATGTCCATTACATTCCACCATCATTTCTAACCCTCTGCCCCCTCCCTTCCCCTCCCACCCCTCTGCCCTATCTAGAGTTCATCTATTCCTCCCATGCTCCCCCTCCCTACTCCACTATGAATCAGCCTCCTGATATCAGAGAAAACATTCAGCATTTGTTTTTATGTTGAGGGGGAGATTGGCTAACTTCACTTAGCATTATCTTCTCCAACTCCATCCATTTACCTGAAAATGCCATGATTTTATTCTCTTTTATTGCTGGGTAATATTCCATTGTGTATATATGTCACATTTTTTAACCATTCATCTGCTGAAGGGCATCTAGGTCGGTTCCACAGTTTAACTATTGTGAATTGTGCTGCTATAAACATTGATGTGGCTGTGTCCCTGTAGTATGCTGTTTTTAAGTCCTATGGGTATAGACCTCGGAGAGAGATAGCTGGGTCAAATGGTGGTTCTATTCCCAGATTCCAAAGAATCTCCATACTGCTTTCCATATTGGCTGCACCAATTTGCAGTCCCACCAGCCATGTGTGAGCGTACCTTTTTCCCCACATCCTCGCCCTCGCACATCAGATGGAGCACTAAACTCTAGGGTACATAAAAAACTCAAAAAGCTAAACACCAAAAAAATAAATAAATAGCCTAATCAATAAATAAGCCAATGACCTGAACAGACACTTCTCAGAAGAGGATATATAATCAATCAACAAATATATGAAAATATATTCATGTTCCTTTTTCTGATGTGTAATTTGATCAGTGCTAATACAACCTTCCAGGTTCCTTTTGGATAGTTTTCAGGTCATAATGTTTCTCATTTTTTTTTTTTTACTTTTAACTATCTGTAAATTTATATTGAAAATGTTTTTCTTGCTTAATAACACAGCTCGACAGCACGCTTTTTACCTGGAGTGTTTAGACTGCTCATATCCAACACAGTCATTCATGTGGTTGGGATGATATCAATCATCTTGATTTCTTTTTCTACTACTCTTATTTGGTCTCTCTTCCTTTTTTACTTCTCCTTCTGTCTTCTTTTGGACCAACTGAATATTTTTACTATTCTACTTTATTTACACTAATATAATTTTATTTTCTCAATCATCACTTCTTTTGGTCATTTGCATCCTTAACTTATAATGGTCTACCTTCAAACAATATTAGATCACTTCATGAATAAAGGAAAAACCTTAAAACAGAATAATTACACCTCTCTCCTCTCTCCTTGATTTCCAGTATGCTCAATTGTAGATTACCTAAAGTTTGTTCTTTATGATTTTCATTTCCCCTTTGTCTATGTCAGTTTAGATAGTTTCTATTTTCTAATGCTATATTTTCAATTTCACTAATTTTTTCTTTGGCAGTGTCTAATTTTCTTTTTACCTAATTCGGTGGCTTTTTACAAATTATGTTTTTCATCTCTAGAGTTAGTTTCGTTCTATTTCTTCCTATTTGATTCCTGTTTTCCATAAATACTTGAATGCCTTTATAAAAGCTATCTTAAATTATCTAATTTCATAACTTCTGTGTATTTCTGTTTTTTTAATCTTCATTACATGTTTTTTCCTTGCTTCTTCACATGTATATTTTTATTAGATGCTAGACACAGTGAATTTGATATTGTTAAATGCTAGATTTTGTTGTCTTCCATTAAAGAATTTTGGACTTTGTTCTGGCAGGGATTAAGTTACTGGCAGTTCAGCTTTATCGCTTCAAACTTTCTTTTTAAATGTTGCCAATGGCATGCTCAGAGTGTTCTCTACCCCAGGTCTTGGGGAGGCTGCCCTACCAGTGTGGAGGTCTGAAGAGTGCCTCAAACATAAATCCGGGGTGGCTGTCGTGCCCCGCTCCTTGTGTTCCTTCTGAGCAGTAGCTTCTTGCTTTACTTTTTATCTAATATCTGAAACATTTGCTTGACTTTGTTTTTTGTTTTTCTGGTTGTACCCTCTTTTATAGACTTTTGTAATAGAAGGATAAAATGTTCATTACAGTTGCAGGCAGACATGTGACATCTCTTTTCAAAGAGATATAATGGGTAGTGACTTCTCCAAATTTGTATGCTTCTGAGGAAAATATTATCTTTACAAAGCAGAAAATAAGTCTGACTCAAAATTTTTGTCTGTCTTGGTCAAATGAATAATTCCCAAAGGACTGATTGATTTTCAGTCTTAGATTATTATTTTTCTTCTTGGTGTGGAGGTTATTCATTATCATCCATACTATTTACTCAGGAAGAAAGTTGGTGGCTACATATGTTGTGCCAGTTAGTCATTACTACATAACAAGCTACCCTAAAATTTAAGTGACTTAAAATAACAACTGTGTGTGTGTGTGTGTGTGTGTGTGTGTGTGTGTGTTACTGGAAATAAACCCAGGGCCTTGTACATGCTGGACAAACAGTGTCTCACTGACCTCCATCCCCAGCCTACCACCACATATTTTTTCATGAATCTTTGGGTTGAGTAACCAGCTCTGCTGAGCAGCGTGAGCTTGCTGCAGCTCATTCACGGTGGTCATCTGTAAATCCGTTAATCGTCTTTGATTGCTCAGCTGGCCTCTCTCCTATGCTTCCCGTCTTTGCTGGGATGACTAGACTGACTCAGCTGCACTCTGAGTTCTCTGCTCGTCTCACGATGGTGGCACTTTTGAAAGAGAGCAAGCAGAGTCGTTGGCCTCCTTGATCTGAAACACACTTCTACTTGCATTTCTTTTAGGCAATGCAAGTCATAGAGTGAACCCCTACTCAGGGTTTGGAGAAAAACATACACCCCTGCCTCTCCCTCCATCTCCTGAGGAAAACTGTTGCATCACCTTGCAAAGCGTTTGGATGCCAAGAGTGGTGGGGAAAAAGGGGTCATTTTAAAAATTCATCAATTACATAAACTTGACTTTATACCATGATTTTATTTGGGGGGACTAACGATACTCCAAGAGATTGGGGATCTGGAGTTTCCTCTGCTGAGCTCACTCGTCCCTGTGACTCACTGTGGCGGATGGACCATGAGAACCCCAGGAAGCCTCATGAGTCAGCCTTCCCCATCTGTCTCCTCTAGCCTCTGCTTATGACCGTCTCCATCTCCTTCACTGAATTTTTTTTCTTTTGTAAATATTGCAAATAGATCATAACTAATGATCAAACACATTCCATTCTATGAAACCCATCCTGAATGTCTGGGAGAAAACCTTTTTTTAAAAACTCTTTGTACTTCCACCTCATGGTCATTACCACTATTTAATTGTATGATTCTCTTCTAGAGTGTATAATATATGAGGCTAAAGGCATCTCTATTTTTACTTTGTGCCTCCTTCAAGATTAATTTGGATCTCTGTATGTAATCGTTGTACCTTTAAATAGCTGGCTGAAAAATCGATTATTACATATATATCGTGGTGACATTTCTAGTGAGCAGGAAGAAAGGCTTTAACTATAATCTGAGGCAATTTTATAAATACCAACAGCTACCATGTCCAAATACTGTTCTTAAGTTTGTTTTAAATATTATATAAAACTAGTAAGTCTTCATTTTTGCTTACTTCTTAATTGAAGTCTATATTACAAATTTCAGCTAATATGTGCTTTGATGCCAAGTCATTTGAGCAGAGGAAAGATTAAGGCTTTGAAATCAAAGGATACATTCAAATCTTGCATTGCTACTTCTCAAATAGTATGCATCTTCACATTCTTTTTTAAAAAATTTTTTATTCTATATTTGTTAGGCAGTAGAATGCATTACAATTCATAATATACACATAGAACACAATTTTTCATATCTCTGATTGTACAAAAAATAGAGTCACACCATTCGTGTCTTCATACATGTACCTAGGGTAGTGATGTCCATCTCATTCCACCATCTTTCCTACCCCCATCTCTCCTCCCTTTACCTCCTTCTCCTTTGCTCCATTCCTCCCATGCTCCCCTCAATCCCATTATGAATCAGTATCCTTATATCAGAGAAAACATTCAGCATTTGTTTTTTTAGGATTAGCTAACTTCACTTTGCATTATATTTTCCAACTCTGTCCATTTAACAGCAAATTCCATGATTTTATTCTCTTTTAATGCTGAGTAGTATTCCATTGTGTATAAATAACACATTTTCTTTATCTATTCATCAACTGAAGGGCATCTAGGTTGGTTCCACAGTTTAGCTGTTGTGAATTGTGCTGCTATAAATATCACTGTGGCTGTGTCCCTGTAGTATGCTGTTTTTAAGTCCTTTGGGTATTGACTGAGGAGTGGGATGGCTGGGTCAAATGGTGGTCCTATTCTCAGTTTTCCAAGGATTCTTCATACTGCTTTCCATATTAGCTGTACCGATTTGCAGTCCCAATGTCAGAGTGTGCCCTTTCCCCACAACCTCATCAACACTTATTGTTGTTTGTATTCTTAATAGCTGCCATTCTGACTGGAGTGAGATGAAATCTTACTGTAGTTTTGATTTGCATTTCTCTAATTGCTAGAGATGACATTCTTTACCTACAAATTGCAAATTTACCAATACTTAACTCATAAAAAATAAGAAGAATTAAAAGAAATAAAATTTAAGAAGGCTTGACACACAGAAGGGACCTGGTAAATGTTTACTTACTTCTGTTCCTCCTCTCAGAATGCAGGTCTTCTTTGAAGGTCAATTTCTACAGAGTGTAAAGGGGTCTTTGTAATTTTACAGATGTGGCTTGGAAAAAGAGAAAAGAGGTAAGTTTTTTTGTTTAAACCCAATCTCTTTGCATCCAACTGGGCTTTCTGAAGAGAGTTCTTGTCAATCATCTGAAGAGTTGGGGACCACCATGGAATGACTTCCCTCCATGTGTAAAGGAGAAAGGATTTCTCTCGCCCTGCAGCTGCATGCTGAGGCACAGAGCCTTCAGAGGGTGGGCCAGGGAAGGTACTCTGCCGCAATCTAGCTGCAGCAAAGTAACTGGGGGGTGAGGAGCAACTTGTGAAGGAGTGGGAGCCGTTTTTTTGTAGGACAGGAGGGGTATATATACATAACTAAATTACACACAGCTTATCTTAATTAACATAAACTAGATATAGCAGTCAACCAATAAGGAATCATCATCTTAATGATTACACACAGCTTAACTTAATTGACATAATCTAGACACAGCAGTCAGTCATTAAGGAATCTATCATCTCAATGGTTCGCTGGCCTTACTTCACAAACCACTCCCTCTGGCAAAATGCCAGGCGCCATCTTGACTTGTTTACGACCTAACAGTACTCCTGCCTGTCCCTTTCCAGGGAAACTGGTGACCCATGTCCTTTGCTCAGAAGCTGTTTATTTGATAATATGATTTCTCTTTCAGTCTTCCCTTGTGAGTTACAAATGATCTATCTTTAGAATGTTTCACTCTTCACACTCCTCAAAATTCCCTATCTCTAGATCACTAAGAGACCTTTCAGATTTTCAAATTGTCTTTGATCAATAACACTGCTCTTTGGCTGCAGCCAGTGTCTACTTTTCCTCACAACATCCCAGCAAATCTGAAAACATTTGAAGGAGAGACGTCTGGAGGACATTGTAGGAGATGTGGCTATGGAAATAATACCCCACCAAATATGGTTCCACCCAAGATGGTCACAATCCTAATTCCTGAAACCTGTGGATGTGTTTCCTGAACTGGCAAAGGGGCCTTTGAAAGTTAAATCCAGGTAGCATGTAGGTGAGATGGGGAAATGATCCTGAGTTATCCAAGTAATTCCACCTTAGTCACCTCTCCAGGCTGTGGTCAGAAAAACGTGCCCATGGAAGAAAGATCCGAGAGCGTGTGATGTCCCTGACTTTGAAAGATGACCCTGACCAAGGAATGCAGACATTCTCTAGAAACTGGAGAATACAAGGCCTCGGACTCTGCCCTCACCCCCTCCAGCAAAGCAGTGACCTGACAGCACCTTTATCTTAGGGCAGCAGGAACATGTTAGACTTCTGAACTACAGACTCCAAAATAATAGACTTGTGTTGTAAATAGAAAACAAATATGGTGGGAGAGGACAGGCATGAACAGGAGAGGCATTTCCAAGAGTGTCCAACTGTTTTCAGATGCTCACTTTGGGCATCCTTTACCCAGACTTGGAAGGATTCCTTGTAAGGTCATGGAATATAAAGTCTCTCAAGATGATGGAAGTTTGTCTCCAAGGTCATATCTTTAACAGGAGTTTTTCCTTCCCCTCCTTAATGGGGTATCTTTGCATATGCATATTGGGGATTAAAATTTAAAAACAGGGAGAGAAGCAGGAGTTGTATGGGCAGGCCATATTGGAAGTGACCATCATTGCCCACAAACATTTGCCAACCGCCTGGTGCATGGAAGACATTCCTATGTACTAAAGATACAGAAAAGTAAACGCTTGCTTTTGCCCTCACTGAAATACCTGCCTGTTGCTTTGATTAGCTTCATTTTTTCTAAATTACTGCTTTTAGGGGAAACTAGTAAATGATCCAAAAAGTTATGTGATGTGTAGAGAACACCTGAACTTCTATGGCTTCTGTTTTCTCAGTCTTAAAACATGTATAATAAATATCTGAATCACAGCAATGTCATAAGAATTAGATTACACATGTAAAAGATTTAAAAGCACCCAGTGGTGTGTTTGGTACCACATCGTTCCAATAAAAGATCTCTTACTCAGTCTTTCATATGTTCAAAATCTACTTGGAAGATCAGTGACATAACCCTTGATATATTTCGCACTCCTAAGAATTGCTGACTTTCAAATTCTGAGATTTGCAAATGGAGTCGCCAATCTGCCATAAAGATTGGCATGAAGTGCTTCCACGGAGCAATTATAACTTGACTCTCTCTTTTGTTTTATGCTTCATTTTTAGATGTTTCATAAGTAACCTCTTTGGAAAGGAAAAAGTATCTATCACATCAGCGTTTTTCAAGCACATTAGGATTTGAGCAGCGGAATGACAATATCTCCTGGAGGAGAGATTTTCTACTCACAGAACCTGAGATGAGAGTCATCTGTCCTAGTTTTACAAATTAGAAAACAAATAACTAGAATGCCTTTTTGTTTTTTTGCCACAATTTTTCTGATGTTGGAATTCTGATGGAAACATTCAAGCTCAATATGCCCTCTCCATCAATTCTTGAAGATAAGACTATGCTCTTTTCAAATTATCTGTGCTCCAATTCATAGTGAAGGTGTGGGTGGGGGTGGGGGTGGCAGGAGGATGTGGGGGTGTGTGGCTGGTTCCTGACAACCAAGAAAGTTTTCTCATACAAATGAAAATTACTATATGATTTTTAACTTAGAAAGCTACTAAAGAGTGTTTAACTTGCTTTGTGAGAAAGCTAAGCATCTAGGAGTAATTCTCAACCCTGGATGCAAAATAGAATTAACTATGTAAATATTTTTTAAATGACTATATATTTACAGAAATGTCCCATTCAGATTAAATTAGTCAAAGATGGAGCCCAAGCTATAATGGAAACTTTGAAGAGTTTCTTGGGTGGTTTCAATGAGTTGCAAAATAACATCTTGCCCTAGTGATTTGTGATGCAGAGTCTTGGTAGTATATTAGGATCACCTGGGGGAGCTTTAAAAAAACCCTGATGTCCACTGCACACACCAGATTGATTAAGTAATAACGAGGTGGGTGAAACCCAAGCATCAGTATTTTTTAAAGCTCCCCAGCGTGTGCTACCTGGGTTGAGAGCCACTGCCTGGGCCGTGCCAGTGATGTAATGATTATGATGTACATTAGGCATCAAATGATCCATTATGCAGCCTGATATTTCCACTCTCCACAGCTGGGATGCACATTAGATGCCTCATCTTTGTTTCACGTATGGAATTAACAAAGTTGATTTCAGGTTCAATCATACCTTTACTAAGATGAATACAGTGTCAGCGATAAGAGAATTGCTTCCGATGTTTCTGACATATTTGCTTTCACAATATTTTGAGAACTAATAGTCTACTGTGTGCAAATATTAACGCCATTCCATGGAACAAATCTCGCCCTTGAACTGGCCCTGGATAGTTCATGGTTTCATGAACATTGGGGTCCCTTTTCCTTTGCTGGAAATGCTAACTTTGCTGAGTGTCACATTTTAGTGGTTTTTAAAACAATTCACTTGGAGTTAAGTAATCCTGGACCCTCGTACTCAACCCCTCTTTAATATCTACTAATCCTGGGAGGTCTTTTGAATAGTATGGGGAAGTTTGCTATCATTCTTCCAAAGTTCAATCATGACAGAACACAGGGGAAGTACCAGGGGAGAATTCCCTTATCTTTATATTCTCATTTATGAATTAAAACTGGCATTAGTTGGCTCAGTATATTTCAAGTAGCAACAGAAGCACTGGTGTGAAGTTATTGGGTAGTTTGACTTGATAATAATGATAGGAGTCTTTAGAACCAGAGACTGTTACTCATTTTATGATGTGGTCTTTGCTAGAAGCCTTTTATGACATGGTTTTGGTTGGATCTCTTATAAATCTATTTTGAGCAGGATCTTCATGCAGCTGAATTTGAAATGAGGCTTTGCTAGAAGTGACATCAAATCCAGATTGTTCTGTGGCTTTGGTGTGCCAGAACTCTGCCTGGACCTGGATCAGCCTTCCGGTCTCAGCATGTGCCCTGGGGACTGGGTTCTCCCAGAGATTTGAGCACTTTAGTTCTGAATTAAGCAGTTGTCTTTCTCTTTGCAGTTGCTCATCTCTCTGTGAGCATCCAAACCCCAGGAAACTAAAAGGAGGGTGGAAAGATATTGATAATGAAGAAATACAGCTTCCTCATCATAATGAAGTGTTGCTGAAATATTCTTCTCGCCTCTGTTTGGCTCAGGGTGATGAATATTTTTTACTTTGTTCGGAATCTGTTTATGTACAAGTTAGGCGATTTCCATTTCTGTGAAAATTAGCATTTTAGTGTCACAACCTCATATTCTCTGCTGTTATCTCATCGGGCTTTCCAAACGAGGCCCTTTCAATGACGAAGCTTTGGGTAGAATCAATGGCTGGCATTGTTAAGGTGGAAAGAGGGCACACCCTAAGTTCCATGTGTGTATGTGTACAAATAGATGATAGAGATATAAAGATATATAGGTGTGCGTGAGTGTGTGCACATAAATTTCACTGTGTACAATCCAGATGGCCACTGTGCCCTGGATGGGGAAGAAATTCCTTACACACTGCTTTCTTTGCCTTGATATGGACCACTAGTGATGGCCTTCACCCTCAGGGATTGTTCTTTGACCTCTTATTGTTGAAATAAAATGTCAAATGCCAATACTGGGACGGTGCCCCATGGCTACAGGTGGGAACATGAGGATTGAAGTAGGGCAAGCATGTACCCAGGAGTGAATCGCCCTGAAACCTGGGCTGAGATCCAATGAGGGAGATTTCCACAATAAGGACAGAGTTTCCTTGTGCCTTCCCTTTTCCCGACGTCTGATAGATTCTTAGATATACTCCATTTCCAGTGGAAACACTGCGGCTAACGCCCTCAGACTACCCTAATTCCCACAGTCTAATTTTAGATGATTCTCCAACATCTCAGAGGGAATGGGATTCAGGGAGGGATCCTAAAGCCATAATTCCCAGAAGATAGATTTGCTTGAGCTCTAGGGCTACCTTTTAAAAGAATCCCCCCAAACGCTGTTTCTAGGCTCATGAATCTCAGAAGTCAGCGTTCGTAAGTGTCATCTGAAGGACTCATCGGTATGCAGAGTCCCAGGTGCCTTATTTCTGATTCATTAGGTCCCAGGTCAGGCTTAGGTAAAAGGCCACTATTTCATTGCACGTGATTCTCATGTAGTTATTGTGTGGAATTAAGGTGTGTTTATTATCCTGTGTCTTCGCTTATTTTGCATACCAGGTAACCCTGAGAATTGCTTCAACCCAAAAGGCACATGAAGTTCTGTCTTTCTGTTCCCAGGTACCTGAATTGTGATTAGATAATGGGGGACACCCATCTATTTATTAAGCGAGTGATGCATAAACTCCTGCTCAGCTGAGAGTTGTGTTAGGTACTGGTAGCACAAAGCCAAATAAAATTCAGTCCCTACCCTTGAGAAGTTCAGTTTTTTGAAAGACACAGTGATACGAATTAATTAAATGTAGTGACATAAAAAAGTGTTATCAATGAACTTGGGGCAATACAATTTACTCTGCAAGGGGAAGATTTAACAGACAATGGGAAATGAGCTTTGTTTAAACTAGTGCTGGGAAATTGCAAGGCATGGAGAAGAAAATTTTGGAGAACTAGGGCAAAAAGTTGCACCCCAAAACAAGGAAGTAAGAAGTAGCTGTTTATAATCCAGCCATGTTATAAAGTTCAACACATTTGGAAAAATGCTTCAATGGCACATGTCTGTTCATGTGAAAAGATCTGCAAGCCCCTCAAAGTACTGAAGCAGAAAATACTAGAGATGCACAACAGCTATGATGTGCGGTCAGTGCTGGTGACTGTCGAGGGATGAATGGATGAAGAAAGTCATGTGTAGAACAATCAACTCACAATTTATGCATGTATGGAAATCTCGAAGTGAATCCCATGAATTTGTATAATTAGCATGTGCTAATAATTATACTAAAGTTAAAATTAAGAAAAAAAGATCGAGTTTGATATGTATGATGGAAAACATTGAAAGAAAATAACAAACACCTAACTAAATGAAGGAATGCACTATATTTATAGATTGGAAGGCTCCATGTTTTAAAGATAACCATTTTTTTTCCTAAATTGAACCATAGCTAAAAGCAATGAAAATCAAAATACATGATATTTTGGAAAACTCAGTAAACCTATTCGAAAGTTTTGTGCAAATGTTAAGGTTAAAAAAAACAAACAAGATAATTTTGATGAAAGAAAGCAGAGCTTCAGGTATAAAAGACATATGATAAAGCTATAATGACTCAGGCAGTGTGATATTATAAGGATAGCTAGATAGAACAATGTAATAAAGAAGAATAGAATGAAATAAAGAAATGGACCCACACATGCAGTAACATTTGATTTATAAGAAGACTGTATATTTCTGTGAAGAAAAATGGACTTTTCAATAAACAATGTTATGCCCACTAGATACCATTTTAGAAAAACATAAATTCTTACTCATACCTCATTCCATGTACAAGATTAAGTAAATTCCAGATGGACCACAGATTTTTTTAAAAAAATCTTATACTAAATAACATTTCCTATGCCAAGATTTTCTTTTTTTACCAAATACTAACCAATATGAAAAACCATGATACATGGGTCCACATTAAAATCAAAAGCTTATATTTATTAAAAGACTTGGTCATAAAAGGGATAAGTCGGTGATGAGGTCTTACCTGTGTGCAAAGGAGACATGGGCCATGAAGTTCCGTTGCCTATGCCAGGAGGGAGCAGGGGATGAAAGTCACTTTAGAGTTGAGAGCTTGGTAGACGTGAGCAGTTATGCAGTTGAACAAATGAGCCTTTAAAACTCGTGTTTTGAAGCTGTTTGGTTTAGGTATTTCAGGGTTATCTGGATGGACGTATTTTTGTGCTATTGAAAATCTGGGTCTGGAACGTGGTAAAGAATGATGACTGGCCACATAGATTTGGTCTCTTCCAATGCAGTTCTACGACTCCAGCCTTGAGACTAGAAGCTGCCACCTCCTCCCCTGGGGGAGGTGTGTAGTACGGAGGGAGGGAGGGAGAATGGCTAGCAGCTGGGGCACGGGGTGAGGAGAAGGTTCCCAGCAAGGAGCTTAGATGCCATTTTTCTCAACTGCTTTATTTTGCATGCTCCCAACCTGTCCGAACACCCACCGGCCCCAAGTCGCCCGCTTCTTCCCTGCCCTTTGGTATCTATTTCCTAAGTGTAAAGATTATTATCAGCAGTATTAGAATATTACCTGGGGTCCCACAGACCTTTATTTATCACTCGCATCTGCACTGCACCGTTACAGTAAACAGAACCACACTGAATTGGTCGGGATGAAAATTATTTCAGAAATATTTTACAGCTTAAGTAAGATCAAGGTTAGCTTATCATGTTTATAGTCTGGCATGGGAATATCACAGGTCTCAATCAAATCCTCATAATAATCTTCTGGAAAATAAATATTTTTGAGGAATAAAAAAAAATATTTTTAAATATACTATCCCCAGGTGTATACCAGATTGCCAGGAAATACTTACAAATTATCCTAGTTGCTAAAAATATTGTATTTTTTTCCAAAGCTTATTCCTAGTTTCCTGGAGATTGCAGTGTGTCCTCGGAATTCATATGAACAATACTCACTGATGAAGGAAACACATTCTACTTCCCTTTTTATAAATCCATTGTTCTGACTATAGACTGATATTTAACAAATTATCCCCAGAACTTAGAGGCTTAAAACAATTGTTATTTTATTATATCCCATAGTTTGGGGGGTTAGGAGGGCACATATACATATAAATATATATGCTGAGATATTATTTATAAAGTAATATGTATATATAATATATAATACATGAGTATAATATATATGTATATTTATATATCTATACATTAATATTTGCATTAATTACATATTAATATTTATATTATATGTATATTTATAATGGATATGACATGTATATATTATGTATATATTAAACATATATATTTATTATACCTATAGTGTATATATGTGTATATGAATACATAATATATAGACTGTATAATATACTGTATAGTATATTATACACATAATACAGTGTCTGCTGTGATTGTACACTATGAATAAAGTACCTGGTAATCTCTTGAATGTGTCACTCCCCCCTATGATGCAGCATGCCAAAATGGCTTTTTTGATTATGCACATCCTCATGCACATGGAAGGTAAGCTTTCTAGTTATCTCTTTAAGAACAGCCAAAATTGAATGAACAGTAACCATGATCCGCAGGTTTTTGATACAGAGAAAACAAATAGTACACTCCCAAGCTAGAGTTTCAAAACTAAGCCTCTACCCCCATCCTAGTTTGAGTTCCAGTACCTGTTGTTCTTCCCGTGATCAGCTATTCCGAGCTGGCAGCTGAGAAAGCAGAGAAGATCAGGGGCAGTGGCTGGGCCGGGCAGGACTAGCGCTGGCGGGAAGCACAGGTCTGGTTTTCAATCATCTTAATAGCAGCCTACAGAGCCACAGCACAAAGAACCTGATTGGTATTTGTCTGGTTCTGATTAGAGATATTTGTGCAAGATAGGAATTTGCATTGTTCTTAAGAAGCAGTGACCTGTCCAAAAGGAAGGGCCGGGGATGCTGAATTCAGACATGCTTCCGTATATTCAGCAAGCATGTAATGCCATATTCTACTTAAAGCATTTCATTGTGTCCTGCAGGTTAAGACCAATTTCCTTTATCAGCATCTTAAGCCCTTGATCTGGCACCTGCCTGTCTCTCCAGTTCTGTCCCCTCCCCTCCCTCTGTGGCATCTGAACTCCAACTGAATTGAGTTATATTCAACTCAGTTATATTAGTTATATTCATATGTGATGCTTCTCTCTGTAGGTGTCCCCATGGGTTAAGAAACCTGGGAAATTTCCTGGGAAGCCCCAAATAAAAAGTAGGTAGAAAGATGCTCTAAGCCAGTGTTTAATCGTAAGCACTGGGCAGGTCAGATCATCACCAGATCCCAAGGAGATGGGGAGAAATAGTCACTCTGCACAGTGCAGCTGGTGAGAAAACCCAGCACGTACCTGAGCCCAGTCAGGAGAGCTAAGGTGATGACAGAGAACAGCAGCCCAAACAGAATCCAGGCACCCCCCACCCCAGAACCTTACCGAGAAGAGAGTTAGGTATAAACCACGCATGTGACCAGGCTGGCACCATAACATTTTCCTGCAACCCAAACTCGGATAATGTTTGAGCTTATGGAACACCACCCAGGAATCTCAGATAAGAAGTGAGAGTTCAGGATAGAAGTAAAAATCCATCATGAAAACATGGAAGACTTGCCTAGTGACACTTTTACATATGCTAAATCAAGTGTATCCTTATATATGGCTTCATATGAGGATCTGACTAACCTATAGACTTAAGCAAACCTCAAGTCAAAATAATTTTATCAGAACTGGTACCTCTGAGATGTCAACCAGCCCTAAGGAAAGATAAGAAAAGTCCAAATTATTTTAGGTCCAAAATTCAGGGGCAGAGAGAAGGAGGGCTACTATTGATACCAAAGATTTTAGATTTTGATAAAGAAAGAAGTCTTATTTTCCATACTGCAGTTAATCCTTGTTGGGGAAAATCCTGTGCATTTTCTAACTGACATTCACTTAAGGGATGTAGCCAATCAAAGCCTGACATTGCCTAGGTCACCATAACACTCAGAACTGCTCCTTGCTACATCCTTGCTAGTCTATGGGCTTTAAGTCTTATTTAATCTGAAAAATTAGGAAATTGTCAGGGATGATATGTAATGATATCTTTAAGTCAAAACCACTAGGTATCTTGGGCATATCTTATTTTCAGGTGTTCCCCCAGAAGCTATGAATATGAGCATTAACACAGAATTCTGTGAACATTAGAGAAATAGCTCAGTGTCGAGTGTGGATTGTTTTGATCAGGAGAAGAGTCGCCACCCGTAGCAGCACAAGGGTCGGCTCTAAAGAAAGAGGCAGAAAAGGGAAAAGAGGACGAAGAATAGCGTTATGATGTTGACGTCTCCCATCACGACAGAAATGTCCTAATGGCTGTAAAAATTCACAGGTAAGAATGAATTTTTTTTTTGTTATTACTCATTTCAGTTGAATAGAAGCCAAGTTTGGCCTGAGAAAACGATTTCCATGTGCAAAAGCAGCCTTCTGAGAGCACTGGCCAAGGAAAGATGGTCTAGATCCCACTATCTAAATGGAGAACCCTGAGCTACTCTAGAAACATCTCAATTCATTTTGCATCACAGAAAAATCCGAGTTTGGGTCCCCCCAGATTCAGACTCTAAACCAAGGATGTAGGTCTTCGGTGAGTTGTGTGGACAAAACTCACGTTCACTCGGAGCCTGCATGTGGCTTTGTTTGGATGAAGAGCCTTCAAGATGTGATTAAAAAAAGATTCCTAAGATGTTATCATCGAGATTACAGGAATCCCCAACACAGTACGGGTCCTTAGAAGAGAGAGGCAGAGTGACACTGTGATTATGGAAGAGCAGTGTCCCATGTCTGCTAATAGAGGCAGATGTGGGCATAATCCTGCCACAAGCCAGCCGATGCCCAGAGGCCTGGGAAAGTGGGAAAGGCCAGCCAGTCATCTCTTCTAGTCCTTCAAAGGACACAAGTTCCTGCCAACACCTCGGCTTCAGTCTTGCGGCCTTCAGAACTAGGGGAGAATAAATTTCTATTGTGATCATTTTTTTTTTTATGGCAGCCACAGAAAACTAAAGCAAGGTCCAAGTGGTTTGTGGGTGAGGCAAAAGAAAACATGGGCAGGGAAAAGGTACGAGAGACGGTGGTGAAGAGAAGCAGCCCAAGGTCATGGCTGTCCAGCTGTGGATGAGAGCAAGTGGGGCTTGCTGTGTGTGGCTGGGGCACGCACGAGAGCCAGCACAAAGTAGATGCCTCCAAGTTCAAAGGTCTGAGGCACAAGAAGATGGGGCGTTGGTAAAGCCACCCCCGCTAGCCATTGGTGGTGGGTTGGACATTGTTCTGCAGGACCAGACCCCCACATGAATAGCAAAGCTGGCCCCAGGAACAGGGGACTGGCCCTGTACACAGAAGTGCAATACTGCCCATCAAGCCCTGACCACAGTGGTATGTTTTAACTGTATCACCTGTGGGTGAAGTTGGTGAAACCAGATCAAGAGAAGCAAACCAGAGAGAGTTGTCATAGATTTTTATGCCCTCACTTCACTGGGAAGAATATGGCACACCACCCAGAACATCAGGGGAAGCCTTGGAGTCAGTCACAGGCTGAGAGAGAAAGCCCACTGTGGGCAGCACCTGCACTATAGCTTGCAAGAGAAAGGATGAGCCAGACAGGGTGATTTGGTTTAGGATTGGCTAATCTAAAAAATCGTAGCAGGCATTGAGGTGTGGGGTTGCCTGTTCTCTGGTATCCAGCAATGTGTTTAAGGCCCTGAGGATGAGCACCTGTAAGCAAGGTAGTTGGAGCATCGACTTATTTGGCTGTTTAATAATGTGAGTTGTATGTAGGGCCTAAAGATTAGGTCCAGATCACACTTAAAACTACGAAATTCTGATGAAAGAAAAAAAATGAACAAATAAATGAATGGGTAGTCCATGTTCATGAATAGAAAGAATCGATACAGACAAAATGTCAGTTCTTTCCAAGTGGATTTATAGATTCAATGCATCCCAGTCAAAATCCCAGCAAGTAACTTTGTGGATATCAGTAAGTTGATTCTAAGTTTATATGAAAGGCAGAGGACCCCAAATATACAACACAGTATTGAAGAAGAGCAAAGTCAGGTGAATGACTGTCCTTGATTCAAGACAAACTATAAAGCTACAGTAATGCAGACAGAGTGGTATTGACAAGAGTACAGACAAATCCAACCAGGAGCCCAGAAATGGGCCACACAAAGATAGTCACTGATCTTTGACAAATCAGTAAAGGATATAATACAGTGGAGAAAAGACAGTGGTTCCAACAAATGATGCTGAAACAGTGTGTGTACACACACACACACACACACAAAGAAAGAAGCAAGAAGAATCTAGATTCAGAGCTTAGACTTTCATAAATGTTAACTCAAAAATAGATCACAGACCTAAATGTAAAATGCAAAAATGTAGAATTCCTAGAAGATAATGTAGAAAAAAAAATTAGATAAAGATCCTTTGAAATGTGGTTAAACTAAGATTCCTAAGATGACATCATCTAGTAATCCAGTACACACACACACACACACACACACACACATGCACTGGTGGTGACTTCAGAAAAGACACTGATGGATGGATCAGGAAAAGCAGAATTGGTAAGCTGGACTTTGTTAATATTAAAAAGTTCTGTTCTGCAAGAACATCATAAAGAAAGGAAGGAGAGAACAGAGAGGTACTATTTACAAAAGACATATCGGATAGAAGATCATCATCAAGAATATACAGAAAACGTGGGTTTGGATGGCAAGTAAGCCCATGGAAATCAGCACGTGGAAAGGGCTCCACCTCATCTGTCGTCCGGGGAATGCAAATTAAGGCAATAATGAGATACTATCACATACCCTCAGAACGCCCCAATAGAGAACGCTGACACCATCAAGTGCTCATGAGCAGGTGGAGCAGCAGAAACTTCCTCGTTGGTGGAAGCAAAATGGCCAAGACCCTTCAGAGGAGACTTTGGCAGCTTATTGAGAAACAAAGCCGACTCTTACCACACAATCCAGCAACCACACTCTGTGGCATCCACACAAGGAGCAGAGGGTTTACATCTGTACAGAATCCTGCACACAGGATGTTGACAGCAACTTTATTCACAATCCAAAGCTTGGATGTAACCAAGATATCTCTAGATAGATGAATGATCCTGACAATGGAACATTGATCATCTCTGTCCCTTGTGCCCTTATCAAAATATTAAAGTTACTAATTCATCTACTGATTTTTCAGTCTGCACAGGTTTATTGTCTTTGCCAGGGACTAGAGTCTCAGGATGCAATGAGAAAAACAGACAAAAAAACATTTCCTTGTAGATATTTTTTTTAATTTTTATTTCTTTCATTTATACATGACAATAGAATGTGTTTTGACATATTTTACATATATGGAGTATAACTTCCCTTTCTTGTGGTTGTACATAAAGTGGACTTACCCTGGTCATGAATTCATATATGAACATAGGAAGTCATGTCCAATTCATTCCACTGTCTTTCCTATTTCCATCCCTCTCCCTTCCTTCATTCCCCTTGGTCTCATCCAATGAGCTTCTATCCTCTCTTCCTCACTGTGTGTTAGGATCCACATATCAGAGACAACATTCAGCCTTTGGTTTTTTGGAATTGAATTATTTCACTTAGCATGACAGTCTCCAGTTCCATTCATTTATCAGCAAATAACATAATTTCATTCCTCTTTATGACTTAGTAATAGTCCATTGTGTATACATACCACATTTTCTTTATCCATTCATCTGTTGAAGGGCACCTGGGTTGGTTCCATAGCTTAGTTATTGTGAATTGAGTTGCTATAAACATTAATGTGGCTGTGTCACTATAGTATGCTGATTTTAAGTCTTTGGGGTATAGACAGAGGAATGGGATAACGGGTCAAATAGTGGTTCAATTCCAAGTTTTCTAAGGAATCTCCACATTGCTTTCTGGAGTGGTTGCACCAATTTGCACAACCACCAGCAATGTATGAGTGTGCCTTTTCCCCCCACAAAACCTTTTGTAGATCTTGTATACTCTGAGTACGAGATGGCAATAAACCAATAAATATATATTCATATACATAGTGTGGCAACGAGTTCTTGTTGACTCAAAGGTCTTCCCACCTAGTATAATAATCACTACAAATTAAATATCATGAAAAGCTCAGTTCAATATCAAATAGCCACAGTGGGATTTCCAGAACATCTTTGAATCCTTGGGCACTGTGGAAAAACCCCTGACACCTGTCTTTGGAATACTATTGCATTCTGCTGGCCTCTGCCAACAGTGCTGTCTTGGGAAAGGAAATGTACCTTTAAACCCAGAGAGCAGAGAAAACAGATCCTGTTCCCAGTGGTGGCTAAGGGACCTTTCCATATCAATTAATTAGTAGACATCAATTCTGGTTTCAAAGGGCAAAGAAGCCATCTCCTGTGAAGGGCCAAAACCCTGATGACGGCAAGGCTGATGTAGGGTCTTTCAAAACTCCAGCAACAGTACACCAACGCATGAGTCCTGGCTTTTTGTTTCAATGCTAGCTCTCTCCTCCACTCCTAGGTTGTTGTGTTTGTTTGTTTGTTCATTCTCTCCGAGTCAGTTGGTTTGGAGAACAGGGAGATCAGGGTACTACAGAAAATCAGCTAGGCCTTTGCAGCTTTTAAAAGTGAGCACCAGATCGGCATGCCTCCCCTGCCACAAGGGTCCTTGACAACAAGTCGAAAAATGCCCCAAAGTATTATTGAAGCTCCATACCAGCCCCAAATGCTGTTTATCAGAGATGGAAACATGAAGGGTGATTTCTGGGAAATCTCTATGGAAAAGAGGGTTAGGTAAGGAAGTTAAACAAACCTTTAAGTTTATATTCTCTAAATGTTGTTTTAAATAGTTCTTCTGATTTGCAAAGACTTTGTTTACAATGATGTTTGGTTGTCTTTTTTAAAGGCTGAATTTTCATAAAGAGCATGTATTGAAATATCACATTGCCTCCTATAACTCTGTACAACTGCGTGCCAATGAAAAAATTACATCTTTTAAAAAAGGGCATAATTTAGAAGAAAATAAGGCAAAAATTTGACTCAGATAACTCACAGGAAGTCTAGCAGTTGGGGGGGAAAAATATCAAGATAACATAGCCGTTCAACTGGTGACAAGTTAATTGAATTTCATGAATAATTATCAGAAAGAAAAAAACCAGCATGCTTCTAGTATCCAAGACGTGTAAACATCACAGAGCATCCAAATCAGAGCAAGTGGAAGGTGGGGAAATTGTAAAGATCATTTGTTCTCCCTTTAGAAATCATTTGTTCAATGTCATTGTACTTCTGGATTGTGAGAACAATCGTATTTTCAGACATAAACATAAATGAGGCATTCTTACTCTAAGGTACTGTCGATACCAGCCAGAGCCAGCATTTCAGAGAGGTATTTAGAGTGAGTATCCACTCACTGGTCCTTGAAATGGATCACGTTACCTGTCGGGTGATGTGCACTTATCATAGGTGGAAAGGTTGGACTTTCACTCCATGAAGATGCAGAATCAGGGTAGCACGGCACTCAGGGATATTAATGGAATCCAAGGATAATGTTGGTTGTTCACCTATTCTCTCCAAGGAGCTAACTGGTATTAGATATTGGGAAGAATTAACACATCTAACCCGTGTTGTCAGGTAAGAAACATGGACGAGAGATGGTACATCTGGTACCTTCTTCTGGGTTTCATGCACTTGAGTGTTTCAAAAGATAAAAACTAGACTTCCAACGGTGCCTTCAAACTTGTTTGCCTTCATTCAATTTCATGAGTGATTTCAGTGAAATTGTTGATGACGCCGTGTCGTGTTCCAGCATTTTCTCTGGAATCCAAGACTGAAGGAATGTGTGAAGAGTTAAACAGAGAAGGTGGGGAGGAGACCAAAGTAAAGAGACCCTTCCCCTGCTGACCGTGACTGTGAGCTTGGCTTGGTGCCAAGCCTGGGTGTTGATGTCCTCCCTGCTTTCCCAATGTTGGAGTCATTGGGGGAGTTTGCCGGGGGACCCGACTCCCCCGGCCGGAGGCACCAGGCTGCATCAGGTAGTGTGGGACACGTCAGTGGGTCCAAAAGTGAAGTCCACGTAGGGAACAGAGGGCAAGAACATATCACCGGAGGCAAGACACGCTTTCCTTGACCGAGTTCCTTCCTCTGTGCACAGAAAATCCCATTCTGCTGTCCCCTTGGAAACTCCTGGTCTCTGCCTGCCTACCTTCTGGTTTGTGTGTGTGTTGCTCCCCAAGACCACTTTAGAGGTGGTGGAATACACATGCAAATGGGCACACAGTCTTGCAGCATTGAAATGTACTGAATTAGTACACATTCATTGCAACTAATGAATAACTGGTTTTAAAAAACAAAATAAACAAGGATTTTTCATTGCAAAATAGGTTGTTCCCCCCCCCCCCAGATTTGATGTCAGTGAGGAAAGACTTCTGTTTCCCACCATCACTCATCCCTCTTCTATTTCTCTTTCAACTTCAGAGTCTGGAGGAAGCTGTCCACCCACAACTGGCTGTGCCTGGACCCGGGAGTCGACACCAATTTATCCAATGCACAGCATACCTGCCTCAAAGAAATCTTTCTCTGCCAGATGCTCTAATCCTGCGGAGAGAGCCATCCTGGCGTCCCCAGGGGCGGTCCCTGGAGGAGCACGGCCGAGGGCTCCCCCTAGAGGCCGCCCAGCTCCACGGAGGGAGCTCACCTGGCGCGTTGCCAGGAAACCAGCTCCTGGCTGATGCTGTCAGGGACACTGGGCAGAGGTCCCCTTCTGTGCTATTGGGTCACATGGTTTCTGCTGAGTGCAGATCCTGTCTCCAGGTTCCCAGGCCAAGAAGTTCAACTCAGGAATCCCAGCGGGGAAAGGGTCCTTGTCACTTTCTCCCTTTCGGGGGACCATCTCTGTCCCCGGCTTTCTGTCCACTCTAGTTATTTTCCTGCTGCCTCTTGCAAAGCGAGAGCCCGGGCTGGGGAAACACACGGCCGAGTTCCAGCAGTGGCCGAGCCAAGGGACTAACGAGGGTGTTTTCTTCCCGTGGCTCCCTACCTACGGAGCACTCTCCCTTCTAAAAAGCCCAGAGAACGATTCTGGCCTTGATTTTTACCTCAGCAAGATGCTGTGAGGTTTTAGCAAATACAGCTTCCAAAGAAGGCTCTAAAGAAAATCATACAGTATTTTTGTGATTGTATTTAGGAGAATTATGAGGTATGTTGTTACAGGTGGTGCTGGGCCAGATCTCTCATTATTCTGATTATCATTTGAATAAGTCTTCGTGGGCTTTAGAAAGGCTTTTACCATTATTTTCTCTCCCACCTCATATCTATGTTCCGGCCTCTCCTTAGTGTGGAGCTCCCTCACTGAGTGATTCAAAACTGTGGTGCATTCCCCGACAGCACATTCTTCCTCCCCACCTTGCTGGATTTTCCATCATGCTCGTACCTGCGGGGTGCAGAGAGAGGAGCAGGAACACAGGGGCAGCCTGGACCTGGCTGTTGAAGGGAGACCTTACCCAGGGAAGCTGGGAAGAAAGCACCCAAGAGGGAGGCAGAAGACAGAAAAAGTCCTACGCCGGGGCACTGATGCCGGGTGGCAGGTGGACCAGAAGGATCCTGCAGAGGAGTTCTGGAGGTAAGGTACAGCAGGTCCTGCTGGAGTGGACGCTCCAGGGGGGCTGGTGGAGTCCCAGAAGACTCCTGCCTCTGCTGGTCGAGCTGAGGATGCTGAAGAGTATCAGGACGCAGTCAGGAAGAAGATCTGGACAGACAGCAAGGGGGGAAAGGAGGCAGAATCCTGGCACCTCCTCACCTCCGTCTTACAGCATTTAATCATGATGTGACAGTAAGGCTGCTCCTGGGCCAGTGTTGCCCACATGCAGCTTCTGTTCAACTGCAACCAGGAACCATACAAGGAAAGTCTGAGGAACATTCCTGCAGCTGAGCCAAGTGGCCACAGTATGAAACTACCAGTGTTTCACCTCCCATTTCACACGCTGTGGACTTACATAAGTATTTTTTTTTAAATTTGTATGTAAACAAGCAGGATCCCACAGTGAGCTACGAGCTGGACTTACTGTGAGGCACTGGAAGATGACAACCCAGAGACACAACAATCTGGGCACCGAGACCTGCTCTGGAGCATGTGGTTGGGCCTGAACCGTGGCTCACCGGGGCTTGTGCAACCTGGGCTTTGCTGGTCTGATTCCCGTTGCAGGTAAGCACATGGCACAATGTGGCTGGTGTAGGCCACCCCAGAGACTGACTCGTTATGCTTCATGGAACCGAAGAGCTCAGTCTTCAGGTGAGGATCGATCAGAGCTCCAAATGCGTTTCTTCTGTTTCCTCGTCTGTGACTGCTCCATCTGTTACCCGCTGACTGGCTTCACAGGATGGCTGCCCACAGCCACCAAAGCTACATATTTCCTGAGTCACATGCATCAGGAGCCAAGGGGCACGCTTCCCCATCACTGAACAAAAGCCCCAATGATGAGGTGAGTAGGCGACCCCCCTGAACCAACTGCTGTATCCAGGGAAATAGGAGACCCACAGGCTAAGGTCAGGGCTGTCGGAGACAATGAGGTGGAGTCATGGAATGGACTTCCTGGGGGGCCAGTTCAGGTCCCAAAGAATGCTGGATCCCTTTTCCAGGTTTGCTATGACAAAACCCAGACTGGGTGGCTCTAACCATAGAAACTTGTTTTATTATAGTTCTGGAGCCCAGACGCTCAAGACCAGGATGTTGGCACTGAGGCCTCTCAGCTTACGGATGGCCGCCATTTTGCTCATCAGGCCTGTTCTGTGCAGACAGGCGTCCCCGACGTCTCTAGCTCATCCCAGTCCTACCAGATTAGGTGCTCATTCTTATGACCTTGCTCGGCTGTGATGACCTCTGTAAGGTCTTCCATTAGGGGTCACATGAGGGGTTAGGACTTCACCATATGAATTATAGAGACACAATTCAGTCCATAATTGGTGCTGAGAATGGGGAAAATTCAAAGGGCATGACTTCAATCGTTTAGGGAAGAGAGAGGTCTTAGGGAATCAACCAAAATGTCTATGTGAGTCCACAAAATCCACTAAAGTCAGCTCCCTTTACCCTTGAACAAAAAAGAAATCATTACTTTGGTGTTAAGCTTCCCCGGGCCAAACTACTGCTACCTGAGGATCTCCTGGGTGTTGTTGTTTTGTCTAAGCAAACGTTTCCAAAAGTGTATTCCAAGGAGCATTTGTCTCATGACATACTTCAACACACACACACTCACACACACACACACACACATCCCTCTTGTAAATTCTGCATAATATATTTATCAGAACCTTAGCTTGCAAATCAAAACATTGAATGCTCCCATGAACCCCCAGGTTTAAAACACCTTTACATTCATATAACCCAGGACTTCTCCAACTTCTTGACAGCAGGGGATTTATCCCTAAATGTGACCTTTCAATATTGCCAGGAATGCACGTTAGGAAATACTCTTCTTAGGAAATGTTACCTTTTCTTCAAAATAGGAAGATAAAACGCAGATGGGCAAACATAGCAGGTTGAACGACGTTACGGGCCTCAGTTACCGAATACAGGATTCATGGAGATCAGTTTCCTGCTGCAGGAGAGGAAGCTACTGCATCTGTGTCCCTCTTTAGGTCCCACGGAAGGGTAGCTCTGCGGCTCCCTTCACAGAAACCACTGGGATAGGACGTCGGGAGGCCTGAGGCCATCGCCTGTTTGCACCTGTTGCAGCCACAGGCTGTAGGAGACCGAGACAGAACCAGGGACGGGAGGGTTCAGGAACAATGAAGTGTCTGTGCCAGATGATTGCACACGAGGAACTCGGCAGAGCAGGGAAGTAAGGAGCCAGTGACCAGAGGAAAAAATCCGTGGCAGCCGTCCAGGGACCGGAGAGGCCCAGACCCTCCATCTGCGATGAGTGCGTGGGCTCCAGTGCCAAGAGCTCGGCCCCACCCCCTGGCTCTTGGGACCCTCTTTCCAATTTTAAACACTTGGACACCATCAGGAGTGGAGGCTTCCAACACAGAACCCAAGACATCTGTTAAAGCAAAGTAAAACAGAAAAACCTGAAGGTAATTTGGAGCCTTCCAAACACCTGTGAGTCAGACGCTGCACAAACCTCCCCTTCCTTAAAAGCGCAGATGAGCCTGAACCTTCTGGGCATTTCGGCAGTTTACCATCTGTACCAATCACCCTCTTCCGCAGTACGGAGTCTTCCAGGAGGATGTAAAACCCAGGAACCAAGATAAGGAAACATGTTTACACCTGCTACATCTGTTCCTCCACTCCCAGCCTCTGCCTCACACTGGGCTCTCTGTGCAGGCACACTTTGGAAATCATTCTTGTCCATTTGAGTTTCACAGATGGTCCGAGGAAGCCGAGCGGAAGAAAAGGGCGGCCCACCTTGAGAGCACCCAGGTGGTGTTCAAAGGAAGCACCATCTCTGTTTCCCTTTTATCTTGAATGCTCACAGAACGTAAGTCATTGCTAACAAGGTAAGCCCCGAGGTCACAAACCAGGGAGAGGGCAGAACATCAGTCCCTTCAGAAAGCAAAACCTTCAGGGCCGACTAATTGCAGTGAAGCAATGGATAAAATCATAGGTTAAAGGACAACAGTAATAACCCAGCCCCTAGACAGAGGACACAGTCCCTTTCTTCCTCTAAGAGGAACATCTGTAACCCCACCAACTCCCCAGTCCCCAGGATCACCAGGCACACCGGAATGTGGAACCTCAGGGAAGGAAGTGCAACTTAGACAAACCACCCTGTCACAGTGACTGTGTGCAGTGCGCAAGGAAAATCATCCAGGATGCCCCAAAGTGCTCAAGGAGTTTCATAAAACTGAAATCGATGTCCCTGCTGGTCTGAGTTGGTCAGGGTGAACCCAACTACTGTGCATAACTAAAGCTCCGCTGAGAAAAAGGGAAATAAAAAGAAATTAACAACCAGCTCCATTCATATATAAAGGATACGCCACAGTCCACAGAAAACCTTTGAAGACGGGTTCGATGGTAGGGACTACAGAGAATGACACTTCTGACAGCACGGATGGCTTCTGATCCACCCAGAGCATTTCGGCCATTGCATTCAAGGAGAATGATTGACACTCACACAACATGTCTTTCATAATGACATTGGCATTTCATAGGGAGACATTGGGGGGCGTCTAGAATCAAAAGGTAGCATGTAAGTTAATAATAGACCCAACTTTAAGAGGAAATATCATTCTGTTGAGGTTTTTAATGGGATCCATTCTTTTGCCCATCCAAAAATGGAATTGATCCCCATTAGTCCCCCAGCCCAGCATTTTCAATTCTCCTCGCCCGATTTTAAAATGAATCACTAGGACACAGAGGACCCAAGGGACCGCTCCTGAACATCAGAGACAACGAGGAAGCTCAGAAGAGGATCCAGTGTCAGGCCATTAAGTCCCGGGTTCATTCAGAACTTCCTTCTCTTCGTGTCCTAAAGGCACCTTGACCTTCTCCACCCACATCACTCTCTGGCCAGACGACACACAGGTCCTCCCTCTGGATGCCTGTTAGTTCCCCAAACCACCTTCAGTTACTCCAAAGGTGGAGGTTTGCTGTGTGATCACTGAAGGTGAAGCACAGCACTCAAGTGTGAACTGTGTCATTTGGCCTCATCACACTTACAACTTTCTGAAAGAAAGGATACTAAATGTCACTAACTTGTGATTTATCCAAGTAAATATAAAACCAAGAGGCAGTTTATGGCCCGTCAGCCATTCCCACATTTGTGGAACTTGTGTGTGCCTCAACTTGCTCTTTGGGACCCTTGAACAAATTGATGGCAAAACCAATGTTCAAAGAAAGCAGTTTACATTTGCGTTTCTTCTAGCATACTGGGGTTTCAAATCTGTTATCCTTACATGTAGGAATGATGGAGGTCCATGAAGGAGGTCCATGGTGGAGGTCCATGATAGAGGGTCCACGATGGAGGGTCCATGATGGAGGGTCCTTGATGGAGGTCCATGATGGAGGTCCATTGTAGAGGGTCCACGGTGGAGGGTCCATGGTGGAGGGTCCACGATGGATTTTCCACAGTGGAGGGTCCACAGTGGAGAGTCCACGATGGAGAGTCCACGATAGAGGGTCCACGATGGAGGGTCCATGATGGAGGTCCATGATGGAGGTCCATTGTAGAGGGTCCACGGTGGAGGGTCCATGGTGGAGGTTCACGATGGAGGGTCCATGATGGAGGGTCCTTGATGGAGGGTCCTTGATGGAGGGTCCATGATGGACAATCCATTGTGGAGGATCTATGATGGAGGTCCATGATGGAGGTCCATGATGGAGGTCTGACTTCTACCTCAGTCACCAACTCCCAGGCCAGCGTCTACTTACCTCGTTGTGGGACAGCACATACTCGTAGGCCAACAGAGCAGCACGATTCCATGCTGACTGTGGATCTGGGACTAGACGTGTTTATGTCACATTGTCTGTAAATGAATTTATGAAAGTGAGGCCCATTGAGCCCTGGGTTAACCGGGAGCAGGACGACAAAGGTGAGGCCCCTGAAGTGACCATGTGGTGTTAACAGGTGGCTCTGGTGTGGCTTTTCAGGGTGTTGGCCATGCCTACCCTGGTGACACCAAGAGGCCGCCCAGGTCCGTGCTCATCCTACTCTGACATACAGTGTGCCAATGGATGCAACTCCAGGAACTCAGCAAGCTGCACAAACTTCCAGGTCGACTTCCCTGCTAGGCGCTGGCTTTTAAGGGCCCCACAAACCTGAAGTCCTGAACAGTTTCTCCTTCCAACCCTCAGACTCTCCTCTTGACTTTGAGATGAGGTCATCATTAAGGGAGAAATATTTAACCTGGGTGGAGTAAAACAAAACTCAGTAAATCTCGATGTCACCTCTCCAACACCTTGTGTTGAATATTAAAAACAAACTGTCCAGCTACTTGTGGCCCCAGCCCTACTCCAGTCTTCTCACTGTAGCTGAAGATCGTGTGTACGGGTCCTGTGGCTTTACGATTCTAAGGCTCATCTCCCCCATGAAGATTTTCTACCCCAGATCAATCACTTCTCCCTGTGGCTCCTTGAATACTCACCTCCTCAGCCCTGTCTCTGCACCACGCTGATCTTTCTTCCTGCACAATTTGTCCCCATCATCTCCACCTTTAGGTTAGATTCGCCCTCTCTTAGCTCCTGCGCAGAGCAATGCCTCTCTTCTGCAGTCCTCGGAGAAAATAAGCTCAATCTGTTTCCCCAACTTAAAATACAAGGCCTGACTTCATGACTCTGAACATCGGGAGACACAGGAGAAAGAAAGTCATCCTACAGCATTTACTAAGCACCTACTGTGCACAGACCGCTCAGTTAGCGTGAACTGCTGAAGAGAAACAGGATTCTCCACCGGCCTTACCTCCAGGGAGTCTATTGGCCAGTGGAAGACACAGAGAAGCCAAATGCCAGACTGGGAAACGTGACCTCCAGCCCCTCTCCTGGGCCTTGACCCCTGTGCAGCCAGCCCAACTTCCCAGGGTCAAGTGATTCCATCTCTGAAATCTGTAACGTCTCCAGATGAACTCCCATCGCCTTCTCTGTTGGAGACGCTGATGCTTGATCAACAAGGAGAGTATTTCTCCTCAGACGCTTTCTTGATGAAAACCGCAGACCTCACGTAGTACAACCTGGTCATTCCATGAATCGAAAGCCGACTGTGTGGGAGGAATCGTGCCGATTCTCGTCACTGATTGATTTTTTCAATCACCAAGGGTGAATTACGACAGGGCGGCTCTGTTATTTCAGAGACTCATACAAATGGAAGTACTCAGCCCACACTAAGTTTGTCTGTGTCCACATCCAAATTTCAGATACTGTTTTGTCTAGAAGACAGGGGTCATGGGGACACTTGCATGGTTTTCTCTTTCCTTGTCTTCAGTGACTTTTGTGATTCTGATCGTCTGCTCCTGCCCATGAGATGAACACCAGCTACCTGTGACATCGTGGATGGGTGCATCTTCCTGTGGGGAAGCTTCAACATAGTGCCAAGAGCTTGGTGGATCCAGGTCAATCTGGAGTACAAAGAGTTTCCAGCCATTGGGCAAATTAAAGAAAGGTACCTGCTTCCTCTGCCACAGCAAGTCCTTGTATCAGGTCATCCCTGGCCAGCAGGGCAGCAAACTCATGGCAGTCCCATTCACTCCCTCGGCCACATGGGATGCTCTTGGGCAGTGCACAACCTGTCCTGCCGCCCCCACCAGTCTCTTTGGTCATCACATAAGCTTGTTTGACTTCCGTTTCTATCATGTAAAGGAGGGATAATGACAGTTTCCTCCAAGACTGTGAAGAGTAAAGAGATAATTTCCTCAAAGTGACTGATGTGTGCTTGGCAATTATTCACCAGCCTTTCTCCTTTAATTTCACTATACCAAGTTTTCAACCGACTAGCTCACACCCGAGCCTGGTTTTCTGATGTTGTTCACCTTGCCTCTGATCTGCAGAGTAAGTGACTTGGAAACCTCAGCTTTCTATCCGTGAAATAACCGTCTTTTTTTGTCTCAAATATTTTGAGAATCAATTCTGGGTTCCATGCATTGGTATAAGATCCACTAACACAGCAACACACACTGTTCTGTGCACACGTCCATATCATCATAGATACCCTTTAAATCAATCAAGCTGATATTAGCTAACATTAATGGTCTCATTAGGATTTCTGTTAGCCAAAGCTGGGGTCAGGGATCCTTGAGAAATCTAATTGACTCAAGTTAATCGTAATTCTTCCTAGGGGTTTTATTATGGTAACTCCTAAGTTGGTTGTAATATTCTACATTATGCACAGTATGGAGAGTCTTCAAATGAATTACACGTAGATGGTGATGGAAGTCTTGATAATACGGGCAAAACCTATCGCATTTTATCTGGAATGTTCTTTCCTGTGTTTTGTCCCCATCATCTCCCCATCCTCTGTGCTTACTATAACTGTGCTTTTTGTACTTTCAATTTTTCTTTGTTTTCTATGTTTTGGGTTTTTCTTTAACTATCTCTTTGTTGATCTGTATTATAAGGCTCTTGTCACCTTAACTCGTCTTGTTGAGAGGTAGTTCAGCCGGGAAGAAAGGACTTGTGTTCCAAAAGGAGAGGGGTCTAAACACAGAAGCTAGCTGTAATATGGAAGCTAGCTTTTTCACTTACAGTATGATCTTAAGACAAAACCAACAAAAAAGACCACCACCACCTCATGTTAACTTCCTTTTTCCTGACATAATGGTGCCGGCCCTCTAAAGCAATGTTCAATACATACAGGGTAGTTTTTAATACGGCAGGTATAAATAGGACCCTTTAATATCCGGCAAGTTATTGAAGGATATATCCATTTTTTTAAAAAAGAACTTTTGTAAGTAATTGTGTCTTTTAAATTTGTTTTACACAAAACTGTTGTGTGATGGTCCTGTACCCCTGTCATGAAAAACATGGGCTTTGAAACCAGTCCTCTTCGAGATGGATCTGCAGGTGCTCTCCCTCCCATCTCTAGCTGAGCAACTACAGCAAAAGCAATCCCTGTGTCTATTCTCTTGTGAAATCAAGAGAGTTGGAAGAGATCATTGTGAAGGTGTTCCAGCTCTGGAAACATTAATTCTAATGTTCACTTACTAGATTAAAGTATTAGCGACAACATGTTCAAATCAAGCTGTATAACAGTTCATCCACAAATTCAACTCGATAGCACATACTTAGAAAAAAAGTGATTAAAAGGACATCATTAAGAATCTTTATTGTCTTTTATTGATTGGTAGAACACCTATTTTGCACCTAAGCCCTCATGTGTATGTTTGATATGTGCTTTATAATACATCCATCACCTATAGGACTGTCAACTAAATGATTTCCCAACGGAGGCGTAATGTTTCATCGCCAGAGCATAAAGAAAATCCTGTTGCTCATATTCCACAAAAACTCTTTTGGTTATTTCTCCCGGGTTATCTGACTGATTCTAAATCCTGTACTCTCATTTTATTCTTTACTTAATTTAAAACCAGTGTAAAGGAGGAGGAATAGACTATAATTGGTAAGGACAGTCTTTCCTCAACTATCGAAACCCACTGCACAAAGTTAGCTAATATTCCTCTACGAGTATCTTTCCAGCCTTCTCCAACGCCTTAGTATCTGAAATAGTTTTAGGTTTCAGATTCCATTTGGATAATGTGGGATGGTAATGACGTGTCATATGTTTAATGTGCTTTCCAGATTGAAAGTCATTTAAATATCTATATCCTGGGACCAACCGTTTCCAGAGGTGATCCTCCTAGTTCCGTTTGCCACATTTTACTCGAAACTATTGCAGACAGAAGGGGACACTGGCTGGGAAAGTGGTAATGCAGAGCGTAGGTGCCATTCTCCATGTGTCGCTCCCATTTTATTAGAGGAAAACGCAGGTGGGTGTTTAGCTCTATGTGACTTGTACATTGCGCCGACGTGGTCTGTAGGTTTTTGTGATTTAATATTGAATTAAAGCTAATTTTTATTAGCATCCTTGTAGATTCCAAGCCTTCATGAAAATCGAACAAGGGTTTGGGAAATTGGATCAATCATCAAAGGTGGCATGATACGGCAGAATGGTTGTGGGAGGGGCCAACAGGCAGCTGTCAATTTGAATCTCATTTGGAAAAGTGGAATAAGTTTGGGAAATTATTTAACCAGCTTAAATATGTCTCCTTATTCAAAATGTGGACAGTGAGTTGTCTATTCACCAAGGCTGCTGCCAAATGGTAACTGCACGAGATCTGAGGCCTCTAGAACGTGGACCACTTTGTTAGAATTTTAGTTCCCAGAGAACAGAATTGAAAATTACATTTTGAGAATTAAGCATCCTTCTAGTTAATTCGTCAAATAAATGTTTTCTGGTTAAACTGTCTGGTCATCTAACAAGGATGGGAGGCACCAGGCATCACATGGGTTGCCAGGCAACATGGCAAAACAAGTAAAGATTCAGCTGGACCAGGCTTGGGGGATGTAAATCATCCTGAGAGGCAACCTGCAAAGGGTTTTAGTCTTACAGGGGGAAAACTGGCATTATTATTATGGTTATTATTATTATCATTTCCCCCTCCTCCGTTTTATAGATAAAAAGACCAAGGCTCAGGACATTTATGCAATTGCCAAAAGATGGCTCTTCCCGAGTTGTGCTGGAGAGTATTGCAGGACAGCATTGTCAAAGGACAGGAAAAGTCCAGAAGTGAACATCTCTTCTGCATTGAACTGTCAGTAACGCATTTAGTGCATATCTAGTCTGTGAGTTCATCAAGGGGCCAGACTTCCTTTCCCCCCTTATTATCACAGGATCTGGAACACAGGACTGGGTTCGATAACCATTTCTTGACCGATGCATTCTACATCTACAGACAAAATACGAATGATAGATCTACCTGGCTTCCATAAAGCACAGGCAGTGGATCCTAAGTTATCTTCTTTTTTTGTTGTTTTTTGTTTTGGTAGAACAAAAACAATTAAAGAAACACTTTTGCAGTCTCCTCCCATCCTCTGTTCCCTGGAAGTTGTGACTTTGTCAATGGAGCTAGTTCACTCCAAATCACGTCTTTGTAGCCTTCTCGCATTGCCACGTTTGAATGTTTACCACTCAAATCCAGCATAAAAGTGTTTTCTTTTTTAGGTAAGATCAGGCAAAGAGGTACTGTATGAATAACACTTGATTGGGGATGGTAAATAACCATGTAATTAAACTGTAAACACTGTGTGTGGTGCTTCTAATGTAATTTGAGGACTTGTAAATTACATGGTCATAAAATGGCACTTGGGCTTATGATTTACAAAAATATCCATGTTTGCATGAGATTAATTAGTGCAGTTTGCATAAAGACATTGAGTAAAGCACTTTCAGAACATTCTCGTTTGTGAGGTTTTCTTATTTATCGGGCCTTCTTGAGGGGTTGCTCTCTCATCTTCAAGAAATCATCATCATTGTCCGCAGATTTCTGTAGCTGAAAATGGAGCTGGACTCAATAAGCCATTGACAGGCTTAAGTCATGCTCATAAATAGATTCCATTTAATGCTCAGAGTGGGTTGGACATTCTACAAGCTGATCACGATCACGTGGTCACTTCTTGGACTTCATTGAGGAATCATCTGATGTCCAGATGGGGCTTTTTCATTGATAGAGGCTTGATGCGCCTCCTTCTGTGAATCAGAAACACCAAAACCCCGGGAAAATAATCAACAGCAGTGGCCACCAAGTGTCCCTAGGTGGCCTTTCCCATGTGGCTCTTCTGTCCAGCTGTTTGACGGTCATTGTAGGAGACCCAAGACACCATCTGAGCCAGCCCTTGAGGTTTTCCTTCCCCAGGAGACGTTCACTGTGCAAATGCCAACTCCAGCTACCAGTGCCTCTGGGAATCCCCGCAAAGATTCATGCTACAGGGAAATACGATGGTGCTGCTGATGTCCATGTATTACTTTTGTGGGTGACTATTTGGCTGACCTTCTTCAAAGCATTTTATAAGCATTGCCTCATTTAGTCCTTAAAAATGCCACAGTGTTTTATATATGGACTTTTCCAAGTCACTTGACAATACTCTTCTGCAAAACTTTCCAGCACTATTCTGGGGAATATCTGTTTTTGGGCAACTGTACAAATGTCCTGAGCCTTAGCCTTAGAATATATATAATATGTTTAGGTAAAATGACAATATCCCCAGTGTGTCAGAGCAGGGAATATAAACATATATAGTTGTGTAATATGTAATATTATATATTAATATTATATGTATCATATATTATTTATATCATAATTATTTAAATTATATAGTATTAAATATATTATATATTATATGAATTATTAATATATAATTATTAATATATAATTTTTGTTCTAATTTGTTATATATGACAGCAGAATGCATTACAATTCATATTATACATATAGAGCACTTTTTTTATATCTCTAGCTGTATGCAAAGAATATTCCACCATTTGTGTCTTTATACAAGTACTTAGAGTAATGATGTCCATCTCACTCCACCATCTTTTTTAAACCCCCTGCCCCCTCCCTTCCCCTCTCTCCCCTTTGCCCTGTCTAGAGTTTGTCTAATCCTCCCATGCTTCACTTCCCAAACCCACTATGAATCAGCCTATATAATATATAATATATATGATATAGTATATATACCTATATAATAATATATAGGTGTGCTATATTATAATATAATATACATGATATATAATAATATATAGGATATAATTATGATAACCAGAACTATAATATGATAATATTGTACATAATATAAAATATGTAATCCCTGCTCTGACACTCTGGGAATCTAGTCATTTTACCTAAACATTCCATGTTTCATCATGATGACTACCTGAAGCTTGATCTAAAGCAGACATCAGCTTCTAAATGCCCGATTATTAATCATGACAAAGACGTGACACCCAGTGCCAGATTTCCATGGACCAAAATGATCTCATTGAAGCAAACAATTAATTGAAACGAGACAGATGTGTCTTGAAACCAGAACCCAAGAGTGCCAAAGACGTGCCACTCTGTTCATTTATCATGCACTTGAACAGCCCTGCGTGCCGGGTGTCATGTCAGCTGCTGAGAGACAAAGATGAATCAAACGCACACCCGAGTTTTGTCAATAGACAGCTGCATATCGATTTTGGTTCAGAAGGGACGATAACTCGTAGGACATATTGCCTGGCCATAAATGCCAATGACTGGGGAGCAGCCTGGGAGCAGGCGTTTCTAGCACAGGTGGAGCTAATCATCATGGTGATCTGGCTCTGGACAGCTGCATTACCTGCCCTTTCCCTGATCCTCAAACTTCTGTACTGGACTCCACACACTCTCCCTCCACCTACTGTTGATTATTACGTCAGCTGCTTTCTTCTCCATAACAAACTTTTCAAGAACCCCTTCCTTTTTTTAAGGCTTTACCACCCCATCCTTTATCTGGACCACACTGACCTTGTTCTATCAAACAACAGCTGATCAATTGCCATCTTCATGGACTGAATTTCGAAGCTGTCTCCAACTTTGTTATTGTGTGACAATGACGAAGGAGAGCAGTCTTCCCTTTGGCTTCTCCTCAGTGCCTCCGTCACCCTCTCTTCCTTTGGATTCTGAAGGAAAGCCTCACTTTTCAGTAGGGCACAAACATGCAGCTTGTGCTTGTTGAAGCAAAATCCTCAAGTGTTTGATGCTTTCTCTGATTATTGTGCTCCAGGTGAATTAAATGTTAGCGGGAGGGACAGCTTCACCCACTGGATCTCTGGCTTTGTTCATCCCGAGTCCCCAGGGAGCCACTGGGGCAGCACGTGTGCATGATGCGGAGGGCCTTCCATCCCCCTCCAGAGCCTTCCCAGCGCCACACCCTGTCCAGCCAGGATCGCCAAGGAATCTGGAAGCTCAGGTCTCACAGACAGGACTGAGTAAAGTCCTGCTCCCAGGGGTAGCCCAAAAGGGACCTCCCATTCTGAATGGCACTAAAGGAAGCAAGCCGATCGATGTTTTGCAAACTTTTTAAATTACATCATCACCTACACACTGCATCTTCCTGGACTTGGAAAAATTAAAGAGAAAAGAAAAAGGATGAGAACCCTTGGGAGCAGGGGAGATGTGAGGGCGGGAGGGGAATGTGCCTTTCCCAAGTTCTCCCAGGGAGCTCCCTTTCAGAATCCTTTCCTTCCTGCTGTCCTCCCATCCCCCACCACGGGATGGGCTTCCAGGTGGGGCCGACTCCAGCTCTGAGAATCCAGGAAACACACCTGCACCTTCCTGCCCTACTGGACCAGGAAGCACCAGGGACGATGCCAGCATGCCCACAGGCGTGGGCAGGAACTCTATCACCCAGGTGGGCGTAATAGATGGGCCCCTGCGTAGAACATCAGTCAGGGCTGCCCATCAATCCTCCCTCCAGCCTCGTGTCCCCGGGATACGGATGAGAGGGGAAATAGATTATCTGCAAAAAATGTTCAGGTTCATTTTTAAGAAAGTCAGCTTTGCAGTGGAAGATGGTTGGTCTGCCTGGAGCAAGGTTCCCGATTGGTCACAGCAAAGGGCAGCTGCACAGAGGCCCACACACTGCAAGACAGGGCAGCCCACTCAGAGGGGCCCCGAGCCCAGTGGCCCTGGGAGGCTGCGAGTCCCCCCTGGGTCAGTCTCTAACCTGGTCTCCTTCACGGCTCATTACGTAGGACCAGAGGGTTTGAAACCAAGCGAATAAGAAAGAGGCAGTGAGCCCTTGCTTGGGAATACACTCAAAAAAAAAAAAAAAAAAAAAGAAAAAGAAAAAGAAAGGACAAAGTAATAGGTCCTTTTACATAGAGCTACTTCCTAAAGAAAGAGAAGGCTAAGATACTTCCTAAAGGAACACAAGGAAGTATCAAAATTCCCTCACCAAAGCAAAAGAGTATTCAAAAGTTCTGGGGTTTTTTTGCTATTGTTGTTTGTTTATTTTTGGACAAAAAGTATTTAACATTTATTTATCCACCAGTCTGCAGTTCAATCACACACAGACTTTTGCACAAATTCCAGAATTTGAGAGCAGTTAGGACTCACTGTAAAATCCTGAATCTCAGACACTGAAAGGGCCTGGGGACTCGCCTCCCCACTGATGAGGGGCAGAGAGGGGAGTGAGTGGTGGCTTGCGTGTGCAGGGGATCGTCTCTTTGGAAATCTGGTGTGAGCAGAAATTCCAAGGTTTGGGAGGAAAGCAGTATGTTTTGAAGCCGATTTTGTTCAAAACACTTGGTGTAATTCAATGATCCATGAAGGGGAGTCGTATCTGGGAACAGGACCAAGTTTCCCCATCAGACAAACTGGAGATAGGATCCGGTCTGTTGGCGCTACAGGAACATACCCGTTTTCCACTCTGAGCAAAATTAGACTCCCAGGCAGCATGATCTAGTCAGAGTAGACTCGGATTCCTACCAGCTGCCGCCTGCATTATCACCGTCCCTGGGCCAATAAGACAGCATACTGCTGAATTTGAAATGCTCCTTGTCTGTCTCTGGACTGCTATTTTGGCTACTTGGAGGATAGATAGCTGATTTTAAAAATGCTCTACATCAAAACGAATCTCACATTAGTATGCACTTCATGTTCCTAAGTGCTACCCAAAGAAGCTCTTTAATATTTTATTATAATTAGTGTGTGTAGCTTTGTGCCCCTCTCAAAACTAAACTTTTCTTTTATTAACCCCAGCTGTTTTCTGATTCTGTAGCAAAACTAACACATCAGGGAAAGTAATAAACCAACCAACCAGGCAATGGATATGTATGGAGCACCAACGGATGGTCACGCCAGAGCTGGCTGAGATCAGGAATTTCAGCCACCCCAAGCAGATTTTCACTTCTGCTATCTCAGTGACGGACAAGGGGAGATGACTGAGCTCTATGATACCAGGTTCTGGGTTTCCCCAAGTGCTGGGCTCATGCCAGCCACTCAAAAATATCTGTTCAATGATGAATTTGGCTCTGAATTCCCCTGTCTTAGTGATGGGCCAGTTGGAACAACGTGTGAGTCTCAAGGATCATTTATTTCCCTTTAGCTTAACACTTAGACTAGAAGCAACCTGAACTTCCAGCTGCTAAGTCACTTCCCTAGGAACCGTTCAGGTCATCGTTGATTCTTGCATCTTAATACTTCATGGGTGAAGGAAGATAAAGTGAATTTTATCGACTTTGCCAGTATCTCTCCTTTTGGGGTCTCATATGGGTCACTGAAATCTCATTTTGCATTGTGGCCCTTAACAAACACCCTCTCTCCCCTACTGGAGTGGGCTGAGAGTGGGTTAAGTGTAAAGATCTTGGACTGTCAGTAATTCTTATCCTAGAGTGCATAGGTGGGGGCCAGGGAGAATAGGAAGTCCCTGAAATCTTAGATACATTGAGATGGGAATGCCTGGATCTCACTAGATTCTCATGCACAATATTAAAGACCTCTGCCCTACAAATTACAGTATGTAGGACTAAGACAAACTAAGGAACCAAGGAAATACTTCCCTTTATCAAAAAGAGTCAAGCTTTTCTTTACATGGACTACTATTTTAGCTACACTGAGGATAGATAGCAGATAGATAGTTGATAGATAGCTCGAATTATAAAGATATATTTTAGTACTTTTATGAAAAGCCATCTAAAAAAGGCAAAGATGACATTGGACTTGATCTCTCTCTGATATGTAAGAGGTACTAGATGATCATTTCACTGACAGAATAAGATACAAAAGGGGCAGGAGGCACATCTGTAATTTTGTGCTTGCTTCCAACCTGTACCTAAATAAGTCATTGCAAATAAAGTCCTGGGACTATCTTTCATATTTTCTGCAAAGATTTAAAATTGAAATAGTGAATCCACTGTATTTCACAATTATAGAGAATTATTCACATTACACAAGATTGTCCAAGAGTTGCTGAGTGATAACTTATGAAATGCATACACATAAAAACAAAAGACAAAAAAAAAATAAAAGGAGATGATCAATGATCAAGGTCTCTACTGCAGAGATGAATTTTGGAAACCAGTACAATATCCTCGATATAAACAACACAGCTATAGTGTTTACAAATAGATGTGGTATTTTGGAACTAAGATGTTACCATCCCACTAATCATAAGTCTAATTTTCAATGCCACAATATCTATAGGCCCAGGAAACTGTGAGAACCAACATAAAGATAACCGCAAAGATGATTGCGGTTGTCTTTATACTCAAAACCCAAATAATTAATAATAAATGCCATTGGCCCAGGAAAAAAGAAAAGTGAGTAGGGCATCTTCGATTATCTTCAAATATATCAAAGATTTTCACTTAGAAATTGGTACAAATTTACTCTCTACCTCCAGGAATTGGGTGAGAATTGGACTACATGGCAACAGGTGGCATTCAGGAGAGTCACCAGTCAGGGTCACATGGCAGGCTCTGTGTCCTGAGAGAGCCCACCAAAAGTGAGAATGGGCAAGTTCAATCCTAAAAGCTTCAGAAACCACACCAATTCTTTGCAAGACTGAATGAGCCCTCTCTCATCTCCTCCTTCATCCTAATCTGTCTTTAATCGAAACAAAAAAAAGAATTAAATTCTCTCCAGCAGAGGAAGAATCGATGTCTCTGAGCTCGCTACCATGTTCCTCTAGAACACAGGGCAGTAGTTGGAAGGATTTAGATGAAAAGCAATCTTCCAGGCTCTCCTGGAGAAGGCTCCTCACAGCCAGGACCTGCTTCCTCGTTTCTAAAATGTGGCCCCAATAACTGAGCTGGTTTCCTGTGTGTATGATCATTGCATTTCCAAGGCAGAAAGAAGTTCACTGCAGCAAACAGACAATTAATTCAATGACAAGTCTACAGCAAGGTGACTGGGAGTGGATGGTAGAGATAATATACATCCAATGCCACTGCTAATTTTTTTATCATTTCCATTTAATTTTTGAAGTACAACGACTTCCGAATAAAGGGTATAACAATCGAAAAAAAAAACATTGTCTAAAAATGTTCTAAAAGAACAATTGGAAAAAACATTGTCTAAAAATATTCTAAAAGAACAATTGGACCTAAAACTTTTTAACATGCTGAGGCGACTTCATTCAATATGCTATTCACCCTTTGTATATTTTGATCACTGGAGGACTCAGCGTCTCAAGGTCATTCAAGGTCATTTACCATCAGAGCCTTTTTTTATTTTTTAAGCCATGTGAGAATTTCAAAGTATTTAGTAAAGTCCTTGTTATGGAAATATTTGAACTAATATCTCCATTTAAGTAAAACAATCTCACCATTAAATTCTCAGTAAAGGGAGATGCATGTCAGGGTTGGGGAAGAGGGTAGAGTGGTAGTAACATGTGATCTCAGTAGGTCTTCCTTCTCAGGCCCCGGGGAAGTCCTCCTGGTCCACGTCTTCTAGATCCATGGAAAGGACTTGGAGAGAATATCAAAAACGCCTTTCCCGTGGGTGGGTGGGGAGACTGAGCCTGAGCTACCTCCGTCCAGGCCCTCTGCCTCCCTCGTTTTGCCTCCATTGACATTAAAGTGACTTCGTTTTCCCCATTTGAGTACCAAAGTACATGCCCAACCTCCCAAACCCCAGAATCAATTTTTCAAATGTTTTGCTTACTCACCCAAAGACCAAATTCCTTATTTCTAAAATGTGGCCCAGTAGCTAATCTGGTTTCCTGTGTGTACAATCATTGCATTTCCAGGTTGGAAGCTCACTGCTGCAAAAAGGCAATTAACTGAGTGACGACACTATGCCCCTGTTTATTTTTTGGTCTAGAGGAGACAACTTGGGATTTAACCTAACTGCATTCACTGTCGATGACCTAATAAATCTGGCTTTGGCTGCTTCGTCGCTGTGGTAAATGCAGACAAAGTATTTTTTTGAAAGTGGCCTCATGGAGAATTACATCATGTCCTACATTTAAAAACAATAATATTCTTTGGAGGACAATTTTACATGTATGGAAAAAACGCAACTCCCTCAATATTCTTTACCATACTCATGCTGTTTATGGTACACTTGCTATAATTTTTAAGTCATCATTACTAACTAAAGTTCACTGTTTTACATTAGGGTTTGCATTGGTCATTTTACTGTCCCCACAACAGTGCCAGTCCCACATTTTTACCACTTGGTTTCGCATCCCCTGTATCCCATGTCCCCACCATCTTGACTCCCATTGTCCATTTCGACTTCATAGCCAACTATTATAGCCACTTCCTTGCACAATTCTTGACCCCCTCACTTCCTTGGCCCATGCTCTCTCACCATACCACTTAGAATGACAATATTCTTCCTAGTCATGCTGACACCCTGTGGCTGTCCATACTGACCGATCCCAACGTAAACGCCTGATCATGAACGACAGGTGGTATCCATGCTGCCACCAAACTCACTCTGGGGCCTCTCCGTGCACTTTGTCCCTCTCTGGTTGGGTTTTTCCACACCATTTGCTCTTTCCTTGTCTCCCACCATGTATTCTCTACTTGCCCACTCAACTGAATTGTTAAGTACCTTATTAGAAATCTGAGCCATGGGGACTTTGCACAGTAACCAGCACTAGGACCTGAGTACTGTGCAAGCCTTCCTTACAGCAGAGGAACTAGCTGTTACCATATCTAAACTCAGGTCCCCACCAGGTAGCAGATCCCACACTCTCCCTGCTCAGGGACAGCCTTCCAGACATTCCCCCCGCCCCTCTTCTAGATTATTAAAAGTTGTACTCGCTCAGATGATTTTGATTAACGTACAAATCTAGTTTCATCTCAGAAGTTTGAACACAAAACCTTCTCTTTACCACGACTATGGTTAATTTCTTGTGTTAACTTGGGTAGTCTATTCGGCCATCTAATTTTTGCTTAAATGCCAATCTCAGTGAAGGTGTGTGCAGATTCAATTGACATGTAGGCTAGTGGAGTTTGAGCCACGCAGATTACTTTCCAGAACATGGGCAGGGCATCTAATCAGTGGAGGACCCTAGTAGCCATGACTGGGGCTCCCTAAGGAGGGGGAATCCTGCCTCCGGGCCATCTTCAGACACCAGCTGTGACCCCCACTCTTCTGGGTCTCCAGCCTGCCAGCCTGTCTCCAGATTTCCAAGTTTCTAGAAACTCTCATCTTTTCTTACTGGCTCCAAGTTTCGTCTTACTTTTCTCTCTTCAACCTCCCCCATTAGGCTTCTGTCTGCACCATTCCCCTGAAATCAGGGTTCCCAGCCCTCTGACTGTCAGCCTTCCCGAGGTCTGATTGCTCCCGTCTCCTCTTTCCCAGGGTCCTATCCCTCAGTCCCATGGCATTGAATCGTCTCTGTGTGCCGGTCTCTGTGTGCCGGTCTCTGTATGCCGGTGACTCTCAAAACACGCCCAGCTCTGAAGTCTCCAGACTCGGCAACCGTACATGCAGACTGCGTCCTCCACGTCTTCCTGGGATATCCTAAACAGCCCGAAGGAAACAAGTTCCAAAGGACGCCCAGTCTCCTGCCCCGTCTCCAAAACAGTGTTTGCAGCATTTCCCATCCTGCAGGAAGGCAGCGTCCAGTTACTCAAGAGACCCCTGCAGCACCCTTGCCTGACCCCTTTCAGGCTCCCACATCAGGAGTCTGGGCACTCATTGTGACCCCTGCCCTGCCCCTCCCTGGTCCCTGCTGCCCTCACTTCTCTCTGTAGGAAGGCGGTGGGGTGGCCTCCTCGCCCCTGCGGCCTGGGCTCCTGGGCTCCTAGGAAGCCTGGTACCAGGACTGTGAGATCCCATCACTCCAACCTGCGGGGGCCTGGGGATGCTGCTCAGCGTGCGTGAGGCCTGGGTCCCAGCCCCAGCACTGCACACAAACAGAATGACAAGGACAATCCCAGAGCTGTCCCTACTGGGAACAAGGCCACCTGCTGGCAGCCCGTGGGGCACTGCCCACCAGGCCTCCTCACCTCCACTCTGCTGCCACTCGCTCTAGCCACAGTGGCCTCCCACGGCCATCCTACGTGCACACACACGTAGGGCCGTAGTCCTTGAAGGCTGCAGAACAGACCTAGGAGCTCCAAACAGCTCACGTTTGTTACTTACGGTTCTGGAGGCCAGATGTTCCACGTGGGTCTCACTGGGCTCAAGATCAAGATGTTCCCTCTGGTGGCTCTGAGGGAGGTCCCATGTCCTTGTCTTTGCCAGTGATTTGAGGTTGTCCAAACTCCTTGGTCCTCGCCCTCTTTCTATCCACGAAGCCAGCAACAGTACACTCTTGTGCCTCACTTCCACAGTCCGTTTGCCCCCAACCTCCCTTTCCATCCCACCCCCTCCTACTTTTAAAGTCCCTGTTACATGGGGCCCACCTGGTCGCCAGGATTGTTTCCCTCTATGGAGGTCAGCTGATGGGCACCCTTAGTCTTCTGCAACCTCCACTCACCTTACTGCATAACCCTGCACATTCCCAGATTCTGCCAATTAAGATGCAGGCATTGTTCCACGTACCACAGGACCTTTGCATTAATCAAGCCCTTTGCCTGCGGTGTGGCTCCTTGTGGCTCTTCCTCTGCTTCTTCAGGCCTTTGATCACATCTCACTTTCCCAGCGAGGTCCGCTGTGACTTCTCTCTTTAACCCGTATCACAACCCAGCCTCAAGGACACCTGACTCAGCCTTTACTTCTGTCTCATTTTCCTTAGAAGAAAAACCTGAGACAGAGGCCCCTACATAAGGGACTTAATAAGGAAATGCCTTGAGGTGAAATTCTAAGGGGAAAGAAATGGAAAAGATCTGGGTTTAGCTGAAGGACCTGCACAAGTCCTGGGGAGGTCTAGCCTGCAGTCGAGAGCCCACAGAGCCGCCCCAACTTGGGCACATCAGCACCCTCATAGAGGTCCACTGCTGGGCAGCCCAGCACCCCATCCCGAGGCACGGGGAGGGGAGGCGGTACCTCTACTGTGGTCCTGGTGTAACTTCTGCGACTCCCAGAGGTGGGGTTGGGAGGTGCTGTGGACCTGTAAGAGGTGGGTCCTTGCTGCAGGTCCTGTGGTCATTGGAACATGACCTGGAAGGAGACTGTGGCAGCCCAGTCTCTTGGTCACTCTGTGTTCCTGGCTCACATGATGGCTCACTATGCTGCACCGCCCTCACCACAGACCCAAACCAATGGGGGCACCTGATCGCGGAGTTGAACTTTCAGAACCATAAACCTCTCTTAAGAGCCTGTGTCAGGTAATTCATTAGAGTGATGTGAAGCTGACCAACACAGCCTCCCAGGCGTATCTGAACGAGCAGCCCCACTGGGTGTCTGGGAGCTGGGGAGCACGAGAAGGGATCTTGTGGGTGTACGGACTCCAATTGATCTTACTCCACTTTTCCATTTACCTCTGCTCATGGATCTCGCAGCTCTGCAATCGTGCATGTCTGGCCAGGCCCAGCCTCGGTTAAATGCTTGTCTTCGGAGACCCAGCTTCCAAGGTCCCCCCTACCCTCACAGAGCACTGGGCCAGATCCCATCTGTGGCACCCACCAGAGCAGGCAGAGGGGGCGAGACGGGGTGTCAACCACCGGCACAGCGCAGACTCATGGGGGGTCTCAGTGAGTTCACCAAGCTCACTGCTCTTCAGACCTGGAAGTGAAATTGTGTCACCTTAGTCAAAGTTAATGGCTCAGAGATGTTAATCTAGACAAATGAAATTCATATGAGGTGCCCATGATGAACCCTAAGGTCAACTCGTTACCTTAGGAGAGGTGACCTTCATCCCACGTGAGACAACTATTCCTTCCTGCAGAGTGTCCACGGCCACATGGATGTGCTTGCAGGCTGGTCAGGGCTAGTTCAGGGAGGAAGGACTACGGAAACATCAGTGCTGAACAGGGTACTCTTTTCTCTGTCACCTCAAAGGAAGGCCACCCCCCAGTATACGGTCCAGGGTTGCACCTGAAGCGAGACCCCACCAAGTCCCCAGCTCCTTGGACACACCACCGCTCTGCTCCCCTGTGTCACCCAGTGTCCGGGTCTGACAGGCTGCCACGCACGCCTCCCCAGCAGCCTGAGGGAGGCGGGAGAGGAGAGGAAAGAGCCCAGGCCCTGCCTACAGCTTCCTCTGAAGGGAGGCGCAGGGGAGCTGCCATTCCCTGATGACCACTGGCCCCCTCATGGCTGGAAAAGAGGCTGAGAGAAGTCCCTTTACCCTGGGTGACCACGGGCATGACTAGAAGCGCTGTTACCTGGGACGGTTAGTAGTTCCTTCTAAAGGTGTGACCCTAGCAAAGCCCCCGCAGGGGTGAGGCCTGCTGCCCAGGCCCTGAGCAGAGGTCTGGCACACCCCTGCCCCGAGGCCAGTTCACCCTTTAGTGCCCCAGCGTCCCCTGAGCAGTGCCAGGTGACCTCTGCCTGGGCCTACTCTTTAACTCCCTACTTCTAGGTTCCTAGGAAAAGCTGCCCTCCTCAATTCATCTCCCTCTCAGACTGGACATGACACAAACAGGTTTCAACCAGAGTCACTGTCACACAGGGAGGGGGAACCTTGTGTCACTCGGAGGCCCAGATTCAGAAGGGTTTACTCTTGTCTCCCTGAAATTCTTCATAATATCATTTCTGGTTGTTTTTCAGTGAAGCACATGGGACACGGGAGAAGCCCCTGGGCTGGAGCCTCTGCTGTCCCCCAGGGCCTGCCCACCCTCCTGCCTCTTCATCAGGGTCCCCCCTGGTCACCCTTCCTGACGTCCCCAGTGACCAGCACCTGCTGCTACCCACCAAGCCCATGTCCTGAGACCCAAGGTCCCACCCCACCTCCCACTCCTGGTCCTCGGCCACTGCTGGTACAGTGGGTGTCAGCTCTGGCCTACAGGGACACTTGCAGTACAGCACAAGTTCCCATGGAGTTTCAGAGCAGGATGGGATGGGATGGCTGCCATGACATGGTGGAGTGACCTATAGAAATGAGCCTCTTGGCCACACCTCTCCAGGGACAGGGTGTCCCCAGGTGGAAATTACAATCTCCTGGGAGTCTCTGAGCACTGTGTTTGGGGTGGCAGACCCACAGAAAGGTGAGGTGGCTCTTAGGAGAGCCACTGGGACGGGGCAGCGATGGCCACGTGCCCTCGTGTGCTGAGCCATGGGGCTGGGTATCTGTGAGCATCTTGGTCACAGGCTATCCCTGGGCCCCAGGAACATGACATTGAATACAAACAACAAACACAGACAGGTCAAGAGCTAGACCATGGAAGGAAGGAGTGCATTTCAGATCTTCCGATTTTAAAGGCCCTAAAATGTCTTTTCTTCACTCTGCAATCTGAACAGGGATCCTGGGATTTCATTCTGCACAGGGCAGAGCCATCGAGTCTCCACTTCCTTAAGGACTTCACATTCCAATCGGTCTCCTTCATATTATCCCACAGCCACCTCCATGACACCGTGGTCATGGCATAACCTCTTCTTCCAAACTTGTAGACTCTCTTGGGTTGCCGCTACGGTTGAAGAACGTCATGCGCTCTGTTTCCCCCGTTTATACGCAGACAATCACCTCCTCTGGGGTCCTGAGAGCCCTTCTCCAGCTCCCCTGGGCACCCACTTCACGTCGCAGCCACTCAGGCGCACGCCTGTGAATCAGCTCAGCACCTCATCAGGGCCTTCCCAGGAACCAGATCTGTAATCAGTGCGGTTAAACATTTAATGCATGAATAAATCAATCCACCAAGAATGCAGGTTTCGATCTGGCCTGATCCAGCCAGGAAGCAACTTGAGAATTGTCTTTTGGGATTCCCCCCAATACCAGCCATAGATGGATAGCCCCTGACGACTCTCGGTCCGTGGTCCCAGACACAGTCGCTTTGTCGTCAATGAGGCAAGTACCCTCTCGGCTCTCACCAGCTTCCAATCCGTGGGCATCCAGCAAGAATATGCCCCAAACCCACAGAGACAGGGCGCTGCCTCTCCTTGATAAAGAGAGCTCTTGTTTGTTCACCCAACCACTTCCATTTTGCATTCGAAAGACAAATCAGCAAGCAGAAGCTTGTTGGGAGGAGAATCAGAGCTGCCAGCAGTAAGAGGGGGGCTTCATTCAGTTGTCACTTAAGCCCTTTCCTTGTCTGAAGCATCTTTCGCCTCCTAATTGTCTCCCTCCCCTTTCCTGTGTCTGCTTCTCACACACTGAACGCTCCCAGACAGCTTTACAAATTGGCTCTGGAATTGGTAGGCAGTAAAATGCCATTGAGTCTGAAAATACACCCTTCTCCTGCCCGTGTTTATTAATCAGCTGCTACTTTAGGCCTGTCCGTGCCCACCTGTTCACACTCAGTGCTGCCCCGGGCAATAGGGAGCTGTAGGCCAAGTTGGTCTTGGTCCATTGCTTCCTGCATCCCTGGTCCTTTGTGATGGATTTCAGGGGTTCTCCAGGGTCTCTGTCGTATGGATACCACCATTCTTACCAGGTTGCCGGGTTTCTGTTCTCGCGACTAAAAGGCTCAGGGGTCACTCCAGGTAAACTGGGCTGACTGGGCTGCACAAAATAACCACACAAGAGACACAAATACCTTTTTCTTTGGGGTCGCTGTGATGGCTCCTCTGACCTTAAGGGTCCGCAGAAAGAGAGAGAGAGCGAGAGCACGCGCTGACCCCTTTTATTGAGGAGAAGTATTCAAATGAGGCAAGGGGTCAGGTTTCAGGGGGCTGAGTCTATCTTCATGATGTCCACTGTCAGCAGGTTGAGGGACACCTGGGTAGGCCACACCCAAGGGCACAGTAAGAGGAGGGGACACACACAAGGCACTTCCATGGAAGATTCTATCCTAAACAGGGCAAGGGGTTACATTACAAAGGAACAGGTGAGCATAGCTCCACCCACGGGGCTGTAGCAGGACACACCCATGCACGAGACACTGACCCTCGCACCCAAGAAGGGTGGGGAAAGCTCTGCCACATTTCTGTGCCTGAGCGCCTCAGCACCCAGCGGGGAGTGTGACCCAGTCACGTGTGAGGTTGGTCTCCCACACCAGGTCATGATTAACATAATGTATCCTTCTTCCTGGGGGTGTTCGCATTTTAAAACAACGAGGCCCAAGAGGGGAAGGCTCAGCCTTAAGGAATCAAACCTGGTGTGATGATTGTAGATGCTCTAGAGCCTGGAGGGATGTGGTGTTTCAGGGCAGGGGATTCCTAGCAGCCTTCAAATCATACTTGGAAAGAAGCTATTTTTCTAGAGATGTTGAAATTAACAGCCCTAAAGATTCCTCTCCTCTTGTCCAAGATCTAAGAGTTTTATTTCTGCAGCAAATAGACCCTCGACCCCCCACTGCCAGGGTGCTTGATCTTAAGTGGACAGGAAGGGAGGGCGTCCAGGCCACTTTAGAGCTGGTTCCTGTGAACTTCTGTTTTCACAGACTCTCAGGAGAAACATCAAAATTTTCAAAGTCAAAGCCAATGGATGGGGTTTCCGGCATTATTTTCCTTGAAGAGCACGTCAGTGTGGCCACGGCCTTCTTGTGCTGAAGACTGTCCAGTGGCTCCCCGTGTCCCCTAGATGAGATCCTAGCACCTTAGCAGGATGAGACTTTCCACCCTGTCTGCTGCCATCTTCCTCTAGCTGTTCCCCCTCCAGTCCCCTTAGCGCCTCCTGCTCCCTGGCGCATGCTCTGGCACAGGGCAGATAGGAAAGACTTGCCTGCAGAGTCACCGATCCAGTGAGGGTAAAGCCATCTGAGAATTCTGTGTAGCTACTTTTATTTGTCCATGCAATTCCCTTTCATCTCCCTAAAACAGAGGCCAGCAAACTGCAGTCTGCGGGGGTCACATCTGGCCCACCACTGGTTTTACTGGAGCACAGCCCTTCACTGAGGTGCCATCGATGGCTGCTTTCGCTCTACAACAGCAGAGTTTTAGCAAAGACCCTGTGGCCACAAGCTTAAAATCTTTCCTCTCTGTAGTACCCGGTCCTTTAACACAAACACTTCCTAATGCTGCCTTGGAAAGAGAGAAAAGGCAAGATAGAGAGATGCCTGTGGCATGGAGGAAGGGAAGGGGGTGGGGTCAAGTGCCCTCTCAGACTGGAGGCACAGGACCCCTGAGGAAAGGCTGGAAAAGGGAGGACAGACTCTCTCCAGAAGCCTGCAAAACGAGGGAGCTGTTGACAGCTGTTTACCTAGGCAGCGAGAAGGGCAAAGCCAAAGTTGGTAAAAGCACCGATGCCGGATAATAACTGTGGCAGAGAGCTCTTCAGGTGCCCATTAGCAAGCGTGCTTTGTCCTAATAAATACCAGGAGAGCAGGCTCTTCTCAGAGCCCCTTCCTGCCCTTTATTCTTAATGAGCCTTCTAATGGGAGACTCATCACCCCCCATCTCAGCCTATTATTTAAAGAGATGGCATGGTGTGAAAAGCCTGGAGAAACAGCCAATGAATCCTCCCTGTCCCTTTTCCAAATGTCCTGTGTCACCCCATTGCAACAGAGGAGGGTGTGTGAACTGGATTTGCAAAAGAACCGGTTCCTTTGCTTTTAACAAAGCAAAACTCACAAATGCGGAAAAGCATGGCTAAATGTGGGGCTGTTTTCTAGACATAGTTGACATATGCACGTGTGCACCTGTATACATGTGTATATATTTTACATTCTGCACAACAGTTATGAGACTTAGAACTCAAGGGACATTCTATTTCTTACTTCTTTTTCATATCTTGTTATTCAGACTACAAAAACTGCCACAGAAATAAGACAGCTACCTGGAACCCTTCAGAGAAGACTCATTCTGGGTTATCAACTTTTCTAGATAAATGAAGATTCTCTGTTGATTTTTTATGACAAGGAATTAAAAGGTGTTATTTCTTACCATAGTGAAAAAACATCATCTTACCTACCAAAAAAAAGGAGAGAACACAGTATTCTTTAATATCACATAATACCATAAAATACCCAGTCTGTTCAAATTTCCCAATTGTCTCATAATAGTTGGACAGAAAGAACAAAATCTTAGTCTCTTTTTAACTCATAGGTTTCTTTTTCCCTAATCCTATTTTATCTGTTGCAATTTGTTTGTTAAAGAAACCAAGTTTCGATATTATAAAATGTCCAACATCTGAGGTTTGCCAATTAGGTCTTTTTGGCATCCTTAGTATACTACCCTGCATTTTCTGAAGTTAAAGTGAGAAGCTTGCAATGTTAGAAAGAAATATCCTCGTGCTTCAAAGATGCATACTGATAAAGTTATATAATTTCTAAGATTTGCTTCAGCTAACGAAGAGAGGAGGTCTGGATACAGAAGGGCTATGAATGAAGTAAGGCTGGACATGTTGATAATGCTAGGTACATGGATATTTTTTATTTTTTCACTTTGGTGTATGTTTAAATGTTTCTATCATTAAAATGTTGTTCGGTAGTAGAGCCTGTTAGCTCAGCATGCACAAAGCCCTGGGTTCAATCCCCAGCACCACACCTCAACAAACTTAACTATATATTATTATTAATTCTAGAACAGTGTTTCTCAAATAGCAATCACAACCCCCCCAAAATGCATGAGATTTATTTGAAAATTGAGTAAAAGCAGATTCATTTTCTCTAGCCCAAACTCATACTCAAGAAATCACCGAGGCTTGCTTATTATCACTATTACATTGTTTTCAGTGGCCAGCAGAAGGTGATGAGAAAAGTCAGACTTTCTGATTTGCAGATTCGAGTTGCAATAACTACTGTTCTCTTGTTTCAAAATGGATCATATGCAATTTCTCCTTATAAACCGAGATTAGATTGTTTCTTTTCATCATTCATTTTCCTGGTTATTTTGGCTAGGAACATAAAACGGAACTTGTGTCCAGCAACCCACAGAGAAAGAAGACAGCCATCAGATCAACAGCATCCCCTTTCCTAAGGTATCTTGTTAGAGCAGCACAAAGAAACTAAAACATATTATCTCCCAAGATTTGTACTCAGAATCTAATCCCTTCTCATTTTGACTGCTGTTACCAGCTCCTCACCTCCACCCCAGTATCTTGCAACAGCCTCATAATTAGAAAATACAGCACCTTTTGAGTGTCGTCTACTTGATTTCCTTCCTACATTTCATCAAAGTGCTGGTTGACAACTTTGTTACTTCCTTCTACAAATATCCATGGGAAGCCTTCCAGGAAAAGCATGGTTCTGACTCTCAGGATGTGCCAGTGGCTCCACCTGACATGGTCCCTGACCTTCACATTTGCATGCAAGTAAAAAGACATACACCACTAAATGAGTACACAAATTAGATGATTTCAAGTTGTGTAATACTATTAAAAAAAAACAGGTAATAGTAACTGGTGCATGAAGTGGGGTTGGTGGTTAATTTCAAAAGGCTGGTCCGAGTAGACCTCTCCTAGGAGACACGTGCATCGGGACCTGAACTGAAAGAAAAATCCATTCAGTGAGACAAAAAAAAAAAAAAAAAAAAAAAACAACCTTGGTGGCAGAAGGAATACAATGGCTCCCAGGTAGAAACAAGCTCAGAAGAGCTGTGTCATGCTGAGTGAGTGGGTAAGAGTAGGGGAAGTTAGCTGAGCCAGGCTGCTGGCCATCCATGCCTACCAAAAGAGTTGGACTATTATTTAACTTGATGAGAATCCACTGAAGTGTTTAAATTAGAAGAGCAATGTGGCCATGGATTAAATTCTTCTAAAAAAGATCTCTCCAGGAATGGAAGACTATAGCCAATGAGAAGGCTGGTGCCATCACTTAGGTTAGCAATGACAATGACCTAGAAAGGACAGCAGGAGCCAAGAGGAAAGGAAATGGAGAAATGAAGAAACATTCTCAAGGTACAGCATATAGCACCTGATGTGTTTTGTTCTCCTCTGTCTTGTTTTACTGAGAATTAAACCCAGGGGTGCTTTACCACTGAGCTATATCTCTAGGCCTTTTAATTTTTTATTTTGAGACAGGGTCTTGCCAACTTGCTGAGATTGGCCTTAAACTTGAAATCCAACTTCTTCAGCCTACTGAGTCACTCAAATTTTATATTTGATTTATTTCTTACTGACATTTCAAATACAAGTTCCTTCTCACCCTTCAGTGAGGATATATTTTACAGTGAATCTCCATCAATCATCATTAACATGCTCAATGCCTTTGTCTTTGTTCTTGAAGGATATTCTCCTTGGATAAGAATGTTGGATTTAGGGTACTCTTCATTAGGGACATCAAAGTTATTGTTCCACTGTCAACCAGCCTCCATATTTTGTCATGAGAAGTCAGCAGTTTCTAATAATGCTGCTCCTTGGTATGAACTGTGTCACAAGTTCTTTCTGCTTTCAAATTTTTTTTTTCTCTCATTGGTTTTCATTAGTTTGATTATCATGGGCCTCATCGTGGATTTATTTTTATTTATCTTTTGTTGATTCATGAAGCCTCTTAAAATTAAATTCTATCTTTCAACAAATTTTGGAAATTTGGGGTCATTAATTCTCCAAATACTTTTCCTGATGTAATTTTTTCTCTTCACTCCTTCCGAGAAGACAATTGCCTCTAGGTTAGGTGTTTCAATATTGACCAATGAGTTGTTACGTCTGTTGTTTTTATTTTGATTTTTTTCTGTTCTTCACAGAGAAAATTTCTATTTATCTATGTTCATTTTTATAAACTCCCTGGCATATCTACCAAACCCATCAAATACATTTTTATTTTAGATATTATAGTTTTTTCAGCTCTAGGGTTTTTATTTCATTTTTTTAGAATTGATTTTATTGTCTGATGGATACATAATATTTGTACATGTTTATGTGATGTGATGTTTTGACAGGAAAATGAGCACATTTGTCACTTCTCCTTTATCATTTCTTTATGGTGAGTACATCCAAAAATCGTCTCTCCTATTTTGAAACGTATGATACAACATTGTTAACTGTATTCACAGTGTTATGTTACAGAACTCCAGAAATTATTATTCTCTTTAACTATAACATTGTACCTGTTGCCCAATCTCCCCCATTTCACCACCTAATAAAAAAAGATGAATGGTCATACCGACCGGTAAATGGTACAATGTGTCTGTGAGTTTTGGGTAGCTTTTGGGAGAGATTGAAATTGCCAGGCACAGATGTTTAGTCTTGTCACTTCGTTTACACATTAAGAAAACTTTTAGTTCATTAAACTTGTTATTTACTGTGCTCAAGTTTGGCCAGGCTGGAAACTTGGCCCTTTTCTGTATCATGACTTTTTAATCCTAGATTCCATAATTTGGAGCTCAAACTGCTGCTTTCTCATGATGTAGGTAGCATTGAACAGATGACACATTTCTCTGTTGAAAACACAACTTCAAAAAGGCTCAGGGTACAAGGCTGTCGTCCTGTCTACTCAGGAGGGTGAAACAGGAGGACTGTCTGAGCCCAGGGGTCAGGCCAACCAGGCAACATAGTGAGAACCCATCTCTAAACACCAAAATGGAACACCACTACCCAACTCCCTAAAAAGTCTCATTCTTTATCATAGCTTTTGTTTTGTTTTGTTTTGATAGGCAATTAACTTGGTTGGTTTCAAGTATTAAACTTTTTTTCTTTTTTCTTTTTTCTTTTTTTTTAGCAATGGCTCAGCTGTCAGCTCAGTCCTTTGAGTCTCCCTATGCCTACATGTTTCAGGGGGTCAGATATTTAGACAAACTTTCAAACACCAGTATGGATACTGGTGATCCCTCATCTGCCTCCTCTCAGAGCCCCTCCCCGCTTCATGACCCAGCAGCTGTGTCTGCTCTGAACACCATCCTGTTGTCCCTGAGGTCATCTACCCTGCATCCTAGCAACTTTGCCAGGTGGTGACTATAGCCTGGGCTCCAGGTTGAATTTTTCCTTAATGTGCTCACTCCTCGATCATGTTCTCTTCCTACTGGCTTCACGTAGATGATTTTGGGCAGGATGTGTCATGTATATAATTATTATCTGGGGGAATTATCTACATGCTGTCAGCTGTAGTTTCTCTGACAAGCTGTTCATCAGATTAAGAGGGTTCCTTTCTATGCCCAGTTTGCCAAGAGTTTATTGTGACTGAGTCTTAATTTCTTTCAAATAACGTTTCTGCATATAATGAAATAATATTGGAATTTCTTCTTTATTCTGTTGACCTATTGGGTTAATCATGTGACCAGTATAAAAAGTTAAATTGATCTTACATTTCTGACTTAAAAAATACCTGGTTTTGGTTCGTCATGTTTTATATACTGCCAACTCTATAAAATTTTAAGATTTTTATTCCTAGGTTGACAAAAATTATTAACCCATATTTTAAAATCATAAATATTTTTTTTCTTATTTTGGTATACTGGGACTATAATGAGTTTGAATTCCTTTCCTCATCCTCTATTGTCTAAAAGAGTTGGTAGAATTGATTTTCTTTCTTTCTTAAAATCCTTGATAAAATTTCACAGTCAAGTCAGATGGTCCTGGAGCCTTCTTTGAGGGAAGATTTTAAAATATTCCTTCTGTTATTTTAATAGACATGTGAATATTCAGATTTTTCTCTTCATGCATTAGTTTGGGGATTTTTTTATTTTCAAAAATTTATTTCTTCAAAGTTGTCAGCATACATCTATTGTTAAATTCCTTTTATTGTTGTATTAATGTCTATGGAAACTGGGTGCTGTTTTGTTGGTTTGTTTGGTTTGGTTTGGTCTCAGGGATTGAACACAGGGGTGCTTAACCTCTGAGCTACAACCCCAACCCCATCCCTTTTCAGTTTTTGAGACAGGATTTCACTATATTGCTTAGGTTCTCACTAAGTTGCTGAGGCTGGCCTTGAACTTGCAGTCATCCTAGGTCAGCTTCTAGGATGACAGGTATGTGCCACTTCACCCACAGAGAAGGTTTTGTTTTGTTTTGTTTATTTGTTTGTTTTAGTACCGGGGTTTGAACCTGGGGCATGCTACCACTGAGCTACATCCACAGCTCTTTTTTAGTTTTTTTAATTTTGAGACAGAGTCTCACTGAATTGCAGAGGCTGGCTAGAACTTGTGATCCTCTCTCCTCACCCTCCCAAATTGCTGGGATTATAAGCATGTGCCACCACATGTGTTCTGTTTTCCTCCATTTTTAACTCAACATAGGTTACCGTGTCTTCTGTCTTTTCTCATGACCAGTGCAGAGTTTCATCAATTAATTTTAATGATCTTATCAAGGAACCAGCTTTGGATTACACTTACCTTGGGATTTTTTTTCTCTGATGATTCAAAAAAGAAAAAAAAAACACTATTTAAGGTAAAGGGTTTGGATTTTTCCAGATGTTTTTCTGTTAGCTAATATGATTCCATTTGTTGTGATAACATTTTTTATGTTTCAATCATTTTTAATTTTTGATGCTGTTTCATGAACCACAGATGGCTAATCTTGGTGAATGTTCCATTGACACAAAGAATGTGTACCTGGTGGCTTAGGCTCACGTGTTCCATCCATGTCAATCAGGCCAGGTGAGTTGACAGTGTTTCATGAGTCTTCTCTGTACTCAGGATTATCTCCTTACCTGTTATGTACAACACTGAAATTGAATATTATGTTTTAAACTATAATTGTGAATTTATTTCTCCTTTAAATTCTCCTGGTTTGCTTCATGTCCTCTTAAGCTCATATTAAGGGGCATAAGCATCTGGGCATATTCTGTCTTCTAGATGAATTGCCCCCTTCATTCCCTGTGACGCACCTTTCCAGACATCTACATTACCCGGTGTCATAGCCACCACACCAGTGGCCAGAACTCGGGTTTGGGGATTGCATAATGTATTTCCTCATCTTCTTGTTTTGAACCTGCCTATATAATACAGTTAATATGCATTTTCTAAATAATATAGGGTTGGGTCTGGCTTTCCATCTACTAGGACAATTTCTGCATTTAAAGGGAACATTCTCATCTATTTCTTCACACTTTAAGTTAGTCTATTTACTGATATAGAGCTGGGAAAAAGAAAGCTGTATTGGGATGAAAAGTTTGTCTCTGGACCTCTTGGGTGGTAAATGCCAACGAACACCTCTACTCTGAGAGCTGTATGGTAGTCGGAGGGCCCTTGCCTTCCCAGTCCCTTAGTTTTACTACTAAGGAGACAAGAGCAGAGAGGATGGCTGGTGACATGCTCTCACAAGTAGTGCTTAGGAGATTGCTGCGGGAAAAGTCTTCCTGAGCCAAGGGGAGAGTGCTGCCCACCCCAGCATCTCAGGATGTTTGGGACAAAGAGTCTCCATTTCTGAGCCACTGAACACCGACCTCCCTTAGTGTGAGAGCCTGGGTGAGAAGCAAGACTCTCATCTCCCAGTGCATCCTGCTCGCTCCTTACCTGCTCCAAGGTCACCGTTCTGCCCTGGCTCTGGCAGCTGAGTCTGAAGCCAGTGCTGCTGAGCGGGGATGCCTCGTGTGGCCACAGTGAGGCCAGAGTCCAGAACAGTAGCTGTATTCCGCCTGCCCATTTCTCCGTCCAGTTCCCACAGGGCCACGCGGCAGCTAGGAATGAGCAGCAGCCCCTGCTCTCAGTGGCAATGGCGGGTGCACAGGTGACCAGGTCTGCACATGGAGCGCTTGTGTCACTCTGGTGGTTGCCTTGCCGTTTGTGGCTCTGTTTGTAGCCATGTGAGACCCCTGCCCATGCTTTACGCATATCACACAATTCCACATCTTTGTGACTTTGTGCTTCTGTGTCATTCACCTTCCGTGTCTTGAACCCCTGTCATCCTCCATGATTGAGACCCAAAGTCTTGTTCTCTTTGAAGCTCAAGTCTCCTGAATCAGGACTGCACCCTGCACCTACCTTCTCTGTTACCGCAGTGACTTCCTTACACACCAGCCTCTTCCTGTGGCCTCACCGAAGGCAGGGCCACTCCTGTGTGTGTGTGTGTGTGTGTGTGTGTGTGTGTGTGCACCTACGTGGCTATCTCCACTCCAGGAGCACTGGCATCAACAGATGAAATGAACTTGCTAAGTCCCTCATCTATTATTTCCTTTATAAAATATTAGTAACGGTTTTTACCTGCCTCCCAGGAGCGACTTAAGAATTGATTCACATTTACAAAGCACTCAGAAATCCTTGGATTCGAGATGCTGTGGAAGTGAACGCATTATTATTATTATCAACTCGAGGCAAATAAATTGTAGAGAGAATATGGAGAGCTGGGATTGCTTGCTATTTACAATAATATAGGTCTCTTTGATGGGAATGCTATCTCTCTAGAAATATATATTACGAAATGCATTCTCTTTCCCTAGAAAATCGTGTTTTAAAATCAGGCCAGACCTCTGCACTAGTTAGATTTGGCTTCATCTTTGGATTTATCTCCCTCAGGGCAACGTATTATACAGCCTGCTATGAAACACTTTAGATCCCCTCAAGGTATGGATAAGCCGAGACGAAAAGGAAAGGTAATTTTCTCTTTATGAAGCAGCTGAATGTAATGTCATCCTTTTATACTAAATCATGTAAAGCAAGCTTTCGGGATATTTAAGGTTAGAAATCAGAATTTGTTACACGTATTTTGTTTTTTATCACAGCCTCGTCTGAGGGAGAGCCGTCTCCCGTCTGTGGGCCTTTTCCCGCTGTCCCCTAGCCTGCCTGGCCAGAGCACTGAGAGCCTGGGGCTCTTCCTGGCCATGCTCTGGATCTCTCCCCCCCAGGGTCTGCTGGCTGCCGTCTCCTTCACTCCGTCCATGGCTGGGAGGAGCATGCTCTGCTGAGCTCATTGCTCTCCCTGGACCAGTCCTGGCCTCCTTTCAACTCTCACCTTCTTTTTCTGATCCCTGACAAGCTTCGCCCCACCTGGGTGGACGCTCAGGGTCTCCGGAGCACTGTGCCCCTAATTCCACTGGAGTCCTCGATTGTTCCTGCAGCTCACACCTGGATCCCCTCTTTCGATAGCAACTACTTTCAGCAAAGTACTGTGAATCCGTCTCCGTCTCTCAGGTTGTGGTTTGGATAGAAGGAGTCCAACTAATACAGGAATGTTCAGAGGTGAAGTGGTTGGATGGTGAGGGCTGTAACCTCTTCAGTCCATCCTGGTTTGAATGGATTGATTTGGTGGTGACTGTAGGCAGGTGGGACATGGCTGGAGGAGGTGGGTCACTAGGGGCATGCCCTGGAAGCCTGGTTCTCCTCGCCCCGCCCCTTTTCCCCTCCCCCTTCCTCCGTCCCCCTCACCCCACAACTGTCAAGTGAAGTGCTTTCCTCCCTGTGGCCGACCCCCATGACGTTCTGCCTCACCTTGGGCACAGAGCAGTGGAGCCGGCCGACTACGGATGGACACCTCTAAAACCATGAGCCCCCAAATAAACTTTCCCTCCTCGACATTGTTCTTGTCAGGTATTTTGGCCACAGTGACACTAAAGCTGACTAAAAAAGATTGTCCTCAGTATCTGCATGGAATTGGTTCCAGGACACCCCACAGATACCAAAATATGAGGATGACCCAATTCCTTTTGGAAATGGCATAGCATTTGCATAGAACCTATACACATTTCCTGTCCATTTTAAAATCAACGCTAAATTATGTTTAATACTAAATACAACGTAGATGGTATGTAAACAGCTGTGATGCTATACTGTTCAGAGAAAAATGACAAGAAAAAAACCTGTATATCTTCCATACAAATGACATATCTTTTCAAACAGGTGTGATCTACAATGGGTTGAAACTTTGGATTTGGAACCTATGGACACAAAGGGCCAAATGTATAGTGTCTCCAGGATAATGGTTGCTAAATAATTGTTTTTTTAAGCTAAAATAAATTCAAGGGTCTCGGTTAGAAAGAAATTTGTACATTACTTCTGCACGTGTATTCCCATATGATCAGTGACCTGCTGATGGATCATACCCAGTGACCATCAGCTCTGATGGCTTTGTGTCGGAAGGGAGTTTGTAGTTTCCCTTGGAATCCTTGTAGCTTAGATATTAATATATTTTCTTAAAAGAGGGTTCCATTGTCTGAAAACTTTGGTAAACAGTATATATAAGTAAACCTGATTCCTGATTGTATTATTTTCAACTACAGATTTCTGAGAGCCTCTCCCATATACCTCTAACATCTGAGGAATATGTGAGTGTTTTCCAAATTTGTTGGGTGCATATTAATTTTATTTGCAGAGCTTCTTACAAAACACCGTCTTCAGAATACTTTTTGGGGAAAACCCAGTGAGGTTGATCTCTTATATTTGACAGATGAATAAATCTGATCAGAGAGATGCAGTGCCCAACCCAACATCTCAATGCCATTCATTAGAAGTGGGTCTCGAAAGCCCCCTCCTCGCATTCTTTTCATTTAGTAAGAACAGTGGAAATCCCAGATCTTTGGCAGGTTCTTGGGGTTAGACATTTAAAAGGGAATTCCAGACAATTCCTAGCCTGTCGGGTGAGACCCGTGCAGGAAGCCCCACGGGATAGGTGTCAGAATCTAGAAAGAGATGGATATTCTGCTGGGGTTCTAAAGGTCGTGCAGGAGATGTGACACCGAGCATGGGTCACAGCTCCTGCACAGGGTTCAGAGGCAGCCCCTGCTGAAGTGGGACACTCCTGGGAGTATAACTTGGGAAAAGGAAGACCCTCAACCCGTGCCACAGAGGCCACTATCCGTTCTACCTCTGAGTAAGGTGAACTCATCGTCCATTTCATATAAAACCACTGTGTGCGTGGCCTGTAAAGGATGTGAAGTAGATTTAAACGTCTCCTGGTGTTGTTTAAAATTAGGAGAGAAATTGAGGAAAAAAGATTCTATACATCAAGTTCATGTTTACATAAATTAAAATAAAAATGACTTGTAATGGTATCCCACACCCTCCTCCTTAAAGTTTTCTGTTGCTCACAATTAGTCTTGACCAGGATTGCTTTGCAGTAGCCATTTTGAATAGTGGGTTGTAAATATATTAAAACACAATGGTTTTGAGCTTGATTTCCCCAATGCTGGCCCATAAAGATGTTTAGTTTTCTTGCTCCTTTCATAATCGGCTTGGACTCACCTTCATATCTTTAGGATAAAATTGCTGCTTTCTCCACCAGCTGTTAGCTTTCCTTCCTGGGTATAATTCAGAAGGAATTGGAGGGCAGAGTCCAGGTGAAACTAATTTAGGTATTAGCTGGAGGGAACTACTTGTAGATCAATTTTACTCTGACAGATAAATTTGCCTTTGAGATCCAATTATATACAATATTAAGACTAGCATGAATCACCTATCACACTTGCAAACAGCTGCTAATTAAAGCACAGCGATACTAGAACGTTCAGAGAACACACTGAAATGGAGTTTGTAAGGATGCAAAATGAAGGGAAAAGAAAGATGGCTCTTTATTTCTCAAAGATACATTCCAGTGGTCACATTTTGAGAAAAAAAAAATGTTCAGGGTTCAGTGAGCCACCGTGAAATTCATTTTTACCATTTTTGGTTTTCTTTGAATTTTCTTTTATTCCCAACTTCTCATACCCTATTCAAATTGTCCTGTTCTAGCCAAGAGCCCAGGCAAGGATTATCTTCCTGAAACAAAGGGGTCCAGTCCAGGAGCTGGAAACCAACGTCCTGGACTTGCTCTCTGGCTGAAAATCCCAGATCTACCGCGAACGAGTTATATGATTTGGGGTCAGCTTACTTCAATGATCTAAATCTCTGTTTTCTATAAAAAGAATTAGCTTAAATGACTTCCTCATGCATTGTGGAGTTCAAGTGAGTTAATGTCTGTAAAACACTCAGCCCAACATTCAGTGTGCAGGCACACACCAAACACACACAAGCTCAGGTTTCCTTTCTTCCTTTATACTTGGCTGCTTAAAAAGAAATGAGAATTTCTCACTGTATCACCTATGTTGCTTTTTTTTTTTTTTTTTTTTGGAACACTCAACCACTGAGCCACATCCCCAGCCCTATTTTGTATTTTATTTAGAGACAGAGTCTCACTGAGTTGTTTAGCACCTCGCCATTGCTGAGGCTGGCTTTGTCTGCTGCTTTTTGATGCATTCATAATTACTCTTCACCATTTACTTAGGTGTATCTGCAAATAACTGACTGCTATGGGTAATAAGGACAGTGGTTTTTTTTGTTTGTTTGTTTTAGGAAGAACCATAAAAACATAAGAATACAGAATACAGTAACCCCCCCTGCTCTGGCTGTGAACCACCTGTGTGTGTAACACCCTTCACACGCCCATGATCACCGCCATGCCGATGCATCATTGGGCATATGTTTATTTTTGTGTCCCACAAATGGCCATTCCATGCTTCCTAGGTGTCTGCCACTCATTCATGCACTGGGGACTCCAAAGTGAGAAACCACAATAGCTTCCTTGATAGTTAATATTTTGTGATGCACACATAGCTCTCTTTTTACCCCTCCCCCTTTCAAATTATTCCAATGGCTTTGTGACTTCTCCATTGAAAGCCATGTTTGTTGTGCTTATGTTTTGTTTGGAGATTGAACCCAGGCCCTTGCACACACTAGGCAGGTATTCTACCATGAGCTACACTCGCCACTCTTTCCTCTTTTATTTTGAGAGGGAGTCTTCTTAAGTGGCCCAGTCTGGCCTCCCATTTGAGATCCTCCTGCCTCTGCCTCCTGAGTGGCTGGGATCAGAGGTGTGCACCACCACACCCAGCTGTCATTCTCTGCCTTCCCAGAGATTTAGTGAGTTAGCTCCTCCAGCTTCCTGAGAGCTACGTGAGAATCTTGTGGTGTCTGCCATGCTTCATTTTAGACCTGAAGTCATTTCAATGTAAAATATGAAGATTTTCTTTCTGGGAAAACCGTCAAAAGAAATGTCAGTATGTTCATGTATCATATGATAAAGACATTTGAATTACCTTATACAGGCCTGCGTTAGAAAGAACTCTGTAAACTGTGACAACTGTTAAGGCTCCAGATCTTCCTCATGGTTGACTGAAAAGTACTGGACTTCAAAGAACCATCAAGTTTGAATTTCCACTTTGTCTCCTCAATTAGAAACTCTTGGGTGTTCTGGGGTGAAGTATTGGACCCCGGTGGTTAAGCCTTCATTAAAAACAGGAGCACAATTGGAAATGGGCATTTATTTTTCTTTTCAATAAGAGAATTGAACCTTATTTAAGGGTCAGGACATGATATAGTGTTATTCTTAAAAAATGGGGACGAGTTTTGTCATGGATAGATTTTATTTTCTTTTTAAGGATGTTTTAGAGTCTGCTTAAAGAAGCACAATATTAGAACAGGATTTTACTAATGAGCTTCACAGAATCTCATAAGAAACTGCACCCAAAGAATGGAGAGGAGCCTCTAGATACTTTCAGAAGGAAACCTCTGACTTTGGTTTGTATTTGTCTCCATCAGTGAAGCTTACAGACCATCATCCTGTTGAGAAAGCAAATGCTGTGAGTGTGTTCCTGTTTGGGTTTGTTCCAAAAGCCTGGGTTCGGGTCGCCTGCTAACCCTCCTGCTTCGAACTCTTCCTGTTCTGGGGTGCCTCTCGCTTCATTTTATATCATTTTAAAAGCATCAACGTGCAAATTGAATTTTACACGTCCCACGGGACCCAGCAGAGCCAGCCACCACCCTGTGTGGCTCAGCAGTCCTCACAGGGGGCCTCTGAGCGCCACCTCAGGATTGCACTGGGGCTGTGGCTGTGAGGAGGAGAGGCGAGGCCTGCGCCCTCCTGCTCCAGACGCAGAACGCTCCTGAGCTTTTCAGAATCCAGACAGAAATGGAGAGTGGCTTAGGAAGGCCCCAGAGGGAGGAAGCGGTGCTGCCCAAGCCTTGGTTCACCCACCGGAGGCCCCTCCGCCGCTCAGGGGTGAGTATCTTCCAGGATAAGAACTTTGAAATCAGAGTTGGAACAGGGCATCAAAGAGCTTGGCTGGCACAGAGTCAGTGCTCAATGGAAGTGGCTGTTGTTTTATTTTTATTTTTTAATTACCTTATTATAAAGGGGTTATTCACAGTCTTTTTGTTACAGATATTTTTATTGGATCTTCTTAGTTATACATAGCAGTAGAATCCATTTTTGATAAAATTATATAAGTGTGGGGTATCTTACTCTAATTAGGACCCCATTCTTGTGTGTGGGCACAGCGGTGGAATTCAGTTAGGTATTTTCAGATGTGTGCATAGGAGAATTACGTTAGTTTTATTTTATTGTCTTTCCTATTCCTATGCCCCCTCCCTTCCCTTCATTCCCCTTTGTCTAATCTACTGAATTGCTATTCTTTCCCACTGCTTGTGTGTTAGTCTCCACATATGGGTGAAAACATTTGACCTTTGTTTTGGGGGACTGGCTTATTTCACTTAGCATGATAGTCTCCAGTTCCGTCCATTTACTGGCAAATTCCATAATTTCATTCTTCTTTATGACTTAGTAATAATCCATGGTATAAATGTACCATATTTTCTTTATCCACTCATCTATTTAAGGGCATCTAGGTTGGTTCCATAGCTTAGCTATTGTGAATTGTGCTATTATAAGCATTGATGTGGCTCTATCATTGTAGTATGCTGATGTTAACCCTTTGGATATATGCTGAGGAGTGGGATAACTGATGGTTCCATTCCTAGTTATCTGAGGAACCCATATTGCTTTCCACAGTGGTTGTACCAACTTGCAGTCCAAACAGTGATGTGTGAGTGGAGTGAGATGATATCTCAGTGTGGTTTTAATTTGCATTTATCTAATTGCTAGAGATGCTGAACCTGTTTTCATACACTTGTTGACCATTCCTAGTTCTTCTTTGGAGAAGGATATGTTCAGTTCCTTTGCTCATTTATTGATTGGGGTTTGTGTGTGTGTGTGTGTGTGTGTGTGTGTGTTTTAAGCTTTTTGAGTTCTTTGTATGTCCTGTAAATTAATGCCCTATCTGAGGTTCAGGTGGCAAAGATTTTCTGTAGACTCTCTTTTCACACTCTTTATATCAGTTTTTTAAGTTGCCTCATCATCCTGTAGTAGATCACAAATTGTTTTGTTTCTAATAAAATTTTATAGATATTGGGGAGAGTACTTTAATTTTCTTTTAAATTTAATAAACCTGAAATGAATCAATGATGCTTTTAGCCAGAGACCTTTCTGACCCAAACTACCCGAAGTAGTAATTTTCTAAAAACCATAGATTAGGGATAAATAAACAATTTAAAAGTAGCATTCTTTCTCCAAGAAGCCCATTCAAACCAGCCCCCTAAAAAAAGACCCCCTAAAAAACAACCAAAAATGACCAAAAGCGGGGAAGAAGGATAATTGCCATTTCTTATGCAGCAGCTTGTGGAGGCGGCAGGGAGATGAGAAGCTCAGACGTGGCCTGCATTCCTCATGTACAAGTGGGAGGCCAGACTCAAAACATGCGCCAACAGGTAACATGACCATTCCTCAGGGTCTGCTCGCCTCAAGCTTCCTGCCCAAACTGGGTCCTAAAACATAAAGAGTGGGAGTGACAGACCTCTGAGCAGCGAGAGGGTATTTGGAATTGGAGGGTCAACAGCCAATGAAATTTCTGGGCCAATCTGCTGCCAAAACTCACAGTGAACAGTAATTTGCAGAAAAATGGAAGAAATAGGGTTTATGCAAAATAGCCTAGCCTTGGGGAGAAAAAAAATCTCTATCTTTATCCCTAAACTATTGACTTTGATGAAGTTACGACCTTATCAAAGCAGTTCTGGGCAGTGGCCAACCACGGTCTGTCCTGAGTGCCACCTGAGACCACTGAGAAGGGATTACTGTGTTCCTCGGAATTAGGTTCCCAGAGGGGAGATATGAGCACTTCTCCAACACGACAAATGGGTAGCAATGTTGCACTTGCCAAGCTTTCGATATATTTGGCTGGATTGTATTAATGTATAATGCCACCGGAAATGCACGGGACAAGTGGTTTCCCTGCACCTAAATTTTTTGACTATATTTTTTTCTATATTTAAGAGTATGTAGAAATATGGATTTTAAAAGAAACTACTCCAAAGTAACTTTCTCAGCCTGGAGTGGTTAAGGAAATACCAAAAATTTCATGAAATTAAATTTTGGAATGTCACGAGTCCTGCTACCAAGATGTGTCTGTTCACAATAGCTTAACCTCTCCTGGCCACCCAGGGCATCTCACGCTCGGTCCTGACTAGTCACTGTGTGCTTAGAAGATATAAGGTTGTTTTATTTAAGAAAATGACTATTAAAAGGTGACTATCATGTAGAAATTTTAGTTACGTTAAATTAGTATTTTAATTTGCAGCCAAAATATTTTTATCATCTGATTGCTCTTATTATCTGCGTTTCTGTCTTTGAATAATGGAGGCAACTGCAAAGTGTGTGCTCCTGGCGCAATTCCCAGGAATGGTGAACTTGTCATCTCTGCAAACATCAAATAAGGCTGGGAAAAAGATTGTGTTCCACTTTCTATTATTCCTTCCTGATCGGAGAAAACTGTGCTTTCCCCTCCCCTAGAAGACAGGCAAGTCCGCGCCAGTTAACCTTGGAAAGGAGTTATTCAGGAGATAGGGAAATGGAAATTCCTTTCTGACTCTCCGGGGTATTCCTTTTCTTGGTCTAGCAGACCCTAAAGGCTTATGTGGTAATGTGGACCCTCTGTCAGCCTGGATCCCTGAGTGACCACGTGGAGAAGGCTGCCATCTCTCCCTCTGGCTTGCATCCTACGACCTGGATTGGAACCTGTGATCAGGAAACAAACCTCGGTGTATCAGGAGATGTGGCGGTGTGTTCGATTGTGCAGTGTGACCTTCCCTGACCAATAATACCTCCTGGTGTGGTCGACACTCTACAGCCAGACGTCGGGAGCACCTGGAGTGGACACTTCTGCCGAGCCCAGCCAGGGAGGCTGCTGCTGCCCCGAGATGCCTCTTTCCGAGGGGATCCGTCTTTGCATTTCATAAGCACCAAGCACAAGCAGAGATATTAAAATGGATATGGAAGAAAAGAATCCTCAGAACAACAGTTTCAATTTGTAATAACAAACTTCAGAGAACTCATAAAAGCCCATCTGTCCTGCGAAGCAGTCCAACAAAAATGACCACTTGGCGCTCGGCGTCCTGCGCCACCGCTCACATCGTATTCGTGTATGTGGCTCCCACATCCCCAAGCGTGTCTCAAACCAGGGCCCCGCAGGACAAGGCGTTTTACGGTGTTTTCTGCATGGCAGTCCGTGTAAGATAAATGAGGAGAGGGAAAAGCAATAGAACAGAAAACTCTCCGTCCCTACAGATGTGTGTAGGGGAAATTCACGTTTACAAAACAAACCCAAAGCAGAAGTGTGTGCTTTCTCCCTTCCAGCAAGTTGCCAATTCACTGCACCTCCCGCCCTCTGCATGTGAGAAGTGCTTTCCGACAGTAGACGCAGGAGACAGAAACAACCACACATGGCTTCCTGCCCTTCTAGTCCAGAAATGCACGGCGTGGCCAAGGGCTCTGTCCTGGGGGCTGTGGGTTAATGTGGACAGAGTTTGTCCTTTGTTGTAAGAAGTCGGTTGACTGAGACTGGACTGTCCACCTAAGAAGGGAAAGGGAGGGTCATCCAGGGCTCCCTGCCGTGTCTCGGACTTTTGCTCAGACACTCCACAGGATGCCTTCACTGGGCCTCCCCCAGACGCTGCATCTTTCTCATCTCTGATGTGGAGATGATGGTGCGTTTGACAAGTAACAAGATCAGGTAAAGGAGAGGTCTTTGAAAACTTTACAGGAGTAGTTTAGCAATGAACATTATTATTTCCAAAAATGTGGCTGTTTCCTCAAGATGGCTTGTTTTCTCCTGAGCACAGGAGAAGCACAGCTCACCTTGCAACACTGAGTAGGTAATGACCACAGCTAGGAATATCCATTTTCAAAGGTGGGAGAAAATATCTTAAAATGCACCATTATGTCTGAGAGAAGGTAGGAAGGGGAAGAGTAAGAGAGAAAGGTGGGGGGAGAGAGAGAGAGAGAGAGAGAGAGAAGACAAATGAGCAGATGTGGTTAAAGAGGAGAATAAAGACACAAAAGAACAGAGAATAAGGAAGAACTGGTGTGGGTCCTTTGCCCGTGTTAATTTGGAGGATATTATGTATTACCTGTTAATCAGAAATATTGACATATCCCACTTTTTAGAAGAGAGATGGAACATTCCTTCATGGACAGACATTAGCAGGAAGTCTGGGCCCCCTGGCTGGACTCAGATTTGTCTGATCTGCAGCTCGATGTCCAAGCTATGCTTTTCGTTTTTGCAGTGAAAGCCCATTTTCATAGGCAGAGGCCTTGCAGCAGGCAAAGGAACCTATGGCCAGGCGTCTGAATCAGGAGTCACTGTCAGCGCCCTCTCAGGAACTGCCAGCCATCAGGACCTCGGAGCCAGGTTGGCTACTGCAGCCCCTCACCTCATACCATCTCTGCTCCATCACCTTGCAATTCGGTGCTGCGGGAGCCAGGCTCCCCTCTAGCTACTCTGCACATAGGAGAGCCCTTGCTCCCCAAAACCCTGGAATTTGCAGCCAGAAAGCAGTCCTGTTGCTAAGATCTAACTGCCTAACATTGACACCCACTAAATTCTTCCAACTCAGTACCCAGGCTGCATCTGGGCCCAGCTGCTTGCAAGGTCAACAGTGGAGCCAAAACAATGAAAAAGGTTAAAATACCCCTGTGGCACGCCAGGCGCCCCCTGCAGGCCGGGCGTTAGCTCCTCTGCTCATCATTCCAAGTGCTCTTTGCAGATGAAGAAGCTAAACCTTGCGCACAGCTACAGGTGCAGGCTGAGGCACAGTCCTGAGGTCAACCGTGCCTTTCCATCCCCATTTTTGAAGGAAAACAAAACACCCAGAGGAACCCATTCTTGTTCTTTGATTGCTCCACACCCATGAGCATCCCTCACATAGTGTGCAAGGGCTTGAGTTCACGACTCTGTACACCATGAACCGACATCGAGGGAGCACCTTTTGAAAACTCACCTCTGCAAACACAAACAACCATTGTAAACCCCCCCCCCACCAAAGATTCCACTGGCAATAGAAGAAATTTTTATTTTATTAATTTCCATCAGTTTCAGAGGCTTCTTTTTATTATTAAAAATTGTCTCTGCTAAGAAGACCGATAGGGACCAGGGTGAAAACCAAGGTCAATGGGGGAAAGACTCACACTGGAGGTGACACTATAGGGGCCTGAATGCCGGCTCCTCCACCGTCAGGTCAAGTCAAGGTGCACACCAGACAGATCCTCCTTCCAACCAGCCTCCTCACCCACAGCCGGGAATCTGGTGGTTGCTAAGGCAGCACCTTCAAGGCTTTTCTCAAATTTTTAAATTTTTTTCCCAAAAGACTGGGAATGGAACTGCCGTATGACCAGCTACTCCACCCTTTAGTATTTAGGAACTAAAATCAGCTACGTGTGCGCTGTAGTGATGCAGGCCTTCCAATGTTTATAGCAGCAAGTTATGGGACCATCCCAGGTGCCCACCAATAGATGAATGGACCAGAAAATGTGGTGCCTACGGAACGGAGTTCTATTCGGCCATAAAGAAGAATGAAATTATGGCACTTGCCCAGTAATGGAGGGAACTGGAGACCATCATGCTAAGTGAACGAAGCCAGGCTCATAAAGTCAAGGGTGGAATGTTTTCTCCTAATGAGAAAGCTGGGGAAATGGAAGGAATTAAAACAGGGGAACTCATGAAGAGAGAACAGCACAGCAAGGGGCTCAAGGGGGGGAAGGAGGAGAGGGAAACGGAAGGCACTGGGCAATGAAATCCACCAAAGTATTCTAAGTGCACCAAAGTATTCATATATCACAGTGAAGCCACATGACACGCACCAGTTAAGAAGAACAAACAGAAGGGAGAGCAGGAGAGCAGAGGAAGGAGAGCAGGAGAAGGGAAAGGGTACATACGGGGAGGGACGTGAAGCCAATTAGGTCCCATGCACACACAGACACATCACAAGAAGCCCTGCTGTTAGGGTAAATTATAATGCACCCATCAAAACATAAAAATGTTACTAGTTTTCAATGTTTTATAGATGTTTAACAGGAAAACATGCCCATGATATCTCTCCCACAGGATTTTCATAACAAGCACTGGATTCACAACTGCGAGAAGACCTGATAAAGACAATACACCTATCAATTTAATCCAGTATTCTGCAATTGTTTCTACCTGTGGATTCTTTTTTTAATTATTTCATCTTCCCCAAACATTGTTAGTTCAATGGAAATATATCCAGTGGAAAGGGATTTGGAATACTCCCCCCTTTCACTGCCGCAAAGGTCGCTAAACCAAGACACTGCATGGAGCACTTCAGTCGCTATTGATGCATGTAGTCTGAGGGAAATAACTTCCCTAGGAAGCCACAAAAGTCTCCCCACATTTGTATATATGAGAGAAAGATTGCTTTAATTTTTCCTGAAGCACTATTTAATAGGAATTCTTCTTTCACTCTGTATTATTCTAAACTGGCTCCACTTTTTTATAAGAGAAAGATATGAAAAAAATCCTATTTGGTTAAATAGACCAGTGTTTTGTGAATAAAGAAAAAGTTAGCAATGAGGGGCTTATACATAAAGCTGTTTCTCTTCTCCTATAGAGAAAATGTGTCTGTAGAAAATACTCAGAGGATAGCAGGACTCCTGCTCCTGGTGACCTGTACACAGGCACTTTCGGGAACCCAGGGAAGGCGACCAGAGCTTTGCACACTCTTACCTCAAAGCCTAAATCCTTCTAAGTAGAAATCATGTCAAATATTTTAAGGGATTTTTCTACCTCATTTACATATTTTTACATGTAATACTTAGATCTCTTGCAATGAGAATGAGATCCTAGGATTGCCGCCATGGGTTTTAACTATTAGAAAATACAAGAATTGAAGAATCACAAGGCTGTAGCCACAGTTATCATTCCATTCAAGCAACCTGGGAAACATAATGTCCTTCGCTCTTAGAAAAGAGGGGGACTTAGTCTCCTATAATCATCTTTGAACTCTCGAAACAGGTTCAAACACTAATCTGCATTTATGAGTAGAGAAATTATATTTCTGGCTTCTCGTCTTTGTCCACATCCTGAGCCATAATTGAAATATCAATATCAAAAGTACCAGCACCCTCACAGTCTGGCTTGAAATTGGACTAGAACAACTAAGAAGCTGTAGGGTGGAAATATTTTTAATGATATGGAATCATGCAAGCCAAATAATTAAAATTTCTTAAGAAGTGAAATGGTGTATTATAATTTGTCCTACATACTTCAACCTGGAGAAAAATTAAATTAGCCATTCCCTACCAAATGAAAAAGTAGTTCCAACATGCAAGTGTGTTTCATGGGTCACTTGAGATTCCATCCATTAGACCTCAAGTAGATTAGGTTTCTGAGCATAACTAGTCATCGCCCATCGCAGACCTTGATATCACTGATGAATAAAATCCCAAGCACTTTTATGATTTTGTTTGAGGTTTCTTAGGTCATTTTTCCAATTCAATAGTATAACAAGCATATATTCCACAAAAACAAAAAAAGGCATAGTTATGTTATTCATTTTCATTAACAAATACCTACCATATACTAAATCTCCCTCTCTAGATTTTATTTCTTTTATTTGAAGAAGAAAAGAGCCATCCCGGAAAGTCTAAAACGACACTTTATAAGAAAAACAGCCATTTCATAGCTGGCCACATACATGTACAGATAAGCAAAGTAGTCTACAAAGTGGTACCCCTCCGATTCCAAGTGCAACAGCTTGGCTTAAACTGGCAGCCTCCCCACCATTCCACAGCAGAAGAATCCTGATAATTCCACAATTATTAATGGGGCATAATCATAAGATGAATTCAGATAACAGAAATACAAGCAGAGACAAAACTCCTTGGAGTAGCCAAGGAGAGGTGACTTTATCTTGGACAGGCTTTGTTACCCACGTCACAAGTACAACCTTGGACAAATCCTCTCCTCCCATCTGTCTTGTTGGTGACTCAGTGTCAACATCCACTAGTACTGCCAAGCTCCGTGTCAGTCTCTTAACAACCTGGTGGCCAACATGACTTAAGCACTGTAAGAGTACATGGTAGTTCTAAGAATAGAATTGGAGAAGGACTCCTAAAGTTCCCATTCCTGACACTAAGATCACTCCAGTTCATCCACAGAATGCCTAGAACCATAGACTAATGAACAGGACGGGTGTGTTTCGATCACAGGTCTAACTTACTCCACGTCAAAAGGGAAGGAAATCAAGTCTCCAGAAATGAAGTGAGATGCTCGAGGTCTTAGAGGGAGACCCAGCTAAGAAACAAGGGATCTGTGCAAATATTTGGGGGGCTCTGGTCCCTTCACACATTACAAACCTTCCTACAAAGCTTCTGCTTGCTATTATACATGAAAGAATTAGCCCAGATTGCGAAGGAAGAGTTAGTGGTAATATAGTCAAAGATATGCACCAACCTAAGCTGCTATTTAATGCATCAAACCACTTATAGATCATTTGTTTGTTCCCACAGAGACCCCCACATGTCCAGGAGATACACCCACATCCACAAGTTACTTCTGAACGTGTGGCTGGCTGGCTCAGCTTGAGGAATGTTCTCAGCCAGAAATAGCTGTATTTGAAGAAATCTGAAGGACCATGGCCTCCGTGACCATTAACACCACACCATCTGCTCAGCCAACAATCTAGTCAATGCTGTGGTAAGAACACCTCATTTACCATGTGGAGGGGAAGTACAGTGATCTGTTCAGGAACCCAAGGACGGAAAGATTCACTAAAAGATTAGTTTACTAAAAATTTTCTTGGGGATCATCTAAGAGCTAAAGAATCAAATTCAAAATGAAAATGGAGATTTTTTCCCCTCCTGAATTTATGTTTAAAGGAAATAAACTTCACATTTCCCCGTTTTCTACAGCACCATAATGTGGTTGCCTGCTATTTAACTTTTACCTCTTGCTGTTTTATAGGGAGCTATATTATAGTGAGAGAACAAGCCGGCTCTGAATGTTTATCTGTACAAGTATGTTGCTGCTGAGCAAACGCATAAAACAGAAAGCGAATGGCAAATCCAAGCTCAGCTTCGGTTGACTTAGCCTAATATTTCCCATCCAGGATGCAGTGACTTTCTGCTGACTCCAAATACTCCAGAGTCACCGGATCTGGTCCCCAGGGACCATGTGTATGCGAAAGAACTGCAGCAGCATTAGCCCAGTTCGGGTCTCAGAGCTCTTCCACCTCCACCCTGCGGGACCAAATGCAACCCAGGGCTCACTCCAGATGAGCCCTCTATCTCCCTCTACCTTCTCTTTCTATTCCAAACCAGAGCCATTTTCCTTCTGTAAGTCCCTATTCCAGGGGTGTCTGGCTCCCCCGGGTTTATTTATCATATACTGCCTGGTGATAGATATTGTGACTTTTTCATGCCTCTCCTCTCCCTGGAAGCCTTTCCTGATCTCCCCAGGTAAGGACCTGGCTCACTCTTGAGAGTCTCCCCCGTGGATGGGACCGACTTGCAGCCTGGGTAACCCTTCTCTTTGTCTTCAGGCTGACCTCACTCTCCGTGGGCTCCCTGAAGGCAGAGACAACAGCTGAGGGTCTTCAGGTCTTGCCATGCGACAGTGCTCCCTAGCACAAAACAACACACATTTGTTTAACTAATGAACGCCATCAAGTTCCTGCTTGCCTATCCCTCACTAACTCTAGCCTTCAGGACCATTGTCCTAACTATCCCCTTTCCTATCTGCCATCGTCCCAAAGCCACTCCTCCAGGAGACAGGGAAGTTGCATTTCACTTTATTAGCTGGGTTCCAATGCGGTTGGGACTGTGGGTGGATCTGAGGATTCAAACCTGGCCCAGAGGAAGGAGATCTACCAAGCTAGCCTGTGGAGCAGTTCCTTCAATAATCCGGGCGCAGAGAAGAGACACTTAAGTCCTTTCCTCCACGAGGAGCAAAACGCAACCCTTGCCTGGCCACACATCCAGATCAGAATGGCACAACAGCCTTTGCTCTGCCATGTGGGTGGATGGAAAATTCCGGCGGCCCATGGCAGTGGAGGAGTGGGCTGGGGATGCATGTATCTTTTTTTTTTTTTTTAAACTGGGGAGACTGGCTCATTCAAGAGGGATTTGTTGGAGAATCAATTCCCCAAACAGCTTGTTTTGTTTTGTTTTGCTTCCTTTGTGTATCGGCAGATTGCCTTAAGCTGCCAAAGTAGGAAATAAATGGCATTAAAAATGTGTTCCTGCGAAGAAGCAAATTATCTCTCTACCCTAATATCCATCAGAGATTTCCTGAAATTTTGAAAGCAGCACAGAGCCACCAGCCACGTCAGTGTGATTCTTTCCTCGGACGGTGGCTCGTTCCGTTTTTTTTCTCTCTGCTCTCCAGAGGAGCTGATGTTGGTGGCAGGTTGCCGTGGCCCACCAGCTTGAGACAGGTGAAGCTAAGGTGAGAGGCAACTTGCTGGCTAAGTGGTCTCCGGTCACTTGTCACCCAGAAGCTCAAAGGAGGCTCTCTGGGCTAAAATTTTTTAAAGGATGCTCCAAATTTGCATTCTCAAAACCCTCATTGGTATGCAGGAGCTGCTGTCTGGTTACCCACCTCCCCCATCAAGGACAAGCTGGTGACCCTTAAAACCACCCAAATCCTGGGCTAAGACAATAATTGCAAATGATAGAGAAAGGAGAGCACAGACCACAGCCTCATCTGTGCTGACCATCAAGCATGCACTCTGTATTTGGAGTTTTCTGTAATGATGTGATGGCATGCACACTGTCACCTGATGGGGACTTGCCCTGCCATGGCAGAAGCACCCCCTCTGACACAGAACCCAACAGTTGGCAAATCAGGCACACACCATGTAAATCTCCGTGGCTGATTTAGGAATCCATCAGGCTAATGAAGGGATCACAACTCTTTCTTCCTCCTTCCTCTACATATAAAGATTGTTATGGACTGAATATTCACGTCTCCCCCAAATCCATATGTTGAAGTCATAACCCAATTGGGATGATGTCTGGAGATGAAGGCTTTGAGAGATAACTAGGGTTAGAAGAGGTCATGAGGGTGGGGCCCTCAGATGAGATTGGTGACCTTACAAGAAGAGACCCCAGAAAGCTGAATGCTTACTTAGTCACTCTTTCCCTCCTTCCTGATCTTTCTTTTTCTCTTCTTTATCCTTTCCTTTCCTTTCCTTTCTCTCCCTCCCTCCCTTCTTTTCTTCTTTTCTTCCTCCCTCCTTCTCTCTCTGTCTCTCTTTCTCAAGAACACAGTAAGAAACTAGTCACCTACAAGCCAGTAAGAGAATCCTCAATAGAAAGTAAATCGGCTGTCACTCAACCATGGACTTCTAGCTTCAAGAACTGCAGGAAAACTTCCTGTTGTTTAAGCCACTCGGTCTCTGGTATTTTGTTATGGCAGAGCAAGCTGACTGAGACAAAGACCCCGTTATAGAAATGATAATAGATACAAATGCATACAGTGAAGTGAGAGTCCCCCCTGTGTGGTTGCAAGTAGCTTCAGCCTCAAGTCCACCACATCGTTAGATACAGTTGCTGTTTAAGCCTTCAGCTGCTAAAACTTTTTCTGTCTGTTTAGCTGGTTTAGAAAAGGTATTCCTTTTGGGGGGTGTTTAATAAGTCAAAGACATAACAGAAACAGTGTTGACCTCATTAACATAAGCTCCTGCTGCAGTCCAGCTGCAGCAAAATAACCTGGGGGGGAGGGGTGGTGTGACGAATAACTTGTGTACGTTGATACAGCAGGAATGGGAGCCCTTTATTGTAGGACAACAGAGCTATTTATACATTTTGCACAGCTTATCTTAATTAGCATAAACTAGATACATCAGTCAACCAATAAGGAATCTCCACACTTAATGGCTCACTTTTGTTACTTCTCAAACCACTCCCTCTGGCATTTTGCCAGACATCATTTAGACTTGTTTACGAACTCTAACATTTCTATGGCAAAATACCAGGTGCCATCCTGACTTGTTTACAGACCCTAACATTTCCCCCTTTTGTTTAATTTAAATAACAACCATAGTGGTTTTTACACAAACACCATAAATAATCTGCTACAAGCAGAAGGGGAGGATACAAAATGTAACAATACCAAGCCAATTGATGGCTCCTTGCAAGAAGCCCTTGGAAAAATTATACCAGCAATGACACGGTTAGCAAAGATACCAAGTTACAATTTGTTGTAGATTACAGTTTGTTGTCTCAGTCCAGGTAAAGCAGTGTCTCAATAGATTAACTCACAGTCCAGGTAAGTTCTGCAGGCAGCTAGCTTAAATCACAGTCCAGGTAAGTTCTGCAGGCAGCTAGCTTAAATCACAGTCCAGGTAAGTTCTGCAGGCAGCTAGCTTGATCCGAAGTCTCATCCAGTTTTCAGCTGAAGTTTCGTCCAGTTTTCAGCAACACTGGAAATTCTTCCATCTTTGTTTTCACTGGCACTGGGACAAAGGCAGGAACTCTGCAACGCTGGCTAAAGAAAATCCTGTAGCATTCCACTAAGAAAACAACCTTCTGAACAATTTAGTACATTATCTCAAGGTTTTTTACATTTGAAATAGGCCTTAATGGCGCTCATTACTCATCAGCCTTCAGGTGTGGGAGAACCACTGTAGCTTAGTTATTGGCATTGAAAATGACCAAACTTCAGGGACGCTGGTAGCGTCTTCTGCGGCTGTAGCATCCCGGGCAGCCCCAGATGGCCCTGGGGAGAGTCCCAGTCTCAAACTGTTTCCGGGCACAGGTTTGGATTTGGGCTCTCACAGTGGCATCCCGCTCCCCAGCCGGAGGGTGGGAAGAGCCTGCTGCCAGTACTTGGAAAGTTTTTGTTGTGCCATGACCAGCTCGAGCACGTGGCAGCCGCCGCACCGATTCACGTACCCTCCGGTAACGAAAAGTATTCAGTAATAGCCTTTTGCTGGAACTTTTTTTCTGATAATCCTTCCTCCTCTGAACTTTCTTTTTCTTTCTGACTAGAGTTCCTGGGCTTCCATCAACACATGCCCTAACTATTCTTGGTTCCACTGGGGTGCCTCCTTCCCTTAGTAATTTACTTCTCATCCCTTCCATATTTTCATCACAAAGACAATACAACATTTGAAGACAAAACAAGACACAAACATACTGCATCAATCCTCTCCATTTTCTCGAAATGGCCATTTTTCCTCTCGCCTTATCTGCCTAGGGACGAGCAGATTGCTCCCGTCCTATCTATGGACGGGCAGCTTTTTTCTCGTCACCTACCCCCAAGTGTCCTGGGGCTCCCCGTACGGGCCACCATCTGCTACAGTCCAGCTGCAGCAAAATAACTGGGGGGTGATGAATAACTTGTGTACGTTGATACAGCAGGAATGGGAGCCCTTTATTGTAGGACAACAGAGCTATTTATCCATTTTGCACAGCTTATCTTAATTAGCATAAACTAGATACATCAGTCAACCAATAAGGAATCTCCACACTTAATGGCTCGCTTTTGTTACTTCTCAAACCACTCCCTCTGGCATTTTGCCAGGCACCTTCCAGACTTGTTTACGAACTCTAACATTCCCCTGGCAAAATGCCAGGCGCCATCCTGACTTGTTTACAGACTCTAACAAGCTCCCTTCTCCTGTTTATGAGTTGGTCATAAACCTTGGTAACTGCTCAGTAAGGAAACCATCAGGATGGTGAGAGGACGCAGAGGGGGTGTTGTTTGCAGATCAGTGAAGCCGGGCCACATGTCCCTCCACCAAAGACCTTTGAACATGCTACTCTCGGTGAAAACAAACTCCTTAAAATTTATTAACACACCAGGACCACTGTGGAAGAGATTGCAGGCATCCAGAAAACAGAAGAAGGAGGCCTTGATTTGTAAACTTCAGCCAACCTCATGGAGGCTTCCTCAAACATTCTCTTGAGTCTGAAATGCAGTCAGTTGCAAGGGACACCTTAGATTCAGATTCGATTTAGAAAAAATATGTACATATAAAAATGCATATATCTAGTGTGTGTATTGATGTCTGTTTGTACATCCATATAGTTATAGTTATAATGTTCACATACATATATGTGCATGCACACACGGGTGTACAATGACAGTGAGACCTATCCTGATTATCAGTTATCACTTTAGGTGTCATAAAATTGAATAAGTGAGTTACCTTTAATTTTCAGTTCTCGTTCTCAGGGTGGAGAATGAAGAAGAGGGAAACCTTTTATGTCTGAAGCTGCTCAGGGAATATGGTCTGCCAAACCACCAAAGGTCACTGACTGGGAAGTTTTGTGGGTTCGATGTGACTGTTTCCTCCTTACGCAACAATTTACCACTAAGAAACTATTGTAATTTCAGTTTAATTTTAAAGATAAATTGAATACCTCTCCAAAGCATCATGTCTTTCCATGTTGCTTAAATCTATGGCACCAAAGCTCCTACTGCGGATACAGCCGACTCCAAGATTTGATGAGCATATGTGTCCAAATCAGAGTTTAGAAGTATTTGAAGTGAATCATGAACCATGAAAACAACTGCAAAAAAAAAAAAAAATCACCTCTTTAGAAGCAAACAATCGCCTTCATGCAGCTATCAACATCAGCATCACTACGGGTGGCTCAGCCAGAGCCCAGACCTGGGTTCCTGGGCAGGTCTTCTAAAATCCTCTCACAGATCCTCATAGAGATGGTACATCTAATTTCCAGTTAAAGGTACAGCAGCTGTGAGGGGAGCCAGTTAAGCAAGGAAGCAATCTGAGAAATCTGGAGTAGGAAAATTTTACAGGGGAATGAGCGGGGACAGCTCAACAAGTATGCGCCATGGGGGTACCAGTGGATCCCCATTGGAGAGCTAAGAGACAGCCACCAAATGCCATGTGTGAACCCTGACTGGATCTTGCCTTGCACACACCAATGCTGTAGGCCTCCTTTTAAGGCTAATGGTGGAAATTTGAATATTGACAGAGGTTCATTATTGTAAGGACTTAGGGATAATAAGACAATGGAGGTTAAGTAGGAAGATGTCTGTCATTTTTGGAGAACTCCTTGTGAAGCATTTAGAGATTAACTGTCATAAGTCTGTAGCTTATTTAAATAATGCAAGCAAAAATGTAAAAAAGAAAATGCATTGAAATGTACAGTTCTTAAATTCAGCTGATGAACACTCGGGGGTTTCTATAACATTCATTTTACTTTCCCACATAATTGAAATTTTCCTAATAAAAAGTTGAAGCAAGTGAATCTGAGTTAACTAAGTTGTTTGATAGAGATGACATCATTTTAGAGCTTTTAAAATATTGAATACAAGAATGGACATAAGCACACCCCAGTGCCTATTATTAGGGAATTAACCAGCAAAATAATCATAATATGCAAATTTCATCTTTATTTCCTACCTGATTTACCTTGTAAAAGTAACTTAACATCTAGATTCACTAGTAAATTAGAAGCTACATAACTCCGCACTCAAAATGTTCTTTTGAGGTTACAATGAAGTAGAGTTTTTATAAACTACATGATGTGCTAGAAATGCTGCTTATAACACTGGTTCCAAATTGGCTCTTGCTTGATAGTTAACTTTTGTTTGGGGGGGGCAGATAATGGGGGATTGAACTCAGGGGCACTAGACCACTGAAACACACCCCCAGCCCTATTTTGTATTTTATTTAGAATCAGTGTCTCACTGAGTTGTTTAGCACGTCCCCATTGCTGAGACTGGCTTTGAACTCAAGATCCTCCTGTCTCAGCTCCTGAGCCACTGGGATTAAAGGTGTGTGCCATGGCACCCAGCACCTTATAGTTCATGGCAATGAGCATGCTCCTCCCCCACCGGGGCTGTACCCACAGGTTCCGGACTGTGAGTGTTCACATCTTCAAACACAATTCTTATTTTTCTGTTATCTGATAAGGAAAGAAAGAATAGCACCTTATTTCCCATAAAAGTTAACTTATGCATGCACACAGGGTCAATTATGCTTATGGAGATTGTTCTTTTAGTACATGTTTTAGTTTCTATCTAATGCACTTTATATTCTTCCTGAGTTCTATCAAGAGCAGAGACCAACATTATCCAACCAAAGCTAAGGTGGCTTCTGCAGGCTTCCTGGGGCATCTGACAAGAGGGACACTAACATCCAGTTACAAAACCCTACACTTTGTAGGATTTACAATCACCAAGCAGATGTTCACCTCCTAAAAGTTCTCAATCTCCTCACCGATCTCTACTTTGGTTATTTGAACCCTATCTCCTAGTGTTACATCACCACTGAGTTAATTATTTTATGTAACTGATTCTGCAAAAACTGACTTAACTGAAATGACCAAGTTAATCAAAAATTAATTTTCCTCCTAGACATGCACAGAGCCCTTCCATGCTAATCTTATTATTTAAAAAAAAATAAGCAAATTACTAAATCACAGCCAATTAAAACACATCTGGATAGAAAATTAAGTATTTAAAATAATGATGAAGTAGCAAGGGTTATTAGGAACTCAGAATTCTCAAATTCAATACTGTTCTAAAAGTCTAGGAAATATGATGGTAACAGAGTGTGCGTAACTCTTGAACTTGGCTTTGACCAGAGTTCCAGGGGCTCTGTGACCACTCTGATTAGAGTCATTGAAGATCTTACACTCATTCAGAATATGCCTCTTCCAGTTCCATGATGCCAACAGAACAGGTTAAGGAGGTCTGCAGAGTGTGGCCCAGCAAGCGTCCACCCACCAGTGTGCAGTGTTCACCATGGGCTTACCCAGCCTCCAACAAGTAGCCTAGATGTAGCTTGAATGCAGATGTGGCCAATGGGGACCTTAAAAGTCCACCTTCATGCCTGGCCCTGGGTCCCCTAATACCAGAAAGAGATGGACAAGCTTAGGGAAAGTTCTTATCATCCTCCTCCCACTTGCTCAACATAGGTTCAGGGGTTCACTAGGAATTCAGAGTAGAACTTCCTGCTAGAAAGCCTTGTCATACCCCGGGGCAAGGAGAACCCAACAGAGGATGCAGGATACTGGGTTCAAAACCAGAAGTCAAGAGAATAATGTCAGGCTGGGCGCGGTGGCGCTCGTCTGTCATCACTTGGGAGGCTGAGGCAGGAAGATCATGAGTTCAAAGCCAACCTCAGCAAAACCGAGGTGCTAAGCAACTCAGTGAGACCTGTCTCTAAATAAAAGACAAAATAGGGCTGGGGATGTGGCTCAGTGGTTGAGTGCCCCTGAGTTCAAACCCTGGTTCCCTCCAAAAAAGATAATGTCAGTGTCCTCAGAAAGGACCATGAGAAGAGAGACAGGAACACATGATGATGGGGAGGGGGAAACCCCCAGAATCGGAGGAAGAAACCTGTGCATGAAAGAGTGCACAAGAGACAGGAGTTGGACACAGACACCCTCCCCAGAGAGAGCAGGTACCCCGACAGAGGCCAAGAAGGACCCAAGAAATGGGGACCTTGTTTTGCCAAACAAAACCCTCCTAGTCCCAGAACTTCTCATGCCCTATCCACACACACTGTCCTGGGGCAGAAGACAAGGAAAGAATATTTGAGAGGGACAAGTCCTCAGTTGGGATTTTAAACTGACTTAGTGAGCACAGTCAAGTTTTGGAGAACTACATCTACGCTTCTGAACATTGGAGTTTTCTTTACATTCCAGTCCCAGGACCAGCCATCCAGAGCATGCCACCTGAGCCTCTGCTTCAGACTCAGCAGGGGCGAGCTTTCCAGCTCCTCCACAGAACCCAACTCTGCTAACAAAGAACTGAGTTCAGACACTTTTCTCCTGCATCGTATTCACAGGGTAGACTTCCTCCTGATCCAGCACCCCCCGGCTGTAGGAACCTTGTACAATTGTCAGCGCCTGCCATTTTAATGGGTTTTCGCACAGCAGGCTCATGAAATGGGGCCGCTGGAGGCAAGTGTGGGATGGGAAGAGGGTTCGCCAGCTTCTGGGAGAAACCAGAGTTTTCCTGGTGAAGATTTAAAGGCACATTACACGTGGCCATCTCCAAACTAGAACAAGCCCACGAAGCCATTCTGTCCCCAGCATTTGAGAGAAGAAGAGAGTCCAAGGCAACCAAGACAGGAGCACCAGCATCTTAGTTCACTGATCTCAGAAATCTTGCTTTGGGTTTCCCTGTGTGACTACACATCTCCCTAGAACTTTCTTAAGTATTTGTCTATTCATGTGAGGGTCTGCTTGAGTGTGTGTGGGGCACAGATGCTCGTGTGGTATTTTGAGCCGTGGGCTACAACAGTCTGCATATCCCCAGTGATCAGAAGATATTTTGAAAGTCACTGTTAATCCATACAAGTATTCCCTCCAAAGTATCAGATCGGGCTGCTAGAATGAGGGTGTGATTTTAACACGCAGATTCAGGAAGTGGGATTTTTCACTAACATCTGGTGCTGACCACCCACACACAAATTGATTTTTTGAAAAATGACATTAGGAGCATTTTTTTTCTAAATGTAAATGCAGCTTGCAGAGCAAATTATCCTGGTATTGCAATAAATTCACCAAGATAACTAATCCGACATTGTCATTAAACCAAGTTTCCTGTCCCCACAGCAGGCAACCAACTTCTTGTCTTTGACTCAAGCCCATGAAATGTTCCTGAGGCCCTCCCTCCTAGGCAAGATTTGTCCTGGATCCTCAAATCACACCTCTTTCTGACAGTTCTGGATTAGAAACCCACATCCACCCAGCCTGCAAGACTCAGCAAGAACATCCGAGCCTTTGCAAAAGGGAACTGGTTACCAATACTTACCACCCACCTGACTTCTCAATTTATCTCCGAGATCAACATATGCTTTAGAGTCTAAACTGGCAAATTAAATTCTTCAGCAACTCCTCCACTATCAAAAGGTTTGAATTTTACAATTCAACACAGTTGGGAAGCCTTATTCGTCCATCCTTTCATTTATCCATTCATTTGTTACTCATGCTTTGCTAAAAAATCCAAATAAACAAAGTAACAACAAAAAATTATACTAAATATCTGCTACATGTTGTGAGTACTGATAGGCCCCAGGGACATAAGCCTAATTCAGAATTCAGAAGCAAAGTTGACATAGGTCCATAGAGTGGGATTTGGAAACATCCTATCCCCAAAATATTTTTTTTCTTAAGTTCTACCTTTTTTATAGTCTGCTTTTAGACTGAAAAGAAAACAAATTGTCTACAAAGGATTGATAGATTTCATATCAGGAAAAAGAGAACTAAAAGCTACTATAGTAATGCTGAAAATAAAATATATAAAAATTATTCATTTATGAAGCACTATGAGTTTATGATCTATAGTCAAACCTATCTGAAAGGATTACTAAAGGATATGCCTTTTCAAGAAGAAATTGGGACCCTAAAGAACAATGAAAAATAAAGGTGAGCACAGAAATTTATCAAATGTCACTGCTTCTTTTGTTTTGATTGAAAACAATAACCACTAATATTCTGAATTAAAAATTAAAAGTAGAACAAAATTCTAGAAAAACAGATTTGGAGGGATGTCCAGTGAAAAAGTAAATCATACTAGGTTTTATGGTCAGGAGCAAAAGAAAAGTATAGAAACACCTATAGTAGTTAAAGATGACTCTAAATAGAATTCTAAATGGTGTATCCTTTGGAGGGAATCGTTTTATAGTCAACAACTTAATTTTTTTTCCAAAAAGATTTCTATACATACAGGAAAATAAGAATATTTTTTTTAAAAAAAATCTTATAAATCAGTCACTCTTGTCTTCTGTTTCTCTTAGGGCAAGTTGAGAATCAGTCTATGAAATCACAATTACCTTTCTGAAAAACATGACCACCTTCTGCTCTTAGAGTTGTGTGGCAAATTGTTTCTACTGCTTTACTTTCCCTAAGTCTCAGGACACCTACACATGCCTAAAAGTCATCTAGTCCCCAAAGAGTTCTGTTCATACAAGTTTTATATGTCACTATTTACTTTAAAATTAAACATATTCATTCATTTAAGATGAATGGTATTACAAAAAAAATTATACACAATAAGAATACTTTCCAAAGAAAAGCATTTGCTAAGAAGGGTGATGGTCTTTTACATTTTTGCAGAACTCTTTAATCTCTGGTTTAATAGGAACAGACTCTCATATTTAGTTCTGTGTGTAGTCTGCTTAGATGCAGGCCTCATACTAAAGAATATGAAAAACCTGACTTCAGACGGATAAGTGCTTGAGAAAAAAGAGGAGTAATTTTAAAAGTCCTTTTCAGAGAATTCTAAATATTCTTTTGTGAAACCACAACAAATCTCAATAAAGGGAAGTTTCTTAAAGTTCAGTTACTATGTAAAAACTGAAATCACAAAAGGAAATATTTTGACTCTATTATATTAAAATTCTTTGGTCTATCTGGCACATTGATTTTTTTATCACACGTGAATTTGTGATGTTCTGTACTGATACTTCTGAAAATATTGCTTTATGAATTATGCTCATCATCCAAATATTCACATTGTTTGTTATATTTGTGTCAAAAAGTCACAAATAATATTACCACAGAGCACAAAAGAAATCATTAAGAATCAGGAAGTTTTCAAGCTCCTAAGGTGGACAGGAGCTTCCAAAAATTCAATTTTTTTTCCTGAACATTTAAATTTTATTACAGCATTGGCAACAAACACCATAATCATTTTTTTTAACTGATATTTTCAAGGAAATGTCTGTCTAAGACACAGACGGCAACAACCACCGTTTGTGCGCCAGGGATTCTCTCAAGTAAAGATGGTGTTCTCTGCACAGAGCTGGAAGTTCAGGTCACAGATCGACCTTGAGACGACCTTCTCACATCCAAGTAGAGCCGAAATGCTTACACCTGCCTCCTGTTCTGTCTCAGCAAAGGTTAAAAAACGTGTGTGCTCCAGATTCAGGATTTAATAAAATCAGCAAATTGTTTTGTTTCATTAAAGATATTCTTCTTAAATATCTTTTTAAAATGCTCTCTTTTTCTACCATGAAGACTACAGCGACCACTTCTGCCCTGAATGATGCTAGAAGTTTTGCCCTCCATCACTTTTACATCATTGCCTCAAACCTCACTCGGTGAAAAAGGCGACCAACACATGGAGCGTCCATGAAAACGCCTCCAACCTGGGCATCCTCGGAATGGGTCCTGGGGACCACCAGGAGTCAGGGGGCCTCTGACAAGGAGCGGGCTCTTGGTGGCATTTGCTGAACAAATAGGGACGTTTTTGCAGAGCTTTAAGGACACGCATCTATCAAATTTGCCAGAATGAATGACACTTTCATGACTGCGCAGGAGAGGCCCAACTTGCACTAGTGAAGTGACAGAAGGGAGACATGAGAGGCCAAGAGGTTTTTTGACAAAAGTGGCAGACTTTTTCTTCTCTTTTTAAAGGGAAATTTTAAAAATTCCAGGTGGATCCTTGGAAGTGGAGTTGCTAAAGAAACAGCATCTTGAGAAGGGTCTTTCGATCCTCTAAAGTGTCCTTGAGGCTCTTCTGGCAGAGTGAGCTTTAGGAACAGAGTGTTCATGTACGTCCTGAGGGCGATCAGCTAAAGTTTGACGCGCTCTGATTAGAGTTAGGCACTCCACGGTGCTTAGTTAGCATTTGAGAGAATAATCCAGAGTCCACACTCCCAAGAGGAGCACTCACCGCCCTCCATGGCTGTGCCGTCCCTGAAGGTTTGGTGATCAGCAGAAGCGGTTTTGCATTGGTGAAATGAGTTTGAGATGGACAGAATGTCACATGGGCACCTCTGCCTGTGCGGGGCTGATCGGGGGTCTGGAGATGCCACCTCACAGCCTGCAGATGGGGCAGCCCAGACAGATTCAATAATATTCACACTCAACAGGATGTTGTCACCTAACTAGGTGCCTGAAAGGTGACGCTGTGACATTCTCACTTCCGCCTCCAGGGAACCTTTGACTGAGGTTGACACAATCCTTCAAAGGGAGAGAGTCGAGACTTTATCAGATTTCAAAAAGATTCTTCATATGTCTTGCCCACCTGCTGATGTGAGAACACCGTTTGAGATTGGCTTTTGGAAATGCATTGCTTAACAACCAGGTTGTCAAGAGGGAGACTCCCGAATCTTCATTCATCTCAACTAATAAAGCTTCTGGTAAAAATAAGAATCAAGTAAAAGAAATTTAAAAATTGTAAAACAAAAACAAGTTATGAAAGTAACAGCAGAGAAAGAGCAAAATTATTTCATCACGGGTTAGGAAAAAGGATTGAAATTAAGAAAGAAAATAAGTGTCAGATATCATTTGAATTAGTGAAGCCCCTAGATAACTGAATATCTTCAAGTGGAAGCTCAAAGAAAGTATTAATCTTACTCCAAGAGAGTCTGTCTCCTTGGAGGTGGTCTCTGTGCCCTTGAAATATCCTGCAACAGAAGTGTCTCTGTTTACCTGGGAGTCTGAGACCATGCTTAGAAGTGACTTGTGGTGAGAGGGCTTCCTACCGCCCAGTATCATCTCAGCTGTTGGACTGAAGCAGCCGCACTGGTGGTGGATCAGGCCAACAGGACCTAACGCCAGTGAAACCCCAGGCACAGGCTTGGACCAGTGTCCCCGGTGGCCCACACTAGTAATCATGACCAGTAGAGTAAGCACCGTCCACCCAACTCGGCCGTCAGCACACAACTGGCAGTGCCATGGACCTGCGGGGTCCTCTGCTCTGGTCTGAAATGTGTCCTTTTGCTATAATAAATCACAACCCCGATTTTAACAGCCCTCCTTGGGCTCTGAGTCCATTAAAAATGACCGAACCTGAGGATGGCCTTGGGAGCCAGGAACTTACGGCTAGTACCAAAGTGTGGGCGGCCTTGGGAACTCTCAGACTGGCAGCGAGAGTGGGACTGGGGACTCTTGAACTGCATAGAACCTGAATAGGAAACAATTTTGTTCCTCCAGAAACCACAGTGAGATGACAGTCCTAGAGCAGAGAGAGAGAAAAACAAAACCTGACACTCCACTGACCAGACCTTCCTCTGTGGCACCTCCACCTGAGAGAAGGGTCTAAAGACTCCAAGGACCACAATCAGACAGAACTATCTGCCACTGACTCGTCCACTGACATCATGGAAGGCTCAGCTCAGTCGGCCTCGACTGTGTGGAGATGGATCCCTGAACCTCCCTTGCGTTTTGTGAACTGAAGGGTGACGGTCTGGGTAGAGCTGCCGGATGGCCAGGCCAGGGGGCCTTGATGGCACAGCCCCCCCTCTCAGCCTGGCAGATGGAGCGTGCAGCCAGGTTCAGAGGCGCCATGGAGGGGGAGAGAGGACGGGCCTCCAGCCAGGGTAAGGACATGAAAGCCGCCTTTGTCCCCACGCCTCCAACAGCCGTGGCCTCAAGCTCACACTTCATGTCCGGGCAAGGCAGAAGGACAGTCAGAAGGGAAAGCCAGACCCTAAGGGCCTCTGCTGGGGGAGGGGTGCATTTCAAAGTGAGAAGCCTTTGGGAAACTCGGTGTTCCTGACATCCTGGAGGTGACTTACAGAACACCCTAACACACAAAGCACCATTTATTTCCCCGAGGAGCATGCTGTTTGGCTCTCAGAGGCTTAGGTGTACTGTACACAGCAGCCCAGGAAGGACAGGTAGCCCATGTCAGTTACCTGCTCTTCTGAAAGCTGAGAAGGCAGCCGTACGCAGAGGGGCACCTGCAGCCATCACGCGACTCCCTTCCATCTCACAGCCCACCCAGCTGTCCCCAAGGGCAGGCCCAGTGTGACGGAGCCAGGTCAGACCTCGGAGGAATCACCGTTCCCGTGGCCCACTGGAGTGTCTGCTCTGCAGGGATCTGAGAACCTCCTGCCTCCCTGCTGGCCGCACATCTGTGTTGTCTCCCACCTCTCTCCCCTGGTCAGTCTGTGCGAGGTCATCAGCCCCTCATGGAAACCATCCTGCAAAGCCTCACATTCACAAACCAGCGCAGCGGGTTCTGTTTCACGTAAGAATCGAGGCTTTGCTATCGAGGGATGTGAACGGCTTCCTTCAGCCTGGGGGCTCCCTGTCTCTGACAAACTGCAGGCGTTCGGAGCGCCTTTCCCACCCTGGGGAAGCAGGCCAGCGAGATGGACCTGGGCATGGGTGGGAATGGCCACACCTTGGGAGCCAATTAGATGTCCCCCACAGCGTGGCCATCAGCCAGCCCTGTGGCTCTCACGCCAGCTAATGCCTACCCTGCCATGTTCTCCAGGGCTGCTCCCTGCCTGTCCCAAGACTCGTTCCTAGATGGAGAAGTACCCAGAGAGGCCTTTCCCCAACTCCCCCAGACAGTGCTCAGAACCCCGAGAGTGAAGATAGTCACCTGCATCTCAAGTTCTAATGACTTCCCCGGAGCCATCTCAGGGGCCTTCCTCAGGCCTCGGGATGTTTAGATGATAGAGATGGTTTCTGGGTGGCCTGAAGCTTCCTTGACCTATTCCCACCAGGAGAGCTCCCTCACAAGCCCATGAAAGCAAGGATCTTCTGGAATCGGGCGAGCTCTCCAAGGGCAGCTGTGCCCCACCCTCCTACCGTCTTCCTTCATGCTGTCAGGGGCCCACTCTGATGCCCAGTGATTACGGATATTGAACTCAAATCGCCCATGTGCTCTATTAATAGGTCCTCATCGGTCACCCCGTGCCATCCACTACCTTCCAAACGCTCTGCAGTGTCTGATTCCCGTCCTCTGTTCCTGCTAGGCTCCGGTCTCAGTGCCGTTGCTGATTCTGACTTGACATTTAAGAGGCACACAGGCCCTGTTCGTCAACAGCTTTTACCTGCTCAGGAATATTTCCTGAGCAAGACCTCTCCCCTGACAGGCAGAAGGAAGAGAGTTACAGTATCTTTGTCATCACGGCTCAGCATCCAATGTTTGTTCTTCAACACGCAGATTTTAAGACACATCAACAAAAAACAGCATGCAGACCTTTTGTGGAAAAAAAAAATCTATTTTGGTTAAGGGCAGCATTTCTGTGTTTCAGAACACTGTCAATCAATCTCCTTAAAGAGTATATTTTGGATCATTAAGAACTCCAGGAGAAGAAAATTTATAGTACTATTTTGGGGATAGAGTACGAAGAGGATAAAATTTAATGAACCTTCATTTTATGTAAATACAACAGAATGTTGGATTTATAGAACTGATAACATCAGGGAACTCATTTAATTTTATATAACCCAAGGTCCCAAACTTCAGGAATTAATCTGTGAATGCTATTATCCTGTTAGATGGAGGGCCTGTAACTTTGTGAAATATGTCTGTGAAGACATCCACCCTGGGCAGCAGGGAGCAGATTCAAGTTTCAGCAGATGCAAAATGAAGGAGGGGCTTCATCATAAATGGAAGAGGTGGGTTCGTGCTCGACGACTTTCACTTGTAAACAGGGAAAGAGGCACGTGAGTTGCCCACTCTTAATGGGGGGCATAACTCATCAGACAGCAGGTTCGGGAAGTTGTGGGCAGAGTCCTCCAGGGACCCAGGAGAAGGGAGGCGAAATCATAGCAAACCCGGTGGAGCCCAGGTGAACAAGGGAACTTTGCCCCAGACCTGGGAGCTGAGGTTCAGAAAAGCTGTACAACAACATGAGAAAACCAAAGATAGGCCGCTAGAAGACCGAGTTAGAACATCAGTCAAGGACAGCAGCACAGTAGGGAGAGGCACAGGGCAGTGTCCGGCTGCTCCAGGTCTTACCTGGGTTTCAGCATGGTGTTGGGTGTTGGGTGCCAGAAGGCCACACTCAAGGAGGTGATAATAAAGTACTATTTGCAAAGATGGGGGAGGGATGTAGGAAAACCAAAAGAAAAACCACACTAACAACAGAGCTGTAATCACTACTTGCCCCTGTGGACTACAACAAAGAAGCAGTTGCTGGTCGTTAGAAATAGACAGTAGTGATTAGAAGGCCACCTTGACCCAGAGGTGGAGGGACAGAGACAACCATGAAGTGACTCACAGGAGGAAGCCGGAGAGGAATGGACAGCCAGATCTCCATCTCCTTCCCACCAGGGCCCCCCAGCATCGGACCCTCGCCAGAAGCCAGAGGGCAGTTGTGTTTTATGCAATTCAGATGACTCCGTATCCTCGGCACAGAGCCAGGGGAGAATGGTGGAGAATGAGGGCAGAGACCCCAGGTGAGTGTCTCCCTGCAGGTATCACACCACCATGAGAAAACCTGCAGCGTGCCAAGGGAAATCAGCCCCAGATTTCTCAACCCAGGGAGTCTCCAAAACCTCCATTTTCAGGTTGGATCCAATTCATCCAATGTCCCTTCCTTAACCTTTACTAAGATTGACGCTAAACTCAGTGCTGAACCTGAAGAGGAGTCAGCAGAAGTCTGTGGCAATGCTTCTTGCTCCCAAGGAACAATTCACATTTATAAATAAATATTCGTATTTATTCATATGCCTAAATAGATATTTGCTGAATTCCTAAGGTATGTTATGGACAGACAGACATCGCATCTATGTTTTCAGGGATTTATCACATGACATTAAAAGATTTATTTGAGAACCATAAAGAGTAAAAATGAGGAGAATATTATTTAATTACAAACTAAGAAAACTGGGCTCATGAAAGAGGAATAATACATGCACAGGAAGAAAGCATCAATAATTCCCATACCCTCATCTGGACTCTTTGCCCATTACTGTGAGGAATCCCAGTAAGAGCAACACCTAGAAGGCCACCTAGCAGGTTACAAAGCTTCTGTTCATCCCTGCCCCTTTCATTACAGGGCAGCAGCTCTGACCAATGAGGAAACAGCCCTCTTCCGGGGTAGAAGCTGGCACATACCAGGATATCTGGCTTGGCAACCAGAGGCGAGTTGTACTTCAGTTCCCACTGGGTCTCTTGTCTGGGCTCCTGCATAGAACACACTCTGCAGGATCCTATGATGCAGCTCTTTGTTCATTCAAACGATGTTTGGTACTCATATGCCAAGACGGGCAATGGTTTTGCAATACTTTACTTTTCTAGTTGGAGCCCAGGATGGCCACAGGCAGCTCTGATTTATTTCTGGAAAGGCCAGAAACTAAATTCTGAGTGAATCCTAAACATGAGTTCCTTCAACAGAAAACTATTGGCTGCTAGGAATCAAATAATTAAAGAAACTCACCAGGTCCAGGAGAATAAAAGCGAACTACAGTGCTGCTCCTTTTGAACCTTCATCTGGGTCTTCCTGGGGTGGATTCCCTTTTCCCACAGAGATGTTCACAAATCCCGAAGCCACAATCTGCACAGAGGACTTACTGGGTTTTCACCTCCCTCTGCGTGCCCCTGCTGCGACCCTCTTTTTGAAACATGTTCTGGACCCCTCTGCAATATACATGTGATACACACCTTGATGCAGGCCATCCCAGGGGCAACTGAGGAAGCATGCTGGCCTCTCAGATGGATTTCTAAGACCCTCTGTGTACTAGGAGACCAAGGGCTGTTTTCTCCATCCATCCACGTTGCTAATTTAAACTACACCAGGGCAAGACCTCTCTGTGCCTCGGTTTCCCATTTGTATAAAGCACTTCAATGAATAAGTTCTTCTTTAGCTCTAGTGTTCTATGATTCTCATGTGATTAAAAACAGAAACTCCCTCTAACATAGGAAGTGCCAGCATTTCCATTTCCAGTACTCCCTGAGGATCTCTGTAGAGTGTTATCATTACTTCTTTAAGGTCTGTCCCCAGTTTCCAAACTCAGGCCTCCCAATGTCATTTTCTCTGTTTTTCCCACAGCTGAACTTCTCCTTCTGTGACTTCTGCAATCCCCCTGGTGAAAGGGTTTTCCCTCCTGCCCTCTAAGCCACCTGCTAATTGGCGTGTGATGGAGCATCCCACCTGTACCACACCTCTCTCCCGCTAATAAATGACACAAATTAAAATGATCCCACTTACCGTATATTCCACTTGAGATTAAATAAGGGAATGTTTTATTCTGCGTAAGTATCTTCCAGCTGTAGAAAGGGAATGTTAATCAGACATTAAAGATGCCAAGAAAAATAAATTCTAGGTGTAAATAGCTACTTTGAGTAATTAGCTATTTACTATTTAATAAATGCTAAATAAGACCTCCCCGTTCAACATACCACTGCAGGAAAAGTACTTCGAAGGGCACCACAACAGGATCGTGTTGAGGAGAGCCCACAGGCCGGATGAGGCATCCAGAACTTTAGTCAGGTCCTTGTGGTGGTAAAGACCACAGCATCGGAGCTCGAGGCAAAGAGAAGTGGTTTGGGTGAATGGACTTGACCCCTGACCACTGGCTGTTCCTCGTGTGAACGTGGCACTGGTTAGTAGTCTAGCGCCATCTTACTGTTAGATTCTGAAACTTACTGAAGGGTCTCATCAGGAAACAGAAAATAAAGAAGGAAAACGATGAAACGCAATGGCGAGACTCCTTACAAATGGAGTGGGCTGCAAGGTTGGGAAGGTCACCCTGATCCGTCTCTGTGCCACGTCTATCCCTAACACACACACGTATCCATCATCAATATTTTGGCATATTTATCCCCAACCTGCACATACATATGTGTCATTTTTTAAATGAGAATGGTGCCATATTATATTTTTCACTCCTTCTTAATATGGGGAATATTTTCTTGGATTCTTCGTATTTTTCAAAAACACAATCTTAATGAGTGTATTATAGGCCACCATATGGCTATGAAATCATTTATTTTACCATCTCCCACCTGATTACTGAGCTTTTAGATAATCTTCAGCTTTCCACTGTTAGCAATAATGCCACAGCAGACGAACTTTGCTGATACTGTTTTGGGTCCAGGTCTTGATGGCCTGGGATAGAGGGAATGGAATCCCAGATCACCTTCTGGTGTTTTCTGACCTCAGGCCCTGCACCATCAAGGGATCACGGCCCAGGTTTCTGAGTGATTCACATCCTGACCATTTAGACGGAAGCCTGGAGTGAAGGGTGGGGCTCAAGGGGCAGGATACAGCACTCTCCTAATTTCTGTAGGGTGTTATGAAGCCAAATAGGACCAGGCCTTAATACGGGTACATGCCACCTGCTTCAGCCTGAGCCTGAGCCTGAGCCTGAGCCTGAGCCCATGGAAATTCATTCAGGCTCTGGAAACTGGTTTGCTATATTATTTTTCATCTTTTTCTTTACCTACATTAGTATTTGAGTGGAACATTGAAATATACCATGTCAGGGACTGCTAGTATTTTTCTACTTTACATATAGTACATATGTTTATGATATGTAGTTGTGTGTTTGTGATCCACACATGCACAGGATTATGTCAATCAGACCTTTCGTTCTGGGCTTGCTACCATCATCAGTGGATGTAACTCTCTCTCTCTCTCTCTCTCTCTCTCATTGTTGCAACTCTTATACCCAATTTCATTCCCCTCCTCTCAGGCACCCATTCTACTCGATTTATATTTTAGGCTCTTCTTTCTTACTGTAAAGTACATTAGATTCCTTGTATTTAAAAAGTATATAAATTTTTTTGCTGCTATATTTCATGTTTCATTTATCATTACAACAATTATGTTTTTGAGGTTTGTTCGTGGTTTCATATATAAATTTAGTCCATTCCATATTCCACATTTGTACTTGGCTGTTTTTCATGAGATAGTCACTTAGGCTATTCCCAGTCCTTTGGTACCATCAGAGGCAGTTCAACAGAGTATTCCTTCTTTGTACAGGTTTACTCCCAGAAAAAAAGGTATATTAAAAAATATCTGCACAGATTTTTCTTAGGGAAAGCACAGAGAGCATTGTTGATGTACATGGAATTTTAAACTTAATTTCACTATGAAATTGCTCTCCAAAAGGGCTGGGTCAGCCCTCAGGACACTTAGCAGTGATTGACGATACCAGTTCCTCTGCATGTTTGCCAGGACCTAACATTATCCAAGTCTGTTTTTGCCAATGGTACAGGTGTAAGTTAGTTTTTCATCTTTATTTTTACTTATTTCTTATTAATGAGGTTGAACATCTCTTGATACATTTCCCAACCACTCATGTTTCTCTTCTGGAAACTGATTATATATTTTCTTTGCCTATTTATTTGCAGTGTGTTCGATCTTCATGCTGTATATTTAAGAATTATTTTTTTAAATTTCTTTCTTTCTTTCTTTCTTTCTTTCTTTATTTCTTTCTTTTTAGTCATACATGACAGCAGAATGAATTTTGACATATAATACATACATGGAATGTACATACTTCAATCATATTGTCAATTCTATTCTGCTGCCCTTCCTATCCTCCTTACTCCTCCCCTCCTCACCCGTCCTTTCTCTCTATCCAATCTAATGTGACACACTTTTTTTCTTTTTCTCAACACAACGTATATAGGTATTCTGTATAACAATGAGGTTCTCCTTCTATCTTCCGTGCAACTCCCCTTCTCCCTCTTTTTCCCTCCCACCTCTCTTCCCTATTTAGTGGTAGTCATCTTCTCATGCTCTTCCTCCCTATCCCATTTTGAGTCACCCCCCTTATATCAGAGAAGACATTCAGCATTTGCTTTTTAGGGATTGGCTAACTTTACTTAGCATCATCTGCTCTAATGCCATCCATTTGCCTGCAAATGCCATGATCTTGTTATTTTTTAGTGCTGAGTAATATTCCATTGTGTATAAATGCCACATTTTTTAATCCATTCATCTATTGAAGGGCATATAGGTTGGTTCCACATTCTAGCTTTTGTGAATTGTGCTGCTATAAACATTGATGTGGCTGTGTCCCTGTGGTATGCTCTTTTTAGGTCTTTTGGGTATAGTCCAAGAAGGGGAATAGCTGGGTCAAAAAGTGGTTCCATTCCCAGATTTCCAAGGAATCTCCATACTGCTTTCCAAATTGGCTGCACCAATTTGCAGTCCCACCAGCAATGTATGAGTGTACCTTTTTCCTGAATCCTCGCCAACACTTATTGTTGTCTGTATGCATAATAGCTGCCATTCTTACTGGAGTGAGATGGTATCTTAGAGTAGTTTTAATTTGCATTTCTCTGATTGCTAGAGATGGCATTTTTTCATGTATTTGTTGATTGATTGTATATCCTCTTCTGAGAAGTTTCTATTCAAGTCCTTGGCCCATTTGTTGATTGGGTTTATTTGCTTTTTTGTTGTTTAACTTTTTGAGTTCTTTGTATACTCTAGAGATTAGAGATCTATCTGATGTTTCAGGGGTAAAAATTTGTTCCCAGGATGTAGGCTCCCTATTCACCTCACATATTATTTCTCTTGCTGAGAAACAAGCTTTTTAGTTTGAATTCGTCCCATTTGTTGATTCTTGGTTTTAACTCTTGTGCTCTAGGTGTCTTATTAAGAATTGTGGGGCCTGCCCCAACATGATGAAGATTAGGGCCAACTTTATCTTCTATTATTTTTATGTATTTCAGATCAGTCCTTCATCGGTTAGATATGTTGAAAATATCTTCTTGCAACCAAGACCCCGGCCAAACTCTACTTCAGACTTTCATAACTGTATGCTGCTGAAGGAATTCTTCCCACCGGAGTAGCTGGTGTTGGAAGTCGCACACACACCCCTTGCTTCTCTGCCTTTTGCAGGCAAGGAAAACACTCTATTCTCCATCTCTGTGTTTTTTTAATTCTTTCAAACAGGAAATAACCTTTATGTTATAGCTCCTGGTACTAGTGGCAGTAGTGGTAATGGTAATCCTAGTCATAGCAGAGACCTTCTTTGCAAGCATTCTACATAAGAAAAGCCCCACAGACGGGAAGCCATGAGTACATCCTAGATATGGTGAGCTAGGGGACATAAGAACACCTGGATTTGTCCAGGTCCTTTGTTTTAACAGTAATTGTTTCTTCTCCTGTCTATTATTTTATGTACCTACTGAGTGTTTTACCTTTAATTCCTGCTCCCTTGTTTTTGGAGTTTGGTGTTTGGAAGGATGGATGACTGACAAGGACAGGTCCAGCCCTCACTCCCCCAGGCCTCTCACAGAAAGGGTGGGAGAGAGCGATCGGGTAGCCCAGTGCCAGGGAAGAGAATCCCACGTGATGGTGGTTCAGGACCACAGCAGCCCTGGGCCGGCTCCCCCTGGCTTGCACACTCACGCCCTGCACACCCTCAAGGAGTATTGTGTAATGATCGTGTCATGAAGTGTGTGCTACGCTGGCTGGGATAGTCTTTGCAAGGTGACTGGCTGGAAATCTAGACTCTCTAGACCAGTAGGTCTTAAAAGTAAGAGCATAATAACTGCTCAGCATGTGGGGTGCGGGGGGCGGGTAGAGGATATTTCTTCACTCATGAGATTTCTTTCTGTTTCTACAGGAGGCGTATAAACGAGGGTGACTCCCCCAGCCTGCACCCCGGAGCTTCGCTGTTCTGCAGGAAGTACAGTGGTCACTCGCGACGTCAAGTGGCAAAGTAGCCTAAGTGATCCTGCCACTGCCCAGGAGATGGAAGATCCTAGAGACTGACCCTCTCCTCTGTTCCAGAGTCACAGCCTGTGGTGAAGCCTTCTTGCTCTGGCTTTGCCTTTGACAGATGGGACACTTTTCCAATTCGGGGGTTCAGCATTAGAACAGATGCCAACCAGCTCTCCCCACCTCAACGAGAAAAGTAATCACTGTAGCATACTGACTCCATTTTCTCATTTCTCAATTGATTTATAGCTCAGGGGGTGAAGAGGGCTGCTGAAACTCCTAATAAGAATAGAGTTCCACCCCTCATACAGAGAGGCTTCACCATGACTTTTCTACCTGCAAGTGTGTAATTTGATCTTGGGTGAGAAAAAGAGAGTATCACCGTTCTGCAGTGACATCTCTCACTCCGGTGGCATGAGAATCTTAAGCAATTCCAGCAGAGTGTTTGTTCTGAAATCTGAACGAAGCCAAGTAAACTGAAGTAAATGGGATCAGTTTCGAAGCCCCAGGGAAAAGCAGGACCAAACAGTCACACCTCTGCTTCCCGCCAGGTGGAAGATCCATCACGGGGCCACCAGGGTCTCGTTAGTGAGTGTCAGATGCTCCCCAGCCATAACAGTCTCTCTCCCAGCAGCCTCTTCCTGTAAGTCACACCTGCTGAGTCAGGAGCTCCAGAGATGCCCCCAAATCAGGAGCCACCTTCATGGAGATGAGCTCCACAGAAAAGGTTTGCTCATCAGGTCGACACTTCAGCAAGCCAAGCCACCCTCCAGGAACTGAAGACTCCCGGAGGGAGGGTCTCCACCTTCATACCCATCCTATTTCATGACATTAAATAATCCAAGTTTCTAAATGATAATACTTGTGCCCAAACCCATAGGCACTGTCACGAGTCCCCAGGAGCTCTGGAGTCCACCTGTGCGTCATCTGTGCATCTAAGTGGTGCAGCCGTCTCAACTCCAAGCTTCTCCCGGCCCCACCCTGACCAAACTGACAAAAGAGTCTATTACACATTCCCTTTCCGAGGGTTTCCCATGTGATGTACTTTTTTCCCTTTGCTGATCATATAAGCTTCCTGCCACCTGTGACCCCATAGGTTCAAGTTGTTTGTTGGCTCATCAACATGAAGCTCCCTCCTGCTTAGCCCTGGACTTGACCCTCTGCTGCCTCCTCTGCTGGAGCCTGATCGTGTCCCCCGAGTCCTAGTTACAGCCTGCACCTGGCACCCCCTGCTTCCAGAAGCCGTCCCAGCAGCCCAGCCCTGCGAGTGGGGTGCAAGGTGCTTTCCGGATGGAAGTCAGGTATTCACCAGATGTAGAATTCAAGAACTCCCCGTCCTTCCCTGCCGCCCAGATCCACAAGGAAGGCCTGTGTGTGCTCTCCCTGACAGTTTGAAAGGGCCTTTGAGGTTTAATCAGTAGATAGCAGCAAAAGAATAACACACTGTTCAGAGTGGGAATTCTTATCTCAGCGCTCCTGCCGGAGGAGCGGCAGAGACTGCCTGCCTTGCAGTTTATTTAGCTGTAAGGAATAGGGGTCAGAGCGATTCTGGGGTTACTGGGTATAAAAATACTACTTTCTCGACTCAAAAGTGATCTCTAGGCAATATGTAGCAGCAACTTGTAAGAAGTTCGGGGTGAAATATTTCTTTTAAGGGAATACATTCCTTACCGCAGTAATTCTTCTTGTAACTCCTGAATTACCAGTGTTGGTCCTTTTTTCTTAAAAACAACAAAAATCCTTTTTACTTTCACTTTAGAAAATAATCAATCATAACTAAGTTAATGATAGGAAATAAAAAAGTTAATCTATTGATTCATCAGAACGAGAAAAAAAATGTATCCATAGCTTGCAATGGCTAGGCAATTCCTGATTTTAATATTTTTAATATTTTTTTTTATTTATTAATTTATTTATTTGTACCATGGATTGAATCCAAGGGCACTTAGCCACTGAGCACTTAGCCACCCAGTCCCTTTTTAGTTTTTATTTTGAGACAGGATCTTATAAGTTGCTTAGTGCCTCCCTAAGTTGCTGAGGCTGGCTTTGAACTTGCAATCCTCCTACTTCAGCCTCCCGAGCCTCTGGGATTACAGGTGTGTGCCACTTAGATTCATAAAGACAATTAAAAAATGTAATGAAAACATATGACACCTTAATGCAAAAACTGTCCATATTTTATATATTTACTGTATATATTTTACATTATTATTCTCTGGGGTTCCACTAGAAATGCGACTTCGCATTCCAATTATTTTACTCATTTGAATGTCCTCAACACATTGGAAAGTGCTTTGCTGCTCCTAGTGTGGTCCTCAGACCCCCAGCATTGTAGCTCCCCCTCACCCCTGGAGTTGGTTAAAAAGCAGGGTTTCCTCCTGTACCCCTCCCAATTCCAAATCTGGAATCTGCCTTTTCAACAAGGTGTCTAGGGGTTCAGGTATATGTGACAATACAAGAAGTCGTGGAATAAATAAATGAGCTTGGATTTTTCCAGAGCTCAGATTTTAGATACACTTTCAAACTTCTTTAGACGCCACGGACCTCATTTGTTTAAAGAGCACGGTGATGTATGTTATGGAGTGAGGGGCAGAAGGCAGGGAATACCTGTGAAGCCTCTATTTGGCACAGGGTCTGGGGATGAGAAGTTCCCAAGGAGTATTTGTTTGCCAAGCTCATGGGCTGTCAGGGTACAAGGGGATCTACATTTCTTCTCTCCTTTTCTACAGGGAATTTCCATTTGGACATTTCATGGATTTTCTAATACCCTCCACTAGACCATCTTAATCTTGACAAAAGAGGTTAGTAGAGGAAATCTCACCTTTGGGGTAATAGGAAAAAAAAAACAGCCTAAGAATTAAAGGAAATGGGTGTGCTGAGCCAACGTCTGTGAATAAATACTATAACTTTTACTCACCATTTATTTATTCATTTTGCATACATTTGTTCATTGATGGTTGTTTTCTACACTACACTGAATCCTCAAGCCACTACAGATTTTAAAAGCATATATGCATAGAAATCTTCAGATTGTCACATAGAAAATCATTAAAGAGCAACTTAATAATATATCATCTTAGTTGATAAATTTCATAGAACAGATCTAGAGTAATCTTAAAGACCATGAAATGGTCTATCTGTATCTGAAGAAAAGAAATTCTTTGAAGACATAGAATGTGTGCCAATCTTCAAAAATGGGTAGAATATGAATGTTCATAGATTATGGGGGAGAAAGAAACACATGATATAATGTACCTAAGACTCAAACTACATGCAAACTTTCTGTAGTGCCTCTCATTTAATTTAGTTTTCATTTGAGTAACAGAAGGAATTAAGGGAAACAGCAACCAGTCTATAAAGTGTACATATGCTTCCCCAAAATGCCAAAATCAACCCCAAAAGCCTGGGGTTTTAAAAAATAATAAATACATAGTTCAACCTGTATCTAAAACAATGTTTTTGTTTTGTTTTGTTTTGTTTTTGTTTTTGCAGTGCTGGGGATCAAACTCAGGGCCTCATGGATACCAGGCCACTGCTCTACCACTGAGCTATACCACTGATCCACATATGTTTTTAAAATCACTTTCAAATTTTTAATAAAATGTAGTGTAGAAAATATTCCCATTATCAAACAGCAGAGATAGGTACAAGTCCTCCCTGGTATGACTCACGACAGGGCACATTACACTACACTGATGAACAATTTTGAAATTCCAGAAAGTCAGCTCAGGCTGGGTCTGAACCGCAGCCCAAGGCGGCCTCCTCCTGGCAGCGTTACTGGCTGCTTGGATCTATAGCTTAGTCCACATCAGCACCTGAGTCCACAATCACCAAAGCCAAGGAAAAGAGCTCAGAAAGCATCGCAGCATTCCATAAGGGCATCTGACCAGAAGTAACACTTCACTTCCACTCATTATATTGGACAGAGAAAGTCACACGATCATAATTTCAAAGGATGAACAAAATATGATGTTCAGGTACCCCAGAGAGGAGAGTAACACAACCTTCTAGTAATCAAAGCCCTGCAGAAATAACTATGCCTGGAAACATTTCCGGTGCTTCCTATCGATAGATAAAAAATATAATTAAACACAGAGTTTGCTTTTACACTTATAACTTATTTTAAATGAACTTTGTCACACCATATGTGTTGTTCCATAACTTGCTTCTTTTACTCTTGACATATTGCTTGTAAATATTTCCAATTCAATACTATTGACTTGCTTAATTCAACTTTTTTTCTCACAGTGACTCTTAAATATGAAAATACCAAAATATGTTTCACTTGCTGAATATCTTGTTTGCTTCTAGTTTCTCATATGTATTTATTATGAGTGATATTATTTTATAGTTGGTTAAAAAAAAGGCAGAACCTCATTTAATATTTATATTTATATAGGAATTTATATTTATGTAAATATAAATTATATAAATATAATTTAAATAATATAAACATAATAAAATGTAAATATAAATATAATTTATATAAAAGGAATTAATATTTATAAAGGAAGCCAGAAACTTGCTAAATTAATTTATCAGCTTAAATATTTAAATGAGTAAGTTTTTTCAGTTATCTAAATGCACAAGAATGTTGTATGATGATTTCAGGAATAGACATTGTATCATTTTCCCCTTGCCTTATTGTACCAGCCAAGTCTTCCAGGATTATAAAGGCTAGAAATGATGAGGGTGGCATCCTTTCCCATAATCCAGTCCTCTCAGGGAGGAATGTTTTCATAGTTCACCATTGGTTGTGATGTTTTCTGTAAGCTTTTTAGAGATACTCTAATGAGGAAGGATTCCTCCATCCCTAGTTTGCAAATGTTTTATGAAGAATGAGCATTAAATTTATCCAAATACTTTTTCCTATATTTTGGATGATCATATAGGTTTCTCTACATCTTATGATTTTAGAGAGGTTGCACTAAGCCAACCTTGCATTACTGGGAGAAAAGCAGTTCTGTAATAATGTTTCATGCTTTTACTTAAGAATTAAGATTTCTAAACTTTTATCTTAGACTTTGTATGTTCAGGAATGATGACAGTTTGACTATAATGTGTGTAGGTGTTGCATTCTTTTAATAAATGCTGCAGGAAGAATAGAGTGTATTTAGTTAGTTTTGGAAATTTTTCAAGTATTTATTTTTTAAATAGTCTTTCTGTCTTTCTAGGATCCCAGTTACCCAGTTAAAGCATTATATCCTCTTTGTCAAAGCTCTGGTTTGTATTTTTTTCCCATAAGAAATGCTCTTTTGATATTGAATTTTTGTTTTGGATGATGGTAGTTTTTATCATTTCCTTTTGATTTGTTACTTCCTTGGAATTTCCAGGTGTCTGTTGAAAGTCTCTGTCTTGTACTCCATTTTCTTCCGTGTTTAAATCTTAAGTATTTATAAATCTATGATTGAATATTACCATATCTTGATCTCCCAGGTGCTATTTCTATTCTCCATATTTTCCCTTTCTTGGTAAATGTGGGGTTTATTTCCTGGTATTGTCATGTTACCCACACTGATCTATAGGTTAAATGAAAACACAAGGAAAATTTCAACAGAATTTTTGGTTAAATTCAAAATTCTAAAATTGATAAAGGAAAAAAGGGACTTGAGTAATACTGAAAAAGGAACAAATTAAGAGAAATTACAAGATAAATGATATTTATTCCAAAGTTATAATTAAGACAATTTGATGTTGGAAAAATGTTCACATTTTCACAATGTGAAAAAATACCTTTAAGCAGGTATTCCCAAACGTTTCCCAAAGGGTTTGTAATAATTTGTGTTCCTGTCAGCACAGGATTGAGAGTGCAGTAAAGTAAAACTTCAAATTCAATCTGTGTGTGTGTGTGTGTGTGTGTGTGCATGCGCATGTGCACATGCGCCGGGGATGGAATCCAGGGCCATCCTAGGTTCCTGTATGGAGGCAATCTCTGTCACGAAGCTACCCAGCCCTCTGGATCTTTTGACCTGTAGTAATTCTGATTGGCATATATGTAATTTATTGTTAGTTTTAATTTTTGTTTCCCTTATACCTAATGAGATTTAGAATATATTCTTAGCCTTTTGGAAAATTTGTAATTTGATAATTTAAAAAATTGAATTGCCTGTCTTTGGGCTGCTTCCTTCAAAGGGAATGCTCAGTTCATGCCTTCCTCCACTCTGTCACTTCTTTATACTTGTTTGTTATGTCTTTTGACAAATAGCCATATTTAATCTTACACTAATCTAATTAAATTTTAAAATTTATGGTTGTTGATTGGGGTTCTGTTTAATTAATTTTCTCTATCAGCATTATGAAGGTATTCTCCCAAGTTACCTTTTAAAAGCCACACACACATACACACACACACACACACAGGCACGCACACACACATACACACCAAATGCAGATTCTCCTTGACTTACAATGGGATTATGTCTTACAAATCAATTGTTAGTTGAAAATACCATAATTCAAAAATATATTCTAGCTTGTTGAACATTACAGCTTAGTGATGTAGCACCCTGCAGAGAGCTGTTGGGTACCCTTGTGAGTGGCTGCCAGAGCTGCAGTCTCTGCCCTTGTGCTGCCACCCGGCATCATGAGAGCCGACTGTACTGCATATTTCTAGCCAGGGAAAAGATCCAAATTCAAAACTCAACATATGGTTTCGACTGAGTAGGTGTTGCTTGCATCATCATGAATTTTGAAAAATCACAAATCGAACCATCATAAATTTGTTTATTTACTTACTAAAATAACAATCTATTTCCACCCCTTTGCACTGTCACCTTTGACATAAAACCAGGTGACGACGCATTTGTGGGTCTGTGGCTGGATTTTTTGCTCTGCTTCTGGATCTGTATTTCTAGCTCCAACATCAAATGGTCTTAATTATAACTTTGGGATAAATTTCTTTATCTTATAGAGTAATTTCTCCTAATTTGTTCTTTTTTTCAATATTACTCAAGTACTTTTTTCCTTTATCAATTTCAGAATTTTGAATTTAACCAAAAACTCTGTTGAAATTTTCATTGTGCTTTCATTTAACCTATAGATCAATGTGGGTAATATTATAATACCAGGAAATAAACCCCAAATTTACCAAGAAAGCGAAAATATGTGGAGAATAGAAACAACACCTGGGAGATCAAGATATGGTAATATTCAATCATAGGTTTAAAAATAGTTAAGAAGAAAATGGAGCCAACTGTACTGCATATAGATAGAGAGTTTTAGCAGGTAACTGGAGACTCCGAGGAAGTTACAAATCAAAAGGAAATGATTAAAAACTACCATCACCCAAAACAATAATCCAATATCCAAAAATGTGTGAACATTTTCACACACTGTGACAAAAAAAGAGAGAGAGAGAAAAGAAGAGATCAGCACATTTTAGTATCCTAACTGAGCAGTAGACATAAAAAGGATATTCTCCTGGTAAAAGTTTTCAATCTACTGGTAACTTGTCCTTACTTAATTGACTAATGTGTACCTGGGGATTCATGACATTTTTCTTTCAATTATTTTGTATTTAAAACTGGAAATAATTTTAGCAAGGCTCACAAAAAAATGAAAAAGAAAAAAGTGTATTTATGACTTCCAAAACATCAAACAAAATAAAAAATAAGTAAGCAAAAAAATAAGAGTGATTTTTAAAAAAAAAAATTCATAATTGCAGCACAAAAGGAGAAAAAGAGAAGAGAAAGAAGAAGAAAAAGGAGGGAAAGAAAGAAGAAAGAAATGAAAAATTGCCATAGAAAATAAACAGAAATGATAATCTTAATGCACCAATAAAAAGAAAAGAAAAATTATACAGAAAGGCAAAGAAAGAGAAAAAAGAAGACAGAGGGAGATGAAGGGAGGGAGGGAGGGTGGGAGGGAGGGAGGAAGGGAGGGAGGAAGAGACAAAGAAGTTGGTTTTGCCTTTTGATGGGGGAAGCTGAGAAACACCATGACCCTGGCTTTTCTTTCCACACTAGTGTGTATTATTGCATTTATTAGTTTGAAAAATACTCACAAAATATTACTCAGTGACAAAAATATAACTAAACTCGTATTTTTTAAAGCAATGCACTAGTTTTAGAATCAGCCGACAGACAATAAGTTGTTGCCATTGTAAATACAGATTAACATCTATAAACTCAAAATCTCTTCCCCCACCCTCCTTCTCTCCCATCTATAGGGAACTTAAAACAAGATCCCATGTTAGCAGGTCCATCTTCCTAGGATTGATCATCACTTATGGTTTTATAGGATATTTGCTTCTACTTAGGTCTGGAAATATCTTGGATTTTCAATTTTTTTTTCATATTAGGACTTATGACGGTTTTTGCTTTTTTCTATTATTGGATTTGTGTCTTTCAACTCTAGTATGGCAAGTCCGGGGTGTGCACTCGCTCTCTCTTGATTAGTTGCTGCCAAGTCTTTTCTGCCCTCCAACCCATGCTCCATGTATGCTCACATGACAGATTTTCATAGCTGTCAATTCCATCTTCTTTGCAACCAGCCATCAATTTGAATTTAAAATCACTGATTCTGTAACAGATCATGAAAATGGCTTACCGTTCCTCTTTCAGAGACATAATATATTGCATAGTCAATATTGTGATATATTCAGGATTTCCAATAGTTTTTCATTGATGTACATACACTACATATATGTGCAGTTATATAGGAAAAACCGTGGGAAATGTTGATAAGAAAGAATAGAATGTGAACTGTTTCCTCTTTGATGGCAGCATTATAGAGGTCCTTTGATGTTCCAGTTGTGGGTTACGAATCACATATATACACAGTTAGCTTTGAGGTGACTCACTTGATTGTCCTTGGAGAACTGCTGAATGCCCCTCTCTCCCTCCCCACACCCTTCTCTAGGCATCATGAAAAAGGTGCATTATAGTTGTAGGCATATGCATTTCCTAGATTGCCCTTGGCTTGCTCATTATATGCATGGAGGTAAGGTAAGGAGGGAAAAAAAAATCTCCCTAGTTGTTTCCTTCAACTTTGAAGAAAAAAACAGAATCTTATCTATAAGAACGTCTTTCAATAGGTGTCACATGCAAAAGTCAGTGTCATATGTTTTGCTGGTAAGAGGAAGAAGTCTGACCGCAATCGAGTATGTGAAACGTATCTGTAGTCGAGTCAAGTTGAGTTAGGATCTTGGGAGCCGCATCCAGTCCAACTTTCAAATATGGTTATTCTGACTTGCTGAATCCCACTTGCTGTGGGGTATGAGAATTCCTGAAAAGGCAGTTCTTCTGGCAGATTAAGAGAACAGTTTGCTTTTGCCTCAGGCCATTAACATTTTAATAAAACGGTCGTCAACTGTGATAACAATTCATCTTTAGGGGACTTTATCTATTATTAACCTTATTAAATAACAAGTTTATCGTTGCTGACATGTAGATTTTGCAGCCCTCGTCAAACACGCTCTTCACTCTGCTCTCTTTAACTCTCTCCCTCTCTTTAAAATTTCAGTTCAGTGAAGCTGAATTTCCATGCCAAGTACATGTTTACAAGTTTGTTGGTTTGTTTTCCTTTGGAGCAATTTGAAAATGATTCTCATTTCCAATAATAGTTGATTAAGCTAAACACATTTTATCGGCTTTGTTGAGGACCACAATCTGTTTAGCCTGGATAATTTACCACTTACTACTTTTGACTGATTTGGGGAAAATAGACAGTTGTCAGATTTAAGAATTTTTTTGTCCTAGAAAAGAACAGGAGATCAAAAAACACAAGTTATATTTCATTTTCACATGGTAATAACTTGGTATCATGAGCAATTACTCTTGTGACCAACAGTGCAGTGACCACCCTTTCTAGTCTACCATTGGTAAAGGAAAACAAACCCAGTGTTAAGCTTCTGAAATGCAGAAAGAAGAAAACAAAATGGATTTTCCACCGTGTGCTTGGGGAACCCAAACCAAGCCACTAGGAGGAGAGCAGAGACTGGACAAAGAGGAGGAATCCTTCGAGGGTAGGATCCAAATTATTTCAGAACCAACTTTAAATTGGATAATGTCATAAAGGAAGTTGGGAAGCGTGCACTGGCTAGTTTATGCTAAAAAAGGGGATCCTGACTAGACAGGTTCTGAACATCTCTGCAGCAATGTACAGAACCAGTTGGTTGTAAAATCTACAGGCAGCTAATATTGGAGGAAAAAATTTTTCAAAAAGGCTAAGTAGGAGATAGTGAGGACAATATGGAGACAAGCAAGATACACAAGGGGCATTTTTGAGGAATACCCAGAGTAGATTGGTGAAAATGAATACTAATCATGAGAGAAAGACAAAACTTTGATTTTCAGCCTGGGGGACTAGGGAGTCAGTCACTGGTGATATTAACCACGGATTATTACAGGGACATAAAAGGATACAATGTTTTAGTGAGAAAATACTGTATCAGGGTTTTGTTTGTTTCATCTTAATGTTTTGGGAGTCTGTAGATAACATCTGAGGATAGAATAAGTTTCTATAGAAATAGAAAAATAACAAATCTGGCTTATATGATCATGTTTCTAGAAATCAGAAAATGTAAGCTTAGTCAAAATATGGGCTTTCATATATATATATGATGAAACATTTTGCCAATTTGGATTTGCTCCAACTGCAATGTACTTTGCAACTGTAGTTCCTCCACGGCTCCCCAGTCCATCTCATCCGCCATCTCCACACTCACTGACTTGCCCAGAATTTTATCTTGCATGATCTAGCCTAATGGCCACTCAGCTGGCCATCCTGCCTTTAGTTTTACCCACGGTTGATGTGTTTGATGTGGAGCAATAAGAATGATTTTATGAGATGAAAACATAGTTCACAACAATGCTCTGAACCACTGACATTGTGGGACATAACCCCTCCTCTTTGTGCCATTTACTTTGGAATGCATTTTCATGCTAAAGTGAAATTTATAGATATTATAAGGCACAAATGAACTTCAATAAATCAGTAAAATAACAACAAAGTAACAAGGATGAAAGAAAATAGACATAATCTATTATGAAATATATGTTTCAATATATAAATGCTCAGGCAGCAATACCCCAGATGAGATAATGAAGCAGACCAGTGCTCGTACCTATTTGGAGAATTTCAATGGGTAAACAGACAATATAGTCAAATGTGGATCTTCAGGTGGGTGAACAAATACTGTGAGCAGTACTGCCTTAATTTCCTTAACTAATATAAAGCTGTTGGTAAAGATACTAAAAAATGCAATGAAAAATCTTCCTTATATTTATATGGTGGCTGCATTCCTGGTGAATCTTATCTATATTAAATTAAACAGTGTACATTTTACATTTAAGGTTCAGGCCATGAGAGTTCGGCTGTAATGTAAATGAATATCCAAAAGGACATTTGAAAATTCCAAGAGAAACAGAAAAACATTCTTTACTATGTGGATCAGTCCTACACGTTGAAAGGAGTTGGATCCCTGGCACCCTCCCACTAAATGCCAGGCATGCCCACAAAAGAGATGATAGGAAATCTCAATGTGGCTCTCCTAAAGGTCATGTGGCCACCATGGATGACCTGCTTTGTGCCTCAAAGCCTCTACATGCATGAAAGGATAAGGTTCACACTTCTTTTCCCTGAAGTATGATATCACCTACAATCTGCTTTTAGTCATTTATTTCACAGTTCCTATATCAACATTTATACATTGTACGAAATTGTACTATATTGCACTAAAATGCTTTGTATTGAGAAGAAATTAATTTGGATTTTTTACATATGATCCACTCTGTCAAGGATGATGGTGATGATGATAATGGTAAAGATGAGGATATTTAGATATCTACTAGCTTATGGTTCTAAATACTAATTCACCACACTGTTCCTATCTTTCAAGAAATGAATTGATAGAAAATAAACATAAAAATATATTGGGGGATAAAAATTTGGTATAAATAAATTTCTGCTTCAGGGACTGGAGTTGTGGTGCAGTGGTAGAGTGCTTGTTTAGCATGTGCAAAGGCCTGAATTCCATCCCCAGCACCACCAAAATAAATGAATAAATAAATAATAGTGGACACAAGAAGTTTCTGCTTTCAAAAGTGGTAAACTTATCTCTTAGAAACAGTTTCTTTTTTGAGAGCACCTATAAAAGTCTAGGAAAAAAAAGTAAAAACATCTAATTACATTGGAGAACTATAAGATTGTTCAAGCAAAGATATGAGGAGCCAAATCTGGAAAGAAAGGAAACACAGGGAATCAGTCCAATACTTATTGCTGCCTTTTCTAATGGAACGTTTGTAGGCTCATGGGCAGCAGCTGATAAACTGGAAAGGTATCAAGAAACAGCGGGTGGTGGGTGAGAGAAAGTGAGTAGAGATGGCAACCATCTTACAGGACCAGGAAGATAAAAACTGGGCTTCAGGTCCACTAAAGACAAGGCTTTTGATAATCATAAGCTGGTGTTTTGTTGGGATTCTCAAAAATAACTGTAACAGTTTAATTAGAATAACCACCCTTCACAGAGACTGAAACCCAGCTTCAGATCACTTCAGTCCCAGGAAAAAGTAGTCCTTCTGTATCATTAATACTGTCCAAAGAAAAACATACAGTCTGTCTGAAGGAAAATAATATCATTCATAGACTCACATATATTTGCAATGTTTATAAAACATTATACAATGTTGTGTATTTGAGAACTAATCACCAGGCATTCCTAGAACAAAAGCAGGAAAACAAAAATGAGGGGGAAAAACATATGCAGAAATAGACCAAAGAAGTGAAGGAATATTCTAGAGCCATGAAATATAGAATGTAAAATATTTGTGATTAAAAGGCTAAACGATTCAGATTATAAAATGCAAAAATTTCAGTAGAGAAATAGAAATAATTTGAAAACTTAAGCAGAAATCATGAAAATTCCTAACAAAATCTGAGAACTAAACTGAGATATAAACTACTAGCCACATAAGAGAGAACTTACAATCTGAATCAAGCTGGATTAATGACAAGTTAGAAAGAAACATGAATATTTTTCAGAGAATTATAATGGAACCCAATGACCACACACACACAAAAAAAAATTAAAATGTCTACAACACATTCCAAAATTGCCCAACACAAAAAGAAACTGAAAACTTGAAGGGAAAGACAATGAGAAGATGCCAGACAATGAAAATATTAGATTAATCTTACAGAGTGTAGAACAGCTAGCAGAATGATCAAAATGTACAAAGGAGGAGATTCTTTATATACATGAAAATGTAGAAAATATCAGCAGAAAATGGAAATATCTGAAGATAAGAAATTTAAGAATTTAAATTTTATATCTTAATTTAGATACATTTATTATAAGGATGGAAATGCAAAAGGAACAGTTAGTCAACTTGAAGATATTCAAAGAGGTTATCCAACCTAAAACATGAAGAAAAAAATGAACAAAATTAAGTGGGCCTCAGAAACCTGAGATACAATATCAAAAATAGTAGCATACATTTAATTTCAGACTCACTAGGTCTAGATTGACAAGAAATAATATTTGCAGAAATAATCATGAAAAACTGCTCAAATTTGGTAAAAGACACAAATTTACAATTCAAGAAGCTCAGCAAATCCAAACAGGATGCTTTCAAAGGAATTCATGCCTAAAATCAGACATATCTTTCCTATGTTGATATGTGAATACAAGATAGGTGTAACTCCACATCATGTACAACTAAAAAATGGGAAGTTATACTTCATGTATACGTGGTATGTCGAAATACATTCTACTGTCATGCATAACTTAAAAAGAAATAAAAAAATTTTTTTAAAGAAATTCATGCCTTGGGCTGGGGATGTGGCTCAAGCGGTAGCGCACTCGCCTGGCATGTGTGCGGCCCCGGTTCGATCCTCAGCACCACATACAAACAAAGATGTTGTATCCGCCAAAAACTAAAAAAAATATATATATTAAAAAAAATTCTCTCTCTCTCTCTCTCTCTCTCTCTCTCTCTCTCTCTCAAAAAAAAAAAAAAAAGAAAGAAAGAAATTCATGCCTAAGTATATCATAATCAAATTGTATACATCAAAGATAAAGTTTCAAAAAGATCGGGGGTGCGGAGGTGGGGAATGATACACTAGTGTAGATCAATGATACAAATAATTACATATTTCCCATCAGAAGACAATGAGGCACATTTTTTAAGGACTGTAACTAAAGAAGTCAAAACATAATTTTATACCCATACAAAGTATCTTATAGGAAAGAATTATTTTTTAAAAGGTATTTTTAAGAGGAATTTTTTTAGTCTTTATTTTACTTTTATGTGGTACCCCAGCCCCTGAAAAGATATTTTTAAAGTGAAACTAAGGGAATATTTTACCAACAGTCTTGCTTTACAAGAAATGCTAAAGGAACTTCCTCATACAAAAGAAAAATTTTTCCCAAAGAGAAAATAAAATCTTCAGAAGTTGAAGAAAGGGGATCAAAATACTAATTTATCTGCATAAATATAAAAGACTACTTTCAGCTCTTGAAACTGTATATAAATGTCTAAGGCAAAGTTATAACATTACTTTTACTTGATGTGCCTGTCAATATACATGGAAATATAAAAATTTGATCATAAAGAAGAGTGGGTATGAGCTAAAGGATCTGATCCCTAGATTTCTTCATTTACATGACATGGTACAATCGTGGTTCCAAATGGACTAGAAAAGATTAAATATGCACATGATAACCCCCAAAAGCAACCATTAAAAAGTAATAAAAAGAAATAGAGTCAAATCAGGAAGAGAAGAAGTAAGTTAAAATATTTTAAAATGTTCGAATATTCCAAAACAGAGATGGAAAATGGGCAGAAAAGGAAAGAAAAATCAAGAAGATGAGCAGAAAACAAACAAAAAATTAACTAGCAGACGTAAACAGAAGCACGTAAATGCTGCCTATAAAGAAAGTCCTTTAACTACTGAAATCCATAGAGCCTTTAAATTAATGTATAGGAAACTAAATCATGTAAATGATAAGCAGAAGAAGGCCCAGGTGGCTACATTGACATCAGACAAAATAGATTTCAAGATTTAAAATTTTTTTTTAAAAGACCAGAGATAAAGAGGGACATTTCATTAAAAAAAGTAGTGGGGGGCGTTCAACAGGAAGAAATAAAAAAGCTACAAGTGTGTATCTGCATTATTTAAGAGTCCCAAAATATTGAATAACAACTGACAGAGCAGAAAAGGCAATAATGACCTTGTGTTATTAATTGGTCAAACCATTAAGCAAACAAAATCAGTGAAGACATAGGTAAGACATAGATAAGAATATTAGAAACTACCTTGACCCAAATGACATGCGTAGACTACTGAATTTAAAGACTGCAGATTGTGATGCTCTTTTACATTACATGATACATTCACCAAGTCAGGTGATATGCTGGACCAGAATAAAAACAGAATTTATAATTTTAAAACAATAATATGATAACCACAGAAAATTCTCTAATATCTGAGAATTAATTAGCACACTTCTTAAAAAAACACATGGGTCAAACAGAACATTACAGAGATGATTAAAACATATTTTGAAGTGATGAGCAACAGAAGAACATGGCAACATATATGAGAAACAGTCTTTAAAAGTAAATCCTGAGGTTTCCATGCACATATTAGAACATAGGAAGGTTTAATTTCCCAAAATTCCTGAAGAAGCCATAAAAATATAAGATGAATTTAGAACAAGGAAAAGCAAGGAAATAATAAATGTAAATACAAAGTCAATGAAATAAAAATATAGAAAACAATAAAGAAAATGTACAAAAACAAACAAAAAACTATTTCTTTAAAAGAGAACAACACTGATATCTATACATAGATTGAGACAAAAAGAAACAGAACATAAGTTTCTGACATTAAGAAAGAAAAAGGGATTTATATTGTAGATTCCAAAGATTTTAAAAGGATAATAAGACAACACTATAAATAAATTCATGCCAACAAATTTGAAAACAGATGAATTTTTTTAAATATAAAATTTACTAATATAAATACAAGAAAAATAAGAATAGCATTATAGCTATTAAAGAAATTGAATGATTTATCAAAAATCTTCACAAAAGGAAAACTTTAGATACAGATGGATTCTCTGATGAATTCTATTAAATATTCATTGAATTAAAAATACCTAATTTTACTTTTTTTCAGAAAATGGAGGAAGAGAAATTGCACAAATCATTTTATTCATGTAGGTGAAGAAAATACTAGCAATTTTGATTTCCCAGAGGCTGGGGAAGAGAACAGAGGATGATGACTTTTCAAGAACAGACAAGTTCTGGAGACTCTGTACAACATTGTGAATGCACTTAATACTACTGACCTGTACCCTTAAAATTAGCTTAAATGATAGGGTTTTTACCACAATTCAAAAGAAAATCTCTTTCAGCTCATAAGAAGAGAAATAAGTCAATAAAAAGTAGTGAAAATAGTTGAACAGACACTTCACAATAAAGAATATACAAATGGCCAAAGACATCAACATCATCATCTGTTGTCAGGAAAATGCAAACTCAAACATGAAAGATCAACATTTCTCATTAGAATGAATAAAATTAGAAATACTGTAAGTCCTATAAAGGATCAGCTTGTTGAATATAAAAATTTACAACTAAATTTAAAGAATTGCTTTTTTTCTTTAAAAGTTAGTTATTCATCTGTCATTCCTCTCCTAGAAATTTTCAAAATATATTTGTGACCACATAAAAACTATGCAATTGAAAATTGTACATTGAGTGTATCATTAAAAATAATGAATATATACATTTGATAGTAATATTCATCTTTCAGGACCCATACTTGTTATACATGTTAACATTGTTTATATTCCTCTTGGCACTTAAAATGCTATTTTAGTCAAAGTAATTGTACCACACTGCACTCATACTAAGCTTTTAAATAGCAATTTGAAATATAAAATGGAGTTGTAAGAAATTAATTGTATTTATTGAAAAAATATATATATATTCCAGATCCCTTATATATATTGTAACATTTACTCCTTGCATCAAATTATCTTGGCCAAAATTAATTGAGCACTTCCTATTTGCTAAATACTTTAAGCAAAGATTTGATACACACATTATCATTATCCTCATTTTGCTCGGCTTATGTATACATGGAAAGAACTAAATACATGCTTAAAAACTAAGAGTCCACAAACAGTTTTGCTCAGAGGTCTTTAGACCAGTGGTTCTCACCTGGGTGTGATTCTGTCCCCCACCCCAACCTCCCCCAGGGACACTGGCCAACCTCTGGAGACAGTTTTGGTTCTCACGATTGGCAGGGTACTACTGGCATCTAGTGGGCAGAGACCAGGAATGCTGCTCAAACCCCTACAGCGCTCAGGACGGTCTTCCATAACAAAATTATCTGGTCCAAAATGTCAATAATGCCACCAAAAGTGAGAAATTCCATTTTGCACACAACCCAAACTCCTTCTCCTCTAAGATCATGTCTCCACTTCCGCCCTGGTCCATTACATTTCCTAATGGTCGGAAACAAGTCTATCCTGCCCTATTCTACAAGGCTGCCTTCATGCAACCCCTCCATATTTTTCCTGCTTAGTGCTTTCGTCCACAGCCTGTTGGCACTTCCCTGGGATGGCTAATGACCACTGCTACGTATCTCCCTCTGCTGTAGAATACTGGGATTTGGTTATGAAGTAAAGAGGCTGCCTGGCTCTTCTGACCTTTTGTCCCCCCATTTCTTATCTTATACCCCTCTTTCTTCTTCCTGATTTAACAAGTAGCCCTCCACAGGTATACCCTGCCAAACCTTTCTTTGGGTATTCCCTGATGAAATGGAGAACCCTACAAAGCACAAGAAATAAGAAGTGGGACCTTGGTTACATGTGTAAATCTGAGCCGCCTGGGTCTGATCCAAAGAGCCTGAGCCCTGTTGGTTAACTCAGGGTTGGCTCTACTTGTTGTCAGGGCCACTTGGAAGTGGGATACATATGCTATATCAATATGAGGCTCACTTCCATTTTTCCATCAAAAAAGCCACAGGACTAGAAGATAACCTTCTTTTACAAAATAGAGTAAAGCCAGGATTCCAAGCAGTTCTTGGCTTTGCCCATATTTCCCTTCACATCATCTAAATGAAACATCAACCTTCTATAATAGAACACTGCCTCCACCTGCAGTTAGAAAGACACTCAAACCTCCATCCTTTAAAAAGAATCATTTTCTCCAGCAAAGAGCTTGGAAGCAAATGATTTGATTACAATAATTTTAGACAATCGTCAGTTTTGAGTTCAATTATGCTTCCTGATATTACAATATGACTTCTAGAAGTAGTTAACAATAGTGATTTTTTACCTATTTATTTATTTATTTATTCATTCATTCTTTTTTTTTTTTTAAGAAGGAGAAAAGATTGTTTGAGGCTCACAATTTCAGAGGTCTCGATCCATAGATGGCCAACTCCATTGATCTCAGCCCAAGGTGAGACAGAACATCATGGTGGAAGGGTATGGAGAGGAAAACAGCTTAGGACGTAGAACCAGGAAGTGGAGAGAGAGAGAGAGAGAGGGAGAGAGGGAGGCAGAGAGGGAGAAACCACATGATACTCTTACCTGTTTCAATTGAGGGACATCCTAAGAAGCCCTTGACCAGCTCCCCTCAAATCATCAAAACCATCAAGGTCAATAAAAAACAATCAAGGCTGAAAGTCTGTTGCAACCAAGAGGGATCAATGGAGCCATGACAGCTGAATGCAGATGTGGTGTCCTGGGTGGTACCTGCATGGGCTCCTGGAATGGGAGAAGGGGGAAATCAGAATAAAATATGGATTTCTTTTAATAATAATAAATCATCAATATTGGTTCATTGTAAGCAGTGAAATTTACTTGTGTGAGTGTCAGTAGGGGAAGCGGAGCATGAAGTATACAGGAATGATCTGTATTCTGGGAACTCTAAAAGTATTCTAAAGTGAAAGGATTCGTTTTAAAATAATAAAAACATTCTTACTTGAATTTGCTACATGCTTGAGAAAATGAGACAGACCCTATCAGAGCCAAATATGTGAATGTCACCTACAGTATTAAATTGATTACCCAAGATCTTGCTCCAAAACACAATTAGCCCAGTGTAATATCCATATCTCAGCACCTTTCCTTAACGGAGCCTGTAGCTGCCCGTTTGCCAGTTATCAGACTCCCTTCCCCAGGCATATTCCTGTCCCATACATCAGTATGCAGCAGGCAAATTTACGGTAACAGAAAAACTAAAAAAGCAACTGCAAGTTAACCCAGCAAACCTTGCCCTGGCTGCCTCCCAAGTCTTGGAAAACACACCCCTCCCTTCATGACTCTCATGATCCAATTGTGAAACCAGGGAGGACAGTGCGGGGCTCAGAATCAGACCCATACTAAGATAGGTCATGCCTGGTGGCTCTTCCCTGATACATGGTCATGTTCCAGTTCTGGAAAGGCAATGGAAAATCAGGCAGTGCATTTCCCAAGACTCATCATCACACAGAGTTCTGGAAAATCAGAACTGATAGACGAAAAAAACATGGAAAGAATAGATGAAATTATATTGGTCTGTAGAAGATTTCCCTGGGCTTTTCTGATTCATGCCCCTCACCCTATCTGGGAGATCACTCTTCAGTCTATATTTCCAGTTATATTCTTCCATGGAATCGTGTCATTCCCTATGTCCCCTCTGAGCTTGGTGACAAAATATCCTATTAATATACTAGGGACAAAATTGCATCCAAAGGACTCCATGAAATACTGGGGGCAAACCACACTGGCTCTTTGTGATGCAGACGCATCTCATCCATTTCATCTCTAGCTAGTTATTCCCGTAGCTGCCTCTTAAAAAAAAAATCACTTAAATCAAACCACACTTTCACTTACAGACAGACGAAATCACTTGCAGCTAATCCATCTCCTACTTTATTGCCCATAGAAATGAAGAACAGGTTGCATGAGCACAGGGTACAACAGGAGGCTCCCAGACAGCCGCCATCCATTTCCTCCTGGTGTACAAGTTTGATCGTGTTTGCCTAATTATCCCATTAACCTGTACCTAAAGATCCAATTACTCCAGCTGTGGGTGATTGAATAAAGGGCAATCACAACAGATACCAGGCAGGGGACATGTGTATTCCTCATTTGTAAAGTTTGTAATTGCTGGTTCCGTCTTTCACCAAGAAATTCCTAAGGCAGCGAAGATAACAGAAGAATTTCCTACTTGCAGCTCCTCAACTGGTAAAGACACATTTAAATCTTAAATGTTTATTGTGAATCCAAGAACTCCTCCGTCTTTTCAGGACACTGGTGTCATTTCTATTACTGTCCTGGTTAGAATTTAAAAGATCCAGCCTACTGACCTGGTTTCTTTCCTCTTTGGCATTATTTTTGCAATGTGGGTAGCCATCTTGAGATAACCAGAGGTCAGGAATGCATGAACCAGCCTAGGCTTTCTTCAGAAGGTGCAATTAAGTGTGTGTAAGTTATCCATTGAATTGTTTTCCTAGAATACATAACTGTAGTAAGTAGTATAAACATTTGGCTATGGGCTCAGATCTCAAATGCACTTTTAATGTACCCACAAAGCCTTTCATTTCCTCTACTCAGGTCTTCTATGGAGGATCACACATTCTTTGTCTTCTTGTCTAAAAGACCCAATGCCACCATCCCTGCTGTCCACCTGAGCAGGTGGGCATGCCCTACCTTACAGTAAATATAGACAAAAATCACCAGAAAGACTGAACTGTGTGCTACCCAGATTCCTCCACCCACAGCCAACCTCTTCATCCACCTCCCATGACAGGCTAATTCTTGCTTGCATCTCAATCCCTGATCTTCCCAGAGACTTCCCTACTCCCTGGATTGCCCTCTGAGTCCTGCATCTCCCACCACCACCCCTCTCTCCCTACTGGCTTCCTGTCATCAACATTTTACAGGCTCGACACGTTTCTTTCTTAAAGACAAAGCAAAAAACAGAAAGGCTTTCTTAATCCTGTTTGCACCCCCAGAGACCTCACTATACCTTTCTCTTCCCCTTAATCATCAAACTCTTCAAAAACTGCTGTCAACGCTGTCTCCATGGGCATGCACCCTACTAATGGCTCAGTCCACTCTGATGGGGTTCGTGTTAATGATACTCCACAGAAATGCATCTTGTCAGGGTTACAGTGATTTTAATGTTGACGGGTCATTGAGCAATGTTTGGTACTGATTTTTCTCTCTAACTGGTGGCCGATGTCTCATTCTCCTCTCTTGGTTTACATGGCAACCATTCTTTTTTGTTCCTGCCTCTTCTCTCCTTTTATTTACCTCTGCTTTCCCCAAAGAACGGAGAATACTCCCTCACTTGCCTCTGCTCATTACTGAAATTTTATCTACTCAGTAAGGCTATTCAACAACCTATTTGAAACTGAAAACTGCTAAAACAAAAGTACTGGTGGAGATGCGGAGAAACTAGAATTCTTGTGCACTGTTTCTAAAAACATAAAATGATGTCATTACTATGGAAAACAGTATAAGAGTTTCTTTAAAAGTTAGAAATAGAATTACCATACAATCCAGTGACTTGTCTTCTGTACATATACCCCAAAGCATTGAGCAGGGTGTTGACCAGGGTGTTGACCATTGAGCACCATGTGCACAGCAGAATTGTTTTCAACAACCAAACCCCAGTGTCCATTGACAGATGAATGAATAAACAGAACAGGTGTACACTGGCAATAGGATGTTAGCCACCCTTCAAAGGGGTACAATTCCGACATGCTACAACATACATGAACCTTGAGAACATTGTGCTAACTAAAATGTTTCCTTGCCTGTGACAAGGAAAACACTGTATGATTTCTCTTGCATGAGTTACCTAAAGCTGTCCAACTCATAAAGACAGAAAATATAACGGTGGTTGCTGGGACTGGAGGGCAGGGGTGGGGAGTCATACGATGGGTATAGAGTTTCAATTTGTCAGATCCAAAGAGCTCTGGAGGCTGTTTGAACAACAACATAAAGGTTCTTGACACTGCTACACCACAGAATTGTACATTTAAAAATGGTGAAGATGGTAATTTTATCTATGTTGACCCGATAAAAAATTTTTTAAAAAATTTAAAATTCTACCTATATCTCTGTTTACCTTTCCTACTTTATTGTTCCCCCAGGGTATTTTATGACCAACTAGAATACATTTTATTTGTATAGTTTGTTTATTGTTGTTTCTTCCCTGTGGAATATAAGCTACATGAGGGCAGGGATTTTTGTGTTTGGTTTACTGATCTATCCACTGTCTCAGACAGTTCTTGGCATATATTAAGCCCTCAATTATTCTTATTTTTTAATTTTGAATGATTTAGTAAATTTTTGTGACTTTTTTTCCTTGTGCTTTTCTTTCTATGTCAATTCAATTATTCAATGTCTTCTCAACATCTCAGTCTGACAATCTCTGTGAAGGACCTTATTAATTTTAACTATATATACATATTGTTTTATATATATATATATATATATAACTTACATATAACAATGGATAACTTACACACACACTTAATCACATATATACTTTGATGTGCATGTGGTCCAGATTTCTCTCCTGGGATAGATATCCTCATGTCTTCTAAGTATCTCCATTTGGTTGGGGGTCCCATCCATCTCAAAGTCAACAGCTTAAAGAGGAGCTATCCTCTCCCCAAACATCAGCTTCCCTTTACATTGCAATCAATATCATCTCATTTCCACTTAATTGCCAAGTTAGAAACCTGATGTTCATCCTGGAATCCTTTGTTCTTCCACATTCCCCTCATAAAACCACACTCATGCCTAAAGTTTCTGTTCTCTATTTGTTGAATCTGTCCATTTTTGTATTTAAAAGTTTTGAGCTATTCATACCAGTCCAGATGGTCATCAAGAATACAAACAATAACACATGCTGGAGAGGGTGTGGAGAAAAAGGAACACTTTTACACTGTTGGTGGGATTGTAAATTAACACAACCATTACAGAAATCAGTATGGAGGGTCCTCAAAAGACTAGACATGGAAACACCCTATGACCCAGCTATACTACCAATTCAGGTATTTATCCTGAAGAATTAAAGCCCTCTCACTACAGTGATACATGCATACCCCTGTTTATAGCAGCAAAATTCACAATAGCCAAACTATGGAACCAGCCTAAGTGTCCATCAACAGATAAATGGATAAAGCAAATGTGGTGTATATAAATAAAACACACAATAGTTTTATTCAGCCACAGAGAAGAATGAGATGATGTCATTTGCAGGAAAATGAATGGAACTTGAGAACATTAGGTTAAGCAAAATAAGCCAACCTCCGAAGGTCAAGGGTCAATGTTTTCTCTCATATGCGGAAGCTAAAGAGGAAAAGGGAAAAGAAAGGTGGGGGGATTGGAGGTCTCATGAAAACCAAAGGGAGATCAGTAGAGGAAAAGGACCGGAGAGAGGAAAGAGGGACCAGAGGGAGGGGGGAAGTTCTGGGGAGTGATATTGGCCAAATTATATTGCTATGTTGTGTGCGTGTATAAATATGTAAAATAAATCTCATCATTATGTACAACTATGATGCATCCATAAAAATGTGGAAAGAGGGGGAAAAAGTCTTGAGCTATTGTCTGTAAAGCTGCTATGAACATTCTTACCACATTTTGGTGAATAAATAAATGCTTTTTGAGGATATGTGAATAAGTAGAGAATTTCTTGATCATAAGGCAATCATATATTTGGCTTGCATAGATAGTGACAAATGTCCACAGCATTTATATCCAATTACCCTCCCTCCCAGCAGCACACGGGACTGCAGGTGCTCTAAACCCTTTCCAACACTTGGCACCATCAGTGGCTTTAACCGTTTGCCATAATTAAACGATTATGTTTATAGGATATTACGTGTGATGACACTGGTACGTATGCAATAATATCACTTTGTGACTTTATCTGCATTTCTCTCAATGACCATAATTAAGCCCTCTTTAGGATGTTTGAGAAGCCACTTGTTTGTTTCTTCTTCTGTAAGTGCTTGTTCAAATTTTGCCCAGTTTTTAATAAAGAATGGTTCATATTATTCTTAACGATTTGCAGAAGTTTTTGTAAATTCTGTATGCTAATTCCATGTGGAATATATAAACACAAATACAGTGTCCCCTTCTGTTGCTGATTTTTCAATCTGGACGTAATGATTTTAACAAACAGAAATTCTTAATTCTGGTGCAACCCATTTATTGATATTTTTATGATCAGATTGTTTTATGTACTGTTTAATAAAATTTTGCTCATCTTAAAGTCTCAAAGACCTTCTCAAATTTGGCATCTAGAATGTTTATATTTTCCATCTTCCTATATATCTACAATTCACCTAGAATAATTTTTATATGGTAGGACAGAGAGAAAAGGTTATTTTTTCTTTATATGTGTCCAATTGTCTCACGACTTTTTGTGGCCTTTATTTTCAGACTATGTTGACTCCTATTGATCTTTTTTCCCCTATTTTTCACTAATATTACTCATAACTACTAGCTTTATAATAATCTTAACATCTAGCAATATAATTCTTCCAACCATGTGGTTTTTATTGAAGATTATCTCAAGTATTCTTGGCTCTTTGCATTTCTGTGTACATCTAACATTATTGTGTGGATCTTCACAAGAACTTACTTAAATTTTGACTTCTTTTGCACAAGAATTATAAATCAATTTGTAGAAAATTGATATATTTTAATATTTAATTTTGTAATCCATGAACATAGTATGCTCCTTGGCTTAGGTATTCTTTAACACATTTGAACGCTTTTTTTTTTTATAGACCTTTCACATTTCTTCATAGATTTGTTTCTTGCATTTGACAGATCTTTTTGTTACTGTAAAAATATAATCATATTTTAAATTTTTTTGGAATATTAAAAATTTATTTTACTTTACAAAATTTACTTTTTTACTTTACTTTTATTTGTAGATTTTGAGTTTTTAAATATTAAATTGTTTTCTATAAATAATAAGTTATTTCTCCTTATTAAGACTTAAATATTTTCTTTTCTCTTGTCTTAATTTACTAGGACTTATAATAACATGTTGAAAATAGGTTATGATGTTAGACATCCTTATTTAATTTCTAATCCTAGGGAAACAACTGCTCCAAGTGAAAAATCTACCCAATTAATAAGGTTGAGCATATCTCAAAGTATCTCCAGGATATTGGAAGCACAAATCTTAAATATCTTGATTGTTCTCTGATATTTTCATATGGATAATTTTCTGTATTTTATCTATCTTTCCATCTGTTCTTAGCATGAAATTTGGACAAATACAAGCTATCCCACCATAACAGGAAAAAGGTGTCAATGAGCGCTTTTAACATTGCATTACTTCTAAAGAAACCATGATTTATTTTTCTTTTATGAACATAAACACAAGCTGCAGATGGCTTTAAATTGAAACTTTAAGGTGGTTATTTCATGCCATTTGAATTTTCAATTCAACTTATTCCAATGAAAAAATACCACTGGATTTTTAAGAAGATATCTTGTTCAGAATTGGCACATAAAAGACTTTGGAATCTGTTTTATGCCTACCATTGCATGAGCATAAAGCAGTTATTTAAAGTTAATGTGCTTTTTTTTTTTTACTGAGTCCCATATCAAGAAAATATATGGTTCATCTTTATCATTCCCAGTATTGCTCCATCTTTTCTATCTTGGATAAGGTAGCTATGCAAATTGAACATTATGTTAGCCCACAGTAGTTTTAATATCATGAAAAAATAAAAGGAAATGCTCCTGCCCTTGGCCTGGGTCCTTTGCGACAATCAAAGCCTCATTCCTGTGGTGTCCGTTGACTGGCCACCTCCTAAAAGATGAAAAAGATTATGGAATAGACATTTTTAATTATTTTCCAGGAGCTTTCTCTGACTCTTAGTATGAAAAGAATAATAGAAGGGGCGTATCCAGCTATACCATTACTAGATTTTGTAAGTTCACTGCTCAAGAGAGTTCGAGTATCCACACATGCTACTTAAAGTCACCCAAATTTTATCCAGTTTAATAATGCATTCACTCATAGGATGGAGAAAGTAAATTATGACAGTTTATAAACAGTTTAAAATTAATCACCATGGCTGTTCGCACAGCACTCTTCAGTTTCAATGCGGTTCAACTCATGGTGGTTGGTTTGGACCCTATGAGATGGTGGACGATGACGTCAAGATGATAATAATAGCTAACGTTTACGGAAGAGAATTTTCTTCAGCATGTACTTTCATAACTATGATTCTCAATTTGTAAGTACCAGTATAACAGGATCGTAGTTGTTGGTTCATACAACAGTCGTGTTGGTTCTGGTTCCTAGACCGGAAAAAAGGAACAGAACAGCCAAACCAGAACTATCACCAGAGGAAAGTTAAAGAAACTAGACAAAACAACTCCCAACCACAAGAAGGTCACAAGGCTCAGGTCACACTGTCCCAAAACCTACTGTAAGGCTGTGATAAGCAAGACACACAGGATCATCAGAAGGAAATAAACAGACCAATGCAACAGAAGGAGGAGACCAGAAACAGGAAAACACAAGTACAGTCCCCTGATTCCTGACAAAGGTGCTAAGGGGACTCAGGGGAGAAAGTGCAGTGTCCTCAACCAATAGTGCAGGCCGGGCAGATGCCCTGGGCAAAACCAGGGCCTCAGCGAATGCCTTATACCTTAGGCAAAAATCAAGTCAGTGTGGATAATAGTCCTAAACGTAAAATGTCACGCCTTCAAATTGTAGAAGAAAGTGTGGAGAAATCTGCAGGATCTTGAGTCTGGGTTGAGTCTTTGGATAAACACCATGAAGTCCTATTCTTAAAAGTGCTTAAAATTGAATGGTATTAAAATTTAACACTTTGGCTCAGTGAAAGATATATATATATCTCCTCAGCACCACATAAAAATAAATAAATCCTCAATCCTCAGCACCACATAAAGATAAATAAGTAAATGAGAATAAATGTATTTAAAAAAATAGAACGGTACCCCATGTGTACAACTTTTATATGACAATTAAAAGTTAAACTTAAAAAAAGCTGATGTTAGTAAATTTGAAAAATAGTACATTGACTAGAAACTTCAGAGCTAAAAACAGAAGAAACTATAAACACCATATTCTAATTGGGAAATTTAAGTACACATAAATCCATACTGACATAAATAAATTATTGAATGAATGCCTAATGGGAATGAAGGGTTAAATTTTCCTTAGAGAAAAATTCCCGACAGTGTGGAACACAGCTTGATTCACCCCTCCCTCTGAGTGTGGATGGGACATAGCATCTACCCTAAAAGGACAAAATACACAGTCACATTTGAGAAACCGCACACACCAGTTTGTCATGTGGACAGCGGAATGTCCCCAGACAAGGTGTGACACTCACTTTTTGGTATGATTCACCAAAATCCATAACCACCAGCCAGTCACAAGAAAAAAATTCTAACCCTCACTGAAGAACGTCACACAGTGCTTCTCAACCCTTTCAAGGTTAAGAAAAGCAGAGGGGAAGGTGTGGAACCACTGCAGACCAGAGGGGGCTAAGGAGGCACGGAGACCAATGCAGAGTGGGAGCCTGGATTGGATCGGATTGGATCCGGGAACCGAGAAACACAGGAGTGAAAACCAGTGTGGTTGGAATGAAGTATGGAGCGTAGTGCACACTGATGTGCCACTGTGGGTTTCCAGTCGTGACAAACACAACGTGGTCACAGATGTAGGCAGGAGGGGAAGCCAGATGAGGGATCCCTTTATTTTAATTTTATTTTGTCTTTTTTGTTAACATGCAATAATTGACATGTGATAACTTTTTTGTTAACGTGTAATAATATGGCGCACATGGTGATGTTACCATGTTTTTCCAGTGTGTACTGATCAAATTGGGGTAATGAGCATTTATTTCTCCTTATCAATGCTGTGTGCTTGGGATCTTTGAGCTCCTGTTCAGTTATCTATAAAGCAGGTCATTGTGAACTGGCGTTACCCTACTGTGCTTGGAAGACTGGAACTTGTTTCTCCCAGTTAGAATGTGGCACCAACCTCCCGCTCTCCAGGAACTGCTGTTCTCTCTTCTCCTTTGACATCAAGGTTTAAGAAATCCTTTTTATTATCTCTACAACTTTATTGTAAATATAAGATTATTCCAAAATATAAAGTTTATTTTTAAAGACTTTTGAAGATTTTCATTAATTTTCAAATAAGTTTAAAAAGTTCATCCATCTATAAGTGATTTTCATTTAATATTTTGATGTTTGTGTTTTGCCTTGTCATTTAAATATTTTCCCAATAAACTTAAGAACTTAAAGCTTTAATATTCACATTAAATTTCATTTTTTTTTCAAATTTTGAGGACTTAAAATGCATATAGCTTATTACTCTGGATGGAAGACATAAAAATCTTATTTCTATCACTCTTTTCTGGTGAATCCTGATGTGAACATTGTACGATGCATACATGTACTGAAATATCACATGGTACCCCAGGTGTACAACTTTTATATGACAATTAAAAATTTAAAAATCTTGATTATAAAGGCAAAGAAATTTTTTTTTTTTTGCAAAAAAACCACTATCATTTCATGGCTTTACAACTTCCTGTGTCTCTGTGTGAGTGCTGTGGGGTTCTGCTGAGACAGTGCACAGAACAGCCCTCAACTATTCTCAAAGGCAATCACCAACAAGGAGGGTCAAAGTCAAGGAAACATTGCTCCATCTCCCCTGTCTCACCGCATAACAATTCTTAAATGTGGCCTGCACTAATGAAGGGCACTAATGAAAATGCATTCAGGTTAATCAACTATTATTAGAAAGGAAAAATAGTTCCAGGAATGCTTCAGAGGAAAGTAAACTAATCAACTTGCAAAGATGCTTTTGGCATAGAAAATTAATTTCCTGGAATGGAACTACATATTAAAGAGAAGCCACTTTGTGTACATGCGTGAAGTGGTGGGGGAAAGTATTTTAGTTTAAGGGATTTCTGCAGTGGGACGGAGGCCCAGTTTTCTACGGGGTAAGCTGCTCACCAACACACACTTTTAGGCACTTTACCCCTTCCGGTCTTAATTTTCTTCCTCTCTCCTTGGTATTTTTTGGGATAACCTTCTTAAAAAGTTCCCTTTCCTTGGGACCTACATTGGTAGGGAAACATCACTGAACCATCAGTAGAAGACTCCCACTTCTATTCAGCCTACTTTGCTCTTTTACTAAGGTTTAGTCAGACTGAAGCCAAGCAGCTTATTTGCAACTGTAATCACACATTTTTTTTTCAGGACAGGAGGATAGAGCATATTTTAATTAGCAAATTTGAGAGCTAAATATATTTAAATATTTAGACACAATGGGTGACTTTCCTGTGCCTGGATAGAAAACGTGAGAGACAGACCCATCAGCAGAGAATGCTCAGTCATGGCCAGGGCTCTGCTGAGGCAAACTGTGTCGCCTACTAGCAAATGAGGGGCCTTTTGAGGAGCTAGTGAAATATGGACACAGTGACTAGAGACTTAATAACAACGCACACCCATTAAACCACCGGTTCTCTAGAAGGAACAAGAGCTTCTACTGTAAGAAACAACTTTCTATTTACAACTTTTCCTATTCACATTACTTATTTTGATTTGCCAATCGTCCAAGATTCATCTAGTGAAACTCTGTCAGGTCAGCTCTGGTGTCATTTGGACTTATTCCCATATTTTTATAGAAACTGTTTTATTCCTCAAGAAAGCCCAAGCTTAATCTTGCCTTTCCCTAACACTGCCCTGGAATGAATCATTTTTTTCAGAATTCAGTTTCCTTTCAGTGAAAAATAGTATTTGGAATAATAAATGGAAATGGAATTATGCTGCTGGAAAAAAGACATGATTTAGCTCCGCATTAGTTTTGTGTTACTATAACAAAACACTTGAGACAATAAACTTATAAAGAGAAAAGAATTATTTCGCTCACAATACTGGAGATTCCAGTCCAAGATTGGTAGGCCGATTACTATGAGGGCACCAAATGGCAATGACAGGGAACACATATTTGGGAAAGCCATTCACCTCATAATCCAAAAACACAGAGCCATCAGAGACTGGCATCCCACAATACTCTTCAAGGACACACCTCCAATAACTTCTGGATTTCCTTTATGGCCTCTCTTCCTAAAGGACCATAGTGCCTCCCAATAGTGCCACCTTGGAGACTAACCCTTCAACACATGGGAGGTTGGGGGAACTCATCTGAACCAGAAAAGGCAACCCTGATAGTAACAACTGGTTTAGGCAAGAATGGTAAATGAATGCCAAAACCAGGGAGTAGGAAGTTTAAGGAGGAACATGGTATTTAAATATAGGCTCAAAGTATTTCTCCATGAAATGTTATTATTTACAATGGAAAAAAAAAAGACTTGAAGAGACTTGGTAGAATCCATCTCAACCAAGTGATCAGAATTAAGTTCACCCACGATGGTTCAAGATGACTCCATGGCCTCCTGCCACCACGCACTAAAGTCACAGAATCACTTCTAGGATAGTCCTGCAAAAAAGTCACGCAATCTAAATCTAATAATGAGGACGTCGGACAAACCCAAATCTGTGATTCTGCAGAATTACTGGTCTCTACTCTTAAAATGTGCCATGGTCTTGAAAGATGGCACAACTAAGGAACTGCTTCGAACTAAAGTAGGCAAGGCATAGCAGCCAAGTCCAGCCCATGAGTGGACCTTGGGCCTCAAATTTTTTTCCATATAACATTTCAATAATACAGAGGTTGAAGTTAGAATGAAAGCTATAAATTAGATATCAGGATGTTCCAAACGTAATTTTATCCCTTTCATAAGTGTTCTGTGGTCCCATCACGTAGCCAACACATACTGAAGCCCTCTGAGAGAGGATTGTGTCTGCAACTCAGTCTCCAATGGTTTGGGGGAAAGTGTCGGTGCGTTCATACACAGGCAGAGGCAGAAAGGAAGAGAGAACATGCCCGTGCCCACATGGTCGAATGCCAAGGATTGGGATTACTGAGTGAATGGTCTCTGGAAGGATCTTATAATATGTTTGCAACTTTTCCGTAAGTTTGAAGTTATTTTAAAATAAAGTCCAAAAATTAAGTAACACAGAAGGTTTGGAGACTGCATTCAGCGTCAAGAATCCTTTAGAAAGATCTGAGAACCTGGACTAAAAAAGAAAAGTCTCAGGGAATAATCTAACTTAATATCTCACTGAATTAACCCCACGCCCAGCAGGTCTCTGCAAAGATGAAAACAGAAAAGCATGCCTGACGTTCTGCCACAAGAGGTACCCGCCCCTACACGTGGCAAATCCCAGGCATGGGGACCCTGGACCCATCACTGATTGTATGCTTCTCCCTTTAAATTAAACTCCTTGCTTAAACAGGCAGGTTCCTAGTCCCATCACCTTGGAATGTATCTAAATGCATTTTTCATGCCAAAACAAAAGCCTCTTGGATCATTGGTTACAGGGTGAGCTGGGAGGTAGTGATTTACAATTGCAGTCCATAAAGTCTTTTTATTCACAGCGGACAAGTAATTCTCTCAGCCTTAATAATTTTGTGGGAGTCTGATGAGTCCCAGGGATAAATACTGATGGTCCTCTGCCGTCAGATTGGATGCAGGCACCAAGACTAGGCCTAATAAGAATGCATTCAAATTATAAGCTATTATCAGCGAGGAAAATAACTTCAGAAATGTTTCAGAGGAAAATAAACTAATCGACCTGTAAACATGCTTTTGGCACAGACACTTAATTTCCTGTATCAGAGAAGTAGCTTCTTTTAGCACAGAAGACACAATTGTTTTTGTGAGTTAAACAGATTCCTTGTTTCCAAAAATATCGGTGATATTTCTGATTAATAATTATGATCAAGAACTTGATAGTGGTTGGTTCTTGCTGCTGAATCCAGGTGGATGGATGGAGTTTATCACGGTGGTGCAGGGCGAGCTATTAGGACATTCGCACCATTTTCATGCGTTTGGTGGCCTAATTCATTGAGATGTTAGCCATTGGACTTCTGCACTGAGGCACACCAGCTTCTTTGCGTCCCATAATTCTGAGAAGAGGAAGCAACACTGAAATGTTCCAGGGTCATGGGAAAGATTGTTGAATAAGATGGCAGAAGCAACGTGCTTAGGGACACTCAGGAGCAGCCCAGTCCCCTGGAGAGAGGGGTCCTCACACTCACCTTCAGAACCGTCAGTTCCCCAGGTGAACTGTACCCAGTGGTTCTGACCTGGAGCTCTGAGAAAGAAAATGGACACTTTCAACCATTTTCTCTGGAACGTATTTATCTTGTACCACTTCAAATTTTCATTCTCCTCTATCCATTATCGAACTCAATTCTTATAAATACCAACATTTTCCTGTTTCTTTTATCCTGTCGGCTCCTATTACCTATTCTACTCCTGTAGCTGTTAATGTTGTTTTTCCACCCTTGAAAACAGTCCAAAACAGGACCATTTTATTTACAGGTTTTCATGTTGGGTATTATAAAAAGATTGATGTGCACACAGGCATCTTACCGGATAACTTTATAAATAGTGATATTTGAATCAATAAAATGTGAGTATTAATAGCATTGTTAGTAGCTGTTATCATGTGGAAATAGAAGCAAGCTATTAAAATGCACCTGCTCTTTCAAAAAATGTCATTACCTATTTACAGACAGAAACGGTATTTCCCATCTCAATGAGTCTGAGTTAAAGCACATTTTGGGAAATTGGCATCATGCACATTTTGCTGTTTCAAATCTGGTTCCATAAAGGGCCCTTAAGGGTATTTCCAGGTTTGCAAACACGTATGAGTCACAGGTGATCTGTTAATGTTCTTTAGACAGGCTCTGAGGAGGAGGGGAGACCTCAATGGTGGTGATCAGAAATGGAGTAGGAAGTGATTTTGCTCCCCTTCTCCAGGGGTATTTTACAGTGTCTAGAAATATTTCTGATTGTCAATCTAGGGGAGGATTGCTATTAGCATTTAGTGGGTAAAGACCAGGATGCTGAAAAATACCTTACAATGCACAGAACAGCCCCCCCACAATGAAGGATTATTGAGCCCAAGATGTTAATAGAAAAGAGTTTGAGAAGCTCTGCTGTAAGGAACCTTAAGTTGGAAGGATTTGTGAAATTCTCTTGCAATGCGGAGTCGAAATAGTGCAGGTTGGAGGAATTCATACAAAGAAACCACATGCAGCTAGATGCTCTAATTATCCCCACTAGTCCTAGCCACTTATGGAAAGAGCCTAGCAAAAGCTGGCATAGGTAAACTTGTAACCACAGGCCATTTGCCTATGCTGACATGCAAACACATTATATTTAAGCAAAGCCCAGTTTTCCACAGAGGATCACAGACGTCATATTCTAAGAGCTTTACAAATAAGTGAGGACGTGTGTTGCTCTCTGAGATGACTATGGGAATAATACCCGAGATGAACCTACAAACAAAATTTCAGGACAGCCCTGTTGGTAGAGGGATTTGGGAAAAATGCCCAATAATAAAATCTTTATACCTAAGTGGAAAATATAAGAAAAGCTTTTCTTTCATGAATAGAGACATTTAGCCTGCACTTCACTTTGTGTTCCTAAAGTCATAAGAGAACAGTTCACATTTATGCAAAAGCCGACTAGAGAACTGGCGGGCATTGTTCTGTGAAGCGCTCCAGGTATTTCCTTGGCTGTTGACCAACTATTTAACAGACTGTAGCTTTCAGTGTGTTGGTGTGACAAGCTAGTTCAGGCATGTTTTTGTTTGTATTCATGTTATTTGAATAAGATTCAACTACTGTCACTTTCATTAATTAATGGGAAACTCATTAGTCTTAGCATTATTATTAGAGATGTTCCCTTTCTGATACACTCAGACAATGTGCTATCTCATGGCTGCTGCTTGTTTTTCATCGTAGCAGATGACATGGGGATAAAGAAGCCATAGTACCAGGCTCGTGGAGGGCCCAATCTCTCCTCCAAGTAAGTGTGTCTTACAGATGTACACCTCCTGGGACTCTTAGGTCCTTTCTCAGTAACCAAGAAGAGATCTTATCGCAGGCAGGAAGCCCAGAGAGAGCCTACTGGACAGATTGAGGGATGGCATCCCTGAAGGAGCGTTCAAGAACATGGAAGGCAGGGCTGCGAACATCAAGGTGTATTTTAAGAACATTAATCTTAACTACATGGGCTCATGATTTTGTAGTTAAAATAGCAGGCAAGATACAACTCTCCCTTTGTTCTTGTTTTAGTCAGCCTTCTCATTGCTGTGATCAAAAGACCTAGTAAGAATAATTTTGGAGGAGGAGAATTGTATTTGGGGCTCCAGGCTTCAGAGGTCTCAGTCCATAGACAGCCAACCCCGTGGCTCTGGGGTTCAAGGTGAGGCAGGACACCAGGGCTAAAGTAGGTGGAGGGGGAGAGCAGCTCAGGACATGGCACCAGGAAGCAGACAGAGCTCCGCTCATCAGGGACAAAATATGTCTCCAGGGAGAAAGGCATGTCCCCAGTGACACTCTTCTCCAGCCACACCCTACCCGCCTAGAGTGGGCACTTGGTTTAATCCCTATCAGGGGGTTAATGCACTGATTAGGTCCAGGTTCTCGTAACCCGATCATTTCACCTCTAAACTTTCTTGCTTGGTCTCACACATGAGCTTTTGTAGGGACACCTCATATGTAAACCATAATAGTCTCAAAGCAAAATGAGAACTAGGTCACGTTACTTGTCAAATAGACCAAGCTAAAAAACAACTCTCCTCTTAGTTTTGGAATTAAAATTCCATCCAATCTAAGTAACTCCGTCTCACCCAGGGTAATAGCCCAAACAGCAAGCTCTTATTCAGTTTAAAGCTGCCCCTCCCTCGTAGCTCGGCCCTCCTGTGGGGGCTTGGAAAGTTACAAAGTCCAGGAGCATGTGCCAGCCCCTCTCTGGTCTGACCCCAAGCTCCGTTCAATAAGTCATATTTCTAACCCTCCGGGGCACCGAACCACAAGGCGCACAGAGCTCAGGTGGAGGATACCTGTGCCCATTGGAAAGACAGACATTTTCATCCAGGGATCCGCAGTCATAAATCTGGTGGATCCACCAGATGTCCACATCATTTCCCAAAAGGTAGAGTCCCTTTTTGACACCCACCATGTCCAGTGTCACCGACGGCAGATCACGGCAGCACCAAGCAGCTGAGCCTCTGCCCTTTCCTTCATCATTCCCCCCCCCCAAGTCCAGAGGGGTCCAAAACCACACCTTGGAAGGGCTCAAAGCACCACCCTGACCTTTCACTGGGTTCTAGGTTTCCAAGACTGGATCAGGTCCAAGGTGGGGGAAAGATTTACCTGGGAATTCATCTGAAAGTCTTGCTTAATATTCCGGACTAAACTGGAGTTGTGCGGTTATTGAATCACACTGAAGCTTTAATCTCCAACAAGGGACCCTTTGTTCATCATCTCAGAGGTAAGACGGGCCCAAAAGTTCATCCAGGGGCAGAAAAAGAACTAACCCACAGAGAGCTCAGAGGGGCAGAAGATGCACTTTGCAGGGAAACTCACGTTACCTTGATTTACGCTCGTACTCTGCACAGTCCAATGTCCTCCATGAGCTGGTTACACCTTGATTGCATCTTTGGTGGGGTGCCTGACAGCCCAAGGGAAAAGCACACCCCCTCCTTCATTTGCATTCAACCATCAATACCTCCCCAAACACCTTTTCAAAGGAAAGCTCTTTATCTGTCTTTATAATGCCTCGGGCACATTCAAAGCTGAGGATTAAAACTCCATGAACCAACTGGGGGAACAACGTCTGAGCAGAGAACTGTCATGTGAAAGGTCAGCTGTACGTTCATCCTAGTTTAACCATAATGAGCCCAGCAATCAGGCTAAATGTAAACTAAGAAATCAAGTCCTCCATCTTGATGAGGTTACAGTGAGGAAACGGAAGCTTCGCTCAACTCCAGACCACATGGAGTGGTTGTCTCTAGAACCTAGGCCTCCTGGTCAGATAGTCCTGCTTCTTCTTGCTCTAGCCTTTATTTGCACCTATTAACTTTTCATTTTTATTTATTAATTTTTTGCTTATGAGGACGTTTGACCTAGACTACACTGGGGAGCTGGGAGGAAACGACCTACATCCAACAGAACAATTCCCCTGCCTCCATGCAAAGACAAAGATGTGTATATACACTTTCATGTTTCCCTTCTCACCGTTTTGACAACTGATATTTTCCACACACTCTGCATTGGCAGAGGTCCAAAAGGGGGTTAGGACATGTTGACCCACACTGCCAGAGGAAACCTGTCCTTGCAAACCTCAGAGAGCATTTGTGCACCATATACCTGTTCAGTAGCAGAATGAACTAGGCTGCCATTTTAGACATGGTGCATCACTGATGTGCCTTGATGATCACTTCTGTGCTGGGCATGCTAAATTAGACTTATTTAGTGCCAAGTGGATAGGTATTGCCAATTTCTTTCTCACCCTGGAAAATGATAGAATTTTTTTTTCTGATGAAAGAAAGGAATAGTAAGCAGAATCGAAAGCACCTGCATCCCATTCTTGGCCTGCCTCTTACCTTGAGAACTGTTTTCGTTGGCCCATCATGCCTGTGGGTACTTCAAGGACCAGGGGCTCTGTGGACATGATAATATTCGTCCTACCTGCTGTTTTTGGAAAAATTAAAAATACAACCCGCTTAGAGGAGAAATAATTCCTTTCGAATAATTGAACATCTGGGGATTGTTGTGGGGGCATTTGGTACCTCGAACATCTTCAAATAGAATGCCTTCTCCCAGTTCATTACTGAAATAACATGCACAGCAATTTATAAAGTGATAACAGAGCAGCTATTCTGCTTGGAGACAGAATGTTTGACTGGATAAATAAACAGACCTGAGTCAAGTACAGTGTCAGTCTTCCTACTCTTTAGTACTGTAAGCCATGGATCTCTTGGTCATCTTTAAATTTTCATGTATTTGGATCAGAGCCATTTGGTTCAGGTAGCCTTGTTAAAAAGGGATTTGCAGGTCTTTGCAGTGTTGCAGCCCTGCCAAGTTAGAATAACTCAAGACAAGGTCAATGTCTAGGACTCTCTTGTATTAAATCAGCGAGTAAGCTTATATGCATTGCAGATTCCTTGCCCATGAGATCTCTTGTCTAAAACAATCTGCTGAAAGGTGATAGGGTTGAAGCATGGGCTAGACAACATGCATATGGCAGAGAGTTTGTAATATTCTGAGTGGCATCAACTGTGTCCCCCTGGGTCAAGATAGGAACAGGATTGGTCTATCAGTAGTTTAATCCATCTGAGACAAGACTATTTACCAAAACTCTTTCTTATTAAACAGAATTCTGCTCAACAAAATTCTTTGCTGCCTTAGTTGGCAGGAGCCACCTTGTGTCATATGGTGTGTCCTATTCATACTAAAACAGTAATCAACTGCTACAAACTCCGTGTATTTCTGCTCCGACAGAAGGTTTGCTAAACAGACCAAGTGTTTCCCTTATGCTTAGGCACATGGCTATTAAGTAAATTCTGACAAATTGAATCGTAATCATGGAAGATTTGGAGAGCAGTGACATTCCTTAAATATTAAGTCATAACTGAAATGACTGAATCACAAGCAATATTCAGGAAATTTGCTGAAATCTATAATGGATCACTATAATCTCAAGAAGTGTCTTTATATCTCAATTGTTCAAGTATAGGGAAAGAGACTTGCTAAAACCCTAAAACCTACCTAGCAATTTCCAAAAATGAAAAAAAAAAAAAAAACAAAGACATACGGCTCTGGTTCTAAGATGTTCTATGAGCCTTCTGTCAAAGGGTTGAAAAATGTACAAACACTAGTTTGAATATATTAGAAGCCCTGCCTGAACCTTGGTGTTCTTTACTTTAAGAAATGAAAGAGAACTCCAGTGATCTAATAGAGAAGGTCCTCCCTGGTGCCTGTAAATAAGAGAGTGAGTGGAATGACAGCCCGGCCCTATTCCTGCCTGCCAGCCCCTGTGCTCGTGGCTGGGAGGTGTGAACATTACTGAGGGATGGAACTTCAGAGCCTCCTCTAACGTGTCATTCTGCAGAGGGAAACGTGGCCATAGCCACCCCTGCACTTCTACTTATGGAGCAATCATGCCCTACATTTTCCATCTTGTCCTTCCAACTTCTACCAATTAATATTTCTCAACAGATACAGGAAGACATCATTCTAGAAAACGGGGCAGCTAAAAATGGATTGCTCTTGCCAGCTGGGCTAGGAGCAACATTTGCTGATGGTCATTCTGTTCAAGAATCAGAAGGGCATAAGTTTGGCAAATTTTTCTCTGAACAAAGATATAGATGAGGGACACAAGTTCTTTAAAAATAGGAGTAGTAGACATTTAAGCTGGATGGAGCCCAGCATGGTAGCCAGGTAAGAAACTCAGCGTCTTTCTCCATTATGGTGGGCTCTTACCTACTAAGCATCAGCAGCTCAGGAACATGGAGACAAAGGAAAACCCTCTGTCCAAAGATCCGATGCATCTGATCCCACGTGCGGTACCCTCTCACTTATGGGACGTTCTCTCTCTTTGGCTCAATAAGCCAAGTCTCTCTAGCATTTATACCAGGTGTTTATATTTGTGTTGCTGTGTCTCTTATAATTAATCCATAAACCACTTGCTTTGTTACAAAGACTTACACTAAGTAGGACAGGAAGGAGGAAAACAAAAGGACTGTGTGTCCCTGGATGACAAGTGTGAAAGTTAGGAGACGGTTACTGTAGAAGACAGTGATGGTTAGGACGTTGCTTCAATGGTATCGTTCTGAGAATATGTTTCCACAATACCTGGAGATATGTGTTGCTTCCAGAAGTCATTGCCTAGGCCCACTGGTAGGGGACCTTTCATAGAGAAGCCCTTGGTTTGATTAATTGTGCTCTAGGGGAGCTCTGTGCACAACATGAGAGTCAAACTGAATTTTTCAGCAAATGTGATGGGCACTATGACCTTCAACTATGTGTGTCCTGGGGCAGATTTAGACTCAGTTTAGGAACCATCTGGAGAAGAGCCCCATTGGTAAGATATAATTTGATATTTTCAGGCTCTGCAATGCATATTAGAACAGAGCTCTGGGATCAAAGGAAGAGGGCTGTTATTTATTCAGACCCTCACTAAAAGTACCAGATATTTTAGCAGTGAATGCCTGCCTGTGCCTCACTCTGGTTTCTTCTGTATCCTCTGCATCCTGAGTTTCAACTAGAGCATTCCAGAAGTCCCTGAGCACAGTGTCTGTGCAAACCCTCTACACCATCAACGGCTTTCAAGTCTCCAGTTAGATTAAACGGACAATTTCTGAATTTCTCCCCTTTTGATAATAAAGCAAGCAGAGGAATCAATGGTCATTCTCCAGTTTAGTAATCAAATTTATAATTATGCATCTTCCATTCATATGGTGCTTTATAATTTATAGGTCTTATTTGTTCTTCATAAAAAAATCAAGGAGGTGCATATTGTTACCTCTACCTTATGAATAAGGCTAGCGGAACATGGACTAAACCCTAGGAAATATGGAGCTTGGAGCCCTTTCAACTCTTCCACATCTGTCTGTTACACTGAAGACATTGTTACTTTATTTGCAAGGGATTTAGTAACCTGGTTTAGCAAAAACATGATATTAAGCTGAAGTTTCTCTGGTGAAACGGTATTGACCTAGAGTGCCTAGGTTCCCTCCATTCTTGGTCAGTATTTGCTCAGGCAACACAAGCAGATCCATTTTATCAGTACCCTGAGCAAGATATAAGGATTTCTTTAAAAATGGGAAAAAATTATCCATACAAGAGCTGATCCAGCATTTATCTTGGTAGCAGCTACAGAACAGATGGGATTACTTTTGTGAGAATCTAGAGCTGTCTCTGAAGGCATGGCTCCCTATTATTTATGAACACAGTGATTCATTCGTGGATCATTCATTGAGAGACATTTTTGTCAGTGCTGTGCTAAGAGATAAGGTGTAACAGTGACAAGGAACAGTTCCTGCAACCAAGGGCCTGCTGTCCACTAGCCAGGCCGCTGGGGCAGAGCGAGGTAGCCACATGCACAACACTAGGACTTCAGTACAGAAAGAAGGGCCCTGTGCAAGGCCTGAGGGCCCAGGAGGAAAAGCCCCAGAAGGAAACCACTGAGCTGAGACAGAAAGGGCGGGTCCTAAGCAGTGTGGGTGGGGCTGGGAGCAGGAAGCTGCACCATTCAGCGTGGGCAGGAGTCTGTGGCCAGCATAGTTCTGCTCAGGCTGCATTCCAGCCTTTATGCTTTGGTTTTTAATTTCCATTTTAAAAACTAGGAGAGGCATGCTTGGAGAATTGGAGGGACGGATCCAAGGTCACATAGCTATAAAGTAAGAGATCCAAGAACTAATACCAAGGCTGTGACCAGGGTGGTTTCACAGAAGAAAGGCACTGGACTGTAAGTCAGGCCGCTGGAATCCTGCTCTGTCACCAAGTCCCTGTGTGGCCTTCAACAGGTCACTGCAGAGCTATGCTCTGCTTCCCTTATCTGAAAAAGGAGGGGATTTAAACCAGATGACCTCCAAACTGTCCTGAGTGCTCCTGCTAATGCATTTAACTCTTGCCTGCTCAGGAGACTTCAAGTTCAAGAAAATCCTGAAAAAATAAAGAGCAACTACTAATGATGATTTATTGTGATCTATATGTTCTAAAGGCATATGACAGTGGAAATTTCTCACGTGTGCATATGTGGAAGGGACAGTATCTCTTTAAAGCCTTTTACATTTTTGAAATGATTAAACTATTTTGGACGAATATCTCTTCTATATTAACAGTTATGTAAGGACTACGATTTTATATTGTTTCATGGCCATCTTTTGAAATGCTGAATTAAGAACCAGATCTATTACAGAGAATTTTTGTGACTGCATTTTATAATTTTTTAAATGTACATTTTTGGTTATTGTAGTGAGGACACTCACGTGAAGAAGTACAACTGGCCAAAAAATATACAAAAGGGGCTCAATATCTGTAGCCAGCGGGGAAATGCAAGCCAAAATTCATTAAGATTCCATGTTACCCCCGACAGAACGGGCACTATCCAAAAAGGAAACAAAAAAAATGAGAAATGCTGTCAAGGATGTGGAGAAAAAGCCACCCTCAGACACTGCGGCTGGGAATCTAACCTGGTACGTCCACTGTGGAAAACAGGAGGGAGGTTCCCAAAACCCTGGAAACAGAACTACCAGCTGATCCAACTGCACTCTCCTGAGTAGGTACCTGAAGGAAATGAAGTCAGCATACAGAAGAGACACCAGCCTGCCCACGCCAACTGCAGAACTGTTCACCACGGCTAAGATGTGGAATCAGCCCCGGGGCCCAACAGAGGAGTGGATACACACACACACATACACACTCACACACACAGAAGTATTATTCAGTATTATAAAGTATTAAAGAATAAAATAATGTCATTTACAAAAAATAGATGGAAGCAGAGGATATCATATTAAACAACATAAGTCAGACACAGAAACACAAATATTGCATGTTTTATTTCATATGTGGAAATTTAAAAAATAAAATAGAATAACCTGAAAGGAGAAGAGTGACTATTAGGAATGAGAAGGGACGGGGCAGCAGGGAGGGGGGACATGATCAAAGCACGAGATTGGAAATGTCACGCTGAAACCCATTCATTTGCACAATTAATGTGTGCTGATAATTATAGTAGAAATAATAAAGTTAATGACACTGTTTTATACCAAAAAAAAACCCTTAAGTTTCCTTGAGAAAGACTCATGTACCCCAGGAAAGAGATTATTTAAACACACAAAAATGGAAGAAGGCAGAAAGCAGACCGATCCAGAATTCTTGTGAAATGCTGAATTTTCAGGGTTCTATTAGGGGTAAATTTGTAAGGCTAAAATCTTGATAGCAAAATACTTCTTAGTGATCAAAAGCATTTCCAATGGCGTTTCAAATTTTGATTTTTCTTAGCATCTGCTTCAGAGACATCCACTTGGGCTATCTCCTAACGATGAAGATGATACAGTGATCTATATGTTTCTAGAGCAACTTGTCCTGCTCTGGTAGATTTGGGAATATTTTCCATATATATTATCACATTTTGACCTTATGACACCATGTGAATTAGGTAAGCAGTTTCCTCAGGTTGCTGTGACAAATGACCACAAACTAGGTGGCTTCGGACCACATAAAGGTACAGCCTCCCAGTTCTAGAGACTGAAGTCACAGCAGGCATCAGCAGGGCTGCACGCCCTGAGCCTCCGGTTAGACCGCTCCTCACCTCCGCCTGCTGCGGCTGTGCCATCCAGCAGAGCTGTTCCCTAGGTGGCAACTGCACCTGTCCCACCTCAGCCCCTGTTGTTCTACCGTGGTCCCCCTGTGTGCCTGAGTCCAGGTCCTCCTCTCCATACAAGTCTCCAGATTGGATCAGCATCCACCCCAATGACATCGTCTTAACCTGATCACACCTGCAAAGACCCCACTTCCAAATAAGGTGCTATTCGGAGCTGCAGAGGTTTAAGGTTTCTGTATCTTTTTGAGGAGCCAAATCCAATGCATAACAGGCAGTTTTGATGTGCTTATTTCCATTTTATAGAGAAGTGAACGAAGACACGGGGCACCTAAGTGGCTTCTCCAAGGTCATGCAGACTGTTACCAGCAGAATGGAGACAGGGGATCTGTACTCCAATTCATTAACCAGGCACACTCCACCAGAGGAACCTCAAAGGCTACCGAATCATCTACTGGTGTGCCTGGAATCAGAATTTGCATCACCCAATTACCTTAAAAGGTGTCTTACCTCTAGAACAAACTGCTTGAGCATGAGTGCAGGCTTGGTTATCATTTATAAAAACCAAACTCAATTGCCTTTGGGTATAACTATATCATATGACATAATTCTGATAGGGGAGAATACATTTCCTTTCTAAAACACATTTTATAGCATCTTCTTCCAGCTAACTTGAGTGTAAAAAAAAAAAAAGAACATTCTTTAATCAACTCCATTCAAAACCCCAAACATTCTTTGGCTGCTGTGAATAGTGCAGAAGTAAACCTGAAATATTCTGTGGTACTTGTGCAACATGTTGGAACCTCACTCTTCAGTTTATCTTCCAAGAAACACTTCATTTTGGGTCCCATGATAAAAGGGACAAATTAAAACATAGATCTTTCAAGCACTAATGTAGATGTCCAAAGAAAGTGTGCTGCTCCCTTTTCTCAGATCCAATTTATCAATGGCATCCTCTACCTAGACGAGTCTTTTCTCATATATAAGCAAGTGTCTCTACCCTGGGATCTCACCTACTTACCATGGTGTCCGTACAGCTGTGGGCCGGGACAGGAGACATCTATGAAACCACTGCGTGGGCTCTCCTCTCTAATTCATGATTGTTCTTAATTAGAGTTGGTAAGGAATTCCCCTGGAGCCTTTCTTCATGGTCCACTGACTGTTGGTGGAATGAATGATTTCACGGTATGGAGCTCCGGCATGAGCCCTGGAGCTGCAGGCGGCCCACCGAGGTCCAGGTGATGAAGACAAAGGGCAAAGGTCAGGAAAGCCAATAAGAAATTCAAGCTCTAGGTGCCTATTGATTTTGTGTGTTGTGGGCCTAGCTGGATCCATTGACTTCGGGGATGTCCTGTAGGCTGTACTTAATCGTGATAAAGTGGCTTTCATTTATGAATGAGCATTGGCCACAGCCGTTCACTGGGGCTATTGCAGTTCAGGAAATGCAGTGCTAATGAGGGAGATGAACTCCCTCCCTTCACCTTGGTGGGTATTTTCCATTCCAAAGCAATATCGTCATGGCCATCCACAGGAGGCTGAGATTGAGAGGTGACCCCCACCCCGGGAAGCAGACAACCTGGCTCTATCCTGGTGTGCATGCCTTCTGATCTCGGCTGTCCAGGTAGCCTGTTTATAAGGTGAAAGAACTGGATAAATAGATTTTAAGACTCTTCCATCTTCTTCTTCTATCAGCTACAGCCCTGGGCCATCCCACACGCCAGCCAACACAACAAACTTGTAATACCTAGAGCACAGTCACAGGTGTGTATAAAACCCTCCTCAGGACAGAGGGGAGCACCAGGTGAGCAGGTCAGACGCTGGCATTCTTTAACAATACCAGTAGGTCACAGAGACTTATTGCATGCCTGCCCGAATCTCTGTGATATTATTGCATGACATGTTGATAATTTTTTAAAGAAAATATTTTTTTATAACAAAACCAGATGTTTTTTTCTGAAATTTGTTTACCTTTGACTTTGAAAGATAAGAGATTGTGCTATGCTGATAGTCACTAGAATTTCCATGAGAGTTGGGGCTGCATTGATCTGCTTCATCACTAGACCTCCAACCCTAGGACAGCATCTGGCACTCAGGAAATAGTCACAGAAATGGATGAATTAATGAGAACTAATAGTAAACTATCCTTCATCAACAAGATCCCTGAGACAGCTTGATCCTGTGAGCTTTCTTCCATCCCAGAGCTCTCCTGAAAACCCAAACCATGTATTTCAAAACAACCTTAAGCACACATTTAGACAGGGATTTTTAAGTGACTCTCAAGAGCCTCCTTCTTGCCTACCCAATAAAGGATGCTTCTTCCTCCTGCCTTCCCTGCATGGGACCCTCTGCACAGCCCATGCAGCTGGAGGAGGGACTTGGGCCAACCAGAGGCAGCCTGCATTCATTGTCTGTGCCGCATAACTAGAGAGTTCCAAGCCTTTAATTCCCTGTTCACCAATATATGACCTTTCAATTAAAATAACTGGTTTTCAAACCTCTCTGCATCCATGAGATAGTAAGTCACAGAAAGAAACTGGACAATGCTAGATAAAGAAAAGAGCTAGGAAAACCTTGCTAAATAGTGAAAGAACTGCTTTAGTCATAAGTCTAAGAACAGGCCCAGAAGGGGTTCGAAGCCATGAATAAAAGGTCACAGTGTCCTCTCCCATTCCCTTAAGGTTCCTACTGGGCCCTCCTCTGCCATCTTCCTCATCTATCAGAAAGACCCCGTTCTATGTCACAAGATAGGGAAGTCAGAGAAAATGCCATTTGAAACACCACGCTTAATCACTGCAGAAGTTATCAAGGGTCTCCTGTTACAGTTTCTCATGTTTGTCACTCAAGGGCCTGCTCTGGAACTATCAATAGGAGGAAACTAATTTTAAGAATTAAAAATCTGTGGCTAAGAAGTGAGACCTCATGCAGACTGTGCCTGCGCAGACTCTATTCATCAGGAATGGGGACTTCTTCAATCCTGTATCTCTATCTTCAGCAGCTGCCTTCATGAAAGTCTAACCCACTAAAAATTGGAAATTTCCCAATTTGCTTGACTCTACTGAAATCTAGCTGGCCACCAGAATAAATGCAAACAAAGGTGCTCCCCTTTCTCAAGCTAATATCTATTTCTGCTAGATACCTATTTCTTCCAGCAGGAAAGCAGCATCATGAGAAGGAAAAAAGGAACCTGGTCTCTAGGAGGTGCCAGCACTGAGCAGTGTCATGGAGACATTTGACCAACGTCTCTGGTCAGGAGAGTCAGATGCAATCTGCTCACTGAAGAGGAAACAGAAAATAGACACCGTGAGAAACAGCATGGTCTTCTGTTACCTACACATTTCAGGTAAAAAAAAAGAAAAAACGTAGATCACTCTTGGTGCTACACAGAGGAGATCACTGACTGTGGAATCAGATAGAAGAGTGTTCAAATCAAGGTGCTTCCATTATTATCTCTGAACCATAAATTTGATTCCCAATTCTCACCTATTAAATGAAAATGATAAGGACTGATGGTAAATAAATAATACAATGCACCAACCACACGGGTGTTGGACTTACATATGGTGCTAAGTGAAGAGTGCATAGTTTTTTGTACATTTGGTTCCAAACTTCATAACAAGTGATATTGGTGGAGGTTTATTTTAGCTCAGTGAGGATTAAATTTTCTAGGAGTTAAAACTCCCAAAGGTCCAGCCACTGGACTGCCCTCCATGAAGTGGTGACTTCCACATCATCAAGAGCCTTCAAGCAAAACTAAGTGACCTTTTATCGGGCATGATAAGCAGGGAGCTAGGCACAAGGCATATTCTGGCATTTAAATGTGAAGCTCCTGGGAGGCCTTGGAATTCCTGAAAGATTCTGAAACAATGAGCACAATTTTTCTGATTATTCTTGAAAAGCAAAGATAATGATGTTAGGCAGAAGGCAGGAAATTTGTCACAAGACATTGAGTTTGGCTTAAATGGTAACTTTGCATGTCCAAAAAATTAGTATTCAGACTCATGGTTTTTTCTTTCCTAGCAACAGACTTCGGTAAAACAGAAAGGTCCAAACGTTCCCCAGCCTCTAGCTTTGGGTTGTCTGTTTGAATCGCTTTCACCGCTCCACTTCATCCCTTCCTCCCCAGTTGAAAAGCAGACGGGACATAGGGACTTCAGCAAGTGCTGCTGATCCATCTGGGAAAACTTCCAGCTATTTCCAATTCATCAGAATATGCCCTGGGAATTCTCTTCTCTAACCTATTCTCCATCCAGAAAGAGAGGAAGAAGCACGGCCTCCCTCTCTCCCCTGGAGACTCAGGGACTGAGAAAGGAGTGCCTGGTCTCTCAAGGCAGCAGCAGCCTGAGAAACTGACCCTGTCCCCACAAGGACAGTTTTCTTCCTTGCACCTCAGACTTGATCTGCATGATCCTAGAGAAAAGCAAAACCCGAGGAGAGGGAGGGAGCCTAGACTCTTAGGGTTAAGGACACTGAAGTGTCTCATAGGAGAAAATGCTTGCAAGTAATATATTTTGTTAGTGTCTAGTATGTGGAATATGTAAAGAAACATTACAATCCAAAAATAAAAACATAATTAATACAGCCAGGGGTGATGGCACCCACCTGCAATCCCAGCAACTCTGGAGGCTGAGATAGGAGAATCGCAAGTTCAAGGCCAGCCTCAGCAATTTAGTGAGATGCTCAGAAACTTAGTAAGACCCTGTCTCGAAATAAAAAATAGAAAGGATGAGGATGTATCTCAGTGGTAGAGTACCTGTGGGTTCAACCCCGTACCAAGAAAGATAATTAACACAATTTAAAAAGGGGAGATAGATGTCCACAGACCTTTTCTCGGAGAAGATATACACACAGTACAGAGAGGTATGCAAAGATAATCAACATCACTAGTCATTCCAGAAGGGCAAATCAAAACCACAAATCACCACCTGCCATCCACCAGGATAGGGAGACAGACATTAGTGAATGTTGAAATAGAGACAGAAAAAATTGGAAGCTAGTTCTTTCTGACCAGTAGGATACTGACCACAAATTAGTAATACAAATAGAATCTGACAAACGACCAGTTTTATAAAATAGACGTCACTGAGTACTCCCACGATATCAATAGGAGCATCTCCAGCTATTAGATCCCAAGCAGTGAATGATCATCGGAGAGAAGATCAGAAGCATGTGGCTGCTGATGCTGAGTGGAATCCCAGGATTCGCTCCTCCCCTCCAGTCGCACACTGAAGCAAGGACACCCCTTCCATGGCACGGCTATGAAGATTAGCGAAGCTGCATCTCCCACCCAAATTTTAGTCTGGCTGAAAATGTTCCTTGTGATTTTAAAGAGACATTCATAAGCTTTTCTTTTGTACCAGAGAAAATGTCAGCTCAAAAAACTGTTTGCATGTGTTGCTAAAAACATTGTTTTATTCCAATAAAATGGAGACATGGAACAGAAAAGCCAGGTAACCCAGTGCCTTCATTATCTACTGCTGCCTAACAAGCCAACCCATAAAGGTTTTTTGCTTCATTCTGCTTCTTCTTCTGTAGTTCAAGGATTTGAAAAGAGCGAGGCTGAGAGCTTCATCTCTGATCCAAGTGTCACCATCCAGGGTGACGGAGGTTGGAGGGTTCACTTCCAAGATGGCTTTCCACCCTGTGACTGACAACCTGGTGCTCTGCTGTTGCTCAGCTCTCCCCCCTCCCCCCTTCCTGTCTTTCCATGCCGTAGCTCATTATCTGGAAATTCTCTGTGTGGCTTGGTCTTCTTAGAGCCCTGGGGTCTGAAGGAATTCATGCTTCTGACATGACACTAGCTCCTCAGAGAGAGGAAGCAGTATCTGGCAGATCATTTAAAAAGAGCTATGTCCAGAATCCACATATGGTCCCTTGTACCATACCGTCTTGGTCAAAGCACTCAAGAGAGCCTGTCCAGATTCCAGGGAGAAGAGAGAACTACCCTCCACTCCTTGCTGGTGAAGTGGCAAGGTCACACTGAAACAGGAGATATTATTGCAATTGTCTTTAGGAACCACCACCTGCCACACCCAGATTTTCACCCTGACATCAACCTTGCATGATGTTCCCAAGAACTGGACTCTTCACTTGACAGAGTAGAAATGGAACTAGACTCCACTTAGGATCCTTGATTGCCAGGAACAGAGCCCCACTCAAATGATCTTAACAAAGTTCTTACAGGAAAACACAGCAGACTGCTGCTAAAACAAGCAGGTCCTCAAGCACCCGCCACACCCTGTGGCATCTCTTGGAATTTGGGGATGTGGGTCTTCTTTCTTGGGAGAGTGTGGCCTGATAAATCTGATTTGATGTTTGTCCTAACACTTTCTCATGGTCCATTCTGCATCTCTATAGGGCCCATCAGTCTTAACCCCTGGTTAAACACATTCCAGGTTAAGATTTCACGGGGTCAGTCGCCCCCACATTCCCTTTGCCCTCCACACCTCTCCACAGCAAGAATTAGCCTGAGCCTCTTCCCACTCCAAGATTGTCTGCTGTTTTGTCAATTATACCCACTACTTAATCAGCTGTGGCAGTTAGGGCTGGGGAGATGGGTGTTGAAGACAAAGATGACATCACTTGGTACAAAAGCAGGGGCATCTAGGAAGCATGATTATCATAAGAAATACTACTAAATAATCTCCAACGTCACTGGGGCTCCAAGTGCATATGGATTTTGTAAAGGTACTTTCCATTAGCGTGTGCAGTAACACAATAGCCTCCTCATTCCGCAATGCCTCATGGAGTGCTCTAAAAAAGGGGGCTACTGAGTAGCTTCCATTCCCTGGAGAGAAGAGAGAGTGCTTCAGGGACCCAGCCTAATTTCCTATAGCCATTCTATTATCCTGGCTGTATCTGCGGTTTCTATTAACCCTTCTGTGCTATTGATCAGCCTGGTCACAATGAAAGAGCTTTATTGAATTCCAACTAATGGAAACTCATTACATGGCCTAGATAATTAATTACCAATTCCTTCCTTTTAGTGAAATTGAAACTGGCTGTGGAGAGCAGGCTGCAGGAGGCTGGTAATGCAGCCTGTTTGAAGGTTTATTTAATGCCACGAGGAGCTCTCTACTGTGGCCTTGGAGATGTGTCTGATGTACTGCAACCCTTGATACGACCTAACCACTTTCCTTTAAAATAAACCATTCTTTTTCAAACAAGAATCAACTGAAAGGAAGCACTTAAACTGTACAAAGCAAAAATATGAAAACAAAAATATAAATCACATGACAACAGGAAAGTCAGGTATCTCTTTGCTGGTTTTAAACCAGGTCATCAAAATGTTTTTTTTGCAAAGTCCCAGATAAACCAGAATTAGGAGGTGGGTCATGTATTCAGTCTTGTCTTTTGTTCACCTGCTCCATGGGACTGCTAGGTATATTGTTGATTTTCAAAGAAAAGTGAGCCACTGAGCAGATAGAAATACCTGACATATGCAGAGAACTCATCACGTTAACACAGATGGAGCAAAAAAACGAGAAGATGGTAGTTACCAATCATAGGTGCCATTGGCTGAATGCCTCCTCTCTGCTGGCCCTGGGCTAGCTCGTTTACCTACAGATGGCCATTCTCCCCCTACCCCATGGCACTGGGAGTTGAAACTAGGTGCACTCCACCGTTGAGCTACATCCCCACCCCTTATTATTATTATTATTATTATTATTATTATTATTATTATTTATTTTGAGACAGAGTCCTGCTAAGTTGCCTAGGCTGACCTTGAACTCACAGTCCTCCTGCCTCAGCTACAGTTGGCCATTTCTATCCAGGGGTCCAGTATTCATGAATTCAATTAAATTGAAAACATTTGGGGAAAAAAAGGTTGTATTGAGTATATACAGGCTTAGTTTTCTTGTCATTATTGCCCAAATAATACAGTATAACAACTATGTGCAGAGCATGTACATGGTTTTAGGTATTATAAGTAAACTGGAGATGATTGAAAGTCACAGGAGGACGTGCATAGCTTATGTTCAAGCAGCACACCACTTTGTGTAATGGACATTAGCATCTGCAGATGTGGTGATCCATAGGGGTTCCTGGAACCAATCCCCCACGGATGCTGAGGGATAATTATATACGGTGTCATTTATTCTCACAACTCTACAATGCAGGTTATATCAATACCTGTTTTGAAGGTGAAGATAAATGCTTAATTAATCAAATCACCCAGGGTCATAGGGCTGTAATTTTGAAAATGCAAGTTGAGGTCTGCCTGACTGATGAAGCCTACTCAGTCCATTACACCATGCTACCTCCCCAGTGCCCATGGGATAAAGGGTCAAGTCACTTCAAAAATGATTTACAGGAGACATGCAAAAAACAACTGTATACATAGATACAAGTGCCACACGGAAAAGACAGTCGCCTCCAGAGTTAAAGACTGAGAGCAGAGAGTGCGTCCATCAACACTGAGACAGTCATGTGAAACATAATGGAAGTTTGTGTTTGGCAAAACTTGGCCCTGACACAGTTGAAACCTGTAAGGCAGGATAAAGCCCAGAAATTAAGAGCAGACTTTCAGCACTGGGTTCAATCTTCTATTTCATAAGAGGGAGAGATTTGAGTAATGCCAGGTAGAGAGGATAAACTTGAATTCATTTCCTTCCAACAGAAAGCACAAGTGAGACGCAAGAAGCACTGAACTGCCCTTGATCTGCTCTGACTTGGTCATCAGGCAGCAGGATACCCACGGCATTCTGGACACCTGCAGGAGGCCAGCCGCCCACGCTCCAGCCTGCTGACCCTCCTGCTGCCTCCTGCTGACCTCTCTGCTCACCTGGAGTCGGTAGCATTTGTGCCCTACTCTGCCAGTCATTCCCGTTACGGCAATCTCACAATTTATCATCCCGCAAACTGATGGAATAAGGAGTTTCAAAAGAAAACCAGTTGCTGGTTGTATTTAAACAGAGGAAAGAAATCTGAATGCTCTGTAACACTTGAGTATTGTCCAGTTGGGTGCAGATGATGATCAACAGAGATGAAGTATCAGAGACTAGATTATTTTTAACTATAAATAAATGGAAGGAAGACCAGCAAAACAGAAGGGGAACAGGGAGAGGGAGGAGGAGAAGGAAAGGGGAAGCACTGGAGGTTGAACCAGAGCAAATTGTATTCCATGCTCATATGATTATGACAAAGTGAACCCTGAAAGAACAAACAAGGCTTGTTGTCAGAGCAAATGCCCGTTTATTGAGGAACAGCTCTACATATTTATAGAGCCCAGGGGTGTTTTGACAGTTGGCATGGGGTGCTTTTTGATTGGAGGGTAAGGATCAGGTGAGCCAGCAGGGCAAGTCTGATTGGTGGGTAGGATCAGGTGAGCCAGCAGGGCTGGTCTGATTGGTGGGTAGGATCAGGTGAGCCAGCAGGGCTAGTCTGATTGGTGGGTAAGGATCAGGTGAGCCAGCAGGGCTAGTCTGATTGGTGGGTAAGGATCAGGTGAGCCAGCAGGGCTCACCATTGGATGGCAGGATCATGTGAGCCTAGCAGGGCTCACCATTGGACAGCTCTTCTTGGAGGATGGGGAAGTTAGTCTTTGGAGCTGGGGCAACTCTCAACAAACCCCACTATTATGTATAACTACGATGTACTATTTAAAAAAACTAAGAATCATTAAAGATTAAAGGTTTTATGAAAACCCATTACTCTGTGCTCATTTCATAGGATATTCCTAAGGACTTGCTCATTTTAAGAAAATTAGAATTAAAAAAAAAAGAAAATTAGAATTAACTCATTACGTGTAGTTCATGCAAGTAGAACAATGCAGACATCAGTTAATGTAAACTCACTTAATAGACCTGAGATATTTTTCAAAATATGTAATTATGATTTAAAATAAAATTTTTTATTTTTTATTTTTTTATTTTGGTACCAGGGATTGAACTCAGGGGCACTCAACCACTGAGCCACATTCCCAACCCTATTTTGTATTATGTAGAAACAGAGTCTCACTGAGTTGCTTAGCGCCACACCATTGCTGAGGGTGGCTTTGAACTTTCGGTCCTCCTGTGTCAGCCTCCCAAGCCGCTGGGATTACAGGCAGGCGTGTACCACATGAAACACGTCTAATCCCCTGTAACAACTATAGACACGGTTAGGCCTCTGAATCCACAGGTTCCTCACCATCTATGAATTTAAACAACTTCAGTGGGAAATATTTTCTAAGAAAATTACAGAAAGTCCCCAAATGCAAAACCTGAGGTTTCCAGGCACTTATCTCTGAGCTGGTACCATGGAAAAGAAGTGACGTGCAGGCACGTCCTGCTGCAGCCAGCTGCCCCCAGCAGACGCCCATCTCTCTCAAGCACTGAGCAAGGTCTCCCTCCCCTCTCATTTGTGAGTCCTGTGGTTTGGCCCACTGCGGCTGCGTCTGCACGGAACATCTGCAGACATTTTTCTTGTCGCTCTCCCTCAGCAATATAGCATCACACCTATTGATATGGTACTGACGGTGCAGTAGGCATTATAAATCATCTAGAGATGATTTAGAGTTCCCAGGAGGATTTGCATAACTTATAGGCAAATACCACACACCCTTATACCAGGAACCTGAGCAGGTGTGGATTTTGGTATCTGAAGGGGTCATAAAACCCATCCCTCCTGGACGCCAAGAGACCTCCATTTTTAATGACTCAAACCGTGAGCTGCTCAGCTTCTCTGGGCTAGAGATTCATACTGTGCCACAGGTTTCTTCACAGGAGGCACGGTGAGACCTTGACTTAGACACAGGTTGAATTCCCAACATCTCCTGGGACATATCTCTGCTGTCCTAGCTGCTGGGTGACTATCTAAGCCCTGGTGCTTCTCATTCCCCACCGCCTGGCTGTCACTGACTCTCCCCCCTCGCCCCCTCGTCTCCCTCTCCCCCTTTCTATGGAGGTCACCTGAGGCCCCCTGGCTTGCTCCAGATCCACATCCCCACCCGTGAACTGGCCAGCCTGAGGAGGGCCCAGGGGGCGAAAAGGAAAGGAAATGAGACTCTTCTTTAGAAACAGAAGAGGTCACACCTGCACCTGTTCTCATTTTTATCCCACTGACATTTGAATAACTAATTGGACAGACCTCCGCTCATTCCCAGAAGACCCCCCAATGGGCCTTTTAAAACTTTAGCGTTGACCCTGGGCTGACGTCAATGCCAGGGAAGAATCTGTCACCACCCAACAGTCAACCGTGCTTGGATGAGGGGACATTGAAAACCTGTGGGCTGGACACGATAGCACCTAGACAGATGAGGCAGACCTTCCGAGGGAGCCGGAGCCGAGAGGTGGGGAGGGAGGAGACCGAGGCTCTGACGTGGAACTACCAGGGGTCCAGCTGCTGGTTGCAATCTGATTTCCAGAGGTTAGAGTAGTGAGGGCCAGAGGACCACCCAAGGTCCTGAGGGACTTATGGTTCTTGACATAGCGGGCCCTACAGCAAAGGGATGCGTGTGTGGGAGAGTCCTCAGTAGATGCTCACACATTTAATGGGGTAGAGGCCCACAGGGAGGACGTGATGGAGGCCGCCACGCACTGTCTAGATTTTTGCAGGAAGAATATTTCAGGCACAGGCCGCTCCAAGTGCAAATGTCCTGAAGCCGAACTGTGCCTGGTGTGCCTGAGGAATGCGGGGCCAGGGTGGCTGCCGCTGACTGAGCAAGGAGGGAGAGAACGGGTAGGATCAGAGCAAGCAAGCCGGCACAGTGCATTCTGGGCCACTTTATGCCACACCAAGTGACACCAAACGCCCTGAGTCGATGGTTGGAGCTCAAGTCTAGAAACAAAGTCAGACACAAATGGCCATGTTGTGAGATGGCATTTCTAGGGACTTCAAGAACTGATACCAGAGAGGGACAGAAGTCCAGATAGGTGGGGGTGATGGGTAGCCGACAGAGGGACGTCCTCCCTGAAGGGCATCTTCCCCTTCTCCTCTAACAAACCTGGCGGGACTTCTGCTGCAGTTTGTGGTTTGCTCAGATTTTTCTTCTGCAAAGACATAGAGCCAAGAAACACCATGACACTCTGGGACCCCCACCAGGGACAGGGAAAGGAGTCACTGGTAGAGAAGGAGCAGGAGGAATCTCTGGGGAGAAGGAAATGTTCAACCCTGCGATGCAGATGGGAGTTACCTGGAGACACACGTAAGTGAGATCTTGTGGATGAGCCGCTTGACTCAGGCATCTCTGAGGCACAGAACTTGATTCACATGGACACCATTAGCCCACCCCATCTCGTTCCTCCAAGCCCAACCACTGTCTGCAATGATATCGTGACTCACACTTTTTTAAGTGAATATGTGACGCATCACTTCATAGGCTCAACAGTAAAAACCTACCTGTGACTACTTCCCTCCCTCCCTCCTTCCCAAGGGAACAAATATTTTCTAGCTTTCATTGTCATAAATGAGTTTTGCTTGATATTGAACTTTATGTAAATGATAGATTCAGTGCACACCATAAGGTATCAAGTTCCGTGTCAATCGGTTTCCCATTATATAATGAATACCTGAGATAATCAATGGGTAAGGACAAAGGTTTACCGTGGCTTAAAGCTAAGGAGGTTCCAGGCTGTGACTGCTTGTCCCCATTGCTTTTGGACATGTGGTATAGCTAAGGCTTGGACACACAGGACATAAAAGCCTTAGAAAATTAAGCACTTGGACTGGGGATGTGGCTCAAGCGGTAGCGCGCTCGCCTGGCATGCGTGCGACCCGGGTTCGATCCCCAGCACCACATACCAACAAAGATGTTGTGTCCGCTGAAAACTAAAAAATAAATATTAAAATTCTCTCTCTCTCTCTCTCTCTCTCTCTCTCTCTCTCTTTAAAAAAAAAAGAAAATAAAGCACTTAAGTCATACTAGCAATGCCTGGAGACCACTCAAGGATAGTTCAAAACTGACTTTTCAAGAATGGACACAAAAGAAGGCGCAGCTCACCCACTCAGCTGCCTTTTGATATCATAAGCACTAAATCCCCCACAATAACATGATACGCTCCCCCCAAATCAAAATGGACCTGGGAAGAGCCCTATCCCCATCTGTGCTGCACCAAAGTACCCCAAACTCTCCGTTCTCAATGAACAAGCAGCTTCCCTCTCCAGGCCCTATGAATGCCCCCGTCCATGCCCAGGGGGAGGAGGATGGGGGCCTTCTTTTCGGCTCCTCTCCCACTCACCCGTCCACCTCCCAGGAAGAAACTTCGTTTTCACCAAACGTGTACCTTGGTGTTGTCTTTGAGGCAGAGAGCCCTGGTCTGGTGTGCACATCATGATGGGAGATTGTGACAGAACAGAACTACCCACCTCATGGCCAAGAGGCAAAACATAGAGCCATGTCCCTTCCAACGCCATGCCACCGATGACCTAAAGACCGCCACCTACCACCAGGCCCACCTCTCAAAGGTTCCAGCCCCTGATAGTCTCACACTGGGGTCCAAGACTTTCCACATGGATCTTCAGACGACGCTGATCCAAACCACAGCAGTCTGCTTTCCTTCAGTATGTGGGTTCTGAATTTCAACAGACAGATTTCAAGCAATGAAACAGAAGACACCATGAAAAGCTTAACAACCAAGAAAAGCCCAGGACCAGATGGATTCTCAGCCCAGTTCTACCAGAACTTCAAAGAAGAACTAACACCGATCCTCCTCAGACGATTCCATAAAACAGAAAAGACGGGACCCTTCCAAACTGCTCCTATGAAGCCAGGATCACCCCGACACTAAAACCAGACAAAGACACTTCAAAAAAAGGAAACTTCAGATCAATATCCCTGATGAACATAGATGCAAAAATTCTTAATAAAACACTAACAAATCACAATTAAAAGATATTAAAAGAAAGGAACTCAAAAAAGTTTAACCCAAAAAAGCAAATAACCCCATCGATAAATGGGCAAAGGAACTGAACAGGCACTTCCCAGAAGAAGAAATCCAATCCATTAACAAATAGATGAACAAAGGTTCGACATCTCTAGAAGATAAGGAAATGCAAATTAATACTACACTAAGATTTCAGCTCACCTCCGTCAGAGTGGCAATTACAAGAATACAAATAATAATATATGTTGACAAGGATGTGGGGGAAAAGGTACATTCATACATTGCAGGTGGGACTGTCGATTGGTACAACCATTCTGATAAGCAGTATGGAGATTCATCAGAAAACTTGTCATGGTACCACAACCTGACCCCATTATCCCACTCCTCCTTGGTATATATACCCAAAGGACTTAAAGTCAGCATAATACAGTGATGTGGCCACATCAGTGATTATAGAAGCTCAATTTACAACAGCTAAGCTATAGAACCAATCTAGGTGCCCTGCAACAGATGCATGGATACAGAAATCGTGGTAAATATACACAATGGAATATTACTCAGCCATAAAGAAAAATGAAATCATGTTATCTGCTAGTAAATTGACAGAACTGAAGACTATCATGCTAAATGAAATAAGCCAATCCCCCCAAAACCAAAGGCCAAATGTTCTTTCCGATATGTGGATGCGAACACACCATAAGGCAGGAGAGGGAAGAATTGAAGAAGTTCACTGGATTTGACCAAGGAGAATGAAGGGAAGGGAGAAAGAATAGGAATAGGAAAGACAGTAGAGTGGATCAGACATGACTTTCCTATGTTTATAGATGACACACAGCCAATGGAGCCCCACATCATGTACGACCACAAGAACGAGATCCTAATTAGAGTAAGTCATACTCCACGTATGTATAATATGTCAAAATACACTCCATTATCATGTTTGTTTATTTTTTTGTTTTTTTTAATTTTTTTATTGGTTGTTCAAAACATTACAAAGCTCTTGACATATCATATTTCCTACATTAGATTCAAGTGGGTTATGAACTCCCATTTTTACCCCAAATACAGATTGCAGAATCACATCGGTTACACATCCACATTTTTACATAATGCCCTGTTAGTAACTGTTGTATTCTGCTACCTTTCCTATCCCCTACTATCCCCCCTCCACACCCCTCCCATCTTCTCTCTCTACCGAATCTACTGTAATTCATTTCTCTCCTTGTTTATTTTCCCCATTCCCCACACAACCTCTTATATGTGATTTTGTATAACAATGAGGGTCTCCCTTCATTTCCATGCAATTTCCCTTTTCTCTCCCTTTCCCTCCCACCTCATGTCTCTGTTTAATGTTAATCTTTTCCTCCTGCTCTTCCTCCCCAATCTGTTCTTAGTTGCTCTCATTATATCAAAGAAGACATTTGTCCTTTGGTTTTTAGGGATTGGCTAGCTTCACTTAGCATAATCTGCTCTAGTGCCATCCATTTCCCTGCAAATTCCATGATTTTGTTATTTTTTAGTGCTGCGTAATACTCCATGGTGTATAAATGCCACATTTTTTGATCCATTCATCTATTGAAGGGCATCTGGGTTGGTTCCACAGTCTAGCTATTGTGAATTGTGCTGCTATGAACATCAATGTGGCAGTATCCCTGTAGTACGCTCTTTTAGGGTCTTCAGGGAATAATCCGAGAAGGGCAATAGCTGGGTCAAATGGTGGTTCCATTCCCAGCTTTCCCAGGAATCTCCATACTGCTTTCCATATTGGCCGCACCAATTGGCAGTCCCACCAGCAATGTACAAGTGTACCCTTTTCTCCACATCCTCGCCAGCACTTGTTGTTGGTTGACTTCATAATGGCTGCCAATCTTACTGGAGTGAGATGGTATCTTAGGGTGGTTTTGATTTGCATTTCTCTGACTGCTAGAGATGGTGAGCATTTTTTCATGTACTTGTTGATTGATTGTATGTCCTCCTCTGAGAAGTGTCTGTTCAGATCCTTGGCCCATTTGTTGATTGGGTTATTTGTTGTCTTTTTGTCTAATTTTTTGAGTTCTTTGTATACTCTGGATATTAGGGCTCTATCTGAAGTGTGAGGAGTAAAAATTTGTTCCCATGATGTAGGCTCCCTATTTACCTCTCTTATTGTTTCTCTTGCTGAGAAAAAAACTTTTTAGTTTAAGTAAGTCCCATTTGTTGATTCTTGTTATTAACTCTTGTGCTATGGGTGTCCTATTAAGGAATTTGGAGCCCGACCCCACAATATGTAGATCGGAGCCAACTTTTTCTTCTATCAGACGCAGAGTCTCTGATTTGATATCAAGCTCCTTGATCCATTTTGAGTTAACTTTTGTGCATGGTGAGAGGAGGGGATTCAGTTTCATTTTGTTGCATATGGATTTCCAGTTTTCCCAACACCATTTGTTGAAGATGCTATCCTTCCTCCATTGCATGCTTTTAGCCCCTTTATCAAATATAAGATAGTTGTGACTTTGTGGATTAGTCTCTGTGTCCTCTATTCTGTACCATTGGTCCACCCGCCTGCTCTGGTACCAGTACCATGCTGTTTTTGTTACTATTGTTCTGTAATATAGTTTGAAATCTGGTGTTGCTATACCGCCTGATTCACACTTCCTGCTTAGAGTTGCTTTTGCTATTCTGGGTCTTTTGTTTTTCCATATGAATTTCATGATTGCTTTATCTATTTCTACAAGAAATGCCGTTGGGATTTTGATTGGCATTGCATTAAACCTATAGAGAACTTTTGGTAATATCGCCATTTTGATGATGCTAGTTCTGCCTATCCATGAACAGGGTATTTTTTTCCATCTTCTAAGATCTTCTATTTCTCTCTTTAGGGTTCTGTAGTTTTCATTGTATAAATCTTTCACCTCTTTTGTTAGGTTGATTCCCAAGTATTTTATTTTTTTTGAGGATATTGTGAATGGGGTGTTTTTCCTCATTTCCATTTCAGAAGATTTGTCAATGATATACAGAAATGCCTTTAATTTATGCGTGTTGATTTTATATCCTGCCACTTTGCTGAATTCATTTATTAGTTCTAGTAGTTTCTTTGTAGACCCTTTTGGGTCTTCTAGGTATAGAATCATGTCTTCTGCAAATAGTGATAATTTAAGTTCTTCTTTTCCTATTTTTATGCCTTTAATTTCTTTCGTCTGTCTAATTGCTCTCTGGCCAGTGTTTCGAGAACTATATTGAATACAAGTGGTAATAGAGGGCATCCCTGTCTTGTTCTAGATTTTAGAGGGAATGCCTTCAATTTTTCTCCATTCAGAATGATGCTAGCCTGAGGCTTAGCATAGATTGCTTTTACAATGTTGAGGTAAGTTCCTGTTATCCCTAGTTTTTCTAATTTTTTGAAAATAAAGGGATGCTATACTTTGTCAAATGCTTTTTCTGCATCTATGATCATATGGTTGTTATCTTTAAGTCTATTGATGTGGTGAATAACATTTATTGATCTCCATATATTGAACCATCCTTGCATCCCAGGGATGAATCCTACTTGATCAGGGTGCACAATTTTTTTGATGTGTTTTTGTATCTGATTCGCCATAATTTTATTGAGGATTTTTGCATCTAGGTTCATTAGAGATATTGGTCTGTAGTTTTCTTTCTTTGAGGTGTCTTTTGTCTGGTTTCAGAATCAGGGTGATGTTGGCCTCATAAAATGAATTTGGAAGAGCTCCCTCTTTTTCTATTTCCTGAAATAACTTGAAAAGCATTGGTATTAATTCTTCTTTAAAGGTTTTGTAAAACTCTGCTGTATACCCATCCGGTCCCGGGCTTTTTTTGGTTGGTAGTCTTTTGATGGCTTCTTCTATTTCATCCATTGATATTGGTCTGTTCAAATTGTGTGTATCCTCCTGACTCAGTCGGGGCAAATCATATGACTTAAGAAATTTATCGATGTCTTCACTATCTTCTATTTTATTGGAATATAGGTTTTCAAAATAATTCCTAATTATCTTCTGTATTTCTGTAGTATCTGTTGTGATGTTGCCTTTTTCATCCCATATGTTAGTAATTTGAGTTCTCTCTCTTCTTCTCTTCATTAGCATGGCTAAGGGTCTGTTGATCTTATTTATTTTTTTGAAGAACCAACTTTTAGTTTTATCAATTTTTTCAATAGTTTCTTTTGTTTCCATTTCGTTGATTTCCACTCTGATTTTAATTATTTCTTGCCTTCTGCTACATTTGCTGTTGTCTTGCTCTGCCTTTTCTAGGGCTTTGAGATGAAGTGTGAGCTCATTTATTTGTTGGTTTTTTATTTTTTTGAGGAATGACCTCCAGGCAATGAATTTCCCTCTTAAAACTGCTTTCATTGTGTCCCATAGATTCCGATATGTTGTGTCTGTATTTTCATTTATCTCTAAGAATTTTTTGATTTCCTCCTTTATGTCTTCTGTAACCCATTGATCATTCAGTGACATATTGTTCATTTTCCATGTGATGTAGGATTTTTCCTTCCTTCTTTTATCATTGATTTCCAGTTTCATTCCATTATGATCAGATAAAATGCATGGTATTATCTCCACCCCTTTATATTTACTGAGGGTTGCCCTATGGCATAATATATGGTCTATTTTTGAGAAGGATCCATGTGCTGCTGAGAAAAAAGTATATCCACTTGATGATGGTTGATATATTCTATATATGTCAGTTAACTCTAGATTATTGATTGTGATATTGAGTTCTATAGTTTATTTTTTCAACTTTTGTTTGGAAGATCTGTCCAATGGTGAGAGAGGTGTGTTGAAGTCACCCATAATTATTGTGTTGTGGTCTATTTGATTCTTGAACTTGAGGAGAATTTGTTTTATGAACATCGCAGCACCATTATTTGGTGCATAAATATTGATAATTGTTATGTCTTGTTGGTGAATGGTTCCTTTTAACAGTATATAATGTCCTTCCTTATCCCTTTTGATTAACTTAGTCTTGAAGTCGATTTTATTCGATGAGGATGGCCACCCGTGCTTGCTTACGAGGACCGTGTGCGTGGTATATTTTTTCCCAACTTTTCACCTTCAGCCTGTGTATGTCTTTTCCAATCAGATGTGTCTCCTGGAGGCAGCATATTGTTGGATTTGTTTTTTAAATCCATGTTACCAGCCTATGTCACTTTATTGGAGAGTTTAAGCCATTAACGTTTAGAGGTACTATTGATATATGGTTTGTACTTCCAGCCATGTTTGACTATTTATCTTTTTTTTTATTTAGTTTGTTTCTCCATGATTATCTTTCCCCTCGCCCTCTGTCTTTACTGAGGCACTTCCCACTGTTGGTTTTGGTTATTGTTTCTCATTTCTTCCTCATGTAGTGTTTTGCTCAAGATGCTTTGCAATGCTGGTTTTCTGGCTGCAAATTCTTTCAACTTTTGTTTATCATGAAAGATTTTTATTTCGTTGTCGTACCTGAAGCTTAGTTTTGCTGGATACAAAATTCTTGGTTGGCATCCATTGTCTTTCAGTGTTTGAAATACATTGTTCCAGGATCTTCTCGCTTTCAGCGTCTGTGATGAAAAATCCATTGTTAACCTGATTGGTTTACGCCTGAATATAATCTGCTCCTTTCTCTTGTGGCTTTTAATATTTTCTCTTTGTATACTGGATATCTTCATAACAATGTGTCTTGGCGTTTGTCTACTGTGATTTTGTATTCTCGGTGTCCTGTATGCATCTATAATTTGTATATCCATTTCCTTTTTTATTTCTGGAAAGTTTTCTATAATTATTTCATTCAGCAGGTTGCTCATTCCCTTGGTTTGAACCTCTATACCTTCCTCTATCCTGATGACTCTTAAATTTGTTTTTTTTTATGTTATCCCATATCTCTTGGATGTTTTCTCGTGATTTTTTTACCAGCCTTTCTGAGTTGGCTAGACTCTTTTCAAGATGATATATTTTGTCTTCATTATCTGATGTTCTGGCTTCTACTTGCTCCACTCTGTAAGTGATACTCTCATTTGAGTTTTTAATTTGGTTTATAGTTTCTTTCATTTCTAGAATTATTGTTTGATTTTTTTTATAATCTCTATCTCCTGATAAAGATGCTTAAGTTCTTATTTTATCTGTTTATGTAATTCATTTTCAATGTGTTCTTTCACTGTTTGAATTTGCTGTCTCATATCCTCTTTAAGGTTCCATTCCATCTGTCTAAGGTATTCTTTGAGTTCTTTATTTGACCATTTTTCTGATGACTCTAGGTCCTCCTGAATATTTAGGCTGTCCTTCATTGTTTGTACTCCTTTTCTTCCTTGCTTTTTCATGCTGCTCATGTTACTTCTTGTTCTGTTTGACTGCTGAGTTACTGTTTACTCCTATTAATTTATTTGATGCTTGGGAGGAAAGGTATTAGAAGGGAAGGGAAGAAGTCACTAAAGAGAATGAGAGTAAGCAGGTAGAATTTGAGGTAGGGGGAATAAGGAAATTTAAAAGAAATGAAAAGACAAAAGAAAAAAAATACAAAATAAAAAAGAATAAAAATTAAAAAAAATAATTTAAAAAAATTAAAATTAAAATTAAAAAATAATTAAAATTTTTTTAAAAATTAAAAAACAACAAAGACATGAAAATAAAAAAACAAATAATAAAAAAAAAATTAATAAATGCAGTCTTAGAGTTTGATTAACTTCTCTTCCAGTAGGTGGAGCTGTGCCCACCGGGCCAAGCTTCTCCTCTCAATAGGCGGGAACCAATCACTGTGTAGCAGCTCCTCCTCCCAGACTGGGCGGGTCTGCAATCCTGAGTGTCTAGGGCCTCCTCTTGTGCCTAGTCACTTCCCCACTTTTCCTCAAGCCAGGCCCCGCTCCCTGGTGACGGTCACCACAATACTGGCTATAAGCCAGGTCTGCTGCTCCCGGGAGCCCTGTTTTCTTGAACGACTGGGCACACTCTCCCTGTTTGCCTCCCTCAGACCCTAAGTTTGTAGAGCTTGGGGCTGAGAACCCTCAGCGAATTTGCTTGCCCTCCGGTAGCCACGCCCCCGGTAGCTGGTGCACGAGACCTCAGTTGTCAGCACTGGTGGGAGCGGTAGCTGGGGTTTCCACGCCACGGGTCCCGCGCCACTCCTGATTCCCTCGGTCTGGCTATTGCTTAGGGAGAGCTGGGAGGGGCCCTTAAGGTTTCCCCGATGTGTGGAGAGGGAAGGCTAGGGGGTTACACACCTGTCGCCCCTGGTTTCAATGAAGTTATCTCCTCCGCCGCATTCTGGTGATGTCAGTTCTCTGCCATGGTGGTATCCCATGCAAATGGCAACAGTTCGTTCCCTTTGCCGGGTGACCAATGGAACGGGTGGGTCCTGACTGGCTCTCCCAAGCCCCGTCTCAATCCTGTGGCCACTGCCTATGAAGGCTCGGTTGGCATTAACCTCCGCAGGTTCAGAAGGGCTGACCAGTTGTTTCAGCGGGATCGTTTAGTGCTGAGTCACAGCAGTTTGTCTTCGAGAAGCAGGCAAACGGGAGCTTGAATCCAGCCGATCCGGGCTCGGTGTGTGTTCTGAGAGGCCCAGACTATTCGCCCCAGATCCACGTCAGCTCAGCATCGCCTAGTGATCCTGAGCAAACAGTATTTAGACGGTTTACGACTCCCTATGCCCGCGCAGCTGAAGAGGTCAGAGACGTGATCTCTCCGCGCCCGCCGCCATGTTGGATCTCTGTTTTCCTGAACTTAAGCTTCTGGATGACCATCCACTCTTCCTGGGCTCACAGAGAAGGCCTATAGCACTTCTCTTTCCTTGGCATCTTCTAGCATGGAAGTGGGGAGGGACTTTCACTTACACAGTGCTTTTATTTGTAAAATTGTTGCACTCTCTCTTTTAAAAAAAAGGGGCTGGGGATGTGGCTCAGGCGGTAGCGCGCTCACCTGGCATGCATGCGACCCAGGTTCGATCCTCAGCACCACATACAAACAAAGATGTTGTGTCCGCTGAAAACTGCGAAACTCCAAACCCGGTTCCAGCAGCCCACCACCACACAGACAGGGGCCCCACCATAAGAGCCTCCCTCAGGGGACAAGATAGCGTGGGGACACGAGCATCCCATTATCATGTTTGCATAAAAATAACAAACATAAATTTTTATAAAAGAAAAAAAATCTGGTGGTTTTGAGAAATAGTTGTTCGACATACTCTGGTGAACAGATGTGACTGTACAAAACTGAGAACAGACGGAAGCCGGGATCTGGCATCCGTTTTACCCACCCATGGTACAGAGGTTCTGGAGCACTTATTGCAGTTGGCAATGACGGAGATAGTTCCAGCGGAGTGACAGACAAGATACCTGAAAATATAGACCAACGTTGCAGGGAGAACCTTGAGAGAATCACGAGTCAAACAGACCAGAGAACGTGGTGCCAAAAGGACCAAGAGGTGGGCCACCAAGTGGGAATCCAGGGACAAGCGGGTGTCAGAGGAAAGACATGCAGCCAGTAAAACATGGTGGCACAGCCAAACATTGACCTGGAGCCACTGTGCTCAGGGAATGCCACCACGCTGATGACCAAGCTGGCAGCAAGTGACCATATGCTGCATTTTCAAGTGCCCTGGCCTGTGGTTGGGATTAAGCTCTCTGCCTGGTCTGCTCTATGGAGAAGAGGGAGGGATTGGAGGGATCTCAGGCAAGACCAGAAATAAGCCCACTTGGTTCCCTTAGTTTGGAATCAATGACAAAAATCACTGCCACAATTTCTGCTTCACAAAAAGGTGTCTGAAGTTGGAGTGGAAAACCATAATTTCAAACTGAAGACATCTCAGTAGGGAAAAAAAATAGTTGGATCATTCAGAGGTTCTCTGAATTATCAAAAAAGGAATTTCTCCATAAGACAGGTGTGGCTCACAGACTACTACATCACAGTGTCCTTAGTCTCTCCCTAAACCAATGATACGTAATTCTTAGGGGTAGAGCCCCACCAGTCTGCACTTTCAATAAGGGCTCCATGTGATTCTTAAACACAGTGAAACCTGAAAAGCATGGTTTTGGACTATTCAGGCGGGAATTAAAGTTGTCAGCCATGGTCATGTGATGTTGAATAATTTCCCCCTCAGTCTGCACTGAAGAGCAACTTAATACACAAACTTAGAGCTGAGGCATTGATCATTGTGTGGCTGAGAACCCGCCCACGAGAGCCCCCAGAGCTTCCAGTATAAGCAACCACAGGCGAGCATTTGAGCTGAAATGCCGGGTTTTTCCAGAGGAGCTCATGGGTTGTCATGAACACTGGAGGTACTCTCACTGAAAATATTTTCCTTGTTATTTTGCCTTTCACTCAACTTAAAGCTAATATTTCTACTCAACCTTCAATATTCATTTCATATCTTGACTCTATCTCTGGGTTTCCCATTGTCTCAGTTTTCTCTTTGATTTTTATCCCATCCTCATTTTCCCATAAAAATCACTTTTTGCCACACCTATTAAGAACAAGTGCTATTAAAATAGAAATAACAGAATAAAGATTCTCATATCATTAAATTCCATATTGTAGCCAAGCTTCTGCCGTTAAACCAACTGCAGACTCCTAATATTTAATTCCAATTTCAGGTTCCAGGTAAATAAATTCCTTAAAAATCTGAGAAAAACACAAAAATACTTTTTAAAAAAGTTAGGCTTTAAATTACTTTATAGAAAGGAAAAGAAATTAAAACATAAAAGCCAGGAATTTTCAGATTTGCATATTTATAGAGCAAACAGTTAAAACATTGTTCAATAATTTAGTGATATCAAATTTCAAGGCGCAAAAATGTCCATATCTCAGTATTTTTCTAGATGAGTGTTTTATCAAAAGATTTTTATGCATATAAAATTATTTCATTATTCCAGTTGCATTTTCATGTTTGTCATGATTTTCTTTCCCTGACAACAGAGGGAACTTCTTAAATTCTCAAATTCACAACTTAAAAAGAACAGTCTATGTTCAAAATCTTGCCCACAGGCATTTATAGCATAACTTTTTCCCTCCAAAAAACCAGAATACCTTTTAAAGGTTATACAGCATATCACATGTTCCACACCATCAGCAGAGTTCCCCCAGGGTCACATTATGCATTGTTCAAATTTCATTTCATAACCAGTAAAGAGATGTTAGTAAGAAAATAGTAACTTTGATGAGATTAAAAAAATAAAAGCTTACCACCATGCCAACAGACAGTATTTCCAAATCTATCAGGTCATTTTTTAGTTTCCTCTCTGTCTCCTTTCCATATGTGACAATTTTAGGGCTATAGGAATTAAGCCTGGTACAGTCCCACTGACAACTGAGTGACAATATTGTACAGTGTGAATAAAACTCACAAAGGTATATTACTCTGTCAGGTCCAGGCCACACCAGCGATCCAAGTGAAAGAGGGAAAAGACTTCCTGTCTTAGTGAGAAAAAAGTATAAGCCAACCTCTACTCAGATCATTAAAAGAATCTCCAAGACCAGGAAATGGGCATTGGACTCGTGTGGATACAGGACAAGCGAGCAGGCCAGAAGCATCTGCCCTATTATTAATGTAAAGGGTACCATGACAGTCAGTTTTAAATCTCTACTTTAACTACTCTGGGCCTTGAGATTGTTTTGTTCTTCAGTTTTACTAAAATACCCTCAGGAAAATTAAACTTTGCTTGGATGAATTCCAATTACCATAAAACTTCAACAAGCCAACTTATGAATATTTAGTCTTCTCCTCGTGTTCAAAAACATCCAAATAAAGATGAGAGCATAAAGAAATGGCCCTTAACAGGCATGAATATCAACTCTAAAGAAATGTCAGTATCTATGGGTTTGAGATAGGAAATGTCTTTAATATTTAAAAGACTCTTTAACGAAGTAGGTACTTTCCTATTAATTATGGATCCAGGCACCGGTCCCCCCTTTCCTTTAAAACTTCTAAACAAAGTGTCTCAAGCATTTGGGTTTGGGACTGGAGGGGAGGGCAGGAATTGACAGGTTGTGTGGAGGTGTGTACAGAGAAGAGTTTTAACAATGTGGGAAAAAAATGCACAACCCTCTTCCATTATCTTAGGCCTGATGTGGCTGGTAGCGTCAAGCAAGCACTAAATAACAACAGGCAAATTCTGTTGAAATGTTTAGCTAAATGGAACCAAAACAGTCACAGTTGACAATTTCATAAATACATTAATTAGAAGTGTCTCCAAATAGCATGTGATTTTGAATTATTAACATAAAACGCTGCATTATAAATGACTGCAAATTGCATTCCTAGTGTTCTCCATGCTTAATTTATTATGCCGTAGGAAAATTCGCAAATTACTTCCTGGTTTTAGAGTTAATGGCTATTTTTATGTGTATATTATTTCTTTAAGATAAAATTAAATCACACTATACATACGCGTAATGCGGCATGTCATACAAGGTACTCAAAGTTGGGTCAAAAAAAACGGCCAACTCCAACGCCCCCTTGATGTGGCTTCTTTGCATTCACAGTGATTTGTTATGAAAAATTCCACTCCAGCTCCTGACCCCCATCCTCTGACTCAGGGCTGTCCCTACCTTCCTGTGGACGCTGTCCATCCATGATAGTATGTGATGACTGACTGAACTCTCCTAAGATGACTTTTTATTAGTGAATATGTCTTGGTTCCAAATTCATAAACATATAGAAATTAAACTTTCTGAGCAGGGCAGGAATTCGGCCTCACGTAACCCCAGTAGATGTTGTCATTCACTCCACAGGGGAAAATTCTGAATATGCTCCTTCATTTGAAAAGTATGGTTTGTATGAAACACTTCATTATTACAGCTTATCCAGACATGTGTCTTTCAGCTCTCCTCATTTCTTGTGATGTTTTTCTTGGGCTTCACGTTTGTATTGCTATTTGACCAAAACACCTTCTTCACAAGCAGTTTTTCACTTCCGGTCATGTTGTTGCCTGGTTGCTTTTAGCTTTAGATCAGCTTTCTGAAATAAAATTTAGAAACTATTGACCCCAGTCTGAACAGGGTAAGCCTCATCCAGAGGTTCATAAAGTTAATATAGCACCAACTTTAGAACCACTCAGAAAAATGGTTGACTCTTCTTTAAGTGCAGATATCTAGGGAGAGGACCCTCTCTGGACTCCGGCTTCCTCTCCTGCCCAAGGGACAGCAGGCGTTGGTGTGCCCTCATTCCTATGCAGAGTGGTCAGGGGGTTGAGGAGCCACGCACCCCACGCACTGCACGGTGGTTCTCTCTTGCCTTCCTGTCTCACCTGTGCAGTCAGCACGGTGGCCCTCCTCTTTGTTGCCGGATCCATTTGTGACTGGAGAGTTACTAAGCTGTGGGAGGGGAAGAGGAGGGCTGTGGCCTTGTCTAAGATGGGCCCGAGGCTGCAGCTCAACTCACGAGTCCAGCAAACAGTCGAGTGTCTCCCTTTGATACTGAGTTTCAGGAAATAGATCGTTCATTATCATGATGTTACAACTATTCGATGAGGATTTTAAAGTAATTCTGCTTAACACATTAAAAGATGGGGGGGGAGAGAGTAAAGCATATAAATAGAAGAGGAAGTTAAGTAGAAAATGGAAATATAAGATATAAAAAATAATTATCAGGGAGAGAAGGAAGTTTGATTGACAGATGAATCAATAGACTGAATGTAGCTGAAGGAACTCCGGGGAAGGTCAACGAAAGTGATCTAAACTATCACAGACTCTAAAGGAATGAAACGGAGTCTCCAAGAGCTGGTGTGTGTGCAACTGGAGTCCCCGAAGCCCAAGATGGAGAGCAGCAAAGCATCTGGAGTGGCAGGATCTTCCAAAATCAATGAAAGAGGGTGATGATGAAAAAGAATAGAGACTGGGGTGAAGATTGGCAGCTGAGCACCTGCCCAGCAGGCAGAGGCCCCAGCTTCAGCCTCCAGCACCAAACAAACAAACAGCAACCACAATACAAGGAGCTTGAAACCATCCAAGAGCCTCTGGGAACCTGAAGCGTGTATATTTGTGCCTCCACTTACTCAGACCCACAAGATCGTACAAAAATAGAGAGCTACTGAAAATGTCTTTCGATCATTTCAAAATGAAGGTAAAAAAGACTGTTGAAATAACCCAAATCTGAGATGATTCAGAACCACTTGATATTAACAAAGTAACACTAAAGAAAGTGGCTCAGGGAGAAGGATTGTGGCTTCAAATGGAGGTTGGGACCTGCACAGATGACAGAAGGAGCCTCAACCGACTGAAGTGGGGTAAATGTGAGACTTTTTTTGAACCTTTAATGTTCATAAAAGTTCTTCATTATCAAAATCAAAATAATAGCAGTATATTATAGCATGAATAATGTATGTAAAAATAGAATATGTGACCGAAATAATAAAAATGGAAGGGATTAATTGAAAGTACAAAGTTATAGGAGTCTCATACTTTTAAGCAATTTAAAATTACTACACAGAAAAACTGTGGTACATTAAAGGTGTATATCATAAATCACAGAGTAACCACACAAGGGTTAGGCTCTGGGTTTCAAAACTCAGCACCACATAAACATAAATAAACAAAATAAAGAAATTGTGTCCAGCTACTAGTAAAAAATTATATCATATTATATTATAATTATATAAAATCAGAATTTTAAAATATTTAATTAATCCAAAAGAAGGAAGGAAAAAGGGGGAAAGAAAACTTTTAAAAAACAGATAAGAAGAAAGCAAAAGCAAAATGGGAAATTTAAATCTAATCACATTAATAATTATTATTATGTTGAATTTTCACATATCTCAATTAAAAGTCAGGCATTTAAGTTGAATTTTAAAAAAAATCAAGATCTAACTATGTGCCACCTGTAAGAAATCCACTTAAATTATGACAATAGGTATCAAAAGAAAAGATATGGAAACACTCAAAGAAAAGCTAAAGTGACTATAAGAATATCAAATCAGACACTTCAGAACAAAGAATATCATCAATAATAGAGATATTATTGTGATGATGAAGAGGGCAGTTTAACAAAAACCTAAAAGTCTTAAAGTATAAACACCTAAAAATAGGACTTCTGAATACATAAGGCAAAAACTGATGGAGAAATCTACAATTACATTGAAAAGTTTAATACTTTTTTCTCAGTAAGTAATGGAATAAAGTAGATAGAAAATCAGCCAGGGAAGAGCACCACCAAGGTAAATCCTGTTGTGGCTCAAATTTTGCTGAACAAAACAATATAGAAAGAGTTGGTTAATGCTACATTTTTCCAAGGATGTAATTACCTCATTTCTTTGTATTGTTCTAAAAATGGTCATGAATGTCTTCGTGACATTTCTTCAGAATGGACTTCAGTCTAGATGTTACAAAATGGGAGCCCTCCCTCTGAGCCAGTTTGCTGAGAGCCATAGCCGAGTCCCAATGACGCATGGCATTTTTGCCAGAATGGAGTGGTTGAGAGGTGACACCACCAAGCCATTGAGATGATAATGGTTATGTTAAGTTGTGTATATTAGACCCCTGCTGTCCGACTCAGCCTGCTACTTTGGAGTTCTGAGTTCTCTCTACTTTGGAGTTCTCACGGGGATTCCCGGAGAGTTCCTATTGGTTGGGGAAGTGCCGAAGGTGAGATTTCCGGTTGGTGGGTCGTGCGTGGCATTCGGAAGAGTTCCCGGGGAGAGTGTGTGGAGGGTGCTGGTGGAGTTCAGAAATAAAGTTTGTTCCTGCTTCAGTGGCTCGTGATTTGTGCCCAGCCAGACTGTGGCACCAGTTTATCCTGAAAGCTTAGAAATACTCACATCAAGATTGGCACCATATAAACACATTATATAAAAATACGGTTGCACCCAAAGCACTATATTTTGATCAGATTCTAAGTCATGTTTAAAATTTTTACTCTCTTGGTTGGCAATAGCATATTAATATGCCACAAATTCTTGGTTATTCCTATGGAGATTATTAGCAAATCACACCTCAAGTTTGAGAGCACGTCAAACTTGGATGCAGGGTTTAAGCAAATTTCAAGAGATGGTCTGTGACATCCCCATCCTGTTATTTGCCTTATCAAAACTAAAAGCCTCAGCAGAATAAAATAGACATTATTATTGCTGTGGGTATATACATGACTGCATGACCAATATAATTCTGCAACCTGTACACTCAGAAAAAATGAGAAATTATATCCCATCTGATTCAAATGTATGATGATATGTCAAGATCATTGTACTGTCATGTGTAACTAATTAAAACAAATAAAAAAAACACTAAAAGCTTCATAGATTTTGAATATAAACATCATTTAACTTCTACTTGCTTGGATAAACATTCTGATTTCTCCTAATCATTTATATTCCTAATATTACTCTATTACTTTATTAGGTGTATACTTACTCTATAATATTACTCTTTAATATTACTCTATTAAGTGTGTACTTAGGACAATGACCTGGTGTCTTCCTGAAGGAAGTCGCCTGAATCAAGAGCCTCCGGGTGGAGAACCACTCTCCAGAAGGAAAGGCAAGTGTGTTCTTCCCTTTTTGGCCTAAATCAGACAGTAATTTTAAGCAGACAGGATTCTTGTTCACATGATTTAAAGAACTTTTAGTTTTGAAAATATTGTCAAAAGGTTGTGGATTCCGAAATTATAATTCTGCATTGGTCTCATCCTCTTAGATTGTAAGCAGTCTGTAAGTAAAGGAATCTATCCTACCCACTTTACCTTTCACACGTTCTTTCTGTTGCTAAAAACCAAGATCAATCCTAATTAATTCTAGCTGGTCCAGCCACTAGTATGGCTGTTTCAATCTCTCTGCTGCACAGGTATACATTAAGAAGCTTATTCATTTCTCTAATTTCATCTCCCACAGTTTCTACTAAAAAATGTTACAATTATCTCAACTTTCCCCATAAGAAACAAATGCAACCCAGGTAAGCTGTAAAGGAATTCAGTAGAGATCCAAAATAGAATAGCTGACTTGACATTTTTTAAGGCTATCTGCAGTGTAGGCTAACTCAGTTTCAGAGGATGGAATTCACTATCGACTATTGAGGGTGATGTGAATGGCAGGCTTGTGATATGTGGCCTTTATTGTTTTGAGGCACATTCCTTCTACATGTAATTTATTGTTTTTATCCTGAAAAGGTACTAAATTTTATCAAGTGCTTTCTCTGCATCTATCAAAATGATCATATAATTTTTTTTCATTCTGTTAGGATGGTTTATCACATTTATTGATTTACATGCATTTAATCATCTGTGTATCCCAGGGATTAATCCCATTGATCTTGGTAAATGATGCTTTTAATGTGCCCTTGAACTGAGTAGCCTTTTTTGTTAGCAACAGGAGCACCTGACATCTACTCTCTTGCCACTTTCCAGTGTACGATACAATATTACCAACGAGAGTAGTCATGCTCTACATTACATAGCTAGACTTCTTCATCCCATATAATTGCAAATTTTTGCCCTTGGCCAATGTTTCTCCATTTTTTCTACCAACTCTACCCAGTAATTACTGCTGTAGCTTTTCTATGTATTCCAATTTTGATTCCTTAAGTGAGATCAAACGGTCCTTTTCTTTATCTAACTGGTTTATTTCACTTGGCATAATGTTCTTCAGTTCATCCATGTTGTCACCAAGAGCAAGATCTCCTTCTTTAATAAGTCTAAATACAACACACACACACACCACCATAATTTCTCTGCCTACCCGTCTATTGACAGATACTTGGGTGGTTTCCATGTTATGGTTATTGTGAATAATGGTGCAGTGATCCAAAGAGCACAGATACCCATTTTAAATACTGATTTCATTTCCGCTGTGTATATTCCTAGAAGAGGGATTGCTATATCCTAGGTGTAACCACTCAGCTGGGCTAGGGCAGCTGCACAGGTTGCCAAGAGACTCAGGGAGACATCTGCCGATGAGATACACGATACAGGGCTGATTAAGAAATGCTTCTGGGGGGTCCAGTGGTGACCAGCTGGGCAGGGGCACCTCTGCTCCTGCAGTGCCTCCAGTACCTTGGCAGAAAATAGATTCTTTTACCCCTCACAAAGCTTTGTCCAGGGACAGTCCCCTGGGTGAGCAGTGCCCTCTCCATGGGGCTCTGACAGACACCAGTTGGGGTGGGAGGGGGATTTTCTAGGCGAGCTCACAGACACAGCACCAGCTTAGCTTGCTTTGTCCACTGCATGCCCAGGAATTTGGCATCCAGAGAGCAGCTCTCAAGAGACAGTGCTAACTTGCCCTGGTTCCCCGCATACATGAGATAAAGCACTGTTCTCAAGATACTGTGTGGACATTGCAGCCAGAGTCGTTCCTTGCTCCCTGGACTTGGCTAGGTATGGGGGGGCTCAGGAATATGGTGTTAACTTTTCTCTAAGGATGACAATACGGTAGGTCTCTTTTTAATTTTTTAGGTATCTCCATACTGTTTTCTACAAGGGTTGTATCAATTCATATTCCCACTAACAGCAGAGAACAGTTCTCTTGTCTTTTTTATAATAGTCATCATAATAGGTCTGAGGACAGATGCAAATTTTTATTACCTTATTATTAAACGTATATGAACAAGGAAGAAACATAAATTTCCTTAAAGATTTCAGAATGATATGCTTAGAAAAATGAACCCCCCAAAAAAGATCCCAAAGGAAATAAAAAGTTCAGGGAATGTAAAATGTTTTATAGTTTTGAATCTATCATTGGTATCATCATAGACACTTGAAAAGACATTATATTCATAAAACTAGGCTAGAAGAAGAAGAAGAGGGGGGAAGGGAGGAGAAAGAGGAAGAAGAAATGCTCAGATTTCAGGAAAAATATTTTATGAATTACTGATAATAATAATGCTGCTAATTTTAAAATTTCAGTATTTATCCAAGAAAATGAAAATGTACTTTTATACAAAACTCTGCGTGCATAATCATCTAAACTTAGAAAATGTCCAAATGTTCTCCAATTTATAAATTCATTCTAAGTTAAATTAAATCCAAACTGTATTAATCTATAAAATAGAATACTCCTCAGCAATGAAAATAGCAAATTACCAATGCACAAAACATGGATGAGATTTAAAAGCCTTAAGCTAAGTAAAAGGAGCCAGGTTTAAATGTCTTTATACTCTGTGACTCCATTTCTGTGACATTTCCAAAGGGCAAAACCTGTAAGTACAGAGGACATCAGTAGTTCCAGGCCCAGGGGGAGGAGGTGGACCCACTGCAGAGGGAACCTGCTTTCTAATCTGCATCTTGATGGTAACGATGATCCCACAATTCTGAACATTTCACAAATTTTATAAGACTATTTTTTTACTGAGGCATAAAAATTGGGCTTCAGTAAATCTTTTAAAAAAATTTTAACAGAAATAAAAAATGAGGTTAAGAGACTTCCCTAAAAAAAAACAAATAAAAAAGGTAAAACCATGGAAAGGACAGAAGTGATAAAAGAGCCATAGCCAAGTAGTATGATGCATGGCATTTTTGGTTGAAAGGTGATGCCAGCAAGCCATTGAGATGATATGATTATGTGAAGATCTGCATTCATATGGATATTAGACTCCTGCTGTCTGTCTCGGCCTAGACTCCTGGAGAGTTCCCATTGGTTGGGGAAATGGGGTAGGCGGGAATTCCGGAGGAGGGACTTCCTGTTGGGGCCCCGGAAAATTGCCAACTATAATTCAGAACAGAGTTCCATAGCTCTAAGTCTTGAATCTGTAGTTTGTAAGAATAAAAAGAGACACACTTCCGCATGACGTGATGAGTTTAGAGGGGCAGGGAACAGGGGAGAAGACTGCTCCCATCATTATACAAAAAAAAGCTGTATGAACTCAAAATGAATAACTTTATTGAACTCATTAAGCAACTGAGTTGAAGTTAAAGCAATAAACCCATCATCTGGAGAGAGGCAGAAACCTGTAGGAAGAAATGGAACCCAAGGACTAGCAAACCCAGGGACATCCTGCTAGATCAGGGACAAGCTGGGAAGGAGACCCCGACAATCTTCAGAGAGTCCCTGGAAGCCAGGATGAGCTAAGGAAAGCTGTACATCTGCAAACTTTGCCAGGCAAGGCCAGGGAGAAGGCTGTGACACTGCCCTCATGATGTTGGTCAGCTGCTAGGAGCCACAGCAAAAGTATTATGATACATGGCACCTTTGGTTTAGGTGACTGCCAGCTAGCCATTGAGATGATATGATTATGTTAAGCTTTACATTCATATGGAAATTGGACTCCTGCTGTTCACCTCGGCCTGTTAAGGGACTCACATTACGGGACTCCCGAAGAGTTCCCATTGGTTGGGGAAGGATAGTAGGAGGGCATTTCCGGGGGAGGTCCGGGACCCCGGTTCCGGTGGAGAGACACGTGTGTCAACCGGCTTGCTAGCAGGGCGCACACGGGACGCTGGCGGCTTTTTTAAATAAAGCTTTGTTTCCCGCTTGAGCGGCTCGTGCTTCTGTGCCCAGCCCAGTCAGCGAAGGAAGTTCCCAGGAGGAACTGCCCATGGCTTCCTCTCCTTGGTCTCCCCCAGGAAGTCAAAGCCACCGTCTACAGTAGGAAGGACACAGACTCATCAGCCTCAGGCCAAGGTGACGCCTCCTGGGGCAGAGGGAGGGTAGAAGAAGGGGAGGTGGTCCACCCAGACGAGAGGCCAGGGCACCTGGGAGGGCCCCATCCAATGCCCAGCATCTCTGAGCCATGTAAGCCCCAGCTTCATCAGGCACCAGAGAGCCACCCGACACCCCTATGCCTACTCTCTAGGAGAGCTCATCCAACAGATTCTCTTTAGGGAATAAACCAAAGGGAAGACTCAGAGTCATGCAAGGAACATACGTTAAAAAATAAAAACCCTGGAGCCCACTAGTCAAGACTCCGTACGCGGCATCACTGAGAAACCTGAAGTCTAAATGCACTGTGCACCAGCCCACCTCCTGGCTAGATGAACGCAAACTCCCAGAGTGAAGCCGTGCTCGTGAAACATAAGACCCTTAACTCAAAAAAATAGCGCCGAACTTTCACCAAAAAGGCATATTTTAAAGGCAAGACCCACTAGGTATGGTGGCACACATCTGTAATCCCAACGACTCCGAGGCTGAGGCAAGAGGATCACAAGTTCGAGGCCACCTTGGCAACTTAAGGAGTGCCTAAGCAACTTAGCAAGACCCTATCTCAAAATTAAAAAACAAAAAGGGTTGGGGATGTGGCTCAGTGGCAGAGCAGTCCTGGGTTCAACCCCAGCATTGCATACGTAAATAAATAAATGTAAGTTTCTTGGGATGCATTTTTACAAATGAAAAAATTGTGTGAGGATGAGACTCAGAAAACTGTGTATATAACCAAGAGAGCAGTTGATGAATCTCCAAATCCATTTGGATCTTAAAGATGATCCAGTCCAGACGGCAGCAGAAAGGAGGTTTCTAGATTCACAAGAAACTGAAGACAGGGATAAAGTAACAGAGAGTTTGGGTGAATTGGAAGTAAATTAATTGAGTGGACTGCACAACTCAAAGAAGAATCTATTTCTTTTAATTCAACAATAGGCAAATGCACATTTAAATAGCATTGAAACCACAGCAAAGGAAATGCAATTATACCACACTCTTCGGCACAGACGAACAAAATTATCTGAGCTAAATTTAAAAAAAAAAAAAGATTAGTCTAGCTGCTCTGTGGACAATAAGCTGAAGGGGCAAGCAGGAGAGACGAGGTTGGGAGAGCGGTGGCGGAGGTCTAGTAGATCATGGATCATGGATTTGCAGGCTACTTGCCTGTGACATGAGTGAGACAGAGAGAAAGGGAAGCCAGGGAAAGCTGGAACATTGCTGGGCAGACAACATGAGCACAGAGGTGCCATCGACCAAGAGGGAAGAGGAGGAGCAGCAGGTTCAGGCCAAGAAGAGGGTCCACTGGAAACAGCCAGGCACAGCCCCGAGTGGTGAGCCAGCTCTAAATACCCCAGTGGACAGAAGTGGAGACACAGCAGTCTGGAGTTCAGGAGAGACAGCAGGCGAAACACGCCGCGGCTCAGAGACGTGGCCTAGAGCGGGAAATGAATTAGACCACATGAAATTTGTCCTGTGGGAGACACCGTCAACACTAAGCCTGAGCCTGGAGACAGACCACTGAGGGGAGCAGAAGCCACCAGGGAGGGCAGAGGAAGATCAAGTGTCCCAGAAAACAAATGAAAAAGAAGTCTTCCAGGAAGGAATGCGCATCCCACCAGATTCTGAGTGTGGGTGAAGGGCTAGAAGGTTGGGGGACAGAGCCTCCTATTGAGCAAACGGGGGGTCACCAGCAATATTCACAAGAAATGTTTTGTGGAAACAAAGAAGAGTTGGCTCCAGAGAAAGAAGAAGGAAAGAAATTAGAAGCAAAACCTAGACAATGATATTGATTTTGGCAATAGCTTCTTCTTGGAGGTGGAAGGTGTTGGGAGTTGCCCAGTTCCAAAGACTAACTTCCCCATCCCCCAAGAAGAGCTGTCCAATGGTGAGCCTTGCTGGCTCACTTGATCTTTACCCACCAATCACACTAGCCCTGCTGGCTCACATGATCCTTACCCACCAATCAGACTAGCCCTGCTGGCTCACATGATCCTTACCCACCAATCAGACTAGCCCTGCTGGCTCACATGATCCTTACCCACCAATCAGAAAGCACCCCATGCCAACTGTCAAACCGTTCAACCATTAACCGTCATAACTGTCAAATCACCCCGGCTCTATAAATATGCAGAGCTGTTCCTCAATAAACTGGCATTTTCTCCGACGACAAGCCTTGTTCGTTCTTTCAGGGGATACCAGGGATTGAACTCGGGGGCACTTGACCACTGAGCCACATCCCCAACCCTATTTTGTATTTTATTTAGAGACAGGGTCTCACTGAGTTGCTTTTACTGAGGCTGGCTTTTGAACTCGAGATCCTCCTGCCTTAGCCTCCTGAGCCACTTGGATTGCAGGCATGGGCACTGCACCCGGCTTGGCAATAGCTTTTTGAAGATGTAATTCAAATATCATACAATATTTATTCACAGATCAACTCCTTCCAGAGTTCACCCTTAGACAAGGGCAAGAGTGGAGAATTAGCTTTAAAGAAGATTTGGAAGAGAGTTTTTGTTTGTTTGTTTGTTTTTTAGCTATAAGCAATTATAGAATGTGCATACTTTGATAAAATGATCGAGAAGAGAAGACCTATGATGTGGAGCTCAGAAGGAACAGTTGTTGGAGTGATACCCTGAAGTAGGAAAAGGAAGATTGTAAGCAGGCCATAAGTGGAGAGACTGGCTTCAGACGGGCCCACGGGCAATTTGTTGGTAGCCACAGGGTAGATGCAGGCAGGATGGTAGCAGTGATCATCCAAGCCACCAGAAGTTCTCTTGCCATTGCTTAATAAATTTCTCAGGGAAATTGAAAACAAGATCCTTCTGAAAGGGATACTGGTAAAGAAGATATTGGAGCACTTGGGACAAGAAATTAATTAGTGTTCAGGAAGACAAGAGTGTAAATTAACTCTACAAACGTAATATAAATACAGGATATGATAAGGATACCTTTGACCTTAGCAATCTTGACAGAGCCAGTGAAGATGTTCTGTAACCCAGAATGAGGCTTTGTCAAGTGCATATGACTAGAGAATTATTAAGGGGTATCTTTATAGTGATCCACTATTGAATCAACTAGATAAAGAATTGTGGTCCCAGGGGAAAGTGCAGACTGAATGGTAATAGGATCAAAACCCTAAGGAGTTCTCAGTGAAGTCCTTGAAATCAGAGGATTGGATGGAATTGATTTTCCTCCTGGGTAGTTGGTCAACAGTCAATAGTCGCAAAAGCCTAATGTTGATTACATAGAGAAAAACCTTGATTACATCAAGGAAACGCTAGAGATGGATAAATTTTGAAGGTAGTAGGAAGGATATAAGATTAAAAGTAGACCAGATGTGTTTCATCGTACAAAACGAGGAGTCAGGAGACAAGGCCTGGGGTTAAAGGAGGAAGAAACAGAAACTAAGAGTGTCATTGAAAATGACAGTGGTGATCTCTATAGAGAAACTGGGTATCTAAACTGGGAGGAAAGGGGAAGCAAACTGGAGTGCTATCCTACAGTTAAGTCAATGAAGCCAAAATCTGATTATTTGAAGATCCATGAAATTAATAAGCCTGTATCCAAACTAAATAAGAAAAAGAGAGGAAAAGGACTAATATCAAAAATGAAAGAGGACGCATGACTACAGATCTCATGAACATTAAAAAATAGAGTGACGAACCAGTGGTGCACCCCCATAATGCCAGCAGCTCGGGAAGCTGAAGAACGACCATCTTAAGTTCAATACCTCCTCGATTTAGCAAGGTCCTAAGCAACTTACCGAGACCCTGTCTCAAAATAAAAAGTAAAAAATGCTGGGGACATGGCTTGGTAGGTAAGCACCCCTGCGATCAATTCCTAGTACAAAAAAATAATAATAATTAAATAGTAAAGAAATAACAGAACAACTTTGTGCCCACAAATTTGAAAATCTAGATGAAGTAGACCAATTATTTGAAACCATCTCACAAGAAGAAATAGACTAGTCCTCTAATAAGACTTTAAATCAGTAATGAATGATCTTCAAAACAGAAAGCCCCAGGCTCAGATGCATTGACTGGTGAATTCTACCAAACATGTAAGGAAGAAATCATTCTAATTTTCTGCAATATCTTGTAAAGACGGACGCTGAGAGAACGATTTCTAACTCATTCTGCTAGGTCTGCATTTCCTGAATAGCAAAATCAGACAAAATCATTACCAAGAAAACTACAGACAAACTTCCTAAACATTAGTGCAAAAATCCTCAACAAAATATTATTAAATTAATCTTAAAATATACAAAAGAAGTATACAACATTATGAAGTGGCATTTATCTCAGAGAGGTAACTCTGGGTCAACATTCCAAAGTCAAATATAATCCATCATATCAACTGACTAAGGAAGAAAAATCACATGATGATATCAATAGATTCAGATAAAGCATTTGATAAAAATCCACTCATTTGGGATTTTTAAAACTTAAAGTAAACTAGTAATGTGGGGAACTTTTCAACTTGTTAAAAAATATCTACAACCAACTTACATCCAACCTTATGCTTAATGTAAAAAAAAAAAACTGTTTTCCCACTAATATTAGAAACAAGGCAAAGATGTCTTCATTCACTGTTTCTTTATAATTTCATAGTTGGAGTCCTAACAATTGCAATAAGATAAAAAATAAATAAAATGTACATTGATTAGTAAGAAAGAAATATAAATGTTTTTGTTCTAAGATAACATGATCATCTATACATAAAATTGAAAAGATCCACCAAAAGAACTTCTGGAACTAATAAATGATGGTAGCATGTTTGCAAGTTTCAAGGTTAAGATACAAAAGTCAATCACTTTCTCATACACCAGCAATGAGTAAGTGGAATTTGAAATTTAAAAGAAAAAAAAGTACCACACGTATCAATACCCAAAACTGTGAACTACTTACATATGAATCTAACAAAACATATATATGATTTGCATGAGGAAAATGGCAAAACACTCGATGAGCAAAATCAAAGAACAACAAAATAAGTGGAGAAGTGTTTGATCTGTATAGACAGGAAGATACCATATCATCAAGATGTCAATTCTTCTCAACTTCGTCAATAGATTCAGTGCAGTCCCCATCAAAATCCCATGATTTAGTTGATATTGACAGATTGATTGAAAAGTTTCTATGGAGAAGCCAAGACCCCAAATAAACAACTCAATACTAAAATAAAAGAACAAAGTCAGAAGACGGACATTACTTGACTCTGAGACTTACTACAACACAAATCAAGACAGTAGGGTACTGATGAAACAATAAATAAATAGAGCAATGAAAAAGAACAGAAAATTCCAAAATGGACCCCTATATCCATAGTTGTCACCAGCTGGTCGGGCTGGTGAGATGAGCTGGGTTCAAAGGAGCTGGCTTATCAATAACTAAGAAAATGGCAAAGAAACCACACAGCACACAAATATGAGTTTCCAAGGATGAGGGCAGGACATCTCGGTGACCCCAAGGGTCAGCTCCACACTGGGCAGTGCTGGAAAGAGCAAGAGAGCAAGCACACCCCAACCACACCCCCTCCCCACTTTATTGGGGAGAAAACATTCAATAGAATACCCTACCCAAATAAGGCAGAGAATAGGGCTCTGAAGGGTGAGTCTTGCTTGGTGATGTTTCATGGTCAGCAGATTGATTGACATCCTGACAAGGCACACCCATCTCAGGTGCTGTGTGGGATCAGCACATTTCCGTTGTACAGCCCAATCAACAAGCAGTTCCAGACCAGTCCCTTCATATGCTCAAATGTGCATCACACACACACAGCCCTTGGATGGCTCGAGACACATAGTCAACTGATATTTGACAGTCGGATAAAGAAGCAAATACAATTCAATGAAGAAAAGATCATACTTTCAAAAACATGATGCTAGAACAACTATACATCCACAGCATAAAAATGAATTCAGACACAGTCCTTGCACCCTGCACGAAAATTAACTACAAATACCTCATACACCTAAATGTTAAATGCAAAATATAACACTCTAAGAAGCTAACACAGAATAAAGCCTACATTACATTACATATGATGTTGGCATTTTAGATATAACATTAAAGACCTAATCAATGAAAGAAAGAATTGATCAGCTTGGATTTCATTAAAATTAAAAGGTTATGCTTCATTAAAGACACAGCCAAGAGAATGAGAACAAACTAATGACCAGAAGAAAATATATGCAAAATATATATCTGATAAAGGGCTATTATCCAAGATATTTGAATCACTCTTAAAGCTCAACAATAAGGGGAAAAAACAACCCAATCAAACAGTGGGCCAAAATTCCTGATAGACCTCTCACTTAAAAAGGTAGACAGGTGGCAAATAAACATATGAAAAGATACTCCAGATGGTACTTCATCAGGTAAATGGAAATGAGAACAACAATGAGATACTACTACACACACATTAGAATGGCCCAAATCCAGGAAACTGGCAGCACCAAATGCTAATGAGGATTGGACCAACAAGAAATCTAGTCTTTGCCAGTACAAATATAAAATGGTACAACCACTTAGGAAGACAAGTTGGTAGATTCTTGTGAAACTAAACATACTCTTCCCTTACAATCCAGCAATCTAGCTACTCAGCATTTACCCAAAGGAGTTGAACACCATGCCCATACAAAATCTGCACATGGATGTTGATAGAAGTTTTATTCATAATTGTCAGAACTTTGAAGGAACCAAGATGTCCTGCAGTAAGTGAATGGACAAATAAACTCTGGTTCATCTAGACAATGGAATATTATTCAGTGTTAAAAAGAAATGAGCTATCAAGTCATGAGCTACATAGAAAAAAATTTACATTTATATTACTAAGTGAAAGACACCAGTCTGAAAGGGTTGTATACTACGCGATGGCATCTACATGACACTTTAGATCCATGGTTGCCCACACAGGGAAAGATACCATTTTCAGGGCAGTGAAATGACTCTGTGGATACATGCCATCACACATTTGTCAAAACAAGAGTGAACTGTAGTATAAGTAGGGACTTTGGATGCACCTCTCTGGTGAGAGATCCTGATAATAAAGAAATCCAGGCATGTCTGGGGAAAATATGGAAAATTTCTGTACTTTCTGCTCATTTTCTTTGTGAACCCAAAACCCCTCTAAAAAATAAAGTCTAAAAAACTTAATGGCCACATAAATTAGCAGTCAGATCTGTAATTAAGTTGAATCTCTACCTTAAGTAGATAGAAAAAAGTCCATACATTTTCTTATGTTTGAAAAAGATTGTTGTTTTAACCCAAAACCAACAGGATAAAATGGGTGAGACTTAGAACCCTCTTAATTCCTCTCACCTTAAGAAACCCAAAGTGAGAAGGTATTCACACTGGAAGTTTCCAGTGTCACTTGTAATTCGCACGAGAGAGAAAGGGAGGTTCTTGAATATTTTAATAGGAAAAAAAAACTAAGAAAAAATAAATTCTAGCAAACACATTTTACCCATAAACATTCTGATGAGTCCCATAAACATTTTAATGAGTCTGATGGAAACAAACCAAAACTAATCTCCCCCCAACCAAAACAAAAAAATAGATATAGTTTGTGGGGGAAAGTGCTAGAGAAACACATCTTGCTTTTCCTTATCAGGAAATATTTTAAAATAATTTTATGATTTTGTTGAATGTGCTGAGCAAAGAGGCTCTCCACCTCCCGCTCCTGGCTGCTTTGCTTTATGTCAGACTCGGGGGGAGAAGAACATGAGAATCACTGGCAGAGGGAGCCCAGGCCGTCCTCATGCCATAAGTTCTTTGGCTCACTCTCAACAAAGATCTGATGGATTTGTTTTTAACTTTTTTATTTTTAAAGTCCCAAACATATACTCAGAGAGAGGATAGTATGATGGATTCCAGGTACACGCTGCCCGGTCCCAGCTGGTACCCACCTATAGTGCACCCTTTCTCATCTGTACTACCTCCTATTTACCATCACTTCAGTTATTTCAAAACAAACCTCGGTGGATATACTTTATACTATGATTATTATGTAAAGATCTCAGTATATTTTGCTAATGTTTTAGTCTGCCTTTTCACTATTGTGACCAAAAGACCTGACTGACAAGAACAATTTTGCAGGAGGAAAAGTTTATTTGGGGACTCACGGTTTCAAAGTTCTCAGTCCATAGGTGGCTGACTCCATGCCCTGGGGAACATGGTGGCAGAAGGGTGTGGCAGAGGAAAGCGGGAATATGGCACCAGGAAGCAGAGGAGAGACTCCACTCACCAGAGACAAAATATAAAACTCAAAAGCACACACCCCCAATGACCCCCCTTCTCTAGCCACCCCCTACCTGCCTGCTGCTACCACCAGTTAATCCTTACCAGGAGATTACTCACTGATTGGGGTGAGGCTCTTATAACCCAATCATTTCACCTCTCAACGCTCTTGCATTGTCTCTCATATGAGCTTTAGGGGGATACCTCATATCTAAACCATTACAGTTAGTTACTAGTTTTTAAACCTAGCCACATTTTACTATTATCATCTATGATTTAATAATAATTTCTCAGTATATCATCAAATGTCAGATGAGTGTTCCCCTTTTCTTACCTCTCATAGTTTTAATTTAATAATTATGTTTGAGCTAGGAACCTAAAGTTGATATACAAATAAGCAATCTATAGACCTTACTCTGTCCAAAATCCAATCCAGGACCTCACATTCAATTGTCTTTGTCTCCTGCTTCTCTTCCCTATTGTGATAGCTCTTCGTTGTTTTTTTTTTTAATATTTATTTTTTAGTTGTAGTTGGACACTATACCTTTATTTTATTTATTTATTTTTATGTGGTGCTGAGGATCAAACCCAGGGCCTGAACACTATTTCCTTTGTATTTTTTTATGACCTTCGTAGCTGTAAAAGTACTGACCAAATATTTTGTAGAAGGTTTCTCAATTGATGTCTTTCTAATGTTTTCCCATAGTTAAGTTATGATGCTTTTACTGATCCTTTTCAGTGAATCATACCGCCAATGTAGATGGTTTCGGTTAAAATGAAGTCTGCCAGGTTCTCCACTGGAAATGGAATATTTGTTCCCTTGTAATTAATACTGATCTCATAGATACTTGGAGAGTATTCAATTATCCTTTGCTTACTATAATTTTCCCACTAATTTTAGCTTTATCAAAATTCTTTCCTGCAAACAATTATTTTTATAATTAAGGTGTTTGCCTAATAACAACTTTAGATTTCTAATTTTCCTTCTATAATTATTCATTAGAGTTCCACAATAAGGAAACATTGTCCTTTTACCATCATTTATTTATCTAATCAGTTATTTATTTCATATCAGTATGAATATATGGATGTTTATTAATTATGTAGGTCACAGCTATTATCATATCACTTCTTTATGCTCAAATCATTCCAGATTTGCCCATTGGGAGGTGATGCTTTTTGGTATCTACATTCTTTAAACATGTCCCTAAATTTTCTGAATGCCCATGTGTTCTGGGACCAAAGGAAGGTCCAGGCTTACTTTGTATTTTGTTGACCCTGCTTCTGGACTAGTTGTATCAGGCACTAAGCTAAAAGTTTTATAGATTATTAACTTAGTTTATGCCTTATAATAAGTCCATAATGTATACATCTCTTTATTGAATCTATTTTTAAATTAAAAAAAAAATCTGTTGCACAGTTTGCTGAAATTGCTTAGCTTACACAATTATTTAGTGGCAGAGTCACATTTTAATCCAGTCACAATAGCCTCAAAAATGAAATAAAATAAAAACACTTAGGAATAAATCTAACCAAGAAGGTGAAAGAACTGTACAATGAAAACTATAGGACATTGAAGCAAAAAATTTAATAAGGCACAGAAAATGGAAAGACCTTTCATGTTCACGGATAGGCAGAATTTATATTGTTAAAATGGCCATACTACCAAAAACAATATACACATTCAATGCAATCCCCATCAAAATACCAATGACATTCTTCACAGAACTAGAAAAAAAAGTTCTAAAATTCATTTGGAGAATTAAAGACACAAAATAGCCAAAACAATTCTAAGCCAAAAAAAGTAATGCTGGAGGTTTAACAATATCTGACTTCGAATCATACCACAAAGCTAGTGACCTTTTAAATAAAGGATTCTGGAAAAATTGATTATCTATATATAAAGCAATAAGACTAAATACTTATCTCTCACCCTTACAAAAGTCTACTCAAATTGATCAAAGATCTAGGAATTGGTCCAGAATCTATGCAACTCCTAGAAAAAAACATTGAGTCAACTTTCCAAAATATAGGTGCAAGCAATAACTTCCTTAATTGGAACCCTAAAGCTTAGGAAATAGTGCCAAGAATTAATACATGGGATGGAACCAAATTTAAAACCTTCTACACAGCAAATGAAATAATTAGGAATGTGAAGAAAGAACCTATAGAATGGGAGAAAATATTTGCCAGTCACTTTTCTCATAAAAGATTAACATCCAGAAGACATAAATAACTAAAAAAAAAAAAAAAACTTAACACCAAAAGAACAAATGATCCAATGAATAAATGGGATAATGAACTAAATGGATATTTCTCAAAAGAAGAAATACAAGTGGCCAACAAATAAACAATAAAAATGGTCAACATCCTTAGCTATTAGGGAAATGCAAATCAAAACTATACTGAGATTTCATCTCAGTGCAGCTAGAATGGGAGTCATCAAGAGTATAAACAATAATAAACACTGGAGAGGCTACGGGGGAAAAGGAACACTCTTACACTGTTGGTAGATTACAAACTAGAACAGCCACTGTGGAGATCAGTATGGAGGGTCTCAAAAGTCTAGGCATGAAACCACCCTATGTTCCAGCTATAACACTCTTCAGTGTTTATCCTGAAGAACTAAAGTCACCTTACTACGTGATACATGCATACCCCTGCTTATAGAAGCCTAAGTATCCACCAGGGGATGAGTGGACAAGAAAAGACGGAGTACATGGCCAATAGAGTTTTATTCAGCCATAAAGAAAAACGAAATCAGGTCATTTTTCTGAAAATGGATGGAACTTGAGAATATTATGTTAAGCGAAATAAGCTAAACTCAGAAAGTTGAGGGTCATATGTTTTCTCTCAACTGTGGAAGCTAAAAAGGAAACAAGAAAAGAAAGGCCCAGTGAGGTCCCATGAAAATAGAAAGAGGTCAGCAGATTAGAGGAAACGGACCCAGAGCAGGGAGGAGTAGAATGAGCTGGCAAATACTGGGGAATGGTATTGGCCTAATTATATTGTTATATTGTGTGCATGAACTAATTATCTTTAAAAAAAATTCCACCATTATGCACAACTGTAATATACAATAAAGAATATGGTAAAAAAAAGCCTACTAAAATAATTCCAAAGTCTTCCTGGATATCAAATAAAAAACAAGAAAATGAGCCATCAATTACAAGAGTGAGTGGACTAGTTATTAGGTATCAGGTTCACTTTCCTAAGCAAGAGTAAGTTCTGAAGGTATAGAGAAGTAATGGTCTTATAATTAAATCCTCCAGACCAGCACCAAACCACCTCCCTTTGTGAGAGTATTATGAAGCCTAAGAGAATATCCCTCATGCTGTCTCTTCCCCAAGTAATCCCTACACCAACCTTAAGAAAATATCAAATCTGCATTTCTTCTTCATTTTTTTCCTGGCTTTCCTTCAGAACCCAATCATAGACGAAGTGGTTCTTCACCAGATGGGATGTCAGTGTGTTCATAGAGCTGGTGTTTTAGACAGGCCATTCCTTCATCATTAGAACATTAAAATACGAGACTTCTTTCCACATTCAAAGATTTTGGTTACAACATTTAAAATTAGAACAACCATGAATGGATTGTTAAACAGAATGGAAAATTCGCATGGTTAAGACAAAATATTAGACTCCAAGAATATATTTTCTCTCAGTAGCAGCTGGTTTCTGACTGCCACCCCCCTCCCCACATTCTTTGTGCCTTTTCTCTCTGCTTTGAGATTAATTCAGCAGAGAAGTTTGAGCAGCGCTGTGCATGGCAACAATACCAGGGGGCGAATGTAGTTCCTACCCTGTAACCTAAGACATCTGAAATGAGAAGACCAAAATGTTCCCTGAGGGCTTGATCTTTCAGCCCTCAACGGGTTCTAAGTTTGGGGTGCTGTGTGAGTTTGCATTTCAGTTCCTACACACCCGTCTCTGCTCAAAGTTCTTGGTTCATCTCCACCCACTCTGCACACGCATACGCACGATTTTAAAAGCTCTTTCTTTCTCTCAGATACACAAGGAGACAGACAGAAAGAATTCCTAGGATAATAGGCCCAAGGAGGCAAGTGTAGACGACAAGACCTTTGCTAAAGAGGGGGGAACAAGGAAAAAAAACAGCAGCCAATTTGACCTGATCCCACAAATGTTTTCCTCCCTGCTTTGGCCCTTCTCCACAGCTTCTCAAGGACAGTGCTCCCTGGGCACCCCAGAGCTCCTAAGGGGGCCACACACCAGGACTCCAACCATCGATTTCCTGCCAAGTTCTCAGTTTAAAACCCACCCACTGGGCCATCTCGTCAAGTTGGGCGTTGCTGTCTCCATTCCTGCTGAAGGTGATGTTTTACTTCTGCTGTGTTCACTTCTTTTCAAAATATCTAAATATTAATATTACTGATATTAGGGTTTTTGTGGTTTGGTGTTTCCGTTTTTGAGTTCCTTATATACTCTAGTGATGAGTGCTCTGTCTGATGTGTGAGGGGTAAGGATTTGCTCCCAAGATGTAGGCTCTCTATTCACCTCACAGATTTTTAGTTTGAGTCCATCCCGTTTATTGATTCTTGATTTTAATTCTTGTGCCAAAGGAGTCTTATTAAGGAAGTTGGGGCCTAATCTCACATGATGGACATTAGGGTCTACTTTTTCTATAAATAGGCCAAGGACCTAAACAGATGATGTACAATGAATCAACAAATATATGAAAAAATGTTCATCATCTCTAGCAATTAAAGAAATGCAAATCAAAACTACTCTAAGATTTCATCTCACGCCAGTCAGAATGGCAGCTATTATGAAGACAAACAACAATAAGTGTTGGTGAGGATGTGGGGGAAAAGGTACACTCTTACATTGCTGGTGGGACTGCAAATTGGTACAGCCAATATGGAAAGCAGTATGAGATTTCTTGGAAAATTAGGAACGGAACCACCATTTGACCCAGCTATCCCTCTCCTTAGTCTATACCCAATGGACTTAAAAACAGCATACTACAGGGACACAGCCACATCAATGTTTATAGCAGCACAATTCACAATAGCTTAATTGTGGAACCAACCTAGATGCCCTTTAATAGATGAATGGATAAAAAAAAACTTGGCATATACACACAATGGAATATTACTCAGCAATAAAAGAGAATAAAATCATGGTATTTGCAGGTAAATGGATGGCGTTGGAGAAGATAATGCTAAGTGAAGTTAGCCAATCCCCTCCCCCAAAAAAAAACCACAAATGCTGAATGTTTTCTCTGATATAAGGAGGCTGATTGATAGTAGGGTAGGGAGGGGGAGCATGGGATGAGTAGACAAACTCTAGTTAGGGCAGAGTGGTGGGAGGGGAAGGGAGGGGGCATGGGGTTAGAAATTATGGTGGAATGTGATGGACATCATTATCCAAAGTACATGTATAAAGACACGATTGGTGTGAATAAACTTTGTATACAACCAGAGACATGAAAAACTGTGCTCTATATGTGTAATAAGAATTGTAATGCATTCTGCTTCATATTTAAATTTTTAAATTTAAAAAATTAATTTAAAAATATTACTGATATTAACTTTTATTCATTCTGGACTGCCATGATTCTCAAAAGGAGAAGATATAAATGGTGTAAGCCACAGAGAGACAAATCAAAATTCTAGCCATGATGTTAGGGAGAAGAAGATAGGAATGGTTACAGGTATTTTTTTTTTAAGTATCCTATACCATCCTCTTGGAGCTAAGAAGATTCTGAATCGTGATGGATTTAAATACCTTTAGCCCCATTCTCCACTGCTATCCTCTATTGAGAAATGGAACATGCAATGATTAAAGTTACTGGTGAGCATATTTGCTCATTCTGAATCTGGTAAAGGCAGAAAATTAAAGGTTATGAATGAAGTCAATGGAATATTGACCATTTGAGACTCTGATTTTTCTGCTAGTTTCTCAAACTTGCCTTTAAGTTGTGAATGCCAGGCATAGAGTACTTGCTCAATAAACATTAGGTGAATTAATTCTATCCAGAATTACCTAGAGTTTAAACCTTTAACTGACTGCCACTACACATGAAAGCAAAAATGGTGATTGTCCCGTAAACAAGATCGGGCAAGATGATGCAGTAAGAAATTAAACTAAAAATTAAGACTTATTTTCTGAAAAAAATATTGGCATGGCTCCCGTCTCCATGTAACACAACATGCTGCACAGTCTTCAACAGGAAGAGTTTAGGAGTTGACAGAAATGGATCTGAATGAAAGCCAAGAGGATGGCTTCATTTTGTTTTCCCGTAGTCTCTGAGTCTGATGTGGAGAGTGGGCTCCGTCCTAGGAAGTAGATTTCAGGGTGTTTGGAAAATTCACCAAATCTCAGCCTATGTTTATAAGATCTCTTTTGGCCTGGTAGCTAGGAGAGCAGCTTTCCAGGAGCCATACAGAGTAGGACAAAGAAAACCAAGTGAGAATGTCCTCCTGTGCCTAGACCTGGGGAGGGGGACTGGGGGGAGCACGCCAGCTCAGCCCAGCTGATTATGGATGCAGCCAGGAGTCAGGGCTCAACCCCAGCTGCCTGCTGTGGGCCCAAACTGGGCTACGGTAGGAGGTTCCAGTAGAATAGGGCCTAGGGTCTGCAGGGGATTCCCAGGAGAATGAGAGCCATCTCCTTCCATCATTCCAAATCCACTTGAGCTCCACACTCTAAAAATGACTCATGCAGAGACCGTCTGACAGTTGTGCTTCAACTTAGAGAGTGGAGAGGGACACTACCAAGGCATAAAGAGGACCTCAGGTTCTCCTGTTCTTATTTCCTATGGGTGCTGTGGGTTATTTGCTATCACTTTGCCTATCAATCAATCTCTGATGGAGCAAACCAGCATTGGCTCCGATCTCACCTGAGCCAGCCCCCACTATCGGTGACACTCAGGCTGTTTATGAATCATCTTCAAGTTCCAGGGAGACCACCATCCATTCAAAGAAAATCCATCTGTGCATCAGTAACTCTGGACATACTTTTGTTTCATGAGCTCCCCTAAATTTCCCCTTCTCTCAAACTTATTCTTCCCTACCTATGACCTCTTCCCCCAATTCCACTACTGAAGCATCATGGCATTTTTTAGGGGTTCCATGTAAAACATAGAATCTGGGGCTGGTTTGTGGCTCCATGGTAGAGTGCTTGCCTCGCATGTGTGAGGCACTGGGTTGGATCCTCAGAACCACATAAAAATAAACTAATTAAATAAAGGTATTGTGTCCATCTACAACTAAAAAATGTTTTAAAAAAATAAAATATAGAATCTGGGTGTAGAGTATGCTGCAAAATACTTTAGCCACGTTTATTAGAAGTTTATGTTACTTTCTTTCTTTTTGTTTTTATTTTTTAGTCTCAGGGATTAAACCCAGGGGTACTTTACCATGGAGTCACATCCTCAGCCCTTTTTATTCTTTATCTTGAGACAGGGTCTTACCAAGTTGCAGAAGTCGGCTTTGAACTGGGGATTCTCCTGCCTTAGCCTCCTGAGCTGATAATAGGCACGTGCCACTGCACCTGGAAAAATTTGCTTTACATTCTAAGGGCTATAATCAAGCTTTGATCAATTGGAGAAGAGAAATGAGATATTCAGCTCTAGAGAGAATGAAGCCAAAGAGGCTGTTCAGATACAGGACACGTGAATAAAAATCCATCTCTTAAGACCAATCAGAATGAGAATGCCGGCTTCTAGCAAACCTCTTACATACTAGTTAAGGTAGTACTCCTAAGGAAGCGGACCATCTAGGGTACATTCCCAAGGGCAAGCATCAACTCCATTTTAAGTTTAGTTTTATTTTCTTTTAAATTGTTGAACATATGCCTTAGATTCATTAACTCATGGAATGTTACCTATAATGACCAACATTATCAGGCTGTTATCCTGGTCAGTCGTCTCCTGGAACCAATTCACGTGCCTGATTCTCATGAATTGTTTCAGAACATAAGATCCCCACTAAGTGGATCGCTAACTCAACACATGAAACAGTACCCAGGTCCCTGTTCACAATGCTCAATTATTCACACTTAGTAGTTTCTACCCTAGGAGAATCTGTCTTGTCCATCATCGATTGATCATGTGTCATACGTCATACCAAAGTTGGCACTGCATGGTTTTATACATCTGTACTGTATAAACTCTCATAACCCAATAAAGTAAAGAGTACCTGCCCTAACACAGGTGCACACACAAAGCACAGGTCGCTGCCCCTCTCCAAATTCTGTCAAAGCTCATCTTCATGTGTGCACAGAGCAGGAACCTGTGCCTCCCTGAGCAACGTGAAGTTCTTCCATCCTCATCCTCAGGGTCTCTCACTCAGGCACACCTTAGCTTGCACCACGGGACCCTGGCTACTGTGGTTCACAGAGGCATCCACACCGCCTGGGCGCGTCTTCTCTTTACAGCTCCCACACAAACTCTCTCTTTGCTTCCTGGCATTTCCCTTGGCTGGGCTCTTCCCACAGGCCACACCTTTGCAGAAACAGAAAGGAGTTGACCAGATCCATGGGCTTCTTTGCAGGTGTCAGACCCGCTCACGTGCCCTTGGAATCACACAACGCTCCACAAAGGCTCACTGCCAAGTGTCTACTCTGGAATCAACCCTTTCAAATCTTTTCTGTAATTCATTTCTCTCTCCATTTCCTTGCTCTCTTTTCTACCCTCAGGTGAGTTTTTTTAATCTTTTTTTTCTCCATCTTCCCAATCTCTCCCTCTCAAAAATGTGCTCCAATTTTTTTTTGTCTGTGAAATATAATTACCAAATAGCGCACAAATATATGTCCACGTAGGTTCTAAAGGGAACAGCTGCAAAATTGCTAATATTAGGTCTAATTTAGCTACAATAAATTAGCAAATGTGTGGAGGCACAATGATGACAACATAATTATAACAAAAGTCGATGTGTTGAAGTCTACGGGTAACAATACATACTAATTTTAGAGAGAGAGAGGAAAAAAAAAAAGAACCCTACACCAAATGAAATGCATGCGACGAACAGACGGGACTAATAGCTCAGACACATACACTTAATGTGGCCAGTCACTGTAAAAACAAAAAGATAGATGAAGCTGTTCAAAAATCGAGTGCTAACAAGCAATGCAGTCTGGAACCATTAGCTGTCAGGGGTAATAACGCTCACGGTGCTCAAGTGCAGTTAAAACAGCAGCACTTTGCCGGGATGGTGGCTGCCGTACCCGTGCACACCTGCAAAGAGGGCGCTAAATCTACCCGTGCATTCATGATGACAGAGAGAGGAGAAACAACACTAATAATGTAAAGTATAAACGGAAATAGCAGACAGCACACAGTGACATTTGCCTGGTCCCAGTCAGCTTGTTAGCTGAAGTGGGTTTTAATTAGCTATTTTCCAGCAAGCAAACGAGCAAATTAGTGGCAGCTATAAACAAGAAGAGACAATCAGGCCCAAAGAAAAGGAGAGATGATCAGGGTGCCTTTGCCGAGGGTGGGAAGGGGGAGGGCAAGGAAACACATAGCTTTTACTTAAAACTTTTCTCCATTATACAGTCAAACGGTGTTTTCTTCTAAAAGCACCTTAGAGATGATCCAATCCTTCCTTCTTTTCCAAATGAAGAGACTGAGGCCCACAGGCATTCTCTGACTTGTCCAAGGTCTCACCTCTGGACACAGCTACATAAAGAGCCATCTTCCAAGTTTATATTTTCCAAATAAAAAATATGCTTTGAAATATTGTGAGTGGATAGACCCTTAAGAATACCGAGTTTGTTGTTGTTGTTGTTGTTGTTTTAATGTGCAAAGTTGCTCAGTAAAATAGGGATATAACTAGTTATAATTTGGGTCCCTGCTAGGCTGAGATATACTAAAAATGAGAAAGAATAATAGAAACAAGAAAATGGCATCTTTGTATAGCCAGAAGCCCCCGAGAAGCTGTTGTTCTGGAAGAATCCTCAGCCTGGGGTCCGTGAGTGACTGCTGTACCCGGGGTGCGTTCTGAGTGCTGGGTTAGGACTTGTGCTATTGGGCAGGCTGTGCAGACCAGGACAACACAGTGGGACAGGAGCCTCCTGCCCCGGGACAGAGATGGTGCCACGCCCATCCTGGGAGCCACCACCAGCATGTGGCAGGCATCACCTGGGCCAAGCAGTGCCCAGAGGTGCCTGCCCCCTCAGGACTCCATGATCAGCACCTGTGTCCTCAAGGCAGCCACCACTGAGAACAGAAACCCCAAGCCCCTTCCCTCCCACTGCCCTAGGAGCGAGCATGGCCCCACCTGCACTCACAACAGAATAAAGAAACGAAATCATTTTCATCACTCAATTTGATCTGATTTACAACCTGAAATGTGCTGTCACAAAAACAATAACATGATTGGGAAAAAGAAAAAAAAAAAATCTTGGATCCGGCCACACAGAAGTCAGCTGACTTGTTTCTTTATATAGTGAATTTGACCACTATGTTAAGAGACTCCTGAGACGACACAAATCAAGCACAAGGGAAACAATAACAGCCAGGACAAAAGACAAAGCAACTGACCCTACAGCTGTTGGCCTCTGCTGAACTCCAGGACAGTTTGCACAAAAGGAATTAAGAAACTGCAGTTGTACTCATCAAGAGGCATCAACTCCATGGTCATAGTTGCCTTTATCGACCTGCAAGTATATATATATATGAAAGATTCTGCATAGGATGGAAAAGTGGCTGGCTTGACCACCCCAAGCACAGCTTCAAATGTGAGCTAGAACAATGGATATAAACAGGAAAGTGGAGAAAGAATGTGTCCTGCCTCAGCTGCGCGGTGAAACACAGTAAAAACACTGTGACCGTTTGTCATGCAGCCAGTAAACCTTCATTGAGCTCCTACTACATGCAAGGCACAGGATTAGACACAGCACAGAAAGTCAGGAACGACTCTTGGGTCATTCAGACAGGTGTGATTCCTCCCCCACAGGGCAGAGCTTTTAAAAATGGAAGACAGCCTCGCCTCTCTTAATGCTAAGTGACGATATCTAGCTCATCCTTTTCCACATATCATTTCCAAGCGCCTCCAACCTCCTTTCTCCAGTAGGCAGTAGATTATTTCTGTTCTGTCAAAAGCAAGATGTGCAGACACCATGATCTGTTTATTGAACAACTAAAAGCAGTTATTACCTCCTTCCGTCTAGATGTTACTTCATTAATCTAACTCCAAATCACATCAGCGTTTTTAGCAGCCACAAACAATGTGAACTTTTAGTTTACTGCTGACCAATATCTCTACAATTTTAGCCCATAATGTTAATATCCCACAATTAGAAGACTCAGCGGTAGGACCTTAATTTTAATTCATATAATTATAATTTTAATCATATGATTATTATAATCCTTATGATTTTCTTAGACTTACCCATTTTCCAGCCCATTAAAACTCACATGGATCCTGATTCTGTCGTTTTATATATGCAGTCCATATCCCCCATGCCAACACAATTCCATCTTCACTAAGAAACTTTCTACAGTTTTTTTCAAGTGTTGATAAAATTCAGAAAGAGAAGGCAAAACCACCCTAGAGTTTTAGAAACCTCCCATCTGACCGACACACACTGATTAACAATTACTGGTGTGTGTCAGCTATGGAGAAGTTCTCTCGTCTTGGGATCTTATCCACAATTCTGCATGCCTTAGGTTGGCGCCCCCCAAGAAGCCAGCTCTGAGAGGAGGATTGGGGAAGAGACGGTTTGCTCAGGAGGCTTTTCTCAGAAAGTGCTGGTGGCAAACAGGATGGTGAGGCAGGGGCGGGAAGGGCAGAGGTTGACCGGGGCTGCCTCTGGAGGGCTGAGGCGTAGCCTGAAGCTGGGAAAACCTCCCTTTTAGGAAAAAATTTAAAAATTAGGAAGAAGCTGTTCTGCTTCATCACAGAACCCAAGGAACATAAAATAGGCTCCTCTGCCTACATATTTAGGATAAAGGTAAACACTATTGGCAAGATGACAGAAACCTTAAGGCTAAGGATCCCCTGAAAGCTCCTAAGAGGAATGATGAATATTGACATTGATGATCCGTATTATGAAGAGACACATTTAACAAAGAAGTGGCCCAAAAGTGGCAAGCGAGTACTTAAACACAGATTCAGAGGGTACCAATAGAACTAGAGTGACATTAATTACGTTTTTGTGGAGAGAGCAGAGGCAGAAATGGTTCTGATCAGGCGAAGGAGAGGCAAGAAGCACAGTGAACAAGACGGTCTGACACAGCACACAGTGCTCCAGAAAGAATGCAAGATGAGCCAGAGAAAATGCAGAGATGCCCCCTGGAGCTTCTTGAGAATTAACAAAAGGCAGACATTCTCGTATTTGGAAGGTTGACAGATTCTCAAGAAAATATGGAAGAGTAAATTCATACCTGCAAACATCTCAAAGAATCTTCAAAATATTCAGCAAAAGAAGTCTTGAGAGCCATGGGGAAAAGAACAAGATGCTGAGGGTTTACCTTCAAAGAAATGAACACACTTTTCAAGAATGAAGACAAAAGCCAGAGGCCCAGGAAGAGCTTTCAGAGTGTCAATCACACTCCACCTAAAATCACCGGGGAAGCTCCCTCTCTCCTTCAGGGTGGACCACAAAATAAAGAGGAGCAGAAAATGCACCATTGCACTACGGCTTCACCAGCAGGTGGCAGTAGAGAGGGAGTGGGCCCTCAGTCCAGATAGAGACAAAGGGGGAAAAACAGGATCAACTAAAACACAAAGTAAGAGAATGGTCCTAATCCAAGCATATCCTGAATTACAATAAATATAAATCAACCAAATCTAAATTTTTTAAAAATGGAATTCTCAGAATAGCTTTAAAAACGTGATATCCAAGCTTCTGTTACTAGAGGAGATAAAACTAAAACACAAGCACAAAGAAAGGATAAAAATAAATAATAAAAAGGAAGCCACATGAGCGTTTGGCACTCAGTTAACTATCTTATTAGGTTATCTTATACTTATACCAAAACTGGACCAAAATCACATAAGTAAAGAATTATGAGTTCATCTCATTTTTTAATCTGAATGAAAACTTTTTAATAAACTGAAACTAATGACATGTTTAAAATGACTTCAACAAGAACACAAGGACTCATTAAAATCAAAACATCTACTGATTTTTAACAATTGAAATGAAAAAAATAACATTTTAATAGATAGAGAAAAAGTAAGACTAGGATTCAAGTTCCATTTTTTTATTTAAAATAAAATCTAAGCAAACTGGATATAGAAAAAAACATCCAGAATCTCATTAATTGGATCCATACCAAAAGAAAAAAATGCAGCACAAAACAGCATGTTGAAAGGTTAAAATTTAAAAGCTTTTTTCTTTAAAATCAGGATTGAGCATCCTATGTAGTGCAAAATGCTTTTTTAAAATTGTAAGGATTGCCAAGAAGCAATAAACATGTAATTCTTGCTGACAGAATGTGACTTAGATAAAAAATTCAAAAGCATCTTGAAATATTTGAATAAGAGCTCAGCATGTTGTGGGATCAATATACAAAAAAAAAGTATTGGTCATATTTCTACACACTAGCGAGCAGCAGAAAGCATGATTAAAAAAAAATTAGCCTCCCTTCAGTGCCAGTAGCATAATACTCAGACCCTGGGATAGAGTGTCTGAGCCAGGGACTGCACTCATTTTGCACTCTTGGGTGTTCCTGGACCCTCCTTACCAATCCTAAGCTTTTCTTCTTCAGTCTAAAGTTAAGAACTGTTTTTTCCTACGTATCCCTTGATATGACACCATCTGTCATGCACAAACCTGTCATTTCCTTGCTTACCTTCTTGCTAACCAAGTCTTTGGGTGGCACTTGGCTGATTTTCGATTTCATTTAGTGTTTTAGCTTCCTTTATACTCAGTGGTTAGATCCTCTTTAACTTTCCCTGAATCTATTTCTTTTTACCATTTCTCTCTTCTCCTTTATTTTTCTTTTGTAATGAACTAGTAAGAAGGCTCTTCAGAAGCTGCTTTGATTTCTTCCACTATAGGAATGTTTGCATAATCAGTTGGTCACTGTGGTGTTTGAGAGCTTTGCGAGATGTGCAAGTATTCTCTTATCAAGTCACGTACTGAGAATACGCTGGTGCAAGTGGCTAGGTCAGTGGTAGAGAGCTCGCCTACCTGTTGCGACCCCTTGCCCGCAAGGAAGACGCAACTCAGGAATCTTCTTTCAGCAGTTTATTCAGGTCCTTGATACTTTTTCTTCTTTCAGCTGTTTATTCAGGCCTTTGTATTGACATGTCTTTTAGCTTCTACTGCTACTCCTACTACTACTTCTACTCCTACTCCTACTGCCACTACTTCTACTGCTACTCCTACTGCCACTACTTCTACTGCTACTCCTACTGCCACTACTACTACTCCCGTGTGCCCCAGCCTTAATAAAGCAGATAAAGCCCCAATGCACAACTGCCACGTGGACTTTTCTCATAGGGTGCCAAGTCACAGCGTGCCAACTCATTCTGATAAGGAGTTGTTTGTCACAGACTACAGGGGAAACCAGCGCCATCTTGTAATGGCGGCCACAGTTCACAGAAACGGCTCACCACAGTTCCCCCTTTTTTGTTTTATTACGACAATACAGGCGAGAGTAGAGGTCCTATCCCACTGTGCAGAAGTGGCTGCATAGTATGGCCCAGCCTTAAGGAGGGCCCTTCCCCAAACCTGAGGCCATATCAGCCGACGCCTTTTTTCGTGGGGCGGGGCGTGGACGTCAAACCCGCATGCAATAGGACATGCTCCCCTTGAGGTCCACTCAAGTGGATCACTCAAGTGCAGTGCCTTGCCTCGCATCCTGTATCGTGACGATGGTAGACAAAGGGGGACAGCTGAGGCTGTCTTTGTAGTGCAGACAAAATTAAGTTGGCAACACCCTAAGAGAAAGGCACGGACAATAGAGAGGGGGAGAAATTTGGTTGTGACATCTGCCATTGTTAGATAAACGTCAAGACGTTCCCGTGGAGCACATATGTCATGGCCTTGTGAACTGGCCACTTTGACATGCAGAACAAGGAATTGGGGGCTGGGCCCCGGGGGCCAGGGAAGGCCTGCTATCAGCAAGTTCCCCTCTTTTGTTTATTGCATGTCAAAGGGAATCAAGTAGCCCCTGTCTTAGGTCGTCCACCGCCCCTGCACTGCTTACCCGTCTCTGGGGAGGCCCCATTCCCCTGTCTTAGGTTGCAGTGCAAGCGTGGAAGTTGCCCGTCACTGGGTACTACAAGATCAGCTCAGCGTGTTGTGGCCAACAGGACATTGTCATGGTAACCGCCTCCATAAACAGGACCCATGACCATCACCATCAAATGGCAGGTGTAGTTGAATCGTAAGATTAGTTAGTAAAGATCCTAGTGCAGAAAGGCAGGGAGGAGAGGTATGCACAAAGGAAAGATATGGTAGAAGTTCCAGCATTAGAAGAGTGACAAAAGAAGGACATGTCGATCCCAGTGCAATGTTATAATAACTTGGGGTGTAACGACCATGTCAAAGGTTTACTGTTTAAGATGCACAAGCCAGACTTGAGGTGAGTTGTCATTTTTTAAAGCAGCAAGAGCTTGGACGAGCATAGCCTTATCCCGAGCATTGCGGGCCTTGAGACCACAGAGAAGCCACAAACAAAGAAACATACCAAAGCAACACATTGTACCAAAAATGTCTATTCCCACCCATTCCTTAAAAAAGGAAAAGGCAGAAGAAATCCAAAGGGTGAATTGTCCCAAAGTCACCGGTATGACACGGGTGTCGTTCAAAACAGCTACCTGAGTCAGTTGAGACTGGATCAAATTTTCTGCCACCATGGACCAATTTTTGGCCAAGTACTCTCCGATGATGCGGGAAGCATTCCTGGAATTATTAAATCTGACAGAGGTTATGCATAAATGTGCATGTTGGTCAACACAACCCAAAAGCACCAAGTCAGCCAATTCTTCTACCTGAGCTTGGAGTAAATCTATTCTTTGGTTGGCAGCTAAAATCCCTGACAAAAGATGTTGGTTAACTTTATTTTGAGAATCGAGTATGGTGGAAGTTTGTTGAATAACCTGATTAATAGTGGCAGCAGTTTGGACCTGATTAAGAGCCTGTTTGCATTCAGCAAGCTGCTCCTTAATCTTCACTTTATCAGTTAAAAGAGCATCCTTTACCAATCTCCATAGAGAGAAAGTAGCAATCGGGACTCTATCTGGACTTTGGTCCCTCAACAACTTTTGGAGATCCTGCTTTACCAAATCCCAATCACTGTTATTAAGAAAGCCTCCCGTCAGAAACCAAGGACAAGCCTGGGCTATAGCTTCAACGAATTCAGTTGCTGTCTTGGTTTTTATTTCTGTTCCTTGTTTGTTTAACAGTTCTTTAACTTCGTTGGCCAGACGAAGTTTCACTGTTGAGTTACCCATGGTATGTACCCTGTCTCTTTAAATTATCTTTGATCCAATCTCCCCCCTTCTCCCTTAGAAGGTGAGCCTTGTCCGCTTACCTCTGCTTTCCGAATCTCGGTAAGGGACCTCCAGATGCCAAGTCCGGCTAACGGAAACCGAGTCCGGCGAGAGACGTTGAGGTTAAAAAATAATAAAAAAATCACAGGACACCAACGTTCTTCATCCAGGAGGAGGCATGTGTGTTTTTTTTTTGTTTTCTTTGTTTTTTTTTATATTTTGGAACAATTTTTGAAAACCTTAGAATCTATAAACAAATTATTATATTTTGAGAAGAAATATCAATGAAAATAAAGTTAAAACCTTTAGATATTTTGGAGAAATAATTATAATAATTTATCATTATATGAGTTTGAACAATAACCTTGAGAAGTAGAAATTACTTGATTGTATTTTTACTTAAAAGCAAATTTATAGTAAACGCATTTATCTCAAATATCTGTAACTGAAAAAACAGAGTACCTGATAAATGTAAATATAAAACTTAAATTATAGGTTTTCTGTTGAAGAAAAACAATTAGGCAAATATATATTAACTAATCAATTAGGCATGTGCTAATTAATTTATAGATTAACAAATATAGGTTATCTAAATATCTAAAATATATATATAAAGAATAAGAACATAACTTATAATTGTATTAACTTCATGTAACCACGTGGTCTTAAAATATTTGGATCCATTTAAATTTATTTTTAACTAGGAGTGCACTCTTCTATGTGACGTCACTTGATGTAACTGAAATAAGATCCTTGAGTATACATTTTTATTTTTATAGTTAGCAATGAAAATAAGGATTTTTTGGTCATCACAGGAACTTTGCCGGCTTGTTCCTGTGGCGAGCAAATGCATCCTCATAACCTTCAAAATTAAAAGTAAAATATAAAGAAGCATATTTGATATCTCCCATCAATAGAACATTATTTAGTAACACAACTATAGAGAAAAAGTCAGGTTATTTAACTTAGAACTAGCTTAAATTTAGGACTGTAACATAGAAACCTGTGGAATTAAATTTTGTCTGAAAAAGATATCTTTTGTTAGCATTTACAGGTAGGCATTTTTTTGTAAAAAAAATACAGGCTCTGAGCAGCTCCGGTAGAAACCTGAAACACAGCAGTACAGGTTAGTGGCTGGAAAGCGGGACCAGAAGTCCTGTCTGAGTGACTGTGGAAGAACCAATCAGAAGCCCGCAAAAGTGTGGGAGGTGGGACCAGGAAGCAGCTATGCCGGCCAGGCACCCCATGGTTACCATGGTGATGCAAACAACATGGAGTCTGGTGCCCATTTTCAGGGCAAAAGTTCTCCAAGTTTTCTTAGCCGATTGTATTTTGTTTGATTTTGTCTGCATTTTCCCCCGCCTGGCCAAGATCTTACTGCGGTAGCAGCTTGTTCTGTCTCTGCGACCTGCGGTTGCAGTTGTACATCCTGTACTTCCTGGCATTCCCCTAGGGAGTCTACAGATAGAAAGGGGTTGGTCCCTGGGAGGTGACGAAGTCGCCCACTCCCCGGGGTACCATTCCGTCCCTGGATTGCCCCATACACCTAGGCTTCCGGGACCCGGGCCGGGCCCCTGTTTCCGTTTTGAGGGCAGCGGCCAGAACCTGTCCTGTAATATGAGCTCCATCAATATCCTTACAAGCTCGAATCATGTCATCAACACTCTTTGCTCTGGTAGATTTAATGGCATTTTGGCAATAGGAATTTGCATATTTAAGAGCCAATTGCTTAATGACCGGCATGGCTTGTTCCAAGTTAGGGAATATTTTTTCTGCTACCTGTATCAATCAGGCAAGGAAGTCAGAATAAGGCTCAGAGGGTCCTTGAGCAATTTTTGAAATTTTTGTTTTAGCATTTGAAATAGGTAGAGCCTTCCAAGCCTAAATGGCTGCTGTAGCTATCTGAGCATAGACCCCAGGATTATAATTAATTTGTTGATTTATGATAGCATATTGTCCCAAGCCTGTTAACATTTCAAGGTTATGCCGTGGGAAGCCGGCGTCCTGATTGACTCGGGCTAGCTCGCGACACCTCTCTTGATTTTCACTTTTCCACAACAAAAAATCCCCTCCGGACAACACAGCCATGCAAAGCTGTTGCCAGTCACTAGGTGTCAGCTGATTGGCAGAGAAAGACTCGAAGAGAGTCAATGTAAAGGGGGCATGGGATCCGTAATTAGTAACTGCCTCCTTTAGTTGTTTAATATCCTTAAAGGCTAAAGGAACATGTACTCTGGCCGGCTGTCCATCGGCATCCAAGTTTTCAATTACTGGGAAGTTTGGGCCGTCTTAGGCTGCCACTGAACACCCCCCAGCCTTCTGGGGTTGTCCTTGTCCCAATCGGGGTTATAAGGAGGGAGCGTGACAGCGATCGGGGCTGTAGGTGCTTTAAATCTTGACTTTTTCAATCGACCCTCCAGTTCCTCTATCTCCCTTTCCAATTCTTCCTCCTGCCAGCTGTTACCATGGAGCCCAGTTAGTAACTCCCTTATCTTAGAAATGTAGTCAGCACTGTGAAGCCCAGCTCAAGGCCAGAGGCCTTGTTACATATTTTTGTGAAAAACTAGTAAGGGAGTGTCCAGTGCCTGGAATGCTGATTTTTTCAGACAGTAGCCAAATAAAACAGGGCAACATGAAAATAGGAAGTTTATCTACATTAAACCTTTTTGTAGAGATTCTTTTGCTGAAAGTCCTAAAATAAGCCATGGTGAATATTCTGGAGAAGGTCAATTAAGACTTTTCTGTGGGCCTGATAGGGAGGGGGAAGATGAGAAGGCGGGGTTGAGAGCGGCTAGGGTGGATCTAATTCCTCAGAACTGTCCGAGCTACTTGTGTCCTTGGGAGTTTTTAACTCAGTCAAGTCCGGATAGAGCCTTCTCCTCTGTTTAACTTCAGACTCCCTTATCTTTTTACCACTCTTACTCCTAATACTTTCTGCTACCTCGCTATGTGACCCCTCCGATTTTTCTTCATGCAATTGCTCAAGAACGGCCTGACCCTCGCTCACAGCTTTCTGGCATTTACCATCCATTATACACCCCCTCACTAATTTCCAAAGCGGAATGGTACCGCCCCTTAAAGTTCCTTGTTTGTAAGCGAAATCCAGATCTTTCCCTAATTTGTCCCAACTGGGAATCGTGAGACTCCCTGAAAAAGCAAACCAAGGAGCTACAGAGTCAGTCTCTTCTAAAAACCTCTGTAATGTGCACTGCTTCACTTTAAGTCCCTTAGAACGCAGTAACCCGTCCAAGGCCAGCAAAATTGGACTTGAGGGAGTAGCACCCATACTGTTCCAAGCAGTATAAAGAAAGTGAAAATACAAAACCCCGCTCTCTCTTTATCTACAGAGGAGCGTCTTATTTATTTATTTATTTTTTCCCCGCTCTCTCTTTATCTACAGAGGACACAACAACAAAAGAAACACAAAAAACAAAAGCGAAATGACACAACAAAAGAAACACAGAAAACAAAAGTGAAAGTACACAGTGCAGCTGCAATAAATATGAGGCTCTCTCTTTCTTTGTAGAGGAGTTGACCCCGCTTTGGACGCGGATCCCACTTACTGGGACTATCCCTGCTTTGATCGCAGATCCCACTTACCTGGGACTAACCGGTGCACCACCCCTGACTGACTGAAAGTTCTGGTTCCCGGGTCTCGGCGCCACTTGTTGCGACCCCTTGCCCGCAAGGAAGACGCAACTCAGGAATCTTCTTTCAGCAGTTTATTCAGGTCCTTGATACTTTTTCTTCTTTCAGCTGTTTATTCAGGCCTTTGTATTGACATGTCTTTTAGCTTCTACTGCTACTCCTACTACTACTTCTACTCCTACTCCTACTGCCACTACTTCTACTGCTACTCCTACTGCCACTACTACTACTCCCGTGTGCCCCAGCCTTAATAAAGCAGATAAAGCCCCAATGCACAACTGCCACGTGGACTTTTCTCATAGGGTGCCAAGTCACAGCGTGCCAACTCATTCTGATAAGGAGTTGTTTGTCACAGACTACAGGGGAAACCAGCGCCATCTTGTAATGGCGGCCACAGTTCACAGAAACGGCTCACCACAGTTCCCCCTTTTTTGTTTTATTACGACAATACAGGCGAGAGTAGAGGTCCTATCCCACTGTGCAGAAGTGGCTGCATAGTATGGCCCAGCCTTAAGGAGGGCCCTTCCCCAAACCTGAGGCCATATCAGCCGACGCCTTTTTTCGTGGGGCGGGGCGTGGACGTCAAACCCGCATGCAATAGGACATGCTCCCCTTGAGGTCCACTCAAGTGGATCACTCAAGTGCAGTGCCTTGCCTCGCATCCTGTATCGTGACGATGGTAGACAAAGGGGGACAGCTGAGGCTGTCTTTGTAGTGCAGACAAAATTAAGTTGGCAACACCCTAAGAGAAAGGCACGGACAATAGAGAGGGGGAGAAATTTGGTTGTGACATCTGCCATTGTTAGATAAACGTCAAGACGTTCCCGTGGAGCACATATGTCATGGCCTTGTGAACTGGCCACTTTGACATGCAGAACAAGGAATTGGGGGCTGGGCCCCGGGGGCCAGGGAAGGCCTGCTATCAGCAAGTTCCCCTCTTTTGTTTATTGCATGTCAAAGGGAATCAAGTAGCCCCTGTCTTAGGTCGTCCACCGCCCCTGCACTGCTTACCCGTCTCTGGGGAGGCCCCATTCCCCTGTCTTAGGTTGCAGTGCAAGCGTGGAAGTTGCCCGTCACTGGGTACTACAAGATCAGCTCAGCGTGTTGTGGCCAACAGGACATTGTCATGGTAACCGCCTCCATAAACAGGACCCATGACCATCACCATCAAATGGCAGGTGTAGTTGAACCGTAAGATTAGTTAGTAAAGATCCTAGTGCAGAAAGGCAGGGAGGAGAGGTATGCACAAAGGAAAGATATGGTAGAAGTTCCAGCATTAGAAGAGTGACAAAAGAAGGACATGTCGATCCCAGTGCAATGTTATAATAACTTGGGGTGTAACGACCATGTCAAAGGTTTACTGTTTAAGATGCACAAGCCAGACTTGAGGTGAGTTGTCATTTTTTAAAGCAGCAAGAGCTTGGACGAGCATAGCCTTATCCCGAGCATTGCGGGCCTTGAGACCACAGAGAAGCCACAAACAAAGAAACATACCAAAGCAACACATTGTACCAAAAATGTCTATTCCCACCCATTCCTTAAAAAAGGAAAAGGCAGAAGAAATCCAAAGGGTGAATTGTCCCAAAGTCACCGGTATGACACGGGTGTCGTTCAAAACAGCTACCTGAGTCAGTTGAGACTGGATCAAATTTTCTGCCACCATGGACCAATTTTTGGCCAAGTACTCTCCGATGATGCGGGAAGCATTCCTGGAATTATTAAATCTGACAGAGGTTATGCATAAATGTGCATGTTGGTCAACACAACCCAAAAGCACCAAGTCAGCCAATTCTTCTACCTGAGCTTGGAGTAAATCTATTCTTTGGTTGGCAGCTAAAATCCCTGACAAAAGATGTTGGTTAACTTTATTTTGAGAATCGAGTATGGTGGAAGTTTGTTGAATAACCTGATTAATAGTGGCAGCAGTTTGGACCTGATTAAGAGCCTGTTTGCATTCAGCAAGCTGCTCCTTAATCTTCACTTTATCAGTTAAAAGAGCATCCTTTACCAATCTCCATAGAGAGAAAGTAGCAATCGGGACTCTATCTGGACTTTGGTCCCTCAACAACTTTTGGAGATCCTGCTTTACCAAATCCCAATCACTGTTATTAAGAAAGCCTCCCGTCAGAAACCAAGGACAAGCCTGGGCTATAGCTTCAACGAATTCAGTTGCTGTCTTGGTTTTTATTTCTGTTCCTTGTTTGTTTAACAGTTCTTTAACTTCGTTGGCCAGACGAAGTTTCACTGTTGAGTTACCCATGGTATGTACCCTGTCTCTTTAAATTATCTTTGATCCAATCTCCCCCCTTCTCCCTTAGAAGGTGAGCCTTGTCCGCTTACCTCTGCTTTCCGAATCTCGGTAAGGGACCTCCAGATGCCAAGTCCGGCTAACGGAAACCGAGTCCGGCGAGAGACGTTGAGGTTAAAAAATAATAAAAAAATCACAGGACACCAACGTTCTTCATCCAGGAGGAGGCATGTGTGTTTTTTTTTTGTTTTCTTTTTGTTTTCTTTGTTTTTTTTTATATTTTGGAACAATTTTTGAAAACCTTAGAATCTATAAACAAATTATTATATTTTGAGAAGAAATATCAATGAAAATAAAGTTAAAACCTTTAGATATTTTGGAGAAATAATTATAATAATTTATCATTATATGAGTTTGAACAATAACCTTGAGAAGTAGAAATTACTTGATTGTATTTTTACTTAAAAGCAAATTTATAGTAAACGCATTTATCTCAAATATCTGTAACTGAAAAAACAGAGTACCTGATAAATGTAAATATAAAACTTAAATTATAGGTTTTCTGTTGAAGAAAAACAATTAGGCAAATATATATTAACTAATCAATTAGGCATGTGCTAATTAATTTATAGATTAACAAATATAGGTTATCTAAATATCTAAAATATATATATAAAGAATAAGAACATAACTTATAATTGTATTAACTTCATGTAACCACGTGGTCTTAAAATATTTGGATCCATTTAAATTTATTTTTAACTAGGAGTGCACTCTTCTATGTGACGTCACTTGATGTAACTGAAATAAGATCCTTGAGTATACATTTTTATTTTTATAGTTAGCAATGAAAATAAGGATTTTTTGGTCATCACAGGAACTTTGCCGGCTTGTTCCTGTGGCGAGCAAATGCATCCTCATAACCTTCAAAATTAAAAGTAAAATATAAAGAAGCATATTTGATATCTCCCATCAATAGAACATTATTTAGTAACACAACTATAGAGAAAAAGTCAGGTTATTTAACTTAGAACTAGCTTAAATTTAGGACTGTAACATAGAAACCTGTGGAATTAAATTTTGTCTGAAAAAGATATCTTTTGTTAGCATTTACAGGTAGGCATTTTTTTGTAAAAAAAATACAGGCTCTGAGCAGCTCCGGTAGAAACCTGAAACACAGCAGTACAGGTTAGTGGCTGGAAAGCGGGACCAGAAGTCCTGTCTGAGTGACTGTGGAAGAACCAATCAGAAGCCCGCAAAAGTGTGGGAGGTGGGACCAGGAAGCAGCTATGCCGGCCAGGCACCCCATGGTTACCATGGTGATGCAAACAACATGGAGTCTGGTGCCCATTTTCAGGGCAAAAGTTCTCCAAGTTTTCTTAGCCGATTGTATTTTGTTTGATTTTGTCTGCATTTTCCCCCGCCTGGCCAAGATCTTACTGCGGTAGCAGCTTGTTCTGTCTCTGCGACCTGCGGTTGCAGTTGTACATCCTGTACTTCCTGGCATTCCCCTAGGGAGTCTACAGATAGAAAGGGGTTGGTCCCTGGGAGGTGACGAAGTCGCCCACTCCCCGGGGTACCATTCCGTCCCTGGATTGCCCCATACACCTAGGCTTCCGGGACCCGGGCCGGGCCCCTGTTTCCGTTTTGAGGGCAGCGGCCAGAACCTGTCCTGTAATATGAGCTCCATCAATATCCTTACAAGCTCGAATCATGTCATCAACACTCTTTGCTCTGGTAGATTTAATGGCATTTTGGCAATAGGAATTTGCATATTTAAGAGCCAATTGCTTAATGACCGGCATGGCTTGTTCCAAGTTAGGGAATATTTTTTCTGCTACCTGTATCAATCAGGCAAGGAAGTCAGAATAAGGCTCAGAGGGTCCTTGAGCAATTTTTGAAATTTTTGTTTTAGCATTTGAAATAGGTAGAGCCTTCCAAGCCTAAATGGCTGCTGTAGCTATCTGAGCATAGACCCCAGGATTATAATTAATTTGTTGATTTATGATAGCATATTGTCCCAAGCCTGTTAACATTTCAAGGTTATGCCGTGGGAAGCCGGCGTCCTGATTGACTCGGGCTAGCTCGCGACACCTCTCTTGATTTTCACTTTTCCACAACAAAAAATCCCCTCCGGACAACACAGCCATGCAAAGCTGTTGCCAGTCACTAGGTGTCAGCTGATTGGCAGAGAAAGACTCGAAGAGAGTCAATGTAAAGGGGGCATGGGATCCGTAATTAGTAACTGCCTCCTTTAGTTGTTTAATATCCTTAAAGGCTAAAGGAACATGTACTCTGGCCGGCTGTCCATCGGCATCCAAGTTTTCAATTACTGGGAAGTTTGGGCCGTCTTAGGCTGCCACTGAACACCCCCCAGCCTTCTGGGGTTGTCCTTGTCCCAATCGGGGTTATAAGGAGGGAGCGTGACAGCGATCGGGGCTGTAGGTGCTTTAAATCTTGACTTTTTCAATCGACCCTCCAGTTCCTCTATCTCCCTTTCCAATTCTTCCTCCTGCCAGCTGTTACCATGGAGCCCAGTTAGTAACTCCCTTATCTTAGAAATGTAGTCAGCACTGTGAAGCCCAGCTCAAGGCCAGAGGCCTTGTTACATATTTTTGTGAAAAACTAGTAAGGGAGTGTCCAGTGCCTGGAATGCTGATTTTTTCAGACAGTAGCCAAATAAAACAGGGCAACATGAAAATAGGAAGTTTATCTACATTAAACCTTTTTGTAGAGATTCTTTTGCTGAAAGTCCTAAAATAAGCCATGGTGAATATTCTGGAGAAGGTCAATTAAGACTTTTCTGTGGGCCTGATAGGGAGGGGGAAGATGAGAAGGCGGGGTTGAGAGCGGCTAGGGTGGATCTAATTCCTCAGAACTGTCCGAGCTACTTGTGTCCTTGGGAGTTTTTAACTCAGTCAAGTCCGGATAGAGCCTTCTCCTCTGTTTAACTTCAGACTCCCTTATCTTTTTACCACTCTTACTCCTAATACTTTCTGCTACCTCGCTATGTGACCCCTCCGATTTTTCTTCATGCAATTGCTCAAGAACGGCCTGACCCTCGCTCACAGCTTTCTGGCATTTACCATCCATTATACACCCCCTCACTAATTTCCAAAGCGGAATGGTACCGCCCCTTAAAGTTCCTTGTTTGTAAGCGAAATCCAGATCTTTCCCTAATTTGTCCCAACTGGGAATCGTGAGACTCCCTGAAAAAGCAAACCAAGGAGCTACAGAGTCAGTCTCTTCTAAAAACCTCTGTAATGTGCACTGCTTCACTTTAAGTCCCTTAGAACGCAGTAACCCGTCCAAGGCCAGCAAAATTGGACTTGAGGGAGTAGCACCCATACTGTTCCAAGCAGTATAAAGAAAGTGAAAATACAAAACCCCGCTCTCTCTTTATCTACAGAGGAGCGTCTTATTTATTTATTTATTTTTTCCCCGCTCTCTCTTTATCTACAGAGGACACAACAACAAAAGAAACACAAAAAACAAAAGCGAAATGACACAACAAAAGAAACACAGAAAACAAAAGTGAAAGTACACAGTGCAGCTGCAATAAATATGAGGCTCTCTCTTTCTTTGTAGAGGAGTTGACCCCGCTTTGGACGCGGATCCCACTTACTGGGACTATCCCTGCTTTGATCGCAGATCCCACTTACCTGGGACTAACCGGTGCACCACCCCTGACTGACTGAAAGTTCTGGTTCCCGGGTCTCGGCGCCACTTGTTGCGACCCCTTGCCCGCAAGGAAGACGCAACTCAGGAATCTTCTTTCAGCAGTTTATTCAGGTCCTTGATACTTTTTCTTCTTTCAGCTGTTTATTCAGGCCTTTGTATTGACATGTCTTTTAGCTTCTACTGCTACTCCTACTACTACTTCTACTCCTACTCCTACTGCCACTACTTCTACTGCTACTCCTACTGCCACTACTACTACTCCCGTGTGCCCCAGCCTTAATAAAGCAGATAAAGCCCCAATGCACAACTGCCACGTGGACTTTTCTCATAGGGTGCCAAGTCACAGCGTGCCAACTCATTCTGATAAGGAGTTGTTTGTCACAGACTACAGGGGAAACCAGCGCCATCTTGTAATGGCGGCCACAGTTCACAGAAACGGCTCACCACAGTTCCCCCTTTTTTGTTTTATTACGACAATACAGGCGAGAGTAGAGGTCCTATCCCACTGTGCAGAAGTGGCTGCATAGTATGGCCCAGCCTTAAGGAGGGCCCTTCCCCAAACCTGAGGCCATATCAGCCGACGCCTTTTTTCGTGGGGCGGGGCGTGGACGTCAAACCCGCATGCAATAGGACATGCTCCCCTTGAGGTCCACTCAAGTGGATCACTCAAGTGCAGTGCCTTGCCTCGCATCCTGTATCGTGACGATGGTAGACAAAGGGGGACAGCTGAGGCTGTCTTTGTAGTGCAGACAAAATTAAGTTGGCAACACCCTAAGAGAAAGGCACGGACAATAGAGAGGGGGAGAAATTTGGTTGTGACATCTGCCATTGTTAGATAAACGTCAAGACGTTCCCGTGGAGCACATATGTCATGGCCTTGTGAACTGGCCACTTTGACATGCAGAACAAGGAATTGGGGGCTGGGCCCCGGGGGCCAGGGAAGGCCTGCTATCAGCAAGTTCCCCTCTTTTGTTTATTGCATGTCAAAGGGAATCAAGTAGCCCCTGTCTTAGGTCGTCCACCGCCCCTGCACTGCTTACCCGTCTCTGGGGAGGCCCCATTCCCCTGTCTTAGGTTGCAGTGCAAGCGTGGAAGTTGCCCGTCACTGGGTACTACAAGATCAGCTCAGCGTGTTGTGGCCAACAGGACATTGTCATGGTAACCGCCTCCATAAACAGGACCCATGACCATCACCATCAAATGGCAGGTGTAGTTGAACCGTAAGATTAGTTAGTAAAGATCCTAGTGCAGAAAGGCAGGGAGGAGAGGTATGCACAAAGGAAAGATATGGTAGAAGTTCCAGCATTAGAAGAGTGACAAAAGAAGGACATGTCGATCCCAGTGCAATGTTATAATAACTTGGGGTGTAACGACCATGTCAAAGGTTTACTGTTTAAGATGCACAAGCCAGACTTGAGGTGAGTTGTCATTTTTTAAAGCAGCAAGAGCTTGGACGAGCATAGCCTTATCCCGAGCATTGCGGGCCTTGAGACCACAGAGAAGCCACAAACAAAGAAACATACCAAAGCAACACATTGTACCAAAAATGTCTATTCCCACCCATTCCTTAAAAAAGGAAAAGGCAGAAGAAATCCAAAGGGTGAATTGTCCCAAAGTCACCGGTATGACACGGGTGTCGTTCAAAACAGCTACCTGAGTCAGTTGAGACTGGATCAAATTTTCTGCCACCATGGACCAATTTTTGGCCAAGTACTCTCCGATGATGCGGGAAGCATTCCTGGAATTATTAAATCTGACAGAGGTTATGCATAAATGTGCATGTTGGTCAACACAACCCAAAAGCACCAAGTCAGCCAATTCTTCTACCTGAGCTTGGAGTAAATCTATTCTTTGGTTGGCAGCTAAAATCCCTGACAAAAGATGTTGGTTAACTTTATTTTGAGAATCGAGTATGGTGGAAGTTTGTTGAATAACCTGATTAATAGTGGCAGCAGTTTGGACCTGATTAAGAGCCTGTTTGCATTCAGCAAGCTGCTCCTTAATCTTCACTTTATCAGTTAAAAGAGCATCCTTTACCAATCTCCATAGAGAGAAAGTAGCAATCGGGACTCTATCTGGACTTTGGTCCCTCAACAACTTTTGGAGATCCTGCTTTACCAAATCCCAATCACTGTTATTAAGAAAGCCTCCCGTCAGAAACCAAGGACAAGCCTGGGCTATAGCTTCAACGAATTCAGTTGCTGTCTTGGTTTTTATTTCTGTTCCTTGTTTGTTTAACAGTTCTTTAACTTCGTTGGCCAGACGAAGTTTCACTGTTGAGTTACCCATGGTATGTACCCTGTCTCTTTAAATTATCTTTGATCCAATCTCCCCCCTTCTCCCTTAGAAGGTGAGCCTTGTCCGCTTACCTCTGCTTTCCGAATCTCGGTAAGGGACCTCCAGATGCCAAGTCCGGCTAACGGAAACCGAGTCCGGCGAGAGACGTTGAGGTTAAAAAATAATAAAAAAATCACAGGACACCAACGTTCTTCATCCAGGAGGAGGCATGTGTGTTTTTTTTTTGTTTTCTTTTTGTTTTCTTTGTTTTTTTTTTATATTTTGGAACAATTTTTGAAAACCTTAGAATCTATAAACAAATTATTATATTTTGAGAAGAAATATCAATGAAAATAAAGTTAAAACCTTTAGATATTTTGGAGAAATAATTATAATAATTTATCATTATATGAGTTTGAACAATAACCTTGAGAAGTAGAAATTACTTGATTGTATTTTTACTTAAAAGCAAATTTATAGTAAACGCATTTATCTCAAATATCTGTAACTGAAAAAACAGAGTACCTGATAAATGTAAATATAAAACTTAAATTATAGGTTTTCTGTTGAAGAAAAACAATTAGGCAAATATATATTAACTAATCAATTAGGCATGTGCTAATTAATTTATAGATTAACAAATATAGGTTATCTAAATATCTAAAATATATATATAAAGAATAAGAACATAACTTATAATTGTATTAACTTCATGTAACCACGTGGTCTTAAAATATTTGGATCCATTTAAATTTATTTTTAACTAGGAGTGCACTCTTCTATGTGACGTCACTTGATGTAACTGAAATAAGATCCTTGAGTATACATTTTTATTTTTATAGTTAGCAATGAAAATAAGGATTTTTTGGTCATCACAGGAACTTTGCCGGCTTGTTCCTGTGGCGAGCAAATGCATCCTCATAACCTTCAAAATTAAAAGTAAAATATAAAGAAGCATATTTGATATCTCCCATCAATAGAACATTATTTAGTAACACAACTATAGAGAAAAAGTCAGGTTATTTAACTTAGAACTAGCTTAAATTTAGGACTGTAACATAGAAACCTGTGGAATTAAATTTTGTCTGAAAAAGATATCTTTTGTTAGCATTTACAGGTAGGCATTTTTTTGTAAAAAAAATACAGGCTCTGAGCAGCTCCGGTAGAAACCTGAAACACAGCAGTACAGGTTAGTGGCTGGAAAGCGGGACCAGAAGTCCTGTCTGAGTGACTGTGGAAGAACCAATCAGAAGCCCGCAAAAGTGTGGGAGGTGGGACCAGGAAGCAGCTATGCCGGCCAGGCACCCCATGGTTACCATGGTGATGCAAACAACATGGAGTCTGGTGCCCATTTTCAGGGCAAAAGTTCTCCAAGTTTTCTTAGCCGATTGTATTTTGTTTGATTTTGTCTGCATTTTCCCCCGCCTGGCCAAGATCTTACTGCGGTAGCAGCTTGTTCTGTCTCTGCGACCTGCGGTTGCAGTTGTACATCCTGTACTTCCTGGCATTCCCCTAGGGAGTCTACAGATAGAAAGGGGTTGGTCCCTGGGAGGTGACGAAGTCGCCCACTCCCCGGGGTACCATTCCGTCCCTGGATTGCCCCATACACCTAGGCTTCCGGGACCCGGGCCGGGCCCCTGTTTCCGTTTTGAGGGCAGCGGCCAGAACCTGTCCTGTAATATGAGCTCCATCAATATCCTTACAAGCTCGAATCATGTCATCAACACTCTTTGCTCTGGTAGATTTAATGGCATTTTGGCAATAGGAATTTGCATATTTAAGAGCCAATTGCTTAATGACCGGCATGGCTTGTTCCAAGTTAGGGAATATTTTTTCTGCTACCTGTATCAATCAGGCAAGGAAGTCAGAATAAGGCTCAGAGGGTCCTTGAGCAATTTTTGAAATTTTTGTTTTAGCATTTGAAATAGGTAGAGCCTTCCAAGCCTAAATGGCTGCTGTAGCTATCTGAGCATAGACCCCAGGATTATAATTAATTTGTTGATTTATGATAGCATATTGTCCCAAGCCTGTTAACATTTCAAGGTTATGCCGTGGGAAGCCGGCGTCCTGATTGACTCGGGCTAGCTCGCGACACCTCTCTTGATTTTCACTTTTCCACAACAAAAAATCCCCTCCGGACAACACAGCCATGCAAAGCTGTTGCCAGTCACTAGGTGTCAGCTGATTGGCAGAGAAAGACTCGAAGAGAGTCAATGTAAAGGGGGCATGGGATCCGTAATTAGTAACTGCCTCCTTTAGTTGTTTAATATCCTTAAAGGCTAAAGGAACATGTACTCTGGCCGGCTGTCCATCGGCATCCAAGTTTTCAATTACTGGGAAGTTTGGGCCGTCTTAGGCTGCCACTGAACACCCCCCAGCCTTCTGGGGTTGTCCTTGTCCCAATCGGGGTTATAAGGAGGGAGCGTGACAGCGATCGGGGCTGTAGGTGCTTTAAATCTTGACTTTTTCAATCGACCCTCCAGTTCCTCTATCTCCCTTTCCAATTCTTCCTCCTGCCAGCTGTTACCATGGAGCCCAGTTAGTAACTCCCTTATCTTAGAAATGTAGTCAGCACTGTGAAGCCCAGCTCAAGGCCAGAGGCCTTGTTACATATTTTTGTGAAAAACTAGTAAGGGAGTGTCCAGTGCCTGGAATGCTGATTTTTTCAGACAGTAGCCAAATAAAACAGGGCAACATGAAAATAGGAAGTTTATCTACATTAAACCTTTTTGTAGAGATTCTTTTGCTGAAAGTCCTAAAATAAGCCATGGTGAATATTCTGGAGAAGGTCAATTAAGACTTTTCTGTGGGCCTGATAGGGAGGGGGAAGATGAGAAGGCGGGGTTGAGAGCGGCTAGGGTGGATCTAATTCCTCAGAACTGTCCGAGCTACTTGTGTCCTTGGGAGTTTTTAACTCAGTCAAGTCCGGATAGAGCCTTCTCCTCTGTTTAACTTCAGACTCCCTTATCTTTTTACCACTCTTACTCCTAATACTTTCTGCTACCTCGCTATGTGACCCCTCCGATTTTTCTTCATGCAATTGCTCAAGAACGGCCTGACCCTCGCTCACAGCTTTCTGGCATTTACCATCCATTATACACCCCCTCACTAATTTCCAAAGCGGAATGGTACCGCCCCTTAAAGTTCCTTGTTTGTAAGCGAAATCCAGATCTTTCCCTAATTTGTCCCAACTGGGAATCGTGAGACTCCCTGAAAAAGCAAACCAAGGAGCTACAGAGTCAGTCTCTTCTAAAAACCTCTGTAATGTGCACTGCTTCACTTTAAGTCCCTTAGAACGCAGTAACCCGTCCAAGGCCAGCAAAATTGGACTTGAGGGAGTAGCACCCATACTGTTCCAAGCAGTATAAAGAAAGTGAAAATACAAAACCCCGCTCTCTCTTTATCTACAGAGGAGCGTCTTATTTATTTATTTATTTTTTCCCCGCTCTCTCTTTATCTACAGAGGACACAACAACAAAAGAAACACAAAAAACAAAAGCGAAATGACACAACAAAAGAAACACAGAAAACAAAAGTGAAAGTACACAGTGCAGCTGCAATAAATATGAGGCTCTCTCTTTCTTTGTAGAGGAGTTGACCCCGCTTTGGACGCGGATCCCACTTACTGGGACTATCCCTGCTTTGATCGCAGATCCCACTTACCTGGGACTAACCGGTGCACCACCCCTGACTGACTGAAAGTTCTGGTTCCCGGGTCTCGGCGCCACTTGTTGCGACCCCTTGCCCGCAAGGAAGACGCAACTCAGGAATCTTCTTTCAGCAGTTTATTCAGGTCCTTGATACTTTTTCTTCTTTCAGCTGTTTATTCAGGCCTTTGTATTGACATGTCTTTTAGCTTCTACTGCTACTCCTACTACTACTTCTACTCCTACTCCTACTGCCACTACTTCTACTGCTACTCCTACTGCCACTACTACTACTCCCGTGTGCCCCAGCCTTAATAAAGCAGATAAAGCCCCAATGCACAACTGCCACGTGGACTTTTCTCATAGGGTGCCAAGTCACAGCGTGCCAACTCATTCTGATAAGGAGTTGTTTGTCACAGACTACAGGGGAAACCAGCGCCATCTTGTAATGGCGGCCACAGTTCACAGAAACGGCTCACCACAGTTCCCCCTTTTTTGTTTTATTACGACAATACAGGCGAGAGTAGAGGTCCTATCCCACTGTGCAGAAGTGGCTGCATAGTATGGCCCAGCCTTAAGGAGGGCCCTTCCCCAAACCTGAGGCCATATCAGCCGACGCCTTTTTTCGTGGGGCGGGGCGTGGACGTCAAACCCGCATGCAATAGGACATGCTCCCCTTGAGGTCCACTCAAGTGGATCACTCAAGTGCAGTGCCTTGCCTCGCATCCTGTATCGTGACGATGGTAGACAAAGGGGGACAGCTGAGGCTGTCTTTGTAGTGCAGACAAAATTAAGTTGGCAACACCCTAAGAGAAAGGCACGGACAATAGAGAGGGGGAGAAATTTGGTTGTGACATCTGCCATTGTTAGATAAACGTCAAGACGTTCCCGTGGAGCACATATGTCATGGCCTTGTGAACTGGCCACTTTGACATGCAGAACAAGGAATTGGGGGCTGGGCCCCGGGGGCCAGGGAAGGCCTGCTATCAGCAAGTTCCCCTCTTTTGTTTATTGCATGTCAAAGGGAATCAAGTAGCCCCTGTCTTAGGTCGTCCACCGCCCCTGCACTGCTTACCCGTCTCTGGGGAGGCCCCATTCCCCTGTCTTAGGTTGCAGTGCAAGCGTGGAAGTTGCCCGTCACTGGGTACTACAAGATCAGCTCAGCGTGTTGTGGCCAACAGGACATTGTCATGGTAACCGCCTCCATAAACAGGACCCATGACCATCACCATCAAATGGCAGGTGTAGTTGAACCGTAAGATTAGTTAGTAAAGATCCTAGTGCAGAAAGGCAGGGAGGAGAGGTATGCACAAAGGAAAGATATGGTAGAAGTTCCAGCATTAGAAGAGTGACAAAAGAAGGACATGTCGATCCCAGTGCAATGTTATAATAACTTGGGGTGTAACGACCATGTCAAAGGTTTACTGTTTAAGATGCACAAGCCAGACTTGAGGTGAGTTGTCATTTTTTAAAGCAGCAAGAGCTTGGACGAGCATAGCCTTATCCCGAGCATTGCGGGCCTTGAGACCACAGAGAAGCCACAAACAAAGAAACATACCAAAGCAACACATTGTACCAAAAATGTCTATTCCCACCCATTCCTTAAAAAAGGAAAAGGCAGAAGAAATCCAAAGGGTGAATTGTCCCAAAGTCACCGGTATGACACGGGTGTCGTTCAAAACAGCTACCTGAGTCAGTTGAGACTGGATCAAATTTTCTGCCACCATGGACCAATTTTTGGCCAAGTACTCTCCGATGATGCGGGAAGCATTCCTGGAATTATTAAATCTGACAGAGGTTATGCATAAATGTGCATGTTGGTCAACACAACCCAAAAGCACCAAGTCAGCCAATTCTTCTACCTGAGCTTGGAGTAAATCTATTCTTTGGTTGGCAGCTAAAATCCCTGACAAAAGATGTTGGTTAACTTTATTTTGAGAATCGAGTATGGTGGAAGTTTGTTGAATAACCTGATTAATAGTGGCAGCAGTTTGGACCTGATTAAGAGCCTGTTTGCATTCAGCAAGCTGCTCCTTAATCTTCACTTTATCAGTTAAAAGAGCATCCTTTACCAATCTCCATAGAGAGAAAGTAGCAATCGGGACTCTATCTGGACTTTGGTCCCTCAACAACTTTTGGAGATCCTGCTTTACCAAATCCCAATCACTGTTATTAAGAAAGCCTCCCGTCAGAAACCAAGGACAAGCCTGGGCTATAGCTTCAACGAATTCAGTTGCTGTCTTGGTTTTTATTTCTGTTCCTTGTTTGTTTAACAGTTCTTTAACTTCGTTGGCCAGACGAAGTTTCACTGTTGAGTTACCCATGGTATGTACCCTGTCTCTTTAAATTATCTTTGATCCAATCTCCCCCCTTCTCCCTTAGAAGGTGAGCCTTGTCCGCTTACCTCTGCTTTCCGAATCTCGGTAAGGGACCTCCAGATGCCAAGTCCGGCTAACGGAAACCGAGTCCGGCGAGAGACGTTGAGGTTAAAAAATAATAAAAAAATCACAGGACACCAACGTTCTTCATCCAGGAGGAGGCATGTGTGTTTTTTTTTTGTTTTCTTTTTGTTTTCTTTGTTTTTTTTTATATTTTGGAACAATTTTTGAAAACCTTAGAATCTATAAACAAATTATTATATTTTGAGAAGAAATATCAATGAAAATAAAGTTAAAACCTTTAGATATTTTGGAGAAATAATTATAATAATTTATCATTATATGAGTTTGAACAATAACCTTGAGAAGTAGAAATTACTTGATTGTATTTTTACTTAAAAGCAAATTTATAGTAAACGCATTTATCTCAAATATCTGTAACTGAAAAAACAGAGTACCTGATAAATGTAAATATAAAACTTAAATTATAGGTTTTCTGTTGAAGAAAAACAATTAGGCAAATATATATTAACTAATCAATTAGGCATGTGCTAATTAATTTATAGATTAACAAATATAGGTTATCTAAATATCTAAAATATATATATAAAGAATAAGAACATAACTTATAATTGTATTAACTTCATGTAACCACGTGGTCTTAAAATATTTGGATCCATTTAAATTTATTTTTAACTAGGAGTGCACTCTTCTATGTGACGTCACTTGATGTAACTGAAATAAGATCCTTGAGTATACATTTTTATTTTTATAGTTAGCAATGAAAATAAGGATTTTTTGGTCATCACAGGAACTTTGCCGGCTTGTTCCTGTGGCGAGCAAATGCATCCTCATAACCTTCAAAATTAAAAGTAAAATATAAAGAAGCATATTTGATATCTCCCATCAATAGAACATTATTTAGTAACACAACTATAGAGAAAAAGTCAGGTTATTTAACTTAGAACTAGCTTAAATTTAGGACTGTAACATAGAAACCTGTGGAATTAAATTTTGTCTGAAAAAGATATCTTTTGTTAGCATTTACAGGTAGGCATTTTTTTGTAAAAAAAATACAGGCTCTGAGCAGCTCCGGTAGAAACCTGAAACACAGCAGTACAGGTTAGTGGCTGGAAAGCGGGACCAGAAGTCCTGTCTGAGTGACTGTGGAAGAACCAATCAGAAGCCCGCAAAAGTGTGGGAGGTGGGACCAGGAAGCAGCTATGCCGGCCAGGCACCCCATGGTTACCATGGTGATGCAAACAACATGGAGTCTGGTGCCCATTTTCAGGGCAAAAGTTCTCCAAGTTTTCTTAGCCGATTGTATTTTGTTTGATTTTGTCTGCATTTTCCCCCGCCTGGCCAAGATCTTACTGCGGTAGCAGCTTGTTCTGTCTCTGCGACCTGCGGTTGCAGTTGTACATCCTGTACTTCCTGGCATTCCCCTAGGGAGTCTACAGATAGAAAGGGGTTGGTCCCTGGGAGGTGACGAAGTCGCCCACTCCCCGGGGTACCATTCCGTCCCTGGATTGCCCCATACACCTAGGCTTCCGGGACCCGGGCCGGGCCCCTGTTTCCGTTTTGAGGGCAGCGGCCAGAACCTGTCCTGTAATATGAGCTCCATCAATATCCTTACAAGCTCGAATCATGTCATCAACACTCTTTGCTCTGGTAGATTTAATGGCATTTTGGCAATAGGAATTTGCATATTTAAGAGCCAATTGCTTAATGACCGGCATGGCTTGTTCCAAGTTAGGGAATATTTTTTCTGCTACCTGTATCAATCAGGCAAGGAAGTCAGAATAAGGCTCAGAGGGTCCTTGAGCAATTTTTGAAATTTTTGTTTTAGCATTTGAAATAGGTAGAGCCTTCCAAGCCTAAATGGCTGCTGTAGCTATCTGAGCATAGACCCCAGGATTATAATTAATTTGTTGATTTATGATAGCATATTGTCCCAAGCCTGTTAACATTTCAAGGTTATGCCGTGGGAAGCCGGCGTCCTGATTGACTCGGGCTAGCTCGCGACACCTCTCTTGATTTTCACTTTTCCACAACAAAAAATCCCCTCCGGACAACACAGCCATGCAAAGCTGTTGCCAGTCACTAGGTGTCAGCTGATTGGCAGAGAAAGACTCGAAGAGAGTCAATGTAAAGGGGGCATGGGATCCGTAATTAGTAACTGCCTCCTTTAGTTGTTTAATATCCTTAAAGGCTAAAGGAACATGTACTCTGGCCGGCTGTCCATCGGCATCCAAGTTTTCAATTACTGGGAAGTTTGGGCCGTCTTAGGCTGCCACTGAACACCCCCCAGCCTTCTGGGGTTGTCCTTGTCCCAATCGGGGTTATAAGGAGGGAGCGTGACAGCGATCGGGGCTGTAGGTGCTTTAAATCTTGACTTTTTCAATCGACCCTCCAGTTCCTCTATCTCCCTTTCCAATTCTTCCTCCTGCCAGCTGTTACCATGGAGCCCAGTTAGTAACTCCCTTATCTTAGAAATGTAGTCAGCACTGTGAAGCCCAGCTCAAGGCCAGAGGCCTTGTTACATATTTTTGTGAAAAACTAGTAAGGGAGTGTCCAGTGCCTGGAATGCTGATTTTTTCAGACAGTAGCCAAATAAAACAGGGCAACATGAAAATAGGAAGTTTATCTACATTAAACCTTTTTGTAGAGATTCTTTTGCTGAAAGTCCTAAAATAAGCCATGGTGAATATTCTGGAGAAGGTCAATTAAGACTTTTCTGTGGGCCTGATAGGGAGGGGGAAGATGAGAAGGCGGGGTTGAGAGCGGCTAGGGTGGATCTAATTCCTCAGAACTGTCCGAGCTACTTGTGTCCTTGGGAGTTTTTAACTCAGTCAAGTCCGGATAGAGCCTTCTCCTCTGTTTAACTTCAGACTCCCTTATCTTTTTACCACTCTTACTCCTAATACTTTCTGCTACCTCGCTATGTGACCCCTCCGATTTTTCTTCATGCAATTGCTCAAGAACGGCCTGACCCTCGCTCACAGCTTTCTGGCATTTACCATCCATTATACACCCCCTCACTAATTTCCAAAGCGGAATGGTACCGCCCCTTAAAGTTCCTTGTTTGTAAGCGAAATCCAGATCTTTCCCTAATTTGTCCCAACTGGGAATCGTGAGACTCCCTGAAAAAGCAAACCAAGGAGCTACAGAGTCAGTCTCTTCTAAAAACCTCTGTAATGTGCACTGCTTCACTTTAAGTCCCTTAGAACGCAGTAACCCGTCCAAGGCCAGCAAAATTGGACTTGAGGGAGTAGCACCCATACTGTTCCAAGCAGTATAAAGAAAGTGAAAATACAAAACCCCGCTCTCTCTTTATCTACAGAGGAGCGTCTTATTTATTTATTTATTTTTTCCCCGCTCTCTCTTTATCTACAGAGGACACAACAACAAAAGAAACACAAAAAACAAAAGCGAAATGACACAACAAAAGAAACACAGAAAACAAAAGTGAAAGTACACAGTGCAGCTGCAATAAATATGAGGCTCTCTCTTTCTTTGTAGAGGAGTTGACCCCGCTTTGGACGCGGATCCCACTTACTGGGACTATCCCTGCTTTGATCGCAGATCCCACTTACCTGGGACTAACCGGTGCACCACCCCTGACTGACTGAAAGTTCTGGTTCCCGGGTCTCGGCGCCACTTGTTGCGACCCCTTGCCCGCAAGGAAGACGCAACTCAGGAATCTTCTTTCAGCAGTTTATTCAGGTCCTTGATACTTTTTCTTCTTTCAGCTGTTTATTCAGGCCTTTGTATTGACATGTCTTTTAGCTTCTACTGCTACTCCTACTACTACTTCTACTCCTACTCCTACTGCCACTACTTCTACTGCTACTCCTACTGCCACTACTACTACTCCCGTGTGCCCCAGCCTTAATAAAGCAGATAAAGCCCCAATGCACAACTGCCACGTGGACTTTTCTCATAGGGTGCCAAGTCACAGCGTGCCAACTCATTCTGATAAGGAGTTGTTTGTCACAGACTACAGGGGAAACCAGCGCCATCTTGTAATGGCGGCCACAGTTCACAGAAACGGCTCACCACACCTACCTACCATGCACAAGGCCCAGGGTTTGACCCCAAACACCTTAAAAGAAATTAATATGTTTGTGTGTACCCTAATCTCATCAGAAGATGAAGCCTGGGGTTAATCTTGCCACCTGAATCAGTTAGGATAGTCAGAAGTAGGGTAGAGTGAAAATTTCAAAGTCACAGTGGCTTATGATGGCAATTACTTCTCTTGCTCCTGCTACATGTGGTTTGTGGGTCATGGTTTGTGGCTTTGTTTCATGTTATCATTATTCTGGAGACTGGACTGGTGGACCAGCTTCTAGATTATTGTCTATCTCAAGGAAAAATAGGAATGAGATCGATTATTCTTACAATTTCTGCTGCGAATCGGCAGGTCATTCTATCACACATTTCTTGGGCTGAAACAATCATTCAAAGTGACCCTCCCTCATTTTCAGCATGAGGTTTACAACGCCTGGCTGGAGAGACGGTGAGTGTCCTAATGTACCACAGGACATCTCCATCCCCAAGCCAACACTGTTGGATTGACAGAGCCTGTTGTTTGTTCCTTTCTGTGCTTTAAAAACCTTTCCCATTGTCTTTCAGATCTTATAGCTTCTGGCGGGGAGTCAGCTGTCGTTTTTGTACTTGTTCCTTTTTGTCGTCTCTATGGATAATTTCAAGTCTTTTTTTATAGCTTTAGTTTTCAGAATCTTGATTGTGATGTGTTCTGGTGGGTTTTTTGTTTTCTCTATTTTGAATGAAGAGCTTCAATCTGTAGGTTTCCATTTTTATCATATTTGGAAAGTATTTTGCCATTATTTCTCCAAATATCTTTCCTGTCCCCCCTTTTTAAAATTCTATTATTTAACTCTAGGATATCAATTACACATATGTTGGACTCTCTGATATTTTCCCAAAAGTTACTGATGCTCTGTTAATTTTTTATTATTATTTTCCCATGTCACATTTTTGGAAATTCTCTATTGCTACGTTTTCAAGATCACAGATTTCTTTCCCTTCAAGATCTAATCTGATGATCCAAGCCAGATCAGGCACATTATTTTTCCATCCTAGGTACTTTATTTCTAACTTTTAGAAGTCTTATTTGAGTCATTTTATGTCTTCTATCTCTCTTCTCATCACATATTCTTTCCTTCACTTTCATGATTATAGAACATAATTTAATAGTTATTTTAACATCATTGCCATTTGCATAATTTCTTTTATTCTTTAGTCTGTGTCTACTGATATTTCTCTGAAACATGGGTTAGCATTTCCTAATTCCTTGTGTGCCAGCCAGCATTCTTCTGGATAATGGACACTGTGAATTTTACATTGTTGAGTGGGAGATTGTGTTGTTCATTTAGATGAGGCTGACTTTTTGTCTGGGATGCATTTAAACCACTTGGGATCAGTTGGGTTTTGTGTGGATTACTTTTGAGCTTTTCTAGGGTGGGTCTGGGATAGTCCCTATGTTAGGGGTATTAGCCCCATCACAACATAATTTCCTTCCAGGTATTTCAACCAATGCCTCACTGATTAGGAAACCTCCCCACTGGGACAGACGGGAACAGAAGACATTCCCCTGGTTTTCTTCAGCCTACATGTTTCTGGTGGTCCTTCTCAATCAATCCTGGGTATTAAATCCTCACTTACAAGCAGGTCATTGTTCTTCCCAAGATTCCAAAGGCTCCTCTTCCAAACAGACCTCCCAAGCTCTCTTTATGGAACTCCTGTTGGTCCCCAAAGGCCTCCTGAACTCCAACCCATGTCTGTATGATTTGGTGATATTCCTTGGCTTTGATTTGCTCCCTCTCTCTGCATAGCAGGTGGGCACACAGCCTCCAAGGAAGGAAACTGGGGCTGTCATACAGTTCACCTTGTAATCAGGGATATATTCTGCATTATCTATCATATAATTAATGTCTGAGAATAATTGCTTTATAAATTGTGTCTAGTTTTCTAATTAGTTAAGGTGAGAAACTAATCTGATCACTGTTACTCCTTCAGAGCTATATTCAGAAGTCTCTTACCTTAGATCTTAAAAAGGAATAAATTTGAACAGCATACAGGATATTTTCCTGTGCTTTTTGCTCGTGTTGTATTGACAGCGGAGGGGGCCATTGAATATTATCTCACAAAGTGGCATCAGCATGAGGGACACGTCCATATCTGATATCCATCTTGAAGAATGGAGCAATAGCTTAGTTGAGAAAATATTACCAGGCATCAACAAATAAGAGATCATATTTACTGAGATGTGCAGATCATGAATGTGAATATTCCTAAGTGCAGATCTCATTCCAACACTGTGGATTTGAATGCCATTCAAATTTTGATAGGGAAGAAAAAAAATGTGTCAGGTCTTCTCAACCAAAGCTTGACTTTTTTTTAATAAGATACAAAGTGTAAACATTCCAACAGTATTATCATGTCTGTCCCCAGGTGAATTAAAAAATGTATTGTTTAAATATGCACCATTCAAATGTTTGTCGTGACTAAAACTTGCATAATTTGTCATAAAATTGCCTTGGAGAAAAAACACTCTTCCCCAAACTGTCGACTTTTGGTGTGTGAAATTTTTGAAATGTTCATCTACAGTTGCCAGCTATTTCTCTACATACCAGTGGTCTCGGAGAATGCGAGTCTCTGCCCACGGCAGATACTGTTAAACATTGCCCACGTGCATGCATACATTTTCATGCAAACTTAACAAAATAGAAAGCAAAGAAAAGTAGATTTAGCTTATAGCAGGACCCATTGCCAAGCATATTCTGTTTTTGTTTGTAAGTTTGGTTGGTTGGTTTGTCACCAGATACGAACTTTGGAATAAAATGTGTTAATGGGTAATGCATCCTCACCATGTAAGTAAGACTTTTACAGATTCTGAAGTTTTATGTGAAGTGCATCATTTCAAACAACAAAAAGTCCTCTTGCTCATAAAACCAAAACAGATTTTTATGAGTTCTATAAAATAGAGCCAAAATTTTAGGGGCTGCCTATATATTTCTCAATAGATATAAGAGAAAAATATGGCCAACATAGACCATGATTCAAATCCACTTTCTTTTTGAAGAGTGGTCCCAATTCCCACAGAACCTTTTCCCCTCAGCACAGGGGTCACATAATTTCAAGGTTCCAGTGTATTTTGCTTTCTATCTCAATTTTTTTCATTATTGCTCAGAAATCATGGCATGACAGATTGAAACATATGAGTATCATATTGTGAATCATTTGTCTCCAAAATCTTACGTGCATTTTTGTAGTTTAGACATTAAAATGCACATTATAATTAACTTGATGTTTTATGACTTTGTCATTTTTCTTTCAAAAGTCGCACTATTCTTTATCTAACGTATCATGATTTTTTACTGTCTCCTGGAATAAGAAGATCTCATTTTCTTCTACAATCTAATTTTTAAAAATTAAAGTTTTTATGGCAAATGAAGTAAAATGCATATGAATATTTATCATGTCTGGCATTGATAGCTCCTTTGCTACCATGTGCTATTACATAATGACATAACACAGGGTTGTTTTCATAACTAATATTTTATACCCTAAAGGCCACAAGCTTCTCGGGGTTCTAAAGTGTTGCTGCTACCTATTAGGTCTATTAGGCATTGGAACTATGTAATTAGATATTCTTTAAAGACTATCCTAGGTACCTCCTAGATTAGAACGGTCCCTCTGAAGCAGTTACCAGATTTGTTATGTGAGCACATAATTAAGTCCATGTAGTAAAAAATCTTAACAAAAAACTCCTTAAAAAAAAATCAACAGCCTGCACTGGGCAACAGATGACTTTGACTGCAAATTAGAAGTGGAAATAAAATGGCAATATATCCAATGTCAAGGGTGAAGATTTCTCAACACTCATTTTTACATAGGAAGGGCAACTAAGATTCTAAATAAAATGAAAGCTCTTCATATTGCAATTTTTCATTATCAAGTCAATTAAATTCTGCCACATTCTACGCAGCCCAGACATGTCACTTTAACTGCCAGTTACATGTATTGCATTTGCAAAGAAGTCAAGCAAGTTAAATAATAAAATAGAGTCAGCATCTGCCCTCAAATTAACGAAATTTTAAATCAACTTTTAAAGTACTTTTTAATTTTTATTTTAAATTGGCACATAGCAATTGTACATGCTTATGGTGATGTTTTAATACATCTTTACAGTGTTCAATGTTAGATCATGGTAATTAACACACCCATCGTCTCAAACACTTCTTATTTGTTTGGGGAACATTCAAAATCCTCTCTACCAGCAATTTTGAAATATGCATAAAATTGATGACAACAATAGTTACCCTACTATGCTACAGAGCATTGGAAATCATTGCTTGCAGAAGATTTTTTAAAGTCTTTCTGAAAGTCCATTGGTGCTACCATACAGAGACATAATGTTGTTAGTTATATAAATATGAAGGTGATTAATGTGGAATGTGGCCCTTCATCTGATGTTTTATATGATTTAAAAAAAAATCAGTCTACAGAGAGGGGCACTGCAGGCAAGAGAAGTCTTTTCTCTTAATTTGTCCTTGTCAAAGCATCTTACCTCTCGGGCTTCACAAATCCCCATGTCACCCAAACCCTTGACTTGCATACCCTGCTCAAATGACTCCCAATAACCACTTCCCCGGCCTTTCCATTCTCTGTGCCATCCAGCCATGAGAAATGGGATGCTGCTGTTTTCTTCGATGCCTCTCACCTCTCCACTCTTACTGCTGGCTTCTAGCACCACATCTCTATTTGACAAAATTGATCATTGATACCTCCAAGGTCTACTTTCTACTAATTTTCAAAGAAGGAAATATTTCAAACCAAAGAGCTTGTGTTTCCTCTGCATTAACCCATTGTACTGATTTTCTCTCACTACAGGACAAACCACCCTAAAAGTTAGTGGCTTACTGCAGTGCTATAATTCTCTCCTGTGGTCCTGAGTAGACATGGCTCTCCTGGGTAGTCTCCTGGGTAGTCAACACTTGTGGTCTTTCACACGGCCGTGGTTCAACAGTGGCTGGAGCTGGAGTTATCAGAAGAGCTGACTGGACTGGAATGGCCAGCCTGGCTTCTCTTCGAGCCTACAAACCAGTGTAAATACCAGAAGATATGGTTCCTTGGGGGATTGTGTCTGTGTAAACAGATGGGCCATACTCATCAAATACATTAGCTCAGTTATCAAACAGGACAAAGCAGGGCCTCTGAGCTAAGGAATATGATAAAGCAGGGTAAAATGGTCATGACAACACCCCCGAATTTCTAGGGTAGTTCATAACAACTTTTCTGCTGTGTCTAGGTAGCTTTCACTTTGATAGAGCCTACAGATGACTCTAGATGTTAGAGTAAATCACTTCAGATCATCATTCACTCCACAGCACTCAATCCCAGATGAGTTCAAGTCCTTTCAAAATGATCCACACCACAACTGCTTAAAGTGCCTTGCAATCTAAGAATGAGACACCAAGTTATCTGCCAAATACAATTACACACACACACACACACACACACACACACACACAATCTGCTGGCGGGTGTGTGATGACAGAATCCTATTCAGACATGCTGATGTAAATATAGTCACAGATTCTTTGGAAGCAAATTAATAACACATTATTCATTGTGCCAGATCCACTCCTTCTACTTTATCTAATTACCTGAACAGAGGTAACTCAGAAAATAAACTGAACAACAAAAAGCAAACCAACAAACAAAAAACATACAAAACAACTTCTCATGCAAGGATTATAAGCAACCTAAGTGTCAACTATAGTACATACCAAAGACAAAACTGCTATGGTTTGGAAATGAGGTCTCCCACAAGAGTCTCCTGGGTTAATGCAGCAGTATCTGGAGGTGGAATGATCCGAGTGTGAGCTGTCGCCTAATCTGCCCATCCTAGTTTGAATGGACTGACAGACCAGGTGGTAACCATAGGCAGGTGGGGTGTGGTTGGAGGAGGTGGTCCCCTTCCTTCCTTTTCCTCTCTCTGCTCTCTGCTCCCGGGCCCAGCATGAGCTGAGCTACTTTCCTCTCCCATCCCCTTCCGCCGTGATAATTGCCTCATCTCTGACCCAAAGCCATGGAGTTGGCCGTCTATGGACTGAGATCTCTGAAAGCACAAGCCCCAAATAGACTTTTCCTCCTCTAAGTCATTTTTGTTGGGTGTCTTGGTCACAACAGTGCAAAAGCTGACCAACACAAAAACTGCATGAAGTCACGTAGAATTATGTTCCTGAATACCTTACAATGATGGGAGAAATCGCATCTTTAACATTTCATTGAGCACATCAGGTACATACAGCAGGAATGCTTGACATACATTATGTCATTTGATTTTCAAACAGCTCCCTGGGGTGCATGTGATTATTATACTCATTTTGCAGATGAGAAAAATGAGATTTTAAGAAGCTCAATCACTTTCCCAGGTTTGCACAAATGGGGAAATCAGGATCAGAACACACACTCTCTGCCTCCAGAGCTACTTTCCTATTTTCACAACCATAAAGCTGTCACTTTTGATGAACAGTTTAAAGAAAAAAAAAATCACACACTTCAGAAAGAATGAAAATGCAACCAGTTTGTAAAATAATATATGCAGGAAACAGGATCCCTGCATATTTTTTTTCAGATTGAAAGGATATACACTGAAATACTGATAATAGTTGCCTCTGAGTGATGATAATACTCTTGAGTTGTTTTCTTTGCTCCTTTCTAAGTTTTTAATATATTCTCGAATAAACAAGTTGTTGTTTTTTTTAATCCTGTAGGGGAGAAGAGAATTTGATTTTAGCCCTAAGAAGATATTCCTTTTTGTGCAGATAAGGAGCCCAGCGATATGCTCGTCTACCACAAATAACTCAGGGGCGTAGAATCTCAACAGAAGTTGGTGAACTTGGAGCTAAGGGCCTTCCAGTGCTGAAACCCTGGAGAGACAAATGTCACCTTTCACTTGATAAGTGGGAGAGGGTTTAAACACAGGTGTCAGGCAGACAGGAGGCTCCGGAGCTCTGTCCAAGGTTAGGCCAATGGAGTCCCAGAGCTCCTGGGTCTGCCGAGCCAGACTCACCAGCGGCCTGAAGGACCCAGGCAGCAAGAGCTTTCCTGCTGTCAGCTGCACCTCGCAGCTGAGGTAAGTAACCAGGCCTCAGTTTCTTTTCAGTCCTGATTGTTTGAATGATTAGTTAACTCTTGTTAACCAAGATAGCATAAATTTCAACAATGTAATAACTGACGGAAATTTTAATGCTCAGTTGCTTAATAAAAATTCCTTTTCTAAAAGAAGAGTGTTTTGAATGAAAAGCAGACAAATCTTTATGCTCTCATTGAGCAAACCTGGTCTTTTTTAGTCTTCAAGACCCAGGCTTGTGGCAATTTATCTGACTCTGAGGGGATCCAGGAGGAAAGAAATATGTCTATGGCAGGAAAGAAATATGTCTATGGCAATCAGCTCAACAATCTCAAATCTCTGATAGCAACAAATGTAAGATCTATCAGGAATGTCATGAAATGGGAGCTTTTCACAATTACACTTCCCTGTATCCGCACCACTTATTTAGTGACTGTAATTGGGCAACAATTGTGTAAATGAGTAACTTGATGACTGTGTTGGTCAGGTTTCTGTTACTGCAACAAAATATCTGAAATAATAACATTAAAAAGAGGAAAGGTTTTCAGCTCATGTCTTGGTTCATGGTAGTTGGCCCCTTTGCTTCTGGGCCTTTGGTAAGGCAGTAGTACATCAGGGTAGGGAGTATGTGGTGTTACAGGTTGCTTACCTCGTGGCATCTGGGAAATAAAAGAGAGAAAGGGGCTGTATCTCTTTCAAGGGCCTGCTGCTGTCGGCCTACCTTCCTCCCATTAGGCCGCACCTCTTAAAGGGTCCACCCCCCCCCAATGGGGCCAAGGCTGAGGACCCAGCCTTCGACACATGGGCTTTCGGGGGATGTTCCAGGTCCAACCTACAGCACAAGGAATCAGCAAGCTCATCCCATGGGCAGATCTCCCCTTCACCTGGCATGACCTTCTGAAACATGAACTAGAAGAAAACTCTAGCCTTAGCTCAGCAATTTACTCCAGTCAATGGTGAACTGACGTAAGTTTCATTAAAGCTGATTTATGACCAATTATAAGGGGAAGATGTGAGAAATCAGATGTGTATCCAGAGGAGGCCACAGGAGCAGAACAAAGGCAGACCGGACAGCATCTGTCTGCCTTGCTGTGGTTTTGTGCCTTTAACTTGGTGCTCGTGATACTATGAAATACTATTTCAATTGCATTTCACTTGCTTCCTTTAGGAGGCTGGAAATCCAGGTCTAAAATCATTAGGCCATATAAAAGTATGGTCCCTTCTGTAGGAGACACACTCACAAAATTTTATGCCCAGCATAGCGTGGCTCCTACCCTGGCTACACACACAATAAACTAAGCTTGGGACTTTTTTCTGGTCTGAGTTTCATCCAGTCCAACTTTGCCAAATGGATAGATCCTAAAAAGATGAAAAGTTTAATCACTTCTATGGAGCAAATAACATCCTCACTGTACTGATGGCTTGCATTTTACACTTAATTAAAATGTCCAATTTTAAAAATAATCTCCGACTTGAGCTCCATTAGAACAAGCCCAGTGCATCAGGGATACAGCTGCAATCTACAGTCAGTTCCTGGAGTTGTTCCTCTAGGATCGCTAAGGTTGATGCCTAAACCAAATTAAAAATGAGCAACCGGAATTTCAGAGATGAAAGGAACCTTGGACACCCATAAAATCTGCCTCATAATGACACTCTTGCTTTTCTGAGCTGAGGAAGTTTAATTATCGCTGCTTCTCTAAGTTTGCGACATGATTGCTATGCCCTAATTATAGCAAGTATCTCCATCCCTGCAAGATGAGTTCCTTCTCAATTCTCTGGTTAATCACGCATGTGAAGCCCTTCTTCCCCTCTGCCACAGTGCCTACCCACCCTTTGACGTCCAGCGCAATTAATTCTCAAAGCTATTGTGAGCCCTGTTTACCACAGCATCACACAGCAAGTCGCCCTGCTCTGAACTCGAGGCACACATTTCCTATACAAGCTGTGCTGGGTTGAACCGTTTCTCCAAAAAGACACGTTGATGCCCTGACACCTGGTACCATCGGATGTGACTTTATTTGGAAACCGGTTTTGCAGATGTGATAAGGTAGAGATGAAGTCATTCCAGTGGACACTCATCCAATGTGACAAGTGTCCTTACAGGGAGAGAAGAAGAGATACACGGAAGTCTGCCATGTGAGGGAGAGGCGGGAGTTGGAGTGATGCATCTCCCAGGAGCCAGGGGATCGACAGGGTACAGACTCCCCCTCACAGTCCTCAGAGGGAGCCCAAGCTTCAGAGTCTTTAGAGGGAACCCAAGTCACCCATACATTTTCAGACTTCTAACATCCACCACTATGAAAGGAAATGCTCCTGTTGTGTTGAACCTCCAGTTTTGTGGTGTTTTGTCACAGTGACCGCAGGAAACCTACATACCATGTTCTTATAATATTTTCTATCCATGCGTTGTACCGTTACTCATCTCTAAATCTATGCCTACATATTTAACTTATGTAAAGACTTCTCGGTGTAGAAACCACATCTTAATTTCGGTGCTGCTGTTGAATTCGGAGACAGCCCTTCTCTATATTAGGATTGCCAAAGAAAATACAGGATTCCACTTGACTGTGAGTTCTGTATTTTTATTTATTAAATCCAACAACCTCAGTTTATGTACAAAACAGATGATCAAAAATACCTAAGAAATAAATGGATGAATCCCTACTTTACCCATTTTGTAAAAGTTTACTTTCCACCACTTATAACAATTAACTATCAACAAAGACTCCAGAAAACCTTAACCTACCTCCTATTAAATGTTGGAGGCCTACATCTGGGATACTGAGTCAGCTAATAAAAGGGAACTTTAGAGAGGGAGAAGGAAAAAAAAGAAAAATGAAAATGGTCAGACATCCGAAGTCAGACGCCACTTTCAGGAGATCAGGGATCTGCCATTTGGAAAGGTCAAGCTGAAAGATTCATGACCAAACTCTGGGATCACAACAACACATCGATAAGACGGCGCCTCCCCCAAAGCCAGAACTAGGAGGCTGGAAATGGAGCTAATGCTGATTGATCATGTTTCTGTGCACTGGTCCTTTCCTATCCATTCATTCATTCCACCCTATGACATTAGGTTTGAGATAAGCACATTGGAGTTTGGAGGAATTCAGGATTCAACCCAGGATCCAAGACCTGTGCTCATCCCACACTCTGAATCTGCCTGTATAAACCTCTGCTTCCTGAGCAATGCAAATCAGGAATGATTGAAGGAAGCACACATTCACTAGATGGGGGGGTGTATTTAAGGATCCATAGATGCAGAGAGAGCCTGGCAGCACACACAGAGTGAGGCGGAACTCATGGAACGTTTGGGTACGAATGCCATCCATGGGGACAGATTTGTGTAAAACTCACCTTGAAAATTACGTTAGAAACTTCTAGAGCCTCCAGAACACCTGGCTAACCTCACATGAGGTCTATTCCGGGAGGACTCTCTCCATATTCCTATGAAAATTCAAGTCTTAACACAAAATCCAGTTATGCCATCATCATTTGGTAATCTCAGAAGCCACAAAAGCAGAATTGTGTATTGTAAAGAAGACCAGGTTTGTGGTCAAGTGTCTGGGCTGCCTTTTATTCCGTCATCAGCTATGTGACAGCAGAATAAGTCACAAGCAATCTCAGACTCGGTTTCCTCCTTTGGAAATGATGTGCTGATTTCTAAATTTCGACCCAACACACATTTCAGGGCCCATGATCGGCTGCTTTTATTTCCTAATGACCCCAATGCTTTCTAACTGGTGTCTTATTTCCCTCATATTTTACTAGAATCTTTCTTCTCTTCATATTTTTGCAGCTAGAGGACCAGCAGCCACTGAAGGAAGGAGGTGGAGGACAAGGGGCACTGGGACTGGCTCAGGTTCTAGCACAGCACCTGGGAGAGTAGTGGGGCCGTTCATGAGAGGTGGACTGCCGAGGGAGGAGCAGGTATTACCAGGAGATTCATGAGGAGGGTTTGGCACGGTTTTACTCTGAGGCTCTATGATGCATCTTGTTGTGGAGCCACCAACGTGTGATGGGGGAATCTGGACACCCACTTGCTTTGTGACAGCTCCCTCTGCACCGTCCCACTTCATCAAACCCATGGTCACATGATCTGACACTGGTGATCCCTGAGAATTTCACAGAGTCGAAGAGTACCGAGGGAGTGAGTGGGAAAGGACTCCTGTCTTTATGTGAGTTGGTTCCGCATGCACAGCAGGCCAGTGAGGCAGCCATCACATGGGCAGGACAGTGGTTCTGAGATACCAACCCCAACCTCTTTCTGACCACTGTGACACGATGCTCCAAGTTTAACTATCCGTCTCTAGTGAGCTTTTAGAAAGTCCTTAGAAAAAGCCACAAATTACCTGAAGACACCTTCAGCCTCCTCTACCTTGAGCTCAAACATATAAATTAAGGAGCTCAGCCAGAAATAAGCAGGATTCAAGAAAAACGAGAGTCCATGTGAGAAAGGCTTCCAGTTCCCACCTGGGAACCAGAGGCTGGCTTAGAAAGGGCACAGAAGCCTTGGAAGTTGGTAAATTAAGAGAGAAGAGCCCAAAAGGCAAGGGTGTGGGGAATGTTTACGGGCTCCCTGCAGACTGGCAGCATCGATTGACTTTCCTACTGTAACTTTCCCACCACAACCAAGCAAAACCTTGAACAGTGGGCTGCAAAATTCCGGAAAATCTGACAATCGGTTCCCTTCAGCAGGTGGGGCAGGCTCCAGCACACTCCTGTGTGGGGTCCAGTCAGACCAAATGGAACGCAAAGAATATCCGCTTTATTTCCCAAGTTTTTCCCAGGTTCATTTTTTGGGGTTTTTTGGGGGGGTTTGTTGTTGTTGTTTTGTTTTGTTTTTCGGTTTTTTGCGGGTTTTTTTGACTAAAAATTCAAACTTTAGATGGAAAAAAAATCAATCTGGATGGGGGTGGGGGCGGCCCATCACCCCCACCTCCTGCTTTGCCTTAACTCAAAACTGGATGCAGGGCTTAGTTTTTATTAACTGCATCAATTATTTACAGACTCACCTGGATCAACCCCAAACCTGCCTCGGTCCAACTCTGCCGACCCCATACCTACCTACAGCAGGCAGTGAATGGGCCGACGTGGTTTTAATGTTGGACTTCAAGGTTGGGCTCCAGAGCCCTGGCAGGTGGCAGCTTCCTCCTCCACTGTCCTCAACAAGTACCTCACCTCTGGGGTCTGTCCAGACCCCAGCACGTCTCCCACGTCGTCCATGCAGCGGATATGCTTCCTCCTACGTCACTGAAAAAACCAAAAGGATTCAAGGAAAATACAAGAAACTCCCATCACCACATCTATGGCTCCCCTGTACCTCTCCCTCATCCTCTCTGCCCCTGCCTGCTGCTCTGCCCTGGCAGACCCCACAGAGAGGTCCCCTCCCCTGCTCACCTGCTCAGTTCTCTAACTTGCTCAAGGACAGTGCTCAACTTCCTCCTCTTCCTTTCACAACATCGATTTCTACTTCTTTTCCCATTCTTCCCCTCAACACGCCACCTTGCTATTATTTCTCCCACCTAAAAATTCCCTCTCTTCTTTTTTCCCATTTTTATCAAGACATGATGTAGATACGACCTACGTATGCAGACACATAAAGCAGACGCAGTAGGAAAGCTGCCCTATTAATTGTGCAGTTCTGAAGGTTTTGACAAACACGTGCAAGTGTGTAACTATGACCACAGTCAAGCCACAGAATGCCTCTGTCACCTCCAAAATACTCCCCTTTGCCCCGTTTTATAGGCAGACCTTCCCCCCATCCTGGCCAGGCCTGGCGACCACTGAACTGTCTTCTCACTGGCCGGTGTTTCCTTTTTCAGAACGTCAAGCATACAGTAGGCAGAACTCGGAATCTGGCTTCTTCCACAGGAGCGTCCATGCTCTTCTGCTAATCAGTAGCTTGTTCCCTTTTACTGCTAGCAACACTCCAGAGTATGGGTGTAACCCAATTTGTTAATTCATCCCCTTTGGGGGGATTTTGGGTTGTTCCCAGGTTTTTGTGATTAAAGGCAAGGAAGCTATAAGTGTCAATGTGTAGGTTTTTGTTTGGATGTAAGGTTTAACTGAATTTTGGTAAATTATTTAGGAGTGGGATGATTGGTTGTACAGTAAGTGTATGTTTTAAATACATAAGAAATCACCAGAAGGTTTCCAGGGTGGTTTGCCATTTTGCTTTATCACCACCTTGTGGTGTATGAGAGTTCCAGTTCCTCCACAGCCTCACCAGCAACTGGCAAAATCAACCCCACAGCTGTACCCAGCAAGCGGCAAATCCATCCCCACAGCTGTACCCAGCAAGCGGCAAATCCATACTCAGGGTTGCTTTGTAACAACATGTGGCCTCATCACTCTGCTCCTGCATTCAAACCCTGTATCCTGGGGGTCAGCAAAACCAACCAGATCTGCCTCCACTCTTGTCCACACTGACCCCAGAGCCTGGCGCAAGCTACTGTGATTTCTTTCACGGTGCAGAAGCCTCCCTGCTGGTTTCTTGCTGACGTTGAACACAAATCCTGGTAAACTGTAAGTCAATCACCTCACTTCTGAACTCAGAATCCTACAGTCTCCCATCTCGCTCAAAGTAGAGGCCAAAGTCCTTATGATGACCTGGCAGATTGCACAGGCTGGGCCCACAATGCAGGTGCACCCTCACCTTCTCCTCCTCCCCTGGCTGGCTGTTCTGCTGATTCTTGAACATGCCAGGGGGGCTCCTGCTTAGGGCCCTTGTGATTGCTGTCTCCTTTCTACCCAAAGTCCATGTTTTATTCTCTTACCTCCTTCAGGTTTTGCTATTTTTTATTTGTTGGTGTTTTTTGTTTTGTTTTGTACCAGGGATTGAACCCAGGGCACTAATGACTGAGCCTCATCCCCAGCCCTTTTTATTTTTTCTTTTGAGACAGAGTTTCACTATGTTGTTTAGGGCTTCCCTAAGTGGCTGAGGCTGGCCTTGAGCTAGCAATCCTCATGCCTCAGCCTCCTGAGCCACTGGCATTACAGACATGCACTGCCATCCCTCCTCAGGTCTTACTTTATTCAAATACCTGTTCCTCTTTGGCTTCCAAGGCCACTAAGTCTAAAATTGTACCCTCCTCTCCCTCAACTGCCTCTTGCCTCATTCCCTGCTTTATTTTTCTCCTTAGTATTTATAACCAGTTAGCCTACTATATAAATTTTATGTATATATTTATATATAATTGCATGTCTGCTACTTTGATGTGTCTTGCAGGAATGCACATTCTGCAGACACGGAGTTTTGTAAGCACTGTTTACCACCCTATGCTCGGTCTTGAAAACCATACCTATAGCACATAGTGGGGGCTCAACAAATACCTGTCGAATCAGTGAAGGGTGTCAGTTTAACATTTTTCCAATAGTCAGGAACATCAGTCTACCTTCATGAGAGTCTCCACTTTTCTAGCAAAGAAAGCTTTGTTTGTGTGCCTAAGCACCCCAAAGTGGTGCTGTCATCCTTTTTAATGCATCAGGACATAATAAAGAAAAAGTTTTATCTGCCTCTTGTGCTTTCGGTTTATACGCTCAGATTTACTGATCTCTGAGGGCACTTCTGCCCCTACTGTTTATTTACTTTGGAATTATTTTATTATCAGTGTTCCATGTTCTACACCATTGCCAAGAACGGAAACCCACAGAGGGCTGTCATTACTCATCATCTGGGTACGCTCTGACTGACCTTGAGAAAAAGCTGCAGCTTCCTGAAGAAGATGGAGAATACAAAATATTCCTTATTTGCTTTGAGCCAAAGAGATTTCTACCCAGCATCCAGGAGCAGGTGGCGGTTAGCCATGGAGCACTAGGATGTTCAAGAATCACCCCCCCAGGCCCCATAACATATATATTCTTCACCACATTAAAAGGCCATTGGAATCAGCCACAGCCAGGTACCACTGGTTTTATTCACAAGGGCATCTTTCTGTTCCCATAACAAACAAAAAGCAAACAAGCTATCGGTCTGTTGTGTATAGACTTAATAGAATACTGTGGCACCATGTAATGTATAAAGAAAAGGTTATTTGGCTCATGGTTTTAGGGGCTGGAAAGTCCAAACAGCATGGTACAGGCTCTCGTGAGGGCCCTAGCTACATCACAACATGGTGGAGAAGTGGAAAGGAAAGTTCTTGCATGAAGAAGGAGAGAGAAAGAGGTCAACAGTAAGTGCTCAACAAACACCTGTCCAACCAGTGAAGTGTGTTAGAGCCTTTATTCAAACACAGGAAGCAAGAGAGATGGAAGCAAGGGAGTGGGGAGGGGCCAGGCTCATCTTGCATAACAACTCCCCGTTATTGCAGAAGCTGATCCACTTTGGTTAGACCCAATCCACTCCACCACACCAGCATTGATCCATCCAAGAGAGTGTAGCCCCACAACCTAATTATTTCCACTCATCACCATCTTGTAGTTTCCACCACTTCACACCAATAAACTGGGGACCCAGCCTCCAACACGTGAATCTTGCGGGAACAACCCATACTCAAACTACAGCACAAGCCAAAACATCATGCAACCATTCTTCCTTTTCTAACAATCCTTTAGATTTGGGGAAGAAAAATATTCCACTGGAAGTTAAAAAAAAATAAGACAAGTCATCATCACATCACCCCACGACAACCAACACCTTCAATTTTGCATATCACCTGTCTTTTTAATGTGAGTATCTTACATAGACATAAGCTTAATGTACATGTAATTGCATGCATTTTAAAAGTAAATGTTATAATCACAGCTTATCAGATGGTTAGAACAATTTGACAAGTACAGACTGTGAGTCTTGGACTCTTAAAAAGACACTAAGTCTACCTGATACCCACAAATTAAACCCTTTCTTGTTGGGACTCATGATCTTGACCAGCACTTTCCAATAGGCATATAATGCAAGCCATACACACAAGTTTCAATTTCTATAAGAAATGGATAAAATTAATTGTATGACTATATTTGATCTAATCCAATATACCCCAAATATTATTTCAACATGTAATCAATATAAAAATTGTTAATAGTTAACCTTTTTCCTACTAAATCTTTGAAATCAGTGTCTGTTTTACTCTTTCTGTGCATCCCAATTTGGAGGCCGTAAGGGACAATGACCTGCCGGCTGGGATGGTGACGTTCCAATGGGCACTTTTCCTGTTTCTGAGGGTTCTGGTCTTTGCCATTGACCTCTTTTCTGTTCTCAGAGTCTGCTTTTTTATTGGAATTTTGTTAGTTCCACTTTTAATAATTATAATTTAGCCATGGATTGACTTTTCCATAGTTTGAGTGAGTACTTTGCTAGGCCCCTCTCGCAGATGAGGCATGGTGGAGGCAAAGGCTTCACACACAGCAGTGGGTCTTGGTGCACATTTTCAAGCTGCTTTCCAACAAAGCTGAGTGATCATATCCTCCTCCGGCAACGGGTGGAGCCAGTCTTGCTGAGCACACTGAGCACCCGCCATGCAGGTCTGACTCCCTCCTGACTCCCTTCCAGGCTCCCGAGGCAGGGAATTTCCAGAGTTATTTTGTTGTTGTTGTTGTTATTTTGTTTGTTTATTTATTTTCTTTCCTTTTCTTCTTCTTCTTTTTTTTTTAACAATGCTTACATTATTTGATCTGGATATACACGGATTTTGTGGTGGTGATTTTATGTTCCACAATAAAATTGAACTCCTCTGAGCCCTGGGTGTAGCGTTCCCCCTCAATTTTGGGCCAGCAACCACCCAGCAAGAGAATTCAGATTCATGGCAGAATGAAGTTGTATATCACCTTCACCTTTTCTGACTCTCTCTGTTCTCCCTCCTGACTAAAGATCTTACAGAACGGGACTATGTCTCAAAGCTGTGCAATGAGATGCAAAATAATAATAATAATAATAATAATAATAATAATTAGCAAGGGAAAGACTCAGGCAGTTTCTGTTTTATGACTCAAAACCATGTGGGATCCTAGACAAACAGGCGTGCTTGTTTAAACGTGAGGTGCTGGAGAAGGAGGACGAGGTCCAGAGGAACAGAGAACCATGAGGGAGAACCATGGAGGAAGCAATGAATTCCACACGCTCAGCCTAGAGGCACTCCACCTTAAAAAACAGCAGCTGACTGAGATCAGTGCAAAAGAAACAGCTCCCCCACCACCTAGACTCTGAGAGATAGGGCAAATCTAAGTTTGTGTTATTTCTGGTGATGACCAAGTCTATACACCTGTCTTGTCATTGTAGGTCAAAATAGCAGAGCCCCACACATTTAACTGAAATATATATTCTATTGATGTTTTATTTGCATTTTTGAGAGGACAGACCAAATATTTCCTAGAAATTTGTTTCTTCTATGAATTTGTGTTTAACTTTATATTTTGAAATGATGTTAGATTTATAGAAGAGTTACGAAGAGCCTACAGGAGAATTCCCACACTTACCTCACCTCCCTTTGCTAATCTTAGCATTCCATATAACCACGGTACCTTGATCAGAAAGGAGTATTTAACATCCGTGCAGTACTATTCATAAGATCTGCAGACTTTATTCAGATTAGACCAATTCTTCCACCAATGCTCTTGATCTGTTTGGGAACTTAATCTAGAATGCCAATCGTATATCATGTTTCTACTTAGGGACTGTCATATGTCACGTTTGAGTCTTTCATTATCTGTTATGACCTTGACACTTCCAAAGTGCATTCTCGTCAGGCATTAGGTAGAATGCTCCCAGTTTGTATTTGCTAATGTTCCTTCATGATGACGATGGAGTTCCAGGTTCGGGGAAAACACCACAGACCTGAAGCAATCGTCATTGTCTCATTTCAGAGCTACCTGATAGCGGCATGGTTCACTACTGATGGTCTTGGTTGTATTTTTATTGTATTTTTTCTCCCCAGTCTGCTTTTGGTTTATTTCATTCATATTTTCTCTCCTTAGCTATTGATCTCCCAAAAATCACCAGAGAAGAGTCACACTTGGATACAAATGACATATCAGTGACATCTGAGCAGTCACATCCTAAACCTTACTGCCTTCCAGCTGGTTTCCATTAGAGGATTTCATTTCCCAGTGAAGATATCACCATTCCAGTTTTTTTTCACTTTTCTATATACTTGTAATTTAAGAAAAAAAAGGCAAGAATAGTACAAGTAACATTTTCTTCTTAATTATTTAAGAGCAAGTGGCTGGCATAAGTTTCCATTGGGCCAGGACGTTTTGCAACATTGTCACAATACAACCATCCAGATGCTGAGGTGAACATTATTGCATTACGACCATGTGACTCACAGGCTCCAATCAAATTAACCTGATAAGGTCCTGTCTAGGCAAAAGGTCCACTCAAACAAACAATAGCTTCTTATGGCCATGTTTCCTCTGTCACCTAATTTGGAAGAAGTTCTCAGTCTTTCTCAGGATTTCAAGTCCTTTGGCACTTGTAATGATGTCAGGTCAGCTAAGGGCAGAATGCCCCTCCCTTTAAGGCTACTCCAACCTTTCCTCGTGACTTGACTCAGGTTATGCGTTTTGGGGAAGATGGTGCTGGGTGCTCAGGCTGATTGTATCCATGGGCATCTGATGTCACTGTGCTGATGTCAACTCTGGTCACTTGGTTCAGATTTTGCCTGCCAGGTTTCTCCCTCGTGGTTTCCAGTTGCCCCCTTGGGTAAAACTTTTGGAGAGGAACTCGGGAGTCTGTGAAGATCCATCCAATTTCTCATCATTGGTTTCAACATCTATGAGTGTTTCTTGGTTGAATTGTGACTGTCATAATTGCCAAGCAGCTATTTTCTAACTCCGCCATTTTTCTGCATTTATTAATTGGCATTCTTCTGCAAGACAAAGATTTTTCTTCTCCCCAGTCACTATTCTTTGATTTATGTCAGTATACCCATAGATTTTTATTTTGCTCAGTTGGTTATAATCTGCCACCATCACTTTTTATTTTGTTGATCAAAGTGCCTCAGGCTTGGCCAGTGGGGCCTTTCAAGCTGGCCTCTGTGACCTTGGAAATGTCTCTATTGTTCTTGGAACCCTTCCTCACTTCCTGGCCCGATGGTGACATAGTCCAAGATGCACTTATACTTTCCCTTCCCCTGCCCTGAAGTCAGTCGTTTCTCAGATAATTATTTATTTGTAACTGAGAGGGATTATAAGCACAATGTCAGCACTGGGAGCCTATTGTTCTCAGGGTGCCACTGTCACGTACACAGTCACATCTGTGTTTATTTCTGTCACTAGGGATGTACGTGGAAAACAGTGAGTTCACCAAGTACAGTCCAGCCTCATGGGGCTCATTTCCACTTCCTCCCACTCCTAATTGGCAACTTCTTTCTCCGCCAGGGCACACGGTCCCAGCATCCTCCAGGTGTGTGCTTGCTGGATCCTTCCCATCCTCACCACCCTCCCTCTGCTTGGCCTGGGATGCCCACTGCTCGCTGGTGGAGAGCAGCTGCTCTCCACCCTAGTCATCAACACCATTCTCCTCCTCTGGCACACGCCTAGCATGGTGTCCTCCTTACCTCATGCAGGCTGTAACTGTCATGCCAAAATGTCACCACCACCTCCCAGCAGACCTGGATACCTGCCTCTCTCAGCCTCACCCAGAACCTTCTGCATGGAATCAATCAGACAGGAAAGGAGGACTGAAGGTTAGAGAGAAAGGAAGCATGATTTTAAGTGGTTTTGACTTTTGCCCAAGAACATTTGCATTGTGTCTTAGTTCCATTGGGCCACTCCAACAAAACATCACAAACTGCATGGCTTCGAAAACAATGAGCATTTACTTCTCCCAGTTCTGAAGACAGAAGTCCAAGACCAGGCGCTGGCTGTGTCTGCTGAGGGCCTTGAAGAATTCTGCATGGATGGTGAAGAAATGGATGGTGCCTTCCAACACACCCTCAAATGTCAGGAGGAGCAACCTCAACTTTCTCTTCTTCATGCACTAATCCCATTCACCAGGGCGAAGCCTCCCATTCACCTCCCAAAACGCTGTTCTTCCTGACACCATCAACTTGAGGGTTGGGATATTTTTCACTGCTCAGTATTGAATCCGGGATTAGGATTTTTACAGATGGATTTAGTAGAGGACACCAACGTTCAGACCATAACAAGTTGTAGTTTTTAAGGGTCTCATTACTTTTCAGCCATATTTTTACATGATAGTATTCCGTAAAATGACTGCAAATCACTGAGGGCTTGTTGCAATATCAAAATCTGCTCTGAAAGGATAGATCATGGAATATAATCAAAATAATGTTATACAAGCTCCATTAACACACATTAGGGTGGCTTCTATCAAAAACAAAACAGAAAAAAGCAGGTGTAAGCAAGGATGTGGAAAAATTGGAACCCTGAAGCACTGTTGGTGTAGATGTAAAATAGTCCAACACAATGGAAAACAGTAGGAGATTTACTGAAAAAAAGAGAGTTACCACATGATCCAGAAATTCCACCTCCAGGTGTACACCTGAAAGAAGTAAAAACAGGACAACAAAGAAGTATTTATCCACCACCACGTTGGTAGCAGCACTATTCACAAAGCTGAAAGGTTAGAAGCATCCCCCAAGCCTCTGAATAGATGAACAGTTCAGGAAATGTGGTACCTATGCAAAATGGAATGCCATCGTCCAGAAGTTCTGATGCAACACAAACCACAGACGAGCATGTTGAGAACAGTGTGCTCTGTGAAATAAGCCAGTCACAGAGGACACATGCCACGTAGCTCTACTTCCAAGAGCACCTAGAATAGTCAAATTCAGAGAGATGGAAAATAGATCCCAGGTGGCCTGAGCTCAGGGAGGAAGGGATGGGAAGTTTTTATTGAATGGGCCCTGAGATTCAGCTTTGCAAGATGCAAGAGTTCTGAACATGGATAGTGAGGTTTCTTGCAAGATAATGTGAATGTACCTAGGGGAACTGACCCGTGTGCTTCAAAATGGTTCTGATGGTAAATTTGATGTTATATCTATGTTATGATAAAATTTTTAGAGAATATTACCCAAGGAAAGAACACTGCTTCAAGAGAGATATCTAGAAATTCCCCAGGTATGCAAACATAAATGGACCACGTGCACAGAGCACTCAGATTTCCCTACTGTCTCCTAGAGAATACTCATCTATGTACATCAAGCACAATAGTTAGCTACCTTGAAAGATGAGAATAGAAACTGTGGAGTAAGTGGTCAATTTTGGTCTCAGATAAATTAACATAAATTCATTCTATCTGTATAGTTTGAGAAGAAACTAATGGCTTCAGGATAATTTTGAATAAGTGCTGAGGGCCATTGCCAAGTAGGAATGACGCATCGATATTTCCTTGCCAGCATACCCCATGTTAAATGGACTTGCCTTGGACATTGCATGTATGCTTTAGTAAGGTGACCTTGCTCAAAGACCAGGGCGGATCCGGGTTTAGAGTTGATCAGGTTTGAGGAAGTTTCCTGCTCCTTGAGTTTAAGGCGTTCCCGGTTTTAGACAAGTCTAGGGCGTTCCCGGTTTAAGACAATATGGGTTTTAGGGAAGTTGGAGGTTGAAGATTATTGCTGCTGGGATTAGGGTGTTCCTGCTGCTTGTTCCCGTTGAGTTGTTGAGTTCTCGTGAGATTCAAATGGGATTTGGTAAAGCCTCTTGGAGTAGGTGAATTGTGCTGGCAGATTTTAGATTGCCCCTGAACCTGTGTGGAGGCCGGTGTGAGTTCGGGAATAAAGAATTGCTGTTTGAATCTACAAGTGTGTGGTGGCTCGTGATTCAGTGCCAAGCCGAGACATTGGCAACTAAGCACAAGTCTGAAATGTCCCAGATCCCCTCAATCATCCATACAGAAGAAAAGCTGAAGAAACAACAAATAACAGAGAACAAATTGTTCCAAGCCCATGAAATAAATTGGAGTCAAGCTGAATGATGCAATCAGTCCACATGAATATTTCCAACTTGGTTTAATTCCACAAACTTTGACTAAGCACCTCTTGATGCAAGATCTAGGATTAGGGAACAAGTCCACTGAGAGGAGGTAAGACGCTTTCTTTTCTCCAGGATTGCAAATACTTCAATTGGGAAAAGAAGGAGTCTGGGAGCAGAGCTGGCATTCACTTATCACCTTATTCCTAACCTTATGTAACCCTCCCAGGCTTTTAGGAGGCACCTGGGATGACCCACATCTTTCACACGAGGGAATGGAGGCTTAGAAAGACTAAGTAAATCAGCCAGGGACAAATATTTCCCCAAAGGTCACCCAACCCATCTGATTCCAAAGTCCATGTCCAGTCTCCAACCTCACCATGATGTTGGATTCTGACAACCTGAACCACATGAGAGAGAGGCATGGGAATAATTAAGTCCACTGCAGGAAGGTGGTGCTAAAATTACCAGCAATGCAGGGAACTCACAGAGAAAGAGAAGGGATCCACCTGGCTCCCTGGTGTGGGCTTAGAAACATTTGAATGGGGGAGAGGTGGTTCTGCCCTGGAATTTGAGATTAGATAGGAATTTCACAGGAGCACATGGGAGGAAGACATTTTCAATGAGAGTGGGACGCATTTCAAATATTCTCTTCCTCCCCCAGTATCAGGATTTTGCCTCTGATAGGTTTTCTTCCTTTTCCTTCTCCATGAATGTGTCCTTCCTCTCCTTGAAGCCATGAATATTAAACTCAGCAGTGCACAATTCTCCCTCTAATTAGGATGTCTTTTCTCATTCACTCCGTCTTCTCATTCACTCCTCTGGTCGGCAGCTCACGCACAGGAAGGTGTCGCATCTGAGTGCTGCTTATGAGTGTTCTCAGATCGTTGTCGAGTGAGAACGCTGTGTCTCACTGTTCCCTTTAGATAAATAGCTGCGAACACGTGCTTCTTTGAATGCACTCTTTATTTTTCGTATTCTGTTTATCGTTGGCCTATCTTGGCGTATGTCATATACATGCTGTATGTACTCTGTGGTGTACCATATTCTGTCTCTCTGGCCTTTCTACATAGTATCTATAATTGCCTTCTGCCCACCAGGGATGCTGGGGAAATATTGCTAATTGATTTAAGTTATCTTGCAGAATATTCATTATCATTATCATTATGCCCATACTAGAAGTGTCAGATGTCAATGTCTACTTGGTAGAAAGAAATTGATTTGTGAATGTTAATACCTTGGTGGAATATTTTTTCTGTAGAGTACAATTTTCTAGAAAAATGCTCTTTTCATGTCATGTCTGAATATAGACACATTCTTCCTCTGGGAGGGGATAAAAAATTCACCCCAACAATATACACCTCCAGTCCGTGTTAGCGATGGGGCTAACACAGATGCCCAAAGCTCTGCCCCCTACCCAGAGCTGACAGATTCTTTTTATCTATCATACCTGAAGCATCAGATCACTGATTCATGTACAGGATAAGACAACTGCCAAATTATTAGACCACAGAGAGAAGCTCCTCAGACACCTGTCACGTTGATGAAAGCAGCACTGTCCTCTGACCTTTGCCAGTTCAAGGTCGATAATGAGACAAGTCAGGCAGGAAGGGCCGCGTGTGCCGACTCCATCAATGTCCGCTGTGTGCTCGCTCAGGAGCCTGCATCTCCTGTCAATTAGCGTGGGGAGGCAGGGACTGCTGATTACCGGAGACATGGCATATCGAGCCACAGCTACCTCTGCTTCTGTGCCCTGCTGCATTTTAATTAGCCCTGTCCCCTGACTGTTGCTTCAGAGCTTCATTATTACTGTCTTCAAGAAACTCAAGGAAGGCTTTTTACATTTCACATCATTAACAGGAAGGAATGTTGAGCATCCTGGTCAAGGTTTTGCAGGGCTTCTTACAACAATAGAGTCTTCGCTTGCTGAGAGCTGTGTGTAATGGAACCAGTCAGAGAACCACACGGGGAGACCAGACGATCAGTTTCCCAAAGGGAAGCCACAGAAGTGGCAGGGGAGAGGTAAACACCCACACCTCGGTGGCCACGTCGCCGGCGTGTCTGCACAGGAGTTGGTACACACTCATCCTAAGCCATGTTTAAATCCACAAATAAAAGAACAAAGGGAGCAATTTAAAAAATCTACAAAGGGAACTGTCTTCAAACTTTTTATACTTCCCTCTTACAAAAAGGAAGGGTTGAAGCCCTTGCAAAATCATTCTCTCCAGGCGCATTGAACGGAAGAGTCAAAAAAAACCCCAGCAGACTTTTGTTCTCATACACCAGCCCTGAGGTTCTTCCAGAGCCAGGGGGGCTGTGGATTCCGCCTGCTGGGCTCACACCTCCACTCCCCAGGTGGCCACTCCTGAGGTCCCAGGTGGAGCTGGAGATTTTGCATTTCTTGCAACTTCCCAAGTGATGCTGATAATGCTAACAGAGAGGAGGGACCTCACTTTGACACCACCTTCCTACAGGCAGCTTCCCAAATTGCAGGTGGAGTGTCTACAAGGAATGATTAACCCTTGCTATTTAAAACAAAGGAGACCTCACCAATGACCACGTGAATCAGTCATCACAATGTTATTTGAAACTTCACATGCATTGACACGAGTCATCTATTTAATGGCATGGACTAAAATATGTGTCTTGTTTTTGTGAAATTCTTCAGTACAAAAATAAAGAGTTCATTGTAAGGTAAAATGGGGCATCTTTTCATTTAGAACAGGCCTCATAAATGCCAGCTCTGACCCTAAGAAACTTACCTTGGTACAGGATGAAGGATAACCGCTCATAGAGGAGCTCTAAAACAGTGACCTGATAAATGTTCAAAGGCAGCCTGGCACCTGTGTGTGGTTATGTTGTAGAATAGTGAGTTTCCCAGCTCCAGAAAAAGTTTTCAGGACCAAATATTATACATGATCACTACAACTGCTGAGCGACTTGCTTTTATCTCTATAGGCTTCAGTTACTTATCTGTGAGATGTGGAAATGCACTTAAAAATCTTGATTCCTTCAAGCTTTAAAAATTTCCTGGCATGGATTCTTATTTTCTACTTGAGTCAACATGTTTAGCACCTGGTATGATGACACTCAGATTAGAAGTAAACTTTTAAAATTCTGAGCTTGGTCCCTTTAGCAAGTTTTAAAATCTGAATCAGCACCAAATTGAAAATACCTCTTAACTTGCATCTACTTAGAGTTGCTGCAGGCAGAAGTTCAGAACCACATTTCACATTCCAAATTGCCTACCAGCCCAGACACTTCCAGAATAACACATACGTTAAAAAAAAAAAATTAAAAAAAGGTCACATTCTGTCCCACAGGAAGTTCAAGCCTAGTAAGAAATTATTCCTACAGTGAAAATCGTCGTCCACTGAAATCGTTAGAAAGAATATTCTGAGGCCATTGCATTCAAATTCAACTGGAAATTACTTGCATAGATTCTTCCCCCATTTTGACATATATTAGAAAGGCCAAGTTTACTGAGCGAATAGTCTCCTCTTCTGAAACCAGAGCATTCTAAGTCCACTCTGCAATGTCCATTTCAACATGGACGCTCAGTACATGAGTCATCCTGCTAGATGATCCCTGATTAAGTCCAACTCAGTTTTTGGAAGCTGGGAGATGTGATGTAATAGATATCCTGAATCAGAAGTGGCAAAAGAGAAAGCAGAAGGAAAGTGGTCTAGCGCCCTGGTTTGGGTTCAATACCACCTTGTTTTATTTCTTTTTTTTTTTTTTGGTGCATTATAATTATACAAAATAATGGGATTCATTATGCAACATTTGTACATGTATGTAACATAATTTGGTCAGTCTCATTCCCCAGTACCTTCCCTTTCCCTCCCCTCCTCCATCCCTGGATAGTATACAGATTTCCCTTCTATTATCATTATTTTAATTAATGCATTAGGTCACATTCTGTCCCACAGGAAGACCAAGTCTACTAAGAAATTATTTCTACAGTGAAAATCGTCGTCCACTGAAATCCTTAGAAAGAACATTCGGAGGCCACTGCATTTAAATTCAACTGGAAATTACTTGCATAGATTCTTCCTCCATTTTGACCTGTTAGAAAGGCCAAGGTTACTGAGCGAATAGCCGCCTCTTCCGAAACCAGAGCATTCTAAATGCACACACACACACATTCATTGTGGCATTTTGTACACAGACACGGTATTTCATTTCCCAGATTGGCCGCATCCTCTGCCTCTGCCTTTCTACTCCCTGCTTCTACCCTAGAGACCCAGGACTATTTCTTGAAATGTTTATTTGGAGGTAGTTGGTTTCTCCAATCCCATTTTTCTCTTTTAGACCAAACTCGCCTGTATGAAATCAGACAATGGGACACAAAAGCAGGAATATTGCTGAAGCCCTGGATCCAGGCGTTCGGGGTCTGCCCAGGCCTCTTCCACACCTCAGGGCTGCAGGCCCACGCTGCAGGCACTTGGGAAACTGACCATCTGTGGGTCCCAGACACGAAGCCCTGACAGGCTGATGACGCTGGGCCTCTCACCTACGCCACTGAGTGTGTGGCCCTGTACACACAGGTACCCTTCAGGATGGTCAGAAACTGAAAGCTGACCACAAAACTGTTCTCTCCGCCCCAAGCATTTCAGCATCTGAGTGGGTCTGCCAGCTACCTGTCCTTTGTCAGAGAATTCTTTTTTTGGGGGGTGGAGGAAGGATAGTAAACAGGCTTTATTGGGAGGTAGCAATAGTCCCTAGCCAGTCCCCAGGTCCAGGTTCAGCCCCAGCCAATTCCATGTAGTTCTGGTCAGTTCCATTTTGCCCCCTGAGTCCTTTCCATAGGCCCTTTTTAGACCCTGGCCAGATAAAGAAGGCACCCTGCCAACATGCTCACAAGAAATGTTCATGACCTTGAGTCCATATGCTGAATCGGGGTGTTCATGACCTTGACTACACACTGAAAGCATAGTCTGCTGGAAATCTTGATGAAGGAGCCTAATTTCTTACAAGTATCATTAATGGATTAACTTTCTTGTCTTATTTATTGGAATCCCTTCCCTTCTGGCTCCTACCTCTACCCCTCTATTACATTTCTTTTGATAAGCTTTTAGATGATGGAATTAAAAGAATGATGTTTATTTCCATTTTATTTGGCCATTGACAGATCTACTACCTCTTCCTTTCTGAAAAAAACTTAACTTCGAAGCTTCTATGAAGCCATATTCTATTGCTTTTCATCTAAATAGTTTTTTTTCTGTATTTTCTTTGCTGGGTTTTCTTTTAAACCTATCTAAATTATAGACTTTTTCACAGAATTCTTGTAACCCTTTATTGCCTCTTATTACTTTAGATAATAAAGTTAAAGTGGGCTTTCTCTTAAACCCTGGGGGAAAATAACCAACAGGTTTCAATAGGGAAAATTCCCTTTAATTTTTTTTTATTTTATTTTTTTGTTCCAGGGATTGAACGCAGGAGCACCTAAGCACTAAGCCACATCCCCAGCCCTTTTTATGTTTTATTTTGAGACAGGGTCTCACTAAGTTGCTGAGGGCCTTGCTAAGTTGCTGAGGCTGACTTTGAACTTGTGATCCTCCTGACTCAGCCTCCTGAGGGTTACAGCGGTACACCACCGTGTCCAGCTTAGAAAATTCCTTTTCTTTACCCAAATCGTTAAGGGATCCACAGTGGCATCTGAAAGACAGATGAGGGCAAGGCTATGAGGAGAGAAAAAGGAAAGGCTCAAGTGTTTTCATTTTGACATTGACCTTCCCCTCCACATAGAAAACACAAAGTGATTACAAGGGCCTGAGTCTGAAGTATCTTCACTCATAGAGCAACAAATGGTTGGCCAAAGACTTGGGTAGGCAGAGAGCAGAGGAAGACCAGGCTCAAGGGCCAGCACCAGCCCTGGAGACATGGAAAATCAGCTCATATTCAGCCATTCTGAAACGACTCAGAAACCATGGGTTCAAACAGAGCTTTATTAACTACAATTCAACCCTAAATATTCCCTTCACTGTTTCTAATCTGCCCATCACAAATTGGCTGTTCAGAGTAGAACTAATCCCGTTGTATATTTTTTTTTTCTTAGTACATTGTAGTTACACATAATTGTGGGGTTCATTTTCATAAGTGCATATAAAATGAGTTGCTCCGTTTCAGTCCCCAGTACTACCCCTTTTCTTCCCCTCTTCCCTTCCTGGATCTTTTCCTCAACTCTAGTGGTCTTCCTTCTGTTCACTTACTTTTCTGATTGGTGCATTGTAGTCATGTATACAGAGGAATTCACCGCGACAGGTTCATACATGCACGGAGCATAGTTTGGTGAGTTTCATTCCACAGATCCTCCTTTTTCCCATACCTCCTCCCTCCGCTTTGGTCCCTGTCCTCTATTCCACTGTTCTACCTTCTATTTTCATGAAAACTTCCTGTCTTTGAAATTCCCAATTTCTCTCTGGCTTCTGCAAGTGAGAGAAAACATTCAACCCTTGACTTTCTGAGTCTGGTTTATTTCACTTAGCATGATGTTCCTCAGGTCCACCCATTGGCCAGCAAATGTGTGGCTGAGTAAAACTCTATTGTGTATACAGGCCACATTTTCTTTATCCATTCACCTATTGAGGGACGCCTAGGCTGGTTCCATAGCATGGTCATTATTGTGCTGCTGTCAACACTGGTGGGTATGTATCCCTATAATATCCCAACTTTGGTTCTTTTGGAGAAAAACAAGGACTGAGACAGCTGGGTGATATGGTAGCTGCATTCCTAGACTCTTGAGGAATCTCCATACTGCTTTGCAAAGTCCCACCCACAATATATGCGTGTACCTCTCCCCCACATCCTCTATAGCATTTATTTTTGTTCGTTTCCTTGATGACTGCCATTCCCACTGGAGTGAGATGAATCTCAGTGAAGTTTTGATTTGCATTTCCCTAACTGCTAAGGCTATTGAACACTTTTTCATACATTTGTTGGCCATTTTCATTTCTTATTTTGAAAAATGTCTATTTAGTTCATTGCCCATTTATTGAGTTATTTATATTTTGGGATTAAGTTTTTTCAGATTCTTTATACATTCTACATATTAATCTCCTGTCAGAAAAGTAGCTGGAAAAGATTTCTCTCATTCTGTAGGCTCTCTCTTCATGCTTTTATTTTTTTCCGTTACTGGGCAGAAGTTTTTATTATTATTATTATTATTATTATTATTTGATGCCATCCAATGTATTGGTTCTTGGTTTTATTTCCTGAGCATTAGGAATCTTATTAAGGAAGTTGGTGCCTATGCCAACAGGTTGGAGTGTTGACCCTGTTTCCTCCTAGCAATTATAGTGTTTCTGGCTGAATTCCTAGGTCTTTGATCCCTTAGAGTTGACTTTTGTGCAAAGGTAGGGATCTATTTCCATTCTTCTACATATGGATATCCAGTTTTCCCAGCACCATTGGTTTAAAAGGCTATCATTTCTCCACTGTATATTTTTGGCAGCTTTGGCAAGGATCAGATGACTGTGTCTATGTGGGTTTGTAACTTCGTGGGTTTGTATCTACGTGGGTTTGAAGCTGTGTCTTCTACGCTGTCCCACTGGTCTTCATGTCTGTTTTTATGCCAGTACCATGCTGCTTTTGTTACTATAGCTCTGTAGATAATTTGAGATCAGGTATTGTGATGCCTTCTGCTTTGATTATTCTGGGTCTCTTATTTTTTTCAGATGAATTTCCAGACTGTTTTTTTCTAATTCTGTGAAGAAAGTCACTGGGGACTGCACTGAGTCTGTAGGTTGTATTGGTTTATATTCATCATTAGGATGTAGTTGGAGTATAGGAAAGCTATTGATTTTCACATGTTAATCTTTTATCGTCCTACTTTGCTGAATTTATCAATTCTAGAATTCTTCTGGTAGAGTTTTGTTTTGTTTTGTTTTGAACTTCAAAGTATAGGATCATATCACCAGCAAACAGATATACTTTTGTTTTTTTTTCTTTTCCTATTTGTATCCTTTTATTTTCCTTCCCTTACCTGATTGTTCTTGCTATAGTTTCAAGAACTATATTGAATAGGAGGGCAGATATACTTGTCTTGTTCCCAACTTTAGATAAAATACTTCCAATTTTTCTCCAATATAATGTTGGCTTTGGGTTTGTCATATATAGTCTTTATGATGTTGAGGAGAGTTTCTTCCATCCCTAGGTTTTTTTTTTTTTGGGGGGGGGGGGTCTGGGTACCAAGGATTAAACTCAAGGGCACTCAACACTGAGCCAATCCCCAGCCCTATTTTGTGTTTTATTTAGATACAGGATCTCACTGAGTTGCTTAGAGCCTCACTGTTGCTGAGTCTGGCTTTGAATTTGCAAACCTCGTGTCTCAACCTCCCAAGCTACCAGGATTACAGGTGTGCACTACTGCGCCTGACCTATCCCTAGTTTCTTAAGTGTTTTTTAACCTGCATGGGTGTTGCATTTTGTCAAAGGCTTTTTCTGCATCTATCCAGAAGATCATATAACTTTTGTCTTTAATTCTATTTATGTGGTGAAGTATATTTGTTGATTTGCATATGTTGAGCCTATCTTGAACTCCGGGGATGAAACTAACCTGATCATGGTGTACAATCTTCTGAGTGTGTTTTCCAACATGGTTTTCTAACATGTTGTTAAGGCTTTTTGTGTCTATGTCCATGAGGGATGTGAGTCTGTAGTTTTCTTTCCTTGATATGCCTTTGTCTAGTTTTGGTGTTAGGGTGACACTGGCATCCTAGGTTAAATTTGAGAGTGTTCTCTCCCTTTCTATTTTATGGAATAATTTGATAATAATCGGTTTTAGTTCTTCTTTAAAAGTTTGGTAGAAGCGATGATACATGCCTGTAATTCCAGTGAATCTGGAGGATGAGACAGAAGGATCACAAGTTTGAGGCCAACCTCGGCCACTTAGTGAGGTCCTAGACAACTTTGTGAGACCTTGTATCAAAAATGAAAAATAAAAAGGGCTAGGAATGTAGCTCAGTGGAACAGCAGCCCTGGGTTTAGTCCTCAGTACCACAAAAAGGAGGAGGAGGGTTAGAACTCAGCTGATAATCCATCTGGCCCCAGGCTTTCCTTCTTTGGAATGCTTTTAGTTGCTACTTCAATCTCATTGTTGGATATTGGTGTGTTTAGGTTTTCTATATCCTCTGTGTTCAACTGAGTGGTCATATGTGTCTAAAAATTTATCAATATTTTCTAGAGTTTCAAATTTACCAAAGTATAAATTTTCAAAATAATTCCTTCTGATTCTTAGGATTTGAGAGTGTTCTCCCCCTTTCTATTTTATGGAACAAAATAAATAAATCTCTAATTTTGTTAATCTGGAGCTTCTCTCTTTTCCTTGGGTTAGTGTGGCTCAGGGTTATCAATCTTGCTTACCTTCACAAAGGACCAACTCTTCATTGCACTGATTCTTTATAATTTTTTTTTATTCTCAATTTCATTAATTTCCTATCTAGGACCTTAAGGTGCAACACTAATTATTTGGGGTCTTTTTGTTTGGTTGGTTTAAATGTAGGCACTCAATTTGATAAACTTTCCTCTTAGAACTACTTTCCTACTGCTTCAGAGATTTTGATATGTTCTATCTGGGAAGATTAGCTCTTCTACTTTCTAATTTGCTTCTAAGAAATTTCTGTTTCTCTCTTGATTTCTTCTCTTTCCCATTGCTCATTCAATCTACATGTATAACAATGGTTTCTGTTGTTCATCTTGTTATTGATTTCTAATTTTATCCCATTGTGATCTTATAATGTGCAAGGAATTACATTGATGTTCTGTGTTTACAGCCTTGCTTTGGATCCTAAAAGTTCCATTTGCAACTGAGAAGAAAGTGAACACATTTGTCAATGTATGAAATATTCTATAAATGTCTATTAGTTCCATTTGATTAATGACATCTTTTAGGCCTGGAGAGTCTTTACTTATTTTGTGTCTAGATGATCTATCTATTGGCAAGAAAGGACTGCTGAAATCGCCCAGCAGTATTTTATTGGGGTCTGAATCTTCATATTGAATAGAGTTTGTTTTATGTTAGTAAGTGTACCAACCTTTGGAGAATAAATATTTATAATCATCATATGTTGTTGTTGAATTGTTCCCTCAACCAGTATGCAGTAACCTTCTTTGTCTCTTCTGATTAATTTTGGCTTAAAATCTACTTGGTCAGACATGAGAGTAGCTACTCCTGTTTGCTTTTCGTCTCCTTTTTTATGGTATCTTCTTTCATTATTTCACCTTCAGCCTGTGGATGTCTTTTCATGTAAGCTAGGAATCATATGGTTGGGTCTTGTTTTCTAACTCGTGAAATTCATGCCTTTTAGTTGGAGAATTGAGACCATTTACATTTGTAAATGGAAATTTCATATTGTTATAAAATAATGATTTTTATTTTCTCCATCTATATTTATTTCTAATGTTTAATTCAGGCCTGATTGTCTTTTACTTGATTATTTTTCTACTGAAATTCAACTATCCACTGGCTCTGATGTTTTTTTCCTTTTTCTTCTTCTTTATGTAATATTCCATTAAGTGTTTCTGTAGTTCTGGCTAAGTAGTGGTGAAATTTTTTAGTCATGAAGTAGTAGTTATCTTGAAAGGTTTTTATTTCATCTTCAATTCTCAAAGATATCTTTGCTGGATACAACAGTCTTGATTGACAACCATTTTAGAGTCTGGCTTATTTTATAATCTAGGCAAAGAGATCCTGAAAAGTCTAATTGGTTTACCTCTAAATGTGACATGCTGATTTTCTGTGATGGCTTTTAAAAATTCCATCCTTGTTATGTGTATTAGACATTTTATTTATAATGTATGTTGGAGAGAATCTTAGTTGATCTTGTCTATTTGAGGTGCTAAGTGCTTCCTGTATTTGAATTTTCATCTCATTCCAAGGTTTGAAAATTTTTCTGATATCATTTCACTGAAAAGGTTGTGAATTCTTTAAGTCTGTATTTCAATGAGTTCTAAGCCCATGATTCTCAGAGTTGGGCTCTTTTTTTTTTAAACATTGCTCACAAGTGTACAAAGAATAAAGTATATACATTAGTCCCTCATTCAAGATTTTTTTAATTTGTTTTAATTAGTTACACATGACAATACAATGACCTTGACATATATCATACATTTGAATCTGAGTTGGGCTCTTATTGTCATCCAAGATATTTTAGGTATTCTGGTCATGGTGTCATCATCTTTATTGTTGACTGTGATTTCAAGTGTATATATCTTGTCTTCAAAACCTGAAAAATCTATCTTCTATGTAGTCTATTAGTAAAGCTTTCAGATGAATTTTTAATTTGATTTATTGTGTCTTTCTAGGATTTCTCTTTGGTCCTTTTTTAGAATCTCCATCTCTTTATAGAAATGCTTTTTCAGTTCCTGTATTTTCTCTCCTACTTCATTCCTTAGGTATTCTTTTAATTAATGGATCATTTTAAATATGAACTTTCTAAATTCTCTGTGTGACATTTCCTCCATGGTAGTTTCAATGAGATCAGTTGTAAAACTATTATGGGCATTTGGGGTCACTTGGGCCCTTGCTTTTGCATATTATTTGTGTTTCTACCCATCTTCTGGGAAGATTAGCTCTTCTACTTTAATGAAAGGGACTATTTAATGAGCTTCTTTTAAGTGCTCAGTCTGGGCAACTATCTAAGTGCTGATACTCCCACTCAATGTGTGCCTACTAGTAATCTGAGTAAACCAGCACCACTTTGAGAGAAGTCACTAAACCCGATTGACTGCAATCACTTCAGAACAAAGCCAGGTACTAATAAAGCTTAGGACAAAAACTCACTGAAAACGTTCCCTACAATTCCTGTAATCCAAACATAAAAAATTGGAGTAATGGCATTGACTAGGTTGAGAAATTGGTTATTAAAGATATAGTAAAATAACCTCAAACTACAGTGATTGAAAAGGGAAAGTAAAAATGGTCAGAGAAAAAAAGAAAAATAGAGGAAAATGATATAAAAATGAAGATTCCATTTTGACTTGGTCTTTCTTTGCTTCCTTTGTTTCCCTCTTTCTTATCTTTCTCTCTAAGCCAACCCTGGTTAGGATTCAGGGTCAATGAATTCCGTCCTTATTTTCTGCTCCAGTAACCAAATTCCAAGATTGTCCAAACTGCCCAATACTGAGTTTTCAAGGTTTACTGTCACCCGCTCTCCGGTCAGTCCCTTCACTGTTTCCATTCTGGCTGGTGGAGGAGGCCAGGGCTGCTGCCAACGTCCACCGTACCATCTTCTCCTCATATTATATTTTGTTGTATCTAAATAAAGAAAAATAAAGCCTTGGCTTATAAATATCAAAATAAGGAGGGTGTAAAATTCTTAAATGCTGAAGTCACACATAGTGAAAGGGATCCCAGAAGTCAGGCTATTTATTGATTTTTTTAGGCTATCTCACAACCCTGGTTTTCATCTTCACTGTGCATTTTGGTGGCCTCTCCGACCCACCTGACTAGGTGGAACAGTATTTCTAGAAATGTTAGACAACCTCAAGTAATTTTACTGCTTCTTTCAGGTTAGTAGAATACTCCTTTTGCAGACCTAGAGAAGACAGTTGGATTCTTCACAAATTAAGACTACATACACACTCGTGAGCTACATGAATGGAGTTTATAAATGAATGTTTTCTTGGTCATCTATTCCCTGAAGAATTACTTTCCAACAGAAAGGGAGTTATAAAAGGAGGAAAAGACAGACTGTGTGTGTGTGTGTGTGTGTGTGTGTGTGTGTGTGGTGTGTGCACTCGCACGCGCATGCACGGGAAAGAGAGAGACCAGATTGCCCTCTGGTGGACACAATTTACCTCTTCATTCTTTTAACAAAGGATGGGAAAAAAGTAACAATAAAGTATAGGAAAAGGGAAATCAAAATAAAAAAGAAGACAAAAATGAGAAAAGGAAAAAATGAGAAAAAACAAAGTCAGAAGAAAGAATGAAACCAGGAAATGCTGAATACTGAAGTAAGAAAATCAACAATACTTAGGCTAAGCAAAGAAAGGTATGCTGAGAAAAAAAATTAGACAAAAAAAAAAAAAGGCTAGTCTCACCTCACCATTTGACCACTGTTAGAATTACTGTGTAGAAATAAAATACTACCAATGCTAATTATACATGGCATGTTAACTTTTTTTTCCTTTTTTAATATATCAGCTAACTACATGCATCTAAACCATGTTTTAATAGTATCCATTAAACTTATAATTATGAGTTAGGGAAGCATTTGTAGAACTTAACCCCTCAGGCCCCCCAAACCTGAATTTACCAGAAATATCACCAGCCATAAGCCTGGTATCTGGGTCTAACTGTAGGCAAGACAGCTTGCCACACATGCACGAGTCTCAAGGGTACATAGGAACATCTCCAGAGTCTACCTGCACCAACGAGGAGCTCAGTCCCTTGCCCACACTGTCATACACCCAGCCACTAAACTAGTCTCCCACCTCGTTGAATTCACAAACGATAGCTTTCTCTTGCAAGACAGTAAGCTCCCTTAAGTATTTATTTAATAGAAAACAGTAATAGGAGGTAAAGTTAATCAGATTCATTGAATTCACTCTAAGGCAGCTAGGAGCATGCCATCAAACCAAAGCTAAGCAATGAGGCACAGTTGTGGCAGAAGCTACAGGTGCAGATGTAACAGAAGGAAAAGATGTGCCTGCACGGGCACATCTCCTCCTTCTACTCCAGAAGGAAGGGCCAATGAGGCCCATGAGCATCCCTCCCTGCTTACAGGTAAGAGGAGGCTGGGCCACCTTGCCTGTCTTCACGTTTGCACCCAGGTGCAGTGGCACCTCTTGGCTTCCCTTTCCTCTCTAGATCTGTGTAACACTATCCTATCTTTCTCTATGGAAAAGTAAAACCTACTTATCTCCACTGAAAACCTATACTTACCTCAAACATGAGAAACGGGAGCTTCCCATTCTGAATGCAGAGCTTAGATAACAGGAAAAAAAAAACAACAAATGGGTCTCCAAACTTCAGCATAATAAGGTTTTCCTATCCAGGATAAAATCCATTTCCTCTTTTAAGAAGATTGGAAGACCATTGTTGGGAGGATAGCATCTTTGGTGGGAGGTACAGTTGACTACCGTGAGTTTGAGCTTGAAGGTAAGTTATTGACTTCAGGACCAGACACCAATACTTCAGATGTTTTCTTTTGAGGAATCAAATGTATGTGGGTTTTGACCCAAATTTGGGTTTTTCTTTCTTACCAGCCAAATGTCTAAATCAGTCTGTGATTTTAAATTGTATGATAATAAAAACATTGTTATTTCATGTTATAAGAGGGATGCATGTGAGCCTTATTTGGGCTTTGCAGCCATTTGGAGTTTGTTCACAAACAGTAATGTTAACTGCCGAGATGGATTATCCAGCGTGAAGTGCAGAGTATCTCTCTAAACATAATCCAGGTTGCTAATGTCAGAATGATCAGCTACATTTCCAATTGTTTGTAATATCTACTTTATGTTTTCAGCAATTAAAGAAAATAAAAAATACTCTCAATTTTAAGCATTACATCCAATTCAACCTAACTCTAGCAAAATTAAGCTTCAATCAATCAAGGTGGTTACAAGAACATTTCTGTAAGTAGATTAACTCGTGCAATTATCATTTATAAGATAAATTTTACTTGAGACTCATAATTATTTCTCTAGTAATGACTTGCTTAGACCCATAGCTGTCCACTCTAAATTTCCTTATTCACTCAGAAAACCTGTATTGACTACTAGGTGCTAGGAATACAATGGGTTTTTTTTTCACTTATTAATCCATATTTTAAGATGTCAACATTAGAAAAGAGAGAAGTATAGGGTATAGTTTGATGAACATTTTGACAATGTCATAGCAGACCGTGAAAGTCCATGTAATCAAACCTGGAAGAATCAAGAGGGCTTCCTGGAGGAAACGGGATCTGAGGGGAGTTTTTAACATCTTTAGTAACAGTAATGCTATTCTAAATGCTTCCCTCTTCTTTTTTCCATTTACCATTCACCACAGTCCCTTGATCCATGAACCATTTTATAAATAAGAAGGTATGAGCAAAAAGAGGTTAAGTTACCCACCGGAGTCTGTACAGCAGAGGAATACACAGATCTAGGCTGGATGGAATCCACTGCTCTCTCCTGACTCTGCTCTGATACATCTTTCCTATCTGAGGCCGGGAAGGAAGGGCTCATGTGCTGATCTCTGAGAAAACACCAGGTACTTAGGGACCGGCCAGCAGAGCGGTAAGTTAAAGCAAAGTGCACAAGGTGGGTCCCGAGTGCCTGAAACCAATCTGAACTTACCAGGAAGAACCACAGACCCTGTGGGTTATGGCCACCAAAGGCAGTGAGCTCACAGCATTGACGCTGGCTTTGTTCCAGGGTGACAGAAACACTTCTCTCTTACTTTGTCCTCAAAGGAAATACTAAACTTTTCAAGCGATCACCTGGCCAGCTCAGCCTCTCCCTTGTGCACCTAACATAATCATGGTACCCTGAGGTCCCACCCACACTCAACAGGAGAAGATTACCAAAGAGTGAGAGTCACAGGCAATCTCCTGGAAGTCTGCTTACCACGTCCCTTCACAGCTGAGCACACCGATGGCTTTGACTCCAGGGACGCACAGGGTTCAGCTTAGCAGGCATTTATGGTGTTGAAAACAGAATCCTTGATGCCAACTAGCAGGAGTCTTACCTGGCACAAATGATTTGTTTCTTTCTTTGGGACATCGATTTTTAAGATGATCTAATAGAAATGAACATATATTTTAATATAGGTTCATTTTCTCCAATAATATTAACATAGAACATATCTTTATTTCTATATTTATAAAAATGATTTTATGAAAGAAAAATTTTCATTAACCTCTATAGTTAATTGGTTTGTAGTCCTGAAAATGTTGTAATTTCAAATTATGTCTAATATTATAACATAAAACACAATCAGAGATCTTGCTTTTAAGGAGCATATGTATAAAAGAAAACACACCACTATGACTAGGGTTTACAGAGAAATATTATTTTTCCTCATGGAGGCTTCTACAAACAAGTTTTGAAAATTTGTGTAGAAGTTTGAGTCATCATCAAGATTATCTTTCCCCCTGTATTCATTAGTTCTACTACTAGATATTGTAATGAGTGCTCGTGTGCACACACACACATGCACGCACAGCCCACACCTAAATTCTTATATAGAAAGCCAATATATTAAGAAGAATGGATGTCTTTTGAGAATTCACTAAAACAGAATCTCACATCCAGAATGACACTGACATGTATTTAATATTTCTCACATAGATTTATTTCTTGTTGACCAGTCTTAGCTCAATATTTCAAGTGGTAGAAGAGATGACCTGACCTCTGATTTGAAGGGGTCTGTTCCACCCTCTACACCCTTGTCCCAGATTCTTCTGTTTGTCACAATATGATAGCTCATCACTTTTTAAAACTTTTCCCTAATTATATTATATTATATTCATCTGTGTGTCAAACAGCAAGTAGTTTGATTTGGAAGGTCAATTAAAGTTTCTATTTCAGTTCGTTGCAACCAAGATGATAAACCCGTTTCCACCGCAGGCAAGCCACCACTCACACTCCGACTTGACCTCATTATGAACTAAAAAATCACTAAGCCTGAGTCAAAATTAAATCAGAAGTCATATGAAAATATTTCCCAAGTCCTTGAACTGCCATGGGTCAGGGCTTACAAAGAGCTCACTTTGTGGGGAGAGGGAAGACCAAGTCATCCACTACTCCATGAGAGCTTTCACTGTCCCCTCCGATTACTCAGTTTTCATTTTGGAAACTGACTCAGTCATCGTCACAATGGTGTCTTTTTTGTATCCAGGAAGGGAGGAGATATGTGTCATTCTTTATTTACTTAGGAAATCAGTCATGATACCAAAAAAATAAGAAATCCTATTTAAGAGGGATAATAGAATGACTGGTATATAAGCCATTCTAAGTCTTTGCTGTGAACATTCTTTTTTTTTTCTGAATTAGGTCCTAGAACTTGGGAAGCTGGTTTTTAATTCTGTTTTGATAATATATAATAATAGATAGGTAGAGATACACATATCCATAGACATTTATTACAAAACTTACCAAAACTTTGCGAAATTCATAAAAAGAAAAAACTTTAAAAATCTAGCATCACACCACCCTGACAATTCCTGCTAAGATTTTGGTGCAATCCTTCTAATATTTTTCCTAGAATGCAAACACAGGTAATATCGATTTAACTGCTGCTTTTTGTACAGTTCTGTGTCGTTTTCTGTGACATTAATACTGTTGAAAGGTGCTCTCGGGATCTTAGTGTGGGAGAGGGTGGCAGAAAGTGCAGCCCTAAGAGGAGAGAGGAACCAGGTCTGGAAGGAAGGCACTAATTAAACTCGCAGGTTCCAGAGAGTGTCACTGCACGCCACACCGGACGGCAGAGTGTGGTCAGGAGCAGGGAACTGTCCCAGCCGGGCCTTTCCTGGAGATTCTGGGAAAGGCGAGGCCGGCACAGTGAGCAGCTCAGGGTTGATGAGTTTGAATGACTCCGGCAGGCTTTGGGTGATAGGGGACAATCTCCAGACCCCTAGTTACCTGGTGCCTGGCTTTCAGGGCAGAAAACATGGCTTGGAGTTCGTGTGTGATAAGGAGGCCGTCGGGCCATGAGCTAGGGGTGGGCTGGTGTGCACAGGAAAGGTGTGCTGTCAGCCAAGACGGGGTGCCTTGGGAGGGGCCATCTCCCTCCAGTCAGCAAAGCCACCAACACCAGAGCATCACATCAGGAGCACGTAGGAATGTGTACCAACAAGCCCACTGTCCCGTGTCATGACAATGCACAAGTAAAAGGAATTAAGAAATCTCAGAAAGGACCTGGTAAAAACAGAAAAGGATGGGATAAATGAAGCACATAGTGACTTTAAGGAGAACAGTAAAGTTAAAAAACATGCTTAATACAATGGCCCTGTGAGGAAAGAAGGCCGAGTGAAACCGAAGAAGTGACAGGGCGAGAGGGAGGGTTTCCAGGCTGCTAGTGACCCACGCAGGGGGCCTGCAGGTACCCACAACCCTGCTGCCCTGAGGGGGTTGTCTTCTAGAGAGTTTTGACATCACCGGTGATCTCCCTATGAATCCACAGGGAAAAGGCCAGGAAAAATATACCTGTTAATCTACTCTAAATGTTGTATACAACATTACCTACAACTGCCTGTTCTATAACGTATGATATGTCCATAAGATGAATCATCACATATTAATGTATATAACAATGTATCATTTTATGTACTATTTATGTGACTACATCAGGAAATTACAAAAGCAGGTTTATGTCTGCAGTGACTGATTTCTATAAATGCCCACAGTATAATATGTTGATAAGTAAAAGAAACATCTAATGCATGTATTAAAGCACCGCTTCACACTGACACCAACCAACCAACCAAAACCCCTATAAATACGTGATTTATACACACACACACACACACACACACACACACATATTCATTTGAGCAAGGAGACAGTAGTGAAGGCTCCATATCAGATCGATAAATGTGACTTGCCCTGAGGCAGAAGGCAGAAGGCAGGCAGTGGATGAGGACTGACTTCACTGTGATGCTTTCTTTGTATTTTGTGATGTATAACAAGAACATAATAGTATAGTTTGAAAACATCCAAAAGAAAAATAAAAACATTTTATAAATTGCATACTTTTTCCTTTCAATAAATCCTGGAGAATATTGTTAAAAAGGAAGTCTGAATACTGTAAGGATAGAGTTAGTATCTATCAGTGTATCTATTGTGGCTTCTAGAGACGCCCACAATATATTGACTCAGGTATTAAGTATGGACGTGTTTACTTCATTCATCTCAAAACATGGATGAGTTTTCCCCTTTAGGTTTACAAAGTATTACCAGGATGAAGTCTTGACCTCCTTCATCCTCTAATGAGCTTCTGAACTGACAGATACAAAACTTTCTTAAGCTCAAAGAATTTGTCTTCTATTATTTCTTTGGGGATTGTTCCAAATCGGAACACGCTAGTTTCATGTTCGCCTAATTGATTTTCAAATCTGTATCCTATTCTTTTAAATATTGGGCAAGTATCTCATTCTTTTTTCCTTGTACTTCCTTAATTTAATTTTCTGCAGTCTGTAACCAATTTGCCATTTTCATTTCCATTTTTCAAGTATCAATCATATTTTTGATTTTAGGTATTACGTTTCAATCCCACATTTTCCTTATTTATGTCTGTGTTCTAAACTTAAGCAGATACAATTTCTACTAAAAAATACAAAAGATATTTCTTTTACCTATCAATATATTATGCTGTGGGCGTTTATATAAAATGTTTTAAGCCTTCAGCTTCTTGTAGTAATCTATTTCATTAAGAAGGACTCTCTGGGTTTTTTTTTTTTTTTTTAAAGTCAGTGCCTTCCTTTTGTCCATGGTATCTCTATGGATTTTCCTTGCCATGAACTATTTAAAGATGTCATGGGTTGTTGTATGTTTTATGCAACTTGGCTTCTTCGTTCAATAATACATTTATGATTAAAAAAATCTGTGTCCCTTTGTATGGGTCTCACTCACCATTTTTACTATTGCATAATATTATGTTGTATTAACATACCACACAATTTATGTATTTATTTTTCTGTTGATTGACATTTAAATTATTTCTGTTTTCTTGCAGCTAGTATCTTTCTACACATCCTCTTATGCCCTTAAAAAAGAGATTTTGTAAGGTGTGAACGGAGAGTGAATGGTTGAGAAGACACCTGCTCCCAAAATGTCTGCTCTGGGAAGCCCCCACAGAGGCGCAAGTTCTCCCGCGTGGGCTTCCTGGGAGCTGGGCCGCTGTGGTCTGCCTGGTGCCTGCAGGCTGCAAGGACACCACACTCCTTTACCAACACCTCCTCTCATGGGGGCGTCATCAGGAGCCCAATGCTCTCATTGGATGAAAGGTAATTCTCTAAATTATTGGTACACCCATGATATGCTTTTACATTTTCATGTCAAAATGGGAATTTTTTTTTACCTATTTTCATCTTATTTATTCTTTTGATCAATTCCATCAGAAACTGGAGAAGACAGAAATATGATTCTATTGCAATCTAACCAAATAAAAAATAAACAAAAGAACCAAACCACATACACATAGGAATATGCAATTCTATTTTTTGGAGCAAGAAAATATAAACTGCAAATTTGAGTAGTTGCATAATGGACAGAGGAAAGGGATAACTTTTCCTTTGTGTCTGTTCAGGTGATATGTGATGTTCCTGGTTTCCTGATATTGAACAATATTGGTAGACATCATTTTTGTAATGCTTCATATGGAATTAAGTTATGTTTATTAATAATTTACTTAGTAATTTTGCATTCATATTCATAAGTGATACTGGCCTATAAATTTCTTTGTGTGTGTTGCTAATTTGATTAGATTTACACTTGGATGTTATGTTCACTTTATATAAAAAAGAACTGGAAGTTTATTTCAATTTCCATTAAGACTGAGTTTGGTACAATTCTTCTGTGAAACTATCTGAAGCTTGTATTTTTAGTAGGGTAATTTCTTGATATTTTCATTTACTATAAGAAAATTTTCTGTCTTATTTAAGTACATTTTTGGTGAGGAGTATTTTTCTTGAAAATTATCCATCTAGGTTTTATATTTCTTGGCCTTAAACTGTGAAAAATAATCTATTTGTTTTTATTTTTTACATTTCAATATTTATTTCACCCTCACCATCTGTGTACATGTATGTGTGTGTGTGTGTGTGTGTGTGTGTGTGTGTGTGTGTATTTACTCATCTTTCCTTAACTAATTTTGCTGGTGCATTTTTCTATTTTTAACATACAAAGTAACAGAATTTTGGCAAATTGTATATTAGCTCTACAGTTTTTTCCCATACTTTTAAATTTCTACTTGTACCTTTAATTTTTCCTTAAACCTTTATTCCTTTTTTATTTCCCTTACATTGTTGTGGTTTTTCCTAACTTCTCAGGGACAAATTTGTTTATTTTCATTGTTTCCCTTTTTTATTAAAAGTGCTTGATTCTATGAATTTTCCTCTCTGAACTGCTTTAAATAAATCCCCTAAAATCTAATATATAATATTCTTCTTATTATTTATTAGAAATTCTATAATTTGTTTCTATTTTCCATTTCACTGAAGAGTTTCATGGACAGTTCTATCATTTTCAGGCCAAATATTCTATCATTTCCAGGTTGAGTCTTAATTCTTTGTCCCTCTTCTTTTTTTTATACTTTGCCACTTAAAAAAAAAATCCCCTAAAATCAACATCACATAGCACCCCTACAATGCAGGTAGACTTCCCAAAGGTTAGAGAAACATGCTTTCTAAGAAGTAAATTTCTTGAATTAAACATTTGCTGAATAGGACACACCTACATAGCAGCACGGTAGCATTTTTCTAGAGACTTCTGTCCCTGTTGGTACCGGTCTCCATGGCAACACTGGGTATGCATTTGCTGAATTGCCTACAAAACCTCGTCACTGCACTGCTGTCTCTGTCACATTTCCATCAGGCCAACAAGAATATTACAAGATGCTTTTCTTGCATGTTATTTTGTTTTGTGTTTGGTAGATTCCAATTGATATCCATTAACTAAAACTATGGCCTCTCTGTACTACTTCCTCCCAGAAGAAATTTGGGGGGTGGCAGAAAGCGAGAGAAAATGTCGATGCAGAATAAACTCTAAGAAAGAACTTCAAGTTGGACTCTCAGAAGCAATCAACTTTTTGTAGTCAACAATTATAAAAGATCTAGTCAATGAAAACTCAACAATAACTTCTTAAGAAATAGTAGTTCTTGAAATAAGAACTTTAGTGACTGGTGTTAAAGTGAAAATATGATGTCACTGAGAAAAATATAAGTTCATCAAAAAGAATCAAAATACTCATAAACAATGCCAAGAATCTAGTTATAACATATAGAAAGTCATGATGAACACTGTTCTTACCACAGAAACCAAAAAAGAGCACAAAAGAGAGAGAGAACATATAAAGGAGAAAGTGCAATATAGTAGACCTCAAGTCAACAATAGAGTAACATAATAGACTTAAAGTCAACAAATTTGCATATATGTAAAAGAACTAAACAGTTCGATATTGCAGGATATACAATGGATTCAAAAAACTTAACACCAAGAAAACAAATAATCCAATCAATAAATGGGCAAAGGAACTGAACAGACACTTCACAGAAGAAATAAAAATGGTCCAAAAATATATGAAAAAATGTTCAACGTTTCTAGCAATTAGACAAATACAAATTAAAACTACACTGAGAGTTCAACTCTCTCCAGTTAGCATGGCGACTGTCAAGAATGCAAGCAACAATCAATGTTGGAGAGGATGTGGAGGTTCACTCATATATTACTGGTAGGACTGCAAATTAGTGTAACCACTCTGGAAATCAGTATGGAAATTCCTCAGAAAACTTGGAATGGAACCACCATTTGACCCAGTTGTCCCACTCCTTAGAATGTACCCCAAATCAGCATGCTATAGTGACACAGCCACATCAATGTTTATACAAGCTTAATTTACAACAGCCAAGCTATGGAACCAACCTAAGTTCCCTTCAACAGATGAATAGATAAAGAAATATGGCAGATAGATAGATAGATAGATAGATAGATAGATAGATAGATAGATGATAGATAGATAGAACTCAGCCATAAGTAAGAATGAAATTATGGAATTTGTAGGTAAATGGATGGAACTGGAGAATATCATGTTAAATGAAATAAGCCGGTTCCAAAATCCAAAGGCCAAATATTCTTTCTGAAGTGGATGTGAACCCACAACAAGGGAGGGAGGGTGGGGAGGAGGAGAACAGAGTTCATTGGATTAGATAGAGAGTAATAAAGGGGAGGCAGGAGGAATGGGAACAGCAAAGACAGTAGAATGAGTTAGACATTACTTTCTTATCCTTATATATGAATACACAACCACTGAAACTCCACATATGTACAACCACAAGAATAGGATCCAAATTAAAATAAGTTATACTCCTTCTATGTATAATATGTCAAAATGTACTCTACTGTCATGTATATCTAAAAAGTATATATATACATACACATATATATACACACCAAAAAAAAAGAACTAAAAAGTTCATATAAAGACTGAGTTTGAGCTGAGAATGTAGCTCAGTGGTAAAGTGTTCATCTAGCATGCACAAGGCCATGGGTTCAAACCCCAGTACTGCAAGAAAAATAATAAACCTCAGAAAGATAAAAGGAGATGCTTCATTACTAAAACAAATAGATAACAAACGAAAACCAAAATGCATATGCTTTTACAAGAAACACATTATTAAATATATATCACAAATATGAACCATACAGTTTAACAGTAAGAAAATAGAAAAAGTTATATACAACTCGATCAATAATTATAAAGCATGGTTACATTACTACTAATGCAAAGGAAAACTCAAGACAAAGACAAGGAATTTTCCCCAAGAGTAAAATCAGAACAACTAATAACCTAATAACCTTAACTCTTTAACCTTACAACATTAACTCTTCAAAATACTGCTGATCAGATTCCTAATCTTCTGACACCATCTTCTGACACCTGCTCTTCTGTTCAAGTATATAGAACACCAGTGTTCTGAGCAGTCTTCTGAATATTAACACACTTCTTAACATAGAGGATCCCCAGGAAGGTGCTCTCTTTAGTAACAGTTATGACTGACAATGATAGCAACAAGAACAACTGGTACTTACCTAAGTCCTACCTTCCAGGGACTATGCCAGGCTCACCTACAATTTCATAAGTGAATTATTATTTTCTTCCTATTTTAAAGATGAGGAAACTAAAGATTATAAAGAAGCCAAAATACTTCCATATGGTCCTATTACTAGCAGATAAAGAGGCTAGGATTTGAGGTTCTTAACTGCTCACATTGATGTTTTAAAGGGAATTATTCTAATGAGCTAACATGCTCCCTTTATAGTGATGATTCATCTATTCGACTTGAAGTAGGGAAGAAGAGGAAAAAATGAAGACTTAAATTTTGTTTGTTTGTTTTTTCATTTGTCTAAGTTGCCAAGGCTGAACTAAATTCATGATGTTTCAGCCTCAGCCTTCTAAGTACCTAAGAATGAGGTGGGTACTACCTCACCTATCTGAAGCTACAAATAAGCAAAATTTACTATACTCGGAAAAATAAAAGAAGATGCTTCATTACTTAAACAAGAAGAGAAGTCTACAAGAAAAAGAGGAGAAAGAGGAGGTGGAGGGGGAGAGAGAGAAAGGAAGAGGAAGGATAAAAAGAAGGAGTGGGGGGACCAATAACATAGATTCTCAGAAAACAAAAATGACTGCTGAAATAGAAAATTAAGTGGGATAGAAAATATATTTTAGGAAAAAACCTCAGGGCATACTAAAAGGGAAAGAAATGAATAACAAGAAATAGAAGGTTAAAAAAAATCAATCCAAGAAGTTAGTAAGAGTTCCAGAAATAAATACAAAGGGAGAGATTAAATTTTAAAATGATGAATCAAAATTTCCCAAACTGAAGAGCATTTTTGTGTAGATAGAAATAAACTCAGTGAAAGCTCAGAAATGTGAATAAAAGTAAATAAGCCAAAATTAGACATATAATGGTGAGATTTCACAACCGCCAAGATAAAATAAGACCTGTTTCATGATTGGACAGATATTGGTCATTTTCAAAACATCCAGAATAGGAGCAGCCCTGGGATTTTCCAAAGCAACATTGGAAGACAAATCGAAGGAAACAGTGCTTTCAAATAATTTGTTTTCAAAGAATTTTTAAAAATTTAATTCCTCTCGTATTCCCCATGGCTTCTTTTCTTACCTCCAACTGCTTCTCAATACAGTTACCAGGTGTTTTTTAGTCAGCTTTTTCACTGCCATGACTAAAAGATCAGAGAATGTTGAGAGCCACAACCAGGTCAAGATGGCGCCTGGCATTTTGCCAGAAGGAGTGGTTGGGAGGTGACACCAGCGAGCCATTAAGATGATGATAATTAAGTTAAGCTGTGTATAATTATTAAGAGAATGACTGATTGCTGTAACTGGATGATGCTGAATTGAAACAAGCTGTGTATTCAGTTGTGTATGTGGACCTCTGCTGTCCGGCAGTGGGGCGGCTCCTGCTGCCTCGGGTGCCCGCTACTTTTGAGTTCTCACGGAGTTCCCGTTGGTCTTCGCGGAGTTTCCGTGGAGTTCTGGAGAGTTCCCGTTGGATTCGGACAATAAAGGAGTTCCTGTTTGAACCTACAAGTGGCTCATGACCTCCTGGTGATTTTGTGCCCAGCCAGACTGCGGCAAAAGAAGAACAATTTCAGAGGAGGAGAAGTTTATTTGGGGGCTCACAGTTTCAAAATCAGGACATTAGACATAAACCGGCAGCTCCATTCCTCAGGGTTCAAGGTGAGGCTGAACATCACATCATGGCAGAAGAATAGGGCAGAGGGAAGCAGCCCACATGAGGATTGGGAAGCAGAAAGAGAAAAAGAGACTCCACCCCCCAGATACAAAATAGATACCCCCAAAGCACACCCCAATGCCCCACCCCCTCCAGCCACACCCCGACACTTCAGTTACCACTCAGTGAATCCCATCAGCAGATTGATTCACGACTGGGTTGAGACTCCCCTCACCCCATCATTTCTCCTCTGCATCATCTCACACATGAGCTTCTGGGTCACACTCAATCCAAACACATCCTGTAGACTCTTCAATCCTCACTTTTCCCTAGAGGACCCTGAATCCCTTGCTCCATCTGGAATATGTTCTTTCCGACTTGCTGCACTGTGGGTGTGCTGAGGTTTTTCCTTATTTCCTTTCTAGAGAGTTTTCTAGAAAACTTCTCCTACATCGATCTATTCTTACCTAGGTCCCATCTTCCCCTTTATTCATTTCTTCCCTCATGGGGTGGCGGGGAGGGGATACAAACTTTCAATAGCTCTCCATGTAGATATATTTGGTGCACAATTTTTTAGACCCTGCTTATCAGTTGATGCTCTCACAGCCATAGATAGATTAGCTAGGTATAGACTTACAGGTGAAAATTATTTTTCCTATAGATCTTTGAAAGTTAAAATAGCTGCATAAGAAATGGAATGGAATGACCCCTCCAGGGTAGGGGATAAAGGTCAGAGGTGGTGTAAAATAGACAAAACCTTCATGTATCATAAAAGGAAGTTGGTGAAACACCTCCAAAAATGATGACCCAAGCAATGGCCGTGTAAGACTGCGTTTATAACGTGCTATGGAATAGCACATTGGGTAGAAGACCTCACAGAAAGTGGTTTTCTATGAGAAGCTAAACGGGTCAAAGAAAGCACTGATGTTCTTTGTGACAAATCATTTGATTTCATTAGTCTTTAATAATGTATGTGAAATTCCTTGGTTAAAGAGTGTTAAAAGAAATAAAAACAGTTATATAGATCTTTTTAGTCAAAAAAATGTTCCTAAATGCAATCAAATTAAAAAGCTACAATACTATTTAATGTGTATGGTAAATTTCCTATTTTTTTTACAAAAATCAAAAAGAAATACATGCATGTTTACAGCAATAAATGTAACTGTAGACAATATTGGAAAATAGAAAAATACTGATTCTAATTTATGCTGAGGGAGTAGGATTGAAGTGGAGGAGAGAGAGGTGCTTCATTCCCAAGCACACCTGTACCTTTGACTTACTGTAATTGTTCAACTGAAAAATTCAATCATTTGGATCCTAAATGAAAAACCATTTTCTTTTGCTATAAAGGACATTGGTGGAACAGTTGGTGGAATTTGAATATGTTCTGTATAGTAGATAATAATACTACCTCATGATTAATGTCGTGATTTTGATCATTATACACCACTGTCATTTAAGAGAATCCCCTCATTTCAGACAAAGTGCACTAAAATATTTAGGAGTAAAAAGAGCTTTATGTGTATACCTTATTCTCAATCAATTTAGAAAAAATGCATCTATATTATATGTGTGTGTGTGTGTGTGTATGTGAATACAAAAATTAGCCTTCATAAAGAGAGGAAAAATTTTTTAAATGTGGTAACACTGGAATCCTAAATGAAGGGATTAAAAGAATGCTTTGTAGTACTTTTGCAAGGTTTTGTACACCTAAAGTTATTTCAAAATAAAAGTTAAAATTAATAATCATGTGCAAAAATATCTCAGGGCGTTCCTAGAAATATATCCTTGAGATGGGGACAAAAATATCGCCTTTTTTGTCATAAAGCTCATAGCAAGATCTCATCATTAGATAATCATTACAGAAAACATTCAGGAATGAAGAGATATTTCCTCTGTGTTCTTCCTAGGAAAGAAGTTAGAAATGCCAGACATAGCTCCCCACCCTGCGGTGATTTCAAGACAAGGAGCCATAATAGTTTTAGAAAGAGTCATTTGGAAAGGAAAGTATTTTTTAGTTCTGCCTCTTATATTGTGTCTATATCAGACAAGTTGATCTTATTAAAGATAATTGAAATGGGATTTTAAAGCATATTTTTTAAAGTGCTTCAAGGACCCTAAATAAATTAAAATGAAGCCAATTCCCCCAGATACATGCTGGAAGTAATTGTTCTTTTAAACCTTATCAAATGTATTCTGAACTAGGTCAGAGTTTAGTGCAGGCTGACTCTTCCTACTATTTTACTTACTTTCAAGGACATCCACTGATCGCCACACTAAATTGACTGGTGGACACAAAGAGAATACTGGGTAGGAGCTCCGTTTAATTACTCATCAAATCTACACATGAAAAAGTGTCATGTTATATTAAAAAATTTAGACAGCTATAAGTATAGAGTCTCTGTTAAAACCTATCTCTAAGTATTATGTATTCAATAATATTTGTTTATAAATGTGATAAATATGATGTACAGGAAGCACAGCCACTTGGACAGGAAATTTAGGTAAATCAATTTATTTCTCTGGATGTTGCTTTTACTCATCACTTAAAAAAAAAAAGTTTGGACTAGATAACGAGAAGCTCCTTTTCCTGCTCTGGCAATACTTGTATTAGTGTCTTCCAGAGAAACGAATTCTACAGGATGTGTATATAGGTGTTCAGTGTCTGTGGAGGACTGGTTCCAGCCCTGCAGACACCAATATCCATGGATGCTTAAGTCTCTTGTATAAAAGGACACAGTATTTGCATCTAATTCAGGCACATTGTCCCATATAAATTACATCACCTCAAGATGACTTATAATACCCCACACAAGGTAAATGCCCTGCAAATAGTTGATATACCATGTTGTCCAGGGAATATTGACTAGAAAAAATCTCCATGTTTAGTACAGATGCATTTTTCCCAAACACTCCAAATATTTTTAATCCTTGGTTGGTTGAATCCACAGATGCAGAACCTACAGATATAGAAGGCTGATAGATAAAGGGGAGGCAGGAGAGAGAGAGAGGGAGAGGGAGAGGGAGAGGGAGAGGGAGAGGGAGAGGGAGAGGGAGAGGGAGACTGATTTTAAGAAACTGTAGTAGAGATGCAAGTCAAAAACCTGCAGAACTGAAGCTCAAGTTCAGAAGCAAACTATAAGTATTGCAGGTTAACTTTTTCTACTTCCAAGTAGTTCAGTCTTTTTCTATTAGGATCTTCTACTGATTGCATGACACCTGCCCATGTTATAAGAATAGTCTGTTTCACTCAGAGTTTACTGATTTAAATGTTAATTGATGAAAAAATTCATAGAAATATCCAGAATGATGTTTAATCAAATATCTGGGCACCATGGCTCAATCAAGTGGATATAAAATCAACTATCACAATACTATATGTTATAGTGATCCATTACTTTAAAATCTCAGAAGTCAAAACCAGTAAGAGAAGCATTTTTATACTTTTCTTACATAAAGCCTAAGAAATGCATCACAACTCCTAGGAAAATATTGTTTTTAAGTAACTGAGGTGGTTCTGTATATTTGTTGGAGTTGTGGCATGAAGTGCAATTAGATTCTAAACAGCAGTTTCAGCTACCTACAGTATATCCTATTCAGTGGTTCGAGGAGCAATAATGATGCTCCTGCTAAAGGCATCTCAGACCAGCTAGGGATGGTTCTGATCTGGGTCACAGGGCAGAGACATGGAAAAGATGAGGAGGCCCAGATCTTGTCCTTTTCTTACAGAATTGTACCCCTTTCCCTAGTACCAATTCCAACCCATCATTTCAGTGTTGAGATATCATATTTGGAATAAGTCATAGCAGTACTCCCATTATATTATAAGGAATTATTTATCTCAGCAGTAAAAATGTATTAACTAGTACTAATGTTATCAGTTATTTAAAAATAGACCATTCTGAGAAGTACAAGCGGAACAGCAATGTTTTATTAATACAGTTCCATGAATCCAAAGTGTAAATCTCTTTTATTAGTCTTCTGAATATTTTTCTCTCCCAGCAGTTCTAATACCTTCGGATGTGGAACCAACTATAAAGTGAGAGATGATCAGGTCTTCACTAATATTTCTCCCTTACTGCAAAATAAGTAAACGAGTATCATTTTGGTCACTTCAGTGGCCATCCAGACACTCGAAGTGGAACAGCCAGCCAGAGTTCAAGAACACAACACGTCCTAGTTGGCGTATTTCTTAGAACTTCTTTCGTGCATGAACTGGGAACACAGTCCCTGCGGTGGGTTGGTTCTAGTGTCCCCAGCAAGGTGAACTTTCTTGTGGTTCCAATGAATGAAAAGTGACCGAGGGGGGCTGTGTTTTGGTTTGTGGATCCTCGGATAAGTTTGAACAAAGACAAGGTTAGTCCCGAGCAGCTGCCACATATCATTCAGCAGGACGGACTCCACTTGTGGAATGTGGAATGGAAGGATAAACCTGGTGGTCTTGATGAATGAATGTCACCCAGCCTCCTCAGTAGCCTATAGCTCTCTGCTCCCCAGAGAGAGGAAACCAAATCAGTGGAGTAAACTTGAATTTCTCCACCGAGTATCTTCAGTTCCTTTACAGGCAGATTCTGCATGAAGAGGCACACCTAGATATCTTTTTCCCCCTATACCTCAACCCTCCATGGCCAGAACTGATGACAGATACTCGAGTTCAACAATAGGATGACACATTAAGAGAGGTCACTGTCCTTCAGTGCCTAGGGCAAAGGGATCAAAATGGCAAATAACAGAAAGGGATGCTTTAACAGGCATGAAAAAGTTCTTCGGGTTAGCTGATGACTGAGTCCAGTTGTGAGCAAGCTCAGGGGAGGGGAAATGGGAAGAAAGTCGTTGCCACCAACATTGTATTTGCGAAAAAGAAAACAGAGAAGGAGTCACTACCTCTGTGCTCAGGGAATGAAAAGGAAACTGGCAGATGAGTGGCTGGTCCAGGGCCCGTGTCAAGCAAGTCCCTTGGAGCAGAATTTAAACACTGTGTTCCAAGCCTGAGTGCACCGTGCCTGCAGAGCCCAGGGGCTCCCCCAACCCACAGAACTCTAGAAGACATCTAGCCGTACAAAGGTGTCCCAGCTCCCATAGGAATCCCTTGATAGGAAAGAGTGAACCCATCGTCACCACAAACACCCGAGATGATCAGCTTTTAAAGAGAAAAGGTTTTGTTTGGCTCATGTATTGGATTAGTCCACAATTCATTGGCCTCATGGCTTTGGGCTTGTGGCAAGGCGTCAGCTCATGGGGGAGAGTAGCTTTTTACCTCGTGGCCAGGACACAAAGGAGAAGGAGAGGAAGAGACCTGGGTCCTATAATCACATGCCCGCCGTGACCTAAAGACTCCCGCTAAGCCCCACCTCTCCAAGTTTCACCATCCCCCAAGAGACCCAGGTTGGGACCCAAGTGTTTGACATGTGGACCTTCAGGAAATGCCTAAGTCCACACCAGAGGACAGAAGTCTCTCAGTATGCTGGAGTCTCTCTCTTCACCATTTCCTGGGGGCATGGTGAGGGAATATGGGATCACTCGTGGAATTGGGCTAGTCCTTGTCAAAAAGAGCTCTGTGCGTGCCCAGCACTGTGATGGAGGCACAGGAGACCTGGTCTTATCTCTGGACGAGTTGCAGACGTGAAGAGTATGCCAGGGCTTCCCTGGGCAGAAAGACCCTTCCGCCTCCTGACAGGCGTGCCACCCCTCCACTGAGGTTGGTGCAACGGACACTGCCCAGCAATGTTGATTCAGGAATTAATTTCAGACACACAGATATTGGGCTTCAAGGGGTGCATGAATTCCATTTGGGCCAGTAAACGGTGTTCAGATGATGATTACTTTACCCAACCAACCTAGTTCTTAGTACATAAAAACAGCTATCAAAATTGCAGATACTGCCAGGTGCAATGCCATACACCTGTCATCCAGGGACTTGGGAAGCTGAGGCAGGAGGAGCATAAGTTCAAAGCCAGCCTCAGCAACTTAGTGAGATCCTGTCTTTAATAAAACATTTTTAAAAAGGACTGGGGGTGTGGCTCAGTGGTTAAATACCCTTGGGTTCAATCCCTGGTAGAAAAAAAAAAATCTCAGTTACTATCAAACAAAATGGTCAGAAAACTGTTTGCTACGTGCCAGAGGGAATAAGTAACCATAAATTTTATTTAATTCCTGCTTCCATGCAAAGTAAGAGTAATAAGCCTAAGAGTAAAACTCTTGAAAAATTGCTGATCAAAGGCAATTCAGTGTCACAACAGTTTCTCCAGGTACACAGATTTTTTTTTCTCAGTGATTTTTTTAAATAATGTCTGTAATTGTTATGAATTGTAGGGTATTTGACAAGGTACTCGGTGGTGCCTTAAACACAGCCTCTCCCTGAAGGGCTTACAATCTATGAAAATGTGCTCGCCTAACTTCTGCACCACGTGTTTTACAGTCCCTCCCCCTGTGACCCTCACTCCTCACCTTCAGCTCCTCTCTCAGTATCTCCATTCATAAAACCAAACCCTTCCAGCCTCCTACACAGGAAGCACATCTGTCCCTGTTCGCCACCTTCCCGAATGGCCTTGGCTACTCCCTGCTCTTGACGGTTCCATTTCTTCCTCCTTTTCCCTTTTACATCCTCTACTCCCTTTCTCCTTGTGCCTTCTCTCCCCCTCTTCTGCAGCCAAAGCTCCTACTTTCCACTTCTATCTTTAGAAACAGTTTTATACAGACACTGGAAGAACTTGCCAGAACATTTGCTAGGGGTGAAATAGCAAAAGAAGTAAAAAGAACTTTCAAAAGTGAAAAGGGTAGTGTGATGGGAGAAAGAACCCTGGATGCTCCCTATGGAGAGTAACTGCGAATACTGTGGCTTGGAGGTGGGGGGGGCGCTCCCCTCGTTTCCTTCCTCAATCCAATGCCCTTCACGATCGGGTGGATTTATGCAATCCAGTCATCCTCGGCTGAGCTCTGACAGCCAGTTTACGAGGCCAGAAAGTTACAGGAAAAGTTCTTCTGTGTGCGCTCAGCAATGTTTTAGAACTTGGACGCTCCAAGGACAGAGGGGCTAAGCCAGAATACCCAAGGCCAACCCGGAGAAATAGATATCATCTGCACGGTGAAGGGGACATGTGACTTCATTAGAAAACTCCTTCTGAGTAATAGAAAACCAAAGAAATACTGTGAGAAACCAGCCAAAAGAAAATGAGGAGCCACAGAACCAGAGATAAAGTAGAATTAGAGGTAAAAGAAGCCGAGGTGGGGTGCAGTCTGGAAGGTCAATTGATGAAATGTTCAGCAAGCGCTGAACCAACACCAATCAATACCTTGCCTGCGAGCCCAACTGCAGCCTAATAACCACATCACATCCATTTTATGGTACTATCCATCACACGAACAGCAGGAAGCAGCAGGGATTCGGCTGCCTGCACACTCCAGGGCCTGGCTTCCCAGCACCGCTGTTCCACCGAATGGTGTGGAGGGCATCGCTGCGACAAAGGGGTCTGCAGCAGGAAAGCCACACAGAGCAGCCTGTGAGCTCCTGTAAATACAGACCCGGGTGATACCAAAGAAGGCCGGGGTGGGAGAGGGGCTGGGAGAGAAGGAGCACATGCAGGCAGCCTGAAGCAGGCCTGCTCATATGGCTCCGCTTCAAAACAAGATTCCCCCTGGACACCCCTCCAGTGCAGTGTGGAGAAGGAAATCAATAGCCATCAGAAGCAGCAGGTCAGACTGGGAGAAGGACCAGAGGGAACCAGCATCACTGGAGAATCATGAAGAAGCAGAGACTTGGGAGCAAGAGAAGGGTCTAAAGCCAAGGTGAATGGACTAAGGGCCTCCAGCAGAATTCGGAAATTTCTATTCAGACGGTGTTTGGTTTTGTTTTATTTTCTCTCTTCATACCACTGCAGGAGTTACACTTTTCTCCTAGAAAAAAAAAATTCTGAGATTAAAAAAAATACATATTCCATACGTTCTCCAAACAAAACTCGGAGCACTCGCTGTCCACTGCTGCTGTGCAGGGCCCTCCCCCCTCCTCCTGCTGCACCCCGCACCTGGGGCGTGGGAGGCAAAGGCAGCAGCTCCGTCTTCCAGGACTGTACCACAGTGTCCTCCGAGTGTCCCATAAGAACTCAAGTGGGGCCTCTTCTTCTTCACTGTGATGGTTTTGGATCATTACCATTGGATTTCAAGTGGCTGCACCTTTACTTCCTCTCTTAGCAGACATGTCAAGTCTGTCGTGAGCCCTGAGTGGGATGCAAGACTCAGATCCTTCAGAGAATTAAATCCATTACTGGTTTAGCATGCAGTCCCCTTAATGATGGGGAGGAGCACCCATGAAAAAGCCCACCCCAGCATTGGCTCTGAGGACTCGGGAAGAAGCAAAGCATTTGAGTTGGCCAATTGCACGTCACCTACCTCGTCAAGAACATATACCACAAAGTACATTTATAATAAAAAGAACGATTTTCAGTGAATTATTCTTTGATTTTTAAAACCTTTCTACCATTCAAGAGACCTATTCAATAAAACATGAAGCAAGAAATTACTCTAGCTAACCTAAAAGGAATGCAAGATTTCACATGAGAACTTGGTGAAGGTGCTTTGTAACCACAGACCTTGAGTGTTAGTGTCAAGATAAGTTATATAACTATGTAAAATTCAGTGTCATTAATTTTTTGTAGGCACAATTGCAATATGTCCTCCCTTCATTTAAAAGTATTCATTGTTATATGAAGAATTTATTTATTTTTTTTTCAAATTATTTGGCATCCAGGTAAGAATAATTTTTCAAATTGTTTGGCAGCCAGGTAACAGTGACGGATTTGGAAGCTGGAGGAGATGACAATAAAACCACACACTGCACACTGGACGTTTCTGGAGCCAAAACAAAATAAGACTTTTCAGGCTTTAGTTCTGTCCCAGATCTCAAATCCAGAGTTTAAGACCAAATGCCTGAAACACCTTCCTTTTGTTCTCCAAGATCTTCAGCAAATAGATATTTTTCCCCCACAAATGACCTTTTAAAAGTGTGATTTGGGCTGGGGATGTGGCTCAAGAGGTAGCGCACTCACCTGGCATGCGTGCGGCCCTGGTTTGACCCCCAGCACCACATATAAAGATGTTGTGTCTGCCAAAAACTGAAAAATAAATATTGAAATTTCTCTCTCTCTCTCTCTCTCTCTCTCTCTCTCTCTCTCTCTCTCTCTCTCTCTCTCTTAAAAAAAAGTGTGATTTATCTTTTTCAGATCATTTTTTGTATTCAAGCTCTCCCCAAGTCCATCAAGTACGTTATTTTTAAAATGAGATTTAAAACATGCCATCACCTTCTCTCGTGTTTCCTCCAATAACAGAAGTATGCAAACCTGCAACAACTACCCTACAATCTCCGCAGCTGTGGCCTTTCCTGCACGCATGGCTTTATCATCAGGTACCTGTTCGTGGTGACGTGACTGTCCCTGACTATAGGCGTTGCATACCTGATGGGAAGGCGGCACTCGTATGTTTGGAGAGCGGTGAACACAAGAGTGGAAACGTGATGGGGAGAGAAGGGAAGCAAGCGTGCAAAACGGGTGTGCAGGGCTCCAGGGTGAGTCACAGCGGATGCCTTTTACAGAAGAGGATGCCTTCAGACTGAGACCAGCAGACCTGGGTAGGAAGAAATGACAATACAGAGAAGTGAGAACGGAACAGTGATTCCAGATCGGGGTGGGGGGTGAATCTATGGTATTGATTCTATGTTGCCATCTTAAGAAATGGGGTATGAAAGAAGACTGGAGTTGGACAAGTGTTCTCCCACAAGTTCATTTTAAGGTGGATCTTGGAAAACATGGACCTGTTCTCCTTGATGGTAACCCCTGTCATTGAAACTTGATTCATTTGATTCTAGACAATCAACTCTACCTATTAGAGCAATTTAAATTGGACAACAGCTTAGAATGGACTCATGATTAAAAAATAAGTGGGAGGTGGCTGGGGTTGTAGCTCAGTGGTAGAGCACTTGCCTAGCCTGTGTGAGGCACTGGGTTGGATCCTCAGCACCTGTTTTAGTCCATTTTTTTGCTGCTGTTATTAAAAGGCCCACCAGAACAGTTGTAGAGAAGGAAAAGTTTAGTTGAGGGCTCACGGTTTCAGAGGCCTTAGTCCACAGAAGGCTGGCTCCATTTCTTGGGGCTCAAGGTGAAGGAGGACATCATGGCAGAAGAGTGTGGTAAAGGGGAATCAGCTCACATGACAAACAGCTTCAAAGCAGAGAGAGACTCCTCTTGCCAGATACAAATATATACCCCCATATACCCCCAATGAATCACTTCCTCCAGTCACACCCCCACCAGCCTCCAGTTACCATTCACTTAATCCCCTTAGAGAAGAGCAATCCACTGACTAGGTTAAAGTCTAGCCCCATCATTTCTCCTCCAAACCTTCTTGCCTTGTCTTACCCGTGAGCTTTTGGGGGACATCTCACATCCAAACCATTTTAGCACCACATGAAAATAAATAGATAAAATAAAGGTATTGTGTCCATCTACAACTGAAAAAAAAAACCAAGTTTAAAAAAAAAAAAAAAGAGGCTTAGAAAGCATATGTTCCATGAGCACTGGATGTGCTGCTGATAATGACCAAACATCTAAATTCTCCTCGCGTCTTTGCAAGATGTTCATAATAGCATCTGCCAGGCTTGCTTGGAGTGTTTTTTATATCAAATAAGATAAATGAAAATACTCTTCAAACCCTGAACATCACAGAAACGTCATGAGATATCATCATCAATGCCTTTGAGAGAAGACCTTGAAGGTCCCAGTAAACTGCCCAATAAGAGGGAGTCGACACCAGAGGCCACTCACACAAGAGCTCCTGGCCTGGCTGAACCGCAGTCACCCCGGCCATTTAGGCAGCAAGTGCTTTCTTTCTTCCTCCGTCTGAAAGACCAGAAAGGAGTTATAGACTGAATATCTCTGTCTCCTCAAAATTCACAAGTTAAATCCTAACCCTACAGTGATGGTAGGAGGAAAAGGAGCCTTTGGAGGTGACTGGGTCACAGAAGAGGAACCCTCGTGAATAAAATCAGTGCCAATAAAAATGTCCTGAGAGCTCCCTTGTTCTTTCTGCCACCTGAGGACACCACACGAAGCTGGCCATCTGGGAATCAGAAAGTGGACCCTCAGCAGAAACCAAATCCGCCAGTGGATCTTGGATTTCCAGCTTTCCGGAACTGGGATCAGAAAATCCCTGTGGTTCATAAGCCACCAGGTCTAGGGAAGTTTGATACAGCAGCTGAGTGGACTCAGTCAACCGCTTGCCTTCAGTCAGAGAGTAGAATCAAGACAACCAGGTAGAAACGGCATGGAGGGACGGTTCAACTGGTTAAAAACGGACTAGAACCATCTGTGATGCTTTTAAGTAAAGACTAGAGAAGTTGATACTCTTAGGAGAAAACCCCTGACATCAGTGTTCTTTTAAAAGGCACAGCCTACAGATATTAGATAGTACAATTCACACAGCTCTGAGTAGCAGGAGCCCTTCCACCCACCGGGACATGGATGTTTTCCCCCCCCGTACATAAATCTGTAGCAATGGTCAAGAGTTGCCCAGTCCGCCCCTTACATGACCATCCAACAGCAGGTGACAAACACTTGCTTTCCCTCCCTGATGTTCATGAAACTGTTTTCTAAACTGGGCATTCCTACTTCCCCACTCTTCTATGAAAATTGCCATTAATGCCTCAAGTTCAGGACATAATGCCAAGAATTAATAAATAGGACGACACCAAATTAAAGAGCTTCTGCGCGGCAAAGGAAACAATTGGGAATGTGAAGAGAGAACCTACAGAATGGGAGAAAACCCTTGCCAGCTACTCTTTCAACAGGGGATTCATATCTAGAATATGCATAGAATTTTAAAAGAATACCAAAAACTAATGACCCAATTAATAGGAAGATGAACTACAGACGCTTCTCAAAAAAATTCAAATGACCAAAAAATATATACAAAAAAATGTTAAACGTCTTTAGCAATCAGGGAAACACAAAGCAAAACTACACGGAGATCTCATCCCACTCCAGACAGAATGTCAGTCCCAAGAACACAAATAACAATAGATGCTGTAGAGGACCTGGGGGGAAAGGAACATTTTTATGTTATTGCTGGGATCGTAAATAGTACAACCACTATGGAAGGCAGTATGGAGACTCATCAAAAAACCAGGCACGGAACCACCATATGACTAGCTGTACCACTCCTCGGTATTCATCCTGAAGAATTAAAGTCATCTACTACAGTGATACATGCATAGCCATGTTTATAGCAGCACAGTCCATGATAGCCAAACTATGGCAGCAGCCTAGGCGTCCCTCAACACATGAGTGGATGAAGAAAGTGTGGTGTGTGTACACACGGGAGTTTTATTAGGTTGTAGAGAAGAATGAACTTAGGTCATGTGCAGGAAGATGGAAGGAACTTGAGCATATGAGGGTCAGCAAAATGAGCTAAAGTCAGAAGGTCAAGGCTTGTATGTTTACTCTCAAATGTGGAAGCCAGAAAGAAAAAAAGAACAAAAAGATGGGGGGGGGGCGGCTCATGAAAATAAAAGGGCAGTGATTAAGTAGAGGAAGGGACCGGGGGAGAGAGGGGTGGAGGGATAGGGCAGGTTCTGAGGAGTGAAATGCACCTGATTATGCTGTGTGCATGTATGATCACGTACCAGAGAATCCCACTAATATGCATCATTATCATGCACTAATGAAATTTTTAAAATAAAATAAAATTTCCCCCAACACTCAGTGGGTAAGACAGGATGAGTAAAAGGACAGCTCATCTGTTCACAGCTACCTCCGCTTGGAAAATCAGAGTGATGACTTGATCGTATTCAAGTGTCAACATATTTTCAGTCACCGATGTCTTTCCGTAGTCAAATTTCTAATTGCTTTGAGTAGAATATTTAAAACGGACTCCCCAAAAAGACACATGTTGTTGCCCCAAAACACATCCAGGATATCTACTTAAGAATAAAAGATCATGGTAGTCTGTCAAAAACAGAAGAGATCCAGCCCGGCATGGTGGTGCACACCTGTAATCCCAGCGGCTCTGGAAGGGTGAGACAGGGGGATCGCAAGTTCAAAGCCATCTCCAGCAACAGTGAGGCACTAAGCAACTCAGTGAGACCCTGTCTCTCAATAAAATACAAAATAGGGCTGGGGCTGTGGTTCAGTAGTTGAGTGCCCCTGAATTCAGTCCCTGGTACCCCCCAAAAAACACACATGGAGGAGTCATGCCCCCCACCCCCGGCACCTCACGCCACCCCCAGCCCAACAAGTTTCTCAGGCTTGTTCTAATAAAAAGCCGAAGACAGGAAGACAGGGGATCCCACGCCGAAGCTGTGTGCAGTCCGCTGTCTCATCTGGCAGCCAACGTGTGGCCAAGAAGGGTGCCAAAGGGACATTCCTCCCTGAGTTTTCATCTCAGAAGCACCTATTGGGGCTGCTCCTAGGTCGGCCTCCTGACTCCCCAGGGCTTACTGGGAAATCCCTGCAAACTCACATCTTGCTATAAAGAGTGCTGGATTCAGTTCGGAACTGGACAGAGCCGATGGTTACACAGAACCCTGGACACACACATGAATTGTGCTGAATTTTCCACTTTAGATGACTGATTCTGTGTTACGGGAATTCCACTTGAAAATTAAAAACTGCATTTGAATGGGATGGGTGACTCTGAAAGGACAGGGCTGTGTTCCTTCAGAAAGTCGGCCTCCCCACCCATGAGAAAATGGTGTTTCCTTCTCTGCACTTCTCACAGGGAGCCCTCACGGTCACACTCAGAGGCACATGGAATCCTCTTTCCCAGCCTCGGGCAGCTTTGGCCTGGCAACCGGTTACTCAACAGCCACTGCTCCTCGGGGGCTGGCATTTGGTATTGAGCTCCTTCCTTCCTTTTGAAGTTCAGAAAACAATGGAAAGACTGTCTTCCACTTTCAGACTTGTCACAGCTCTCACAGAAATACCCCTATGAAGAGGATTTTGTCCAATGTACTGATTGAAGTGTGTCCAAGTACTATTGAAATCCTATTTTTCCCCAGACTAACTTATGAAATGATTTATATCTGCAGGACGCAAGGAACTTGGAATTCTTCTACTCTATCTTGGGTAACAGTTCACTTTCAAGCACAGACATTTCCCATAGAAAGGGATATATTTGCAGGATATTTTGGGGATTATCTGGTATATTAGGGTTCTCTGGAGAAATAGAATCAACAGGAAACAGAACGTGCCCTATATGTACTTCAGGGTTCTCCAGAGAAATAAAACCAATAGGATGTATGTAGAAATAAAACCATTTATTATGGGAATTGGCTCACATAAACATGGATGCCAAGGAGCCCCACTGTGTGCCATTGGCAAGCTAGGAAACCAGGAAAGCCAATGGTGTGATTCCCTCTGCGTCTAAAGGTAGACTCAGGGTAGTCAATGGCATGATTCCCAGTCTGAGGCCAAAGGGCTGAGAATCAGGAGCTCAGAAGGCTAAGAGCAGATGATGGATGTCCCAACTCAAGAGAAGGAAGTCACCATTCCTCAGCCTTTCCGTTCTGTTTGAGCCTTCAATGTGTTGAGCAATGTACTCACACATTGATGAAGGTGATCTTCTTTTACTCGGGTTTCCAATTCAAATTCTAACCTCTTCTGGAAATGCCCTCACAAAATCAATGTTTTACCAGCTTTCTGGGCATCTCCTAACCCAGTCAAGTTGACATGTATAATTAATGATAGAGAAATTAGATATAGATATATTAGATAGAGTAGATAGATGAGAGAGAGAGAGAGAGAGAGAGAGAGAGAGACAGAGATGTTATAAGGAATTGGCTCGTGTAATTAGGGACACTGAGAACTGATATCAGAGGTTATCTGGAGGTCCAGGATGTGTAACTAGTCAGAAAATCCACAGGCTGGAGATACAAGAAGAGCCAGTGTTTCATCTTCAGTGTGGAGATCAGGAAGAGCAGTTCTTCTTCTGCAGCCTTTTGGTTTACTCAGGTCTGCAGTGGACTGGATGAAGCCCACTCACATTGAGGGGACAATCGCCTTCCTTAGTCCACAAATTCATAGGTTAGTCTCATTCAGAGACAGCCACATTTACACCAAGAATAATATTTGGCTAAATGTCTGGCACTCCGTGGTCCAGCAGAGATGCCAGAAAACTCACCCTCACACCCAGTTCACAGAACCGTGGGCTACACATTGCATGTCCTATAGCTACTAACTCAAGGTCCCACAAATAAGAGTACAAACTCCAATATCTGTTACAGGAGAATGTAGATCTTTTTTTTCTATAAATTTGTGTATTAAGAACTACATCCAATAAAAATATTCAAGTGGTTTCCAAGACATACAAACCATGTAAAATCCATGACATTAAACGTTATTACCCTTGGATGACTGGTGTCAGGGCTCACAAAAATGAAAACAAGAAAGAACAGGGAGAGAGAGCCTATCAGCCCAGGTCACCTTCCTATAACTTTCAGATGTATGGAAGTACCCAGAGTCAGTCAGGTGAAGATCTGAATGAGAGCCGACCATGGAGGGAACTGGATTCATGTGGACTAAGGATCATTGTTGTATGTGTTAACATAATCAATATAATTGGAAGAAAAAATGTTCTACCACAACAAAGTCTTGTCTATATTAAATGTACTTGAGTCACATAGATAAACCATAGACTTTGGAGTAAAACAATTTGGCTGAGTAAAACATCCCTATTATGCCCAGTGATTTCAGGAAAGTTGGTACATCTTTATTAGGTATTTCATTACTAAATGGGGAAGAGATCACTTGTCTCATGTGCTCATCATGTGGAGCAATTCAAGTATGAGTCAGCATATGGTGCTCAGTCAACACACTGAAGCTCAGGCGACATCAGCTGTCTCCTAAGTGTGTGAGCCTTTACCACACACATGAGGAGTCTTCTTCCAAGACTGAAGGTTTCAGCATTTCAGATAGACCTTGGCAGAAGCTACAAACACAGCTCTACTATAAAACCAGATAAAGATCTCAATTGATCTACTCAAGGATACAAACTTACTGGGGCACCATGGCCAAAGGGAGCAGAGGCAGACAGCCTGTTTCCTGGGCATGTTCACTTAATACTCTTCTATCTTAATATTTCCAGGTGTGGCCCAAATACACAAATCCATTGTCCTGCAATAGGCATCTTCGACATGTCAACCTAAATCAGCCACAGAGACCCGTTCTCCATCGCAAAGAGTCTGTGAGGAAATAGCAGGGGATCGCAATCAGGGATTCCTAGGGGTATCCAGGGGGATGGGGCAAAGGGGAAGCTATTAAAGACAAAAAAGGAGAAATCCACAAGAGTTATTTTGAGACAAAGACCTGAGCTGGGCTTGCTGCAGGAGTTGGCATTAGCTCCTAGTGCAGCCACCATTGTTAGACAAGTGTCCTCAGGTTGCTCCTGCGCGTGGCTTCTCCGGAGTACTCTGGTTTTGAGAAACCCCTGCGTAGTTCCCAACATAGGCATACCTATGTGAGGGCCCCTCTGACGTGTGTGACCTCCTGGCTGCATCTTGTTAGGGTTTGACACCAGTGACTCCATTTTTGACCCTGATAAATTTCACGAATATAAAATTGATATTCCTTATACTCCTAAGGTCTTTTAGGCTAACTCTCATGAGGCAACCTTCCCACCTTTTGTGTGCTGATGAGACCCCTAGACCAGGTACAAAAGCCCAGAGGTAACATCCAAGGACAAGGTTTCAGAGGCATTGGGAGGGTTCCTTCCTCTCAATATCCTCTCGTCCACTCACCTGGAGGGATGCCAAAGGGCCCCAGCAGAATTACTGCTTGGAGAAAGGCAGGAATTGTTGTTGCTGTAGTTGTTAAGACTCACATTCCAAGGGAAAAGGACTCCCAAGTCTTGAGAGTCATTGATCATGCCACAATTTGAGAGCAATGGAGAGCAAGTTTAGAGCACAGAAGAAAGAAGAGCGAGAGAGAAGACAGATAGCAGACACTGGACAGGTAAGTCCAGAGCTCGGGAGCAACATGGAAGACTGAGGCTCTGGACCAAGTAGCAGAAAGAGGGGTGGGGGCAGTTAGAAAAATGATGGACCTGATACTGGAGGGGAAAGGGCTCCATAGAAAGGTCCCTTGGGGGTGGACAAGCAGATTTCCCATTGTTCCTTCTTCATTTAGCAGAAGAGTCAGAACACCCCAACGGATCACAGGAGAGAACACTGGCTTCAAAATGAGCCATGACTACAAAAATTAAGGGAGTGTCATAATGTCCTACGAGGTTAGTTGATAAACAATCAAACGTTTTATGATGTGGGGGAAGGGTGATAATGGCTTTTAATTGCTACATAAATTTTGAATGGTTCAGTTCTCATCTTAGCTGCAAAGCACTGGATCACGTTATTGCCTCTGATGCACAATTTGCCTCAACAATTCTACCTCCTTGGCTGATCCTATCTGTGTAGGCTTTGAGTAGATGAAGTCATAATGCATCCAAACCCAGATTTTCCCCTGGTCTTGTTGCTAGCTTGAGAAATGAGCATGCTACCAGGGACTGAAGACAATGCCCTTCTCTCCTACCACATGCTGTCTCTGTCTTAGTGATGGAATTAAGCTCGAGGGTTTGAGTTTCTAGTCTATTAATAAGTACAGATTCAGGTAGTGGCACATTAAACAGAGCACTCTGAGATTTTAAGAAAGAGGAACGTTCGACAATCTCAGTGATTTAGAGCAGTACATCTCAACCATTAATGTGCATACGAATCACCTAGGGATCTTGTTAAAATTCAGTTTCTGATTCAGTAGTTCTGCATTTCACATCACTCTCCCAGGTGATTCCGCTGGTCTAAAATCACACTTCAAGTAGCACAGATTTGGAACTCAAACATGCAAAGGCAGATAGAGTGTGTTTGCAGGTGAAGTCAGTGTAATATTAATCATGCTTCAAAGATACATAGAATTAGAAGAATCCTTAGTGATCACTAGTAAGGATCCTGCATTCTTGAGCTCATTCACGGAGCAACCAATAGAGGATGGAACCATCAAATAACTTCTAATTCTCAGGACAATTGATGGCTCTTAAATGTAAAAACCAAAATGTAAATTTGCACATGAGAAACTGTTGGAACCCATCGACACCTTCCTCAAAGTTACAACATTTGTCACTGTCAAGCTGCAAGTTTTTTCGTTCTTTTTTTACCAAAGAATCAGACTGAAGTTGCTGTACCTCCGAACTGCCTATGTGACCCTGGGAAGGTTCCTTTCTCAGTCTCCATTTGTAAAACCAGGCAAGCATGGTACCTTCTCTCACAATGCTGGCACGAGTTTTAATGAATTAATCTATGCACAGACTTCAGAAGAGTCTGGAACAGAGTATAAGCTGTTCTAGTTAAAGCCCTGTAGAGATCTGTTTGGTTCCTGGTACCTTCATTATAATATCATCCTGCAGGGCAAGAGAGCAAACCAGAACTGTGGTCACATGGTTGGCACATTCCCGCTGACATGGTGTAGGGAGTAGTGAAACCATTGGTCTCCAAGGATCACCAAAGCCCAGAAACAGTTCGCTTTGTGTGGTTGCTATTTTCTTCCTCAGTCACGTGTACTACACCCACTGCAGTGGACTTCCTTCCACCAAAAACAGGCTCGGCTCGGTGCGCCTGATCTGTTACTGGAAACCTTGGCAAGGACTTCATGCTCAGAGCAAGGTTGATTTACAGTAGGGGGAGAAAATGGAAGGGAGAAATATTAAAATAAAGTGCAATCATGTTTCTATTTAAAAATGGTTACTGCCAGCAGTATTGCAAAATAATGCTGGCTCCCAACCAGAGAGCTGCACCTGCCTGGTTCCAGCTGCAGAAGGCTGGAGCCCCCGCTGCAATTGCTCAATAACTCTATTTAGCACCACTGGTAAAAATCTGGCAAATCTTATGCACACACATACACACGTTCACACACACACACACACACACACACACACACACACACACACCACAGGGAATTTGCTTAGCCTTGTGACCTTAAACACTAAATCATTGTCAAGAGGGTATTCTTTTATAACTACTTTCAGAAGATATTTTTTTTAACTCTGAATTGAAAACATACATGAGTTTATGTCCAGCCCTATTAAAGCTCCTCCTAAACCAAGTGTCATCTGTACTGTGAATGTTCCTTTATTTCTCCAAATCAGCAGCCTTACACCTCAACATGGGGGGTTCGCTCATGTAGTCAGAGTGGTGCTCTTTTCTGAGGCGCTCTGGTGGAAAAACGTGGCAGTGATAACTGTGTTGCAAACAGACGAGCTCGTGTTGGTGCGAGATTGAAGAGGCACAGTGCTGCGCAGGCAGGTGAGAAGCTGCTGCCCCAGGACTGTGAGCAAGGCACTCTCAGTGCCTCAGTTTACTCCCACCCACAGGGGGACAGTATGTGAGCATTGCCTTAGTCACCAAATTGCCATGGAAATACGCATTCAGGTAACTGCAGACTGCACAGCGCCTCCCACGGGCCACCCAAGTTGCTCGTCCAAAGCAGGAACTTTTAAACCCCATGAAAGCCACTTGGAAAAAGAGACAGTGAGTCTCCATTACTCAGACCCTTCTAAAATCAAAGATTTTCTCTTCTCAACGAACATTCCTGAAATATTCCCTAGCACGAGCGTGAAACACAATGTACTCACGAAGGGTCAGTGTTCCTACAAGCATACCTTCCCTTCGGTAACTTCAGACATCAGCTAAGGGCCCAGGGAGAGGCGTGGAGGGTCTCTGAGATTTCCGTGAATAAGACCAGAGGGAAACTGGGGAAAGAGGAGGGAGTTTTAAAAGATGAAGACCAAGAAAAATGTGATAGAAAGGTGGGTCTTGACTTGAACTTCTCAAAATCATGGTTTCTCTCTTTAAACCTGTACTGACAGAGAAAAGGAACCATTTACACAGCTGTATCTACTATTACCAAGTCCTCAGAGAGGAAAGCACGGCCACAAAAAGGAACAGTTGTTACAAAATGTACTAAGAACGATGGCCCCAAAGCACCCAAGGGTCACTGTGGCTGGTGGGGACCAGGAAAGGCCCCTAAAGGAGGCGGTCCCTGAGCTGAGGCAGGAGGACCAAGCCACAGCCTGGCGCAGACATTCAGGGAAAGGCTGTACCTTTTGCAGCCGTCCCCAGCCCCTGACTCCCCGACAGACTGCACTTCCTCCAGGCCGGACTCAGTGGACAGGTCTGGATGAAATCCAGGTACTGCTTAGCCAGTCACCACTACGCACATGTTTTCCTGTCACTCTGTTGGCAAATAGGAGAAAACACACACACACTCTTCTTTGGCCTTTTTTTTCCTGAAAGTCGGAGGTCAGGCTTTCTGCTGTCAGGTGACGCCATCTGACTTCTGGATGTGTGGGTCTGAGGGAAACGTGCCAGTTGAGGATGGTGCTGGTGTGGTGGTGCCAGGTCTGGACGCCTGGTCGTGTCACTCTGCTGTCAGGAAGACATAGTGCGGGCCATTCTCTCCACACCCCTTCACGCTCCCTCGGCGAACCACTGGCTTCTGCCTGGGGTGGGTGGCAACCTAGCCACGGATTCCAGTTGGCACAGGGCGCGCCCCAACAGAGACAGCACCCTGGGGCCTGGGGCAGGCAGAAGCAAGCCCCCGGGGACCCTGTCTGATAGCCTCTTCCTTCCCCACTACTTACTGCTTCCAGGGCCTTTATTCCCCAAAGACAGGCTCACAGACATCCATCTTGCTTCTCATTACTCAACATTTATTTTTATCATCCACAGGCCAAAGCCACTCAAAACTCAGAGTGCACACGTGCCCTGAGCAGAGATCAGAGAAGCCCAGATACACAGCCATGCTTTTGTCTTAAGTCAGACAAGGCCTCGTCCAAGTTTATGGAAACCTCCGAGTCTCCACTTACCCCAGAGCAGAGTGAGCTTATTAATTTATAATATATGACATTGTTCTGAGAATTAGTGTTCTCATATATTCTGAAACCCTAGAATGGACAGTGTTAAAAAATAAATAAAAGTATCTTTTTTTCTCCCAGTAACCTCCTACCTTCAAGATGAACTTCAGATGTTTGTTTTCATTTCTATTCTAATCCTTCTACAGGTACATGGACCAAAAAGCACACCTTTGCATGGAGCAGGCCCTCCTACATGCTCACAGTAAGCTCAGGACTGTCTGCATCAGCGGATGCCAGGTGACAAACTCTGAAGGAGCATAAAGGACTTCAGGTCCCTGTTGTACACGCAGCCTCTTTACTTTGCAATGATCCGGGTCACCCAGTTTCAAATCAGTAAACTAGGGTCTTATTTCAGAAAAGAATTCATCAGAAATTTATTAGTAAGGCTGCCGGTTTGACCCTAGTACCTGATTAGTAATTTGTTCCTGGGTATTGTAATCAGAATTTAATGTTTCAAGGACGACAAGGAAATCATCTTTAAAAAGAACTGAAATTTGGTTCTGATTTTCCCACTAGCATTCGATCCTTTTGAAAAAATGTGAGTCTTCTCTATGTGCTCAGCCTGCTAACACACAGCGAAGAGCCCAGGGAGTAAAATCCTGACAGTTCCTATTAAGGTAAAAATGAGGTTACAGAATTCGTTTTCAAAGTTTCTTCTCACTTTATTTAAAAAAAAAAAAAATTAAATTGGCACTACCAAATTTAATGACAGGGCTACCCTGCTGAGTTCAGAGCCCGGAAAGCTATTGTCTCCCTGGTCTACGGATCCTACTCTGCTCTAATGCTTCTTATAATGCGACTAATAACCAACCATCAGCCATAAAATGCCCGTCATCTCTCTGTTGCACACGGCTCTAGCTGGAGCAGCGATACTGACAAATGAACCTGCGGAATCACTTTGGATTTCTTTGTTACATCTCACAGTGTGAAGATGGCTTCCGCTCAGCACGTCACCAGGAAAACAAACCAGCACCGCTGCTGTGGTCTCCATCAATCTCCCCTTATTGTTGTCCTCCAGATCCGGCGCTGCCCTCCCCGCCGCCCACCCTCCTCCCAGAAAAGTGAGGCATCCCAGATCTTTGAGCTCAGACCTGCACCCCGTTCTCCCTCTGCTCCTTGGCCAACCGTGTCTCAGGAGGAAATGGAAATCCAGAGAGCGATGCAGAGAGAGGACACAAAACTTTCTGTACCTTCCACTGCTGTTTTCCTTGGGAAAAAAAATAATAATCCTCGTAAGCTCATTACAATCCAGTTGAGACTGACATTTTCCCTTTTACCTTTTTAATCTTTTTATAGTTTCAAATCATTAACTATCAGCATGAAGCTCAAAGGTAGCTCTAGCCATCTATGAAACAGTGACACATTTGACAATAATACTTTTGAAGAGCTTGTCACATTCTCTCCCCAAACAAGTCTCATTAATGCTCAAACTGTCTTTCTTTTCTCTCTGATTCTTTTCTCCTGATTTCCCTCTAATTAGCTTGTTTTTCTTATGCTCCCTGGTTCCACAGTTTGAGCTTAGGGGGGAAAAAAAAGGTGGATGCCATTTCCCTGAACCCCAAGGCCAAGTTAATCAGCAGAATTAATGACTCTATTACCCATTAGACTGGGGCAGCGCACTTAACTCCAAGCACCCACGTTTGCTGTCTGTATTCTTCTCCAGTTCGCTCTGACAACTGTAAACTTCTGCTACCTCAGAGCCAATTCAGGTTCAACCTATTTGTATCGCATTTCTTTTTTTCCTTCAGGGAAGAAGAGGTTAGAAAGGTAGCCACCTCTGTCTGCGGGGTCTATGCTGAGACGGTATCATGCCACTAAATGAGGATAGATAAAAGGAAGTCTCAGGGAAACCAGTGTCCTAACCCAAGGGTCCCTGTGTGACTCGCCATGATCAATAATTCCTTACTGTAGAAGGTTTCACAGTTGCAGCATAAGACACACACACACACACACACACACACACACACATACACACGTCTCCCTGTTTCTTAAAAATCAGGTTGTGGAAGTGAAAGCTAGATGGAGAGTTAAGTTAGCAGACGAGTCAATTTGATAAACTTAACAAATAAGCATGACTGAGGGTTGAAATTTTATTTTCAGTGCAAGAATTCTAATACTCTTCAACAAGTTTCAAAAAATATTTTTCTTTTAATCTTGAAAGTCAACACTAACACAAAGTCAGCTAAGTATTGAGTATGTGTTGAAAAATGTTTTTAGAAGCATCTACCTGGACCCTATCAAAAGATTGGCAGAGATTTTTACCTTCATAGTTCAACAAAAACATCCCCTTTCAGAAAATTTCAGTTTAATTTTTATGCTATATCTATTGATAAAAATGTAAAGAAAACTAATTCAGATTTATTTGAGCAATCAAATAGCCTTGTAAAGACTTATAAGTACCAAGACCATTTCAGAGAAAATATTTTTTATTGTTTTTCCATAATAACTCTGATCTCATCTAGTATAAAATGATTTTTTTGTATCCTTTGGTAAGTTATGTTTGAGCAAAAAAGATTACAAGGAAAAAATTAGGTGAAAATCTGATCGTTGTTGGATCTAAAGGATCTTGAGGCAAAAAAGGATACATTTGTCTTTGCCGCCCACTTTTCCCTTGACTTCCCTCTCCATTCACTCAACAAAACACACCTGAGAGCATACTGGCACAAACCGTCATTGAACGTTGACTTTACACTTTTGCCACATTTATTCAGACACAATGCGATTCTTGTTAAGTGATTTTTTTTTTTTCTGATTACAAAGGAAAATCCTCAGGGCGTTAAAAAAAAAAAAATTAAGTCAATAGTGGAACTCAAACCTTCCAGAAAAAGGGTTAGAAAGAAAAACGACATTTCGATGGTTATTAATGAGAGTTTTGTGTTGCAAAAGGGCATTGGCAATACTTGGAAAGGAAAGAAGGATATTTGCAATGTTGGGGAAATATCAGAATAGCTGTCTTCAAATATCACTTAAAATATAAGCTACCCAATGTCTTTTTGATGGGTAGTCAGCAGACATGAAATAAAAGAGAACCCATCCTAAAAATAAACAATGAAGCTTGTTCACACAAAAATGGGTCCCCAGATACTGTGGAAGTCAATGGAGCCCAGTGAGCCTTGTCCCGCATCTGAAACTCAGGAAATGAGAACTCTCCTGACAGCCCTCCAGCCCCTCTCAATGAGTAAGGAGAGAACAAGGAAGGCAAGAGAGGCCAATTTTAGCATCATATTTGCCTTGTCTGTATACAAAAAAAAAAAAAAAATAGTGATAATGATGATAGTATTGTGAAGTCACGTTAGGTTTGACAATCAGTTTCCTGTCACTGTAACAAATACCTTAAATAATCTGCTTATACAGAGAAAAGGAGAGAAAAGTATTTTTTGTGGGGGGTGGGGTGTTGGCTCACAGTTTTGGAAGTTCTGGTCACGTTTAGTTGGTCTGGTTACTGTTAGACCTGTGGCAAGGCAGTACATCACGGTAAAACTACATGGTACACCAAAAATGCTCATCTCATGGCTTGAGAGCATGAGAGAGAGAAGAGGGATGAGACGAGGATCCCACCGTCCCCTTCAGGAGAACATCCTCAATAACCTAAGAACCTCCCACTAGACTCCACCTGGTCTCCACCACCTCCCAATTGCCCCGAGCTGAGGGACAAAGCCTTTCACATGTGGGCCTTGGGAGGACATTTGAGATCCCAACTACAGCACAGGCAAATGAAGATACTTTATAAAACTCTTTGCAAAAATGTCCACCTGCAGATCCAAGATGGCAGGCCGGAGGCAGGCAGCATTCTGTGTCACTACCATGACGTGGGATTCAAGTAGCGAGAATACTGATTCTCTGAGAGCGATATTCCTGCCCCCGCACAGGAAGCATTGTGCCCTTCAGGGGCTCCAGGCCTCAGCATCAGAGTGGGTCTCCAGCTACTTGCTTACACAGGTCTACCAGGTGCCTGAGCAGGACCATGGGGGCACAACACCCGCAAAGAACATTCGGCCACCCACCTGAGCAGAAATCATAGATGCCGCTCCCATGCAGGACACCTGGCATCTTCCCACAAGTAGGAATTCCAGCCACCACTCCCATTGGACCCCCATCTACCAACATGGGTGGCCGCCATCTTGGGACTCTGCATCAGTGGAGATAGTCCCCTATGCACAGTCGTCTGCCTGCACCCAGGAACTTCACATGGGCTCTGAAGTCAGCCACAGCCACATACTGCACACTATAGAGCTCATCTCTGAACTCATCATCCAACGCCATCGCCTAGCTTGCCCCACCCCACCCGACACCCCATTGTTGAAAGCAGGCACCTCCATCTTGGGCCACCTTCATCACCATCTTCAGTGGGAGCAACTCCCAGTGTGGAACTCTGGATGGCCAGGTACCCAGCTTCTAACTCCCCCCTTTCCCCAACCATCACTACCCTGGCACAGTGACACCCTGCTTCCCTTCACCATCCTGAGGGCAGAGATTCCAGCTAACAACAGACGCCCCCACCGATTAGATGAGAAGGGAAGCAGGAAAGATACAAAACAATCCCTGTTAATTCTTGCAAGAATTTTTCCTCTCCTTCTCTCTTCTCCCACCGTCACATCCCCAACATATGCAAAACCAAAAGCTTTGCATGCATTAGGATTTTGAGGACTGGGACGTCTGAATAGTATATTATAGTTGTTTCGTATATTCTTCCTTTTTCTTTTTTCCCACCAATTTCTACTATTTTGACATTTTTATATATATGTATTCTACTATCTTCCCACTTACTTGTCTACCCAAAATTACTTCCTCTCCCTTTTCCTGCTACTAATCTTTCTCTTTAGATTTCTTTTTCACACTTTCTAGGTTATAATAACTATATCCTCACTTACTACCTCCTTAGCATATCATCTTACTCCTCACCCCCGGTTCTTTGTCCACCGTCAGAAACTGTAAACCTTTTTTACAAACCTACTGAGTATATTGTATATAATAATTAAATTCATCATTTTTGTACATTATAACCAAACTGTAAACATCTTAATAGCAAACATCTATTTTTCAGGTGTATATTATTTATATTGGGATCTTTTACCATTGTCCATCACCTCAAAGGAGAGGTGTTGGATCCCTACAGGGGCACTATATGTGTATGGGGTAAAAACAGTAATGCTTAGGATCTACAGTGCTAAAAGGGAAGACACACAAGCAATATCAAAATACAAGGGAAGAAAGTATCCCAAACAAATTAAGATACCATATTATGAGAATCCATGGCCAGCAGAGCAGAAGAAACTACAGAGAAGGAGTTCACAATGTACATAATTAAAATGTTCTAGGAATTAAAGGATGATATGAGAGTAAATACAGGCAGCAACAGATCATTTTGAAAATGAGCTACCTAAACAAATTCAGGAAGCAAAAGATTACTTCAATAGAGAGAGAGAGAGAGAGGTTCTAAAAAACAAACAAACAAAGGGAAATCCTTGGAATGAAAGAAACAATAAGCCAAATTAAAAGTTTAATTGAAAGCATCACCAACAGATCAGACAACTTGGAAGACAGGACCTCAGACAATTAAGTCAAAATATATAATCTTGAAAAGAATGTGCACCACACAGTGAAGATAGTAAGAAACCATGAGCAAGCAGAACATTCAAGAAATAAGGGATAGCATGAAAAGACCAAATTTAAGAGTTATCAGGATGGAGGGAGGCAGAGAGTTGGAAACCAAAGGAATGAGCAATGTAATCAATGAAATCATATCAGAATATTTTACAACATGAAGAATGAGTTGGAAAACCAAATTCAGGAGGCTTACAGTATGCCAAATATACAAAACCCCAACAGACCCACACCAAAGCACATTGTAAGGAAAATGCCTAACATACAGAATAAGGAGAGAATATTAAAAGCCACCAGAGAAAGGAATCAGATTCCATATAATAAAAAACCAGTTAGATTACATGCAGATTTTTCAACCCAGACCCTGAAAGCTAGAAGATCCTGGAACAACATATATCAGGCTCTGAAAGAAAATGGTGCCAACCAAGAATCTTATATCCAGCAAAATTAAGCTTTAGATTTGAAGATGAAATAAAAACCTTCCATGATAAACAAGAGATAAAAGAACTTACAACTCAAAAGTCTACACTACAGAACATCCTCGTCAAAATATTCCATGAAGAGGAAATGAAAAACAACAATGAAAATCAGCAAAGGTAGGGAAAAACTAATCAAAGGAGAAATCAAGTCAAGTTAAATACCAAAAATTAACAAAAGTGGCTGGGAATACAAATCATATCTCAATAATAACCCTGAATGTTAATGGACTAAGCTCACCAATCAAAACACATAGACGAGCAGATTGGATTTAAAAAGACCCAACAATATGCTGCCTCCAAGAGACTCATCTCAGAGGAAAAGACATCCACAGACTGAAAGTGAAAGGTTGGGAAAAATCATACCACTCACACAGGGTGCGAAAGCAAGCAAGGTTTTCTATCCTAATATCAAATAAAATAGACTTTAAGCCAAAGCTAATCAAAAAGGATAAAGAAGGACATTTCATACTGCAGAAGGGAATCATTCATCAATAACACATAACAATAATAAATTTATGTGCACCAAACAATGGAGCACCTACGTTCATCAAACAAACTCTTCTCAAGTTCAAGAGTCAAATAGACCACAACACAATAATTCTGGGTGACTTTAACACACCTCTTTCACCACTGGATAGATCATCCAAACAAAAGCTCAACAAAGAAACTATAGAGCTCAATAATACAATCAATAACTTAGACTTAACTGACATATATAGAATATTTCATCCTTCAATGAGTGAATACACTTTCTTCTCAGCGGCACATGGATCCTTCTCTAAAATAGATGATATATTATGCCACAAAAAAAGTAGAGATACTACCCTGCATTCTATCAGATCATCATGGAATGAAATTAGAGATCAATGATAAAATAAGAAATAAAAACTACTCTAACAACTGGAGACTAAATAATATGCTACTGAATGAATAATGGGTTGCAAAAGACATCAAGGAAGTGATTAAAAGATTCTTAGAGGTGAATGAGATCACAGATAAATGTATCAAAATCTCTGGGACACTCCGAAGGCAGTACTAAGAGGAAAGTTCATTCCTTAAAAGAAAAAAAAAAGTCAACAAATAAATGACTTAAAATTACATCTCAAAGCCCTAAAAAAAGAAGAACAAATCAATACCAAAAGTAGTAGGACACAAGAAATAATTAAAATCAGAGCTGAAATTAATGAAATTGAAACACAAGAAATAATTGGGAAAAAATGACAAAACAAAAAGTTGGTCCTTTGAAAAAAATGACAAACTATGCTAATGAAGAGAAGGAGAGAAAACTCAAATTACTAACATACATGATGGAAAAAGAAATATCACCACAGACACTACAGAAATACAGAAGATAATTAGAGATTATTTTGAAAACTTGTACTCTAATTATTAAATAGAAAATATCAATGGCATTGACAAATTTCTAGGGTCATATGATTTGCCCAAATTGAATCAGGATGATATATACAATTTAAACAGATAAATTTCAAGCAATGAAATAGAAGAGGCCATCAAAAGCCTGCCAACCAACAGAAGCCCAGGACCAGATGGATACATAGACCTTTAAAGAAGAACTAATATCAATACTCTTCAATTTATTTCAGGAAATAGAAGAAGAGGCAGCACTTCTAAACTCATTCAATCAGGCCAATATCATCCTGATTCCAAAACCAGGCAAAGACCCATCAAAGAAGGAAAACTTCAGACCAATATCTCTCATGAACATAGATGCAAAAATTCTCAATAAAATTCTGGCACATCAAATACAAAAATGTATCAAAAAAATAGTGCACCACGATCAACTGGGGTTCATCCCAGGGATGCAAGGTTGGCTCAACATAAGGAAATCAATAAATGTAATTCATCACATCAACAGACTTAAAGGTAAGAACCATATGATCATCTCAATAGATGCAGAAAAGGCATTCAACAAAATACAGCATCCCTTCATGTTCAAAATGCTAGAAAAACTAGGGCTAACAGGAACATATCTCAACATTATAAAAGCTATCTATGCTAAGCCCCAGGCCAACATCATTCTAAATGGAGAAAAATTTAAACATTCCCTCTAAAAACTGGAACAAGACAAGGATGCCCTCTGTCACCACTTCTATTCAACATAGTTCTTGAAACAGTGGCCAGAGAAATTAGACAGACAAAAGAAATTAAAGGGATACACGTAGGAAAAGAAGAACTCAAATTAGCACAGTTTGCCGATGATATGATTCTATACCAGGAAGACCCAAAAAAATTCCACCACAAAACTTCTAGAACTAGTAAATGAATTCAGCAAGGTAGCAGGATACAAAATCAATACCCATAAATCAAAGGCATTCATGTATATGTCAGTGACAAACCCTCTGAAAGGAAAATGAGGAAAACTACCCCATTCGCAATAGTCTCACAAAAATAAAATAAAATACTTGGGAATCAACCTAACAAAAGAGGTGAAAGATCTATACAATGAAAACTACAGAACACTAAAGAAAGAAATTGAAGAAGACTTTAGAAGATGAAAAGATTTCCCTTGCTCTTGGATAGGCAGAATTAATATTGTCAAAATTGAATCTGTCACTATACAGATTCAATGCAATTCCAATCAAAATCCCAATGACTTTTCCTCACAGAAATAGAAAAAGCAATCATGAATCTCATCTGGAAAAATTAGAGACCAAGAACAGCTAAAGCAATCCTTAGCAAGAAGAGTGAAGCAGAGGCATCACAATACCAGACCTTAACTATACTCCAGTTGAGTGATAGTAACAAAAACAGCATGGTATTGGCACCAAAATAGATTTATAGATCAATGGTACAGAATAGAAGACACAAAGACTAACCCACATAAATACAGTTATATTAGACAGAGGCACCAAAAACATACATTGGAGAAAAGAAAGCCTCTTCAACAAGTGATGCTGGGAAAACTGGAAATCCACGTGCAACAAAATGAAATTACACCCCTAACTCTCACCATGCACAAAACTCAACTCAAAGTGGACCAAGGGCCTAAGAATTAAACCAGAGACCCTGCCTCTAATAGAAGAAAAAGTAGGTCCAAATCTCCATCAAATCACATTAGGCCCCAACTACCTTAATAAGACTCCTATAGCATAAGAATTAAAATCAAGAATTAATACATGGGATGGATTCAAACTAAAAAGCTTCATCTCAGCAGAAGAAACAATCAGTGAGGTGAACAGAGCCTACAGCTTGGGAGCAAATTTTTACCACTTGCACATCAGATAGAGCACTAATCTCTAGGATATATAAAGAACTCAAAAGGCTAAACACCAAAAAAAAATCCCAAATAACCCAATCAATAAATGAACCAAAGAACTAAACAGATACTTCTCAGAAGTGATATATAATCAATCAACAAATATGTGAAAAAAAATTCAACAACTCTAGCAATTAGGGAAATGCAAATCAAAACTAAGGGGCTAGGGTTGTTCCTCAGCAGTACGGGGCTTGCCTAGCACGTGTGAGGCCCTGGGTTCAATCCTCAGCACCACATAAAAATAAATACAAAAAGGTATTGTGTCAACGACGACTAAAAGATGAAATAAATTTAAAAAAAAAATTACTCCAAGATTTCATCTCACAACAATAAGTGTTGGCAAGGATGTGGGGGGAAAGGCACACTCATACATTGCTGGTGGGACTGCAAAATGGTGTAGCCAATATGGAAAGCAGTTTGGAGATTCCTTGGAAAACTGGAAATGGAACCACCTTTTGACCCAGCTATCCCACTCTTTGGTGTATACTCAAAAGACTTAAAAACAGCACACTACCTACAGAGACAGCCACATCAATGTTTATTGCCGCACAATTCACAATAGCTAAAGAGTGGAGCCAATCTAAATGCCCTTCAGCAGATAAATGGATAAAGTAAATGTGATATATATATATATATATATATATATATATATATATAGAGAGAGAGAGAGAGAGAGAGAGAGAGAGAGATAGTATAGATAGATATAGATATATTACACAAAAAAAAAATGGAATATTACTCAGCAATAAAAGAGAATAAAATATGGCATTTGTAGGTAAATGGATGGAATTGGAGAAGATAATTCTAAGTGAAGTAATCCAATCAAAAAAGACCAAATGCCAAATGTTTTCTCTGATATAAGGAGGCTGATTCATAGTGGGGTTGGGACGGGGAGCAAGGGAGGATTAGATGATCTCTAGATAGGGCAAAGGGGTAGGAGGGAAAGGGAAGGGGCAGGGGGTAGAAAAGACAGTGAATGAGATGGACATCGTTACCCTAAGTACATGTATGAAGACACAAATGGTGTGACTCTACTTTGTGTAAAACCAGAGACATGAAAAATTGTGCTCTATATGTGTACTATGAACTGAGATGCATTCTGCTGTCATATATAACAAATTAGAATAAAAAAATGTCTAGCATACCAAAAGGAAATTAATTGACAGGACATCATTCAAGAGTTTATCCACAAATATACTGAGACTTATATTTGTATTTTGTGTGTCCATTAATCCTTTGTCACAGATGAACACTATTTTATTCTACATCTTCTTTCTCTTGCCTTTATACAGATAATCCCATACTACAGACTTTGGGGGAATCTCAAATGTCTTTGTGGAAGGTTCTCCTCCTATGTTTTCTTGTAGCATCCCTAGTTACTGCGCCGACATTCACCTCCCTTGTCCCTGCCTGCCAAATAAAAGACTAAAATGAAAGAAAAATAGACTAGATCAAATGGAAGAAAGAGTATCAGGGCTTGAAGACAAGGTGGATAAACTAGAACTTTCAGACAGTAATAAAGAAAAAAATAGTAAGGAACTATGAACAGAATACCCAGGATTGCTGGTACAATATTAAAAGACTAAGCTCAAGGTTATGGGTCTTAAGAAGGAATAGCAACACAGATTAATGACACAGAAAACTTATTCAGTGGGAATAATAGCAGAAAATTCCCCTTATCTTGGGGATGAAATGAATATTCAGATACTGGAAGCATTTAGAACCTCATACAGACATGAGCAGGAAATAAACTCTCCATTATATATAATAGTTAAAATTCTGAAAATACGAAGCAAGAGAAAAATATTAAAAGTTGCAAAAGAGAAGCATTAGTTCCCTTAGAAAGGCAAACCTGTTAGAATAAGAGCAGATTTCTTAGCAGAAACTCTAAAGTCAGAAAAGCATGGAATAATGTATTTCAAGCTCTGAAAGAAAATAACTGCCTCCCTACATTACTATATCCATCAAAGCTATCCTTAAGAATCAAAAGGGAAATAAAGACCTTGAAGGAGATACTTAAAGGAATCCTGCACACAGAAGAGGAAGACAAACACAACCAACAAGCAGGAAAGTTTATAGCTATCAGTGCCTACGCTAAAAAATCAGAGAGCTTAGATAAACAACCTAATGATATATCTACAGGTCTTAGAAAAACTAGGAGAAACTAAACCCACGACCAGTAAAAGAAAGAAATAACAAAAACCAGAAGTGAAACTGATTAAATAGAGACCAAAATGAGTAATTCAAGGGCTGGAGTTGTGGCTCAGTGGCAGAGCACTTGACTCGTACATGTGACACTCTGGGTTCGAGTCTCAGCACCACCTAACAATAAGTAAACAAAATAAAGATATTTCTGAAAAAAGAATACTTCAAAGGATCAATGAGACAAAGAATTGTCTCTTTGAAAAGATAAATAAGATTAATAAACTCTTAATCAAACTAACCAAAAGAAAAAGAGAGAAGACCCAAATTAATAAAATTAGTGATAAAAGGGAGACTACTGTAACACATACCACTGAAATACACAGGATCATTATGGGTTATTGTGAAAACATATATTTCAATAAATTAGAAAGTCTAGAAGAAACATAAATTTATAGGCACATACAACCGACCAAATTTGAACCAAGAAGATATGTAAAAAACAGATCAATAACAAGCAATGAGATTGAAGTAGTAATAAAAAAAAATTCCAACAAAGAAAAGCCCAGAACTAGATGGCTTCACAACTGAATTTTGCTAGACCACTAAAGAAGAAATATCCCCAATGCTTCTCAAACTGCTCCATGAAATAAGAAGGAAAAGGTATGCTTCCAAACTTACTCTATGAAGCCAGTATCACCCTGATACCAAGACTGGAAAAATAGCCAAAAAATAAAAATGGAAAACTAAAGACCAGTATCCTTGATGAACATATATTCAAAAATCTTCAATAAAAATATTTGCAAACTGAAGACAAAAACACATTTTAAAAATTACACACCGTAATCAGTCTGGTTTCATTCCAGAAATGCAAGGGTGGTTCAACATGTGCAAGTAAATAAATGTAATACACCACACAAATAGAATCGGAGATTAAAACTGTGTGATCCTCTCAACAGACGCAGAAAAAGTCTTTGACAAAATTCCACATCCTTCATGATAAAATGCCTGAAGAAACCAGGAATAAAAGGAACTTATCTCAACATAATAAAGGCTTGTGTAGCAAAACCCCAATCAACACCACACTGAACAGGGAAAAGTTGAAAGTATTTCCTGTAAGATCAGAAAAAGAGCAAGGGTATCCACTCCCACCACTCTTTTTCTACATAGTATGTGAAATTTTAACCGGAGCAATTAGGCAAAGAGAAGGAAATAAAAGGGATACAAATACAAAAGGAAGAAGTCAAATTATCCCTCTTTGCAGATGATACACAGGAGACCCTAAAGACTGAATCTGAGAACTTAGGTTTGATAAATTCAGCAAAGCAGCAAGATACAAAGTCAACATACAAAAACCTGTAGCTTTTCCTGCAAGGCCAATAAGGAAGCACTAAGAAAGAAGTTAGGAAAACAATTACATTCATAATAGCTTCAAAACCAAAGAATATCTAGAAATAAACCTCACCAAGGAGGGAAAGACCTCTCCAATTAAAATCACAGAACACTGAGGGAAGAAATGAAAGACACCAGAATGTGGAAAGGTCTCCCATGTTCACAGATTGGCAGAATAAATGTTCTTAAAATAGCCATGTTATCAAAAAAAAAGAGCTACAGACGCAATACAATTCCCATCAAAATACCAATGACATTCTTCACAGAATTAGGAAAAAACAATCCTAAAATTCATAGGGAAAAACAAAGACCCAGCACAGCCAAAACAATCCTGAGCACAGAGAGCCATGTTAGAAAGTAGCACAAGTCCTGATTTCTAACTACACTACAGGGTTTTTATAACCAAAATATCCCAGCATTGCATGAAAACAGACACACAGATCAAGGAAATCAAAAAGGGGAAACAGTCATAAACCCATGCAGCTTCCGCCACCTGATTCTTGGAAAAAAAAAACTGTCAAAAATATGTTGGATAAAAGACAGACTCTTCAATAAGTGTTGAGAAAACTGAATATTCCTAAGAAGCCTGAAACAGTCCCTAGCTCTTACTCTGTACAAAAATCTGTTCAAAATAGACCAGAGACCTAAGTATGAGACCTGAAATTTTGAAATTGCTACAAGAAAACATAGAAGAAACACTTCAAGATACAGGCACAGGCAATGGCTTCCTGAATAGGACCTCTATAGCTCAGGAAATAATCGCAAGAATCACCAAATGGGGCAGCATTAAATTCATGAGCTTCTGCACTACAAATGAAAAAGCACATCCCACATCATGGAAAAGCCTTTGCCAACTCCTCTTCCAACAGAGGGTTGGATAAAGAATGTATAAAGAACACCAAAAACCCAAAAAAACCCCGGTCAATAAATGGGAAAATGAATTGAACGGACCCTTCTCAAAAGAAAGATTGACAACCAACAACATGAAAAACGGATCAACATCTTTAGGCATCAGGAAAGTGCAAAAATCAAAACTACGTTGGGATTCCATTCACCGTAGTCAGAATGGCAATCTTCAAGAATACACAACAATAAAGGTTGGCCAGGACACAGGGAAAAGGGAACCCTCATACATTGGTGGTGGGAATGTAAGTTAATACAGCCACTAAGGAAATCAGTATGGAGGCTCCTCAAAAAATAAAACTACCCTCTGATCCAGCTATACCACTGCTTAGTATTTGTGTCTGAAGGAATTAGAGTAAGCATACTATCAAGAAACCTGCACACCCATATTTATCACAGCACAATTCACAATAGCCCAAGCTATGGTATCAACCCAGGTACCTGCCAATAGACGAATGAATAAAGAAAATATGACATGTACACGTCATGGAATATTATGCAGTTATAAAGAAAAACAAAATTGTGTCATTTGCAGGAATATGGATGGAACTAGAGATCATCCTGTTGAACCAAATAAGCTAGATAGGTGTCACATGTTTCTCTCATTATGAAATCTAGGGGAAAACACAAAAGTACATGAAAGCAGAAGGAAGACTGGTAGAGAAGAGGAAGGAGATGAGGAAGTATGGCGAGAGAAGGGTAAAATGGGATCATGGATGGGGCAGATGATCCGAATATGTTACATATCTATACAAGCATGCCACCGTGAGACCCATTAGTCTATGCAATTAATACGTACCTACGAACAAAAGAGATACGGAAAGACAACAACTGTCAACCTGGAATCCTAAACCAAGAGAAATCAGCTTTCAAAATAAAGGACAAAATAAATACATTTTCTTTTTTTTTTTTTTTTTTGGCTTTTTTTTAATTGGTTGTTCAAAACATTACAAAGATTGCAGAATCACATTGGTTACACATCCGCATTTTTACATAATGTCATATTAGTAACTGTTGTATTCTGCTACCTTTCCTATCCTCTACTATCCCCCCTCCCCTCCCCTCCCATCTTCTCTCTCTACCCCATCTACTGTAATTCATTTCTCTCCTTGTTTTTTTTCCCATTCCCCTCACAACCTCTTATATGTAATTATGTATAGCAATGAGGGTCTCCCTTCATTTCCATGCAATTTCCCTTTTCTCTCCCTTTCCCTCCCACCTCATGTCTCTGTTTAATGTTAATCTTTTCTTCCTGCTCTTCCTCCCTGCTCTGTTCTTAGTTGCTCTCATTATATCAAAGAAGACATTTGGCATTTGTTTTTTAGGGATTGGCTAGCTTCACTTAGCATAATCTGCTCTAATGCCATCCATTTCCCTGCAAATTCCATGATTTTGTCATTTTTTAGTGCTGTGTAGTACGCCATTGTGTATAAATGCCACATTTATTTTTTATCCATTCATCTATTGAAGGGCATCTGGGTTGGTTCCACAGTCTAGCTATTGTGAATTGTGCTGCTATGAACATGGATGTGGCAGTGTCCCTGTAGTACGCTCTTTTAAGGTCTTCAGGGAATAGTCTGAGAAGGGCAATAGCTGGGTCAAATGGTGGTTCCATTCCCAGCTTTCCAAGGAATCTCCATACTGCTTTCCAAATTGGCCGCACCAATTTTCAGTCCCACCAGCAATGTACAAGAGTACCCTTTTCCCCACATCCTCGCCAGCACTTGTTGTTGTTTGACTTCATAATGGCTGCCAATCTTACTGGAGTGAGATGGTATCTTAGGGTGGTTTTGATTTGCATTTCTCTGACTGCTAGAGATGGTGAGCATTTTTTCATGTATTTGTTGATTGATTGTATGTCCTCCTCTGAGAAGTGTCTGTTCAGGTCTTTGGCCCATTTGTTGATTGGGTTATTTGTTTTCTTATTGTTTAATTTTTTGAGTTCTTTGTATACTCTGGATATTAGGGCTCTATACATTTTCAACCAGACAAGCCAAAAGACTTCAGGGCCAGCAGATCAGCACACATGACATTTTATTAAAGGAAGTCCTTTGAGAGGAAAAAAAAAAAAAAAAGACATGGCATGGAAATCTACATCGAACAAAGGAGTGGAGGAAACCAGAAATGGCTCACATGCAGTGCGTATGAAAGACACTTGGCTGACTTTTCTCCATCCTTTTAAAAGATCATTGTTTGAGATAAAAATAGTAAAGTGTATTGTGATTTCTTCAATATGTAGAAGTAAATGCATAATCAATATAGCACAAAGACCAGAAGAAGTAAATAGGTGTCCGTGGTTGTAAGATCCTTTATGATGTGTGATCTGACATGATTTCTGGCAGACTTTGGTAGAAACTGATATGCTGACTCTAAAATGGAAATGCAAGGTACTGAATGATTTAGGGACTGGCACTCCCTGATTTCAAGACAGTGTGGTGTTGGTGTAAAGAGAGACATGTCGTTCACAGGAACAGAACTGAATCAAGAAATAGACCCACACACACATGGTCAGTTGACTTTTGATGAACTGCAAAGACTGTTTCATGGGGGGAAAGGGTCATCTCTTCAGTACGTGGTGCTAGAGCAATTAATTACTTAGATGTATGCAAAAAAATACACTTTAATTTCAGCTCATAAATTGCACAAAGTTGGGGTTGGAACTGGGGCTCAGTGGTAGCATATTTTCCTGGCATGTGTGAGGCACTGGGTTCAATTCTCAGCACCACATATATATATAAATAAATAAAATAAAGGTCTATCGACAACTAAAAATAAAAATAAATTGCCTAAAGTTGACTCAATAAGAATGCAGGACTAAACATGAAGTTTACCACTGTAAGACTCATCAAATAAAACAAAGGTAACATTTAAAACCTTGTGCTTGAGAAAGATTTTTTTCTTAAGTAGAATGACAAAAATCACAATCACTGAAAGAAAAAAAAAGTGATAGATTAGATGTAAATTCTTTCATTCTTCAAAGAACAATGCGGTAAAAATGAAAAGCCGAGGCACCGACTGACAGAAAATATCTAAACAAATAGAAAATATTTGTAAAACATAAACCCTACAAAGAACTTAGAATATATGATAATGTTGCACAGCTCAATAATAAGTAGAAAGACAACTCAATAAAAACTGGGCAAAATATTTAAACTAATTTTGACCAAAGAAGCTATACAGATGGCCAATAAGTACATAAAACAAAATACTTTATATCACTGTTCATTAGAGTCATGCAAATTAAAGCCAGGATGAAATGCCCCTGCACTAGAGTGGCTGAGATTTAAGGATTTGACCACACCAGAATCAACTATGGTTATTTTGTCATGAAAAAAACAGGAAACATTGGACAAAAAAGACTGATAAATTAAATATATGAAATTAAACACTCCTTAAATAGGAGAATAAAAGTACCCTACACATTTGAAAAATTAAAATCAAATGGGAAATCATGTGTACAAAACATATGAAAATGCATCTACAGCCTTAATATGCAAAGAATTCTTACAAATTATTTTTTAATTCAAAAAGATAATAAACCATCAAGTTCCCAATGAAAAGGAAAAGTGTTCAACAACAATATAAAAGGTTGCCTTTCTCAGTTATTTTCAAGAAAATAAAAAAGCAATGAGACATTATACAATAAACTGTCAAAATTACCGGGAAGCCTGAAACTCTCTACTAATGGATATAACCAAACAAAAACATAAATAAATGAAAGAATATGACTTCTCTTCAATAGATACCACATTATAAAAACAAATGTCTCTAATTCGTATATTTAAATTTTATTAAGACATTATAGAACTTGATTTTAATGTCCATTCAAAAGGTCTAAGTAACTTTAAAACTTGACAAGAGAGAGTTCAAAAATAGTTCCAATTATTATTCCAAGTCCGTAGGGCAATAAGTGGGTCATTTGGTGGAAACATATTGCCAATGGTTTGGAACAATGTTCTGGAGGAAAGGCTGATAATACTGAGACACCACCTCATTTATTTAAAGAGTAAACTTAAGACATAAAATTACTTGCTGAAATTTGGATGGAGTTTTGTGTTTTAAATAATAATGCCGCGGGGGAAATCCTTCAGCATATAGAAATTCAGACGCATAACACAACGCCCAGCTAGATTGACCACATAAAACTAAATACTTCAATAAAAGAGGAAAATAGAGAAACATAAACATATTTTTAAATAAAAATACAAACTGGGAAATAACATTTGTAAGGCTATGACAAAGATCATTAGGCTTAATATTCAAAAACCTCAAATTATTTAGGATGAAAAAAGGGTAATATGACAAGAACAGGCAATTTCCCAAAGGAAAAACTTTAAGTGGATCAGTCATTAGAGGGAGATGTTCTTACTGACTTATCATCAAGTCACTGCAAACAAAAGCACACATATATCACACTGCTAGATTGGCAAAGGTGAAAAATATCAAAATCTGTATTGAAACAGGAATCAATCAAAAATCAATCACTTTGGTTTGGTTGGTGAGAATTCCAATCCACATGCCCTTTTTAGAGATCATTTTGGAAGTCCTCTATGCAGGAAGAAAGTCAGGAGGGAAACAAGGATGGATTAAGGGATGAAAAGGGCAAAGTAACATAGGAATAAATGTCACTTAATGTCATCACCCAATGTCACTTAACCACATTATGTACATGGCAATAGCCTCCTGTCATTAAAATGATGATCTGGAATTTTTGTCATGAATAAATGATGAAGATCTAGATAAATACACGTGTCATTATTCATACGTATATCTACAAAGGATAGTGCTATAGTGTGATCCTAATTTCATTCAATTGTGTGTGTGTATGTGTGTGTGCGTGCGCGCACAGAGAAGCATCTGAAAGGTTTCCACTGATGTATTATTAATGGTTCTCTCTTGCTGGAGGAATTTCATGCCATTATTTCCACATGAATCTGTATACTTTTTCTAATAGTCTTAGTTGGTAAAGTAATGATCCTGTTCCATTTTTACAGTACGAAAGCTACTGTTTCAATATGAACCACACAATGAGAGTTAATAGCAAAGTGGAATTGACTTATCATATAAACGAAGCCACTTAAAAAATAGCTTCTTGGAGCCGTCTTTCTGGAAGCTCACATTTCATTATTCCCCTCCCTCTTCATTTTGGAAGAGAGGAAGGAAAACAGCAGGCACTGACCACATTCCAAATATAAAGCCACGTTTCCCGTTTCCTTTTCAGTGGGTGAGTGACTGAATTTGACTTCGGGTGAGCATCGTTTTGCCTATTCAGAAAGAGACGCCCTTCTGACATAACTTTAAGGGAACATCAAGATGTTCTAAGTATCCACTAAGGTCAGAGCAAAGCATCACTGCAACATGGGCACTGATGATGAGCGGTGGAATAAAACCCCTGGGAGACTCTACCGGTTGTGGTAAAAACAGGAAAACCACTGGCAGTTAAAGATCAAGAACCACACCACAGGAGAGATTCGCAGGAAGAGTGCCAAAGAGGAGTTTCAGTGGATCAGTGTTCCTAGGGTTCATCCCATCTCACTTTTGGTCCAAATCCAGTCAGATATTATCTCCAGGTGCGATATTTGGCCCTGAGATGAGCATTAAAATTGAATCTTTATCAGTGCTTTAATATTATCAGAGCCTTGTTCCAGCTCTGACCCAGGTGTGATCCTAATAGCATTACCATATACTAATATATATATTTCCATCAGGAAATGCCGTTCGATACTTTATGCTGTTTCCCTAAGATTTGAGAAATGTCATGAGAGGGGCCTTGTTTTCATTTCTAGTGACAGTTTTAGGAGGCCAGCAGCCTTTTATATGGAGTGCCTGCCCATAAAGCTGCTCTCCAAACAGCAAGGGTAATCTGGACTATTTTCACGTTAACACGGGTTTAACCCTATGGCAAGTAATGAATAATCTATACAACGAAAAACTTCAAAAGGAGATATGCTCTATGATAATGCACTTCAACTGCCAAACATTTTGACCCGGCCATTCTAATTCTAGAAAATTCCACTAAGGAAGTCTTGTGGACATAAAAAGACTTAGCTACAAATTTGAGTGCAATATTATTTTTAACAGGAAATTTTGAGAGCAAAGGCACACTAAATGTCCAAACAACTGGAGGTGATGGCGACTAACTGAGTGGGAACTGTCGGCAGGTAGGGTGTGGCTGGAGAAGGTGGGTGCCTAGGGGTGGGCCTTTGGGTTTACATGGTGTCCTTGTTTAGCATCTCTCTCCCTGCTTCCCGGCACCACGTCTCCAGCTGACTTCCTCCACACACTCTTCTGCCATGATGTTCTGCCTCACATGGATCCCCAAGGAATGGAGCCCAATGTCTACAGACTGAGACCTCTGAAACCATGATCCCTGGGTCTTTTGGTCACAGCAACAGAAAAGCCGACTAAAACTGCCTCATCCTGCCGCAGTCTGGCTGGGCACAAAATCACAAGCCACTCACAGCCTTGTAGATTCAAACAGCAATTCTTTATTCCCGAACTCATACCGGCCTCTACACACATTCTGGGGAAATTTATGTTCTGGGCAAAATCCACGCTTCCACTCTGCATCCCAAAACTCTTTTTTAATCCCACGAGAACTCAACGGGAACTCAAGGAGTGGGCACACCTGAGGCAGCAGGATACACCCTATTCCCAGCAGGGTACACCTTAAACCTGGAACCGCCCTAAACCCAAGGAGCGGGATACTCCCTATTCCAGGATACACCCTAAACCTGGATCCACTCTAATTCAGTAGGATCCTCCCTAAACCCGGATCCACCCTGGTCCTTGAGCAGGGTCACCTTTCTCAAACATACATGCAATGTCACTGCAAATGTCCAAGGCAAGTCCATTTCCACGAGTCCTTCCTCTAAGCAACATGGGGTATGCTGGCAAGGAAATTGTTATACCTACTTGGCTAATGGCTCTCAGCATCATCCTACATCCTTCATTCGTAGTTTGGATCTAAGAATACTTTCTTAGCCTATCTTTCCAGTTGGTCAAACTGAGTAGTCAACCATCACGGATCTTGGAGTGGTCCATGTTTTAAATTGTTTTGGGGAGATGTTGGAGAGTATGTTAATATATATACTAATATATACAATATACTAATATATATATATTAACATATACTAATATATATTAATATGATCTATTAATTCAAGCTGTCACTGACGTGTGAGCTCATAAAGAGCACACGTATGGAGCAGTCTTGATGCGGTTCCAGGGACTGTCATCACACCATCTAGATCATGCTTTGAGCAATTTTCTTAGATTCATGCCAAGGTTTGACTATGAAGATATTTTAATCTGAAATTTATAATAACACCAAAAAATGTAGGATTGTACTTGCCACATTATTGGGCATGATCCAAACATTTATATTTTTCTCTAATACAGAAAGCCTTACTGAGGAATTCACACTTACTTTGCAAGGTCAGAAGATGACCTTGTTGATCATAACTGACTTCTTTTTGGAGAACTAATCCCATCATAAACCTCTGCAGTCAATTTTTGAACCAATTATTTGGCACACTGTTTTCCAGAAAATATGGATCGATCCTGGCTGTGTTTGATTCAAGGATTCAACTTTGTTACTCCTCCTTCAGGTAACTAGTCGGATTACAGTAGCACACACTGGGCATGTGCTTTCTTGAAGTATTGAGAGAGATTTACCTGCATCCTGTCACTCCACATTTAACAACTGTTAAATTATTAATCAGGAGCTATTTCAAAAATTTGTATTCACCAATTACAAACTTTTTTCAGGAAGCATCAATAGACAAGCAAAAGTCTCGGATTTGAATTTAGTCTATTTCCAGGTAGTTCTTTCACAGTTCCACCTGTGAAACTGAGATAAAGTCTCCCTCAGAGAATTGTCAGAAGGATTAAATGAGAATGTACTAAGTAAATCAAAAAAGCTACATTAACTTTCATCATCATTTCCAATTTGTCACATAAATTCTTAATACCAAGTTGATAGTTTTAGTGACAGTTATTCTTGCTGATGATGATTTTTGCTCATGGTTTTAAGAGTTTATTTTTTAGACCAGACTTAGGTTCATAGAAAAATTGAGAGGAAGGCAGAGATTCCCCACACAGTCCCTGCCCCCACTCATGCCACGCCACCCCCACTGGAATGGAACGTTGGTTGCAATTGATGAACTCCGACAGGTCAGAATCACCCAAAGTCCATGGCTCACTCTGGGGTCCAGTCCTGCTATTCTCTGGGTTTGGACAAATATGTAATGACATTTTCCCACCACTATAGTATTATACAGAGTATTTCAAGTGCCCTAGATGTACTCAGTCCTGCATTCTCCTCCCTCCCATCCAACCCCTAATGACCACGGATCTTTTTACTTGTTTTGCCTTTTCCAAGATGACAAATAGTTAGAATCACGCAGTCTGTAGCCTTATCAGACTGGCCTCTTTTGCTTAGTGGTATGCATTCACGTTTTCTCCATGTTTTCTGGTGGTTGATAGTTCATTTTTTAATCACTTAATAATATCCCATTGTCTGGATGCACCACAGTTTATTTTTCCTACCATTCACCTACTGAAGGACATTTGATGGCTTCCACGTTTGGGCAATTATGGATAAATCTGGCATAAATATCTGTGTGCAGGTTTTTGTTCAGACATTCAGTTTTCACCTCATTTGGATTAAGACCAAGGAGTCAAATTGATGGATTCCATGGTGAGAGTTTAATGTTGTCAGAAACCACCAAGCTGTCTTGCAAAGTGACTGAACAGTATTGGACCACCACTGGCAATGAATGGGAGTTCCTGTGGCTCCACATACGCACGGTCACTTGGATGTCAGCAGGTAGCCTGGACTTGGGCCACACCAACAGGGTGTAGTGGGATCTCTCTGTTTGCATGTGCACTCCTCTCGTGTCCTACGACATGGAGAACTTTTCCCGTGCTCACTTGCCATTTGCACGTCTTCCAGGCTGAAGTGTCTCTTAGTGTCTTTGGTCCATTTACTGGTCAAGTTGCTTGTTTTCTCATGTGGAGATTTCAAGGTGTTTTGGTCTGTTTTGCTTCCGAGTTCTTCATTAACTGTCTTTTGCAAATATTTACTCCTCGTCGGTGGCCCATGTTTTCATTCTCTTGACATTGCCTTTTATAGAAGTTTGTAATTCTAATGAAGTCCAACTTATTTTTTTTTCCTTTGGTGCTAATTATCAAACCAGGGGCTTCACATAGCTTAGGTGAGTGCTCTACCTCTGAGGATACTGCAGGCCTTCAATTACAGTTTTAAGGATCTTACTTTGGTGTTTTATCTAAAGGCATCATTAGTCCTAAAATCATCTAGGTTTTCTCCTATATTATTTTCAAGGAGTTTTGTAGTTTTTGCTTTGACATTTAGGTCTCTATGTCATTTTGTGTTCCTGTTTGTGAAGAGTGTAAGGTTTGTGTCTACATTTTTTTTTTTTTGCACATGGATATCTAGTTGTTCCAGCAGTTGAAAACACTTTCTTTGCTCCATAGCATTGCTTCTGCTCCTTTGTCAAAGACCAGTTGACTATCCTCAGGTGGGTCTGTTTCTACTCTCTCTGTAGAAATGTCAAAGCAAAAACTACAAAATATTGGTCTACTCTTTGGCCAATATAATACTATCCTATCTGTAGCTTTATAGCAAGACTTGATACAATTAATTTTTACTCTTTTATCATAACAGTCAATTTTTTCTAAAACTTATGGAATTATCAGAGATTAGGGACCCCGTGTCATGTAAAGTGTAGCATGCCTGTGTGTTCCTGGCATTGATGGTCAGATACAGGCAGAACCATTGAAAACATCTCTTTACGGTCATGTGGCCTAGACCTCCCATCTCCGTAAATCATCACAAAAACTACCCTAAAACTGAGTGTCTTAACAACAATCATTTTATTGGTTCACAATTCTGTGGGTCAGATAGCTTCGCTGACACCTCTAGATGGTACCAGGAGGCCCACTTATCCTCCAGATCTGCATGCAATTGCCTGGAACCTCCAGGTGCACAGTGTATACAAGTCTTGTCACAGAGATCTCCCTGTTCCTCGGAGGCACCCTCCCTCCGGTGTCCTTTGTAGCCCCTCTCTTCTGTGACAACCTGGAAGTGAAGCTCAACTCCTCACTGGTTTGTACACATACAAACACACACACACACACACACGCACTCAGGCACACATGCACGCACACACACAGACACATTCACTCCCATCCTGCACAAGCTCTCGCCATGGAGATGGAGAAGGGTTTACATTTTAAATCAGTTTCTATTAAGAAATTCAAATATCTCATTTCTTTTCTTTTTTTTTTTTTTTGCTTCAAGTACAAGGAAAAAGTTGTCCTATTATTTTTTTAATCGGTTTTATTTTTTTAAATCTATGACAGCAGAATGCATTACAATTCTTATTACACATATAGAGCACAAATTTTCATATAAAGTATGTTCACACCAATTTGTGTCTTCATACATGTACTTGGATAATGATGTCCATCACAGTCCACCCTCCCCTGCCCCTCCCTTCCCCTCCCACCCCTCTGCCCTGTCTAGAGTCCATCTATTCCTCCCATGTTCCCCTCTCTACCCCACTATGAGTCAGTCACCTTATATCAGAGAAAACACTTGGCATTTGTCAAACATCTCATTTCTTAAAAAGCACATTAACCCTCTAACAAATCATGAGGGAATTTCTCTCTCCTCAATTTACCTGAATTTCTTCTTTCTTATTTTCAATTCCGTTTCCTCTTCTCTCCCGCTCTTTACAGGAGAGAAGACAATAGTCTTCTGCATGGGGGACAGATCAGGTTTCCCCAAAGCTGAGGTTTCGGAGCCCACTCATCCCCAGGTTCCTGCCAGGGTGGAGAGATAGCGAGGTATTTTAGCCAGCTTTTCCTCCGCTGTAACTAAAAGATCTGACCAGAACAATTGTAGAGAAAGAAAAGTTTATTTAAGGACTCACGGTTTCAGAGGTCTCCATCCAATGACAGCTGGCTCCATTCCTCAGGGTTCAAGGTGGAAGAATGTGGCAGAGAGAGGCAGCTCACATGATCACGCGGAAGCAGAGGGGAAATAACTCCATTCTCCAGACACACAATATATAGCCCCCAGCCATGTCCCCAAAGAACCCCTTCCTCCAGCCACATCCCACCTGCCTCCAGTTACCACTCAGTCCCATCAGGAAATAATTCACTGATTAGGCTGAAGCTATAACCCAATCATCTGTCCTCCAAACCTTCTTGCCTTGTCTCACACGTGAGCTTTTGGGGGACACCTCATATCCAAACCATAATGCAAGGCTTTCAGCCAAGCCCAGAATACTCTTGTTGCAATAAAGAATTATGGTTTTTAAAAAAAAAAACCCGTTTCTGCTTTGAAATACCAAAGAGAATGCAAGAATTTCAGGAACTGAATGCATCCTTTGGTGAAAGGGATAGCAAAGCATTTGCAGCCATCTCTCTCCCACCACGATCCCATCTTCCCATCTTCTTCATGTATCCTCCCCTGCGTTTCGTGTGTCTTTAGGATCGCCAAGTGGAGAGGCCCACTCAGGAGTCGCGGGTTCTAGGGTTGAGCACTAGAAACGTTGGTGTTCTGTAACACCCAACCCCAGGGACAGGCGCAAGCCTGCGTAGGTTTGGATCATGGCTGGCCCCTTCTGCTAGCACAGAGGCCCTACAAATCAAATGGCAGAAAGACGACCCAGGAGCAGAGGACAAAGCCTTGAAAGAGAGGGACTCAGCAGGACATTCTCTTGCCATATTCAGAAATGGGCTCCCTGGGTGTCTCAGAGGTCAGCGGCTCTCTTCTCTCCCACATAACCACCTTCTCTCCAAGGATGTCACACGTCCACGTAGCTCCGTGGAAAGTGGCCCAGACAGCGGCCGGCTTGATCATCTGCCCTTTACTCAGCCTCCTCCTGAAGGAATAAGATCCATCACTCTCTGAGTGGTGTGTGGCTTAGAGAGTGATCTTAATTAAACTGCAAAATGTCAAACCTCAGGATGGAGGACGGCCGGCCTCCAGGAGAAGGGACCGAAGCAGGCTCATTATTCACATAACAAGCTGAGAGCCCTTCCTTTAGAAAAAATATAAATAGAAAGCCAAAAGCTCATATTACGTAGAAAACTACCATCACTTCTCCTTGTGCCCATCAAAGCAGTTCCACCCCTGCTTGGCCCCAAGCTGCCCCAGGCCATTCTGGGCCTCGCCCAGCGCCTTTGGAGAGGAAGGCTCGGACGGAGAGCTTCCAACTCATGCTTAGAGCCTGACACATCAAAGGCAGCATCTTCTTCAAGATCATTTCTCAGGCTTTCAACCCCATTCACTTGAGAAATGAGGCAAGATACAAATAATTACAAACTATTTAAATACCAAAAACGCCCTGCTCCTCAAATCCCCAAATTTGTAGGCTCCTACACTGAAGGCCAGTGGTACAGGAAAACCAAACCGAAGGCATTTCTGAACCTGGGTTTTAAGAAGCCATGAATCGGGCTGGGGTTGTGACTCAGTGGCAGAGTGCTTGCCTCGCACAGGTGAGCCACTGGGTTCGATCCTCAGCACCACATGAAAACAAACAAACAAAGATATTGTGTCCATGCATAACTAAAAAATAAAAAATTAAAAAAGAAGACATGAATCTTGTCATTAGTCCTTCCATGCTCTACCTATAGAATCCAGTTTGTCCTGAAAATCCCTATGATGGGCGAGGTGCCCTCCCATGTACTTTTCTATTGCCCTGCACGTGTGTCCATCAAAGCCCCCGTTATACTAACCACTTCTGTCTTCTCCACTAGGCGTCCTCCTGTAAAACAAGGGCCACACATGGCCCACCCCTGGAGCCCAGTTCCCACCCAGTGTGCATCGCAGAGCGGTGGTACGACTGGGCTGACACCAGTCCAGTGAAGGCAACACAGACGGACAAAATAACGAGCTGCAGAGCTGAGCCACAGCCAGATTCTCCCGAGCTCCTCTCTCTGCTCTCCTCCCGGAGCTGGGTCAGTGCCAGCCGCACCCAGCGCCATCTAGCCTCCCTCTCGCACTCCGCCCGCTTGGCCTTCTGTGACACTGAATGACAAAGCTCAAGACTTTCAGAGTCACAAGCAACTGGGAGCCAGAAAGAGCCCAGGGACTCCAACATTTTATACAAAGAAAATCGATCCAGAGAAAATGACTTGCCCCAGATACTGGCCCAGAACGTGCATGTCCTGGGCATCTCTGTGACCCTTCTTTGGGCAGTGTGGTATTGGAGTGGGCAGTGCACCTAGCTGCTGGATTGGAGCTTTCCTCCGAGGCCTATTAATGGTATGCAAACAAGTGAATTTGGAAAAAGAACCTAATTTCCATTCATCTTTCCATCCTGGTTCCACATGCCACAAATAGAGACCATTTGGCGGGGGCTGCAGAGGTGAGCGGAGCTCTGGGAAGCGGGTTCTGCACCGCCGCTCAGCAGGGCTGTCAGTAATATCTTACTTAACATACTGTCACAGAATTTTCCTTCAGTGTCACCTCGGTCGCTACTGTAACACTCCGTAAGAAATCATGCCATCTGTTAAAACACAGAAGGCAGGAAAACGCAGCTGCTGTCATCACACAAAGATGGAATTAGCCAACACGAAGCAATTACTCTCCTTTTAAATTTCACAATTAAAATTTCAGTCTTGCTTTATTTGTATGACAAAAGTCACCACAACACTGTGCCTGTTGAAGTAACAACACCGCTCTCTCGATGAAAACACAGGAGGAGGAGTTTAGTTGGGGATAATGGTAATTGTTACTCCATGGCCGTTTTTATAAATATTTTTTAATTCCACGGGGAGGTGTTAATTATAGGTAGCAGTACTAAGAATAGGGCTTTGCGTGCAGCATTCCTATTTAGGACGTCCCAGTATTCAATTAAAGGAGGAAAATACTCACAAAGTGAGGTTCACAGCTGATGAAATGATGATTTTGTTGCTCACGGACCTTTGCCTCTCTCTGATAGTAGATGTTTAATGGAGAAGGAAGGGACCCGTTCAAAGGGGGACAGGTTTCTAATTTAAACAGAGATGAAATCCTGCCTCTCGGCTTTCACTCCATTCATTGGGAGAGAGCAGATTGCCGGCTAAATAACAGAAGGGTGGACCTATTCAGAGCTTAACTGCTGAGCTGACTCTTCAAAAAGCTGCAAGAGATCAACAATTGCCTTGGCCATACTCCATCACGAGAGGGTTGGCAAGCTGGTGCCTCTCTCTCTGATGCATTTTTTTAGGATAGAAATTGTACACGATATTTTCTGGGGCCAGAGAATAGACAGCCTGACTTAACTACTGTTCTGATGGGCGAAATTCTCTTGCAAGGTAGAGTGGAATCCGTGGCTGAACTAAAGAGATGAGTGCCCAGCCTTCCTCCGTCACCCAACGAGACCAGGAGCAAAGACGCCACAGGTATGGAAATGACTGAAGGCTCCTTACTATGACCTCAGGAAGGAAGCCACAGATATCCACTCTTCCAGCAGTTTCTTTATGAAACCTTGAATTTTCAGTAGAATTTCCAGTCAGAAGACGGTACAGGTTGAGCATCCCTCGTCTGAAACTCTGAAAGCTAAAATCTGAACTGCTCCTAAATCCAAAATGGTTTAAGAACCAACATGCTGCCCCAGTGGAAAATCCCATGCCTGTCCTCAGGAGATGAGCTGCTGTCAAAACACAGGAGAACTAGAACTACTGGGTAAAATTACCTTCAGGCTCTGTGTATAGGCGTATATGAAACATAAAAGAATATCATCTGTAGACTTGGGTCTCATCCCTACGTTATTTCATTATATATATATATACCCAAAATCCAACACCTCTGGTCCCAGGCATTTCATTTGGGGTAAGGGATCCTCATACGACCTGTGTTTTCCTTTAATGACCCTTCATCCTTGTCTGGGTCGTAGATGGAATGGTCTGGGATTTATAGATACAATGGTTTTCAAACCACATAGTAAAAACATTTTGTTCCACCTTAGAGTAAGTTTACTTCTAAACTCTGCAGCCAAGACATAAGCCTTTATACAAAGACCAGATAGCAAATACCATTCACTTGGTACTTAATCCCAAAATATCTTTTTTTAAAAATCAGTATTTTTAAAATACAGATAAAGCCTGACTGAGTTTTTGATGTCTCTTCAGATATAGCAAGTTGCCCATTTTATGCCAGGCTCTATCTTTATGTACTAACAAACTTCATAATTTAAAGCCCGGGGTACTTCGATCTGGGAGTTATGTGTATCCACTAGGTTGAGGGAGATGACGAAGGAGGGTGCCTAACAAAATTTATTCTCCCAAAATCTGGACAGACAAATGCATCACTCAGACCCATAGATTTTGCTTGGCTTGACTAACCAGAATCTCAGTGAATACAATGACATCTGATGCAGAATTACAGGGAGAACCTCCGTTTATCACTGACTGCAAGATTCTTGAGGTCCTTGAGTACAAAGGGCTCAATTTAGAAAGAAATTGCAATCTGCAAATATAATGCACAATCAAGGCTCTCAGAGTCACCAGCAGCAATGGGGACATCTCTGATGACTTGACTGGATCAGGCACCAGCTCCCCATTGGAGGAAGACCAGACGGAGGAAGCCCCTGGGCCAAGCTTGTCTGCATTTGACACCACTGGACACAGGTCCAGACAGTCACCTCTTCTAAACGATGCTCTTTCTGTTGGTGGGATGATTTATAAAAGGAGGAAACAGGATGTGGTAGGCACCACACCAATCTTTTTAGCTGCAGTAATATGTGTAGTTTAACATGAATCAGAGGCATTAGTAACGATCTCCATCGTGTGTTATCTGGCCAGTAAGAGGTGGAAAGCCCGTTTTCAATCACCATATTAAGCTCCTGTATTAAAGCAACCCTTCTTTTCTGAGACAAGCTTAAAAGAGTATATAGCAATGGTAAAAGTACATAGTTAAGAAGGTAAAAAAAAAAAAAAAAGAAGGCAGAGATGATTTTTCTCCATGTAATGTAAAAGATGTTCCAGGTCTCAGAGAAGAATCCATACACAATCTGTTCCTATCACCCCATTGATCATTTAATCCCCCACTTGCCCATCTCTTTCCAGCTCTTCATTTTTTAAAAAAACCTCTTGCCTGTTCAACCCGCCCTCTATAGTTCTCTGCCGGGTCTCATAGACTCGCTACACATCTGCACCAAGACTCAAGTTCTCGCAGACATTCAGCACAACCATTTCACATACCACCCGAACACTGCTTAAGGTAGCACGTGAGGGAAAAACACGCACAAACCTTTTCCCCTTGATCAAAAGCCATAATGGAGAAAAACCTCTAAGTGTGAATGAAATCACATAAAATCTTGCCTGCTTTCAAGTTTAGATTTTCCTCAACGATAATTGCTGGGTGGTTTTCTTTTTCCATTCCAACTATTTTCCCTAAGTCTGGACAGCTTTATGTAAGTTACAAAATAGAAAAAAAAATATAAGCTTGAAGATGGATGGAAAGGGCTCCAGACTGGTTTTAATGCTGCCTCTGTACCCAGGTGTGATATGAAGTGGTAAATCAGAAACACCTTAGACAAGCCCAAGCCGTGGACCTCTCAGCCACAGGCTCACCTACTTCTCCCTGTGAGCAGAGAACAGATGGGTCCATGGCAGTCGAGAGGTTTGGAAAGAGGCGATCATTTAGCCTGCAGCTGGAACAAACAGCATTGCCCGGTTAAATAAGATGCTCATCTATTCAGATGGATCCCATGTAAATGGAATGGACCTCGGAGGACATATAGTTGTTTGTTTGTTTTTTTCCCTTCAACTTTTTGAAAAATTTTAAGCCTGGTGAGCAATATTCCTACCCCAGCCCAGCCCAGTCACTTCAGCACCATATTTAGTTATGTGCCACTTGAAAAGGGATGTGACAGTTTCTCTATGCTCCTTAGTATTCATACGGCTTCTTAAGTCAGATTTGAAAATCAAGACGTGATCGAGTGTTTTTCCATATTGCTTATTTACAGCAGAACAGCCAGTTTGACAGTCCCTATGAGGACTTTCAGAAATTCCACCTAACAATCAATCGCTCTAGCAATTTCCCAGTGTTTAAATAGCTCCCCCTCCAACTTTATATGAATTTTGACATATCCTGAAATTTGGCTGGATTTTATCCTGTGCACATAATCATCACACTTATGCAGTGTTTATAATTTTTTTATTAAGTGACCCGGTCACTAGAAACTATTTTCCAAGTAGGCCCATTTACCCAAATCGGGGTAAATTGAAAGACAATAATTTAATTCACACGTGATTCTTTCCAACAGATTTCCCACTTGTATAAAATAAGGGGAGCACTGGAACCTGGTTGAACAAACATGATCTTCACCCTGAAAACATAATATGAAGATGGAGTGTGGAATTTCCACATCTTTGGCCCACTGTCTGTTATTCATTCAACAGTATGTAAATGAACTAACCAGAATACATGCAGGGCTCCTCAGTGTGAATGGTTTCACTTCTGTCCCTGCCTAGAAACCACCATGAAGTTCCTCTTGAGTATTCATGCATAGGGAAATAGACACCAAAATGAATTCAGAGGATCATCTCTCATCCAAGATTTCTTCCTAAAGAAGAAAGGCAAAGGAGAGAGAAGAGAAGGAGGAGGAAAACGTGATGGGAAAAAAAAAATCAAGGAAAAATAATTTTTCCATTTTTTCCATGATTTTTTAAAAATCATCTTTTTTTCAAGTTTTTTATTTGGGTTTTATATAATTAAGCTTGTCTCCTAGTAAATTTGTATACATCATAGTATCAATGTTCATTGAAAGCACAAAGCTTCCAGAAATGTTGAAAGGCAAACTTTGAGAAGAGCAATACATAATGAACATTGCATGTTACCTAGACAAACCATTAAGCTAAAAAAGAAAAATAAAAGTAACTACAATTTCAATTTTTAGCATGCTTGTGTGCCAGCAGGCAAATCAACAAAAGATACATAAAAAAATCCTATTAAAATACATAATTTGTGCCATCACATGTATTGAGATACCCAAGCCTATTCCTGCATAGGAGTACGTAAGTACTGTGTAATTCAGGCAACTATAAGGAAAATTCTTTTCCTTTTACACTTTATTATAGACCGAATTATCTCCTCCCTAAAATTAAAATGTTGAAATCCTAGGCCTCGAAGTGATTGTGTTGGCAATAGGGTCTTTCATCCCAGGGATGCAAGATTGGTTCAACACAAGCAAATCAATAAATGTAATTCACCATTTACATAGAATGAAAGGCAAGAATTACATGATCCCGCAACAGATGCAGAAAAGACCTTTGATAAAATCCAATATCCAGCCATCTTAAAAACACTGGAAGAGCCAGGGTTGGGAGGAACTTACCTCAACATTGTAAAGACTATCTATGACAAACCCAAAGCTAATATCATACGGAATAAAGAAAAACAAACTATTTCCTCTAAAATCAGGAACAAGACAAGTATGTCCACTCTCACCATTTCTATTCAATGTAGTTCTCAAAACACTAGCCAGAGCAATTGGGAAAGAGAAGGAAATTAAAGGCATATGAATAGGAAAAGTCAAATTGCTACCTATAGGAGACTCAAAAATTTCACCAGAAGATTTCTAGAGCTGATAAATGAATTCAGCAAAGTAGCAGGCTACAAGATCAACACCCGTAAAACAATAACTTCCCTCACTCTGACAGTAATTCCACTGAGGAAGAAATTAGAGAAACCATCCCAATCACAATAACCTCAAAAAAAAAAAAACACTTGGAAATTAATCTAACCAAAGAGGAAAAAGAGCTCTACAATGAAAATTATAGAACACTGAATAAAGAAATTAAAAATGGAAAGACCTCCTATGTTTTTGGACAACAAGAACTAATCTTGTCAAAATAGCCATTTTTACAAAGGTAATACATAGATTCCATGCAATCCCCATCAAAATACCAATGACATTAATCCTTAAACTAATCTAGAATAATAAGGGACACAGAATAACCAAAAAAAAAAAAATACTGAGCAAGAACAGTAATGCAGGAGGCATCACAATACTGGATCCAAATTATCCTATGGAGCTATAGCAGCAAAAAAGTGTGATATTGGCATTGAAACAGACATGAAGACCAGTGGAACAGAATGGAAGACAGACAAATCCACACATTTAGAGCAATTTGATACTTGACAAAGGTGCCAAAAATATGTTGAAGAAAAGACAGCCTTTTTAACAAATGGTGCTGAGAAAACTGTATATCCATACATAGAAGAGTGAACCTGAACTACTATCTCTCACCCTGAACACAAGTCAAATCAAAGTGGATCAAAAACTTGGGAATTAGACCAGAAACCTTGCAACTGCTAGAAGAAAACACAGGGTCAGCACTCCATTATATAGGTGCAGGCACCAACTTCTTTAACAAGACCCCCAGAGCACAAGAAATGAAACCAAGAATCAATTAGTGGGATGCCATCAAATTAAACAGCTTCTGCACAGCAAAGGAAACGAGACTGTGATGAGAGACCTACAGAACAGAACAGAACCAGAGAAAATCTTTGCCAGCTGCTTCTCTGACAGGGGATCAATATCCAAGTATATAAATAACTCAAAAAACTTAACACTGGGGAAAAAAAAACTCAATAAATAGGCAAAAGAACTAAACAGATATTTCTCAGAAGAAACATAAATGGCCAACAAATATATAAAAAAGTCTCAATATCTCTAGCACTCAGGGAAATGCAAATCAAAACCACACTAAGAGTTCAGCTCACTCTAGTTAGAATGGCAATTGTCAAGAACACCAACAATAATAAATGTTAGCAATGATGTTGAAGGAAAGTTATAGTCATACATTGTTGGTGGGACTGCAAATTAGTACAATCACTCTGGAAAGCAACATGGTGATTCCTCAGAAAACTAGAGATGGTAACACCATTTGACCCAGCTATCCCACTCCTTGGTATTTATCCAAAAGAACTAAAATAAGCGTACTATGGGGATTATCGCGAGGGGGCAAAATTGTGACGTATGCAGTCGAGGGGAGAAATAAAGAATATCCATGTGCTTCTGCCCCTTTCAATGATTTATTCACTCAAATTACTCAGTACAGTTTCACTCTATAGGTTCTTAATCAAGAAAACGACAATCCTTAATGCTAGGCACTGCCATAGATATAATCAATTCACAGCAAACAATTCTAGATTATCAGAAACAATTCTAGATTAATTCTAAGCACTGCAAAACACACTTAATCATGACAGGCTAATGACAGACATGCCCTCTGCGTGCTAAGTTCAAAAGTCTCAAGCCTCGGGCTTTAAGTCCAGCAGATGCACACTCACTCAGACCCCGGTGACCAGGTCCTGAACCAAGGCAGGCTTTTCCCGGCGTCGAGTGGACAAGTTGAAGAGAGGGTTGTAGAGAGAAGTTGCGGCTCTCACCAGGGTCCAGACGAGGCAGTAGAGTTTGAGAGCGGTGAGGATCACGCAGAGGATCAGGAACGATGACGAGTGATGGGATGTCAGGTCCTCATCAGGCTCTCCAGCCCGAGTGCATCCTTGTTTGGGCTGGTGGAATCCCTGTTCGTCAGCTCTATTATTTGTACTAAATTTGGGGGGTTTGACCCCCCCCTTTCTATCCTTATCAGCTACCACCTGATTTCTCAGTGACATCATTTACCCTGGGGTCAGAGACATCTGGTCTGGTGGTCTCCACCCTGATCTCCTGGCCTTTCCCTCTTATCAGGCGAAGACAGCCTGCAGGGGCTTCACTCTGTTTATCAGGGGAGGGGGAGTAACTCGTCTGGGGCCACACTGAGGGCTCTGTGGTGAGCCTGGTGAGACTGCAGGTTTCAAACTGGAGTTTTCAAAATGGAGTGGCTTAGGCTCAGGCCTCAGGCCATCCTCACAGGGAGACAGCCACCTCCATGTTTACAGCAGCACGATTTGCAATAGCCAAACGATGGAATCAACCCAGATCTCTGTCAATAGATGAATGGATTAAGAAATTCTGGTAGATATGCACAATGGAGTTTTACTCAGTCATAAAGAAGAATAAAATTATGGAATTTGCTGGTAAATGGATGGAAATGGAGATTCTCGTGCTAAGTGAAGTCATCGAGTTGAAGGTTTTCTCTCATATGTGGAAGGGTTGAAGGTTTTCTCTCATATGTGGAAGCTAGAACAAAATAAAAGAATAAAAGAGGGGAAGATCAACTATCATAAAGATATAGGAAAGGGTATATCAGCAGGGTAGGAGGAGATCAAGAGGCAGAGAGGGATGGGAGAAGGGGAGAAATGGGAAATGAATTGTAAGAGTCATGCGACGTGCATATATACATATCCCACAGGGAATTTGACCTTTAGGTATAAGTAGAAAGAATCAATCAGAAAAAAACAAATAGATGAGCCAAAGGAAGTTCACCAGGGTAGAGTGAAGGAGAATGGGGGAGGAAGGGGGAGGAAAAGTGGGGGGACATGAACTGAAATCCAATTTCATGCACGTATGAATTTGTCGAGATTAACCCGACTCCTGTGTATGACCACAATGCTCTACCAAGAGAAGGTACAATTAAGGTGAAATGAGGTCAAAAGAGGGGAGTGCTCATCTGAAGGAACTGGTGTCCTGATGAGAAGAGAGAGAGCAGATCTCCCCATCATGACCGGTGTCCACAGAGAAAAGGAGCAGCTGCCCAGGCATAGAGAGGCCTCACGAGGAGCCAACCCGGAGGGCACCCCGACTTGGACTTGCAGCCTCCAGAATTGTAAGAAAATAAGTTTGTTTATTGAAGCTACCCTGGTCTGTGGTATCTTGTCACGGCCCCTAAGCAGACGGATGTACCCCTGTGCTACCAAACTGGAATCTCATGAAATGACTGATTCAAGCCTCTTAAATAGATGTCCTTATCTTTCATCAGATTTACAAAAGAAAAATGAGAAATGAGCTGCTGAAATAAAATTAAAAATCCCTGTGGGCCCACATTTTTTTAACAACAACAACAACAAAAAAAATGTCATTGTGAGCAGAGACGCACCGCTCTCAGCTCTGAAGATAGAACCATGGAGGGGCTACAGCACTGAACACAACAGAGAAGGGCCGGCTGCCACAGAGCCTGCAGCTCAGGGGGAAAGGCAGGTCCTAGGTGCAAGCAAACACGTTGACCCAATGATCCAACCAGCCGGGGGGCCAGGAGGAAAACAAATCCAGGCGTGGGACAGAGGGTGACTGAGGGCACGGACAGGTGATGGGAGGCTCCTCTTAGGATGGCACCTGCTCTGACATGGATGAGGTAGGAAGCCAGCCATCAACATGGAGGAAAAGTCAGAGGCAGTGACACCAGAAGGGGCACATGCCTGTCTCAGGACCAGGAAGAGCACATGTCACTGGGGAGGATGGCATTGATGCCATCAGGACAGGGCCACACTACGTGAGGCCAAAGCAAAGCATGAAGGACTCGTGGTCCCACGCAAATTTGTTGAACCCAAATGTCTGCTCCCTGTGTCTTTGAATAGCTAGTTTGTTGTCTTACTAAGCTTGGATTCAGATTATTTTGAAGACCAGGTTATAAACACATCAGTTTTAAAACTCAGATTGGATTCAGAGATTTTTTTTTTTACTTCAAAATAAACATTTTCAACCTGTGATTCAGAAAATCACATTCATGATTTTCCTTAGTAGAAGTCACTGATATAACCACTGACTCAAAAAAAAATGCTGTTTTTCTTTAAATTATGCATAAGAGTATGCTTGCAAAAATCTTTGTAAGTTGCCATCAGTGGTGTGTAAGAGAAAACCTCAGACATACTGCTGACCCCCAGAATCCCACCAGAAGCACCCCTCCTTCTCTCTGTTTCCAGCTGGAAGGCCAGGGTATGGTACAGGACTTTGACCCCTGGCGCACTTCAATGGGATTCAGGACAGATTCATACTGTTCTTCCTTCACTGTGGACAGAATTTGCAGCTCTAAACCAATATGCAGTGCCATGCTCCTCTCGTGAGACAGGTTCTTTCCAGAAGTCCTCACCAAATACATGTCAGATAAAGACATACCAGTCCAAACGCCTCACAGTCCCTACAAACTCAGCCACACTCAGCAACCCCAGAAGCGTCCCCATAAGAAAAGTCCCTTAAGTATCCTGGGTATCTCTTCACTTGCCTCTACTTTGTACCAGTCTTGTCGAGCACCATGTCACCTGTTGGCAGTGAATTTCATAACTGATTCTCTACCCATTCACAGTCTGGACTTCTCTGCACTGAATAAAGCAGGTGTTTCACTGTATTCTATCTATATAGAGGTACACAGAACCATATGGGGGGAAAAACATAACAAAAGGATTGCACTCTGTACAATTCCGTCCCTTCACATAGTGAAGATAGAGGATACTTTAAGTTGACTGATATATGCCTATTTTAAGTTCCTATTTTTCCCATTGGTATAAAAAATATTAGAAAGGTCTGTGGCTTTAACAAATCCATATTTGGTTCAGTTATTGATTACTCAGGGGAGGAAAGTCTGTTGAAATTGGCGGAATATATTTAGTCCTCCAAAATACAGGAATGGGGATGGCAAAAAATAAAAAATAAAAGTATACCAAGGAACATGACTTTTTTTTTTTTTTGCAGCATAGCAAGATGAACCTGTCTCCCACAGTAACATTAGCTGTCCTGCTGGGGAGAGAAATATGATTTTTGACTCGCCTTTGAAAGAGCAGATGAAAAAATAGAAGGCTTATAAAACAAAGAGATCCGGAAATTTGAGGCTATTTATTATAACAAATATTGCATATTCTTAATTCGGCAACAAAAAGTTGCGATTAGAGCGTTAGTCTGCAAAATACACCCCCTCCCCCCTCCAAAAAAGGAAAGAATCATGGTAGAAGGAAGTGTAAACAAAGCAGTTTTAATACAGTGAGAAAGCGGGAGAGGGAATGAAGAGGGGGCAGCTTCCTCTCCACTCCTTCCACACTTTCCAGAGACAGAGGAAGTCAATTATGTACCCACAGCATCACTTTGTGCAATTCGATTCCCTGGCTGACCTTCTCGAACTCTCTTCCCTGCAGGGTGTCCTGACAAGTCACCCTGCACATCAGCAGAGAAAACTTTCACTACCTGTGGATCTAGAGAAGCTCATTAAAAACACACCATGTGTAGCATGGGCTGCAAATTACTTTAAAACTCAGAGTTTTCCCTCTTCTATCAAACTGCACAGATCAATTATGAAGCTTTGCCACAGAAAGCCGGATTGTGTTATCTGTTGGAAGATCACAGCTTTCTCAAGCTGCCAGGCATCATCCACTACAAAGAAAACAAGTTTTATGACCATGCTAAACCAATTCTTAGCAGAAAAGAGAGGAAAAGAGGGAGGGAGGAAGAAAGGGAGAACTATTGGACAAATAGAGAAAATTTTAACAGCAATTAATGAACTAGCATTACTACACTAATTAGCATCTCCTAGAGAGCCTGAGTAGGTATTTATATCAGCTAAAGACTGCCTGATATGACAAGAAAATATCCATGTATCGCACATCAAAAGCATTTCCGTCTTGTTTCTCTCCCTAACCAAGGTGCACTCATGAGACTACGTGAAGGAAGGTAAAATAATCCATTACTTTGCCTCCTACTGCTTTGTATGGTCAATGTTTTTTTGAATAAAATACAAAATCATAAATTAGCTTGTAGCGAAACAGAATTAATTGAATGTCTCAAGTAGGATCATCAAACCAAGGTTTGAGTTAATTTCTCTGCCTAAGATCTCACTAATGTAGCTTCAGCTCATTAGGGCAAGAGTTGATGCTAGAGATAGACATTATTAGTTATAGAAAGAAAAATGTAAGCTCAGAAAAATCTGATTTCTCTTGGTTTTTTTGCCAGAGAATTTCTTGAAGGTTACCGAATGCATGCTGTAATCCAAACCACTCTCCTCTGAACACTAATCCATGACTAAAAAAAATGAAGATCCTTTCCTAGAGGCTGGAGATATTTATACGTGTGGACTCTGCCCCTTGTTCTCTCAAAGATTCTTGCCTGAAACCTCTTGGAAGCACTGCAGAGACCAGCATGTGAATGTGAGAACAACATGGAACAGCAATGTGCATGCACACACACACACACACACACACACACGTGCACACACACATACACACACACACACACACACACAGGCAAAACTCCATATGTGCATGCATATATATGGAAGAGTCTAATATATTTTATATACATGTGTTATACTTAAATAGAAAGACATTGTTTCTTTGGAATGAAATTTTCAGACATCAGAGTGAAACAAAAATAGTGATGTCTAGTAAGAAACAGCAATAAGATTGTAGGGGAAGGAAAATTTCCCTGTATTCCTAGTAATGCAATCAATAGTAATCTGTATTGCCCAGCAAAAATCTTCCCACAGGAGAACTTAGGACAGTCACCCAGGGTCCTCCCTGGCTTTGCTTGGGCAACAAGTGCACAGATTCCCAGGGCGACTCTATCCCCATGTTTGTTTGTTTTTTAAGTAGTGTTTTTACTCACAGACAAAACGACAAGATCTTGGAACTCCTCACATGGCTATATATATAATACATGACAACAGAAAAGGAACGTATAAATGTGAGGCTGACATCTCTGATACTAGCTGGGACAAAAGACACCAGATTTATGATTTGATATTTCATTTGGTCGAGTAAAGAATCCATATAAATAAAGAGAAACATTATCAAGTCCTGTCCTCAAAGAAAGAACACAGAAGAAAGGAAGCAAAGCCAGAATGAAATACCCAGAGGAGATACAGTCTGGCTCTGTAGAAATCAAAGGCACTTCTACCACATGGGACCGTGGTCAAATCATGCAACCTCCAGATTCAATATCCCTTATTTTAGTCAGCATTTCTACTGCTGTGACCGAAAGACCTGACAAGAATGATTTTAAGGAGGAAAAATTTATTTAGAGGCTCACAGTTTCAGAGGTCTCAGTCCATAGATGGCTGACTCCATTCCTTAGGGCCTGAAGTGAGGCAATTCATCATGGTGGGAGAGCATGGCAGAGGACAGCATCTGGGGACGTAACACCAGGAAACAGAGAGAGAAAGACTCCCCTCATCACTGACAAAATATACAGAACCAAGGAATGCCCCAACAACCCACCTCCTCCAGCCACACCCTGCCTGCTTAGAGTTATCCTAAATTAATCCCTATCAGGGTATTAACACACTGGTTATTAAGGCTCTTACAACCCAATCCTTTCACCTCTAAACTTTCTCACACTGTACCACCCCTGAGCTTTTGGGGGACAGCTCATATCTAAACCATAACATTCCACCTCTGGCCCCAAAAGCTTATGCCCATCTCACAGGGAGAAACACATTTAGTCAAGAGTCCCCATGGGGAATTGGAAGAAAAAACAAGGAGAGAAATGAATTACAGTAGATGGGATAGAGAGAGAAGATGGGAGGGGAGGGGAGGGGGGATAGGAGAGGATAGGAAAGGTAGCAGAATACAACTAATAGGGCATTATGTAAAAAGGTGAATGTGTAACTGATGTGATTCTGCAATCTGTATTTGGGGTAAAAATGGGAGTTCATAACTCACTTGAAACTAATGTCTGAAATATGATATGTCAAGAGCCGTGTAAGGTTTTGAACAACCAATTAAAAAAAAAAAAAAAAAGAGTCCCCATGGTCTTGACAGTTCCAGGATTTCCCAAACGTAGAGTCCAAAGTCTCCTCTGAGATTCAAAAGCAAGTTACATATATCCCACATATAAAGATACATAGTCAAGGTTTCCATTCCAAAAGAAAGAAATAGGGGCAGAGAAAGAAGGGATGGACCAAAGCAGGATCAAAATTCAGCTGGGCCAAAAGTCCTATAGCTCCGTGTCCAGTATCTGGGGCACGTGGCATCCTGATGTTCTCTCCAAAGGGCTGGGGTGGCTTCATCCCGGTGGCTTTGCTGGTTGCAGCCCACATGGCCTCTTTTTGGGCTGGTCTGTGCTCAATTCCTGCAGCTTTGCTCACCAGATGTCCCACAGTCCTGGCATTTCTAAATCTCAGGGGTCTCCGCAGCAGCTTTGGCTCCTCCTCACAGCTTCATGTGTCACCCTGTCAGGGAGTATCCACAGGACTCTGACCCTGCTTCACTTTCCCTAGCCTCCCAAGCCTTTCTTTGAAATCTTGCTGGAAGCCTCTATGACCCGCTAAACAGCATCCTGCATCCCTGCAGAACTAGCACCACAGAGTTAGCACACACGTCTGCCATCATCTTGAGCAGTAATCCAACCTCCAGGCACCATCGCTATAGCAGCCTCGGAGTGCCTGGGTGGCTAGGCATGGCGAAACAGTCTCCTAGGCCACCCTGTGCAAGCAGGGAGTGCCCCCCCCACCATCTCTTCGCAAAGAAATTTTTACATTTAAACCCTTGAGCCTAAGATGGATGTGGTCCTGCCAATTCCTGAGATACCCTCAAGCCATTTTTCCCAGTTTCTGGATCAAGTATTTAAAGAGTCTTTTCAGCGACTGTAATGTCTGTAACAACCACAATTTCCTTAGTTCTAGTTTTATTCTTAGTTTTCAAGTCCAAGTTTTTCAAATCTTTCTACTCTGCTCTCTGCTCCTGGTTATCGCAGTAAGCTTAACTTGAAGCCACCAGCAATGACCATGCCAGCGCCTGAATGCTGTGCCGTCTTGATATTTTCTCCACCAAATTAAATAGTCCATCATATTTAAACTCAGCCTCACAGAAAGTCTCAGGACCTAGGCAATAGGTAGACAACTTCTTAGGAAGAACATAACATGAATGACCTCCAGTGCAGTTTCCAATGGAGTCTACCTTCTCCTCTGAAACTCTATGAGCCCAGTGTTTACTGTCCACAGTCCTATTGGCATTCTGGTCTTTTGACATTCCACCAGGATTGCCCCTTCAGGTCCATTTACAGCAATCTAAAGCTTCTCCAGCTTGCATCTCTAAACTTTTCAAACTTCCTCCCACAAATTCCAAAAAGCTTCAAGAGCTTCTGAACCGCCTAGTCAAGTTAGTCATAGCAATGACGCCATTGCTCTGTACCAATATCTGTTTTAGTCAAGAAGCATCACTGATGAAGTGTGTGCTCCAAAGGCACCCTGCCAATGACCCACCTCCTCCAGCCACACATTACTACCTACAGTTACCAACCAGTGAGTCCCTATCAGAGGGTTAACACACTACTTAGGTTAAGACTCTCATAACCCAATCACTTCACCTCTAAACTTTCTTTTCTTCTCTTATACCTGACATTTAGGGAACAGCTCATATCTAAGCCATAGCAGTTCTCCTCTGTAAAATCCAGAGGCTAGTGGCAGCCACAATGGAGATTCATGTGAACATTACAATAGGTGCTGTGAGCCAGGCACGGTGGTGCACACCTGTGATCTCAGCACCAGGGAGGCCGAGGCAGGAAGATAGCTTGAGCCCATGAGTTTGAGCCTGGGCAACATAATGAGACCTCAAAAATTAATTAATTAAGGAGATTATACATGCAAAGCACTTAATATATGTCAGTTACACCATATTTATTATTCATTAGATAATCTTCTCATCTCTCATATCCCTTAGTTCTTTAAGTACACTGTTAAGGTATAATAAATTAAATACCACCAGAAATTTTGAAAGTACACACATAGCTATTTGGATCATACTTTTTAAAACACCTGGTTTTAAAAATCAAGTTTAAAACATTTAACCAGATACTTTTCATTTCTCTTTTTTCAGTGCTGAAGAACCAACAGCTAAAGCAAGTGTCTGCATATTCCTGAGACCTGGGACGCGTCTGACTTCATGGTACATAGACAAGACAGTCTCAAGCATTCACAAGGTAAGCACGTTTAGTTTTGTAGTCACAGTTAAGAGGGAAACTACATGGTGTAAACTCTGTCCCTTGAAAGGCCTTACATCAACCATACATACGGTATTATGAAAACTATCCCTCTGCATTTTACCCTAGCACCCCTTTAAAACTATGTTTTTATATTTTTCATACTTCCAGCTGAGTTGGAACCATAGTTAGTGTGAACTTTCAAAGTTTGCTCTCTTGTAAGGGAAAGAGTATTGCTATTTGCCAGAGTTAGAGATGACCTTGTCCAAATGATGGAAACAGAGATTGTTTATTTTGGGTGAATTTACATTTATGACCTGCTAAATATTTCTCTGGTGCCTCTGATCCTCCTCTCTGGTACCATGAGAAGCAACTTTGGTTAGTTGCTTCCACTCACATCCGAGCAGAGCAGCAATAACAGCAAATGGTCCTTGGAAATCACAATCACATTAGGCTGCTGTTCAAATAGCTTTTAGGGTTGTGATAATAGGAGGCATTCCTAATAACTGGTGACTCTGTGAGACCCTGCCCAGAAGGCCTCCAAATGGCAGCACACAATTTAAATTTTAATCTGGAAACAGTGGAAATGATGAGGCTCCAGCTGGGGACCTTCTGGTCTGAGGGCCGGTATTCAATGTCCCTATTTGAAGCCCCAGAGCTTTGCTGAGTTGAGGAGTGACTGCCCCTACTCCTCTGTCTTTTCCATGAGTGTCCACCTCCCACAGGACTCCCCGGACTCTCAGGTGCACCTCTGTTTCCACTGGGCTGTCTTGGAGCTGATCAAGCATTCCCACGTTGCGGCGGTCCAACCAAACACATTTGCTCTTGACTTGAGTGGAATGAAACTCGTATCGTTCTGACAGTGATAACCCTCTGAACTTTTTTCCTTCCATGTGCTGAGTGGGCTTTGGGATGTACTTACCCACTCTACTCTTCAAATGAGAGCTGGCAGATGCACACACTGGGCAGGAGGAAAACACTTTATTTTTTTTCCCACAATAAGCAATAACCCTTAGGAAAATAACTCAACACAAGTTAAATGGCTAAAGGGGGCATTAGTGGGATCCTGTCGGCATGGAAAGGAACAGCTGGCTGTGTTAGTAATCATTGTGTGCCGTTACGTGGGAAGTCTACTCCGGATTCTACTACCAACTTGCATTTCCTGTGCGTCTAGGCAGAACCGTACAACAGATGAGAAAGCATCATCACAGAACCCTGGATGTCCATGTTCGGCAACGGCAGACTTGGTTTTCAGTGAGCAAAGAGGAGGCAAAAGTCTATTAACTGAAACGAAATTGGGAGGAAGATGTTGCAGACTCCTCTCATACCTATTTCCATATTTATTTCTGACTAAATTATTTTTAATAGGAAACTTTTGATTCCCAAGACACGTTAATGACTCCCAGGCACAGGGATTTATCTCTGCAACTAGGAGCGGGAATCTAATGAAAGGATGAACATTAATACCGGGATCCCTGGAACACTCAGAGTGAAAACTCAGCTGCTTCCACTGGGCTCCATTAGGAAACCTACTTCAGTACCCCAATACCCTCAGCAACAGAATTAGAAAGTTGTTTGATTTAAAAAAAAAAAAAAAAAAAAACACAGGAGCAAATTTCTGCAAGGTGGGAATGGGAATAAAAACTAGTGTTTTGGAATTTTTTCTATGCAGATAGTCATCAAATGAGGTACAATATTTGCTAACAGAGAGTAATTTGAATTATCCACGGATAGTTCAAAAACACAAAGAGTTCATTACCCAGATATCTCTATTTAAAATAGATTTGCTTTTGTTCATCAGGGCTGTGCACATGGCTGGGAAATGGCAAAGTGCCAGAATGAAACTGCTCCTAATTTTCAGAGGAGGCCACCAGCTAATTACACAGACTGCAGGTGTGAAGAGAGAAGCTCAAAGTAATCAATAGCAGTAATTAATCTGCTAGACTGGAGCTAAAGAGCTAACAGCTGGACATCAGAAATGGACACAGGCAACAAGATCAGCAATAATTACCTCTTTAAATATTGAATTTCCATAGCAACAATTAGGCATATAAATAAAGGCTGGAAACCAAGGCTTCGAGGCATGACACTGCATGGCAAACACAACATTCCCCAAATCAACCCTTTGAATAAAACACCAACAATATGCTTGGGCTGGGCCGACCCATTTCCAAGGCGGGAAGAAGCTGAGTGCGACTCTCCAGCACAGCTTCCTTGGCAGCCCATCATTACCTATTGGATCCCGGAGAACCAAAGATGGCCCTAGAAGTTGGATTTGGGAGGACAAGGCCTTCCCCCACCCCAGCAGAGCCACCAGCATCAAGACACATTTCTGCTCATCTGTGACATATGCCTTTAAAAAAAAAATCAGAAAACCTCACTAAGGCTCTGGAACCATCCGACTTGAAGAAAGCAATGGGGTGGCATCTTTAGCCTTTCCAAGACCAGTATGAAAAGCAAGAGGCCCAGATGTCGAAGCTTCTTTTGCTTCATAGAAAAAAAAAAAAAAAACAGCCAGTGGATTTTGTGTTACTTCTGAGTGACGAGAGAGGGGAAGTTAGATGTTACTGAAAGTGGAGTAAGTGCTGGCATCCAGCCACACACTGTGTTCTTCGTCCCTTTGAGCCTAATAATATTGAGATGTTTAATGATACAAAAGAAGCGGGGGACCTAAAGACTTGCCAGTGCCCCAGAGCAAAAGATGGGGGGCAGTGGGAGCACCCCAGTCCTTTGAGTTTTTAAGATACTTCAGCGTGCACTCAGAAGTCTCCAGAAAGGGAATCATTCTCTAAAACAGTGCAAATTGTTGTTACGGATTGAAAAGCCACTTCCGTGATGGTATTTATGAGCTCTTGGTGCTACAAAAAAGTCAATGGCGGGGTTAGATTTCTCAAAAGATATTCATGCAATGGTCTTTCCTTTCAGGTTTATTGGTTTTGATTACAGTTCACACCTTCCATGCACTTTATGTAAATAAATCATCAAAATGATAACAATGATTGTCAATCATTCGCTCAGATGAAATTGAATGATAGAGTAACCCTGAATATGGAGGCTGCCGGTGGAACTGAAGTCAGACAGCAACGTGAGCAGGCTGGGCACGGGTCTGGGTCTGTTCGGGCAGTTGTAACTAGGGGGCTTATGAGAGACAAGCGTTTCTTTCTCATGTTCTGCGGGTGGGAAGTCCAAGACCAAGGCACCAGCAAAGTGGACATGTAGTAAGAGCCCACTCTCTGGTCGCAGAGAGCCCATCCACCATGTGTCCTCATACAGCGAAGGGACTCTGATCTCCTCAGTCCCTTATGGGGGTACAAAGCCAATTCATGAGGGCCCTGCCTGTGTGTCCTAGGCACCTCCCCAAGCTCCCACCTCCTAACACCATGACATTGAGGATGAGGTTTCACATAGGCATTTGGGGGACACATTCAGACCACAGCAGTGCCCACACCTACTTCATATGCTGCTCGTGAACCTTCACCCCTCTCAGGCTAAACTGTTGTACCGTCTGCACACTCAGCTCTTGCACACGCCCTCCCCCATGAGTTGCTTTTTTACGCTTTTCAAAGGGAATCTTGAGCATTACTGAAAAATACAGGGAAGAGAACTATATTCTAACAAGGAAATGAAGATAAGAACTTACCTACAGAGTCAACTATTTTCTAATAGACTACATACAGAGCAATTTCAGGTTCACTGTGAGGATTTTGCTGTGGACCTAAAAATCATGTTCTTCTTAACCTGCCCATCTGTGCCCTCACTAATAGGTGCGTTATGTTCCCAAGCTGTTGGACAAGCTGTTTAGTGACTTCTCTGAGGTGTTTGGTCAGAAAACCAAGGAGACAAAGGACATTATTCTGAGTCTGGAAACAGTTTTATATCCTTCATGCTTCAGTCTTTAAAGTGCAAAATTTTGCAAGAAACTTTTATAGAAAAAAAATACCTATGATGGCCACATCCTAAATAGCATTCCGGTTTTGTGTATAAAAATAACATTATTCCTTTATAAATAATCAGGCCTCGTTAATTTATACTAAATTCATTAACTGAACAGCACTTGGCTGAAGTCTGGTGAGTAAAAGGCAAGTTAACCACCTGATTAGAGGGAGATGGCTCACCACCGGCTCCTTGTGGCTCCGCAAGTGCGGAAGGCCCTTGCTCCACCGCCCCACCTCGAGCAGCCGGAGAGGAAACTCCAGTCTCCCTGTCCTTACCTCTCCTATCTGGAAGGTAAGCAGGTAGCTGACATGAGAATTCAAGGAGAGAGGCAGAGGAAGGGAGCGAGAACCACCTGATGGCAGATTAAGCATTTGGAACCTCTCCTCGTGGAAAGCACCATCTAGAACTTGGTGGCAGGCCGATCTCGGAGGACTGAGGAAGACCGTGCCAATACAAAATGCCCTTGGATCTGAACCTGGCACTGAAAGGGCTTGTTCTCCACGGAGGTCGGCAAAACTTACAGGTTGTCGGATACCAGATATTCCTTCTCCTGAAAATAATTCCAACCAAAGCAAACGGAAGGTAGCTTGGCTGCCATTCCCTGCAAGAGGGACTGAGAGCTGGGGGGGATTCCAGGCTGCGCTGGGCATGAGGCTGGACCGTGGGCCAGGCCTGAGCCTCCGCCCTCTGCTTCTTGGTTTTGTCTTCTGTTGCTTAATTATCTTTTTATCGATTTACTTTTCTGTGGAGGTAAAATACACACCTCAGAAGGTTTGCCACAGAAGCTTCCTCCATGTGCCCCTTGGTGGACCCAGGCACATCCACACTGCTGAGCATCCGCCATCCCCATTCTCATCTCTAACAAAACTCTGCTCCCATTCAACTATAATTCTCCATTCTTCCCTTCCTTCCCGTTCCTGGTAACCAGCATTCCACTTTCTCTCCATTAATTTGAGTATTCCAGTAACTTCCCATGAGTGGAATCAGGCCTATTCTCCTTTTCTGTCTGACTTATGTCCTTAGTGTAATGTTCTAAAGATGATCCATGTTGTAGTAAGTTCCTTCCTGTCCAGCCCTGCTCTGTCCCTGTGAGGGAGTTTCTGAACTCAGACCCCAAGTCCCTCTGGAGGCTCCCCCAGTGGGCACACGCTCAGGTGGTGCTCCAGCCCCGCATCCTTCCCTCTTCCATTCCCAGCTGCTAAGATCTTAGAAGCGTTGAAACTCAGTAAAGAAGGGGAGTCCATCCAGAATGAGGAACAGGCGTTGGAGGTGTCCTAGGACAACCTGCAGACCTCAACCCCTCTACAAAAATCCTGTGCATCCAGCCACTGAGGACTCCAAGGAAGAGCAGTAGTCTAAAAGGATGGAACCCAGGGCCTCGCACGTGCTGGGCGAGTGCTCTACGGCTGAGCCACCACCCAGCCCGAAAATGACCAATTCTGAAAAGGCCAGTATGAGACACTGATTCCAAGATGACCAGGATGTTGGAGCTAGTGAACAAAGAGTTTGAAGTGGCTGTTATAACCTTGCTTCATGAAGATTATGCAAACATACGCATCATGAGTAACATGGTAGTAAATAGCAAGTGAAAAAGAAAGAATGTAAATTTGACTCTGCCCCTACAGATGCACACCACAGCCCCACCTGGAGGTCTCTTCTCTGAGCACAGCCTCAGTTACCTCGTGCAACTCCCCACACTACCACCCTGGTCGCTGCTGCTGAACTGGAAGTTTCCTGTCAATAAACTGCCGCCTGCACAGCTACCGCCATTGCTACTGCCAGCCTGAGGTCCCCTGGAGGTCTTCTTTCTGGGTGCTGCTCCCACAGAAGAAATCGCAGCCCCGGATGCAACTGAAGCCAACACTGATGCTGACCCCAGAGATCACCTGCTGCTGACACTGTCCCTACAGTTGCAATTGCAGCTGTCGCTGCAGCCACCACCATTGCTGACCCGCTGCCTGCTACCAACAACCACCACTACTACCCCTGCTACCGCAGCCTAGAGGACTGCTGCGGAGGAGACGCCAGGTTTGGTTGCACATGGCTGCACCCATTTTGGGACATCAGCCAGGGCTTAGAGCCAGAGTGCCAGCAGGTTTATCACCACAAGAGCCTCTGTCTGGGGACTCCAGCGGGGACCTGCCGGTCCAGTGTGGGGGTGCCTGTGGGTTTGGAGGAGCCTGGGGTCTTCCTGCTGAGAGTGTTGGTGGCCTTTGTCTTGCTGCTGCATCTCAGGGTTGCTCCTTGGCATGAGTGCATCCCCAGTGGTCTCTCTGCAAGTAGGAGCAGCACTGAGCCCTTGGGACTGCAGCGTGGCCAAGCCTGAGGTATGTGAAGCCCAGATTGGTGGGATAGAGACTGGGTTTGAGAGGGCTGATGTGGGTTTGGTGATCCCGAGAGACGTCAGAGACAGAGCTGAGAAACTGTTGAACACTGTCAGAGACAGTTCGACTTTCCAGCCAGATCTATTTTTGTTTTATTTTATTTTTTGATTCTTCCAATCTCGCTACCATATTTGGAACAGGATGCTTTTTATGCATGATATACGAATGGTGTTTTGCATTTTTGTTGTATTCCTATGTCATTAATTTTTTTTCTTTGTATTCTTCCTGTCTCCTGTCTATTTTCTTGATTTTCTTTCCAACTTTCCTCCAACCAACAGCCAACCTCTGTCTGCTCCTCTTCCACTCTTCCTGTGAATTTTTACTTATAGCTTCTCTCTTCCTCCCTCAAGAATATTACCTACAACACTACCTCTGTTCTCTGAGCCACCATTTGAAATGGTAAACGGTTTTAACAAATTTTCTGTTTGTACTATGGATGGTTATGGAACTCATCATTTTGGTTTAATGTGAGAAAGCCCTAGACGCCTTAGTGGGAGCTATTAGGTTTAAGGCTATATATTGTGTACACTGGGTGCTGTTGATATTGGTCTCACCAGTAAAGGCAAGGCACTGGACCCTTCAGGGACACCGTAGGTCTACAGGGTTCAATCTATCCTGCCTTAGATACATGTTTTTAGATGAAAAAAAGACACTAACAACATGAAAAAAAAAAACAAAGGAATAAAGCAACCCCATATAAACCAAGATGCTTCAACAAGAGATGCCACTGATAATACAGTAGAAGAAATGTCCAAGAAGGATTTCAGATTGTACATAGTTAAACTGATATGTGAAGTAAAGGATAGTATAAGGAGTGAAATCAAAGAAAAAATACAGGAAATGAAATATCACTTCAATAAAGAGAGATTGTGACACCAAAAAAATCAAGCAGAAATCCTCACAATAAAGGAATCAGTAAACTAAATTATAAATTCAATAGAAAGCATCACCAACAGACTAAACCACTTGGAAGACAGAACCTCAGACAATGAAGACAAAATATATAATCTTGAAAGTAGAGTTGAACATGCAGAGAAGATGGTAAGAAACCATGAACAGAATACCCAAGAATTATGGGATAACATGAAAAGACCAAATTTAAGAGTTATTGGAAGAGATGAAGGAGCAGAGATACAAACCAAAAGAATGCATAATCTTTTCAATGATATAATAACAAAAAATTTCCCAAACATAAAGAATGGAATGGAAAATCAGATACAAGAGGCTTACAGGATCCCAAATGTACAAAATTACAGCCGACCACACCAAGACACATTATAATGAGAACTAACTCACAAAATAGAGATAAAAATCTTAAAGGCTATGAAAAAAATCAAATTACACATAGGGAGAAAACAATTCAGATCTCAATGGATTTTTCAATCCAGATCCTCAAAGCTAAGAGGTCCTGGTATAATATATTTCAAGCTCTGAAAGAAAACAGATGCCAATAAAAAATTTTATATCCAGCAAAATTAAGTTTCAGATTTGAAGATGAAATTAAAGCCTTCTATGATAAACAAAAATTAAAAGAATTCACAACTAGAAAGCCAACACTACAGAGCATTCTCAACAAAATATCCCATGAGGATGAAGTGAAAACCAGCAAAGGGAGAATCCACACTTAAGAGAAATTTGACCAAATGAGAAACTAAGACAAATCAAAAACCAGAAACAAATCAAAATGACAGGGAATACAAATCATATCTCAATAATAACCTTAAATGTTATGGCATAAAATTGTCAATTAAAAGACATAGACTGGCAGATTGGATTCAAAAGCAAGACCCAACAATATACTGTATTCAAGAGACTCACCTGATGGGCAAAGACATCCACAGGCTAAAGGTGAAAGAATGAGAAAAAAACTTTTCACTCATATGGATTGTGTAAACAAGCAGGGGTTTCCATTCTCATCTCAGATAAAGTAGACTTCAAACCAAAGTTAATCAGAACAGACAAAAGAAGGACATTTCATACTTTTTAAGGGAAGTATATATAAGCAGGACATAACAATTATAAATATTGATGCCCCAAACAATGGCACATCAAACAAATCCTTCTTAATATCAACAGTCAAATAGACCACAATACACCCATACTGGGTGATTTTAACATACCTCTCTCACCACTGGACAGATCTTCCAAACAAAAACTAAATAAGGAAACTATAGATCTAAATAATACAATCAAAACTTAGACTTAACAGACATATATAGAATATTTCATCCTTCAACAAGCAAATATACTTTCTTCTCAGCAGCACATGGCTCCTCCTCCAAAATAGACCATATCTTATGCCACAAAGCAACTCTTAGTAAATACAAAAAAAAAAAAAACAGAAATAATACCATGCATTCTATCAGACCACAATGGAATGAAATTAGAAATGAATGATAAAATAAAAATAGAAGCCACTGTAACAAATGGAGACTAAATAATATACTATTGAATGATGAATGAAAGTAGAAGAAATCAAGGATGAAATTAAAAAACCTCTTAGAGGTAAATGAGAATACTGATACAACATATCAAAATCTCTGGGACACTCTAAAGGTACTACACTAAGAGGAAATTTTATTGCATTGAGTGCATTCATTAAAAGAAAAATAAAAAGTCAGCAAATAATTGACCCAAAACTACATCTCAAAGCCCTAGAAAAAAGAAGATTAAATCGACATCAAAAACAGTAGAAGACAGGAAATAATTAAAATCAGAGATTAGATCAATGAAATTAAAACAAAAGAAAAAATTGAAAAAATTGACAAAACAAAAAGTTGGTTCTTTGAAAAAATAAATAAAATAGATAAACCCCTGGCCATGCTAATGAAGAGAAAAAGAGAAAACTCAAATTATGAAAATATAAGATGAAGAAGGAAATATCACAACAGATATATCTGAAATACAAAAGATAATAAAAACTATTTTGAAAATTTATACTCTAATAAATAGAAAATAGCAAAGACATCAACAAATTTCTAGAGACATATGACCTACCCAAACTGAATGAGGAGGTGATACATGATTTAAACAGATCAATTTCAAGTAATGAAATAGAGAACACCATCAAAATCCTACCAACCAAGAAAAGCCCAGGACCAGATGGATTCTCAGCCTAGTTCTACAAGACGTTCAAAGAAGAATTAACACCAATACTTCTCAAAGTATTCCATGAAATAGAAAAGGAGACAACCCTTCCAAACTCATTCTATGAGGCTAATATCACCTTGATACCAAAACTGGACAAAGACACATCAAGAAAAGAAAACTTCAGACCAATATCCCCAATGAACACAGATGCAAAAGTTCTCAATAAAATTCTGGAAAATTGCATATAAAATATATATAAAAGACAGTGCGTCATGATCAAGTGGAATTCATCCCTGGGATGCAGGGTTGGGTCAACATATGGAAATCAATAAACATAATTCATCATATTAATAGACTTGAAAACAAGTATCATATGATCATCTCATTATATGCAGAAAAAGAATTTGACAAAATACAGCAGACCTTTATTTTCAAAACACTAGGTATAGTAAGAACATATCTCAACATTGTAAAAGCTATATATGATAAACCCAATGCAAGCATCATTCTAAATGGAGAAAAATTGAAAGCATTCCCACTAAAAACTGGAAGAAGACAAGGATGTCCTCTTTCACCACTTCTATTCAATATCATCCTTGAAACTCTAGCCAGAGCAATTAGATGAAAGAAATTAAAAGGATACAAATAGGTAAAAAAGAACTCAAACTATCACTATTTGCTGATGACATGATTCTATATCTAGAAGATCCAAAAAATTGCACCAGAAAACTTCTAGAACTAATAAATGAATTCATCAAAGTAGCAGGTTATAAGATCAACACCCATAAATCAAACACATTCCTATACACCAACGATGAATCCACTGAAAGAGAAATTAGGAAAACTACTCCATTCACAATAGCCTCAAAAAAAATAAAAATAAAATATCTGGGAATCAATCAACAAAAGAGGTAAAAGACCTCTACAATTAAAACTACAGAACACTAAAGAAAGAAACTGAAGAAAACCTCAGAATATGGAAAGATCTCCTATGCTCCTGGACAGGCAGAATTAATATTTTCAAAATGGCCATATTATCAAAAGCATTATACAGATTTAATGCAATTCTTATTAAAATCCCAATGACATTCTCCATAGAAATATAAAAAGCAATCATGAAATTTATTTGGAAAAATAAGAGACTCAGAATAGCTAAAACAATCCTTAGCAAGAAAAGTGAAGCAGGAAGCATCATAGTACCAGATCTTAAACTATACTACAGAGCTATACTAACAAAAAGGCATGGTATTGGCACCAAAATAGACTTGTAAGACTGATGGTACAGAATAGAGGACAAAGAGACAAACCCACATAAATATGGTTATCTCATATTAGACAAAGGTGACAATGACATCAACTGGAGAAAAGATAGCCTATTCAAAAATGGAGCTTGCAAAACTGGAAATCCTTATGAAGCAAAAAGAAATTTAATTTCTATTTCTCACCCGGCACAAAAAATCCACTCAAAGTGGATCAAAGACTTAGGCACTAGAACAGAGACTTAATAGAAGAAAAAATAGACTCAAATCTTCACCACATCAGCCTAGGATCTGACTTCCTTAACCAGACTCCTAAAGCACAAGAAGTAAAATCAAGAATCAATAAATGGGATGGATTCATATTAAAAAGATTCTTCTCAGCAAAGGAAACAATCAATAACATGAGGAGACAGCCTACAGATTGGGAGAAAACCTTTACCATATGCACCTCCAATAAAGCATTAATCTCTAGGATATATAAAGAACTCAAGAAACTTAACATTAAAAAACAAATAACCCAGTGAATAAATAGGCTAAGGAACTGGACACTTCACAGAAGAAGAAATACAATTGATCAACAAATATATGAAAAAGTGTTCAACATCTCTAGCAATTAGAGAAATGCAAATCAAAACTACTCAAAGATTTCATCTCACTCCTGTCAGAATGGCAATCATCAAGAATACAGGCAACAATAAATGCTGGCGAGGATGTAGGGGAAAAGGTACACTCATACATTGCTGGTAAGACTGCAACCTGGTGCATCCACGATGGAAAGCAGTATGGAGATTCCTCAGAAAACTTGGAATGAAATCACCATTTGACCCAGCTATTCCACTCCTTGGTTCATACCCAAAGGACTTAAAATCAGCATCCTACAGTAATGAAGCCACGTCAATGTTTATAGCAGCTCAATTCACAACAGCTAAACTATAGAAACAACCGAGGTGTCCTTCAATAGATGAATGGATAAAGAAAATATGGTATATATACTTAATGAAATATTACTCCACTTTAAAGAAGAGTGAAATTATGACATTTGCTAGTAAAAAGATGGAATTGGAGACTATCATGCTAAGCAAAATAAGCCAGTCCCACAAAACCAAAGGCTGAATGTTCTCAGCCAGCCTCATAAACCTAGTGAGATCCCATCTCAAAAATGGATGAATTAAAAAAGGCTGTGGGTGCAGTTCAGTGGTAGCGTTCTCTCTGGGTTCAATCCCCAGCACCATTTTTGAAAAAAAAAAAAAAAGAATTAAAGATTAGAATTTAAAGTGTAAAATATTCCCCAGGTTATACATAAACAGACTCACCTATTGCTATTATTTTTATCACTATTCTTATTCCAATTACTATATTAATCTCCTCTCCAATCTCCTACCTCATTTTCTGCTCCCTCCTGCAAACAATATCAACACTTTCCAACCATTATCAACAATCTCCAAGTGTGGCTTTTCTACAATGTCTCCTTTCCTAGCCTGCCAAGGTCATTCCATGGCTCAATGACACTTTGTCCCAAACATATCCTACTTACACTTCCCTGAATTGAACTGTATCAGCTTCCCTCTGCTGCCGTAACAACTTAAAATACCCTCAGTGGCTTTATAAAACGCAAACTTATTATTATCTCTGGGGTTTGAGAGTCTACACTGACACGTCAGCAGGCTGTGCTCTCCTGCAGTCTCTTGGGGAAACTCTGTTACCCTTCCTCTCCACCTCTAGAGGCCACCTGCCTTCCTTGGTTCTTGGCCCTTCCTCCATCTCCAAACCCAGCAGTGTGGTATTTCCTCCTCTCTCTCTCTCTCTCTCTCTCTCTCTCTCTCTCTCTCTCTCTCTCTCTCAATCTAACCTCTGGCTGTCTGTCTCCCCCTTCGCTCTAAAGGACCTTGTGTTTCCACTGGGCCCAACTGAAAAATCCAGGATAATTTTGTTATTTTAAGGTGAGTTGAGGAGTAAATTTAATTCTATAGCAGCCTTCAGCCCCCCCCCCCCCCGGCCATGCCACACAGTGTTGTCACAGATTCCAGGGACTGGGACGTGGGGCCGTGTTCTCCTCCTCCTGGGTCTCCACGCACGCTCTCCGACAACCTGTATTTCTTTTCCACACATCTCCATCAGAGTCAGTCTCCCTTATTTTGAGACTCCATCCAACTAACTCAATAAGTTTTACACACCCTTGCCCCATCTGAACTGCATTCTTGTCCTCTGCCCTTATCCAACACGCTTCGTGTTACACAATAGTATTTCTACCAATGAGGTTATAATTATTACATATTTCTCATTCCCTAGATTAAAGATCCTGATGGCCAGGGCCTGGGTCACTGTTCGGATACCAGCCCTTAGCAGAGTCTATAAGAGTTCAGCGAGTGTCCCAGGAAAGGGGAAATGCTCCTTTGGAGAGAGATAAACAAAGTGTGTAGTTGTTGTTCTTGTTTGTTCTTGTGGTTTTGTGGGTTTGTTTATGTGTAGGGGGGGTGTTTGTTTATTTTTTAATTTTTATGACCACAAAATGTCAATACAAAATATGAAGACAAATTCCTATAGTTCTCAACAGTAGCCTCACCTTGGAAACCGGCTGGTGAGTTTTAAAAATTCTGGCGACTTCCACGCAGCCCCTGAGATTTCAATGAAATTCTGCAATACGACCCAGGCACTGAGGTTTCTGAAGCTTGCTAGAGGCCCCAGTGTGCAGGCAAGCCCAAGAAGCACGGTTTATGCCCAGTTCTCAAAGGTTTCCCATCACAGTGCCAAGAGCAATGTCCCCGATTATAGGATTAACACACTTAAGAACACATCAGTATTAGTTATTGGTCAAATATACCATTTGCCATGCTGACAAATGGCTATATTCATTGATATGTTATTTGCAAAAATACTCTTGAGTTTGAGTACATGGCCCCTTTTCTGATAAATTCATTACATTCTCTTGAAGAAAAGCCAAGTTCTCTGTGTCCTTGTTAAGTGCCTTCCTTCTGTGAAGCAGAAACAGCCCTGGCCTCTGCGGAGCCCCTCCTCCTGGCTCATTAAACTTTGGTGCGTGGGCCTCACTTCTTCCTCTGGGCTCAGCCAGGGAGGCTGCTGTGGATGGCCTTGGAGGCTCTGGGAGGGCAAAGCCTACCTCATGGGGTCTCTGCTGCCCCGACTTTTGCCAAACCATCTGTTTTAGCTGATTTGTCTGTTCTTAATAGTAAGGAAAAAATATTAGAGCTCAAAATGGTCGAAAGCATAACCTTTTGCTGGAAGGGAGTGACCAGCAGCAATCAGCATCAACACCCATCCGCGAACATTGATAATATCCCCCTCTCTCTTCTAACCCCAATGTTAGTGCATCAGGCTGCATACACAGGGAAGAAAACACAATCATCAAAGTTCACAACTGTTTTTGCACTCTTAAAGGATTAGAACAGCTTTAGGAGCATAGTAATTTTAGGCCTGGTTTATAATGTTTGCTAAGATACTGTTATTTTCCTTTTTTGCCTCTTCTACTGAAAAAAGAAAAAAGTAACTTGAAATTGAAAAAAAAATACACTCCAAGTGTGTATTTCTGATTACAAATAGCTATACACCAAATTGAATAAAATAGGCTTGACTACTTTCTAGTATTAGTTGTCTCTTAGTGAGTGTCTTAGTCATCTTTTCATTGCTGTGACTAAAAGACCTGAGCAGCACAATTGTAGGGGAGGAGAAGTTTACCTGAGGACTCCCAGTTTCATGTCGCAGTCCACAGAAGGCTGGCTCCATTCCTTGGGACTCAAGGTGAGGCAGAACATCATGGCAGAAGAGTGTGGCAGAGGGAGGCAGCTCACATGGTGATCAGAAAGCAGAGAGAGATTCCACTCGACAGGTACAACATATGTACCCACAAAGGCACACCCCCAATGCCCACCTGCTCCAGCCACCCTTACCTGCCTTCAGTTTCCCTCAGTCAATATTATCAGGAGATGAATGACTGATTGGGTTAAGGCTCTCATAACCCAAGCATTTCTCCTCTAAACCTTCTTGCATTGTCTCACACGTGAGCTTTTGGGGGACACCTCACATCCAAACCATATCAGTGACAAATGTGGAGGTGTAGAGCAATGTGTATTTATCACCTCCATTTCTGTGGATCAGGAACCAGGGACAGCTTAGCAGATCCTCTACTCTGGGCCTCATAAGGCTGTAATCAAATTGTTAGGGGACTGAGGGGGCTCCCCTGGGGAAGAATCCACTCCCATACTAACTCATTCATTGTCTTGCAGTAGGACTAATGTCCCTGGCTTCTTGCTGGTTGTCAGCTGCAAACAGAGCCTCCCCCACCCAGCTTTTCGCCATGTGGACCTCCTAGCGTGTCCACCTACTTCTTTAAAACCAGCTGGGAAGAGGGTTTCTATCACAAGCCTACCCACAAGACAGAGTGGATACACGTGGTCCGTGGGATGGTTCCACTCATAACTTTCTGACTGTATGACAGCGGGAAAGCCTTCAGTAGAAGCAGCACCTTCAGGTTTGCATTTTGACTGCTTCCTGAGCCAGCGACACACAGCCCAGTCCTTTCTGGTGATGCTGGGCATTATCCACAGCTCCCCTGAGTCACAGGGTCAAAGGGTGAACAACCGGAACCGTGCAGGGGGCTGGGTTGTTCAGTCAGTGCATTTTTAACTTAAAACTTCCGATGGGTTTATTGAGGCGGAACCCGACTGTAAGTCAAGGAGCAGCTGCAAAATAATGTAACCCCAGGAGTGACATGTTACCTGTGGACATTTGATCAGTCAGAAGAAAGCCACAGCTTCCACCCAAACTCAAGGGAAGAGACAACAGGGATGTGGACATCAGCAGGAAAGAGCATGCGGAGGCACGGAGAGTCCTGCGCTGTCCTCCCTTTGCATCGCATGACTCGGGGTAGTTCCAGGAGGAGGAGGTGAGCCCGCCCATTCCACAGTCCAAGACAACTGGTTCTGAATGGAGCCCCTTCGGCCACACTTCCTGAGATTGGGAGGAGAACTAACTGGAGAATGTAGTTAGAGTTCTGTGAGTCCTTTGCTAAGAAAAGTATTTAAACTAGGAAATATCTGGATAAGCTTAAGAACATTGTCCGGGCACAGCCTCAGTCTAAGTGGGATATTTTGTTTTTGTTTTTTTCCAAGGGTTCAGTAAAAGTATTTGCATAGTATTTAAGATGGCTAATTAACTCAAAAGACCACCTGGTGGCATAAAACTTTGACACAGGGAGAGATGCTATTTCAGCTAAGTGATTGGAACAGGTGCTATGTGAATACACAGCGAATTCCAATGAACCAAGATATGTAGGGTCCTACCAGTGATGAGGGACTTGACCACAGTCACAGAGTTAAGAGCTCAGGATTTGGTCTGCATGTGTTACAGGACAGGAAGCTTGCCTTGCATGACTGTGTGTGTGTGTGTGTGTATACAGATTGTCCTCAACTTATATCCCAACAAATTCATCATTAAGTTTAAAACATCACAAGTTGAAAGCGCATTTACCCCGCCACACCTGCCGACCCTTGTCTCTCAGCCACGCAGCACACCACAGAGGGCTGGTTGTCCACCTCAGGCCTGTGTGGCTGCAGGGAACTGGGCTCAGCGGTGAGGCCCAGCATAGGGAGAGTATCAGACCACATATGGCTAGCTGGGGAGAAGACCAAGTTCAAAGTACAGTTTCCTCTTACTTAATATGCATCCTAATCAAAAGATCTGAAGTCAAACCACCAAGAGACCAGAACTATGCCTGTGTGTGTGTGTGTGTGTGTGTGTGTATTCACACACATGGCCACACACATACATATCCCATTTGATTTCCAAATAAATTTTCAGCTCCATTTGAAACATGAGGAAACTGAATTTCATAAAGGTAAAGTTATTTTCCAAAATCTATAAACTGAACAGGACGAACCTAAATGCAGAGTTGCTTAAATCAGATTTAGAGTCTGACTTAAACGTAGCACTTTCTCCATTGCGCCAAGCCAACTTCCCAGTGCTGGGGAGACCTCAGCAGTGATTCTACACAGGGAAGAGGTGTAGCAAGCTACAGAACAATGACGTCCCAGACACCCACCAGCAGCTGTGTCACACCATCACTGCCATCTTTGAGATTCACACTGCCACAGTGAAAGGGGGCAGTGGGCATCCACTGGCAGGTGGACACCGTGAGTTTCAGATCCTTACAGTCGCTTATCAGACACCAGCAGCCATTCCTCAAGCAGCCTAATGTCAGACTGAGAAATCTCACTGGACGATTGCATAGGAAGAAGGAAGAAATGAAAAGGAAGTGTTATACCGATACGGAGACCTCAAATAACTCTCAGACCACACGTTGCTATTCCAATTAAGCCTTTATTGATGGCCAGCTGCGGACACTCTACTCTCAAAAAGCAAGATCATCAGAGTGACACGCCCCCTTCAGTTTGGCCTCATATTTAAGCCAAAAAAAAAAAAAAAAAAAAAACACAAAAAGAACGTGAGGGGGTTTAGCCAATGCAAGCAAGCCAAGTTATAGAAGCAGGAGATGGCAGTCAGGTGGCGGGATCTCAGCCAATCAGAATAAGCCCAGTTACCCCAGTGACAGAAAAGGAGCCCAGTTAGATAGTTCCGTGTTCTTGAGGGTTTCCACCACAAAAGGAAATAACAGCTTCCTCAGTCCTGACCTTTCTAGTTGGCATGGCTGTTTCACAAAACAGAGTCACTAGAGTCAAGACTTCTGTCTCGTCACAGAAGCATGCTGTCAACCATTCCATTTGCCAGTTCCTTCAGGGACACCAAGGTATGATTCATTCTTCCTCATAACAGTCTGAAGGAGTGGGCATTTTCCTCCCTTTACCACTGAGGAGATTAAATTCCAGAAGAGGTAAGAAATTTTCTAAGTAACAAGCTGTAGAAATGGATCCAACCCGAGTCTATGTGACACCACGGTCTCTGACCATTCTAGCTTACCAGGCTGTCTAGAGCCGGAGCCAAGTGCAAAGCTCTTGGTCACCTTACTCCTAACTGCTGACAAATCCCTTGCCTTCCATGGAACACCAGGTAGATTATCTCCTTTTCCTTTCCCTGGTATTGAAGGCAGCCACAATTCTTACAGTAGAAACTAGATACATGGATTATACTAGTCAACATGGATTACACTAGTCAAAGCAATAGAGAACAAACTTTTTTTCTCCCCTTTTCTTTAAGCCATAAAAAAAATGAGAATATAATTGTCTATAATTTGCTTTCCAGGAATTCAAAGCATCTCAGAGAATTAATACTGAATACAATATATTTCACAACTACAATATAAGAAAATCTGACTCCTGTGTGCATTTGGACTTCAATCTTTCTAAATTTCCCCCACCCCATACAGCACAGGCAAGACTTGGTAGAGGTCTATTGGCACCAAACATACAAATAGAATTTTAGACAGTATAAACTGTTCCTAAACTTGAAGCATTTATAATGTTGTTAGAAAGTTGGGTAGATTAGAGGTTAAAACACATACCTATACAAATGTCCCAAGAGAAAATGTGTCCATTCGCTTTTTCCAGAAGTAGCAAGACTATCTGAGAAAGCATCACAGAGCAGGAGGGTTTTGACAAGGATTAAAGAACATGATTCAGCACAGAGAACATCTACCTACCTATGGGGATGATTAGGCCAAGGTCCTTGCAACTTCAGAGGACAATGATAGGATTTAATGGCTCATCAGAAGGGACTTTAATGAAGGGATCACTGTGGAGTTAAGGAAAGGATTATGGGGACCAGGGAGAAGCAGTTTCCACACCTAGACTGATTCGGCAAAAGGAAGGAATCCCGGCACAGAGGCCCAGGGAGGGCTGCATCCTCCCCAGGAGCCATGGATGTGGAGGAAGTAACTGCTGCTAACTCCTTGCCACCAAAGCAGAATGGGACCTGTCAATCAGCCAGCACCTACCACAGCTCCACCCACAGGGAAAGCTGGGCCAGAAGGAGGAGCCTCTTGGGAGTGGGAGAGGAGGGCAGAGAGTCGGCCCAGAAGGTGGAAGTGGGGTCAAACACCACAGGGAATGGTTGGCCTTTTTTCTCTACATGTTAAGGAAGGTCAGGAGACTTAAAAGAAAAAGTCAAAAAGGAAATACAACTTTTCCCAACCTGACACCTACAGGAAAGTCTAAGAACAGGCCCACTTGCAGGGCAGATAGCATCCCACAGTGACCCTCGGGACTCTGGCAGAGGCCGTCCACACTCCTCCCCAAGTCCAGGCAGTCCCCCAGAGCTGCTGCTTGACCTTTCGAATTTCTAATAGATCAATACCAAGATGACCAGACCACTGTTGCTGTCACTCAGAGACCTTAGGTGTCCGTGGATGCCAGCTCTCCTGAACCAAACTCCAGTCGCGCTCCTCTGAGCTCCGTCCGGCAGGAGGCCTCCGCCTTGGGCTGTGGAGCTCAGTTCCAGCAAAGACTCCTGCTCGTCAATTCAGCAAGACTTCTCCCCCATCAGCTCCTTAGTGACGCTGTCTCTGCTGTTCGCTCCCTCTGCTTGTGGCTAGGATCCCCAGCTGTCTGCGGTATTCAGGGTTGAGCTCCTTCCAGACCGGAAGCCTCTTTCCTCCACTGCAATCATCTGAATACAACCTACCTCACCATTTTTAACCAGGATTCAGTGAATTTTTTTTTTTCTTTTACCCAGATGCTAAGACAAGATCAGACCAGAGTCACCAAGAAGCACAGCTCCCTGCTCCTGGAGCCTCGGGAGACGTGACCATCTCTGCAGCAGGGGCACAGGCCACGGCCAAGCTCAACACGTGCACTGGTAGATGCACCCCCAAAGGATTATCTCAAGGTCACAGGCAGCAAACTCCCAGGGAATTCACTGTGAAGAGAGTCCAGCCACAAAGGTCAGGTGTGCCCTGCAGCCATGATGTCCCACAGCTGATCCCGTGACATGACTACAGCTCCTACCCCTGTGTCCTGGTCTCCAGTCCAATTCTCCAGTTTTCAGTTGATTCTATAAGCAGCCTCTATTATTTTTTATTGATTTTTAAAAAATAAATGACAGCAAAATGCATTACAATTCTTATTACACATCTACCGCACAATTTTTCATATCTCTGGTTGTATATAAAGTATGTTGACACCAATTCGAGTCTTCATACATGTACTTTGGATAATGATGTCTATCACATTCCACCATTCCTGCTAACCCCCTGCCCTCTCCCTTTCCCTCCCACCCCTCTGCCCTATCTAGTATTCATCTATTCCTCCCATGTCCCCCTCTCAACTCCACTATGAGTCAGCCTCCTTATATCAGAGAAAGCATTCCGCATTTGTTTTCACTTAGCATTATCTTCTCCAACACCATCCATTTACCTGCAAATGCCATTTTATTCTCTTTTAGTGCTGAGTAATATTCCATTGTGTATATATGCCACATTTTTTAATCCATTCATCCACTGAGGGGCATCTAGGTTGGCTTCACAGTTTAGCTATTGTGAATTGTGCTGCTATAAACACTGATGTGGCTGTTCCCTGTAGTATGCTGTTTTTAAGTCTTTGGGGTATAAACCGAGGAGAGGGATAGCTGGGTCAAATGGTGGTTCCATTCCCAGATTTCCAAGCCTCTATTATTTGAGTAAATTTTATTTGTAGTTAACAGCCAACATCAGTTTCTCCTGTTTCCAACCCAGAAGCCTGATTTATAGGCTTTATCATTACCCAGTTTTTATTTTATTTTGTTAAAATTAAATAATTTTAAACATATAAAAGGAAGGTACGTTAGTTCCCTAGGACTGCTGTAACAAATGACCATAAAGCATGTTGATTAAAACAACAGAAGGCGTTTTCTTGCAGTTCTGGAAGCTAAATTCCAAAACCCAGGTGTTGGCCAGGAGAAGCTTTTCCCCAGCTCTCTCCTGGCTGCTCCTGTTGACTGGCAATCTTGCCCTCCCTTGGCTTGCAGGTACATCATCCCGTCTCTGCTTCTAGTTTCCGTGTGACTGTTCAGGTTCTCCCTGCATAAGGGCACCAGTCTCTGGACTAGGACCCACCTTGTCCAGTACGGCCTCCTCTTAACTTGCTTGCACCTTCAAAGACCCATTTCTACATCCCCAGCTGTGAACATACCTTTTGAGGGGACACAACTCAGCCCACACCAGAAACTATTTATCATGTGCCCCCAGAGCTAAAGCCAAAGAGAATCAGGTTGGTGTGGAAAGTTAGCATAAGAAGACTGTGGAGATCCAAGGGGGGGTGCAGAGGCCGTGTGAGGAAAGGACCGGCCAGCGCTGGGCACCAGGAGTGGCCACTTCCATGCTGTGGAAGGTGGAGTCTTTAAGGAAACTCGGCTTCCTAAGGGATTTCAGTTCCTATGGGAAGGGAGGGAACTAAAATTAAAAGGATAGAGAGGTCAGGAGTTCTATGAAAGTAACCAAAGTCAGAGTTAGATTGACACCGGAAAGAAGAGAGGCCAAAGCTACGGAACAATTAAATAGAAATATCCCAAAGCCTGTGTGTGTGTGTGTGTGTGTGTGTGTGTGTGTGTGTGTGTGTGAGCGTGCACACAGCAGTTCCCATAGAAAATCAAAGCTGTAGGGCTTAGTAAAAATGTGAATGTAGTTTTAATAAGTCACTAAATAAATACATTCTCATGAATTACTCTCAGTTTTGAGCAGAAAATCAGTCTCGAGATAATTGTCCACAAACAGAAGGGGCCAAGGAACAACCCCAGGCGCTAACTTTATAAAATTGGGGAAACTATAAAGGATCAAACTCTGTCCTGGGGATTACTCATACTTGAAGTGGCTGTTGCTTCGGTCTTCGGTCTTCCTTCATTTCCTTTTGATGTCTCCACAAGTCAGTGACAGCAGAAGCATTTCGGCTGAGGCAGCACTTTCCCCCCAGGTGATCCCATGACGCTGAGGGGATGTGGGGAACTTCCCGCGCTCCAAGCTATGCAGGCGGGACTTTATTTTCAAGTGCCTTAATCCAAGGCAGGCATAGCATAAACTACGGGGCACGGAATAGGAATGAGAAATAAACTATTCCAAACGGTTAAAGTAAAAACTCGAGAGCCCAAAAGCATGGTCACTTGGAGTCCCAGGCTGGTTGCATGAGGTTAGAACGAGTACTCATTCTGTCCCATTGAGTGCTTTTCCTTATTATCATCCTACTTCTTTCCCGTCTGCTCCTCTAATATTACTCAGTTCTGCAGGTTTTGTTCCTGACTCTCCATCAGTTTATTCCTCCTCCTTTCCTCTCACCCAACACCCGACCAGTCGAGTCTGCAGATCCCTCTTCTCAGCCTCCTGGCCACCATTCCCACTGGCATCCCCCCAGCTCCACTGCTACTTCCTGGGAGGTCGCACTATCTCCTAGGGACCTCCCAGCCTCCGAGGTCCTGCTGACCCTCTGCACCCCTGTTACCACAGAGCACCCACCGCTCGGAACTTCAATGTCCTTTCCCTTCCTTGCTTCCAAGTCCCATAAAGATGCCTCAACCCAGCCTTCCCCCGAGGGCTATCCCAATCTGCTTTTCTAGAAGCATCCCTCATTATTGCCTCGGAGCACCTGTTCTAGTCAGCTCTTCCATCTCTGTGACCAAAAGACCTGAGCAGAATGATGGAGAGGAGAAAAGGTTTTCTTGGCCCCCAGTTTGAGAGATCTCCTCTGTACATGGCTGACTGTGTGGGTCTGGGCCAGAAGTGAGACAGAACAGTATGGCAGAAGAATAATAGCTCAGGACATGGTAATCAGGAAGCAGAAAGAGTTCTACTCGCCAGCAACAAAAGGCACACCTCCAGTGACCACCTCCTCCAGCCACACCCTGCCTGCTTACAGTCACCACCCTTTGAATCCATATCAGTGGGTTAATTGGATCAACCCACCAGTTAGGCTATATCTGATCTGTCATAAACTTCTCATTTCACCTCTGAAAATTCTTACATTGTCTCACACATGAGCTTTTGGGGGATAACTCAGATCCAAATCCTAATAGCACCCTGCACCTCATCGCTTTGCTCAGTTCCTAACTATTTTGCCTTATTATCCTTCTGTCTGTCCCAAATCTCATTTTCTCTCTGCCTATTAGCAAAGCCCACGCATTCCTTGAAGGTCAATATCAAAGGTCATTTTTTTTCACAAACCCGTCCTTACTGCACTCCCAATGAGATCTGAATATTTCTCTCTGAATCTCTTGAATGTCACTTGAACCATCTCCAGGCCTGGGGAAGAGTTGATTGCCTATTTGCTCACTTCGTATTTCAGTCTACTCTAGTCAAGCAGGCGGGAGGGTCGAGGCCACGTCTTATTTATCTTTGCATTTCCAGAATGTACGCCAGTGAAAAGTGCTCTAATTGAATTGAATCTGCTCGTCTCTCAGAGAAACGGAAATTTAAGTAAATGAAGGACGGTGGCTTTTGCGGATGCCTGCCACAAAGTGTAACTTAGATTCAAAATCACCCTCACTTCTATAGATATAAATAGATCCGTCCCTTTGTCTGATAAGAGAAACTATTACTCCACTGATCACCAAAATGAAACTAGTGACTACTATCAAACTCCTTGAAATGGCCTTATATGAGGTAGAAAACCACAGGGCAGCATTTTCCAAGACATGTCCTAAACACACTGCTGCAATAATTGAAAACCACATTTTTGCCTCCTTAGTTAAGAGGGAAAAAAAAGTTTGTCAACTTGCAGCAATATATAACTTGCTTCTGTAAAATCTCAAGCCCCTAAAAATACCACTCAGAATAGCTCAGCATTTGTCCCAGCTGCCAGTAATTCAGGATCATGTCAATAAGAAACTGTGTGATCTTTTACCTGATTATTTGAACAGTTCCAAGGGCATTATTCCTCCCCAAAAAATTTTGTGAAGAAAATGGTTCAAAACTTCCATCGAGACATTCTATAAGATGCAGTCTTTTAAAATGGACAACTTCTTGCAGTAACATGAAAAATCTTCTCGAAAAAGAGGGGCTGGGAAGCCTGGGGAGATGAGTGATGCTCTTGCTCTGGACCTAATTGCCTGGCTGCAATCTCATTTTCCATCACACTTTATTTAACTTTTCTTTACTTATATCACATAAATTAACTCAGCAGTCATGCAGAATAATTTTTGCTTCATTTGGATCTAAATTAATGAGCGTGATCACAAAGCCATGTGTACAATTTCAATGAAGATGCACTATAATTATTCTATTGTACGGGTGAGCATTTCAGCCATGTATTAATGTATTTTGAATTCGTAATATGTGATGCTTTTGTGGCCTTCTGCCATCACACCCTACTGAAAAATGTCCCTCCAGTTCAAAATGCTCAAATAAATTATTGAACATAAAAGGAAGAAAAGAGAGAATTCAGAAATTAAAAAAAAAGAAATGACAAAGAGAGGAACTCGTTTCCTCATATAAATTTTATTTCCAAACCGCTTCATTAAGTAGTGCATTACGTAGGATAACAATAGATCATTTTTTTCTCTCTCTCAGCATCCAAGTGAGGGGTTTCACAGAAGGGGAACACAGGGCATTTGAGCATATGTAAGAAACGGAGAGGAGAAATCACAGAAGAACTCGGGCACTTACGTCTGCACTCAGTCGTGAGTTTGGCTGGTAAGTATCAGCTTGAGACCATGAATTACTCCTGCCCAAGCCATAGAGTTCACGGAGCCCTGCTCAGGAAACATTACACTCTTAGGGCAGGCAATTATAGATCTTTAGGATTAATCCCCAACAAGACAATGATTTAGAAATAGACACATTCTCTTTTCAAGAGCGTTTAGTCATAAAAGTAATTTTTCCTTCTGCACCCTTGAGGCCTTCTCACCCCCTCTTCCTCTCTTCCGTTCAAGGTATAAAGCCACGCTCCCACCTGCTAGCACTCACAGACCAATAACTTTAATTTTTGGCACTTATTTACAGGCTGAATAGAACCATCCACACCTGCTTTCCCCCTAATTAGCTGGCTATCTGAAGGCTGCAGATTGCAGGCTGCCAGCTTCCTGAACCAAGAGGAAGATCATTTAGTCGCTGATGGGAGCGAACTGGAGGTGGGGGAAGGAGGAAAGGAGGAAATGTCTTCTTTTAGAGAATCTAGAGAGGAAAACCTTAGCACAAAAGGTAGCCAGAAAGATGAGCAGCGACCCTAGCTCCCAGGGACACGGTCATTCCTACTCAAAAAGCACCCGAAATCGTCCATGGTGCCCAACTCTCTTGCCAGGTCATTGCTTGAAGAGTAGCTGTGTGTCACACGACCAAGGTGACAAACGTGAACCCCTTAGGTAAAGGACTGGGCTGGAGTCAGAAATCCCTAGGCTCTTGACTTTGCCCTGGACTTTGCCACTGGAATCTAGAGAAGTCCCATAATTCAGCAGCCTCCGGGGGTTCTCATCAGTCCCACGGGACAGGACATGAAACAGACAATGCAATCTCCAGATTTCTCTTTAGTTTTCACATGCTACTGTCATTCAGCTCCTTTTTGCAACACAAACCATCTCTGGAAACGCCCATGAGGGGAAGGGGAAAACATAATGAAAATAAATAGTGAGCTATAAAAATTAATCTCTTCCCACACACCTGGAAGTTCGAAAAAGTCCCAAACCACAGCAGGTGAATTTTAGAGCTAAGAAGAGACTTCAGTGATCACCGGCTTCAACCTTCTCAGGTTACAGATAAGAAAACCAAGAGCAGAGATGGCTGGCGGATTTGTCCCAACTCAACAGAGCGCGGCCAAGAGTAGAGATCAAGTTCAGTTGCGTCTTGGGACAAAGAACAGGTGGATTTGTAGTAAAATAACCTGTGGTTGCTTGCACATGTTCATCTTCAGTTTGCATCAGAATGAAAATACACTGATTAGAAAATAAGGGCCTGCTTCCTGCTAAGGTTGAGCTGCAGTTTTCTTTTTCCTTGCCTGAGTTTACATCCCTTATGTAGGCTATGGCTCCTCAGTGTAAGGTGGAAGAAATAATAAGGAACTCCCCAAAGACCCTTCAAGATGAGTACTAGACCCGCAAAAATCTGTATATTTCAGACATACATTTGTTCCTCACCTGACAGTGGGGATACATCTCAATAAACCCTTCCCACACTGAAAATATCGTAAGTCAAAAATGCATTTAAAACACCTAACCTACCAAAACTCATAGCTTAACTCACCCTAGACACATCAGCCTGTAGTTGAGCAAAGTGATCCAATAAAAACCTATTTTATAATAAAGTGTTGAATACCTTATGTAACCTGTTGAACCGATACTGAAAGTGAAAAGAGGGATGATTATATAGGTGCCATCTTGTACCAATGTAAATTTGAGAGATCCTGTTGCCCAGAAAGTATTTCTCATGGAAATTAACATCAGGAGAGCTAAAAACCATTACATTACCAGGAACACCATTGCCACAGATGTTTTTAGAATTGATTGTATATCTTTGTAAACTTGCATAACAAGGTGTTAAAGACATTCCCTTTGTTCTCATGGACCTACTGGGACCATGGACTTCCCTGGGAATCCCCTGAGACCCTCACATTCGTGAGTTTTATTGAGATGTGGATGCAGGGCTAATGTTAAGGCTTACTCGGTAAAAGCAAATTTGTCTTTACTTCTACAAGACTCCAGTCTTGTAGAATGATCATTTCAAACTCTGCCCACGTGTCTCCAGAAAAGAGTGATCAGGAGTCGAATTCTGGAGTCTGATTACCTGAGTCGAGTCTGGGCTCTGCTCCGTGATGTAACCTCGGGCAAGCAAGCAGCTTCACCTCACTCGGCTTCAATCTGCTCATCCCTCAAGTGAAAATCAGGCGTTATACGTAAAAGTCTAACAGTGATATCTGGCATGTAATCATTGCTCAGCACTCGCTTATCATTTTTGCTATATGATCAAAATCATTACCCCTAACACCCTATGTATTTTATGTCAGTTAATCCTCGTGACAATCCAAGGAGGAACTTACTAGTTCTGTGACCATCGAACACATCACGAAACCCTGTGGTGTCATCATAGAATGCCTGAGGTTGAAAAAAGTTCTATCTACAAATGACAAGACTCTACTATCCCCACCCTCCAGAAACAAGCCGCCTGCAAACACCCTTATTCTGTTGACTCCAGCGGGATTCCCTGGTACCTCCACACAGAGCCCTGGAATCGCCTTTGATGTGCTGCTCACCAGGACACCCAGCCGCTCCTCTTCTGAAACACTCTGGCCCCCTTCCCACCCTTTCATTCTGACTCCTGCCCTCGGGACTCGGGGCCTTATCATCTCAACATCACGTGGCTGCACACTTTACAACTGCTGTCTTTCCGTTTTAAAAACATACACATGTTTTGGAGATGGAGCCCTGCCTGCCTTCAGGTCCGAAATTCAGAAAGAGCTTAAGCCTCACGCTTTTCTCAATTTCCGTCATTCTCCCCAAACACAATAAAATAAAAGAGAGAGAAAGAAAATGAAGCAGAAATACTTCTGTCCCAAAGACACCCACATCAGCGCTGCGGTGTCACACGGAAAGAGCTTCGGAAATAAGCCAGCTGGTCCGATTAGGAAGATAAATTCCACCCCCACCTGAGTCACACTTGTAGAGACTCACTGGCTTGTTTTCGAGGGACGTGAGGCGGCAGGGGATGTTGAGTGAAATGAATCAACTTCTCTTCTCCAATTTGATCTTCATTGTAGTGGTGGCTCCTGTAAGACCGATTATGCGCCGAGATATCAATAGACCTTTTTGTTGTTGTTTTGGTCTATAGCTCTAAGAAGTAAACAAGCAAAGAGAAAAATTGATCTCAGTTCTCCTTGGGGATTTGTCGGTCTCCATTTGGCTAAGATAAACCTCCACTTCAATTTTTTTCATTCTGTAAACTCTCAGTTGTGACAAAATGAGAAAGAGCACGGTTCCCTGGCTCCTAAGCTGGGGAGAGACTTGGGAACCGAGGCTCAGTGAACTCACGACTCCAGGGTAGCCACAAGGGGTAAACCACAGCCACCAATCCAGTGGACCAAGTCCTGCTTAATCTTCTTGGAACGTATCTCAGGCCCAGAGATATCAGTACTGTTCCCTTGTATCAAACCACACATCAGCTACAGAGAGGCTCCCCAGCGTCCGCAGCACCCATCCCACACCTCAGAGAGGTGTTTTTCTTTGTTCATCTTCAAACCTCAGATTTTGAAAGATGACCCTCTCACAAGGACCTGCCTGTATTTGAAGACTAATGGGCCCTTTGGATATTAATGACCTTGAACCTGTACAGCACTTTCAGGTTTCAGAAGGCTTTTAACGGAACTTTTCATTTATGCTCAGCACATTTTTGTGGTCCAAGAGTAAATTGTGAATCTTTCCAAATATCGGGGTGAACCAAAACCATTTCTCCCGGATTTGAGACTTAAACAAGAGAAGGAATGAAAACGTGGGAGATAACAAAGATGAATATAATTTTGTGCTTAAGAAGACCCTGAAAAATTGACACTTTATTTGAAAATACGTTACTCGCAAAGTTTTCATGATTGATGCATTTAATTTTTAAGACGATATAGTCAGACAATAACCATACAATGATTACTGAAATTGTTTAGCCTTTCCAAGCTAAGTCAATGTTTAAGAAGCAAAGAAAATCCTATGAGTGACCCAAATAGAGTCAAAAAAGAGAATAAAATGGTTGATTTTCCAGACTTAGTGACAACCTCTTAAATATATTTCATTTTCACAGAGTCTGCTGAGGGATGAAGAAAAGGCCAGAAGGAATCTCCCTGATGCACCTCCAGGCCACTGGTGATCCATAACATCCTGTCCAGATCTGGGCTGACACCTTCAGAGGTTGCTGTGCCTCTGATATCCCTTCATTATCGTAGATAGGCTTTTGAAAACTGGTTGACGCGGTTTCAGCGGTTGACTCCGACAAGTGTCTATCAAAGCTTCCCAAAGTGTAATATTTCTAAACCCACACACATGTCTTGCAAAAGATGAAGATAAGAACCAGAAGCAAGAAGGCAGGACCCTCTAGACCAGGCCATGCACAGGGCCTGAGGCAGCAAGCTGAGGCTTGGTGGCCTGTTAGGCTTCATCCCTTGGTCAAAGTCTGGATGTCTGTTTCGTCCTGTGGTGGGAGGATGGAACCTTCCCGGAGCCTCCTGTGAGGTCTTAGTTCAAACCTATCCAATATGATAAGAGCCCGTTCTCCCCGTTCTGCTTGTAAAAAGTGGGTGCTGACTATGCTATGGATCTCCAAGAAGAGGAACCCAGTAGACAGAAAATCAGAGAGGAAAAGATGACTCCAGATATTCATCCCACTCCCTCTCTGCAGCGTCACCCCAGGCTAGCTCTGTCCCTAGACAGAAGGCCACAGCTCAAGCCACGCGGCCCTCTCCGTGCAGCTCTCTCTCGTTGGGGACACTGGATTCTATCATGTGGCTTCTCTACAATTTGAGCACACTGTCATAAATTGTCCTTTTGTTAAGACTGTTCAAATTGCCCAATTTCCTTCCAGAACTGTGAATGGCACGTGGTCTGTATTCCACGGCTGCTCTGAGTCAAATCAAGAAGAGCAGAGCAGAGCTGCAGATCCAGTGTCAACTAAAGGAAACCACGCAGAGGCCCAGTGTCCCCACTCGAGAAAATAGCAGTGAGTGGCCTCTGCAAGCCACGAGGTACCCATGTCCTTCTCCAAAGGTGGGACTGCACTCCACCCTCCAGGGTAGAAAGCATGGTCTGACTTTTTTGTTTTAAATAAATGACACACAAAATAACTCTAAATAAATGTCTTTAACAGTAATTTAGTAGGAATAAATTCCAGGTAGCAAACATAAAACGTGCATTCTAATAGCAATCTTTAGAATTCTAGAATATTTTCTCAAACTAGTACCAAAGTACTTTAAAACATTTCAGAAAGAAAGATAGAATGAATCTTAAAGTCCCCACTACACACACACACACACACACACACACACACACACACAAGTGTCCCTTGTCCGTTAGATCTTTCTTTCAAGCCACTGTATCTATATAGGCAGAGACACTTTCAACACCACTTGAGAACTGAGAAAGCCGGGACACAGAGAGTCGGCACAGCTGAACTTTGCTAAGAATACACATCCACCAAAGGTCACCCCACTCCTCCTAGAATTCCTGCCTCTTCGCTCACACGCCTGAAAACTTAGGAACACCATCCCTCCAGGAGAACATGAACTAATTCCTGATAGAAGTGGTCCTCTGACCCACGACGCTGATGCACTCATTTCACACCAACTCGCTAGTAACCCATTTGGTCCCAACCCAAGATGCAGCCCTGCGTTCCAGCCCCAAATAAATCCCCCTACACTTCCCATTCCTTCCGTGGGATTGGACTAATTAGAGTGAGTACACTGGAGAGAGAGCAGTGGTTTGAAAACATCGCCTGAGGGATACAAAAGTTGTTTTATTTTGTAATTAGGCATTTCTGTCCCGGGGGCATTTTATAGTCGTGGTTTGAAATAACAACCTATTATTTTATTACAATTTTCTATTTTTTTGCACATTAAAATATTTAGAACACGTTTCTAGCTGAGTTTTATTCATCATCATGCCAGGAAGCTCTGAGTGTTTTGGATGATGGAATTATCTTTGAGGGCTTCCCTTTAGTGTTATTTCTTCCTTGTCGTCTCCATGCTCTCCGTGTTTGGAACCAGAACTGAAATAGAAAGTGGAAATTGAATATTGTGTCCATTTGTAAAGGTGACCTACACACGGGGATAAAGTGAGCTCTGTCCATGTATCTCCTTTCCCCTGATCGGCACTCAGTGCTCCATGACGCACATGATGCTGTCGATGCGTAATGCTTCATTACCCAGAGACAGAGATGCCCAGTCCACCCAGCAAGCACAGAAGTAACCGTTCAAAAATAATCGACATTCAGTAATGCCCTTGTTGGGCAATTGGGTTCCATCTCCCTCCTAAAGGGCCTAATCACCGCCAAGCTGTGTGTGTGTGCTAGCACGCCCATCTACGAAGAGGAGGGCAGAATGATGAAGTTGTAGAAAGAGGAGGATCATCTAATTCCTGAATACAGGACAGGGATAACTCCACCACGTCCATCCACTCTCTGCTTCAATGTCCCGCTGCCGAGGCACTGACCACCACAGCACCCATCCTGGTGTTCTTACATAGGAACAAAATGTTTCTCCTTAACTTGTTTTTTCCTTCAGGGGAGACCAGAAAAATCCTAACCCTTTTCATAGATAGCAATCCCACAAATGTCCCAAAGAGTTATCAAGTCCACTGTAGTGAATGGCTTCATTGGTTGCTAGACAGACTCCATCCAATGCCCTTCTTCTGTAACTATCTCATTTTCCTCCAGGACCCCACCTTCCTCACTCCTGATCCTGTCCCTGTTCTTAGGAATTCGGGGCTTATGCAGCTAGAATGGGTATATGGCACATACCAGCCAAAAAAATTAAAAATTTCTGTTCCAGTACTTCAATTCTAGGTGGGCTTTTTGATGAAAGCTAGATCTAAGAGATCGACTTCTGGGTTTTTTTTTAACTAACAAATATAAATAGTAGATATTTATGGGATATGAGCTGATATGCACACATATCCATATGTATTATGATATATGTATGCACTGTGGAGTGATTCCATCAAGCTAATTAACATGCCGATAACTTCACACACTTAATTTGTTTCTGTGGTGCACACGTTTAACATCTACCCTATTAGAAGCTTTAAAGTACACAATATTATTATTAACTATAAATCCCCAAGCTATACGATAGATCTGTGAACTTATTCCTCCCAGGTACCTGAAACTTTGTACCCTTTGGGCAGCATCTCTCCCTTCCCCCTCCACCCCCAGCCCCTGGTAACCACAATCCTATTCTGCATTTGAGTTCAGCGTTTTAGATCCACATGTAAGTGTGGTACTTGTCTTTCTGAGTCTGGCTTATTTCCCTTAACACGGTGATCTGCAGTGTCACCCATGTTGCTGCAGATGCCCAGATCTTCTTTTTATGACTGAGCCATGTTCCAGGGCTGTGTATGTACATCTTCTTCCTCCATTCATCCACGGATGGACACTTAAGTTGAGTCCATACCTTAGGTGTCGTAATTAATGTTGCAATAAACACAGGAGCACAGATACCTCTTCAACGCACTCCTTTCATATCCTTTGGAAACACCCCCAGGAGTGGAATTGTGGAATCACATGATAGTCCTCTGCTTAATTTTCCTCGGAAACTCCATGCTGTTCTCCCCAATGGCAGAAATAATTTACATCCTCACCAAGAGTACAAGTGCCCTTCCCAACATCCTTGCCAACCTTCTTACTTTTTGTCTTTTTGGTAAAAGCCATTCTGACAGGTGTGGGTTGAGTATCTCCTGTTTTAACTTTCACTTGCCTGGTGATTCATGCTGTGAGCATTTTTTTTTTTTTTGTAATAAATTTGTTGGCCGTTTGTATGTCTTCTTTGGAGAAATACTGATTTTTTTCAATCAGCTTATTTGTTTTCTTGCTTTTGAGAGTATTTTTGTTTCTTATATATTTTAGATTTTAGACACTTTATTTCATTAGCTTTCATTAGCTATGCGTTTGGAGTACACCCAAATCAGTATTTGCCAATATTGATGTCAAGAATCTTTCATCCCATGATTTCTTCTAATAGTTTTACAATTTCTGCTCTTACTCTTCAGTCAACTTTAGTTGGTTTTTATATGTGGAGTGAAGTTAAAGAGTCTAGTTTCTTTTTTTGGTGGGGGGGGGGATACCAGGAATTTAATTCAGGGGCCCTTGGCCACTGAACCACAAACCCAGCCCTGTTCCCTGAGTTGTGCCTCACTTTTGCTGAGGCTGGCCCTAAACTCACCATCCCCCAGCCTCAGTCTCCTGAGCTGGGGGGATTACAGGCATGAACCACCAAGCCTGGAAAGTCTAATTTCATTCTTCTCTATGTGAACATCCAGTTTTTTAGCACCATTCATTGCAAAGAAAGGCTGTTCCCGATTGTGTGTTCTTCACACTTTTGTTGAAGAGAATTTAGCTGTAGACATGTGGATTTGTGTCTGGTCACTCTCTTCTATTCTGTGGTCTCTACGTCTGTTGCTGAGACACTACTTTGCTCTTTTGATTGTTACAGTTTCATAGTAGATCTTGAGATTAGGTATTGTGTGATTCCCCCAGCTTTTTGTTTCTCTTTCTTTTTTTTTCCTAGTACTAGGGATTAAACTCAGGGCACTTAACCACTGAGCCACTTCTCCAGCCCTTTTTGCATTTTATTTAGAGACAGGGCCTCACTGAGTTGCTCAGGCCCTCACTAAATTGCTGAGGCTGGCTTTGAACTCACAATCCTCCTGCCTCAGCCTCCCAAGCTGCTGGGATTATAGGTGGGTGCCACCATGCCCAGCCGGATCTTTTCTTTTTGCTCAAGATTGTTTGGACTATTTGGGTGTTTTTTGTAGTTCAATGTGAATTTAAGCTTTGTCTTTTCTATTCCTATGAAAAAACGTCATTGGAATTTTAGAAAAGATTGCATTGGATCTGCATTGTCGAGTAATACGGACATTTTAACATTAATTCCCCCAATCCATGAACATGGGATACCTTTCCGTTTGGGGGGACCTTGTTCAAAATTTTTCATTACTATTATAGTTTGTAATGTGTAGATAGTTAATGTCCTTGGTTAAATTTATCCTAAATTGTTTTTTATGCTATTGTAAGTGGAATTATTTTCTTAACTTCTCTTTCAGATAGTTTTTGTTAGGGTATAGAAAATCTACCAACTTTTGTATATTGATTTTACATCCTGCAACTTAGTGAAACTCATGTTTTAGTTGTAGCAGATTTTTAGTGCAGTCCTTAGAACTTTATATTTAAGATCACATCATCTACAGACATGACCTTGTTCTTTTTTTTTAATTTTTTTAAATACCCTGACTAGAATTAGCAATATTGTGAAGAGAAGTGGCAAGAGTAAAGATTCTTGTCTTGTTTCTGATCATGGAAGAAAAGTTTTTGACTTTTAAATGTTGATTATGATGCTAAATTTGTGACTTATGACCTTTATTCTGTTGAGGTACGTTCCTTCTACACCTAATTCAGTAAAAATTTTAATCATGTAAGAAAGCTGAATATTGTCAAATGCCTTTTCTACAGCTAATGAGAGAACATGATTTTTGTCCTTCATACTGTTAGTATGATATATCACATTTACTTATTTGTGTATACTGAACAATCCTTGCATTCCAGGAGTGAATCCCACTTGATTATAGTGAATGACCCTTTAAACATGACAATTTCTGTGATTTTGATGGAACCCTTGAAACAGAGAACCTCTTTTCCCGCTATGGACTGTCAGTTTACAATGATACAAACTTGAAGTTTCCTGAAAGTGAAGAGGTGAGGTGTTTTCCTGAAAATAAAACCAAAGCCAAGAGTTAGAATAAAAAGATCAGATGTCATTTGAGCTTTATCTCAGGCCCACTCTTGACCTTTTTATTACATTAATCAATTCATGTCTCTATTACATCACTATAAGTCATTTCCAATGAGAATAATTCTATTAAAGCTTTTCTGAGTCTTATTCTTTCTACAGAGCATTACAGTTTCTCAAAGTATTCCTTTAATGGCATGTCTTCCAAGATGTTCACTATCTCAATCAATTCATCTTTTCACTTACTCCAGTAGAAATGAGTTTCATAAACTGTTATCCATAACTAAATTTGAAATCTAAGATGTGATTTGAACAGTATAATAAGTGTCAACCACTGCTGACCTGGAAATGATAATTCAACCATTGCAGCTTGTTAGTTCATAAATAATGTGATCGTTAATTTTATGTATCAAACTTGCTAGGGCACAGTATCCAGTTATTTGGTTGAATGTCACCCTAGATATTAGTGTATATACTTTGAGTGAAGCAAAAGATACCTCCATATTGTGAGTGGGCCATATTCAATCATTGAAAGCTGAAGAAAACAGACTAAAATTTCCATAGAGCAAGAAATTCTGCCTCCAAACAACATTCAGACTCAAGACTGCAACATCATCTCCTGCCAGAATTTCCAGGCTGCCTGATGTCAGTCCCCAAACAGCATAAGCCAATTCGTGTGTGTGTGTGTGTGTGTGTGTGTGTGTGTGTGTGTCCAACTAGTTCTGTTTTTCTCCATAGATGACCAATACAACTAAAATTTCATATTCTTTTCTTGCATAGAGCTCTCAGGCAATGAAAACATGTAGTTCTTTTACCTGAATGAAGATTCCCCACCTTAAATATCCTCAACTCACTGATTTAAATTAAGCTCATTATACTTTACATGTGTGCCTAGTACCATGATTTCCTTAGATTGAGGCTTTTTTAAAAAAGACTGCTTCATCTAGCCTGTTCATTAAAGTTCCTAGTTTGAGACTTAACACACATTTGATAAGAAGGCTTTGATCTCTTTATCCTGGTAATTAGAAAAATGTTCATTAAACTATGGCTTGTATGAGAGCCCTGTTGAACACAACCTGAGCTCCCATCAGTCAGAATCCTATTGTGTGAGCTCTTTAACCAGTTGTTAATCCACCTAACAGGATTATCACCCAACCCATACTTCTCCATCTCACCTATAAGAATATGATAAAAGTTTATAATGAATGCTCTGAAGATATAAAATATTCTATGTTCATAGAATACCTTCCATTTGTCATTCTAATAACCCATATAAAAATAATTACTGTGACATCAATTGTTGTTTATAGATGCACCCTGGCTCTATCTACCTTATCACTGTTTTGTTTTGTTTTGTTTTGTTTTGTTTTGTTTTGTTTTGTTTTGTTTTGTTTTGTTTTGTTTTTGGAAATAGTTTGATCTAGGATTTTGCCGAGTGCCATCTAATTACCAGCATAATAAGATTAGATCCCATGTTTTTATTCATTTTTTTAAAATACCATCTTCCTCAAAGATTAAAAACATTGGCTCCATGACCATGTCTCTAAATTCCTTCATTACTTTGCAAAGTACTTGATCAAAGGATGAGTGGTTCCACTCATTGAAAAAGCAGTGTTTCTCACCCCATGGCTTTTGGCTCCCTTTTACCTGTATTAGTTCTACTCTCCCCACTTAAGTGGTTTCCTCCCTGATAAAGAAGACAGAAATAAAGCACGGTGAAGCAAAAAGACAAATTAGCAAGAAAAAAAGACTATCACAAATGAAATCCACAAATGACTTTTATCTTTGCTCTATAGAAAAGCACATAACATGGTGTTAAAACCAGCAAAACATGAAAGATAAATTAGTAAAGAACATGAATAGACAATCCATGAAAGAGGTAATATATCTAGATCACAAAAATGGGAAAACTTATAGCTTTATAATATTCCAATAAATGTAAGTTAAGATAGACATGTTTAAGCTTTGCCTAGCAAATTAGCAAAGTTTTCTTTAAAAATAGACAAGGCTAGTGATAAAATTCTCACCTGTATTTGTACATATCTACATACTGTGTAATGATGTTTATTTATAATGCACCTGTTATTGCTCTTTTGTAAAGTTATATATTTGTATTCATAACACCCTAATTAATTTCTTTTTGAATTCAGAAACATATTTAGTTACCAAGATTTGTATCATTTATAATATCTTTCTATTCATAATTAAGAATAGATACCACCTATGTAAGCAAGAACAAGGAATAGTAAATAAATTGTAGTTAATTATCATAGTAGAATACTGTGTGGCCATTAAACTGTTGATTACTAAAATATGCTATAAGAGATTTTTTATTGGTTTAAAAAAGAAAGAATGTTTTACATATATGTGATGTAATAATAACTATGTAATAAAAATCAGCAAAACTATTCATTGAAAACAAAGGCCTAAGAAAATTCACCAAGACTGTTGTGTTATGAATACTAAGTGATAATTTTCTTGTGTCCTACTTTTCTATGTTTTCTAAATTTCCCATAAAGAATAAGAATGATTTTTATAAGTGAAAAATAGCAGCAGGTTTTATTTTTTTTTTTAACTGAAGGGTTTTTTTCTTCAAAACCGACAGAGTATGGGCACATAATTTTTTAATTGTCATCTACACAGTCAAGAAAAATTATAAAAGTGATTTCATTTCCAGATACCATACTCAACATACGAGGAGAGAGGAGTCAGCCGGTCACAGCGTGATCCACAGACCTAAGAGAAGCACTCTTCCTGCCTAACCCACCCCAAGACACCTTCACAGACATGCTTGAAGGGCCTGGAACTCCTCTAAAAAGGTAGCACTCAAGACTTTCAGCCACAAATGAAGGATTAAGTCTCAGTTAGCTGAGATCAGAGGTTTCAGCAGGCAAGGTTGGCCTATCTGAGGCAGGCAAGGAGCTGAGCTGCATTCCTGCTGAGCTGCATTCCTGCAAAACCCACAGGGAATTCCTGGGAGTGCTTATGTCAGTACTCACTTCACCGCTGGGTTCCCCTTATCCATACCACACTCTCAGGACTAATTCCATCCTACGCTCAGCAGCTCTGCCGTGGACTTACAATCTGATAGAGGTACCCTTGAGCATTCCCCCAGACACATCGGTACCACACGACAGGAGGTAGTTAATACTTGAATATACAGAAATACCCAGTATGAAGTGGGGTGGGGTCAGGTTCTGTATGAAAGAAGAAGAAAAACTCCAATCTCACCGTGATCCCCAGCTCTGGTATTTATTACTTAAATGACATTTACTGTGAGAAGACTAGAACCCAGACACAGCCCTTTTGAAAAATGAAGGCCGTTTTCAGACCCACCCTGTAGAACTAGACTAAGAATACAAAAGGCAGATAGGTCTCAGAGGGGAAGGCCACGTTGACACTGAGAGCAGGTGCCCGAGAGAGTCGTCTGAGAGAAGTTTGAGCCCAGAAGGCAGAGCAGGGTTGGAGGACAGCAGAGACTGGACTTGCAGTGGCCAGGCTGGTGACCAGACAAGATGAGGATGAGCAGCGTGGTTCGGAGGACAAGGGAGGCCAAGGCACAGGGGAGAGGAGATGATCCAGGAAAGGAAGAATCTGGCCCAAGGATAGGGGAACTTCCCTTTGGTTCTCGAAAGGCCCCATGCTGAGCTGAGTAACCATGATTAAAATTTATCATTCAGGGCTGGGGATGTGGCTCAAGTGGTAGCGCACTGGCCTGGCATGCGTGCAGCCCAGGTTCGATCCTCAGCACCACATACCAACAAAGATGTTGTGTCCGCCAAGAACTAAAAAATAAATATTAAAAAAAAATTCTCTCTCTCTCTCTCTCTCACTCTCTCTTTAAAAAAAAAATTATCATTCACATGTTTAAAAAAAATGATTCATTATACTTCAGCTCCCAGAATTGGAGTGGAAGGGAACTGTTGGCTTATTTTTGAATAAGGGAAATAAAAGACAGAATTTAAACCCATGAATTATCTGAACCAATGTAAAGATTGTTAGGACCTTCTCCTCCCCAATGCTGTCCGCTCTTCATTATTCTTTTCCTACAGAAGCTGGCCCCTGGATTCCAGTCTACTTCCTAGGTTGGATGATATTGGCCTTCAATTAAGAATGTAGCTAATGCCAGAGTTGATTCAATTGAAAGTAGTCTTGATGTGGTTCTAAAATCGCTCCTAATTAAAGAGAATTTTTGAGAAACCAGTGCTTCTGAACACAGTTGTCTCAGTGTATTTAAGTGGCTATAATAAAATAGCCATTTTGCTGCAAATGATACATATCATTCCTTATTCTGGCTGAATAATATTCCATTGTGTGTGTGTGTGTGTGTATCCCATATTCTCTTTATCCATTCATCTGTTGATGGACACCTAGGTTGATGATGTGTCTTAACTCTTGTGAATATGAGTATGCAGAAATCTCTTTAGTTCACTGATTTTCATGTTCTTTGGATATATACCCAGAGGTGGGATAGCTGGATCATAGGGTAGATTTATTTTTAGTTTTTTAAGGAGACTCCGTAGTGGGGGATTGGATAACAGGTACCCAAATACACTCTATTGCTCTACAAAACAATAAGGGGACTGTCATTCACAATGCCCTATCATATATATTATTAAAAACTAGAATAAAGGAGCTCAAAGTCTCCAAAAACAAAGCCATGATAAGGTGTTGGAAGCATTAATAGCCCTGATTTGCTGAACACAAATTATCTACGTGTATTGAAATATCATACTGTGACCCACAAGTATATACAGTTACTACACATTAATAAAAATGTTGTAATGTTGAAAGATATGGAAATGTTAACTGCCCTGATTTGATCCTTACACAATGTATGCCTATCTCGAATTATCACACCATACCCCATAACTCTGTACAATTAAAAAAGTAATTTTTAAAAGTTGAAAAAGATTATTAAGCAAAATACCAGAGACCAAGATGCTTATACACAACATGATTTTTATTTCTCCTAATTCCAGAGGCTAGAAAGGCCAAGAGCAAGGTGCTGGCCAATTTGGCGCCTGGTAAAGGCCGGCTTCCTGACTCCCGGTGGGCACCTTCTCACTGTGTTCACCCCTGGTGGAAGGGAGAGCTCCTTGGACCTCTTATGAAGACACCCTTCTACTCCTGAGAGCTCTGCCCCCAGGTCTGATAATCTCCCAAAGGTCCAGCCTCTTCATGTCCACCACCCAGGGGGTGGGATTTCAGCATAAGGACTTTCACAGGGGCACAAAACACTCTGACCATCGGTGTCCAGATGCAAGATATGAAAATCTAAATGACTCAAAATTGGCCTCAAAGTCTATTTTGAGTGTGTACTTTTTCATCTACCACAAATTCGTCAGATTTTCAGGATGAGATGGTTTTCTTCCCTGTAATTGTCTTTGTCCATTTAGATTGATTGGAAAGAACTGTAAATGTGAGTCTCACTAGTAATGAGACAACCTGTCATAGATGTGATGCAAGGTGGGGTACAGAGCGTGACCAAAGGGCTGCTCGTCCCTTTAAATGCTGTCCCAAGGCTCTTCATGGGAAATTGTCAGAAAAACTCAGATCTACCCAGACAACTGGACTTGACGCTTCAAAGATGGCTGGGTAATAAAAGACCTTAAAAATACCTAGTGGGAGAATTATTCCAGATTAAAGGAAACTAAATAGTCCACCAAATGCAATGTGATCCTCACTCAGACTAATGGACTGAAAAAGAAAAGAAAAAACCCTAAAGGAGCATTAATAAACCTGACTATGGATGGAATACGATGTAATAATTACTATTGCATCAGTACTAAATTTCTCCATTCTTTATTGCACTTTATGTAGAAGAATACCTTTTTTCTTAGAAGACACATGCTGAGCTATTTAAGGGTGGTGTCTAGGGGCTGGAGATGTGGCTCAGCGGTAGCGCGCTCGCCTGGCATGCGTGCGGCCCGGGTTCGATCCTCAGCACCACATACCAACAAAGATGTTGTGTCCGCCGAGAACTAAAAAATAAATATTAAAAAAATTCTCTCTCTTTAAAAAAAAAAAAAAAAAAAAAAAAGGGTGGTGTCTAAAATTTCCTTTCAAATGATTTGGAGAAAAAAAAGTGTAAAAGAAAAAGGAATGTACATGTATACACAAATTTACACATGGAAGATAGATAGATAGATAGATAGACAGATAGAGGGAGGGAGTGAGTCAGGGAAAAGAACCAATATAACCAATAAGGCAGATGTTCACAATCAATGAGCAGCGTATTGGTATATTGGGTAGTCACGAGATTCAACATTCATTCTGATTTCCTAGGTTTTTAATGTTCAAAATTGGATAGGAGGGGAAATGCCAAACTATTTTACTGCACAATGCTGCAGTGAACTAGACGAAGCCTAGCAGGTCTGAGGACCCAGTTTTGGGCCCAGCTGGGGCACAGGCACCCTGGGCAGGTATTCTGACTTCTTGGGGCTTTAGTTTCTTCTTCTGTGAAAAGAGATAACTGGGCTGAACCACCTCCAGGGCCCTTTGTTGTGATATGAGAATGAGCTGAGCATAAACGGTCACGTGTCTATGCAGGTGAGTGCATGTTGACCTACTTAGGGGACATAATGAATTGCCACTCTTGTCATGGAATTCCTCCCTGGTAACTCCTAATCTATAAATCACTCCTTCACAGCACTTTCGCTAATTGTAAGTGTTGAATGGTGTTCGCCTGCTTGGCACTAAAATCATGTTTCTTGTTCCAAGAATCAGACTTCCTATTACTTTTATTAAAAAATAAAATTCAAAAGGAAGGAAGAATGGATCAAGAGAGAGCAGAAGATGGGAAAGAATAAAGGAGAGGAAAGAAGGGAGAGAGGCAGGGGAGCAGGGAAGGACGGAGGAAGAAGGGGAATTCCAAGCCTGCTACGAGGGGGGCGTCAATGAAGTGGACATTTTATGACCAGGGCCAGGTATCAAAAAGGATTGGATGTTTCTGCTTAGTGGTACAAATCTCCCAGTTGTCATCTCTGATTAAGCATTGGAAACAGGACCAGTATGTACTCCATTAACCCATGAACACACAGAGATAACACATGGGTAAAGGTCTTAGCATCTGCCAGGGACCAAAGCCATGAATGGAAGCAAGAACCAACAGGTAAAAAAGAGAGAGGTCAGTTTGTTTAAATAAAAAAAAAAAAAATATATATATATATATATATATATATATATATATTCTAAGACTATTAAAAAGTAGACCAATTTGGCCAATAATCTTGAGCTTAAAAAATAATATTAAGACAAAAGAAAAAGCTTTCAAATTAAAAGCTTATAATAGAGATTTCTATTTATTTTTTTACAATACAAGAAAATAACACAAAAACTCTCTACTAAAAAAAGTTAAATGTTTATGGGCTGGGGTTGTGGCTCAGTGGTAGAGAGCCCGCCTAGTACACGTGCGGCACGGGTTTGTTCATCAGCACCACATAAAAATAAAATAAAGGTATTGTGTTCACCTAGAACAATATATATATATATATATATTTAATTTAAAAAGTTGAATTTTTAAAAATCACTCTAACTTAATATGTGAAGTATACTCTTTTACATTCTGATTTTTTGCCATGACCATGAACTTATGTTTAAAAACTAATTCAAAATCTTGAGAAGCAAAGAAAACTCCATAAAAGAGAAGGTACTTCTTATACCTAATTTTTTTTAAAAGTTCCAGTACTCTCATAAACTGGGTTAACAAATATATAGGCATCCATAAAATGATTCTCTCTCTGGAAAATTTTGAAATATGAACAACTATGACAAATTATATGAAAGGTTGTCATTCTTCCCAGCATTGGGTAGATTCTCTGTTTGCTTTCACTGCTCTTGGTGACTTGTCTAGGAGTTGCAATGAACCCACTAAAGAACTGGAAATTGTATTTTGAATTCTAACACATGAATATTTGACAAAGTGCTGTGGCAGGAAGAAGTCTTATTCTACCAGTTCTCCACCAAGGGGAGTGAAGCACACCTTCTCCTCTGATTTCACCCTCTTCGTCCTCCAACTACTTTCTTCAACTAAGCAATCACAAAAAAAAAAAAAAAAAAAAAAAAAAAAAAGCCAAAGGATATTGTCAGCCATTCACACGGACAGCAGGAGTGTGAGCGTGGTACCAATGCAGGATAAATGAGGGTCCACTGCAGAGTGTGACTGTCCATGTGGAATTGAGCACAAGCACTCAGAAGTAAAGCTTAGGCAGGAAGCTTTGCGTTGGAGCTCAGACGTCTTCGTTTGGGCCGCTGGGGGATCCAGAATTCTGCCTGAAATAGTCAAGAGTCCATGCAACCAGGTGCTCACCACCAGTAAGACTTTCAGCAAGACAAGAAGAAGACAAGTTCAAATGCACACAGTGAGATAGCCCACCTGTGCACACTGATGGGAAACCCACAGTGGGAACTGCACAGTGTTTCCTAACATCTTTGGATATTTTCCGATTCTTCCTTATGTTGCAGACGGCCTCTCCCATCTCCAACTAGAATTCTTCCAGAATGGGCTGATTTTCTGCACGATCCTACCTTGCTTTGGAACAACTTCAGCATGCTGTCAGTCAGAGTTATCCCGAATGCCTGGGAGTTTCACTCACATACACTCACTTTAAGTCCTGAATTGTTATTAACAGACTTCTCCAGGGTGTTGCCTCCCATCAGGGTGTTGTTCGAAATGTGGAAATATCAACAGCCGCCTTTACTCACTATCAGGCATTCGCTCACCTGCTTTTGGCATGAGCTATCCTCACTCAGTCTTCCACCATGATCAGCATTTTGCATTGTGTGACAATGAGAAGAGTCTCTTAAACCCCTTTGACTGAGTTTAAACACAGCTTCTAATCTGAAGTTCATTGAATGATACTGTAATGGTCAACTGGGTAATATTTCCCCCAAGAATAGCAGCAGTGAGTAAGACTGCTATTAGAACCCACGGGCTGCACCACCATGCACCCCACCTTGAGCTGCTGCTTGAACCACTTGTGTGGTACGAAGACTGAGTGGGATTCCTAGGCATCCATCAGCCCAGGTCCTCAGTAGAGAGGGATGACTGATCCCTGCTCCAGAGATACACTGATGTGGCTTTCAGACCACCTCAACAGCCAGCTCGAGTTCTTCCCTTAAAACCTATGGCTCTGCCACCCACAAAAGACAAAAAAAAGTGGTAGGACATCTACCCACCACCCATCGAGATCCCCCAAAGGACCCCCAAACTAAGTAAAACTTAATACTAAAAAATAGAAGCATTATTCAAGAAAGAACCAACCTGGGGACCCTTCTGATGCCCTTGTGTGCTGCCAGTCACAACAGGGAGGCCACCACCCAGGGCCAAGGAAAGATCACGGCTCAGAAGAGAAACTTTTCCACCAGAGCAGTGACGTTGACCATGGTGAGTTAAACAGTTCACGTAAACAAAATCACCAGAGCAGGTTGGGGAGCCAAGAGGTACGTACAACTACTTGCAAGACCCAGAGACAGAGTTCTGCCACGCGGCCTCCCTGAGAGAGCCAGGGCAGAAACCCACCAAAGCCCAGGGTTTCCAAAGCGGATCCCAGGTCACACCACAGGCCGGGTTGCAACAGTGTCCTTACACCTAGGGGTTTTCACATGGTACAGTGGGCTCTGGACGTTTTTCCTTTTGTATATATGGAAACTTGAAGGAAACATGCCACATATTTCTAATCAACATTTTGATAGCCTGTAGTTAATAAGCAAGCTTGTTTAAAAGCTAAAGCCAAGACTCATTAGCTGCTCTGTTTTCCCCTCAATTTCTGTTGGCTCGCTGGATTGTCTGGGCATTCTCGCTGAACTTAGATTAAGAAAGGAGAAACAGGCCTAAGTTTTGGAATCAGATGAAAACCACTGCCCCTATTCCCACAGGTCCCTCTTTCTGTTAAGTTGTGTTTTTCCGGCTTAAAACAAGGCCTCAAATGAATATGCCTATCGTTATTTTTTAAATAACAACAACTGACATCAAGGGAAAAGACACAAAGCGTTTATTCCTCTACCTTCCCCTTCAACTCAATGGCTATTAAAGGGCGATGATAGTCCCGCGGAAACAGGAGTTCTGATAACTCACCAGAAAACGCACTTAAAAACCTAAACAAGCTAGATGCAGCCATATCTGTGTTTGGCAACCTGAGCATTCTCTGCACCTCGCCCTGTTCCTAGCAACACACAAAGGACCACTCTGCAGCCAGGGATAATAGCTGATCCCATAATCTGGCTCTAACACTTAGAAAGATTAATTACCCTATTAAAATCTTCGACATGAGTAAGAAAATCTCTGTATAAACCTTTTAACGCACAACAAACACAACCTCCTAGGTGCCTTCAGCTTGTCACTCGACGGCGGTCCCCACCACCCCTTCTCACCATTGTTCCAGCATCTTCAGGACCATCCACAAACCCTTAATGCAAAGGCGCACGCACACACACACACACACACACACACACCCTGCACCCCAACCCTGAGCAGCAGAAAGCAGAAGTTGCCTCCTGAATACTGACACGTAAAGTGGGAATGGGGTGGAACACAGAAAGTAAAAACTCCTCCCTTCTTACAGACTGGCTACTCCAGAGATTAAGCTGCAGAGGAAAATGGAAAGGCCGACACTGGGTCAGAAACAGGAGGCACCCAGGACGATTCCAGTTGTAATCCCTGTGCCAATTACACACCAGCCGATGAGACGACCCGGAGGGTATGTTCTTCATGCTTCCTGTCCATGTTCGCTCCACAAGCCAACACCAGGATGAGGCCTTGAGATCCCTCCCTGTCCGTCTCCGCACTCTCTGTCCACCTGTTGAACCCCTTTCTCCTGCAGGATAGCTGCCTTCTCAGATTTCTCATCTCAGCTGCAGGAACAACCCATTGCTTTTAAGACATGTACGTAGCCAAATGGAAGAGGAAGTCGAGGGCCAAAGAAATAGGTTGCCATTTCTTTACGATCCAGACTAAAGGAAACATTTAGCCACCTCTGTCCCCCTGGCAATTATGATATTTCACTGTGTCATCACATAACCCCGATCAAATCTTAGCCTCAGAAAAAAAATGCCAGATCACTATTGATGGTGCACTGGTGAGCAGCGTGGCCCAGGGTGAAATCCAGCCCCAGCACCTAGTAGATCTACAAGCCCGGGATAGTTACCTGATGGCTCTCGTGTGCCCCATCTGGAGCATGGGATTAGTACCACCCTCAGGTGGGAACGTGGTGAGGCTGAAGGAGGAGCCGCCTGGCACGGTGCCCACCACTGTGCTCAGTGAGCACTAGCCGCAGGGCGATCACCACGGCGGATAATCACTCAGAATGAGGAAGCAGGCTGCTGTCCCAACCGACCATTTGTCCTTCAGGCTGGAGAGCAGGTCAAGTTCCCTCTTAAGTGAAGCTTTGACAAACCTCATAACGGGGATTCCCAAGAATGCTAACAACTCAGTTTGCTCACAAAACGGGCAGAACCAGATCAAAACCAGCACTTCACTTCCTGCTCCACTCACCCCGTCTGTTCCTCCTGGTGTCATTGTCTGCCTCTACTTTGACCTGATATTTCATTTTCATAATGATTCTCTTGAATTCTTTATCGGATGTGACATCTACTTCAATATCTTTTGGGGTTAGTTGCTGGTGAATCATGAACTTCAGGGGGTGTCGCGTTCCCTGTTTCCCATGTCTCTTGGGTTCCTGTGCTGGGCTGGTGCATCCGTGGGGAGAGATTTCTCTTCCACTCTCATGTGTGGGCCTTTTTAAGGCACGATCTTCACTTGTCAAAGTGTCCTGGAGAGGTCTGGATTGAGACCCCCTCGTAGGTGTGGTGTCCGAAGCCTTTGTGTTAATTCTCTGCTTTTGCTGCAGCAATGGCTGTCCACAGGTGGGACCTGGGAGCCCACCCCTGACCATGTCTCCCTGGGCCTGGTCATCAGTTTGGGTTTTGTCTCTTCTATTCTTTGTTTTAAAGTACAGCTGAAGACTGAGTGTCATTAGTTTGTAGGGGGCGCAAGGTGCGATGTCTTTTTGTTGAGTTTGATTCAGTAGCAGAGTTTCTACCCTGTGAATCTTAGATTCCCTGCAGGTTCCCAGCACCTCACAGAATAGGGGGGAACAAACAATAGCAACAACCAATACAAACAATATACAGCATTAAAATAAGTCCCAGTTCCTAGTATGACATCTACAATGTTAATTACCATAGGAACCAGAAATGGTGGGGTGAGCAACCATCAGCAATAAGAACAATAACCATGAACTAGATCTGACTTTAAAGCAAACAGCAGGTTGGATCCACAAACTACGGATGTGGACGCACAGCGATAATAATTGCATCTACATGAACGGTGGGGGCAGGAGTTATATTCTCGAATTAGTTTTAAAAGATGGTAAAGATACAGTTAATTGAAAGAAAAGAAAATGTAGTGGGAAGGTAGAAAAAAGTTTAGAATTTCAAAAAGTGAGCAGAGAGAATGCAGGAGAGATGTAGCAGGTGATGGTTGTACATGAGGAGAAAAAAACTATAGGAGGGAAAAGTAAAGAGAGAGAGGAGAGAACCGTGGAATTTGGCTGTTAGCAGGAGAAGAAGAGAAAGAGAGACACATGAAAACAATCCAAAACAAAACCAAAATATGCAAAGGAAAAACTGTAACCCTCAGTAGACCAGGCAAGGAAAATAGCTACATTTTAAAAAATGCTAAAAATGAGAAGAAAACAAAACAAATACATATGTATGTTCATGAAGGAATCAGCACAGCAAGAACTGACTCTCACACACACAAAAGGAAAACGATTCTTAGCGGATGGTCACTGCCCACGGGCAACTGTGTTCCCTTCCATTTCTTCCTGAGCTGTTCTGAGAGTGGGAGAAAGGGCCAGGGCTATTTACCCCTCCTCTTTTTGTGTTGCCCACTGAGCGGCCAGTTGGACGGCCTTAGCCCCAGGTGGACTGAAATGAGTCTCCGCTTCTCACCAGCATGAGGTAGGACGGGTGCGGTCTCCTGTCCCCTGGAGTTTGTCTGCACAGACCAGATCCTGGCACTCCCAGGGTGGGGCTGCTGCAGGGTTCTATGGGGCAGTTCTAGGGCTGGGCTTAGGTCTCCTCAGGCCTCAGGGACCTTGTTGGGTGCTGTCTGCTCAGGAGCAACTAGCAGCCTGGCAGCTGCTGATCTCGGTCGGGGGTCTGCATCTCAGGACCCCCCCAAGGATTCTACTCAGGGGACAGGAGAGTCAATCCTTCACCCTCTCTCCTGTACACAAACCCAGCTTCCCTGTTTTCCAGACTGGGTCCCGGAGTGTGCTCACACTTGCCTCTTCAGATTCCTGATGGGCTTCAGCTGCTCACCTGAGCTGCCAAACTCAGAGGAGAAGCGAGTTGGACTCCCCTTCACTTCTCTGACTTGAATCTCCTGGCTACCATGGTCCCTGGGCCTGTTTCACTCTCGTTCTGCCAGTTACACCCTAGGCCACACCGTGGGTGCCTCAGGGACAGCGTGGCAGTACTCGCTGTGACCTCCTGGCTCCACAGCAGCCCTGCAGTGTGGCCACCTCAAGATGGCTCCGCCTCAGGTGTCCGCGGCCAGCGGAGAGACAGAGCACTTGGCAAACCCCAGGGCACAGAAACGGCCTAGGCATCAGCTAGTTCAGGCTGCTCTTCTGATCTCAGGTTTTTCTGTGCCAGATCTATTTCCCTCCGCGCTGAACCAGCACAAGCCACCGCGGCGACCAGCTCTGCTCCCTGGTGGTCTCCTTCTTTGTTCAATGCACACAAATTTCTGAGACTTTAAGATACTCTGACTTTTTACCCACCTCGCTGAGGAGCAGGCCTCCTGCTGCTTGGATTCTGAGCCTTGAAGCCACTAGGAACAGCACCCTCCTCTACTCCCACCATCTTGAATCTCCTTGATCTAACACTTCAAAGGATCACAAAGAGACTTTTCTGTGTAAACACTTACACGCAAATCAGAGGCATACATGCCCGCGTTTAGATGTTCAGAAAGCTCAGATCAGCCCCAGTAGTAAGTATCAGGACTTTCAGCAAAAGGGTTCTTTGCACTTCGAGGTGAGTGTCAGGAAAGTTGGGTTTTCACAAAATTGGCAAAGAAAAAATATAGAGTCGTAAATGGTATGGATAAGATGCGTGTGAGGACTTCATTTGCAGTCAATAAAGTTACATCAAAACTTCACAAAAAGAAAAACTCCTTCACTCCCAGGTGACAAAGGCCTTCCATTCCCTGCCCTCCCTCCAAGGAGTCAAGGGCATTGGATTCTTGATGAGTGTGGAACTTCAAGGGCCTAGGGTCCCAGAGGTGTCACCATAGAGACCCAGATCCTCCACAAAACATCTCCCCCGGTGGGCAGCTGAAATTAGTGCTCTATGCTGTTCAGAGGCAGCCGATTCAGCCCATTTCTCATGTATGTAGGAGTCTTAAGGGAAGAGAATTTCCGAGTGATTAAAATAAGACCCAGTAAGAAAGTCGTTTAAAAATTCTTCCTTCCCAACATTGCCAAAGCACCGACTGCAGGGTTCGGATGCTCACGGTTCTCCAGATGGCATTTGTCAAAATCTACTCCAACATGTTTGTGCTAAGGGGTGGGACCTGCAGGAGTCAGGATTAATGCCCCCTAAAATGAGGCCTGAGAGCGTGTCTGTTCCTTCCCATGGACTAGTGCCATTTATGACACAGAGGGTGAGTGAGTATAAGGTCAGATCCTGGCGCCTTGATCCTGAACTCCAAAACCACTGGCGCCTTGATCTTGAACTTGAGGCTCCGGCATTGTGAGGTCTGTTGTTTATACCTGTCTCGTGTATCTTGTCACAGCAGACCAAAGGGACAATGACAGAACTTTCACTGTTACTAGAGTGCTTCATTTCTCAGCTGCTGCTATCGGCCGATCTCAGAGAAACAGACACCAGGAGCTAGACATTCTGAGAACAGGGATGGGTATGCCCAAGTTGTCCAGAAGCAGAGGAAAAATGAAACCCCAGCAAGATGGGTGTCAGAGGGAAGCTTGGGACCAGAGCCCTAGAATGTACACCACCTTCTGAAAGACACCATCATATATTTATATACGTATATATTTATATAATATGTTGTATAAATATATTTTAAATATGTTTATACAAAGAAGCTTGAGTTCCAAATTTTAAATAAAAAGCAGATTGTCACAAAGCCAGGCTAACCAAAGTGATCAGCCTCTGGTCAAAAATGTCTGATTAAAACATCAGCAGAGCAATTACAAGCCAGAGAAGATTGTGGACCTCATTATTCCCCTGACTAGATTTGCACTCAACTCACAGATAAGAAACCAGCCCTGCTCTTGGGAAACTCTCAATTTGAAAGTCTCACAATCTATCTTTCGTACCCTCAAACACCTCCCGTCACCAGAGCCGATGCCTGTGTCCTGCCTACCTGGGACAATATGCAAGAAGTGAGTTTGGGCAATATCAGGGAGAAAGAATCTAGAACATCCAGACTTCTCCTTGCTGGGCTTCCTTTACCTCCCTTAATATTTGACTTTCTTTTCAAATATTAGAATCATGGCGATAGAGAACATTTTGTTATTCCTGCTTCTTTTATTTGTATTTTTCTTTTAGCAGTATTTTACTTTCTAACTGAAGTAAAGCCTGGCCAAAAAACTTATGTTCTTTATCAAAGACACAAGAAGACCCCAAGAGTCCTTTTATTAAATACGCCAGCCAATGTGGATGAGGATGTATTGGATACTGTATTGAGCACAGTGGACCAAGTCAGAGAAAAATCAAATTCATAACCCTTACATTTCAAATATATATATATACTCCATGAAGAGCTAATGTTTGTGGTAAGCACTGTTGAGAAAACTCAGCCTACAGCAATTCAGAGAACCTTTACTTGCACACTCCTTCCACTGGTCATTTATAAATTTGTCAACCCATTGCATATTAGCTATTAAAGGTCCATCATATGCAAAGCGCCACATGAACTCTATCACATACATAGACCGTGTTGCTTATTGTAGACATGTGTCCCAATTAAGATTTAGCCTTTGGGTGGGATCCTGGGACCTATTACTGTTATCTTGCTGCCCTTTTCCATGGTCAGGCTAGGAAGCAACGATGTCAAGAGGTGAGGGGACAGAGGCTCCCAGTATTGGCCTCCAGTGAGTCCCTCCTGATCTCCACCCTCATGGACCCTCTCCCCCGGGAGTCTGGACTTGGTTATGTGGCCTGCCTTGGCCAATGAGAGGCTTCCTCAACATCCCTGCACGGCATCTGGCTCTTCCAGAAGGTCTGCCCTGCAGTCCCCAAGCCCTGGAGAAGAGGAGGAGGAAAGGCCGCACAGACACAGAGGTCCACCACTCAGCCTCCCGCTGACCTTCATCAACACCTGCGCACATGCATGAGCCCGGGAAGGCACAGAACCGGGAGAAAGAATAAACCGCAGTTGCTCTGGGACATGACACTTTGGGGTGGTTTGTTTCACAGCAATAGGTCACTAAATAATGGATAGAGTGACAGATAGTGTTGATGCATTAAAACTAGGGGGAGGGGGTCAGAAAACCCAGATTTGAAAAGACCTGGAGTCTCGTGTCCACCGACATACTGAATTGGAGTGTTTAACTGTTTTTTTTTTTTTTTTTTTTTGTAATGCTGACATCATAGAATGTGTTCAGAAGAATTCCTTCCTCTTTTTTTTTTTTTTTTTTTTTATTGGTCGTTCATAACATTAGTGTTTAACTGTTTATCACATAGTTTGATGAGATTTCATACCAACATTAAAATGAGAGAACCCCAAAGGGAAGATCAAATTATCCGGACTTTAAAGTAAGCTCTCCAATCTCCTTGGGTTCTGGAAGGTTCCCAAGGCTAGCTATATTAAATCTACACAGACCAACCTCTAACACATTCACCCAATGTCTCAGCCATTAAATCACAAAAGAATAAGATGAGACGGGACCTCCGAGAGGATACAACTCCACAAGTGAGAAATGGGTTTTATTTGACTTGCCAACACTGATCGACTGGTAATGGCTTCCTGGACTACAGTGCTGAGCCAAATTAGGAGGGGGGCAGGGGATGTGCAGCTATCTATTAGCCGTGCCTTCCACGGGCACGGTAAGTGGAGGAGCAGCTGGCTCACATGCACCTGCCATCCTAGACCTAATTCTACACTTCCCTTTGTGAGAAAGGAGAGAAAATTGAGACCAATGAATAAAAGACTTTTCCAAGGTTGTGCAGCTCTGAGGGGTAGGACTTTCAACTCTAAATCTAACAGATTCTAGCAGTTGTTCCACTGCACCAAGTTACTCCTTAGTCATTTGTTTGATTTTTTAGTACTGGGAACGGTAGGGAACAGTGGCATCGACATACACTATCTACAAAATCTGCATTGTGATGCTTCTATGGAGTGTTCACCCCATAACAATAATAATTATAATGCACCCGATAATACTTCCAAAGTGCCAAGGTTGCTTCTAAGTGTGACTCTATATAATAACTCACTTAATATTCCAAACTTTGCCGTTTTGCAGATGAGGAAACTGAAGCCCAGAGTTTGAGAGATCTGCAGAGATCAAGCAGAGACGGGAAGTGTCCAAAGCAGGTGGAATGCATCGTAACTGGTGCAGTAACCATGTCTCTCTGAAGGTCAGGGCAGGAGTTCACTCTACACAAATCATATGCAGACTGCTGGGGTCAACTACAGCAGTTTGCTGACCAAAGAGGACAAACTGGGACACGGAGCAGCACAGGGTCCACCACCTCCTTCCCACAGGGTCCAGCAGAGAACAGTGGCCTTGCTCCTGGAACCGCTGGGCCAATTCTGTTCCTGTCTATGGAAGGGAAGTGTGGGGAGGGGCAGGAGGGAGAAAGTTCTGGAAGGATAATGAGACAACCATCGTAAGGGGAAGCGAGGCGGCAGCTGTTGATACCGTGAAGGCCGTCTCCAAGACAGACCCCTCCTCTCCACTCAGCTCTGCAACAGCCAGGAGCACCAAGGGCTGGGGGTGAGGACCAAGTGACGACTAAGCCACTCCCCAGAGCTCCAGGAGAGGCACAAAGAGCAGGCCCAGACCCCCGAGAAGACAGTCAGGTACAGAGCTGCGGGGAGTGACGGTGGAGCACCCACCACAACCTGCTCCTGGGCGGCCAGGGGCCAGGCAGTCAGGGACGGCTGCTGTCCCCAGCCCTGCTCCTCGCCAGTTCCCACCTCCAGGCTCTGTCCAGATCAAGGCTGCGCTGGAGGGGCACATGGAGGAGCACCTGAGGAGGCAGATGGCTCCATGTCCCCTCCTACCGCTAAGCTCCTTGTGTGGGGGGGGGTGTGTGCGTGTGCGTGTGTGTGTGTGTGTGTGTGTGTGTGTGTGTGTGTGGTTCTGGCCTTTCTGTGAGTTCAGGCTGCTCTGTTGAACGTAGAGAGACGTCTACGTGGAACCACTGTTCTGTACCTTTCTCGCAGTAACCCATAATATGTTACTAAACGATTCCACAAGGTAATAACTTGTTGAAAATGATCAACAAAAACTATATCCATGTTACAGCGGCACAATTCACAAAACCAGACGATGGAGCCAATCTTGGTGCCCTTCGACAGATGAATGGATACAGAACATGTGGTACACATACACAATGGAGTATTACTTAGCCATAAAGAAGAATCAAATTATGTCATTTGCCGGTGAATGGATGGAGCTGGAGACAATCATGCTAAGTGAAAGAAGCCCGCCCCAGAAGGTCAAAGGTCAAATGTTTTCTCTGATACATGGAAGCTTGTCTAAACTAATAGGAAAAAGGAGAAAGAAAAAGGAATAAGCAGGGACAGATTCTATCAAAATGAAAAAAAGATCAAGGGAGTAGAAGAGTATCAGTACAGAGGGAAGAGGTACAGGATAAGGGGGAAACAGTGGAATGAGTCTGAGTTGCCTTTCCAACGTACATATGTGAATACACTACAGTGAGTCTCACCATAGGTACACCCACAGGACACTGACTTTAAAAAAAAATGTAAATAAATAGAAAGATCAGTAGAGGAGGGAGGAGGGTAAGGAGAGCAAGGTTAAGTACTGGGGACTGAATCTGAGAAAATTATATCCCATGCATTTACAATATGTCAGAAGGAACCCTCATGTTACATGTAACTATTATGAACCAACTTAAAAATGCAATGAATAAATAAATAAACAATAAATGGCCCAGCAGAGCCTGACATGAGGGTACTGAGTTCACCTTGGTTTCCTGCATCTCTTATTTCTCACCCTTCTCTCCATGGACTACTGTGGTTCTAAGACACCCCATCCTGCTAAGTCCACACCAGCTGGGGACACCTGACAGTGTCCTCTTCCCTATCAGCCTGTGGCTCCAACATCACCAGTGCTGCTGCCTCGACAGGGATCCCATACGGGGTCCCCATGGCCTATGGGCCCTGAAGTCATTCACCTCCTACTCCAGATGGGCTCACCCTGTCCTGGGTGTTGCTCTAGCCACGGCCTCCAGAAGAGGTCATCCTGTTAAGGAACCTTCGTTCTGCCTGTCCTCCTCCCTCCCCCGAAGAGCGAGCACAGGGGGACATAAATATCCCTCCACGCTGCAATCGCCAGGAAAATGCCTCTCGTATGAGATGACAACACACCTTTGTCACTTTGAGTCTTTCTCATGTCATTGAGTATTTTCATGCTACCTTAGCAAAGGTGAGTCCAGGTATCATAAACCAGAAACTCATAGCTGATCACTGACAATGAACTCTGATCCTGTGCTGACGACCTTACATAAATTGTTTTATTTGTTCTCTAACAACTTCAAGTTAGCTATTCCGGTTGGGCCCATTTTATCCATGACAAAAGACCACACTGAAGCCCAGTAGTTAATTAACTTACCCAAGGTCGCACAATTAGAAATCTCAACAACAGAGCTGAAGCACCAGGTGGCACCAGATCCTGTTTTCCCATCCTCCATCTTGCAACTAGAATGGGTCCTCCCAACAAATCTCTATTGACCCTGTTGGACAGGCCAGTTACTGCTTTAGCACGGGCACGGGCACAGAGAGCTCTGCTTTCTGGAGTCTATTTTCTCTTTGGATATAAAGATAATAAAAAGCATAGACTACAGAAGTCAGGCAGCAACAGATGCTCTACAGAAACACAAAGTAGGGTGGGGCCACAGAGGCAGAGCAGGCGTAGCCAGGGAAGGGGTGGTGGCCAGGTTCCCTGTTTCTTCTATTCTTTGTTCTCCACCCAGTAGATTAGATAAGAAAGGAGCAAAGCTAAGAGACTTACCAACATCCCACAGCTGGCCCGAGACAAAGTACAAACTATGACCAAATCTCCTGGTCGCTGCTGGTTTTTCAGCATGCCATATTTAATTTGTCTAATAATACTGCAACCTGAAAGGACACTTCCATAAAAGTGCACTTCTATGCCTAGATAATCCCTCTCTACTCATTTTTCCTTGTTGATCCCTATAAAAAATGAGCTCATCTAATTAAAAAAAAAAAAAAACAGGGTAGAAAGGAAGGAAAGACATCTTCAAAAGGAAAGTCCCCTGAACTCATGAAGAAGAAGTAAAACTGTCCAGAACAAGGTCTTTCTCTGGCCATCAGGTTTAAACACCTGCTTCGCAGCAGACAGGTTGGGGTCTGTTGCTATTGTTCCACCCAGAAATGTGGCTTTTACAGTTAGAAATGTCCCCCTACAAACAGCACTGGCGTAGTCTCCAACCCTGCTCTTCTGTTCGAGTGATGAGCAAGGACAATTTGGTGGTAAGCTGAAGGGTCCACCCTGTGCCCTCGGACCAGGGGCATCCTAACGGGATGAAGTGCAACTGTGAAGCTTTGGATGGACAATTGTTTCAGCAGTTTAGATTCTCTGAAGACGTTTTGGAAAACGTCACCCAATGGGAGAAATAAACCTCATTCTTGTAACTAATGAAAACGTCTTTATGGTCATTTTCTTTTCACGGCTGTTTTTTTTTTAACATATTGGCAGGAGAACAGATATTGACAATGACAAGTCTCAACTACAAATTGTGTTACTTTGAGCAAGGAGAGAAAAATGAAACTCACTGGTCCTGAGGAGGATTCAAACTCTGGACTGAGCTTTTCCTGGGCCTGAGAATTTGGTCAGCTAGAAATCAATCAATCAATTAACCTGGAAGCATTGACTATTAAACAGGTGCCTTTGCAAACGTGTGAATGCACGTATTTAATGAAAGTCAGCTGGGGGGACCTGCCGCAGACATTCTGATGGTGGGTTCAAGCCCAGTCCAGCTGCGGTGGGCAGCCCCATGTGCCGGTGTGTTTCTGGGGACTCCTTGTCAACATCTCAGCTCTGCTGAAATCCAACAACCCTCTTCTCTCTTCCCCTGACAACTTCCTTCTCTCCTCCTTACGTCAGCCCTTTCATGGGTCATATCTCCTTCCTGTTGATTTTCCAAATGGACTGCGGACCCGTGGGCCAGGGCATGCAGTAGGGGCTCTCCTGAAACTTCTAGAGATCTTGGTGGAGGAGGTGGGTGGCTGTTCACACGGTTGCTCCTCTGGAAAGTCCTGCAGCTGTCCTCCACCAGCGGCTCTCTGCCACCACAGCAGGAGTGCCCCTGCCTTCTGCTGACTCTCTGCACACACACACACACACACACACACACACACACACACACACTCCTCTCTCTCAAGGTCCCTGCTGCAACAGGACAACATTTGGAACACAGAGGCACTGGGTCTCCTCGCCTCTTCGGTGTGCCCTTGGACCCCAAATGTCCACCCCATTTTCATCCAGAGTCATCAGCTATGACTCCTCTCACTTAGACCATCTGGTTGGTCCGTCTGTCCCCAACCAAAACAGTTCACCCAGAGAGTAAGACAATCCGTGGAACCTTAAAATAAATCCCTATAAAATAAATCCTGTGATAAGCTTATAAAGCAAGAGATCTTTCTCCTCAGCACCTATGTCCCCACTAATGCCACCATCCTCCGCAGGGTCCGGGGGACAGCGTGGCCTGCCTTTTACCTGTACTCAGACTTATGATGACCTCATGGACTCTTCCTCTGAACTCCAGTGTGGTGCTAACGGCTCCACTTTGGGTCTCAGTAAGGAAAAGTGATCGACGTGACCTTAAGAAAGTCTTGGAGACCTCATTCCCTGACCTGTATCGACCCTCACAAGCAGCCCCCCAATCCACGGCAGATCACGTGCCTGAAAAAGGCAGTTAGTGAAACCCCACAGGCCAGGCCTCGTGTCCGTTAGAAACTAGTTTACCATCGTGGTGTGTGTGATTCGGATGCTCATAGCCAATACTGGATTGGTAGAAAATTTTCCTTTCATGACTGACTTACTATAAAAATATTTTTCTGATTAAAAAAAAAACAGAGTATGTTGATTGTAGAAACTATTTGTCAGATAAGAAAAATTACCTGCAATACCAAGAGATAGCCCCTGCTTATATTTTGACATATTCCTATAAAGTTTTTTTCCTTTGTGTATTTTTACAGATGTGGAGCCACCGTTGCATGTGGTTTGTGTTCTCATCTTGGTACTCAGTGCCATAAACTGGGCATTTTCCCATCAGACAGGTAATTAGCAATGCCTTTGTGTAGATCCCACGTTCACCTGACCCCACCTGGGCTCCAGCACTTGGATTTAAATACCAAGGTGACCCCTCATCAGATCAACTGTTCAATCAACTCTAATAAGAATGTGCATCTAAACGTTGAAAATGTGTGTGAAAAGACCACGCAGGGCTGATGGGACTGCAGAGTAAGTAGTCACGCGACCTTCCATGTGCAGTCACGTGTTGCTGAGCAGCAGGAACACGCTCTGAGAAGGTCAGTGTTAGGTGACTCCACCTCTGGGCAAACACCATAGCGTGCACCTGCCCCAACCTGGACAGCAGCGGTCACTCCGGGGGGCCTCTCCCTGCATTTAAGAGATGCTGTAAATATAAGAGGTACCAGGCTGCTGCCAGCTAACAGCCCACCATGTTTGACAGCCACCTTTTTGTCTAATAAGAAGACCACTCGGAAACAATGATAAAAAGATAACAAAACTCAGCATGGTGGTGCGCTCCCAGAATCCCAGCAGCTCAGGAGGCTGAGGCAGAAGGATCACAATTTCAAAGCCAGCCTCAGCAATTTAGAGACCCTAAGCAACTTAGCGAGACTGTCTCTAAATAAAAAAATAAAAAGAGCTGGGGATGAGGCTCAGTGGTTATGCACCCCTGGGTTCAATTCTCAGTAACAAAAAAAAAAAAAAAAGGAAAAGTCTAACACAGTACAATAAATACATAAACCAGTGACATGGCCACTGATTATCATTTTCAATAATCTGTACTGTCCACAATTATAAGTGCTGTGGTTTTGTACAACTGGCAGCGCAGGAGTTTGTCCCCACAAAAGCTTGAGTCGTGCCTGTGTACAGAGTTGGGACACTGATGACCCAGCCAGGTGATAGGAATCTTTCAGCTCCATCATAATCTTCCAGGACCAATGAGGAACTCGTAGCCTGCTGCAGGCCAAAGGTCACCCTGTGGCACAGGAGTGCAACTTACATAGCTGAAATGGAAAACAGAGTCATAAGGAACCCAGGCAGCCTCAGAGCAACCTAGCAGGGAAGCCAGGAGATGAACAGGGAGATTCCCAGCTCCATCCTCCTCCCCATCTCTACTCTCCAACATGGAACTCTGCAGGGCAAGGGTCGGGTGGGACATCCTAAGACCCAAAGGAAGAAAGACGGCCCACTTGTCCACGATGCACACCAACAGCAGACCGTCCAGGCTGCGTGGCTTCCATTCTGCCTGCTCAGCGCACCATAAATGACCCCACATGTGAACACAGAGTGACAGGTCCATGATGCCCTGGGACCAGCCACCAGCCACATGTATGTAAGTGGTGTCATTGACTGCACTGATTCATGTTTGCTCCCAAATACATGATTCTGATTATTGTTTCCAAAACTGGACTCATTAAAATGCCAGGATCCATGGTTTCCTTCTCTTTTTCAAGAATTTTTTTTGGGGGGAGGGGTGTATCATGTAAGAGAAAAAACAACGGCCACACGCCTCCCCGCCTTCCAATTAAACCACGCCCAATCCACCCCATGTAACACCATCCCAGGGATTCTGTGAAGTTTTAAGCTGGAACATTTACAAATGATTCTTGTATGGCTACCAGGAATGTTGAAGACCATGGTCTACGACATTCCCAGAACTGCGGAAATGAACTCAAGGCTTAACCCTGAGTTTATGGTGAGACTGGAATCTCTTGTGACAACGTGTGAGAGATACTGTGACTGAGGACTTTTGGGGGGAAGGGTTATTAGAATCACGTTGGCTCTCATGAACCAAGCTAAAGGGGTTTGGAAGGAATGAATGGAAGAGACTAGGGAACAAAAATCCCTTCCCCCAAAGCATAAAGCTGCTCTTTCTAGAGAGAACTAGACCTCCTGGCTTCCCCCTTCCCAGCATTGTCCAAATGTCTGTGAAGAACTGGAAAGGACTCTTGATCTAAAGGTCAGTCCTGGGTCCAGAAAGCACCAGGTGAGAATGACAGGCTTGACCTATGGGAGACCTGGGTCAGTGTAATGGGGACTGTTAGGTTTGTGTGATGCCCTGGAACCAGAGGCTCGGTGAACCTGGGCTGTGCCACATACCGTGGAGTAGAGGCCAGGCCCGTCGGGGAGGCTGCAGCTTCCCTCCAGGGAGCCCGGTCGGGCGTCTGTTGGCAAGTCAGCCTTCCAGGGCAGTAGTCGTGACCAGTCGCCCGTCTCCCAAGAGGAGCAAGATCCGACAACAAACCCACTATGCTTTTCCCTCTTCCAGAATTTTCTCTGGGAGCAAAAGTCAGATGGCCTGATTAAAAAAGAAAGGGGAAGAAAATCTTGCAGGGGAAGCCAATGTCTCACCAGGAGACAGGGTCAACGGCCAGTGGTGGTGTCCGCCCGAGCACCAAACAGGACTCAGATGAATCAAAGCAGGACCCGCGTCCCTCTCCACCGCGGCCTCGCCCACACCGCTGCCCGCCGACCCTGGTTCTGACAGCCCTGGTTGACTTCTGACACCTCCAGCTAATCCTCACCTCCACTGGAGTCTGGCCGCAGGGCTGCTACCTGTATCACCATTCGAGAGACGGGTCACCCCAAACCTGGGACTTTGTCCAAACAAGAACAAAACCTCTTGCACAGAGCGTGAGGGCTGAGGAAGGGGAAATTCTGAATTTCCTGAATCTATTTCCAAACCATAAATTTCCTGGTCCTTTTCTTTGATCGGAGCAAAACCCCAAGGGAGTTTCTTCTCTCGCTGTTTTGGACTCTGGAGCCCCGGCCCGCTCTCTGTGAAGCCTGCCCACACTTTTGAATTCTCTTCCACCTTCCATGTGGTACAAGGTCCTAAGGCCTGTGGGCAGCCTGTGCCTGCCGTGGCCAGAGGGCCTGGGGACAGAGCTGCAGGCGGGGGCTGGCATGTGCCCTGGGGACAAGGCACCACCCTGTGGTGGCAGCGGGCAGCAGCCCCTGGGTGAAGCTGGAACCAGGATTCTCGCACCCCCTGCAGCAGCCCCCAGCTCCACCCGTTCCGTTCTGTCAGGGTGATTAGGGAGGCAGCAGTGGTGCGGTAATTAGGACCCTCCTGGGCCAGCCCACCTCGACCAGAGCAGAAGGCCAGCTGCCCCATCGCCAGCTCCTTGGCATCCCGTCCTGCTCCACTCTCCTCTCTCCCGGCCTCCATCCGGTCCTCCTGGCCACTGGCTTGGCTCCCATCAGGTGAGGCCAAGCAGACGGCTTCTCCTCTGCCCAGATCCAAGCTTCTCCCCTTCCCCGGCTGCAGGGAGCTGTTCCAGCCTGAGACCAGGTGGAAAGGCAGCAGGAACCGGCCGTCCTCAGCAACCTCGAGTTTCAGGGTGGTCTCAGCCGTGGGGCCTCAGGGCTCTGTTTCTGGGTTTCGTGACTCTCAGCGTGTCCGGGTTCCCCGAGCCCACCAGACAGCTCAACTGCTTACGTGCCTCTCAGCGGTCGTGATCCTGGGTCCCGTCGACTCAGGATCAGGACAAGATAACCCCTTCGACGGCTGTGGGAAGGCCACCCATGGACCGGCACCTCCACCCTGGGAATACTCAGGGTCCCCTCCACCCCGCTTCCAGCTTCATACACCTCCCTTTCCTCTGAAAGAACAACAGGCAGGAGAGGACAACACTGCCCCACACTGCTTCCCGAGGAGAACAGGTGAGCTCACTGGCTGGTCACAGAGTCCCTCTCTGATCTCTGAAGAAACGCACTCGATAAAATCCAACTCCCAAGGGAAACCAGAACGAAGCCTCAGCCAGCAAACCCCGGGGTCCAACAGCACTGCCGAGACCAAGAGGGGTCCTCTCCCTCCCTCCCCGTTAGGCAGACCAGCCGGGGAACATTTCTACGTCTCAGGGCACGGGTATTTTTAAACCCCACCCTCCTCCCTGGGGCTCAAAAAAGAACCTCGTGAGAAAGTGGTTCCAGGCCACAGGATGTTCCCGACTCCCTGGGGCCAACCCACCCAGGAAGGAGGCCGGACTCCGCCCAGCACATCCGTGAGCCCTGGGTGGGCAGCTCTGGGCACAGTGGAGGGCGGAGCAGCTGCAGCTTCAGAGGCCTCCAGGCGTTTCCCTGGAGAGTCTCCACTTTAGTCCTGAATGGATGCAGCAACCTCCTTCCAGAAGCCAGGAAACGGGAAAGGGCCGTGCAGAAAGGGCCTGGAGAAGTGGAGAATGTGGGACCAATCACCTCTGCCTGCAGGCTCTGCCACCCCTGCCCGGGCCCTGGGAGAAAACCACCAGCCTTCCAGTGTGCCCAGGAGCGGCCCCCAGCGTCACGACCAGAACAGACAGGTCATGCATGTCGGCCCAGCAGACCAGGGCTCAGTCTGCCCCGGAGCCAAGGCGGGCTGGTGTGCGGCAAGGCAGTGGTGAAGTCTGGGGAAGAGAGACGTGGCCAGTGACTGTGTCACTCTATGACCACCCAACCAGAGGGAAGGCAGTAGAGAGTCGTCCATGGGACCAGGTGGGTGGAGAAAGAGCTCAGGGGTGCAGGAGGCCACACAACAGGAAACCCCTCTAGCTCCAGCCTCCCCCAAGGGGGACGGACCTCAGCCATGGCTGGGAAGGAAATGCCACCAGATGAGTCGCAGATGACATTTTTGCATTTTTACAGCCAGGACGACTCTTAGGTCACGTAATCACACACTGGAAACATGTTGGCCCCTGTAGCTTCTGATGAAATAGGAGAATCATTCAACTTAGACACGAAGAGGAGAAATATTAAAGATAATAAAACAAAAGCATGGACTTCTGGGCTGGCATAGAGCTCAGTGGTAGAGCACATGCCTAGCATGCGAGAGGCCCTGGTTCGATTCCCAGCACCACTGAAAAAAGAAAGAAAGAAAGTAAAAGAAAAAAATTGTATAGACGCAAGCTAATGCTGAGCCCTGTTCCAGACATCCTAGGTTTGAAGTCTGTACTGAACCCGAAGGGGAATATTCTGACATGATAACAGTAATATTCAGACCTAAATTAATCACTTAATAAACCAGTAGATGTGACTACTACCTTTTTTTTTTTGAAGGGCCATATTAAATAATTATTTTTGTTTCTGTTTTTAGCTTCAACCATGGAGTGACTTTCAGGGTACCACCAGCACCACCAGTGACAGCAGCTGCTCCATCTTGGGGCCTAGGTAGAAACTGAGGAGCCCAGTTATTGCCAGATGTGCACATGGGCCACAAATGGCCCCAGCCTCAATCAGTGTTGTAGAATACCACTGTCTCACAAGACAGATCCTAAACAGAACTTACCCTTTTGAGTCGGGGGAGGGGGAGGCTGACATGGACCTGGGCTCTGACTCCCGCTTGGCAGGTGAAGAAGGAGCCTGCAGCCCCCACCCCACCTCCATCCCTTCTGTCTGCCCCCCCCTCCCAGCTTGCTTCTTCTGCGTTAGGTTAATGCGTGATTATGCTCATGAAAGCAAACCTGCTCGAAGCTTCAAAAATCTTGCAAGAAACTGTTACTGCAATTCCCTCTTTCAAACTTCCCAGTGTTAATAATCCCTTTAGACTCATAAAGGGCTTATTGGAACCAGCATTGGAATTAATTGAATTTGTAGTTTCACCAAACAGACAGCAATTCTATTCTTAGTATTAACAATACTATGGTAGGTTTTGATGTTTTCACACCTTTTACATTAAAGAGGAAGTATCAGGTTAGACACACAGCAGCCTCAACCCTGTCCCATAGGTTCTTCCTATGACTTGATCAAAAGCAAGACAGAAACCTTTAACCTAGTGTTATTAATGTCACTAAATGTAAAAAAGTCTTCTTGTTCTGTACTATATTTTTAGGCATGTTTGTTTTCTCCTATGGAAAGCTTATATTTTATGTGCTAGATTGTTTATTATCTAGGAACATTCTCCAGATTCTAAGTACCTGTGTAGTTGGCCTCAGAACCTGTTACTGATGTAACAGAATCAGCTCAGGGCTCTGAGCCCTGAGCTCTGGTCCCCATACACATTCTCCTCAGCACCATCAGTCACTTCCTTCATTTAAAAAGAAAATTAAATAAAGAAGGAAGTTGATTTCTAACATCTCTAAACCATTTCTAAGTATCTTTTATGATTACATGATGCTTTTAAAAAGTATAAATACCTCTCTTGGTAGTGAGTCATGAATAGTTCCAGTTTTATGCTTACTGTACTGCTTGTTGTTGCTGTAGGATGATGAGAAAGACTTTTTCCCACACAAAGACCCTGCCTAGCACAATGTCTTTTGGTAAAGCTTTTTGCCTTAGAACCTGAAAGTGTGTGCTTGCGATATGTGGGATGTGTATGTTTGAATGTATGTTGGGGACAAGTGGTCATAGCTAGGAAGAAGAAATATTTTGGAGCATTTTGTCTAACCACTACTGTTCTGAGTTTCCACATGTTAAAAAATGTATTGAGGAAATACAGTTGTTCACCTTAAGCATCAAAAGTGTCCTGTTCTTCATGAGTGCCCCTAGTTGGTACAGAAGCATATGGGCCAGCCAGCCCTCTGCAGGGAGCATCCCCAGAGGATGGGGCTTGGCAGGAAGCTGAACCTAAGTGCCAGTCCCTTACCGGTAGGAGTCCAAACTCCAGCCAAGGAGACACAGAGCCCAGAAGCTTAGGGTGGGAAGAATTATCAACGTTCATCTAATCCAACCTCTATCTCATGAAATCCTTACAAAGATTGGGTGACTTAACCCAAAAGAGATGATCTAGCAATGGGAAAAGATCCAAATAAAAAATAGATAATAAATTTAATTTGCATTAGAAAAAATAAATATAAAAGAATTTTTAAAAATTAATGAAAGTAAAAAATCCAGACATGCTGCACAAAGCCCGGGCTGGTGAGAAGCACGGCTATGTATTGCCTCCTTCATCACTCAACCAAATCTGTACTCCGCTCCGTGAGGTTTGTAAAATGAGAACATCATACCCACACCATACCCCGCTAAACTTAAAAGATGGGACTCTGCAAAGCATCCCCTGCAATCCGCGGTGCAGACCCTGCGCTCGGAGCGGGGTGACCCGCGGAGCCGCCTCCCGGCGAATTCCACGTAGTGGCCCTCCCTCTAGTGGTGGAAGTGGAGATGGCAGCCCGCTGGTGGAGCCTGCCCCCAAAGTCATGGGGGTCTCTGCGCTGGGTCTCAGTGCTGTTACAGAACAAGTTGTCTCACAAAGAATTCTTCCTAATTAGAACATCTTGCTTGTTTATAACGATCGTGGCACTTACAAAAGACCATATGTCTTGGAGACGCTGCTTGGCAAGGTTTCTCCAGTGTTTACCAAATCTATTTTGTATGCCTTGCTAATAATAGTCCAGTGGTCCCCAGGCAGAGCCATGCAGACTGAGGACTTCTTGTTTCTTCTTGTTACTCAGGATTCCGCCTTCAGCATGTGAAAGGCCTCTTAGTTCCTGTGAAGGCACTAAAACAGCTCAAAGTTTCCCAAATGCTCTTATTTTGGGAAACGTTTATTTCAAGGGCTAAACTGTGATCTTTTGACAAATCAGCATGAGCAATGTTTTGCACTTTGCGACATGCACACTCCAAACTATTCCTTTTAAAAGAAGCTCAAATGAGAGTTTGCAAGAGTATCCATAATGCCGTTCTGTCCCACAGCTTCACTGAAGCTTTTAGTGAAGGAAAGAATACTCAGGGTGAACTCCCAGATTTGGTGGTAACTGGTCCAAGATCACACAGCTGGATTTTCCCTCCTGTACCACCAGGACCATACTGAGGAATTAAGATCAAATTGAGATTGAGTGGGTGTGCCTGATACCACACACCAACATAAGTAACCAAAGTGGGGTAGTTTGTGTTTAATTTTTCCAGTACAAGGGATTGAACCCAGGAACACTCTACCACTGAGCGACACCCCAGCCCTTTTTAAATTCTGAGACAGAGTCACTGAATTGCCCAGGCTGACCCGGGACTCGGGATCCTCCTGTTTCAGCCTCCCAAGTAGCAGGGATCACAAACGTGTGCCACTGTGCTTGGCTTATAACACAAGAAATATTAATCATTTTGTTTCACTTTGTTGACATGGAATAAAAAAACAAACTCAGTTTATCTTTTTGCCCATTTCAGTCAACCAGGAGCAAAGCAGATGTCATTCATTTTGACCATTTGTGGCAATTTGTAAAGATCTGCCAATTAATGAGTTAGGCTTGGTATTAGGCATCATCCAAGAGCTGTCATTAATTTAAGTGACTTTCCGAAAGTCAGTCAGACATTTTGTGTATACAGACTACATGTTTGATGCTAACAGTCTTTTCCTTTTGTTGAGTTTTCATGAAAAAAGGGGAGGGACTTAAAGATTTTTTTTTTTTGTCCTAGTAGTGACAACTTGATAGTTCTAGAGGGCTTGCTCCTTCATTGCAGTGTATTTTATACACTGACAAGGCCTATTACCAGGTTCTTCTCTGTACGTGGGAAATAGAACAACAAGTAATAAAGAGCTGCGAAGTAGTAAGATATGACCACGGAAAATAACTAGCATGTATTGCCAGCCTCACCTGTGTCAGCCAGGGTTCCAAGTGCCTTACACCTGCCAAGTCTTTTACTCCACACAGTAAACTTGTAATGCAGTCCCCATCGATACCCCCATTGAAGGCAAGCACACCTTTGCTTTCCTCAGGGTGTCTCCAAGCTTTCTGAACACACGATCTCACTAGTTGTGACAATGTTCCTGTGAGACTATTAAATGCCTCATTCTGTATTTTCTTTATTAACCCCTGCATCTTACTATTTTTGACACTGGCCTATGTGTTTCTATTTTTTAGTATGTGTCTCTGTTGCTGTCTTGTGTGCCTTGAGGGCTGGATCTGTGTTTTAACTCTCTGAATTTTCTCATGATAAATAACTTTATTATGTGCAGTGGGTGGCTTTTCTGAGTAGAACATTTTTTCTTTGTATCTAAATTTACGACGGACGTTTTATTAATCAATAAGCAAGGCTTTGTGCATAAAGAGCCCTTATTTCCCAAAGAGGAAAGCAGAATTTCATTGAAAGTTTAAGAAACAGTGATAGAATTTAATTCAGAGGATGTAGAGCTGTTTCCTTCACCTATAAATGTATTCTGGAACGAGTGAGTTCTGAAGGGAAAGAAGTTGGAAAATTTTCTCTGATGTGACTCTATACTCTTTAGACACCAAAAAAAAACAAAAAAACAAAACCACGGTACATGTGCTGGTTCCAGAAAAGTGCAGGAGAATGAGCAGTTGGGTTGAGCGAGCCCCTCGGGGCAGGACTGCGGCTCCAGGAAACTTGAAGTGAAGTCAGACTTGGAGGGGCCATCTCCCTCGGGCCTGTAGAACACCAGGCGTGAAGCTTTGGTGAAGCTTTGCATAAAATCTAGGCTGCACACACCATGAGGTGGTTTTTAAATCGATTTGCCAAAACTCCACTGGTGTTCCCCAACCCCGCAAAGTTCAGGCATGCACCTACAGACACTCTCGGGCTTCCCTGAACACGTGATTCTGATGTTGACACATCCTGTGTTGGGAGCAGGGGAAATCATCTTGCATCACGTGGTCGGCAGTATCTACACCATCTAGATGAAAACAGGGGGAAATGACTCTAGTGATGAGATGACTTTATTTCCGTCAATAAGTCTTCAGTCAATAAGCTCTTTTGAGTGGTTCTCTAGAGGAGAGTTTGGGAGGGAGACCATCCTTGGGGAGGCCAAGTCCTGCCTTGTAAAATGTTTGCAGCCCGGGTTGTCCCCTGGGTCAGACGAATAACAAGCCCTGCGGGCACAGACGGGGCACACTCTGGGTACAGTGGTGGCTGTGGGAGAGGCAGATTGCTACAGAGGAAAGGAGGGCCCCCACCCGCGCCGACCCAGGAGGGAAGAGACACTCGGTCACCAAGGGAGATTTATAAACTTATCAGTAAGGATCTGGAAGGCGACGTCCTAGGAAGAGTCACCAGTGGGTAAAGACGCCTGCAGGACAGACCAAGGGCACGGGCAGAACCGATAGGGAGGTGAGAATGGGAAAGCACTTTGAGAGTCAGGCTGGCGTTTCCCATCCACTGTTCCCGTGTTCTGTAGCCAGGGCTTAAAGCCAAGAGAAAAGTCATCGTGACCCTCGTGACCCAGGTCCAGGGGGAGCCCGACTGCACACGCGAGAGGTTCAACTCCTCCCAGGAGCTCGAGGGAGAACAAAGAGATAGGAACCTTCCCAAACAACTGCGATGGAAGTTCTGGGTAGTTAGGACCCAGGCTGCCTAAGAGCTTGGCCTTCCCCTGAGAGGGAGCAGCGAATGGTGTCAGCTGAACTCTAAAGCATGGGACCTGGGTGTTATGGGGTAGGGGGGTCATTTTGACACTGCCACTGTCTCTATGCCATGGCAACTTTATTGGTCCTTGGGGCACGAGGTCGAGACCTGGTTTTTCTACCTAGCCCCCTACAATCACAATGAGGATGCTATTCCCTAATGGCGGGGATTATAATCTTGAGGGAACACATCCAGTGACTGACAGACTAGTCAGAGCGTCTCCCATTGACCCAGTAAAAACCACATGACTCTGGAATGAGGGATTTTCCACTCCAAAAAAAACGTTTGTTTTTCATTTGATTTCTAAATTACTTAAGGGAATCAAAAATAAAATAAAATAAAATTTTAAAAGCCTCATTGCAATGTGTGGACACAAGGAGAACACTGGAGAGATGAGGGATTCTTGGTCCAGACTTTAGTGCTGATGTTCTTTTTCACAAAAAAAAAAAAAATATTACTTTCCCAAATCTCCAGAGCATAAAGCATTTAATGTAAAGAAGAAAAACTTGACCCCCAAAACAATAAAGAAGACTTTGAGGGCAATGAATGTGTCATTTGCACGGCTCCAACCATGACCACTGTTTACATTAACTTCATTTAGTGGCCTTGTGTTCTGGAAGGTTCTTCATTTCAGATGGGCAGACAGCATCCATCGGAGATGACTCCCGACTCGTGCCTCCTGTATAAAGTCCTCCCGTGGTGGAAGACCCAGTGGGTCCACACACAGTCTTTGGCTGCTCTTTGGTTTTGGGTTTGTTTTCAGCTTTGACATTCACAGCTGCTGAGTGCACACTAAGTGCCAGTTACTCCGCATACTACTTCACTATTGCCCTGTTATTCTCCTGGTCCAAGTCTCTGCCAACATTGATACTGACATATTCCACAGGTTCATTTAAGAGCCCTCCCACAAGATGACAAGGTATTTCGCTTTGTGCTTGAAGTCCTATCTTACTGAGGACAGGGTGGAGAGAAAGCAGGAAGGGAACCTCACACTAAAAGATGAGAGGTGGCTGTGCCTTTTCAAATGGAAGGACTTGATGTTTGGCAGAATTGTCCCAAAGCCCTCCATCTCACCCTCCTCTAGCTTCAAACACGTAACTAATTCTTGGAAACATCAAAGTTCTCACCTTATTATGACTTTTATTCAAGTCATCATTGTGCTACCAAGGATAACACTGAGTTGGCCTAAACTATCTGCCATCAAGATAAAGATTAACATCCAGAGTCACAGCAGAGCTTCAAAGAATCTGATTCTCTGCAGAGACACACTAAAGGGCGGATTCTCCCTTGTGCTGTCAGAGCCGATATGCCCCCCTACCCAGCTCTGTTGGTAAATACGTGCTCAGGGTGGTTCTGAGTCTCGTTCTCCTAAGCCCTGCTGAAGGAAAGAATCTGACAATCCCAGGCTTTTATATTTGTTTCCAAAAGGCAAAAATCAAGAATTGGGTATAATCAAGAAAAAAAAAATTAGGCTGGTATCCCATGGATTAAAATATAACAAAGCCTATAGTTTGTAAATACATCCTTAGTAACTGTTTAGTAACATTCATTGAATGCCGGCCACAGACAGCATTCGGGACAAAAGCTGCACCTACCTATTTGTTCATACCAGCATATCGATAACCAGTCGTGGCTCAGACACTGCTGTGGGAGATGCTGGGAGACAGGACGCCTTCTTTACCCTGGAAGCCACGCCAAGCTGCCAGGAGACTAGAATGCAGACCATGTTCCGCACAGCAGAGGCCAGACCTGCACAAAACAGCTGCCAGATTCTGCAGGGGGTGGTGCACTGAGGCCCACGATGCTGAGAGCAGTTTTGTGTCGAACATGAGCCGTGGCTGAGCAAAAAGAACCCACTGTGCTCCCAGTCTCCCTCCCCTCATTCCCCTTCACCATCAAAATAAAGTGAGCTCTGCCCGGAATTTTGTTTCATCATGTGACGAATGTCAAGGCTGGTCTCCCCTGTCCCAAGACTCTCTGGCAGGAGGAGCACAGCTGAGCAGAGCCACAGTGGAGAATGAACAGCAGAGGAAGAACCAGGTCAGAAGTGGGGTAGAAAGGCTTGGGACCAGCACCTGCTCACCACCTGCACCCAGGATGAAAACAAAGACCCACTGGGTAAAGAGGGGAATCTAATTGGGTCACAAGCCCCTGTCCTGGAGGCCAGAGGAGCATTTGCTAAGTTTTGAATATATCCTCCCAAAAGTTCATATGTTGGGAGAGTAAGCAATCCCTAAATTCATATGTTAATGGAATTTGGAGGTGGGCTACCGGAAAGAAATTGGGATTAAATGAGATCCCGAGGTTGGGGTCCCAATGACAGCATCAGTGGAAGAGAGACCTGAGCTGGAGCTTGCTCTCTTGCCTCATGAAGCCCTCTGCCAAGCCAGGGTGCAGCAGGAAGACCCTCATCACCCGCCAGCAGATCCCAGCCTGGGCCCTTGGGCTCCCAGCCTCCAGAACTATGAGCCAGTAAACCTCTATTCTTTACCAATTTCCCCGCCTGTGGTCTTCAGTGACAGCAACACAGAAGAGACTCAGACAGCCCTTATGCAATTTGAGATTGCAACAAAATTCAACAAACAAATTACAAGACAATACGAAAACACAAATTGCAAAACACAGGATAAAGGTTGAAAAAAATCTCAGAGCAAACTTTCCACCCATAACAAAGCAAAATAAATAAGAGAATTGTGAAAGCTACAAAAAAAAAAAATGGACAAATGGCAGGAGAAGCTTGAAGTGAAACTGGAGAGGGTGATATTCATGGGTGATTTAACCAGCAACTCACACCCTCCACAAGGAATCACCTCCCATCAACTTAGAGTCCGAGAAGAGAAAGCAACACTGTAGCCAACCAAGAGGTAGAAAACCAGGGACATTCACCTATTCTCTCTCTCTCTCTCTCTCTCTCTCTCTCTCTCTCTCTCTCTCTCTCTCTCTCTCTTTCCTCTCTCAAACATACTCAGACCCGATGCCCAGTTTTCCCCATTCTTGTGATCACATTTACTTTGCTATCTTTAGGCGCCCACCTGACATAGCCAACTTTGGGGACAATAACCTTCTTGTGCTGGTTTCCTTCCTTGGGATTTGTGTCCTGCTTCATGGGTCATGCCCAAAGCATTCCCATGGAGAATAAGCTCCCCTGTGTCCAGTGTCAGTGACACCCAACCCATCCCCACAGACCTGGAGGCACCAGTCCTTGCCCACGGAGATCACCCTTACGTGGACATGGCCTCTGTACTCTCTGCCTCGAACGCGCTGGCGCTCTCTGCTTTATGGAGCTGTCTGCTTTATGGAGCCTCAAATCCCTGGCTGGACACTACACTCCTCCCTGAAGAGTGAGAGAAGAGAATTCAAATAACTCACTAGAAGAGAGATCCAGGCCAGGCCCCAGAGTGGATCACCCTCGAGAGCAGGTGGTAGGGAGAGGAAGGTGAGAAGATGGCACCCTGTGGCGTGGGTCACCCACACAGAGGCACCGTTTGCTGCATAGACAGTGGATTTATCTTATTGGTTATTTATGTGTAAGTTTATTTATCACTTAATTCGTTTTAATTAATTTATCTTATTTTTAAATTTTTTTAAAGTGCCCTATTCACATACTGGGTCCCGGGAATTCTTTTAGTTCACTAATGAATTGATTACAGATTGGACCTTCCCCCCAGGAATGAAGCACTTCTGAACTTGAGCCTTTCTGGACCCACGGTGGTCAGCTCTGCCTCCCGGGGTGATCCGGGACATGCTACCCCAGGAAGAATGGAAGAACCTTCCACAGGTGTGAAGACTGCTCTCCGGGTCCAGACAAGAGGCCATTCTGCCACCGCGGTGCTGGGTGGTAGGGTGCAGATGGAGGCTGGGCTGCACCTGGGGATCTGTGGTTTCATGAATATTCTGCTTCCAAAAATGCAGCACTTTCTCCCCGAGCGATCCCTGAATCCGAGCGTGCTTGTCCCTGCCTGTAGGATTTGACGGTCACTCTTGCATTGACTTTCTTGGATAAAGGGTCCTTCCCAGCGTTTCTCTCCGCCGCTGCCTCGCCAACAGCCTGTCCAACAGAGGGCTTTTGAGGGCTCAGATCAAAGCCTCCTGTGTGCAGAGTGTCCATTGTTCATTAGTGAAATGTGGCTTGCACCTGCTCCACGGAGGTGTCCGGCTTTGACCGTGTCCCTCTCGGTTTCAGCAAGCTGTAGCGAGATCACAGGGCCGGTCACATTGGTGACGAAGGAAGCCACGCTCTGCCAGTCAGAGCCAGACCAGCTGTGTGGGTCCCGTGTGAACCAGGTGCCCGCTGCCTCCCCAGGAACATGCTGCCAAGGCTTGGCAGCGGGTGACCAGCAGCTGCTCCGGCCTCACTCTTGCCTGCGTCTGTCCTCCTCAGTCTGAGGATCCAAGCACGGTCCCCCGGGGAAGCCTGTCACAAAGAGGAGAGAGAACGCTGAAAGAGGGAGACGCAATGGTTATGATTACAGAAAGCTGACCCAGGCATGAAAAAGCAGGAAATGCAGTCCACGTGGGAATGAAGACAGACCTAAGGCTGGGCAAGCTCCATGTCGTGGATGCCTCATCTGGAGGCAGGAGAAACTCACGGCAGAAAGAGATCACAGCAAGAAAACGAACCTCTTATCAATCAGGGGTTGATGCTGTTATTATTAAAGATCTAGCCTCACAGATTTTAAATCCCAGGCCAACACCGATCCAAACATAATCATCATGGTGGCCGGGCACAGGTGGCACATGCCTGTAGTCCCAGCAGCTCAGGAGGCTGAGGCAGAAGCCAAGCCCTTAGCATTGTAGCAAGACCCTGTCTTAAAATAAAAAATCAAAAAAGGGCTGGGGATGGTGGCTCCGTGGTTAAGCACCCCTGGGTTCAATCGCGAAAGAAAGAAAGAAAATGTCGCGGGAAAAACAAACAGACTCAACTTAGACGGCCAGGCAGAGCCATTTGCCAGGCAAGATGTTGACTTGCAAGACTTCTCATGAGTCAATTTGGACAAGAGCTTCAGGGGAGTAAGATGGACACTGGTTTCCACCAGCCTTCCTAGTGGTAGGCTCCACCGGCGTGATCACTCCAGACACGTGGCCAGGTCACAGCTGGGTTGCGTGGACTTGGATCTTGAATCCCAAGTGGTGTATCCTTCTTCCAGAAAGCATTTGAACCTCACTGAGCCACTCCACCTATTGTGGGTGCCCTTTAAGCCACCAGATCCTCATTAGATCCAAATGACTCTATTCAACTCTGTGGGCCAGGAATGAAGGACCAATTTTCCAAGCGACCGACTTCCTCCCCTGACCGCTCTTCCTTGCACATGGCCCCTGGAGATGTGGGAAGTGCTACTTCTAAGCCGCAGCCTCGGGGTGGGGAGGAGATGGGGGAGGGGGGGATGAATGACAGTCTTGTGCTGTGACTCATCCTTCCACTGACTGCAGGCCCTTCTGCGCGACGGCCAGTTGGACAGCTGCGCTGGCCATGGGAAGTCAGAGGTGGTTTTTGTTCCACAGACAGGAAGATGGAGTGGGGGGAACCGAGGGGGCCAGAGAGAACAGTGGGTGCGTGTGTGTGCCGCCATAATTGGCGTATGACTTCAGCTTCTCAGAGCCGCTCACAGTCCCCACATTAGTCACCAGTTCTCCAGGGACCAGACGGGCCTGGGCGGAGTCCACATGAAGTGAGGCAGGGAGGGCATCTGCCGCTCAGGCCTGGGAAATGCTTCTCCCTGTGCCACAGCAAGTCCAGGGGTCTCTCTGGGCCACACTGTGGGATCCCAGAGGAGGGAGCCGCTCAGAACCACCAGGTGCAAAACCATGCAAATGGGGCCAGAGATGACACAGGCTTTTTGATGTTGTTTTTCTTTTTAGTTAGGCATGACGGCAAAATGACAGCAGAATGTACTTTGACATCTCGTGCATGCATGGAGATAACTTCCCATTTTTGTGGTTGTACCTGATGTGACGCGCTTTCCAATGTCAGCTGCAACCCAGCCCCACCTGGCCCTCTCCTTGTTGCTGAGACACTCTCTCTCCCATTCCCCACACCGACAAATCCAAACCTCTGACACTTCCCTCCAGCCTTCACCCCAAGCCTCATCCCTCTAACACAGCCGCCGGCAAGATGTGGCTGTCGGCTCAACTCAGCCAGACGCCTGATTTAGAGTGGTGCTGCGTCCCCGCATCAGTGCCAGGTGTGTCTACGCTGCTTTCATGCAGCACCAACCAACGGTAAAGTCATCGTGGGCCTGGAGCCCCTCCGATCAACCCACTAGTAGAAAAAGAATTAGCTGAATGTTGCTCCAACCCGTAGCAGAAAACAGTGCCCCCTGCTTGCAGGAAGAAGAACTCCCTCCACATTTTGACCCAGCACCAACCTAACACTCCACACCTACTCCCATTCCCACGCAGGCTTCTGCAGACTCCGGGGATGAAGGTGTCTTCTCTTCCATTCCAAAACCATACGCCCACTCTGGCCCTGGATGCCACCCCCTCTTCCTTCTTTAGCCTAAAATCAGGCGACGGTACTTCTGGTAGAACGCCAACTCTGCACTTAGAAGCCCTGAGGGAGCCACAAGAGCGTCATGGCCACACAAAACTCAAGAAGACGTCTCTATCTCTGCGGCTGACACCTGGCAACCTGCCAGTCCACTTTCCCCTCACGCCAGCTGTGCCGTAGACAAAGATGCCACGGAATCCACCTTCAATGCAGCCACCCTCCAGGAAATGTCCAGGGCTCACTCTCCCCCGACCGACCGCCCAGACTGGCTTCCGGTCCTCCCACCTGCACAACTGCAGGACCTCCCCACCCTTCTCACTCTTCTCTAGCCCAATCTATGCAAATGGGGCCAGACATGACACAGGCTTTTTGTTGTTGTTTTTCTTTTGAGTTAGGCATGACGGCAAAATGACAGCAGAATGTATACTTTGACACCTCGTGCATGAGTGGAGATAACTTCCCATTTTTGTGGTTGTACCTGATGTGACATCAGCTGCACCCCAGCCCACCTGGACCCTCTCCTTGTTGCTGAGACACTCTCCTTCCTATTCCCCATACCGACAAATCTCTTGCTGAAGTTTCCCATCAGGGTAGGTCTGACTACTCCTCTTTCCTGTTTTAAATCCTTTATTCATTCTATAGAAGTAAATATGCATAGATAACTATAGAGAATAAGTTTAAGTGTTGATCCAATATTCTTGGACAAGAATCCTGCCTGGTGAGCTCTTGGGCTGTCTTCCTAGTCTCACCTCCTCTATGTTTGTCCTGCTCCAGGGCTGCACCACAACCTGGCCCCACCTTGGTCCTTTTGTTCATAAAGACAAACCTCAAGTGACTCAGTTTCAAAGCTCTCACTCTGCACCCCAAACCCCTAGCCGATCCCCCAGAATTCACTCCACATTCATCTTTTTCTGGCTCTAAATTCCTGGCTCTGGACTTCAACCTGGATCCTGCTGGGGGCCTTCTAAGTTTAGTATTTAGAGTTGATCTTTCTTGGGAATCTACACTTTCTTTAATAGACTTTGACTTAAACTGACCTTTCGATTCTTGGAATCCCTATTTGCTTGGAGCATGAACAAGCTAAACTCCTCGGAACTCAGAATCCGGGTCTAAGGCGTGACTCCACCGATACACTAGGAAATCCATCCCAGCAGCCAGGAGTGAGGCACTGAGACTCCATCCCATCAAGGTTTCCTCTGTATCAAAACACCTGGAGCCCCCTCAACACCCCAGTGTCGTTTCCTGCCCAAACTCTGGGGGAGTGACTCGGACAACCGGGTTACTTGAGGCCAGACCTTCCGAATTCCCCTCAGCTCTCCCCTCCACCCCACTGTGGGGAGCTTAGTGGAACGTATGGGTCGGAGCAGGAGAAACTTCATCTGCAGGGGGAGAGGAAGCTTCAGAAAGTTGCATTTATAAGTTCAGCAGAAAATGTAGGCCAGCCAGACCTCAAAGACAGACAAGAGCCAACAAGAAAAACGGTAGCTGAGGCAGGGTCCACAAATAAAATACCAGAAGGACTCGGACAAGGAGGAGGTAGATAATTCAGTTAGGACTAAACTAACATCTCCCATAGCCAAAGCACCCAAGCCTGTCAATGCCAGCATTATCGTGGGAAAAAAAATCAAATGAGAATGAATACAGAATAACTAGAGATAGCACATTCCCATCAGCTCTATCTTAAGGGGAGATCTGGAGAGAAATTTGAGAAGCGAGGAAATAAATTAAAAGAATAAGGCGTATGTAACCATAGTCGAGATTGTGTCTTCAGAGAGCTTTCAGATACAGTTAGATGCTGCTTCTCTGCCTGACTCTGCTCTGATGGATGCTGAGAGCAGTTGAGGCAAACTGCTGCTCACCACAGTCCTCTCCCCTGCTGCATCTACTCAAAGTTGGATCCAGGGATGGAGAGGAAGAATATGGAGAGAGGAGTTAGAACCGGTCACATTCCCTAGACGTGCCCTCTCAGAATGAGCTCCTGCAGAGTTTCAATGCTGCAGAAATCGCTGTGAGCACTCTGTCACAGCCCTTGGCACAGAGATCTGTTTACAGACATACACCCATTTGCTCTAGGTATACTCTACTGTACTCTGGGCTGTGTGCAGTCACAGATTCTGCAATTTCAGCAATTCTGTACAACAGGCTTATTTCTCATTCATGCAAAATCTGATGCAAGTCCTCTGGAATGCCCTCTGGTCATCAGGAGTCCAGGCTGCTCTGCACCGTGACATAGCCAGCTCAGCACTTCATCCCCGGGTCACAGTGGCTTAGGATGAGAACCTGAGGAAGTCCCACACTGGCGGTTATAAGTGTCTCAGCCCAAGATCTGCATTCACTTCATTTCGCAGCTGTCATTAGTGGTATGACCCACCTCCTGCAGACAAGAGGTACAAGAGAAGCTTCCAGTGTGTCCAAGAACGAGAAAACCAACCCACATGGGTGATGTATAACACTCACCACTCCAGTCTTGTTTGTTATTACCTCAATACCTAGAAGAGAGCCAAGTACACATGGGGGACAATAAAGGTCTGTGAATGGTGCTGACTCTGCCTGACATAGAGTAAGTCTTTACAGAAGATGAGATCAGGAAGTGGAGAAAAGTCCATCTTAAAATCCTAACCCCAACCCTCAACAGGTGAAGGGATGTGGAATATTACTCAGCCATAAAGCAGAATGGCTTTATGACTTTTGCTGGTAAATGGATGGCTCTGGAGACTGTCATGCTAAGTGAAATCAGCCAATCCCAAGATCAAAGACTGTTTATGCTGGATGTTCTCTCTGATAGGCAGATGCTAACCCACCATAAGGGAGTTGGGGAGAATAAAAGTTCACTGGATTAGACAAAGGGGAATGAGGGAAGGGAGGGGTTGGGAATAGGAAAGACAGTAGAATGAATCAGACCTAACTTTCCTATGGTCAGATGTGAACATACGACCCGTGAAACTCCACGGCATGTACCACTCAAGAATGGGATTCTAATTAGAATGTTATTCTCCATGGGTGTATTAGATGTCAAAATACACTCTACTGTCATGTATATCTAAAAAGAACAAAAAAATTAAAAATAAAATAAAACCCTGACCCCAGGGAATAAGAAATCAGAGAAAAACCAGGAGGTTTTTCCTCTTCCGGAGGAATCCAAATGAATGAATCAAAAACTGTCAATAACATCCATGTCACAGAGGGGATAAGTAGGAAGAGGACTGAAAGCAGGTCATTAGATTTAACAATTAGGCCATTAATGGCCTTTCTCTGGTGCAGGCCAAATCTCATTAGGGTGAGTTTTAAGAGGGCGCCTGAATCGATTCAGTGAGTTCGAGTTCCCTGGTAAGAACGTGGCTTGGAACAGAGGACTATTTGAGATTTGCGGATGTTTTGTTTCTCGGGGAATTTTTTTTATAATAAATGTCTTGCCGTGAAATAGTAAAAGGAGGAATGGCTAGCATTCATCACACGCCTGCTGTGTGCCCAACACTCTGCTGAAGACTTGGCTCCCATTATTGGTAATATCTGCTAACCAGTCGCATCAAGGTCTTGTTAGAGTCTGGCCTCAAATACACGCTGCAGTGAGGACGGGCCCAGTGAGGTCTCCGTCCCGAGTTTGTGTGGGTTCCACTCTATCAGCCTCCCTCCCCAGCAGCTGTAGATGTGAGATGGGGGGATTTTTTAAGGGGAGAAACTACAAAACGTCAAGGCAGGAGGGCTGCTTCCCGAGGGGCTGGGCTCTCCTCGACCTCACTCCGTGCCAAGGCCGAGCTGTGTTCACAGAGGTTCATAATGGTCATTCTGCAATCTTCCTCATGAAAGAGAGAAATTATAGAGAGGATCCAGTTCTTTGCTCTTTTGCTTCCTGCTCATCAGCTCAGCCTTCCTTCTCTTTATGTTTTGTAGCAATAATTTGGAGACCGTAACTTGTCTTCAGCCTTGGTTAATCCACCCGTGTGTACTCGCTCATGGAAACCAGGGAACAAGGCGCTCTATTTGGATAATGGCAGTTCACAGCAAATGAACAATCGAGTGTTCACTTCTGACACTTTGTAGGGAAGGCGGTGACTGGTGTCTGTTGGTTTGATTGCAGTTGGAACGAGAGGATTTAGGAAATTCTCTTTGGATCGGTGGAACTTGGTATGGGAGCTTGAGAGCGCGCCATCTCGGCCATGCTGGGATGCAGACAATTTGACAGTAGTTCATTTAAAGCTCCCAGAGAAAAGGATTCTTAAGCTCACCCCTGGTTAGCGTGGCCCTGCAGTCCCTGGTGCTGGTTCGTGGGAGGATCCTGAAATCCCTGGGTAAGTGCCCTTTTCCAGTTCATCCATCTTGAATCCTTATTGATCCTGACACCCTCTCGGCTGGCCCTGTGGCATGACTAAGGAACACAGCACCCACACATTCTTTCATCTATGGCTTTTTATTTTATTAAAACGTTTACTGGAGTTTCTGGATGAGGGATACAAGATACATATCAACACCATGATTTACAGTCAGACGTAGATATGTTCTCACATTTATAGATTGAATTGTGAGGGCCGAGGATGTGGCTCAGTAGGATTTTCCTGGCATGTGAAGCCCTGCGTTCAATCCTCAGCACGCAAGAAAACAAAATGTGATTTTTCTTCCAAGTTTCACCAGAATTTCAAGTTTATTTATTATCTCCTCGGAGCCTAAAAATGAAATGATTATTAAAAGTAAAAATCTTTTCATGTGGTTCTTCAAGGATGAATGTTAGAAAATAAATATGAAGCACTGTGGTGCATTTTATTACAGGTGCATTTTGTTCATTAATTTGTCTCCTCTTTATTGGATGAACACCTGATGTGCCCACACACAGGAAGGCTTGCCATGGGGCAGACACTCCTGACCCTTGGTGCATCAGAATATGGGAGAAAAATGGATAAGTGCATGGATTTGCGTTCTAAAATGCAAAGAAGCATGTCCGCAGATGCAAATTAACAAAAAAAGTCTGTGCTGAACTTTTGGATATCATCTGACATCCAGCTTATGGACTATGTTTAGGGGCCACATAATAAAGATTGTTTTAATGAGCAGACTCATGGGTTGCCTTTAAACACTGAAGACTTCCTACACACACTCTCTGTGATGCTCCGGAAGCTCGATCTCCCTCTACCCCACACATTTTTTTCCTTACACTGTTGACCCTTACCTTGGTCCTAGCCCACTACTTCCAACAAACAGACTTGATTTTTATTTTACAGAGAAAATAAAAACCATCTCCTTGGACCCAATCAGCTTCTCCTTCCTCTTTGTGTCCAACAGAGGGAGCTTCTGGTCTCGGATCAAGACTCAGCCCCTGCAGACAGGTCCTGCATCCATCCTGCGGGCTCCACGGTGACCTGCTATCCCCTCCTCTGCTTTGACTTAAGCTGCAGTTGAAGACATTCAATGCTCATCGCCAGGCCCAAGGTTTCCCCAGCCACTGTGAATCATCTCCTGAAAACGAGCTTCCACGAATAATACGCCCTGTGTTTTCTTGTGCATTCAAAACTGTTTTGCTGGAATCTTCCAGGTAAGGAGGACATACCCAGCACGTGTCAGGTGTACGGTGTCACTCTCTCCTGAGGTCGATGTGTACCTTTAGAGAAGTCTGATGTCCGCCCAGCTGCGTTTTATCCTGAGTGGCTGGACATTTTTACCTCCTCACCCAACACATTCTTTCTTCAGTCTGATTATATTAGAATGTAGGTCTTGATGTCGATTTTTCTAGATCAGTGGTCCCAGGTCTGTGATAAACCTTTGAAATACGTACATTCATGCCTTATTTTTTTTAGAAACTTGGACTGTATTTTTAAGTACTTGTTCTTTTGTTTTGATTTTCTTCTTGCAAGATTCCATTGGTCCATGCTTGACCTCTTGCTTACGCTTTATTCCCGTCATGGTCTCTGATCCTTTCCATCTCTGTATTTATGTTATCCATTTCAACCACTTTTGTGCTTTCAGTGATGCTTCTCTTATGCACTGATTGTCTTCACCTCTGAAACAATTTTGATTTTTTTTTCTTAATTTTTTTCACGATCTCTGCCGAACCCATTTTACCTCCTCCTCCCGTTCGTGCATCGCCTTCTGTCCTGCAGAGCTGAGTCCTGGTGTTCATTCTGCTTTGTAGACTCAATCATCGCTCCATCGGCTTCTTATCATTAGTCATGGAATGCAGGTCTCAGTTTTTATCTGAGTGCATGTCATTCATCTAGTGGAAAACTCTCCTGTCCTTTTCCGCAGTCTGATAGATCTCAGTGCAGATGCTGTACTAACTTTTTTTTTCTGTTTTTGTTTTGTTGTGTTGTTGTTGTTACTCGTATTTGAAAGAGCGTGATTTTCCTGAACCAGCCATTTGCAAAGATGACTTTCAGTGCTCAAATTGGGAAAGTTCCAAGAAAACTGAGATGTGCTGGTCACCCTGAATTCACCTGTGCTCCCCACACGGGCAGGGCCTTTGCCCTCTAGAACTGAACATCACTTTGCTCCTGAGACTTCCCACAGAGGACGTCTCCCTCCTGCCCTTCTCACTGTCCCTCACCATCTACCCAAAGCTTCTCTCCAGCTTCCCTCACCCCTGGGGGCTTCGGACAGCATCTATGCATTTGCACGCTTCAAGAATTTTCTAGGTCTCCTATTTCATTAAAAATGGAATGTATAGATTTTTTTTTCTTGTCATTTTATTGCCCTGTATAATTTCCAAGAGGAGAAGTGGGAAATTTTAGATTAAAACATCACACATTTCTTGGGAGCGCCATAGATGGTGCTGTTGTCTTCAGAGTTCCAGGGAGGAGAGCCACTTCTATAATGGAATTTCTTGGCCAAGTGGACTCTGAAGTTGAGATCATGGTACTCAGAATAAGTAGACCGTGTAAGCCACACCCCGTGCAGACCAATGGACCAACTAGATTGATTTCAGGTGGCCTAAGCTACACGCACTAAATGACGTACAAACCTAAGAGCACATTATAAGCTTCAAGTGCTAACTATAAAAATAATGACATACGTAATACAGAAAACACTGATAACTAAGAAATCAGAATGGGGACAAATGACCTATGTAGAGAGTCGGTGGCTACAGAACTAGGGTTTGAACAAGCCCTCTTTAAACAGATTTGCTACTTCTTGATTATGGCCAAATGCAGGCAGATAAAAAATAACATGAATGTTCCTCTACTAAAAATGCCATATCAGATGCTGTTGCATGACTTATTTTACTTAATCTCATCAACTCTTCAAGGTAAGTGTGATGAGACTGAGTGTCAGGAAAGTTCAAATATCCAACATCTCCCAGATAGCAAAGGCCAAGCCAGGAGGCAAGCCCAGGATCCCTGGGACCATCACCCCTACTCTTGCTGCTATTCCACTCTGCTGCTTTTCAATCAAAGAATGGAATTGCTGGAAGCTCAATGCCTGGAAGGGAAGCCTTGAGGGACACAGTGACTTAAAACAGGGAAGGTGGGGAGGACAGTCCAACCAGACATGGCAAAAGCTCAAATGTAAATGGTATAACTGCAGCAGGAATCCAGGGAGCAAGAGAGTCAGCATCCATATTTATTAAGATTTTTAATGTAATTGCTTCAACGAGCTGGAGAGACATTTAAGACTTGAACAACTCAGTGCATCTGGTTTCATCCCCCAACCGAAGCCCCATTTGACGAAGTGGGAATTAAATTCACAAATGTAAGAAACTAGAATAGTTTATCAAATTTCTTCCTGCTGTTATGAAAAATAATGTTGTGATAGGGAATGAGATTAAATCCCTCAAAAATCAAATTTAGGTTAAAAAAAATAAAATAAAAAAAGACAGAGAATGGCAGGCTAACTGCTCTGCCGGAGGGAACAGAAATATCAGGTCTAATTCTTGGAAAACGGTTTGCAGAAAGAAAGTCTGATTCTTCATGTCACCGAAACACTATTAAGTCTAGAGAAGTCTCAAGCATTTGAAATGTTGACCTAAAGCTCCTTCCCAAATTGCAGACATAATGCAGCCAAAGACTTCTTGGCTGGTCGGGGTGGCATCATTGGGACCATCTTCTTCTGCAGTCAATCCTTATTGGAGATCCCAGAGAGCTGAGCACTGTGCATGTGTGACCTTGGATTTTGACTTATAGGAGAAAAATGAACCCTTGAGGAGGCTCGTGACTTGAAGAGTCTATGTAGCTCTGACAAAAAGCACCTCCTTGTAAGGCCATAAATCTTCATTTCACTCATTTCCAACTCTTCAGCAGGGAAATCAAACATTAACCCTGTATCCCCAGATGCTAGTACTTACAGATCCCATGAATCTTCCTCTAACGACTCTAGCCCATGTTGACTTCTTCTATCTATGAAAAATGATCCGTAGGGGTGATGGGATTTGATCCGTCATTACTTTTGGGGGGATTGCTTCTGCTGGTAAACTTTGACTTCACACTAGAGCCCTGGAGTCAAACTCGGTGATAAGCTAAAGCAGATACTAAATACTCGGTGATCCAGGGTAGGGGGATTGTCATGGAAAGCTTGAAGGGAAGGAGACCATGAGATGTCAAGCACGGAGCATGTCAGAGAAGGGAGCGCCTTCATGAAGCACCCCAGCGTTGGACTTTGGGTAGCAAAGGTTTCCATGTCAACACTGGAAACTAAGAGAAGGGAGGTAGAGGCACCAACCGAGGAAAGCCTGAGAAACATTGGCTGGCGTGTCTCACTGTGTGTAAGCAGTTGACAGAACACAGAACTGAAGGCCATCCCCCTCCACAGAACACTTCAGGGTACACACGTGGATTTCAAAGAAAGACAGTGCACTCCCCATCCAGAAAGGTCAGCCACAGGGACCAACATGATGACAGTTGTCCAAGTCAGCTGGCTTCTTCGTCCCTTAAAGAACTCAGAGAATACGTCAAAGACAAAGGGGACGTCCAAGTAAACAGAAATCAGACCCTGGTTGTAGGTCTAGGCAGCAGAACTGGATGAGTTGCCTTTTCTCCACTCCATTTACTCCATCCTCCAACACAATGGCGCCCACCTGTAATCCCAGTGGTCCTAGAGGCAAAGCCGGTCTCAGCCACTTAGTGAGGCCCTAAGCAACTTAACAAGACCCTGTCTCAAAATAAAATATTAAAAAGGGCTGGGGATGTGGCTCAGTACTCGTGGGTTCAATCCCTGATTAAAATATATATATATATATATATATATTTACTCCATCCTCATCCTTCATTGTGGCCTCCAGTTTCCAGGTTTTAAGGAAGAAAATTAGCATTTACAAATGGTAACTTGAGAAACATGAGATTCCGTATGACTATTGTGTGTCCTTCTCCATTTTCATGGTTTTCGTAGTTCAAAGCATTAACAGCGCTTTTATTAAATGATCAAAATGCCAAAGAATAGATAAGACAGACGACGTGGAAGACAGTTTTTATTCTTAAAAAGCTTAATTGTCACAAGGACAAATTCTGAAGATGGAGGCATCATAAAAGACTCCAGTGACAGTACACCTCAGTGTGTCTCTGTCTTGATTTATTCTCTTTTAGCCACCTCTTGGCTTTCAGGGGTGAGAAAAGGTGAGCCCAAGATGAGGCTTTGGGAACCGGAGTGACCTGCTCATAAAAGGGGAACAAGGGCAGAGCCGCCCTTCTTCTCTTCAGTGTCATCGAGGTCCCCTGATGTCAGGAGAAAGACCGGGGATGGTCCCCAACTGCAGGCAGGAAGAGTGGGGGAAAGAAGGAAAATGAGAGTGTGCCTCTCTTCCCCCCAAAGTGTTCTTGTCTCGTTTTCTCTTTATTTAACCCACATGAAAGTCAGTGCTTATCTGGCGGAGTTCATCTGAGTTACACAATGACACTAACTTTGAACCAAAAGGAACTTATCATCAGTTCAAGGAGAGATTCTAGCAATGTCTCCATATAACCTATTAGTCGGTGGAGAGCAGAGAGCAAGGTCAAGGCGAGATCAGAACCGATGCCTCTCCAGAGAGCACCGTCCAGGACTCTGGCGTCGTCCCATTTCGTCCCTGGTTTCACTGTGTTTGGCTGCATTTGCTGGATTCTCTGGTAACAGCTGGCAGTTTTCCTCTTCATGCTGAATTCTGCCATTATCTTGAGTGACTTTATCATCTTCATAGACAATCCAACCTCGAGGCTTCAGGAACGTCTTCCACCCCACGTTGGTTGTCCCCTCTGCCTCAGCCCAGGTGGGTGGCTATCCCTACATAAAGGCACCAGCATCCGTGAGAGCTCTCTGCCTGGCCTGTAGACAGTCCTCTTCTAGCCATGTCCTCCCTTGGCAAAAGAGGCAAGGAGCTCTCCAGGGTCTTCTTCAGAGGGCACTAATCCCATTTGTGTGGGCTCCACCCTGGTGGCCCCTCCACAGAGGGGGTTGGGATTTTGTCACATTAATTGTCACATTAATTTGACACAGACATTCAGTCTGTAGCACTCTGCCATGCTTGACCCTGCTCAGAAGCTCTGAACTGCACCATCTCTGAACATGCTTGTTAACTGAAGCCACCCTTAGACAAGTCATATGTTTTCTCTCATATGTGGAAGTTAGAGAGGAAACAAGGAAAAGAAAGGGGAAGGGATCTCATGGAAAGCAAAGGAGATCAGTAGAGGAAAGGGACCAAGGGGTGGGAACTAGAGAGGGAGGGAGGAAATACTGGGGGGTGATAGTGGAGAAATTATATTGTTATGCTGTGTGCATGTACAAATGTGTAACAATAAATCCCACCACTATGTACAATTATAATGCAACAATGAAATAATGTGGAAGAGTTGTCTGTTACTGTTGGTTTTATTTCTCATAGTAAGCTGGAATTCTAAGTACATAAATAGCATTATTAAATTTATATGTTAGAAAAAAACATTTTTACTCTGAATGTTACAGCTAACACTAATTTTTGACATTGCATTAAAAGAGGATTAAAAAGTTTTCCATGACCTCATCTTATTATTTAGATTTTACAGTTTAAGTTTTTATGGGTAGAACTTCTGAAAGTTCACTCCCCTATAAAAGTGACAAGACCACTGGCAAAATTGTCAAAAACAACATTTTCAGAACTCTGGAAATTAACCAAAGGCTTTCATCAACCCAGAGAGTGTTTATTCAAGAAAAATATGATTCTCAGTAAAAGCATGAAGCTGTGTGGCGTGTCTACTTGCTATGTTCCCACACCCCACCCTCAGCTCCTCAGTAGCCTTGAAGGGTAGAGAGGCTTGGAATATATCACGTCATGATGATGGAAAACGGGCACAGCTACACTACAGATTGCTTAAGGTCACTTATAAATATAACAAGGTCTCAGGTACTCAAACTCAAATTCAGGACAGTTGTGACTCTGTGGATGGCAGGGGAAAAAAATGACATTCGGTTAATTACAGAGCCTTCACCTGTGTCTAGGATTTTAACCTGGAAGAGAGAAAGGAGGGCAGGAGACAAATCTGAAGCCCAAGAGGCAAAATTGTATGTCACAACTGAACTGAGTGGTAAATACAGTGTTTTTTTTTATTATAAATTGGTGTCTATATTTTTTATATGTGAAATATTCTGTAACAAAAAAATATATATTCATATATATATATCCCATATATATAATCATATCTATATAATGAAAGCATTATATATATGCATATATCATATGTGTGTATAATCAAACTATATATAAGTAATATAATAAAATGCAATAATAAAATAAAATATATAATTATATTTATAATTATGTAAATAATATATATTACATATGCATATACATATCACACATATAAAACATATACATATATATCCCATCTGGGATATATATGATGTGTATATTATATATGAATGAAAACATGGTCAGATTTATTTTGACTATACCTCATCAGCCCTCCCAAGTGTAAATATCAGAGAAACTGGAACTAAGTGGGCACTGATGTGTCTTACTATTGATTCTCCATGGAATCTCTATAAAAATCTCCTTTGTTTTTTTTTTTTAAATGGTATTTTTACTACTTGTAAAATGAACTCCTGGTTATTCTCAATATATGCATGCTATAATGAAGTAAAGACGGTGCAACAAGAAAGTTCACATAATCACACTGCTGAGAGATGGCCACTGTTTATATCTGGGTCCTACTGTACTCTCTTAGTCTTTTTGCTGTACAAACATGTATCTTTTTATATAAAATTGGGTTCCGGCTACTCACATTTCAATCAGATTATCTTTTGTCTACTGAAAACCACCAATGGCTCCCTATCCTCGTATAAAATCTAGCTCCTTTCCTCAGAGATCCAGGTTCCCTTCCCTCATCTGCTCTCCTTCTCCTTGCCGGGGCAAACCCCACTAGCCTTCTTGGGGGACCCCACTTCCCTGCAACATGGCACCTTTGCACATGCCCCTCGGCCTGGGATGCTGCCCCAGTGTGAATGATTGGATAATTGTTCATACATATCCACCCACGAGCCTCTCCTACTCTGAGTAGAATATACTTCCTGTCCCAGTGATGTGGGGCTTCCCTACGAGGCTTGCTTCCTTCAATGGGGTATTAGCAAACATGGCACAAATAGCATCTTGCCCTACACCTGCATGGCAGAGGGTGCCCTCTTTGTGTGTGTCCCCACGAAGAGAGGAACACGACCCAGCTAGCCTGTTGGTCCCAGAAGAAATGAGACTTGTGTGTCTGAACATGACTTTCCAGCTGGTGTCAAGCCCAGGCTAGCCCACACTAAATCATCTACACCACACCTTGCCCACCTACTCAGAGAGAATGAACCAGCTGGAGATAGTAAGTTATTTCCATTTTTCTCCAACCACTGGGTTTGGGACGGCTTATATTATTAGGGCAACACTTCATGGGTTTAGCTTGTATCTTACACTTCATTCAGATCTTGGCTCATGAGCCCCTGGATTCTGCTGTATATTAACCTGCAGGATGGATCGGAAACCTACATCATACGTGTATTTGTATTTTTTTGTCGTGTCCCTCACTAAAATGCAATTTCCATTGCAGTGGAGATTTATTTTATTCCCTAGTCTCTCTAATGCCTACAATGTTGTCTTGCCCGTCATACAAAATAAATAATTTTATTTAAGTGACTGAGTGAATCTATGCACTTCCCGATTTTTTTTAACACTTCATAAATTTTTCCCTTCATTTTGCTTTTTTAATTAACAAGTAATAATTGTATATATTTGTGGGATACGAGGTCATGTTTTAACATGTATATACAATGTAAACTTATTAAATAAAGCTAACCAAAATTAGAATTACCATATGACTCAGCAATCCCACTTCTGGGTATATATATATATATATATATATATATATATATATATATATCTCTCCAAGGAATTCAAATCAGGGTGGTAGAAGACATAACTACACACCTGTGCTTGCTGCAAATGGTTCACAATTGCCAAGGTATGGAATCCACCTCAAGGTCTATCAACAGATGAATGGATAAAGATGTGGCACAGATACACAATGGAATACCATCCTCACTCTTCAAGAAAGAGACTCTGTCCCAGCCACAACAGGAATGGACCTGGAAGACATCCCTCGGTGAGATGAGCCAGGCCCAGGAGGACAAGTCCTGCCTGACTCACTCACATGTGGAATACAAATCACTTGAACTCACAGAAGTAGAGACGAGAACAGTGGTTCAGATAATGGGGGGGAGGGAGGGGGCAGAGGAAGAGAGGAGGAGATACCCGTTCCCTGAACACCTAACATCACGTGGAAAGCTTTTTCCCAACTACTCCCATTTCCATATCATTAAACATTCATTGTTTTATAACGTTTGCCATTATAAATAATATTAAAATAAATATCCTTGATTATGTTTAAATTAAAGCCTTTGAGTAAATTTGGTACTGTAAATATATTTTCCAAATTTATGAAGATATTTATGTCCTTTGCCAATTTTTTTTTGTTAGTATGTTAAATTTTTTCTCATTGATTTTTTGTTGGTGTTGACCATGGACTTTTATTGTATTTATTTATTTGTGGTACTGAGAATTTAATCCAGTGCCTCACACATGCTAGGCAAGTGTTTTACCACCAAGCTGCAACCATACATCATTGATTCTTAAAGACTCTATATCTTAAAAGCTTTTAATCTTTGTAAATTGTTTCAAACATCCCAAATATTTTTCCAATTTCATTTTCTTCCAAATTTAAGCCGTTAAAACATTGTAATCACTCTACTGACATGTGTATCTAAGAAGAACAAATTAAAATGTTTAAGAAAACAAATTTAAATCAGCAAACACATACACACACAAAAAAACCATTATAATGCAATATTTCCTTGGCGCATCAGGTAGAAATTAATTTTGACCATCAGCTGTTTCTTCCTAACTCTGATCTTGAGCAAAGACTTATCTTTACAAAACTTCAGTTTCCCATCTGGAAAAAGTGAATAGCAAGGCCTACTAACAGGTTAGTGTGAAGATTAGGCCAACCTAGCTCTAGTCATTAAAGATTCTTCACTTTTAAGAACATAATCTAACTAGAGCAGAACATTCGTGTATTAGAAAGGTACTGAGACAACTCATCACAATAGGAAAGAGGTGACCAACAAGATGGTAGGAAGGACAGGAACCCTGGGCAGCCCCAGAGGTCAGAGCAGGGCCTTCCATGGTCTGGGGGTTAAGCCAGCCACGACATGACCCAGGTCTTGTTACTTCTTTTCCCTGAATTCTACAAAGTTCTGGATGAAAGACTCTGACCAGCCTCATCTAGATCCCATGCCCCACCCCAAAATCAGGGGAGTAGGGTTTGAAAACAGAAAGAAGTGTGTGAGGCACACAGCCCTGCTCCATAACAGGAAGGAGGGAAGGAGAGAAGGAAGGAAGGAAGGAAGGAAGGAAGGAAGGAAGGAAGGAAGGAAGGAAGGGAGGGAGGGAGGAAGGGAGGGAGGGAGGGAGGAAGGAAGGGAGGGAGGGAGGCAGGCCTCTGTTAAATACTGAGTTCTGTGTCTGGCAAAAATTGTAGCCGTTCCACTGTTTAAAAAAGAAACAAAAGTAAATAGCAGAAAGTCAAGAAGAGTAGAGGGAAGGGATCAGAGGGCGGGAGGGAGGGAGGAGGGAAAGGGGAAGTACTGGAGACTGAATTAGAGTAAATTATATTCCATGTCAAAATGAATTCTAATGTTATATATAACTAAAAAGGACCAATAAAAATAGTAGCCATTCATAACACTGTGCAACATTTTTCTCTGGATTTTATAACCTGTCTAGTCAGAAGAGATTCCATTAAAGTTAGACTCTTAAGTGAATTTCCCATGGTAAGTTATCTTTTGCTTTTATTGAACTCATTCCCGGGGGAACCAACCCTTGAAGCAGGCTGAAGATTTTCTCAGCACTCCCATATCTCCAAGCATCAAGGAAATACAAATCAAACTGTGCCGAGATTCCTCTCACCCCCATCAGAATGGCAGCCATCACTGAGAACACAAATAATAAACACTGGCAAGGAAGCAGGGAAAATAGACCTTGATGCCCTGTCGGGGATGTGACTCTGAACAGCCTCTCTGGAAATCTGTATGGAAGGCCCTCCATAAATCAAAAATGGAACCACCGTATACCCCAGCTCTACCACTCCTCGGTATTTATCCTGAAAAATTAAAATCACACCATAGTGGCACTTGGGTACCATGTTTACAGCAGCACAATTCACAATAGCCCAACTCTGGAACAGCCTAGATGTCCATCAGTGGACGAATGGATGAAGACAACATGGTGTGTACACACAATGGAGTTATATTCAACTGTAAAGGAGAATGAAATTATGTCAGTTGCATGAAGATGGATGAAATTTCAGACTCAGAAAGTCAAGAGAGAAAAAGGGGGAAATCTCATAAAAATAGAAGGGAGACCGTTAAGGTAGAGAAAAGGGATCGAGGGTAGGGAGGAACAGGGGCCACTGAGGAGTAAAACTGATCATATTGTGTTGTTTGCATGTGTGGATATGTCACAGTGAGGCTCACCATTCTCCATAATTAACGTGTGCCAATAAGAGACGCAGCTGGCTCCCCAGTGAACTGGCTCCATGGGGCATACTGTGTGTGCTCCACGGTATTTTGAAACAGGATGGAATGTGGAGTGGGTCAGATATTTGACACCAGCCTTTGAGAGGTTCTGATAGTTCAGAACCAAAATAGAAATTGTGGAATCCCAAAGTTTTCAAGTGTATAAGCTTCTACTCGTGTGTATCTTATAAACAAGGATGGAAAATTCTCCAAAAATATGAATCCTTGGAAAGGATCCACTAAGGGGAAGCCTTAACTTCCTGCCTTTTAAAATAGGGTTAGTGGTGTACCTACCCCTCTAGTGGTCCCTGCAAAAATCAATCAGACTATGCTGTAGCACGTGCATCACAATGAACTCCACGGTCACTCAAAATTATGGAGTAAAGGTGGGGGCTGGGGGGGGACAGGACAAGGAAGGAGGGGAGGATAAAGGGAAGCACTGGAGAAGGTACTGGAGCAAACTGTACTAGGTGCATAGATGAATACATCAGAATGAACCCTGCTGCTATGTAAAATAAGGGCTGGGGTGGTGGCTCAGCAGTAGAGCTCTCACCTAGCACGTGTGAGGCCCTGGGTTCTATCCTGAGCATCACATAAAAATAAACAAATAAATAAAATAAATGTATTGTGTCCAACGACAACTAAAAAACTAAATATTAAACAGTAAATAAATAAAATGAGATGAAAATTTTAAAAGATAGAAACTAAAAACACCTTGTAACCCAAGCCCCCATTCCCCCATCGCTTTTCCTTTAGAGCCAATTGACTCCACAGGAAAAACTTCTTTTGACGGATTAGATAAGATGAGCGTGGGTATATAAATACCAATCAATATTTTCTGTAATGATATATATAACATATGTCCTCCTATATAATACTCTGACACATCATGCATTCTCCTGTATGCTCATGCTCATGTAACATTTTGGCCCAAGAGGAGCCACATACCCAAGGCTGTCACAGCACCGTGGCGCCACTCATTCCTCACAACCCTGCTGCGCCTTCAGTCTCACAAAAATACAGCATATTATATCCAGCACCTAATGCTTTAAAATAAAAATAAACAGCTACGTTACAGGCTTACATTTTGCCATACTTTTTACCATCACTTAGAATGCAGACTTGCTTATTAAAAAAAAAAGTTTACTGTAAAACTGTAAAAGCAGGTTACTCCTGCAGCAGCCTCGTGTATTTCCCATTTACTGGGTCTCAATTCTACCAAGAGACCACCTGAGTGATTGAGCGACACCATCTAGGTTTGTACAGGCACACTGTGTGATGCTCACACAACAACAAGTCATCCAATGTCATCCTCAGAATGTGCCCGTGTTGTTAAATAACGTGTGTTGTATTTACTATAGAGGTGATCAGTCAAAAGTAGTCATGGAGGGCTGGGGCTGTAGCTCAGTGGTAAAGCACTTGCCTCACGTGTGTGAGGCACTGGGTTCGATCCTCAGCACCACATAAAGATAAATAAAAATTCTGTGTGTTCATCTACAACTAAAAACATATTTTTAAAAAGTAGTCATGTACACACACACACACACACACACAATTCTACCTCACCTTTGTGGAATGTCCACCCCATCCACTATGATGCCCCTACCCACATTGGCAGAAGGCCAATTTGTCTTTTAGCACTTGTCATGGATGATTGGTCAACTTGTGGGCACCAAATCTAAGTCAAACTCATCCGAAATTTCTCCGTGGGTATTTAGGATTACAATCAAAAGAGATAAAAAGAAAATCTCTACCTTAATGACAAATTGGAAATAAAACCTCCTGCCCCTGAAGTTGCAGAAGAATGAATTCTAACAGCTATTTCACTTTTCCTGACCATCTCAACACATCATTAGGAACAGCAAGATCACTTTTTGCTAGGATAACCAAACACCCCAGGGGGTTCCCGGAACACAGGACTTCCAGGGCTAAAACTAATGAGTCCCAGATAAACTGGGACAAGGTGGTCAGCCCATGTCCACCCCCCAAACCCCTTGGGAAAAGGTCAGTCAAGGAAAGCGCACTGCCACAAAGTGTCCACTCAAGAACTTGTCAGTCTTAGATAGAATGAGTCGAAGCTTTCAGGGGTCCATCTCAGGCTGAAGAATCCAAAGAACTCTGCACCACTGCTTCCTAGAACCAGGCTGATGATTCAACGCTCAGGCGCAGGTCAGCCTGACGTGTTTTTACTGAGCATCTTACATGAGTAAAACACTGAGCTACCGAGGACAACAAGGGTCTTTAGGGGCCACAAAATATTCTGTCATTTCACAATAGTCTAGGAAATATGGTCTTAGAATTATACTGTACTAAGCTATATGAAATAACTACACTAGAATATGTTCTTATTGTATTCAAATTGTGATAGATATTGTCATATCAAAAAATCATAAGTCCAATAAAGAAATTTATTTTTCCTATTTATATGCTTATTTATTAAAGAATTAAATTTAGATGATATTTCAACAAAATGCCATTATAAAAAAAAATTCTAATATTGGGATTACTATAGAAAATCAAGAATGAATAGGGACTATTGTAGAAAATCTAGAATGAATCTTGTATGGTACTTATTATTATAAGTAAAAGGGAGGGGATGGGGTTGTGACTCAGTGGTAGAGCACCTGCCTGGCATGTGTGAGGCCCTGGGTTCCATTCTCAGCACCACATAAAAATAAATAAATAAAATAAAGATGTTGGGTCCATCTACAACTTAAAAGAAACAATAATTTTTTTAAAAAGTAAAAGGGACGCCTACAGGAAGTACTTACCCAACCTGCCAGCACCCAGCAGGCTGCTCTTCCCCACAGCAAACTTGCAAGTTCCGTTGTTTCACAGATGGTGAGAGCAAAGCTCCAAACGTTTCAGAAAGGAGCAAGGTCAGAATTCCATTTGCCTCTGACTCTGAAGGCTATGCTCTTTCAGGTAAGCCACGTTACCTCCCAGGAAGATAAGGTATCCCACCAAGGAGAACAAGACCACGAGCCATCAGTGGCTCAAGAATGTCATTTATGCCATCAGAGCCCTGAAAGAACACGAAGAAACCAACCTCAGCACGTGGCCTAGTTCACAGGAGGTGTTCAACGTGGGCATAGGGAATAAATTACATTTGCAGTTTTAGGGACAGACTTTAAGGAGGCAGTGGAATGCCAAATGCCATCAAAAACATCTAGAAAATAGTTGGGAGAGCCAAATGCAGCCGTGCACACCCGCAAACCAGTGACCCCGGAGGCTGAGGCAGGAGGATGCAAGTTGGAGGCCAGCCTGGGCAACGTAGTGACTCTGCCACAAAATAAAATTTATAAAGTGCTGAGGGTGTAGCTCAATGTAAAGTACCTCTGGGAATATGCCCCAGAACCAAAAAGAAAAAGCAAATGCTTTGAGAGAACTATCCAATTTCAGGTTGGTAAAATGATTGTGCTCCCTACCGTCTTCCCCTAGGATTTCCAATTGTTATTTCTGTTGTTGAAGAAAAAGAGAAAAGAGGAAGACAAGGAGAAAGTAGGAAGAAAAAGAGTCTGGGAAAGTAGGAGAGAGGAGATCCAACCATCTCTGCAGGTCTGCTGGGCAGAGCTGTCATGAATGACATCCTTTGAACTTGGATTTTAAGCTCCAACAGGTCACAGTATACAAAGTCATTTCAGGGAACCTGCATTTCAAAGACAAGCACGAAACAAACCAGGAAGCCAAGTTTTAGAGCTTCGTGGACATCTGCTAATTTGTATGATATAAATACATTAGAAAATCCTTTAAAGACACTGACACGGCAGTATATCTGATTTGGATAAAGTCACAGCCAGGAGACATTTCCTCAAATTCTCCTTGTAGAGTACAAGTCTATATTACACCCATGCTTCTTTTTTAAGTATTTGCACTTAAAGACATATTTTTAAGTAGTTATGGATGAAATTTGTGCTAATCCATGTCTTACAGCAAACCTCAGAGGGTTTCAATCAACACAGCAACTGTCCACCCCCTCCTCCACCCTCCACCCCCCACCCCCATTCTGGGGCACGCCATCCATCCAGATTCTGAATGGGACAGTATTCCAACAGGACTGGCATCGACCCCACCCACCCCTGGAGGAGTCTAGTTATTAAATTATTTTTTAAAGATTCATCTTCCCCAAGTCTTTGGAGGCAGTACAGCTGGGAGTCATTAGCTGTAATCAGGGGGCAGCCAACAAGAGAGGAAACTGTGGGTGGGATGCTCTTTCAGAAGCAGCCATCTGGGCAGAGGGAGTTTGGTTTTAAACCCTAGTGGGTGGGGGAAGTTATTGGGATCTCGTTATATTTGGACTTGACTTCAGACCCTAAACAAAAGCACACTTGCTCTCGCCCTCTCCTCTCTCTCTCTCTCTCTCTCTCTCTCTCTCTCTCTCTCTCTCTCTCTCTCTCTCTCTCTCTTCCTTTGGCTTCCTTAGTGGACATCTCATGGGACATGATGGTCAGAACAGGCGGGCACTCTGAACATAAAAGCCAGACACTAGCTGGCTGGGGGCCCTGCCTATTTCTGGCTTGGAGTTTTTGAAAGATAGGAAGAGTCATCCGGCTGCCAGCGTCTCCTTTTCTTTCCTCTTCCTCCCCTTTTCTCAAAGATAAGCACATCTTTCCACTTCAGGAAAGAGGACCGTGTTGCCGGGCCTGATCTCCCCAGAGTGACCTCTTTTAACACGTTTCAAAATAGGAAAAGGACTACACTTTTTCTTTTCACCCTTTCTCTCTTCTCTGAGGATTCTGGAAATAAGATGAAGTTAATAAAGAGCAAGGGCACATCTGCCGGCCAGAGACCTAGGTTTGATCCTGACTTTGTGACCTTAGCGAATTAGGGCAGCTCTGGACCTCATCCCCCTGGTCTGCAAAATAAGGACGATAATAGATGTATAAGGTTGTGAAGATTTCACAAAGATGTGTGTCAAGCACCCCCAAAACAGAGCAGGCTCCTAATAATTGATAACTATTTTATGTGTGCTATTTATATCGAACTTTTCATAAACGTAGAAAGACTCACCAAATCACTTCATAGGCTATACAGCGTGTTTCATGAAGGTTTCCGAGTTGATGGTTGTGTGGCAATGAAAGGAAAAAGACAGAAAAGCACATGGTATCTTGATCAGACCATGAGTAGGACAAGCACCCTCAGACCCTGAGCTTCCTCCAGGGTCTTGGGCTGATCACTCAATTTCAGTCTCAAGTTCCTAACACACAAAAGCAACTCCTGTTAACGCTGCCACTTCACAGGTGATACGAGGATCAAACCGTGCAGTTCCCAGAGCCAACTAGAAAATGCTGTGGAGGGAAATTGGCCCGCAGTGTGCACACAGTATTTAGAGGAAGAAAATCATGGACTAGCCCACCTCTAACACATCTCCCTTGGAAATCTCACGACTGAAAGGGATCTTTAAGAGGATTTAACATAGCCCTTGATCTTGCAGATGAACAACCCCAAACCCAAGAAGCAGCTCTGAAGAAGCCGACTGCGCCATGAAGCGAGATCCAGCCTGGGGACCGGGTGCCCTGAGGGCCACCTAAGGCCACGTGAGCCTGCAGAAAGCCAGGACTGGGAACAGCCAGTCACCTGCACCTGATGTTGTTTGCTTGGGGAGAAGTTGATTTTAGAAAACAATAACTTAAAGCTCCCGCCTCAAATGTCAACATGTAAGGGTGACAGGCAGCCCTGGCTCTGAGAAAATGACGCAGCAGGACGTTATGACAGAAGCAGGCACCGAGGCTGTGTTTCCTCCTCACTCCCCCGATGGGGTGAAGCCTGTGCAGAAGGCACCCGGCGGCTCCTGAGGAGGGTTTGGGAAACTCTCCCCAAGCTCCCTGACATCTACCGGGAGGGACTAAAATGGCACGGAGGCTAGGTCCACCGGCAAGAACCCGAGCCTCTAAGGGGAGGCCCCCAGGACAGGAGAGGCTCAGGGTGACAGCCCGGGTCTGTGGGCCCTGGTGAGTCTGGGTGGAAGTTTCCAGCCTCATTTGGGATCTTCCTACCAACAGAGGAGGTCTCTGGGGGACACGCTCCTACGGAATGGAAGGGGAGAGGAGTCTCCTGGGCACGGTGCAGGATGGACATGGGTTTGGTGGAAGGAGCCCAGAGCATGAAGCAGTCTGCAAGAGCTCCCAGCCGGGCCCGTGGGGAGCCCACATGGTTAGCAACTGTGTCCTGGTCCTCGCACCCCCACACCTGACCAGTGTAAAGGTGGGAGAGAGCCACGCTCCTGCCGCAAGTGACACCTGAGCGGTCACCTTTTCAGCCACCACAGACCTGCAGCATGTCATTTTGTCATGCTGGGGATCCCAGAGCTTCCTTGGGCATTTATTCCTGAATGCCACAGTGTCCACCAAGCAGGACTTTCCAGAATGTTCTCTCTCTCTCTCTCTCTCTCTCTCTCTCTCTCTCTCTCTCTCTCTCAAAAGCAAGACTTGCCTTTTAAAGCTCTGTAAATCCTTTGGTTCTCAAATAGAAAGTATTGCCTGGTGTGGTGGTGCACATCTGTAACCCAACAGCTCAGGAAGCTGAGGCAGGAGGATCACAAGTTCAAAGACAGCCTCATCAACTTAGTGAGGCCCTAAGCAATTTAGTGAGACTCTTGTCTCAAAATAAAATATAAAGGGCTGGGGTTGTGGCTTCATGGTAGAGCACTTGCCTAGCACGTGTGAGGCACTGGCTTTGATTCTTAGCACCACATATAAATAAATGAATAAAATAAAGGTTCATCATCAACTAAAAATAATTAGTTATATAATATAATTATATAATATTATATAAAAATAATTAGTTGTATAATAATTAGTTACATAATATCCCACTTTTACACTAAAAATAATTTTAAAAAGTAAAAATCAAAAATCAAAAGGGGCTAGGGATGTGGCTCAGTGGTTAAGCACGTGAGGATTCAATTCCCTGTACCAAAAAAGAAAAAGTGTGGATGTTGGAGCAGAGGAGGTGGTGGGGAGTGAGTCAAGTCATGAATTAGAAAAGTAACATGTGGAGACATTTTTCACCCAGGCTGATGAAGTGTGTTGTGCTGATTAGGCACAAATATAGTCTGCATTAAATAAAACAAGGTTTGGACAGGAGTCAATGCAGTAGCAGAGTTCTCCAAACAGCAGATGTAAGTCATACTTGTAGAGGACTTTACAGGTACTCAGGACTTTTGCAGATAGATTATATTTACTAATCTCCATGACAACCATGCAAACCAAGCAAAATAGTTTCATCATCTCTGTCTTAGGAATAAGAAAATGAGAATCAATGTAACTTGCTAAACTTATCTAAACTCCTGATCCCTGTAAGTAAGAGAATCCTTCCTACAATTCCTTTTTTTTTTTTTTACCCTAAACCCTCTTTTCTTTTCTATTCAATTGCCTAGGTTGACTATAGACTGCCAAAAAAATATGCTTGACAAAAACTCATAGGATGTTAAAAGAGGGAAAGATCTCATCAGATGGAGATGGTCAGGGAAGGCATCTCAGAGTGGAGAGATGGGATCTGCTTCTCAAATGATGAGTTCAGAGAGAGAAAGAGAAGGCTGGAAGGGTTTCCAGGTGGGGAAAATGCTGGACGTCAGGGAATGGTCCACTAAATAGCTTGGCTGGTGCTGAGCAATAGCAGACAATCAGTAAGCTGGGACCAAGGAAGAAACTTCTCTAAGAAGAGCACTGGGACCCGAGTGGTTGAAAGAGAAAGAGATGGACCTAAAAGTTAGGGCTTGGTTTAGGCAACTAACAAAGGGACTCAGAAATAATTATATTAATAATGAACACAGAAGAGCTGAAGGTTAGGGAACTAGAAAATGAGCCAGTTCCCATCTCAGAAAGTTCAGAGATGGTTTCCAGGAAGAGGGACTCAAGAGACAGGATCCAAACACAGATAAGAAACCACTTTCACCAGCTTTCATCTTAAGGAGTTTATATTTGGACCAATCCCGAAGCAAATGAGGTTAAGAAATATTTATGCTAGAAGATTTGCATGTAGAACACTGTTTTCCTCTTCTTGGCTTCAGGGCAGCCAGTCAGAAGAAATTAAGTGTAATTAAATATAAAAAGTATCAATTAGCACTGATTCTGCCATCCACAGAGAGAAATGACCAGTTGGGAGGCAGTAATCTAATCCCTTCCCAGGCTTCAGAGGGAGTCGAAAACCCAGACACGATTTCATCACGCAAGCAGATACTAGAGAACATGGTTTCCTCCACACTAACAGGCTACTTTTTTCCCCAAAGTCGCTCTTGCTTGGCAGATCCTCACACCGCTAAAAGAATAGTAAACTGATGACCTGCTCACCTGTATGCACACAAACCGGGCAGCTCTGAATAGAAATGGGACATCAATCTAGAATGACATTTCTCCCTCACCCATCACTGGATACCTTTTTTCATACTTTTCTTGGTGCATAATAATTCCACACAATGGTGAGATTCATTGTGACATATTCACACCTGCACACACTGCAACAATGTAACTTGGACCATATTGTTCCCCAGGACTTCCCTTCCCCATCCTCCTCCCTTTTTCCTCTGTTCTACTGGTCTCCCATCCATGTTCCCGAGATCTCTCCACTTTGTTGACCTTTTCTCTCTCTAGTTTCCATATACGAGAGAAAAGATGTGACCCTTGACTTTATGAGTTTGGTTTATTTTACTTAACATAATGATCTCAACTTGCATCCATTTTTCTTCTTCAATGTGGCCCAATAAAACTCCATTGTGTATACTTTCTTTATCCGTTCATCTGTTGGTGGTTTCTTTATCCGTTCATCTGCTAGGCTGCATCCATAGTTTGCCTATTGTGACTTGTGCTCTATAAACATGGGTATGCATGGATCACTGTAATTTTATGACTTTAATCCTTTAGGATGGATACCAACAAGTGGCATAATTCAGTCATATGGTGGTTCCATGCCTAGTCTTTTGAGGAATCTCCATACTGATTTCCATAGTGGTTGTACTATTTACAATCCCACCAACAGTGTGAAAATGTGCCTTTTTCTCCGAATCCTCTCCAACGTTCATTTTTGTTTGTATTCTTGATGTCTGCAATTCTAACTGGAGGGAGATGAGATTTTAATGTAGTTTTATTTTATATTTTGGTGTTCAATTTGTCATAATATCCATTCTTGTTTGATGTAAAGGTCTTAAATATCCAGTGATAGCTGAAGAAAGAAATTGAAGAAGACACTAAGATACGGGAAGACCACCCATGTTCATGGATAGGCAGAATTAATATTGTTAAAATGGTCAGACTCTCAAAAGTTTTGAGTTGCATTTCCCTGATTGCTAACAATGTTGGACATTTTTTTCAACAAATGGTTTGTTGGCCATTTGTATTTCTTCTTTTGAGGAATGTCTATTTTGTTCATTTACCCATCTATTGATTGGGTTATTTGTCTTTTTCATGTTAATTTTTTTTAGTTCTTTCTATATTCTGTATGTTAATCCTCTGTCAGAGGGTATCTAGAAGATTTTTATCCCATTCTATTGACTCTCTCTTCACAATCTTGTTTCCTTAATTGTGTAGAAACTTTTAATGTTATGCCATCTCATTAACCCTTGATCATTTCCTGAGCTTTAGGGGTCCTAGTGAAGAGATCATTGCTTGTACCTATATATTAGAGTGTTGACCCTACATTTTTTTCTAGGAGTTGCACAGTTTCTGATCTAATTCCTAGGTCTTTGATCCACTTTGAGTTAACTTTTGTGCAGGGTTAGTCTCATTCCTCTATGTGCAGATATCCAGTTTTCTCATTACAATGTGTTTTTTAAAAATGTCTTTTCTCCAATGTATGTTTTTGGCACCTTTTTCAAAGATCAGTTGACTGTATCTGTATGGGTTGTCTCTGTGTCTTCTGTTCCACTTATCTGTGTGTCTAATTTTATGCCAATACCATGCAGTTATTGTCACTTGCTGACATCAATCTTACCAGCTGAGGCAGGACCAAGCAATGTTCTGCCTTCTAGTTTTAGCTCTGAAACTATAAGCAAATGTCCTTTTTAATGTCTTCTTAGTGCCACATTTCTTACCCTTTGCTTTGCATTTTTGTTTGTTTGTTTTGTTTTAGTTTGGGGTTTTGGTTTTGGTTTGGTTTTGATGGGGGGTTTTGTTTGTTTGATTGGTTGGTTTGATTTGGTTTGTTATTTTGTTTTGTTTGGGGTGTTTTTGATATTTAAATTGGCCCTGACCTGGGGATGTGGCTCAGAGACAGTTCTTGCCACATGAGGCACGGTGCTCACCTAACACGCATGAGACCAAAGCACCATAGTAATAAAATAAGATGGCCCCAAGATAGCACTGAAATGCTATCTAGGATTCCTAAGCACAAGAAGCTTCCAATATGTCATAAGGAGAGAATACCTGTGTCACATAGGCTTCAGTCAGGCATGAGTCACAGCGACAGGAATTCAATGCTAATGCATCAACAATGTACACTACATGAGGTGTCTGTAAACACACACACAAGGCAAGGTTCCACTTGGATCAGCTGGTGGAAATGTTGTGGATAGAGGCTCTAAAGAGCCTCTAAACCTTCATTCACTCTAGGAACAGTAGTTCACTATTCCCTATTTGCTAACATAGTGTTCTTTATACATTACATATAAAAAAATAAGCAAACAATTTTGAATATATTACACACTTAAATTATGTATAAAAATGTGGGGTTATAAATCAAATTTACAATAATAATAGCTTTTAGAATGGCAATTTCTTTTTTACAAAGTGAGATTAGTCTTTTACATTGAGTAGGGAAAAAAAGTGAAGTTACAAATAATTGTTAGAATAAAACTAGTTTCATTATTGATTTCACAATATAACATCTTTATACATTATATACCCAAAATACATATGTGAGTAATTTTGAATGCATCAGACTCTTAAATTATGTATAAAATAAGATGTGGAGTTATAAATCAAATTTACAATAATAATAGCTTTCAGACTGATAATTGATCTTTCACAAGGATATGTTAGTCTCTTATATTATGCAGAAAACAAAAAGTGGAGTTACCCTTGTTAGGGTAATACTAGATTTTAAAGTTTCCCATGTGTCTACCTTTATTGAGATCTTTGTTTCTTTATGCAGCTTTAAGTTACAGTCAGTATCTTTCATTTAAGTCTGAAGGACTCCTTGTGACATTTCTTCCTCCTAATGTACTCCTTCAGATTCATTTCTTCCTCACTTTTATAGGATATTTTTGCCAGATAGAGAATTCTATTTTTTTTAACTTTTTATTTGCTCTAAATTAGTCATGCATGACAGCAGACTGCATTTCAACTCCTTGTACACACATGGAGCATAACTTCTCATTTCTCTGGCTGCACACGATGCAGATTTCTTGGGTAACAAGCTTTTTTTTCTTTTGTATTTTGAATATATCAGCCCTCAACCTTCTGACCTCCATTTTTTTATTGGAATTTGCCAATAATCTTATTGAAGATCACTTGTATGTGATGAGTAATTCCTCTCTCACTGATTTCAAGATTCTCTCTCTGACTTTCAAAAGTTTGATTAAAATGTCTCTCTCTGTGGATCTCTTTGAATTTATACTCCTGGAACTTATGAAGTCTTTTTTTTTTTTTAATTTAGAGACAGGGTCTTGCTAAGTTGCTTAGGGCCTCACTAAGTTGCTGAGGCTGGCTTGGAATTTGATGCCTCAGCCTCCCCACTCACTGTTAAGTCTTTTAGATGCTTTTTCATCAAATTTGGAGAGTTTTTGGCCTTCATTTCTTCAAATAGTCTCTCTGTCCCTTTCTCTTCATTCTCCCTTTCTGAGACTTCCATATGCATATGTTCATTCACTTTATGGTGTCGCTCAGGTCCCTTATGCTCTGTTTACCTTTGTGCGATCTTTTTTCTTTCTGTTCCTGAGACTCAATAATTTCCTTTGTTCTAGCTTCAAGTTTGCTGATTCTTTCTTCTGCCTGTTCAAATATGAGTTTTTTGTTTCAATTATTGTTCTTTTCAGCTCTTGTGTTGTTGTTGTTGTTTCTTTTCAGGTATTTTATCTCTTTATTGATATTTTCACTTAATTCATATGCCATTTTCTTGACTCTCTTCATGTTTTCCTTTAGTTTTTGGATCATCTTTTAAACAATTAAAGTCTTTGTCTAGTAGATCCACCACCAAGTCTTTTCTAGGGACACTTTCTGTTGGTTTTTCTTTTTGGTAGCAAGAGGACTTTTTGTTTTTTTTCTTTTCCCTTTTGAATGGGCCACAATTCCCTGTTTCGTTATGTGCCTTGGGATTTGTTGTCATGGTGGCTATTGTTGTTGTTTTTGGAAACTGGACATTTGAATCTTACAACATGGAACGTCTGCAAATCAGATCCCCCCCCTCGCTTCCCCCAGGATTTGATGGTTTTGTTGGTTTTGTTTGTGTGTTTTGTTGTTGTGAGCTGCCTCTGTGCTGAGGAGCAGCCTGAAGTGTGAACTTCAGATCTTCTCAGGTCTTTTCTGGGTGCGCATGTGATTTTCTAATTCCTCCTGTATGTACGATTGTTTCTAAAATGAAAACAAAAATGGGGTCTCTGCCTCCTTAAATCACCTGGAAATCACTTCAGTCAGGGTTAGAGGCTTGCTGTATGTGGAGAGGTACAGGGACAGCAGCAGTGTCCCTTCGCCCACCACAAGCTCCACATAAGCTGCTCTGGGAACAACTCTGCTGCTGCCTGCCACAGGGCTGAGGGAGGGACTGGGCAGCTGCTATGCTATGTTCTAAGAATAAGATTAACCACAACTCACCACCCAAGCCTGCCAACTGCAATACTTCAGGAGACACCAGAGTTTCTAAAGAGTTACATCACACAGATTCTGCCAGAGCAGGTAGGAAATGACCCCGCTGCTTCCTGCTCTGCCGTCTCCCTAGAATCCTCCCATCATCTCGTCTGTTTATAAGTTTTCCTAATGTTGAGATGTTTAAAAAATAATCTGTCACCTTCAAAAATATAGGCTGGTTTGTGTAAGAACAGAAATGAATTTCAAAATTTAATATTTTTTTACAAAATTCCCCAAATTCAAGCCATTCGAGATGAAAAAGATAGCAAACACAAAACATTTCGAGAAAACATCAGCATCATATTGGGGCTTATAAAAATTGTATGATAATAATAATAATAATAAGGCACCATAAATACAGAGCATTTCATCAGAAGAAGATCAGAATCCACTCGCAGTTTTTAGAAAATCGATTTTGCATCAGTGAAAAAAATAAATACATAACAAAGGGATACAGGGTTACCAAAGAGCCACTTGGTTCTGGGTGCCCAGAAGACTGATCAAATAAATACACAGAGACGGTTCTCAGTGGGGTAGAGATTTACAGGTAAAATGAAGAAGGTGCAAAAATAAAACTAAAATATTCACCTAGATATTAATGCCTTCTCTGCACAATTCAATGTATACGCACTAAATTGCTAGAAAAATAGCCAGAGTCAGGACAGGTCAAAAGATGCAGAGGCAAATGCTGGAAAGGGTCTTTTAATCCCTGCTCCATTTTTGCCAGTGAGACCGTCAGCTCTGTCTTGGAGAATCTGGCTCTGATGGTTCAGGTGCTGAAAAGCCACATTTAATGATGAGGCAGCCTTTCCCAAGCCATTTTCTCCCAACTCCACTACCAGCTGATTGAAAGGACTTATGGTTTTGAAAATGTAATGTGCCTAGCTCTCCTGGGTGGGTACGCGGCTGTGTGACAAAGAACATGCCAGTTCATCTTCCCCTAGCTCTAGGCACAGCTGGAGGGAAAGAAAAGGAGACCCATTTTAAAGCTACTCTCTATTCCAGACTGTGAGGCTGCTCTGTTTAGGATCTGAAATATGCTTACTTTAACCCATCTTTGTTGACACAGCCACAAACTTCAGCAAATACTGAAACCAGACTCAACTGGATTTCTCATAAACTTTCATATGTGAGCAAAATCCCCCTTTGATTTTTGCCTAATGTTCATCTGCTATAATTTTTACCAAGTTCTAAAAAGGAAATCTCTGAGCATTTTCTATTCTATATTTTACAGTAAAAAAAAAAATCCAATTGGACAGCAGTTATCCATTTCAAGCTATAGTAAATGTTGCCTCTTCATCTGTCAAGAGGTGTTTCTTCTGATAGTCACCGTTCGTATTTCTGTTTCACAAGCGGTCGGTCCTTGTAACCCGTGGGGCTCTCTGATCACCAAGGTAACCAGGATCATTGGTCCTGAACTTGCAGAAGAAAAACAAACAGTGACAACAGTAACAAAGCCAGAAGCCAGAGCTTTAGGTCATGGGAGTAGAGGCACCCTCCTCTGCTTGGTTTTATATATTTGTTTATTTGTTTTTGTAAAAAGTCCTAAATGTGTTCACACTTGGCTGAAGGAAGAGTGCTCTCCTAAGCAAAGCCAAGGGCTCATGCCCTCCGACCTTTGACTTCAGACTTCCCTCCAGCCTCACACGAACCCTGCCAGGAGGTTTTTCTGAGCCTCTTCTGCACAAAGTACAAGCCATGTTGGACCAATCTCTGGAAACTTCTCTGAGCTTTGGGGTCCTTGTCAATAAATCTGTCTGAAAGCTTGGAGTAAGCCCTTTCCATTTTAGATCCAAGTTCCCCGACCATGTCTTCAAGCCCCCAGTGTGGACATTCCTGAGACCCCTTCCTCTCCCCCTGTGAATGCAGCCCTGACTCCTGACCCTTCACATGCCCTCATGAACCTGCTCACCTCTCATCTCAGCTCCAGTTTCTCTCTCTAGACTCACCTCCTTGCTTCAGAACCAGTTCTCAGGGCACCTATTCCATTACTCCTCTGTTCTCCTACAGTAACAGATTCTCTCCTCTTCCTCTTCCTCTCACTCCATCCTCAAGGAGACTTCACACTATTGGTGAACGTGGAGCTACCCACGTGCAGCTGTTAGATGCAGACAGAAACCTCCGTCTACCCCTATTCCTAGCTGTGGTTTCGAGGCTACAAACACAGCCCTTCCCATCACGCTCCTTTCTTGGGTACCTCATTATGCACGTGGAAAGAAACTGATTCCTAACACCTGAGAAGTCCCATCTGACATTTTAAGCCAAAAGGCAGCTTCTCAGAAAGCAGAGCATAGCCTTGGCAGCCTTGATACTTTACTTGAAGGAATGTGTCCTCTTACTAAAGAGGCACATTCAAAGGATCCTTCATCTGTCCTAAGTCTGATATTCCGTCACTTTTGAAAGTTCCTGCCCCTCTCTCCGACACTTGTAGTGGTAAAGACGCTTCATTATGATGTCAGAGAGAGCCAAGCTCCAGGTACCACAAGACCCTGAGGTGTCTCAGCTGTCACAGATGGAGAGACCCTTACCCCACTCTGATGGACGCCGGCCTGAGACACAGGCCAAGAACCGTGTGACTAGGAAATGCACAGGGAGGCCAGCCGCAGGACAGGCAGGTTGCTTCACCCAGGAGCTGTAGTAACCCGAATCAGGGAGCCAGAGGAGACCACAACTCACTTCCCATCCCTGCCCTAGTTCTTACACAGGCCCAGCCACAAGGCCTCCGTGACCTGGCCTCCGTGACCCCACAGTCACGGCATTTGACACAGGAGGGATCCTGGGTCTCTGGCCATCCTGGATGTACTCTCAGCTTTACATGTCTGCTCAGTTCTAACTTTCCCTGTCCTTCCTCTCCTCTGCTTTACATGTCTGCTCAGTTCTAACAACTTTCTCTTCCTTCCTCTTCCTCTGGATCCTGGGAGGCCTTGCCTCGGCAGCCCTTCCTCCAAGTCCATCCACAACGAGGTGTCTGTCCCTGCATCCGTGGTCACAGCTGACTGTTTCTAATACTATCATGTGTGGACAGTAAGGTACCTAGGTAGCCATCACCAGCCTAAAAGGATAAGGAGTCACCCCCCTGACGTTTCCAGAAATTAGCATGGAGTACAACACATGATCGTGTCCATTCAGATCTGACCTCTGCCTCCCTGGTGCAGGATTGCCACCTTGAAGTGCCCATTCAGGCCAAGGCTGAGAAATTCCTTTCATTACAATTGTCCCCATGGTATATGAGCAGAGTGATGTGTACCTCTTTCAAGCCTCGTTGATTAATAAATGGTTATGTGCAAAGGAAACAAGAGCTTGAAGAAAGAGCCCACGAAAGGGGAGAGGATCTTTGCCAGCCTTTCTTCCAACAAAATATTCAGAATATACAAAGAACTCAAAAACCTTAACACCGAAAAATAAATAACCCAATTAATAAGTGAACAAAGGAAGTAAACAGACACTTCTTAAAAGAAGAAATACAAATGGTCAACAAATATATGAAAAAGTGTTCAACAAATTTTGCAATCAGGAAAATGCAAATAAAAACTACATTTAGATTTCATCTCACTCCAGTCAGAATGGCAGCCATCAAGACGACAAACAATGACAATGCTGGAGAGGATGGAGAAAAAGGGACACGTCACACTGTTGGTGGGATTGTAGGTTGGTCCACCCACTGTGGGTCAGTATGGAGGGTCCTCAAAAGACTGGGCATGGACCCACCACACAACCCAGCTAACCACTGCTCAGTATGTATCCTAAAGCACTAGAGTCACCTTACCACAGTGACACGGCATTCCCGTGGTGACAGCAACACAGTTCAAAGTAAGTGAACTCTGGAACCAGCCGAGGAGTCCACCAGTGGATGAAAGGGTAAAGAACCTGTGTTACCTACACGCCATGGAGCCTTATTAGGCCATGAAGAAGAACAAAACGCTATCATTTGCAGGGAAATGAATGGAACTTGAGAACATTATGTTAAGTGAAATAAACCAAATGCAGGAGATGAAGGTTTGTATGTTTACTCTCAGATGTGGAAGGCAGAGAGAAAAGATGTGTATGTGTATGTGTGTGTGTGTAGGAGGGAGGGAGGGGGAGGGAGGGAGGGGAAGGGGAAGGAGGGAGAGAGAGAATGGGGTATCTCATGAAAATAGAAGGAAAACAATCAGAGTAGAAGAAGGAGCCCAGGGGAAGAGTGGAGGGAAAGTACTGAGAATTAACTGGACCAAATTGTAGTATGTCACAAACAAATATGTCACAATGAATCCCACTGTTATATACAGTTAGGATGTACCAATAAAAAAAAAATTAGAATTTGAAGAAAGAAAGGACTGCTTTCTCCACCCTGTTTCCCTTTGCACCTGCAGGAAACAGAGGATTCTGGAGACTGGCAGGGCCCCAAGCTGAAAGGAGCCCGAGTTTGTGAGTCACTTCATGGAGGAAAATCTCCCACCAATTGAGAATACTCTCAGTGGACTGTTACAGGAGCAATAAATAAACTCCTACTGTGTGAAGTCCCTAAAGTCTTGGACTCTATTTGCTACGGAAGCTTCATCCTAACTAATACAGAATGTGTTAAACGTCTCCCAAAAAATGTCTACTTTCCTTAATAATCCTGTGGTCTAAAATATTAATTAATGAGAAAGAAGAAAGAAGGAAAGAGTGGGAAGGGAAGGGACCGAGAGGGGTGGGGAAGGAAGGAACTGAAGGCAGTGAAGAATCATAGTCAAACGGCCCCCCACCTACCATCTGCTGGGCCTTCACTGCCGAGTTCACTGAATCCAGGCCACTTGTTAGTTTAGCTGCTCTCTCCACAGTGCCTACAGCGTCCACTGGGACACAGCAGGTATTTAATAAGTCCACGCTGACCTAATTATTAAATGAAATTATGAAATAATACTATGTCATCACTTCATCATAAAATGACCCCAAGAAATCAAATCTCCCTGAACCTGGAGATAGAAAATCATTTCTCCTCAAAAAGTTGGGAAAAAAAGACTTGTAACACACACCTGTGGGCTTCTAAGGCACCTTCTGGAACCCATGTTCCCTGGAAGGCTTCCTCTAGAACAGTCAGATGTCACTTGTTGTTGAAGAGCAGATATTCAACAGTTGGCTCTGTACTAGATAAAAAGCACCACGTTCTCCATTTATTTTCCTAATCTCCAAAACAAATCTATTATTATTATTATTATTATTATTTGTAGAAAACCTTCATAAGATATTTTTAAGGAGATAGGACAGGGGAAGAAGACAATTTTCTAAACCACAAAAAATAATTCAACCTTCATATCAAGTAAAGGGAAGAGAGACCACATATGGTGATGAGACCAATTTAAGCTACATCCTATGGTCCGATGGTCCAATTATTGCAACATATATATAGAGATATATATGTAATGCTAAATTTCGCCCAGTCCTGCTAATCAGACAGCAGCTCACTGTGTCTGTTTATTTCTAAGCCATTACCCAGTTGTACAGTAAATCTGCATTTCCAGAGATGGTCTAAAATAGAAACCCATGCTGGCTAAATTTGTTTTGGGACATATCAGGCAACAGCTAGAAATTTTTAAATGACCAACTTGTATTCACCGAGGCACTGAATGAATTGATTAGGAAAAAGCTAAAAATTGAAGAGTATGTTTTGGAGTAGGCTAAGGTTAGTGCTGCCAATGAAAATATGTAACGCGCAAAAGAACAGCCATCGATCACCACCAGTTTTCAAATAAAATTGTGCAAAAAAAAATGAGATGAAATGGGAAAGGAAATGTCTTATTTCCACCTCTGTATGCCCCTTTTCCCAACAGGTCAATCATATAATCAAGACATCCGAAATCCACTCAAGTCCCTATCACTAAAAATAATGAAAGGGGCGAGCAGGACTCTGCACCAGCCAGAAGGTGTTTCTTAGTTCAGACGACCTTTGATCAGAAGATCAGATGGGCATGTGTGCTGTGCAAAGGGCTAACGTTCAATGGACCGATATCATGTGATTGATTGATTGATGATCCAGGGTGGGTGAGAAGAGGCTCTCTGGAGAGACAAGCCCAGCTATTGTCTGGCTGCTCTTGTGTTCTCGAGTGCCCTGCGGTAACCCTCGTGCTCTGAAATACTCATATTGGTTATTTCAAAGTTGGGTGCAGAATTGTGCTTTCCCGTGTCTGTCACTAATGACTTGCAGCTGTTGCTAATCTGTGCCTCTGATTTCCTTTGATTACTATGTGTATTGATGCCTGTGGTAAATAGGCATCTGCCAGGTGCCAGCACAATCAGGGGAAAAATATAAAAAGTTCCCTGTTTCAAATTCAATGTGACATTGTGCAAGTTGAGAGGCAGCCATTTAACTATTCAGAGGAAACGGCTTCCTGGGGCACCTCCGGCCTCCTGGCCAGGGACATCCCTCCCTTTCCCCACTTCATCCTCCTCCCCAGGGATACTTTCTTAAGATTGTTTTCAGCCATGAGAAAAGGATTTCCATACCCTGTGACATCCATGGAGAGAAGAATCAAAGATGGGCCGTTATGACCCAAGTTTCCAGAGAGCAGGAGTTTCACCTCTTGGCCGATTGAAGTGCGAAAGGACCTCACCTGTCCCACCGAGTTCCCCAGAGCTTTTCCACCGGGACCATCTCTGTTTTTCTCTCTGAGGAACACAGCTTATTCAAGAGGGGTGCTGGGCAGTACCGCCTTCTCCTTCAGGAGAAACAGAAGATTATCTGGAAGGAAACAGAAAGAGAGGCTTTACCCGGAAAGATGCAAAAGAGATCAACCAAACCCAGAACCTCCCCAGGAGCACCTTTCTTGAGGGGCGGGTGGTGGAGGTCATCTTGGAAAAGCTGTAGGCACGGGAGAGTTTGACCCTCTCTCCCTCTCATGCAGCAATCTTGGAGCTCAACTGGAAGAAGAGAGCTTCTGGAGACGCAGGTGGGGCTCCCGGGACAGGTCCCTCCACCCTCTGCACTGTGCAAGGGGACTGAGCCCCTCGGCAGGTGCCGCTCTTCTCTGTCGGTTTCAGGAGTCACTCTGCTTTCACCAGCATCTTTTCCACCTGTGCAGCACGAAGGCACCGACACTTCACTTCTGCCACACTTTGTTGGGTTGACCCTTGTTTTCTGTTTTAAAAAGAAAATCTTCAGATGTGGATGTCCACTTTGTATCTCACCATTTCTAATAAATAGAGCGAGAGGCAGGTCTGCTGTGGTGTTAGCAGCTGGCTTGCAAACCTGAGCACTTCAAGGCAGGGACCAAAGGATAAAAGCTGGTTAAAAGAGACCTAGAAAGTTGGAGTCAAGTGCATGAGATCTCAGGATATGTCGACATTCAATGGATCGCTTCAACATTATAAAACTCTGAGATGAAAATGAGGGTCTGCTGGATTTTTGAGTCCCCCCCTTGGGCAATCTTAAAACCTATACTATAGCTGCAACACTGATCAACAAGCAGAGCTCAGGAATATTTAGCCATTTTGCAGCAAACCAGAACAAAGTGACCACTCTAGACATTTAGCCTCTGTAGCTTCAAACATCAATCAGTAAGAGAGTGTGCCCCAACAGCAGATAAAAGCAGTTAGAACAAACATAAAAGAACTGCATATCTAAGACAGAAGAAAAAATTATAAGACTTTAGTAAGTGCTCCTCAGCTCAGTGATTAAGAGAAACAGACCCATCATAGGAGTCATCTGGGTATTGATTGTAGGATTCAGAAGGAAAACCTGAGTCAACCAAAATGCAAAATTAAGAATAAAGAGATATAGCAAAACCGTGAGTCAACATCCTTGGAAAGAGAGAGTACAAGTTGAGTATTCCTTATCTGAAATGCTAGGGACTAGAAATGTTTGGATTTTGGAAGATTTACATATACATGATGAGATAGCTTCAGGATGGGAAGGAAGTCTAAGCACATGATTCATTTATGTTTCATCTACCCTTTACACACATAGCCTGAAGTTTGTTTTATACCATATTTTGAGCGCACCTGCATTTCAACTTTGACCTGTCACACAAGGTCAGGGGTGGAATTTCCCACTGTGGCACTGTATCAGCACTCACAGAGAACTCAGACAACAAATAGTTCAAAACCATTTTTGCTACACTGTGTTATTATTTTAAAATGATAGCAAAATTAATTCCCAGGCCCCAAATAGAAGCAAGTTAGCATCTAAGATGATCCTGATAGATGGAAGAGGGGGGGGAGATTTACCAGGATGCAGATCTTTCTGCCCAAGGGACAAGTTAAAGGTACAGAAGGCAAAGAGATTGGACTCTACTTCTTCCCTTTTAATCACAGACTCCCAGATTATGCAAAGGGATCATTCTACTCATTGATATCAGAAAAGAGGTAGAATGAAAGGAGGCATACAGTAGATAATTATCCAGAAAAGAGGAAAAGGCTAGCGAGGGCCACATCTATTCATGTCCATCCCCACAGCCACCTCCCATCACCTCCACAAAGAGACGGCAGGAGCAACCTCAGGACAACACACTCTGGGGGCCTCGCAGACAAACTCCGGGTAGAGAAATGTTGATTTCCCAGGACCTGGATGTAACCCCCTGTCGTAAGCAGTAATCGTTGTGGCCGGCTTGAAATCACTGTCGACACTTCTGCCCACAGTATATTCCAGAAAGGCTTGTCCAAGTAGACTCCCTGCTGGAACCCTGTCCAGAACCTGGATCTGACTCCCGGCAATGAGGCTGAGATCGAATCCTACTCTGGTGACGAGAGCAAATTGTGGAGAAATGAAGGAGGCAAAGATCTCCTGTCCAGCAAGTCCCCAGGCCCACCCTCCATAAAACTCCAGCCCAGTGACTTAGAGGAATCCAAGAAACTGCAAAAGAACACAATTAAATGTGCCCTGGGAGTTTTCATGAGAGAGTAAGAGCCTATGCAACGCTCAGTGTTACACTTGAACCTTGGCTTCAGGCCATGGACCTCGTTCCCAAAGTGTGACCAGGGGAGTGACCACTGTGAGATGCTCTGCAGCATTTAAAATAAAATAATTCAAACACACAAAGAACTTTGAAAAAATGCTGAATATCACGGGCTGCCTTGAAAACACATGTATGAATCTGAGGCCCTGCAGTTCAATAAGGTGTAACATCATTTAATCTAGAATTTTCTAAACTTCTTTGGCAATAAACTCCTTTACCCATGCAGCTAATATTAGTACTCCAGAAAGTTTCTGGACACATTATTTTAATATTATCATTCATTTTTCTATTTAAAAATAGGACATTTCATCACTTGGAAATTGGCAGATGTAGGGTATACTTCAATGACAGATTATCATCTATATAATTTGTTTGGTCCATAAACTCATCATAATATTCAATTAATAAACCTTGGCAAAAATCAAGATGCAACAAAAATTACTGTTCAATTGAAACCCTGTGGTATGATAAGATAATCAGTGATCTGTATGTCCTAATTGCTTGTTTTGTGTTTTATGAAATATTGTTTTAATGAAAATGAGCAATGTTATGATTTTTAACAAAGAATGTGAACTCAGGAAAACTCGGTGTTTCATAATAACATTCATCCTCTCTGCTCCAACTCCAAAATCTCTATACAGTAGTTAGTCAAATGAATTTCAAGAATAATTTCTAAGCTGGGCACAGCGGCATATGCCTATAATCCCAGGAGGCTGAGGCAGGAGGATCATGAGTTCAAAGCCAGCCTCAGTAAGGCGCTAAGCAACTCAGTGAGACCCTGTCTCTAAATAAAATTCAAAATAGGGCTGGGGATGTGGCCCAGTGGTCGAATGTCCCTGAGTTCAATCCCCAGTACAAAAATAATAATAATAATAATAATAATAATTTCCATACGAAAGCATCCAATACAGCCTGAGGTCCTGCACACTGAAGTTTGATAAATTCGGCAGAGGAGACAAAGACCACTCCACTAACCGTTGCAGGACTCACGCTCTGCCCAGTCTAAGGAATCAGAGGAGGCTGGCTCTTCCTTAGAGCGGGACTATCAGAAAAGGCTTCCCGAGGAGTTCTGCATGTGAGCAGACCACTGGCCAGTGCACTGATCATCAATAGCAGAAACGAGGGAAGGACAGTGCCGCAGGCCTGGGAGAAGGTTGGGCAGGGAAAGAGACAAGTTGCCTTCAGATTATTCAGGGTCTTGAATACCAGGCAGGACATTTGAAATGTAAAAATAAATTCAGTCGACAATGAAGGGCCAGTGAAGACAAGGGAAGCACCCCTTAAAGACCTACACCTGGGTGCAGGGTGTGCCACGGGTAAGCGGCATTGGTTCCCAGAATGGGGTCCCCAGGCTGCTGCAGTACCGAGGAACATGTCAGAAAAGCACACTCCCAGTCGGCCCCACCTCAGACCTGCTGAATCAGAAGCTCTGGAAGTGAGCCCAGAAATCTGCATTTAACATGCCTCCAGGGAATTCTGCCACAGGCTCGGATTGGGGAATGAGATACTTGGTCATTTTAATCACCCTGATGACCTGCAATGAAAAGTTAATCTGGGTGAAATGATCATAGCAAGAAGGTGAGGGATAGAATCGATGGGAATAAAAGCTGCTCATTTTAACAAGAGATCAGCCATCTAAAGGATCAAGATTATCTAAGGGATGAAGATTATCCCATCTCTTTAAATTCTGTCCCCAAATTTTCCAGAGAGCTGACAGTTTCCCCATCCCATCCCCTTTTTTCCATTTTGTAAGAGATAAAGTGAAAGTACAACTGAATGACTTCTGACAACTAGATCAGGGAAGGAGGACCTGAGAGGGTGGAGGAATAGGAAGGATGACAAGTACCTCCCCAGGGTTACCTTCAGAGGTAGGCCTTTTAAAGATGACTTTGGCAAAGAGATGGGTAAGCAAAGCAGGAGGACACACAAAGCTGGAGAAACAGATCCATGTGTTAGTTTTTACTTATTTATGCCGCTATCTAAGGGAGATTTCTAAAATCTTCAAAAATCTGCAATGTACAGTAAGGAAAGACAGTAAACTTTCAAAGAAACAAAGAAAGAAAACAACAAGACCAGAGAAAAATAAGGGTAGATAGATAAGATGAAGCTATGAGTGAGCCGCAGAGGGCCCCAGGTTTAGATTGAAGCTTTCTCATAATCACAACGCCCAAAAGTCAGAGTCCACGAGCAGAGCCCAGGGATGACTCAAGAAAAGCCCATTTCTCCTCCGCACCGAAACCCGGGAGAAGCTGCCACTCTGGACTATCAAAGAGATTCGTGAAGTAGGAAACCATGTTCTCAACATTGTGCCTTGGGATAAATAATTTGGCTTGATAACGTCACAGCCAGCTGTGCTTGCCCTTAGAACAAGGCAATGAATATTCCTGCAGGAAGCTGGGAGTATGAATCTGAAGCTCAGAAAGTCAAGAATGAGACTGTAAATGAACTTGGAATCTTCTCACATGCAAGAGACACCCTGGGTGTCGATGAGAACATAAAAGAAAGAGAACTGAAAAGGTCCCCTTGCTGTAAAGGCCTCATGCTGAACTGCCTAAATAAATACGTCATGTTGTCCCCAAGATTGTTTATTAATAGGTCTCAAAGATGAATCAGTATTTAATTGAAAAGATAAAAATGTTTCTCTCTTGGGAAAAAAGTAAATTCATTAAATTTTACCTTCAAACAGATGATGATTAGCCTTCTAAAATATTCAACCCGGAATGTGAACACTGATTTTTATTGACTAGCAATTGCCCCTAGTAAAATTAATTTATAAAGTTTTACTTATCACTAGATTTTCAGAATGCTTCTTTTGCATTAGGTGTGGCAGACATATTTTAAGAACTATAATCCCAAAAATGCATCAGAAAACAGTTTCATTCATATATATAATATGTATATATACCAACAAACTCTGGATAGATTAGCTATTCTGTTATGTCGTGAAACAGTTGAACTTTCTGATACAGCTATGTCAAAAAAGCAAATAAATTCCAAAGATCAACGCATAAGTAAGAATTGTTTTGGTTGCAATTATCAGAAACTGAGTTTTTAAATTATGCACACACACACACACACACACACACACACATTCACTCACGTGTGCACACACATACAATTCGCCCTCTGTATCCCTGGGTTTTTGCATCCATAAATTCAACCAACCATGAATCAAACATAGTCAGGAAAAAATTGTGTCTGTACTAAACAGGTATAGACTTTTTTCCTTGGTCATTATTCCCTGAACAATGTAGTGTGGCAGTTACTTACATAGCATTTACATTGTACCAGGTATTATAATCATCTAGAGACAAGTCAAAGTATACAGTTGGTGTCCCATTACATATAATGAGCATCTGCACATTTGGGTGTCTGCGGGGAGGAGGGCTGGAACCAGTACCAAGGGACAACTCCATCTACCTACACTTACCTATGATGGAAATGAAATGTTAAGTAACTTGCAGATCAAAGAAAATGTTGAAGGGTCAGGCCACGAGATGGGACAGCAGGATCTAGGGACAGACTGCTGGGGGCGCTGTGTCCTCGGCTTGAGCCAGCCTCCGGGTCCTCCCTCTGGTGCCAGGGGAATCACACTCCTGGCCTGGCTCAGGGAGCACGGCCTCACAGGTCCATCTCTTGGCTAGAGAGGAGCAGGGACCCCGTGAAGGGCCCCTCCTGGGTTCTATGCAGCCTTCTTTAAAGAGACTTCAGAGTCCTACTGTGGGAAAGATATTGGGCAGGAAGGACACAGGGAGGAATGTCGGCCACACGCGAGGAGCCAGCATTTCTCGTAGAGCAAAACCAGTCGTGGACTTCAGCCACCAACTTGTCACATAATCTCCACCATCGTCCCAGAAACCGGAGCAGGTTCACATTCACTCCCTTCCGTACCCTTGAGAGGCTCGGAACTTGCTCTAGGTTATCAGCCATTCAGGAGGTCTCCTCCTGGGATCCGGAGGACTTTATTGTTTAATCAATCAGAATAGAATAGGAACATTTTGTCTCGTTCTTACATTTCATAAAAATTAAAACAAAAATAGAAGGAACAGAGAGTATTGCTGCCCTTGCAGCAACGTTGTATTAAAATATGAATGCACCCTTCGACAATGTTTAATGGAAAATTAAGTCCAAATGACAGGAAGTCCCGTCTCAGTGCCTTCTGTCCTGTTTAGACCAGGCACTGTTTTGAATTCTGAGTATTACAATTTAGAAAGGGTACTGCAAATTAGGAGAAGCCTCGGCAAATACGACAGGATAGCAAGGAGCCCATCCGAATACCAATGAAGGAAAATGGGGACATTTACACATACAAAAGAGGACTTGGGAAGTCAGCGACAGCAGTCTTAAGTACCGAGCTGAGCCGCAAAGAAGACTGAACCTGCTCACCAAACACTTGGAATCCAGTTCCCCCTTTTTTCCCTATTGAGTTGTGTGATCGCAAGCAAGTTGCCTGCTTCTCTGGGTCTCAGGCCTTCAGGGTATGAAAGGTGTCGTACTGAGGACCACAGCAGGGAGCGTCAATCAGACCAAGGTTCAAATTCCACCTTCACTACACAGTTGTTTCACGGTTTGGATCTGAGCCTCCGTGAAGCAGAGGTAGGTAAAGATGAAATCTCCCTCAGAACTTACTGTGAGGATCAAATTAAAATAATGTAAATAAGACGTCTGATAGGGTGCCGGACACACAGCTGATAAAAAAAAATTTAGAGGGGCAGGGGCTGTGGCTCCGCGGTAGAGCGCTCATCTTGCATGTGTGGGGCCCTGGGTACCATCCTCAGCACCATAGAAATGAAATAATGGTATTGTGTCCACCTACAACTAAAATAAAATATTTTTTAAAATGTAGAGTCTACAATGGCCAACAAATGTAGTATAATTAGTCAATATCATAATTCCAGGAAATACTTGGAGTGCCATTATGAAAAAGAGATACAGTTTCTGGTAGAGCTACAGGACCAGTGGGTAAAAGCTCACGTAAGCAGATTTTTTTTCTATCATTAAAGAAAGAACTTACTAATAATGAAAACTAGCAAGAGAAAAAAGCTACCTAGTGAAGCAGTGAGGCTCCCAACTGGAAATATTCAACAAGGACAAGATGACTATGGGGAGAGGATACTACAGCACAACTTCTGTATTTTGAATGAGGAACAAGTAAGGTCCCTTCCTAATCTTGAGTGTCTGAGTGCATCCATAGTTTGTAATACTAATGTACCACTGCCCTCTAGTGTATAACCCGAGAAGATAACATCCCTGAATCAAAAACAGAAATTGCACGAGAAGCTTGCAAAATTAATTTTATTGGCCAAAAGTTCTAGCACCAATCATCATTCAATAGAACTTTTTCATTTTTCAAGTGAGGGAACCGAGGAACAGAAAGAGAAAGGATCATCCCAAAGCCACACAGCTACAGAGCTACAGAGTGGGGCTAGAATCTCAGATCTCGGACCGCTAGCTCTCAGGTCAGTGTTCCTCCCCAACTCAGCACTGCCGGTGCCGCACAGACCCGGGTCACCCCTGGGTGTCATCGCTCCCCTGAGCCCAGAGTGTGTGGATCTGGCCAGGAGCAAACTGCAAAAGTTAGTCTCTGAGTACCAGGAGCGTCCTCAATCACAAGTTCAAACCCTTACAACCATTTTGCTGGGAAAAAAAAAAAACAATGGTTAATGAGGCCTTGTTGACAAGAACAGGCCGTTATCAGCTAATGACCACTTGGGCCACAGCAGGGAGGCCAGCCTACAATTAGGTCTGCAGCGTGTACCAACAGAAAGGGACTCTCCTTATAATTAAATCTGATCCTTTAGTCCAATTGTTCATTAGGAAATAAATAAAATAAAACAAACCACTGGTCCCACTCACGAAGGCCTAAAACCTGTACCCTGGTCTGGGGCTGAGATGCCCGGCTCTGGGGCTCTTTCCCTGGTCGAAGCGTCGGTCTCTGATAGAGCACTTCAGCATTTTCCTTACACTATTCTGCATGGAGGGAAATTGTTTTCTCATCTTAGAGATTTTTTTTAATCATGACACATAAGATGGTGTATTAAAAATAAACAAAATTTTAGCAAAGTATTTAAGTATTACAACATATCTAGGTATTCAATACAGGACTGCATGTCGGCATGAGCTTTTCCAACCAGGAGGGGGCAGCATGCTCACTTGCAAGGCAGGGTGATGAGGTTGTGGGTTCTGGAACCAGGCCACCAGTGCGCACAGGACAGCGTGGCTAGTTGATGCCCTTGAGGCTGCAGACAAGAATCTGAAATCTTTACCGAAGGTGATGGTGATTAGATAAAAGGTCCTAGCAGATACCAAAAAAAGAAGTGATCTGAGAAATCCGAGGCTCCTCCTTCTCGCCTCCCTGGAGGAGCAGGTCTTCCTCCTCTTGCTTGCAGAAGAGTCTTACAGGAAGGACCTGCCTAGGAAAAGCCTTGGGTCGCTGAGGAAGGACACAGGCACAGGATGAGCAGGTCAGGCAGTAAGAAGAGGCAGAGGGGGGACAGGGCTCTCGGGTTCCTGTCCACGCGCCACCTGATCTGCGCCCCCTATTGCTGCTGGCTCAGCCCATGCTCAGGGGCAGGCCTGGTTCCACATGTCGTCCATTCCCATCGGGTGACCCCTCCTCGTGCACCTGTCAGTCTGCTTCTCTGCTGGTCTCTTCTCCTTCTGTTTCAAAGCCGTCTTAGGTTTTCTCTGCACTTAACGTTCAACTGCAGGCCCTTAAATTGTCCTGTCCTCCTTTCTGGGTAGTAGAAAGGGAAAGCGTCGTGAAGAATACAAAATCAAAACGAAAAACTGGTTCCTGTGCTCCAGGGGCTTACAATTTAGTTGTGGAGAAAAGACTAGGACTTCACTCAAACCACGTGATCAGTCGGGGCTGATGCAGATACAGATACGGATAGAGATCTGTTCAGATAGAGATCTGACGAAGTCCTAGATGGCCATGGGGGCCCTGAGTTTCTGCAGCTTGGAGGATGCTTCCCCAGGTCACATCGTCAGGGTCCAAGGTTGTCCCCCTGAACTTGCACAGGAGCTTAGTCCCCAAAGTTTTATGGCATTAAGAGGATGGGAACTTAATCTGACTAAAAATGAGACCTTTGGAAAGTGATTAGATTAGATCCTGAGTGTGGTGCCCTCATGATTGAATCCCTTTCTCTATAAGAAGGAGAGAGATAACAAAGAGAGATACAGATGATACAGCCAAGGGTGGCCCTCACCCTTGCTGTTTGGACTCCCAGCATCCAAATCAGCTTTAAATCCCTAAACTTCTTTTCTTTATAAAGTAGCCTGCTTGAGGTGTTTCATTATAGTAAGAAAAGTTGACTAATACTACTGACTTTACCAGACCAGAATATTGCACCTAGTAATTACCTAATAGAATATTTGTGATTTGACTTAAGATGAAATGTTAACTAAGTCTTGAAAAATCATTATCCCAAGGTCCTCAATTCTCCCACCCACTTGACAATGAGCCTTATTCAGTGGTTTTAAGATGCATATTGTGCAACATTTTAATGATTCTGAAACAAGGATGCATCTTTTAATCAACAATATCTGAGCATATGCAGTACATTATCTGGCAGAGCTTTGTCTTTCTTATTGGAATGATAAAAGAATAGTATAGCTTACCACTGATGACTTCTTTGAGTTATACAACACAGTATTTATTGCACATTTAGAATATTCTAGGCTGCTATTCTAGGTAAAGAAGATATGTGAAGTTTCCCTCTTGTGGAACTTGCATTGTACAGAGGAAAATGGATGGTAAACAAATTAGCAGATATGTGACACACAAAAGCAAGGTGCTGTAGTAGAGATGGAATGAGATCCCAGTCTAACATACAAGGAAATAAGAAGTATTTGGAAGATTTTTTTTTAAATCTTACATAAGGAGAAATTAAAATTTGGAAGAAATTTACATATGTTGGGGTATTCTTTTCCTCCACTATATTACGGGCTCCTTGAAAACACTTTTTTAAAAGGGCCACATATGCAACTTTATAGCAAAAGCTAAAAATACAGAATGGATTAGATGATTGAGTCTAAGGGTCAACAAACTTGTGCTGTACAGAGCCAGACAGCCAGGGTGTGAGCTTTGCACATCGCAGCAGGGTTTGACACAAATACTCACCTCAGCCATAGTAAAACACAAAAGCAGCACGGACCCTGCAGAGACAAGGAGCATGACCGTGTTCCAATAAAACTTTATTTATAAAGACAGGTTGCCAACCCCTGAACTGGACAGTTGGTCCTCAAGGCACGGAGAGCTCCTGCCACTTTGGAATTCCTGGACTCTCGGATCTGAAGCTGGAGACCCGTCTATCTACAACCACAAACATCATCCATGGGATCCACAAAATTTTAGGAAGGCTAAAAACAAATGAGCCAGATAGAGGGAGCAGCAGCATGTCTGGTGTGTAGTCAGTGGAAATTGACCCATTTACTAGCACTTGCTCAGTGACCCAGAAATTCACTCCATCCCAAGCTGGCCTGGGATTTTCCAGATAGACTGGGGAATCTCTCACTACAGTGAGAAGCCTTTTCACAGCCACAGGTTGGACGTGGGCAGGTGATTGGTGAGGCTTGGTCCACTGAGGTCCATGGCACAGCTGGGTACAGTGTGTGTCTGCACCTGCTCAAGCCTTCGTATGTACGTATCCCATATTAATTAAAAACCCCATAAAAGCAAGGTAAAAACAAATTAGGCCCTGCCATCCCATGCCTGTCCCAGCCCTCCCTTGGTGACTCCTCATGTCTAAGAGGTCATCTACAGAGGATTTGGGGCAGGGCTGCTTCCTAATTAGGAGGGGCTCATTATGCTCCATTGATTAGTGCTGCTACCAATGAACGCAGTTGTTAGTTCAGAGTGTTAGTGAATAACTAATAAGGGTTGATTTGTGAGGTTCCCTCACGCACAAGGCAGAGCAGACAACTGCCACCTTCCACCAGGTCCCCCGAGTGCAACAAGGTCAGTGACAGATAAAGTCAAGTCAAGGCGATGACCCTCATCTTTCTGAGTGGGTTGAAAGACAGCAGTCTATGGCCAACCAGTACACCTTCTGAGCACCACGCTTTCCAAGGATGTCCGGCTTGTCGCCACAGAACCACGGGAAGGAGAGAGCCAGCAGCATGGCCCCTCACTGTGGGAGCTAGTCTCCAAAGCACAGAAAAACTGACCCAGCAGGTGGGATGCCCAGCACAGGACCCGGGGCTCACCACCTGCCTACCTGGAGATCCCCGTCCACATTTTCCAGGGTTGTTTTGTGAGTCGTCATTACTTCCAAAACAGTGCAACAGCCATTTGGCCTTCCACCACCTTTTGCTTCACTTGGTCTTCATCCCTGTCAGTCACAGCTTGATTGATCAGAACCTACATGTCATGCATCACTAGCCTCCCGCTAGTGAGATCTCAGCATGTTCAAGAGGCATAACCAAACTAATCCCCAAACCCAATCCATGATCATCTGTCTTCTAGGATGCTCCTATCTCCACACCTGGGAGCCCTGTTGGAACAGAACTCACACCAACAGCTTGTACTGGAGAGAACGTAACATAAAGCATTACTAATTAGAAATAAGACTAAGACGGCATAGTCTGTAGAATATTTTAGAACTGAGCAGAGTACAAGGACCGAATCTGCAAGGGGACCTTCTCCCCAAGGCTGAGACCTAGCCCTTGGAGGAGAAGGGAGGGCACTGGGTGCTGGGTAAAGTGGAAGGCCACCGGTACATGCTGGGGCCAGAGCTGGCCCACAGGCAGTGCTAGCCTAAGGCCAGCCAGCAAGGAGGTAGGGGTCAGGGTTGGTCAGCAGAAGATCCCCCTGGGGTGCCAACAAGCCAAGTGTGGAGAGCAGGAACCAGCCCAATGGCACAGAAGTTCCCCAGTTTGCCCCAAACCATTGCTGTTCCATAGCTGGTCAGCTGGAAACGAGAGACAGAGACAGGCGCATAGAAAACCACCAGCCAGGGGCTCAGCAAAGCTTGCTGGAGGTCAGTGCCATTTCTAACACCACTGGCAGCCGCTCTGCAAAAATCAAAAGGGAAAAATATTCATCCATTAAAATGACTGAGATTCTATGTTTCGAAGCATCCTGGAGGACATTAGATGAGGTGAAATCGGCCAGGCACAGAAAGACAACGAGCAGATGTTCTTACTCAATGTGGAAACCCAAAAGTGGATCTCTAAGAAATGGAGAATAGAATAGTGGTTACCAGAGCAGGTGACTATGGCTGACCACCAATAATTGAATATTTATGATTAACTAGTATTAAGAACATTCTCAACACAAAGAAACACTGTGTGGAGGGACGGGCACGCAAGTGTCCTGCTCTAGTCATTGCACGTTGTGTTCATGTCCTTAAATATCACACTGTGTCCCATAAATAGGTGAAATTGCAGTGAGTCCATTCAAAGAAAAGTAGATTTTAAAACATTCAAACAATTGAAGGGAGAAAACACAGCAGACAGAGCATAAAGAGAAGCCCCTTCCTCTTCTAGATGCATCCCACGTCCTCTCCTGAAAAACTCAGTGTTGTGCCAGCGAGGTGAGGAGAGACCTTGCAGGGTCTGGCTCCAACGTCCCAAAGCAGGACAAAAGGGTGGTGTGGTGCAGAGTCACTGAACCAAAACCTTGCACTGGAGCACTCTTGTATGTTAGTAGCTACATAAATGTCTATGATGCACCTTCAATGTTTTAAACTCTGTGATCCTGGGATTAGATGGCTTGCAGCAGGTGTGGCTCCCCCTTGACCTGGGCAGCCCCAGAAAACAACGTCAGCATCATCCCTTAGAACCACGGACCCGCCACGTTGTCCAGGCACTGAGTTTACCTCCAGACAGTGAAAAAGTCCAGGCTACACAGACCAACGGGACCTCCAGTCCTCTGAACAGTAGTTTAAAAATCACCTGTTGCTCTGGACTTTGAGTTACTAGGGCTTCAATGTGAAATTTTTTTTTCTCTTTCCTTCTTCATCTTCTTCCACCCCTTAATAACATGCACGTTATTTGCTTTTCTTCACCTTGGGTTTTTTAAATAATTTATAATGTCCAGCATTGACCAGGAGTAGGGAAGCAGGTACTCCACTACATTTTAGGGGCTGATGTATGTTGGAGAATGAGTTGAAAATATGTTGAAATTATAGCGATGGGGGCCCTTCACCAGCATTGCTACTCCTAGGAATGTGGCTTTCAAAAGCACCTTTATAGTAGACACAGTTTATTCGTGAGAAGGTATAGATAGCATAAATTCCCTTTGGTACCAGGATAATTAGAGAAATCATGGCTTGTTCACACAGTGGAAAACGATTCAGCCCTGGAGCACAGTGACCTACATAGATGGACTCATATCAAAGGGTGTTCAAGACCTAAAGCTAAGTAAAAAGGCAGGTTGCAAAATAGTGGTATTCCTCGTAATAGGAACAAGGACAATAATCACAGTGATCACAGCAACAACATACAATACAATATGTTCAAGGAAAAGAAAAGAAGATCCAGGAAAATATCACAAATGGCTGAATGTGGTCATCTTGGGGAATGGGAGAATGAAGGATCACTACTTTTATATTATTTATTAAATAAGTTCCTATGTATAATTCTATAACAGATTAACATATGTTCTGTGCTACCTAAGATCAAGTAAAACAAAAATAAAATACCATAATATAACATACGCAGTATCATATTAATACTACACTCACACCAAAAACAAACAGGGAGGGTTTGCTGTCTTTCTTTGCCTCTTTTGAATGACCATTTTGAATCTCACTAGAAATCCTGAAATACCTTTTCAGCTTATCTTTCCAACAGAATGACCTTGAAAGCATTCAGCTTTGCACACCCACACCTCACCTAAGAAAGGTGGCCTCTGAGGAACTGTGAGAGGTGAGCTCTGGGCCACTCTGCTTCAGAGTCCTTTGGGAAATGTGGCAAAAGCACCTCCCTTGTTCTCATTCAAATCGTCTTTCACAAAAGGTACATTCCAGCATCCCAGCTCTGTGCACCTGTGGGTCACCCAGAAGCTGACATCTGATCCAGAGCTGGAGGGAGCCAGCCGCACCCTGTTTTCTTTTGCATCTGCTGGAAAAGGTTGTGCCCGGAACAGCCCAAGTCCACTGAAGGAATCCTGCTCTTCAAGATGGCATGGTTGACCTGCTGTGGAATGTGGAGTGGCCTTGACTTTAAGAATGCTGTTGACCTTGTTCACTGCTGTTCGGTCTGCTGGAGGCAAAAGAGCAATTTATCTCAATACCAGAAGAAGTTTTATTTCTAACAATTGAGGTTTTTTTTTTTTCTTTTTTCTTATTTCACTTTACAGACACACTGACAAAGTTTCTGTAAATGAAGACATTTCTATATTGAACGTGTTAGGTTTTCTCACTGTGACCACAATACCTGACAAGGGCAATTTAGGGGAAATGAAGTTTATTTGGGCTCACGGTTCCAGAAGTTCAGTCCAGGTGGGCAAATCCATTGCTCAGGCCCCAGGTGAGGAAAGATATCATGGCGGAAGGGTGTGGTGGAGGAGCACTCTCCACTCACTGCATCCAGGAAGCAGAGAGAGAGGGGAAGCTGCAGATGCCCACTTCCAGGCCAAGCCCCCAGTGACCCGCCTCCTCCAGCCACGCCCCACCTCCTGTGGTTGACACTCAGTCCATTCAAACTAGGACAGACGGTGAGGTTACAGCTCTCACAATCCAATCTCTTCACCTCAGGAACATCCCAGCCTTAACACAGGGGGTCACCTTGAATCCATATCAAAACACTGAGTTAAGAAAACTCAGAGCCACTTTCATAAATCGCAGGTGCCTCCGGTGATCTCAAAGAACCAGAGGTGCACCTTCCCTGCTCCCACCTGAGCCTTGCTGTCCTGGTCTTTTCCGTCAGCTTGCATTCCTGATGACCTTCGGAGCTAGAAGAGGCAGGACAGTTGGCCCAGACCCACACCTGGGAGTAGACCATACCTGAAGTTCACAGGCGCCGTGGGTATTGTGTCTCTGCAGAAGCAGCTCTGTCACCTCCACCTGGCACTACTCCTGGCCCCTGTGCTAGGAAAATTGCCAGGGAGCTGGGGTTGCCTTCTGTAGGAGCACAATGTTTTGTTTTGTTTGTTTTTGCTGTTGTTGGGGGAGGATCCTGGGGATTGAACCCACTGAGCTGCCTCCCCATCCTCTTTTATTTTTTAGGGCCTCACTAAGTTGCTGAGGCTGACTTTGAACTCGCCATTCTCCTGCCTCAGCCTCCCAAATCTCGGGGATTGTGAGCACGCGCCATAGCAGCTGGCTCAAGGCACCCACTCCAAAGCCAAGAGAAGACTCTGAGCTACGAGAAAGATCCTTGGAGCAGAGGACGCACAGGGGAGTGGTGAGTTCCAGGGAGGAGGAGAGGAAGGCGTCTGAGAACCAACCTCCCCCCCAGGAGACCCCAAAGAATCCAGAGTCTAGACTGCTGGGGACAGCAGGCAAAGGTGGGGTAGAGGTGGAGAGGAGAGCTTAGGAAGTGTGAAGCTTAAAAGGAACAGGAGTGAGCCTTGGGGCTTCCACATATGACCTTGTTGGTAGCCAAAGCTGAAGATTCACGGAACTAGGCTGAGACCAGCTTCAACCAGGGGAGAAAGAGCTTGGCATAGCAGGTGGCAAAGCTTGAAAACACTTCACATTGAATTCCTACCGGATCGTGGAGACTCAACTCTAACCCAGTCTTTATTTCTTTACTTATAAGGGATCTGTTATGTTTTTGTGAGATGCCTTCTGATAACAAGGAATATAAATTAAAAGTATTTCTTTTAAACTTCTTAACATGACTCTGTGCTAAATTGAGGTGGGGGGGGGGGGCGGTGCAGCTGTGAGATGCGTGATCTGGTGGTTCACAGCAATGCTGCGACCTGCCTGCCTTTCAATGCCCAGATTTTCCTGAGAAGCACATGTGATTTCAGTTCCCTGTGTGGCCAGTGCACGTGGCAAGCTTCAAGGCATGACTCAAATCAGATTCCAGAAAGTGTGATGCTCTGAGATTATTGATACCCTTTTTTTTAATTGTTGATGGAGTTGTTTTTTTTTTTTAATTTATATGTGGTGCTGAGAATCGAACCCAGTGCCTCACACAGGCTAGGCAAGCACTCTGCCATTGAGCCACAACACCAGCTCCTTATTGATACCCTTTGACCCAGAAATTTTCTTTCTAGAAATGAATTGGGAGGAGTAGTCCAACATGTGCCCAGAGATTTTTCAAAGCCACGCCCGCTGCAGGTACCCCTTTGGAGAGTCCCTTCTTTGTTTGATCTTCCCCTTCCCCTCCCAGGATAGCCCAGGGCTGTTTCTCCCTGTCCGTCCTCCCTGCAGGTTCCCAGCTCTACCCAGGGAGGACAGCGACTCTGGAACTTCCACGGCTTCTACAGGAAGCTCTTCAGTTCCTCCCAATCTTCACAGTAGAACATTTTCAAGAAAAAAAAAAAAAAAGGACAGAGGGAAAATTCCTTTTGCTAATATCAATAAGGACACAAAGCTGCTAATCTTTTTAACTTTCAATTTGTACAGGAAAAAAAAACTATGAAATTTGTATTTGATCCTTCTAACGGTATAGTTCATGTTGTATAGTCCCTTTAGGGAGACGAAGCTAAGATCCATTCTAACTCCTAGACTCCATCTCTTGGTCTCGATGTCATTCCTTGCCACCCTAGAGTTTTCTTGGGAGAAGTGTGATGTTTTTATTGTATCAAAGCTATTCACCCTTCTCCAGTTTACTAAAGATCTTCCTCCACCAAGGTCAGGAAAAGAAAGAAGTGAAAGGGAGAAAGAATTCCATCCTGTCACCCAACAATGTTAATCACAGCCCCATTTAAAATGTGAACAATCTTCAGAATTGATTAAATACACTATTATACACCCTAAGTGACATATGGAATCATTAAAACAACGTTTTAAATAACTAAAATTACTTAATGCCACAGAAAACGCTGCACGGAGCATCTGAGATACTGTTCTATTGCTATCTGCTAGGTGCTCCTCCAAATAAGGGTCACAAGCCCTTCAGAGTAATAGTTGAGTTATCCTTATGGGTCAGTACCGTGTTTCTCAGATTTTGGATTCATTTTTTATCTTGGGATATTTCCATACACACGATGAGAGACCCTGGCATGAGGTTCAGGTCTACTAGACATAAAGTTCAGTGGTATTTCATATACACCTTAAACAGGTGTTCTGAAGTTCTCTTTATAGAACATGTTTAGGGCACCCTGTCTGGACTGTGCCCCATCACACACCATGTGTGGAACTTTCCCCTTGGAGTGATATGTCTGTGATCACGGAGTTTCAGATTTGGGAGCACTCCGATTCTGGATTTTCAGATTAGGGATGCTCAAGTTGTGTGGGTATCCTAGGCACCTCTGAAAGTCGGGAGGCATAGGATTCAAATTATTTTAAATGGCTCTCTGCTGATGAAGTTGGGTGGCCTTTGTTTTCTCCTTTATGCTTTTCTGGATTATCAAGGTTTTTTTTTATTATTATTGGTCGTTCAAAACATTACATAGTTCTTAATACATCATATTACACATCAAGGTTTTTACAACACGGGGTGCATTATCCTCAGGGAAAAAGTTCATTTGAAAATAATACCTTTACATGACATAAAACTGTCACCCCCATGAGTCAGCCTGAACCCTGGCTGCCAGCTACTAAAAATCGTCTGCTGTCTCTCCCAGTAATTAAGGGAACTGGTGCTGCCAGATAATAAAACATATTATGACACTTTGGTGACATAATATGATACACATAAAAATTGGTAGTGGAAACAAATAGCCTAGAGATGGAGCCTAACAGATACCTATTCCAAAAGGACTTAGTCTATGATAAATGTGGCTTTGGTAGCATGAAGGGTTATTTCATAAGTGGTGCTAACACTGTGGGTTAACTACTTTGGGAAGGAGATAAATCACTGCATGAAAATATGGAACAATATATATCTTGGGGTAGGTTAAATTGTCAAATGATAAAAACTACACTCAAAATACATAGAAGAAATAAGAAAAACAAATGGATTTGTGGTATAGGATTTAGAATACCAAAGGAACAAAATGCACAAGAGGAAGACAGACCAATTTTCCTACGTTTCTGTGGTTCACTTTCTTATATCAAAAACTACCATGAATAAAAATTAAAGGTAAAAGATAAGCCAAAGCTAAATCTGCAACGTACCTAACCAAGAGTTAAAATTCTTAATAAAATGGTACCTTTTAAATCATCGAGAGAAGCTAAGCCTTCTAATTTTTTAATTAGTGGAAAGATATGACAAAACTTTCCATTTTATTAGGGTAGTGTCCCTGCCCTACTCCCTACTCACAATCTGCTGCTCATGTGGCACACCACTTCACACCTAGTGGGCAATCAATGATATCTTTTTATTTGTTCTAGATATAAATAACAGTAAAGTGTATTTTGACACATTATACATACATGGAGTGTAACTTATTCTAATTAGGATCCCATTCTTGTGATTGTACATGATATGGAATCACACGGTTGTGTATTCTGATATGAACATAGGAAAGTTGTCAGATTCAATCAATGAGTTTTTTGTTTGTTTTTAATGTTTTGTTTAGTTGTAAATGGACACAATACCTTTATTTTTTTTTACTTATTTTTACGTTGGTGCTGAGGATCGAATCCAGTGCCTCACACATGGTAGGCAAACATTCTACCACTGAGCCACAACCTCAGACCCTCAATCAATGCGTTTTGATTAGAAAAAAGAATCACAATTTACAACAGAGTAAGTAAAAGTGGCCACTGAAATGTTCCTATTTTAAAAGTTCAAAATCACTGGTAATCCAAGAAGTGCAAGATGAAACATAGATTACATTTCATTCTATTAATTTGGCAAATACTTTTTGTTTTGTTTTTTTGTACCAGGAATTGAATCCAAGGGTCACTTAACCACTGAGCCCACATCCCCAGCCCTTTTTTATATTTTATTTAGAGACAAAACTCTAACTAAGTTGCTGAGGCCCTTGCTAAATTGCTGAGGCTGGTCTGAACTCATGATCCTCCTGCCTCAGCCTCCTGAGCTGCTGGACTTACAGGCATGTGCCTCCGCATCCAGCCGAGACTTTTTTTAATGATATGTGCTGTGCCATGTGATGAAATGGATGTTCTGGCCTTCTCAGAGGAGTCTAAACCGGTTCCAAGTGCCTTCCAGCTAGAACTGCCCTCTTCCAGAAATTCACCAACAGGAGGAACACAAAGGCAAGAAGAGAGCTCTGCAGAGAGGCCTGTTCTAAGCTGTGGAGTTGTTCCTTTGGTCACAAACATGGATCTACAAGAGAGGTGAGATGGCAGCATGGAAGGGATGGGTGCTGTTCAACAGGGGACGCTCCACAGATGTCACCAGGGTGAAACTGGAGGGCACACAGAGTCACTCCAGCAAGCTGTCGCATCCTCATGAACAGGCAGCAGCAAGACTTGCCAAGAGGATCTATGTGAGTGTCCTGCTGAACAGCCTCCCTAGGAGCTGGCAACTTGCTGGAGAGCCTGCAGGAAAAGGACCAGGAAAAGAAGGAGGCCACAGGGAAAGGCGCCTGGTGCAACCCGCCCCGCCCAGAGGAGGCACTCAGAGCCAGCGGGAAGGCACCTGAGCGGCGAAATGGGTGCAAAATAGTAAACCCGAAAAGGCCTCTGGACTGTAAATAAATAAACAGGTTCTAGTTTTCTGGGGAGCAATTTGTCAACATGCACAAAAATCTCAAAATTGGTTTGACTCTTACCAACATTTTTATGTCTAGGAATTGATTCTAAGAAAATGATCCCAATAAACACAAAGTATCAATCTCCACAATTGTTCTAATGTAAGTTGGAAACAAACTGATTGTTATATATAAGGTGTTAGTTAAATAATTATGTACTTATAATGTTATTAAGATAACAATTATGGGGCTGGGGTTGTGGCTCAGTGGTAGAGCACTCGCCTAGCATGCATGAGGCACTGGGGTCTGATCCTCAGCACCACATGAAGTAAAATAAAGATATTGTGCCCACCAAAAAACTAAATAAATAAATAAATAAATAAATAACAGTTATGATCTTGAGTATTTAATAGTATGGAAAATTGTGTATTTTATGTGTATTTTCTAAGGACAACTATATGTGTATATATGGATTTCAATTTTCTTTTGAATATGTGCATATCTTCAGGTTTACTTGCAGGGTGGGATGTGTTTTTTTAACTGGTGTCTAAAAGAACTCATTCCACTTGTGTAAGACAATAAAGTATTTTTGAAGACCTCTTCTGTGGGGTTTGCAAGCCCTTCTTTGCAGTTTCCAGGAAGTCATTTAAATGCATTCCATCCACTGCAAAAAGATCCGGGGACAGGTGCTCTAAATTGCTCCACCCTTGCTCAGCAGCCCTAGCACCTAGCCAGGGGACTCCAGGGCTCCCGGGCCCTACACAGCCAACGCCCACCCTGGTTATGAAATTGCTAACTTCTAAAATACTCTTGACTAAGGTTAGAATATTTTACCATTGAGGTGAAAAGTTTTTTCACTAATTTTAATCCAGTTTATTTGGTAGAAAAAATATTGTTGAAAAAAATATTTTCCTTTACAATGTTTTCATAGGTTAAAAAAAATATATAATAAAGTATTTTTGAAGACCTCTTCCAGCACATGCCTGTAATCCCAGGGACTCAAGAGGCTGAGGCAGGAGGATTTCGAGTTCAAAGCCAGCCTCAGCAACAGGGAAGCACTAAGCAACTCAGTGAGACTCTGTCTCTAAATAAAATACAAAATAGGGCTGGGGATGTGGCTCAGGGTTTGAGTGCTTCTGAGTTCAATCCAAGGAACCCCATCCCTCCCCCCCAAAAAACACTATATTTACTGTCCAGCCCTATTTTTCTAAATGTCCAGACCGTCAATGTGCTTCAATCAACTTCAACATAGAAGACAGCTCCACGTGTGGAATTTTAGTATGCCTTTGTGCATGTTTACTACCGCATGGAGATACATGCCCCACGTGATTTTTTTCAGGACTACGTCCTGTCAAAACTTTTAAGACCTATGAATTGAAGGGAAATTCAGTTATCTGGGACTCCAGTAAGACATGTGAAAGTACTAATCACCTTTCAAACCTTGTGTTTCAAAGCCTGTCCTTGTCATTTCTCATCGCTATTCTCTACACCGGCACACATTCAAATGATGCTGCCACAGGAATTATCCCTCTCCTCCTCATGATGCTGGTAGCCAGCCTAAGAGGAAACCGTCAGGGGCAGAAGAAAGACAGCCCAAGAAAGATGGTCTCACTGTAACTGACATCTAAGGTACCATCAACCAAGAGATGGTCCATGTGTTCCGCCAGTTGAGGATTACAGCCTCCTAATGACAGAGAAGATGTGTACCTAGTGGCGGATCAAAGAAATGCAAGATTTGTAATGATAGACTGGAGATGGGGAGGGAAGGGAGGAACTTTTGCAGGTGATACCTGATGTGGGTCATGGTTTCATGGAGATTAAATACAGTTATCGATATTACATTCATCAAATTGCATACCTGAAATATATGTAGTGCAAGGTTACTCAAAGAAGATGCAAAACAATAATGAAGATTAAACAAAATGCAGGGGAAAAATGAGCTAGCAAATTGCCCTGCCCCCAAGTACAACTGTGGGTAATGATTTGATATTTTCCAGTGTAATAAATGCAATAACAATGATGCACTTAAGAATAAAATCCTAGGGCTGGGGCTATAGCTCAGTGACAGAGCGCTTGCCTTGCACATGTGAGGCACTGGCTGGGTTCAATCCTCAGAGCCACATAAAAATAAATAAATAAAATAAAGATATTATGTCCATCTATGATTTTTAGATAAAAAAGAATTTTAAAAAATGGAAAGGAGGAAATGTTAGACATTAATTTTTCTTTAACAGTGATTTCAGTTCAACTTTGATTTCATCTCCCACAAATCTTTGCACCGGAGAAAGTCAAAGTATTAGTAGCCTTTTGTAGTTCACTCCACAAACTTCAGTATACAGCAGGGATCAGTCAAACTGCTAGTCTTTATTTGGGCACTATTTTGATGTCACTGAGGAATGGCAAGGACAGGCTGACCTTGACAGCAGTGGCTGCCGGGCTCTAACAGCATGGGGAAGGCACCACTGCTCCACAGCTCTGGAATGCCTCAGAGTCTCTTTAATATCCTGAATTTCTTTTATATTTTATTTAGAGACAGTGTCTCACTAAGTTGCTCAGGGCCTTGCTAAGTTACAGAGGCTGTCTTTGAACTTGTGATTCTCCCACCTCAGCCTCCAGAGTTACTGGGATTACAGGCGTGTGCCACGCGCACAGCACTTTTTGCATTTTTCCCCCTAACTTTCACGAACAGTGTTGCCTCCAGACACAGCACAGGCGACAAACTTAATGGCTTTGAGTCAATTCATCTTTGAAGTCAATTCTGCTTCTGAGAGATGCCACAGAACTCTCAAGGGAGAGACAGCTCACAGAGAAGGAAATGTGCACACTCCACTTCTGCTGGCCCTTACACACAGAAATGCAGACCCTGCGACATGCAAGGTGGTTGTGCATCCTCACAGTCTTCGGCCCCGGGTTCCTGGGGTTCCTCTTACTTGTACCTGTGTATTGCCACACGTGTTCCCTCACCTGGTGTGTGTGGGAGACGTGGGGCAATGCCACTCACCTCAAGGAAGCTAAAAGGCCAACTGGAATATTGAAGACACGTTTTTTTTTTTTTTTCAAAGAAATATCCATGTTTCTTCTTCTCCTTGAAATGCAGACAACTAGCCTGCAGTCAAGGTCACCCTGAGATATCTGCCAGGCACCACAAGGAGCTGGGCCCAATGTCAGATCTGCAGGAGCGGATCCTGTCCAGTCTGCGTATCTCATGGCAGAAGGGAAATGCTAACTAACTCCCTCTCCCTCTGCAGAAAATGAACTGGTTGTGTCCAACTCTGGCTTTGGAAGCACTGTGTCCACCCATCATGTTGTCCATGGCCCATAGTCATACATTCACCAGCTGGGTATTTACTTCCTCTGGGATGTAAGTGAAAGGCACTCAAATGAAAAATGTTTACTCCAAAAGTGATCCTCTAAATGAAGGTTGGAGGCCTGGTGGAACTGAGTATCCTGACACATTAATCTTTTCTTTCTTTTTTTTTTAATAGCTTCTATCTTTTAAAAGATAGGAAACATTGTGCATTGTAGGAAACAGAAAAACAGCAAGAACAAAGTCATCCAGTCACATGCAGCTTACTTGGACATGTCCCTCCAGGTCATGAGACATAAATCTTAAAGGCCACAGTTTTCTATTGAGCTCAAAAACTACATTTTCAGCAAGTGTCAATAAAGAATATCAAGCTGAGGAGATTCCTGAGGAAGGAGAATTCACAGGTCTCCCCAGTTTGTGATGGAAAGTGGGCTCCGACTGGCAGCAGTGGGATCCTCTCTGTCCCCAAGGAGAGATCTTGTCCCATTATGGGAAGGCCTGACACCTTGAAGCTAAGAGTAGTTGCTTTAAGTAGCTGGAAAAACTGGCATTGGTTAGCTATGTCATCCAATTCTTAGTGCCATGATTTAAAATTCCACCGGACACCATCTTGCTTTATTATCCAGAGACATGACAATAATATCTGGGCAGTTGCATGACAATTGTGACATGTCCAGTTCATGTGCTTTGCCTGAAAGGGCATCTACTAAGATAAATTGAGCACAGTAGAGTTGGCCTATCATCATCATCATCATCATCATCATCATCATCTTCTTCTTCTTCTTCTTATCCCAGGTGAAATCGGGGCAGGGGGCAGTTATATAACTGCTCAGCAGCACAGCTGGTATATTGTGGAGCCACAAAGTGAACCCCATGATAGCTCCAGGGTTCAGGCCAGGGGGGCCACTACACCATGCTGCATTGCGAATCCTCCTGTGCCTGTTTCCAGGGGAAAATACTCCACCCCATCAAAACAAAGAGCAAGCTTGGCTCTGATTAGAACAAGAAAATTAGTCTCCACTCAGATCATAACCTAAAGACACAGGCTCAGAATGAAGAAAAGGTGGAGTCATTTGCAGGTCCCATCTCTGGTCTAGGGCATAAACCCTTTCTATGACACCGGCAAGAGGTCAGCAACAGAGATCACAGATCTCCTGCCACCAGCACCACAGCCGATGGGAGACAGTGCTCAGTGAGCATGTGATCCGCACAGTATTCTCTGAGAGCCTGGTGTAAGGGGTCACACTGAGTCTCTATCAGGTAAGAAGCACAGAATTCTCATCCTTCAGATAAAAATAAATAAGGCTGACAAAGACAATGATCTGTCTAGGATGGCACACCTTGCCTCTCAAACTCAAGATTGCCTCTTAGAGAGGGGTCAAGGACTCGCCAGGGAGAAAGGGGGCGCGTTGTGCAGGGCACAGCTCTTGTCCCAGCCCCATGGTGTGACAGACAAGCTCCACAGGGCTGCTGCTGCTGATCCCGGTGCTATCAAGGCTTCTTCCTGTGAGCTTCTCTCTGCCCTTCTCTTACTGAATCTGCTGCTTCTTCTTCTTTTTTTTTTTTTTTGACAAATAATACAAATATATTTTATTTGAAATAAACAAAAATGCTTACACAGCATTCACTTGGAAACAAACTCTTGCTCGGCTATAAACTGAGCAAAGACAAAGCCGAAGCACCGACACCCTTCTTGTTTGACATGTATTTTTGGAGACAGGTAGGAAGACACTACTTGGTTTTAAAAAACTGACCTTCCCTTAAGGTCTGGTCATAGAAGTGTAAACAATGTAAATGAATCCAGCGTTACCAGTTGTCCTATCCTATCTATGTCACCTGTGTATTTTGAGATCACACACATACCTGTCACTATACCTGGGAAGGGTTGCTATACCACAGTTACACTTGATTTCTTGGCAGGCGGGACTGAGGAAGAGTAACTTGGAACAAGTTCTAACAACTTTTACATCCTATTTAGAAAACACTAGTACTCCCTTAAATAACAGGTTGCAGTAGAAAGCTACTGCCTGGAAGTGACCTTTTCACTTTGGTTCATCTTAAG